>NC_057345.1:140162565-142562565 GCF_016509475.1 Prionailurus bengalensis | reverse complement strand
CGATGAGAATTTCTACACTATCATTTGTTTCCAGTTTTACTGAGAAATAATTGATACATATCACTCTGTAAGTTTAAGGTGTACAGCATGATACATTGATCTACATGTACTGTGAAATGATGACCACAGTAGGTGCAGCCAACATCCATCTTCTCATTTATGTGCAATGAAAAGAATTTCTATAGCTACAACAAAAAAAAAAAAAAAAAGGAAAAAGGATCTTTTTTTTGCTTGTCATGAGAACACTTAGGCTCTACTCTCTTAACCTCTTTCCTGTATACTGCACAGCAGTGTTCGCTGTAGTCACCATGTTGTACATGGCATCCCTGGTACTCCTTCATCTTATAACTGGAAGTTTTGTCATTTTTGCTGATGTATTTTGATATTTTAACGTTAATATATTTGTTTGTTGCTTTGGTGGCAAGACCGTTATCACTTAGAAGCCCTAAGAAAAGTAAAAAAAAATTAAATCCTTTATTTTATTTTATTTTATTTTAATTTTTAAAAAATGTCTTATTTATTGTCGAGAGAAAGAGAGACAGAGCATGAGCGGGGGAGGGGCAAAGAGAGAGGGAGACACAGAATCCGAAACAGGCTCCAGGCTCCGAGCTGTCAGCACTGAGCCTGATGCCGGGCTCAAACTTGTGAACTGAGAGATCATGACCTGAGCCAAAGTCGAACATTCAACTGACTGAGCCACCCAGTCGCCCCTAGATCCTTTAGAATTCAAGAAAATTTTAAATATTTAGGATAATTTGTTCTTAACCAGAAGTGAAAAAATTTCTGAAATATTGGAAATTAATACTCCCAAATTATCTTTCAGTTGCCCAAAATGTCATCAGAATGGGGAAACATCACGTGCAGATAGAGGATGTAGATGTGGAGGTTATGGCCAAGCCAGTTCCATTAAATTCGGGAGTCAGATTCCAGGTAACACGTTGATTAAAGCTTTTTAGAATTCTGTTAGATGTGAGCACTTTTCTCATCCATATTTCTGAATATGAAATGATTTCCCAGGTTCATGTAGAAGTGTCTAAGGTGAAGATCAATGTTACTGAAATTCCTGATGAATTGCCTGAAGATCAGATGAGAGACAAGCTAGAACTGAGCTTTTCTAAGTCCCGAAACGGAGGTGGAGAAGTGCTATGCGTGCAGTATGATAAGCAGTCCCGGAGTGCTGTGATTACATTTTTGGAAACTGGAGGTATTCACACATGTAGGAAGTTAAAAAATACTCTACCATTTATATTTATGTTTGCCATTTCTTTAAAAAAAATTTTTTTAAACGTTTATTCATTTTTTGAGAAATGGAGAGAGACAGAGCATGAGTGGGGGAGGGGTAGAGAGAGGGATGAAGACACAGAATCTGTGGCAGGCTCCAGGCTCTGAGCTATCAGCACAGAGCCCGATGTGGGGCTCAATCCCATAGACCGCGAGATCATGACCTGAACCCAAGGTGGACACTTAACCGACTGAGCCACCCAGGCGCCTCTATGTTCTGCCATTTCTGAAAGTATTCCTTTGCTACTTCTTCTATTTGGAATTTATTAAGTAGAATAATAATAGATTTTTAAAAAACCTTTTAAAATGATGGAGTCCTGAGAATGATTTCTGTGAATGCTACTGAGAATAATATTTCAAGCACATCAACTTTGTACATTCTCAGCACATGCCAGGCAAAGAGCCAGGTGTTCTATACATGTGTCTCCTCTTATCCATAGCACAATTCTGGAGACAGGTGTCGTACCCATTTTATTGATGTGGAAACTGAGTCCTAGGGAGGGTAAATAATGAACCCCAAATTATAGTGAGTATGTGGCAGAGAAATTTAGAAATACATATGTATAAACTATCACTTCCTATCCCACCTATTAAGATGGACAATGGTCTCTTAGTTGGAGGGAGTAGATTCCAGGGAAAGCAAGGCATGAATGGAAAGAACAGTGAGACATCTGTTCCCTTTTTAGGTAGAAATGGAGTTTTTACCAAATCATCTGAGGGGGCTTTACATTCTTATGATTAAAAATATACAATTTGGGATACCTGGGCGGCTCAGTTGGTTAAGCATCCGACTTCGGCTCAGGTCATGATCTCACATTCGTGGGTTCGGGCTCTGCATGTGGCTCTGTGCTGATGCCATGGAGCCTGGAACCTGCTTCAGATTCTGTGTCTCCCTCTCTCTTTGCCCCTCTCCCATGCACGCGGTCTCTCTCTCTCTCAAAAACTAAACATTAAAAAAAAAATACACAATTCTACAGCAGCTGCTTTTGTTAATATGTTCAAGTGATTCTCAATGTAAAAATATCTTGCTCTAGTTAATCCAGTTCTTAGGGTTTCTCCTGGGTTGGCATATGTAAAAGAAAGCCAGGTATACAATTTAAAAAAAACATTGATTGATTGTTTATTTCATAACAAAGTAATACATGCTTTTTAAAGAAACTTGATAATAAAGAGCAGGGGCTCCTGTCTCGCTCAGTTGGTGGAATGTGCAACTCTTGATCTTGGGGTTGTGGGATCGAGCCCTCTGTTGAGTGTAGAGATTTACTTAAAAAATAAAATTAGGGGCGCCTGGGTGGCGCAGTCGGTTAAGCGTCTGACTTCAGCCAGGTCACGATCTCGCGGTCCGTGAGTTCGAGCCCCGCGTCAGGCTCTGGGCTGATGGCTCAGAGCCTGGAGCCTGTTTCCGATTCTGTGTTTCCCTCTCTCTCTGCCCCTCCCCCGTTCATGCTCTGTCTCTCTCTGTCCCAAAAATAAATAAACGTTGAGAAAAAAAAAAAAATTAAAAAAAAAATAAAATAAAAAAAAAAAAGAATATCATTAACTTAGTAAAACTGGAGACATTTCCTTAAACTTGCCTTTCTCCTACTATTTAGTTAGTTATGGTTACTTGAGTGGGTTTCCAGATCTTTCTGCTGGAAATCCTGGATCATATGGTGATTCTATGTTTAATGTTTTGAGATGACATACTATTTTCCACAGTGGCTCTACCATTTTATATTCTTACCAGCACTGTACCAGGGTTTCAATTTCTCCACATCCTTGCCAGCAGGGGCCTGGCCTCTTAACCACTGCACCATATTGCCCATCCAACATGGACTGGTGAGAGGCAAAAAAGCATACATAGTGATACGATATTCTTAAGTACTGTTTCTGTTAAACTTGATGCAGTCTGAAACATTATTTTTTTCCCCTCCAGGAGAAAAATGCTGCTCAAAATAAATCTGATTATTCTTTGTGCTGGAGAAAACTGATGAATTTTTGTTATTTGCCTTCAGTTTCTAGATAACGATCAAATCCCTCCCCTCCCTTGGTTAACATCATTATATCAGCTTACTGAAAAATATCATGTATTAGTTATAGGACAACTAAGTAATTTTATATAAAATTTTATGTATTGTAGTAATATAGTAATTATATATGTGTGTATACATGTATATTGTAAAATGTATATATACAGGATTCTTTTTTTTTAAGTTTCTTCTATTTTTAAAAAATTTTTTTTTTCAACGTTTATTTATTTTTGGGACAGAGAGAGACAGAGCATGAACGGGGGAGGGGCAGGGAGAGAGGGAGACACAGAATCGGAAACAGGCTCCAGGCTCTGAGCCATCAGCCCAGAGCCCGACGCGGGGCTCGAACTCACGGAGCGCGAGATCGTGACCTGGCTGAAGTCGGTCGCTTAACCGACTGCGCCACCCAGGCGCCCCAAGTTTCTTCTATTTTGAGAGAGACAGAGTGAGTGTGTACAAGCAGGTGAGGGACAGAGAGGGAAAGAGAGAAAATCCCCCACAGGGCTCAAACTCATGAACTGTGAGATCATGATCTGAGCCTAAATCAAGTGTTGGATGCTTAACCTAGGGGAGCCACCTAGGCGCCCCTATATACAGTAATCATAGTTTTCAATTATACTTCTTGAGAAACTGGGAAACTCACAGTCTTGTTAGGATGGGTGGGCTACTTTTTGCATATGGTTATTGCATTTTATGGAGCTCAAAGTAGATCTGTCTGAGGACATCACAAACTTCTGCATTGACTGATTGCAGTGGATAGTTCAAGACAGAAGATCTATTTAAACCCCATTATTGTTTGGTCTTATATTTTCCAAAATTATGTACTGCAAAGTCTTTAAAGTGGACTGTTGAATTTTTCGTAGAATTTTTAAAAATGTAATCACTAAATTCACTATTTACTGTGATGTTTCATTTGAAGAAAGTTTTAACTTTGGTTAAAAATGTTTATGATATTAAAAAAAAGAAAATAATTTTTTTTTAATTTACTTCTAGTTGCTGACAAGATTTTGAAAAAGAAAGAATATCCGCTTTGTATAAATCAAAACTGCTATAGAGTTATTGTTTCTCCATACATAGAAACAGACTTGAAAAATTTTCAGGTAAAGTCATCTCTTTCCTTCATTTTGAGAACTTATTGTTTAACCCCACCTCACAAGAAATAAAGAAGTTGTGTCTGTTACTGTTGGAGACTTATTAGTGAGCAATATCAAAATAGTTTCTTCAGATCTGCTTGGTGCAAAATAAGTGTATCTTTTTTAAAAAATATTTTAGTGTGAAATTATACCTTATTTAATTTATTACACTCTTTTTCAAAACTGAAAGTACTCAGGTAATGACATAATATTTTTGTATATGGAGACATAGCTACATATCTTTCATGTGTCTACTGTCATTGGGCATTAAAAATGATTCTTCCTGCTCATTTTCTCTGAACTCATTATCCGTACCCCAACCTCCTTTTTTCTGTTCCTACTTAGGTACTAAATGGCACCACAGTCTTACATAGTCCACCAACCTGAAAGCTACAGCTCATGCTTAATTCCTCATTTTGCTTCACCTCCAACATTCATTTGGTCATTCAGTCTTGTTACTTCCACCTCTGACTACTTCTGTCACTATGGTCCTTCTGTCCATAGGGATGCCCTTCTTTCCTCCATTTGTCATAATGCTGCCTGAGTTATCTTTCTGAAACTCAGATCTGACTTGGATATTCTGTTGCTTGAAAAGTCTTTCTGAGGCTCCTTGTCTCTTCTAAGATAAGGTCTGAAGTATTAAGCAGAGCTTATAAAGTTTTGCAATTCAAATGTCTTAGAAAAGTTTCTATTTATCTTTTGTATTTTCCTTCTTAGGCATTTTCAGGAATATCTAGGAGGACAGTGCTTCTCACTGGAATGGAAGATCTTCAGATGATGGATGAAGAAATTTTAGAGGATTTAGTTAACATTTACTTTCAACGGGAGACGAATGGAGGTGGAGAAGTAGAAGTGGTCAAATGTTCTCTAGGTCAGGCTTGCATAGCATACTTTGAAGAATAGAGGCATGGAATTAGATGAGCTTCTTATCTAGCTTATCTAGCTTATTAGAGCTTCTGAGCCCAAAGCACTGTCCATGTGTGACAAAAATGAATATCCCTTTCCTTTAAAAAATTTCCTTCCTAAAAAAAATTTCCTTTAAAAAATTCCTTTCCTTGAATTCTTAAGTATCCATTTATTCTTAGATACAAAAATATATTTCCATGTTTTTGAATTCTTGTTTCAAACTCTGCTGCATGCTTACAAGTGCAGTAAATGTACTGTATTAAAAAGTTTTGTTTGTTCATAAATGATGTGGACAGGTGCCATGTCCATTGAAATCAATCATAAGTGATGCCATTGTCCCCCTGCTGTGTTGGCTCATTCTGTCGTGGGCATGTGGGCCAATTCTCTTTTGGCCCCAGGTCCACCATCATGCAGACTTCACTCAACATTTCCCAAAGAACTGTTATATTCAGCTGTTTGTGATTTCTGTAGACTTTGAATTTCAAGGAACTTCAAGGGTGATCATTTCCCTCTTTCCCATTGTATAGCATTTTACTCCAGAGCCCCAAAGATATTTTTCAGAGCTGAGTGTGGTCTTTTTATTTAACATTTTCTTCTCCCAGAGTGTCAAGGGTCCCCTGATTCTTTCCAAGACACCTTCGTCAAATAGAACTTGTAAAGGCCATAATTGTCTTTCCTTTACATTTGTAAGGGGAAGAATAAGCTTAAGGGAATGACATCCTTAGAATAAAGGGAGAGGTAAATGCAAAGCTAGGGACTCCTCACTTATCATGCTGGATGCCGGGGAGTGCCTGAAGATGAAAGCACGTGCCTTTGAGTTTGAGAGAGACCCAGTTCCTTAGCATCCCATTGTTTTTACGTTGTAGAAATGAAACAGTAAAATGCAAGGTTTCTATTCAGAGAAGGTAAAATTCTTTTTGGTAAAGAACATGTGAACAGCTTTTATCCTAATATGGTATGTTTCATAAGGAGCCAATGGCAGAAATAAGTTTATATTAAAATGCTGGCAGAAATAAAAAGCTTTAGAAAAAGATTCTATGCCTAAACTTAACTCATGCTGCCTGCCATCTAAAATAAAGGAAAGGGGCACCTGGGCGGCTGAGCCGGTTAAGCATCTGACTCCTGATTTCAGCTCAGGTCATCATCTCATGGTTTGTGAGTTTGAGCCCTGAATCGGGCTCCGTGCTGACAGTGTGGAGCCTGCTTGGGATGCTGTCTCTCTCTTTCTGCCCCTCCTCTGGTCGCAGTCTCTCTCCTTCTCTCTCAAAATAAATGAACTTAAAAGAAGATCTCGTTGCTTTCACATTTCTCTTTAGAATGAGAGATGGTGCCTAAAAACTGGAAATTTATAATAAATCTTCATATTCACTGTTTTAGGGGGAAAATGTCTCATATATCAGTTCTTTGGGAATAGTAAGCTTATTTCAAGCTCAAAATATTGAGAAAAACTTGAAGAACCTTATTTAATTTTGATTGGTACAAAAGGTATGATTTTTAGCCTGTGGCAGACAGACAATCAGAAAGAATGTTTTCCTAATATTTAAGGCAAGGTTTGGAATAGTCACTTTTGTTTCTTTTGGGAGCATTTCTTCAGCAGCAAAATAGATAATTTCATTCAATTCTAAATATTCACAATTTTTTGATAAATGTTTTTGATAAATGTTACTTACCATAGAAAATCAGACTTGGGCTCCTTTCACCAATTCCACCCTTGTGTGATCTGCCCAGATCTCAGAAATCAACCATTGGCTCTCCTGTCTATTTTTAGAGTTTTAGAGATTTTACAGGAAGAAAGTTTCCTTTGAGAATTTGCCAAAAGATATTGACTCTTGCGTATTAAGTTAGGAAGCCTTAGATTGTCTAGGAAGAGATAGCTCTACTTAATGTGTGAAAAGACACTGTCAGCATATAAGTCAGGAAAGATAATTATGTGAAATCATGAATCCCTCTTGCCCTTTGTAGATTTATCAGTCAGGATAGCTTAGGTTCTGTTGTATTAACAACCTCCCAAATCTCTGAGGCTTAATGAAACAAAAGTTTAATTCTCATTCATGTTGAAAGTTCAACAGAGGTTGGTAGGGGGAGTCTTTTTTTTGGTCCTAATCACTTAAGGCCCCATCTCAAGACACGCTTCCCAAATCATGGAGGTGGAGAAAAATGAAGTCTGCAGAGTCTTGCACCAGCAATTAAATGTGGTAATTTAGAAGTGCTGATGTCATTTTGTCTCACATCTCATTGGCCAGAAATAGTCATATGACCTCACTGAAAGAGAATGGAACTAGAAAATTATATCTTGTAAAAATGAGAAGAACCAGATATAGTTGAGCCAAAATATCAATGAATGTAGTTTTTCCTGTCCTAGTGATCATCAATATTTGTTGTTTTGTTTGTTTGCTTATAGTTTTTTCAATGTTTATTTCTGAGAGAGACAGACAGACAGAGACAGAGACATTGCACAAACAGGGGAGGGGCTGAGAGATAGGGAGACACAGAATCCGAAGTAGGCTTCAGGCTCTGAGCTGTCAGCACAGAGCCCAACACGGGTCTCGAACTTGCGAACTGCACGATCATGACCCGAGCTGAAGTCGGATGCCCAACCAACTGAGCCACTCAGGCGCCCCTGATCATCAATATTTGGATCACTCTTCTTCATACACAAAATGCACTCACACCAAAAAGTTGCCCTAAGTCATAGCATCAAACTCAAAAGTGCATGAACTCTAGGCGGTGTGTGGTAGTTTTTATAACAAGTCTGAATGTTACTCCTCTTTATCCAGAGACCCCCTCCCCCCCTTTCCGGTATTCAGTAGTGGAACTGGAACAAGATAACTGCAATAAACTCTCTCATTTGGAGAAAGAGATCAATAGGAGACATATAGTGGCCTCTAGGCCAAAGCCATTCTGCCATCTCCTGAGTAGATATATACTCCATACACCCTGGGTGTGGAATTTTGATTAGGCCATGATTCCACTCTGGAAATTCTTCTCTTGCTCATTGTCCTCATAGTTGCTGGACATTCTTCTTTTTCCATTATCCTCCTTTACCATATATAGAATATATCCTTCTTGGAAGCTGAAAAGCTTGCTTACTGTGTACACTGTGATCAATGTGATCAATGTTTGGGACCAACGTTTTTAAAGTTTTGAACCATTATAGTCTCTTTACTCTGGCTGGTGGCTAGTTGGCTGGTACAGTTCAAAAACTTGGTAGGCGGCTTATCTATTTTTTGGGGTGAGCTTACCTGTGCTAACAGCCACACTGGCAGCTTTTTCTAGACGTCTTACAGTTGCTGTAATTCTCCACTTTCTTCCCTGTTCTTTTCTCTCCCTATCTTTACTTAATTGTAGGTATCAGGCCACTTTTAGTTTCTTTTCCCTTAGCTAGTTTGTCTAGTTGAAAGGGTTATTGCATTCAGAACATTAATTGTTTGTTGTTGCTGTTGTTGTTGTTGTTCTGAGGGACCTTAACCTGTTCAGAGATCCAAAGCTTGATTTGATCATTGATTTGTGCCTCCCAATAAAGCAGAGTTATAATCAGTCTTTGTTACTCAAAGGTGTTATCATTTGGAAATGAGCAGTATTTTTCCTTCCAATCCTACAAGTTCCCATATTTCTGGACTTTCTCTATTTACTTTCATTCTGGCATTCAAAGTGGCTGATTCTTTTCTAAGCTCATTTCTTTTTTATATTACTTTGTCAAATGCACTCAGTAGTAACAGACATATGCTACTAATTTTGTTTTTCACACCCTGTTTCAAAAAAAACAACAAGCTAATTAGGTACATATCTGCCTTCCAAGCTATCACATGTGACAGTTTTACCAAATGGTTTCCACTATATAATATGGATCGCCATCCTTCTAATCTCTGATAATTATTTTCTAATCACTTGCCAATTGTCCCTAAACCAAAGCCATGTATTTTAGATTGTGTCGTGGATTGTCTCCCCCATCCCCCCCCCCCCCCCCCCCCCGCTTTTGGCTAAAGCAATACTCCACTTCAGAATACCAATTCTGTATCAATCAGGATAGATTACATGATACTCATGTGCCAAGTTATCTCTAAATTTCAGAGACCAAAACACAAAATTTTACTCCTTGCTTATGCTACATGTCCATGATGGGTCAACAAAAAGAATGCTCATGGTAAACACTCAGGGACCCAAGCTAATGGCAGCCACCATCTTTATTGATGTATATCATACCAGAGGAAAAGAGCTGTGAAGGGTCTTGAAGTGGTAATTAAATTCTTGGTCCAGAATGACCCTTTCATTCTCAACCAGAACTAGGTATATGGCCCCACCCAACCGTAAAGGAGCTTGGATGTACAATCCTATCATATGCTTGGAAGGCAGAAAGCCAAAACTGTACAGTAAATGGCATTAATGATATCTGGTTGGTATTGAAAAAAAAAAGATGCTCATACTTGAAAGATACACAAAATATAATGAAAATAATAAAAATTGTCAAAAATTCACACCCACATAATGGTAACATTTTTATGTCCTCCTTTCCAATTTTTTTTCCTAACCATATATCACATTTTATTTTGTGAGCATACCCTATTTCTAGGGTTACTATTTCCCTATTGTAGGATATTAAGATTGTTTCTAGTTTTTCACATGTATATGTGCTATGATGTGTATACATCCTTTTATATCTTTTAATATAAATCTTTTTCTGCAGTTCTGATCCTATTTCAAGGTGATAATTACTAGGTTCATAGGGTGAAGGATACAAATTCTTTGAAGGATCATGATGTGTATGGATACAATTGCTTTCAAGAAAGGCAGGCATTGGTCTATATTTTATTAAAAATGTAATAAGGACTATTTTGTTGCTCCCCTTTCAGCATTGAGTACTACTCCTTTATTTATTTTATTTTATTTTTTTTTAAATTTTTTTTCCAACATTTATTTATTTTTTGGGACAGAGAGAGACAAAGCATGAACGGGGGAGGGGCAGAGAGAGAGGGAGACACAGAATCGGAAGCAGGTTCCAGGCTCTGAGCCATCAGCCCAGAGCCCGACGCGGGGCTCGAACTCACAGACCGCAAGATCGTGACCTGGCTGAAGTCAGACGCTTAACCGACTGCGCCACCCAGGTGCCCCAAGTACTACTCCTTTAAAAGTGACTTTCTTTTTATGCTGTTTTTAGAAATCTTCACAATGTATGCTACCTCTTTTGAAATTAGATAATTAACAAGATAGAGGTGAAATATCGATAATGGGTTTTGTTTTTGTTTTTTGGTATCACAAAAATATCCAGGAAAGTGTCAACCAATTTGATTTTACTTAAGCTATGATTCAGAGAAAAGTACAGTGAGATGGGAGGCCCCATAACTGGGGCTGTAAGGGATTAAAATATTTTTTTGGATGCAGTTTCAGTAATAAGCTGCTAGAATTATTTTGGCCACATTTGGAGTCAGGCTTCCTCAAGGATTGTTTGGCACTTTAGGGGAGGAAACAACCCACCTAGAGTCCTTGGCTGGATCTGGAAATTAAACTGACAACGCCAGATTAACAGGAGAAAAGCACAGAAATGTATTTAATATAAATTTTATGTGATGTGGGAGCCTTCATAAGGAGATGCAGACTTCCACTTGTGAGCTGTAACTTCAGTTCTTAAAGTGCAACTGCTAAGTGCAAGGATATGTGCATTTTCACACTTTTCACTACATTTTGAAAGGGGTCAAAATCCTTAGAAATGTTTGCACCTGTCAATGCTTGCAGCAGTATGGATTCTTCCTCACACCCTGGCCAACACTGGGTATTACTGAACTTTTTCATTGTTACCAACCTCATGGTGGAAACAAGGGATCTCATTATAATTTCAATTTGTATTTCTTTACTTAGGAGTGGAACCGAGCTTCTTTGTATTTGCCAGCCATTTGCCTTTCTTCTTCCTGCTGTCTTTGACTTTGAAGCCATGTATGTAGATTACTCGTGTCCCCCTAGGTGCCAGACTCTGAAATCCGAATGGCTTGTGCAAGGTCAGCTAGGTTGACAGGGACCGAGCGCTTTTCAACCCGTGCCCTGTGCACCTGGCCGCCGCGCGACTGGCCCTGGGCTGGTGGGGGGAACAGGTGTGGCGTGGTGAAGAGTCCCACGAGTGAGGGGCTCACGAGTCCCACGAGTGGGGGCGCAGAAAGGACGGCCCAGATTCCACTGAGCGCGGGACAGACACAGCAGCGGGAGAAGCCCCGGAGTACTGCCGGGGATTCCTTCTGGCCCCTCTCCAGCGTGGTTTCAAAAGTTATGGGACTACAGAGGCAGCAACCATCCCAGGTCTGAGCTTCACCCGGAGGCCAAAAGGCGCAGAGCAGCGGGATGCGGTGGAGGGGCAGGTTTTTTTTTTGTTTTTTTTTGTTTTTTTTTCACATCGTCTCCAGGATGATGAAAGAACTGAAAGCAAAACCTTCTTCCGGCCAGACTTGTGGCCTGTGCTCCGCTAGATTTGGGCCCTGCAGGCAGCGGAAGGCGCGTCTCTTCTCCGCCATGGCAAGTTACTTTTGTTCTGGCTTTTACCAGTCAGGGTCTTTCCCGTCCCGTTATCACGGTCCCACAGGAGCGCGCGGGGGTGAGAGGCTGTCGCCCGCGGCGCGCGGGGAGGCCCGGTGCTGGCGGAGAGCCACCTGCCGCGGAGGCCAACCCTCCGGCAAACCTTGCCCTGACTTTTCTGCACCTGCTCCTGTGGCAGTGTCGCTCGCGCTTGAAATTCATAGCAGGCTGCGCGAGACAGGCACAACTCCAAAGGGACAGAACGCCACGGCCGCCTCCCTCACCCAGTGTCTCGTAGTCAGGGACACAGCTGTCTCGTCGAGGAGTAGTTTCGCAGGCTGTGTTTGGGCTTAACTGTTGCCTCCCACTCCTCCCACTCCTTGGGGAACAAGAGCGGAGAAAATTACCCAGAAATAGAGGCCGCTGTTTCCTTTTGAAAAGGGCCAGCAAGAAGGATTCGAGCCAAGGACTCAAGTTGGGAAGGCATCCTGATGTCTTGTCTGCATTAGTGAGAATTCTCTCTGGTGGCCTTAGTTCTTTTTCCAGGCACAAAGGGCTCTGTGTTTTCGCCATCTGTGCTGGCTAGCAAGAACAGTGAGCAAGTTCAAGATTGAGCCTTCTGTGTTCTTTCCATCAGGCGCTTGAAGGCAGTGGCAGGGCCTTTAGTTATTAGGGTCCCGGAAATGCCAAAGCAGTTGCTAGATTCCAGTATGATTTTGTTTATTGGTAGCAGTAAAGGCAACGTCAATGAAAATAACTGATTTTTAAAAAAAAGAAATATACATGGATGCAAGGAATGAATCTAATTATTTCTGTCTAGTGCCTTACTTACAAAAACAAAACTAACAGTTTTTCTTTATATCTTCTGGCTTTCTGACACTATGGTTGGAAGTGTCTTAAAATATATCATTGATACTGGAAAATGTCATCACCTTAATACCTCTTGGCCAAAATGCTGGTCTTGCTTCAAAATCCTGTATCTCTGTGGTGACTGTTGCAAGAGCTATTTTCAAGACATCTCTTTTTCTTATTGCTGGATAGAAGAGGTTAATAGCTGTCAGGGAGAAGTTCCTTTAATTTCAAGGATAAATTAAATGCAGACACTTGAATAAAGAAATAATGGTGTTAGTATTGATGAGGGCACAGGTGGAGTAAGATTTCCTGAATTTAAATTTATTCAAAGTTTTTCTTTGACGTTGATGAAAAGCAAAAAGGAAGCTAATTTACTAGCCATTTAACCATTGAGGTTGGTGTGGACTATTAGAGCCAGATGTTGTATAAGACAAATCTCCTGTGAAGTAGAATTCCTGAAAAATCTCTTGTCATTTCTTTTTCCTCTGCTAGGAAGAACTATTTTGGGATAATTATATCATACCAGTTGGGACTAGGATGGAGGAACACATATCTTTTTACTATTTCCTATGCAATCTAGCTGTGAATATTTGAAGAAACTATGTTTTCCTCCATTGAAAGTATCTTTTGTAACAAATACTTGATAGATTATTATGAGTTTCATTTTTAGGAGACACTTTGTTTTCTATGTCTCAACATGAGCCATTTTCGTCTCCTATTCCTCTGTCCCTTTGCTATTGTTGTGAACTCTTCTTTTGCATTTTTAAATTAAATTTGACCATTAATTAAAATTTGACCTCAGCCTTCAAGGCTTTTCTTTCATGAAGCTTTCTTTGACTGCTTTAGCCAGAGTCAATCTTGCTTCCTAATCCTGGATGGTATCTATTGTATATTTTAGCATTTTATTTTGGATGGTCTTGTATCCTTCTCAAATCGTCTGTTTTCCTGTGTAGAGAAATATGTCTCCTTTTGTGTGCCTACCAAGCTCTGTTGAAATGATGTGTTTATGTGTCTGCCTTTCTCTCTCATCCCTCTCTCATCCATAAGGTAGAGGCCTTTATTTTAAATATTGGTAATCCTAAGGCCTATCCAAGGCTATCCCCACATAATAAAGCTCAGTAAATTTTTATGGGGGAACCAAATTTTAGGGCACGGGGTATGTTTTATTTCTTTGTATGTGTCATCTATGGTACCCATTATATTGCCAGACATGGAACACATGCTTAGTTATTACTGTATTTGTTAACTGATTAACTGTATTTTGTATTACTGTATTATATTAACTGTAGTTGTATTACTGTATTTGTTAATTGACAAGACACTTTATAGTCTAAGAAATTCAGTGTACACTGTGAACTTAAAAACACTTTTTCATCAGGTGCATTTTTGCCACCTGATTTTAACACTTTTTTTTATTTTTAGTTTTTTAATTAATTAATTATTTACAACCGAAATCCACCAATTTTTTGAGAAAACGTAAATGCCATAAAATGAAGTGCAAATATCACCAAGTGAAAGAATCAACACCTAACGAAAGAATTACTAGAACACACAGATGATTTTTAAGTACCTTGCAACATACTACTCAACACTTTTTAAAAAAATGTTTATTATTTATTTTTGAGAGAGAGAGAGAGAGAGAAAGAGAAGAGAGAGGCAGAGCATGAGTGGGGGAGGGGCAGAGAGAGAGAGACCTAGAATCCAAAGCAGGCTCCAGGCTCTGAGCTGTCAGCACGGAGCCGGATGTGGGGCTCTAACTCACAAGCCATGAGATCATGACCTGAGCTGAAGCTGGACTCTTAACTGACTGAACCACCCAGGCGCCCCTTGCCACCTGATTTTGACAACTACTAGCTGAAATACCAAAGAGATGCTGAGAGAGTATATATCCTGGGGGCAGGCATCATTGACTTTCATCATTTTCTGTTGAATTCCTACTATGATACATGAGGATTTCACTTAAGTAATATCTGCCTTTTCCTACCTTCCAAGTTTGAAAGTTTTAATATTATTTAAAAATTTCCTATGGCGGGGCGCCTGGGTGGCGCAGTCGGTTAAGCGTCCGACTTCAGCCAGGTCACGATCTCACGGTCCGGGAGTTCGAGCCCCGCGTCAGGCTCTGGGCTGACGGCTCGGAGCCTGGAGCCTGTTTCCGATTCTGTGTCTCCTTCTCTCTCTGCCCCTCCCCCGTTCATGCTCTGTCTCTCTCTGTCCCAAAAATAAATAAAAACGCTGGGAAAAAAAATTAAAAAAAAAATTTCCTATGGCATATTTTTGTAGCTTCCAAAATATTCTTAAAATTTTGATAGAATGACCTGCTTTTCAGTAGTGTAAGAGGAGATTATTTTTTTCTCAACTTCTGTTAGTTCAGCCTTTATTCTTAAATTGGCAGGGTTGAATGTTTCCATTTTATTCTGTAGTCATACTTAAATCTTAGTATTTCAGAGACTTAACAAAATTAGTCTAAAGTTGGTTTAAAAATCAATAGGAGTTTTTACATTATTTTGCAAATAGCAAATACTGTTTATAGCCGCGCCTAGTACTGTGCTGTGATTACTTTTTCTCCTTTTAGTCCAATGTCATGTGTATTTTTCCTTTTCCACTTGACAGGCAAATGTCAAGCAGTGTCAATTGGACTGGCAATTTTTGGTACTGTATAAATTAGTTCAGATCGTGCCACACTTCAGTTTGCTTATGATCTTTAGGTTGGAGTCCCTTCAAATGCCAGAAAGCAGTGGAGACTTGCTATAGGTGCCAGCACCCATACTAGCAGGTCAGATTCTTTCTAAGTGTTCATTCAGTTTTTTTTTAAGGTAAAATAATCTTTAAGTCATCTGCCCCGGCCCCCCTTCCACCTCAGCCACAGGTTGTCACCCAGCTGCCTTCACTGGGTGTGTGTGTGTGTGTGTGTGTGGGTGTGTGTGTGTGTATGCAGGGAGGGTAAGGAATGTGGAGAGACAACTGGAGAAGTTGTTTTGCCACTAGTTTTTCAACTGATCTTTCTGGTTTTGGTCCCTTTTTTCATTTCTGTTGTCACCTTTCCCGTGAAACCCCTTTCCTTGTTCAGGGTTAGATCCTTTTCTCTCTCTTATCCTTCTCATACTTCTATATATTTTCAGTCTTCCAGAAATGTGTCAACTGGGCTTATTCTCCTTTTTATTCTTATTCTTTACTTTTATTGTTTTACTTGCTGTTGGGATGGACAGGATGCTGTGTACTTAGATTGTCTTCTTGACCGGAGGTCAGAAATAGCTAGCTTACACCCAGCGAAATCCTATTCTGAGTACAGAGTCCTCTGAACTGACAGCCCTACACATCTTTGTGATCTGTTAGCCTTATGAGATATCCTGTCTTCCCTGGAGGTACTTTAGGATAGATTAAGTCTGAGCTGTGTTATAATCAGGCTGGACTACCTATGTAAGCACTGAGAACAGCTGATAGGCCCACTTCCCTAAATGGGCTGGGGAACAAATCAAAACATTGAAACCGAAGCCCTTTACCTGAATAATGTAAGAAGTTCGAAGAGAGTGAGCTCAGGGAAGGGTCTACTTGCAGTTGGTGCTCTGTGCTCAGCATAGTGGCGGGGTCTTCAATAGCATATGCTCTTAGTTGTTGAATTCTATCTCACGTATGTGCCTGAAGGCAGGATTTACTTCACTGCAGCCCCACCGTTATGGCCAGAGTTTTATTTATTTATTTTTTATGGGGCCCTTTTTTTCTAATTCTGACCAAAAAAAGTAGGGGATGTGTTTCGTAGTGGGTTATGTGCTTTGGACTGTACAATTGAGAAAACATCTAGCCAGACACAAATAGACACTTTTCTAAAGAAGACATCCAGATGGCCAACAGGCACATGAAAACATGCTCAACGTCACTCCTCATCAGGGAAATACAAATCAAAACCACACTGAAATATCACCTCACACCAGTCAGAGTGGCTAAAATGAACAAATCAGGAGACTATAGATGCTGGAGAGGATGTGGAGAAACGGGAACCCTCTTGCACTGTTGGTGGGAATGCAAACTGGTGCAGCCGCTCTGGAAAACAGTGTGGAAGTTCCTCGCAAAATTAAAAATAGATCTACCTTATGACCCAGCAATAGCACTGCTAGGAATTTACCCAAGGGATACGGGAGTGCTGACGCTCAGAGGCATTTGTACCCCAATGATTATAGCAGCACTTTCAACAATAGCCAAATTATGGAAAGAGCTTAAATGTCCATCAACTGATGAATAGATAAAGAAGATGTGGTTTATATATACAATGGAATACTACTTGGCAATGAGAAGGAATGAAATCTGGCCATTTGTAGCAACGTGGATGGAACTGGAGAGTATTATGTTAAGTGAAATAAGTCAGGCAGAGAAAGACAGCTACCATATGCTTTCACTCATATGTGGATCCTGAGAAACTTGACAGAAGACCATGGGGGAGAGGAAGGGGAAAAAAAAGTTATAGAGAGGGAAGGAGGCAAACCATAAGAAACTCAAAAACTGAGAATAAACTGAGGGTTGATGGGGGGTGGGGAGGGGAAGCGGGTGATGGGCATTGAGGAGGGCACCTGTTGGGATGAGCACTGAGTATTGTATGGAAACCAATGTGGCAATAAATAATATATATATTGTATATATATATAAATATATTTAATATATAATATATAAATACTACACATATATAAATTATATATAATAAACATATAATATAAATATAATAATATATAAATATATATAATATAAATATAAATTTATTTATAAATTTATAAATATAAAAATATATAATATAAATATAAATATATATAATATATATACATTATATATATAAAGAAAACATCTAGCCATCTTCAAACTACCATATTTTGTGGTTGGCTTGACTTGTTTTCAAACTTAAATTTTTTTTTTTTTTTAATTTTTTTTTTTTCAATGTTTATTTATTTTTGGGACAGAGAGAGACAGAGCATGAACGGGGGAGGGGCAGAGAGGGAGGGAGACACAGAATCGGAAACAGGCTCCAGGCTCTGAGCCATCAGCCCAGAGCCTGACGCGGGGCTCGAACTCCCGGACCGCGAGATCGTGACCTGGCTGAAGTCGGACGCTTAACCGACTGCGCCACCCAGGCGCCCCTTCAAACTTAAATTTTTACAATGTGTATTTCTTGATCTCTTCCTTTGTGATTGCTATTACTTTTAGGCCTTTCTAAAATCAGGCAAATATTAACTAATGTTTTCCATTTATAAAAAAAAATTGAGTTCACTTTTTACATTGTACCCCTCAAATTCATGTGGGGTTTATGTTGGTATATGATGTGAGGCAAGGATCTGTCCTTTTTTTTTTTTTTTTCAAGTGTCTGATCAGCTATACTAGCACCTTTATTGAATAAAATATACTCTCTTCCACTGGTGTGTGATGATGGCTATATTAAGGAGAATCTTATTTTTGTATTTAAAGAGTATCCTACTATTGTTCTTACAGGCATCAGTTTTGAAAGGCAAGGACTCCAAAGCTTCTGAAAGAATGGTTGAAGTTGCTGGTCATCCAGTTGGCCTTTTTAATGATCAATTACTGACCACAGTAGTGAAGACTCACTTTCAAGATATTAAGAATAAAGGCGGAGTTGTTGAACATGTGATATATCCAACAAGAACCAGGGGCAGGGGAGTTGCAAATGTGACATTCAAAGAGAAAAAAGGTATTTCCAAATCAAATTTTGTAATTTTAGAAATACTTCTGTAATGAAATCAAGAACTGAATTTCATTAAAATGATTCATGGGATTGGTAGAGTTTAAAGTAGCATTTTGAAAATATTATTCTATTCTGAATATATTGGTACAATATTGTATTAACAAGAATGTATGTGAAAATGGCTCATGATAAAGTTGTTAGCAACTGCCAAATTCTTGAAGACTTCTTTCTATATTTAGAATCTGTCTGGATCTTGGGATGAAAGTGATACATTTTATTGTAGAAAACTTGTAAAATACAGAAAAAGAAATGAAGCCCCCAAGAATCTATAATCTCACAAATATGATAATTCTGAATTTTCAAGTGGCTTCAGCAATATAGTCATACCATTAGCTTCTCTTTGTTCAAACCTACAAAAAGATATTCTAATATAGCATCACTCTTATCACCGGTAAAGTTGGACTGGATGAATAGCTTGGATCTGAGATCACATCGAGCCATTCTGTTCCTATCCCATCCCTGACATAGGTGAGGAGGTTGGATCTGCAGGGGATATTCATCCCTCCAGCCTCATGGAGAGGGGCAGCCTTCTTTACAGCTTAGTAACTGGCAAAATATATTGCCAAAGAAAGATGAGTCTCCATGCCAGCGTCTTGGAGGTAAAATACTATACGGGGTTAGAAGCAGAAGAGAACTTGCTTTTCCTGAGGGAAGATAGGTTCTAGAGAGAAACCTAAGACTATAGATTATAGCACCTTTACCTGTCACCATAGTTAAGTCATTCTTTCTCAATGGGGATGTTATGGTAGGGAGCATGTGAAGGGCTCCTTATTATTTCTCTCAGGGGATTGTTGTGTTTTTGGAAGTTAATATTTTAAACGTTCAACTGGTAACATTAAACCAAAGAGAGAGAGGGAAGGCTCATTCATTCATTTGTTCACAAATATTTTTGACTGCTTATTATTTACCTGGCACCATTCTAGGCCTTCAGGATACGGCAATGAGTGAAGCAGGCACAATGTTTTCTTTCATGAAACCTACATCCGTGCAGGTGGACAGATAATAAACTAGCAAATAAATGAATATATAATATGTTGGGTGCTTGATTAATTTATATATTTATACATTATATATTTATCTTTATGTTTATACATTTATTTGTATATATTAACATGTAATGAGTGCTATGAAAAATATAAAACAGAATAAAGGGATACAATGTGATGGAGAGTACTGCTTTATTAGATATAGTGGGTGGGGAAGTACTCTTTAGGTGACATTTGAGCAGAGACCTGAATGAAATAATGGAATGACTCATGTAGATAAGGGGGAAGAACATTCTAGGCTAAGGGAAGGACTGGAAAACATTTTCTGAGAGGGTAGCATGCTGGGCATTTTAAAGACAGCAAGGCAGCCTGAGTGGCTGGAGTGGGGTGAGCAAGGGAGAGAGGAAAAGGAGATGTGGTTAGATGGGTAGCTGGGGACCAGATTATGTTAAACAGCCTATAGGTCAAGGCAAGGTGTCTGGATTTTATTCTGGGTGAGATGGAAAACCATCGGTGGGTTTTGAGCAGATGACTGATAAAATGTGACTGCCCTTTCTTCGGTGGTGGCTCTGGCAGCCACGTGGAGAGCACGAGTTCCTGGTCATCTTTGGTTTTGACTAGGGTGGTAACAGGGCTGTTGACTGGGAACTGGTGGCCATTCAGGATTTGCTGATGGATTAGGTGTCATTTTCTGAGATGTGGAACACTGGAGGAAGAGTACTTTTGGAAGGGGAATAGTTATCAAGATTTGAATTTTGGTCATTGAGATGTTTATTAGGATAATAAAGTAGAGATTTCCACTGGCAGATGAAAGTGGAGGCCAAAGAGAATTTGGAAATGATGCATTAAAAAATCTTTTTAAAATGTTTATTTATTTTTGAGACAGAGAGAGAGAGAGAGAGAAAACATGAGTGGGGGAGGGGCAGAGAGAGAGGGAGACACGCAATCTGAAGCAGGATCCCGGCTCTGAGCTGTCAACACAGAGCCTGACGTGGGGCTTGAACTCACAAACTGTGAGATCGTGACCTGAGCCGAAGTCAGATGCTCAACCAGCTGAGCCACCCAGGTGCCCCAGAAATGATGCATTTAGTGATAGTATCTAAAGTGGTGGGATTGTTGAGATAAGTCTGGGATTGGGTGTATGTTTGCAAAGAGGTATAAGTCCTGAGGCCTGGGGCATGCTAACATCTAGAGAATGAGAAGAGAAGGAGAATTAGCAAAGGAGACCATGAATTAGAGGAGAACAAAGACAGTGTGGTATTCTGAATTTAAGAAGGTGAAGTCTCCTTATGGCCATAATTAATAGAGGGAAGATTTACTTTTAGGTTTTTGTTTTCTATTCATATATACATTCATATATATACACACACGCATATATATACACACACTTGTGTGGTTTTAAAAATATGATTAGGATCAAATGTACACATGAAATCAACTTTAATCTGTTAAAGTAGAAGGGAAAACTATTTAAGTGTTGAATTTAGAGGAAAATGAAAAAAAATCTTAGGCATGTTGAATAATAGAGTTGAACATTTCTATTATTAATAATTAATTATTAGTGTGTCAGGCTGCAAACACTTCTGATGGCAGTGTTTCCACTTAGGTGCAAAGAATGTCAGCAGAAAACAGAAACACTGTCAGGCAGAAAAGGTTGGACCTGCTCAATTCACAGTCTCTCATTTTGGTGAAAAGGTAAGGTGTGATGCCTGCAGTCCTGGATCCTGTTTCTTCTGTGTGTTCCCGACACAGGAGACACAGAGCACTCTCATCTCACGACTCCTACAAAAGGAAATGCCAACTTGCTAACCTGAGTGCTAAATGCCAAGCCTGTGTCTTGAAATTTTTGGCTTATTGCCTCATCTGTTTCATGTTCCTATGTGTGCCTTTTGATGCTTTCAAAGTGACACAGAGTTTTTATGCTTATATGGAGGATGTCAGGTAGATACCTAAAGACTTATTTTCAGGAAGAAAAAAAAGTAGGATGAACATTAAAAAGGAGCTTCAAAGAGGCAGGAAAGGTAGAATTAAGAGGAAAAAGTTAAAATTCATTGGTCTGAAACTATTCACTGAGAAACGCAGGGTTCTGGGCCATCATCTGATGAACTTAAGTTGGAGGACTCTCCAGGGGAACTCCTGTCCACAGAGAAGAACCAGAACATTGTGTATCTGTACCTCATAACAGTGTATGGATTTTGCTTAAGACTTTGGTTCAAATAACATTCTGCCTCTAAAACATATTTGACTAGCTCTTTTTGGGAAATGCACTGAGGGACCGTGAATCCCAAATTGAACATTATGGCCTTGATGGGGTTGTGAGATCTCTGCTGTGGCGCGAGAAACTAGTCTGTGCTAGGCAGGCGGGGTTTAGTTTAGGGCAACTGCTATAGAGATGGAGAAAGTGGCAGGGAAAAATGTGTTTATGTTGTCCACTTCCCTAGACAGTGCTGTTTTCATTTCTCTCTGTTTAATTTTAGGTCTTCAGCTCTGTAAAAGCTATCCTCGATCTTTCTGTTTTTCGGAGTCAAGTCATTCTAGAAAGTCTGGTAACGGACCTGACAAGGAAAATCCCAACTTTATCCTTCAGTCCTCTGGAACCCAATGGAAGAGTCTCTGTGCAAGGGTCATTTCTGGATATCCTGAGGCTTAAAGAAATTTTGCTATTAAAAGCAAGTTCTCTTTTAGAAAAAAATAGGAATTTTATCAGTGAAGAGAAGTGGAACAGCCAGGGCCCCAAAAGGGATCTCCAGAGAGGCAGTAACTCCTCAGAGTCACCCGGGTCCTCAGTACCTGAGACCACTAGGAGCGGAGAAACACTTGTTCTCGATACAGATGTATTCCTTTATCTGAAAAAGAGCAGATTTTATGAAAGCACATTGAAAAAATGTCATGTTTTCTGTCAGGAGAGAGTGGATGGTGAAATCACCACAATCTGTATACGAAATGCTCAACAATGTTCTCACCCAAACAATGCAAAGCTTGTGAAAGCACTTATTGAGGAATATTCACTTGCTCTTCACTTTGAGCTTAAAAAAGAGACACTTCTTTTGAAAGGAAAGGAGAATAGAGATAAAAGAAGGATTAAGTCGGCCTGTGAACAAGTAAGTTTGAGGTACCCTAAGGTTCTGATTAATTTTTACGAGACGCACATTGATATTATAGGATCTTCTTCTGACACATACTTGCTTAAAAAAGAGATCATGAAATTAATAAGGCTAAAAAGTTAGGTAATAAAATCTCAGCAATAGTGATAGTGGCAGTCACTCTCCCTTACTGAGCAGAGGCGATGCTGTGTATGATGCTAGCTTTACACACATTAGTCATTTAATCCTTACAACCATCCTTCATTGTAGGCATTGCTATCCTCGTGTTCTAGGGGAAGAACCTAGGATTTGGAGAAGTTAAAACATTTGTCCGGAGTTATCGAGCAGGCAAAGAATGGGGTTAAACTTGGCCTATCTGACTACAAAGATAATATCTAAGTCTTAAAACTTTGAAAAAAAAAATCTCATTAAACTTTGAAGAAATCTCACTTTCCCTGCAACCCCAAATTCTTGGAATGTATCTTGCTCATCTCAAAGTAAACAAATGTGATTGTGATGATGTGAACTGTTTAGATCAAAAGAAAATCACAAGACAAATCTCTCTCTATGTTTTCATTTTTCTTAGCCATCTAAATCCCAAGTATTTCCATCTTTTATTTAAAAAAATCGTTTTTAAGTTTATTTATTTTGACTCTACACTGTTAGAGCCTGCTTGGGACCCAGTGTGGGACTCAAACTTATAAACCTTGAGATCATGGCCTGAGATGAAATCAAGAGTCGGAGGCTTAACTGACTGAACCACCCAGGCACCCTGTTTTTCCATATTTTAAGATACAATATTTCATTGTTGTTTTTGTCAATGAGAAATTGCTCTTTACATCAAGTGCCCAATAAGATGTCTTTAAATTTAAAAATTGCTTCATTTTTATTTTGCTCCTAGAAGTTTGTCTCAGTCTGGGTTCAGTCAGGAGAGAGAAGGCACACAGTAATATGAAAAGGGAAAGTTTAATATAAAAAATTGTTAATTATAATAGGGGATTGGAATAATGAGGAATTGGCTAGGAAGAAATAAAGAGAACTCTAAAAAACATAGGAATAGCAGATTTAAGAAGAGTTTAGGTAGAACACCATGGAAGAGTCCCCCTCACCCCCCATCCCAGGACTGAGACCTTGCTGGAGGGTTTGTGCCAGGGGATCTTGCTGGAAATCCATCCTCTAGGTTGCTGGAGGAATCTGTTCAGAGGAAGTGTCTCACCAGAGACATTCCATTACAAAATGCGTTAGAGTAGCTGGGGTAACCTGCTAGTCACTGGATGCTAATGGCCACCGTGCACTTATAGGGCCTGGGGAGGCCTTGTGTGCTGGTGGCTGGACACCGGAGCAACTGTCCATGCTGCATGAACCTGATGTTGGAGAAGCTGCCCGTGCCGCAGACGTTGTGTATCGGGGGAAGTTTCTTCTGCAGAAAAACCGGATCCCTAATAGCCTGCCAGCTGAACAAGTTGGAGTAGGAATAAGACTTTTGTCCTGCAGTGTCTCTCCAGCGCCCTCTACTGAGAAAATAACATCCTATCAGCTATAGAGGAAAAATACTTAAGGGTCCCAGATCCATTTTCACAGAGAAGGCACATAGGATGAATTGAAAGCAGAGTCAGTAAGTTGATAACTGGCAGAGTTTAATGAGATACCTACTAAAGCTTTCATTACTATGACAAATTTAAAATCAATAGAATAGTCTTTTTTTTTTTTTTAAGGAAATAGAAGTTTATTGAATCCACCGCAAGGGTGCGCAAGGGAGTCACAGGCAGGACAGCAGAGGAGAGGCTGTGTGCCTAATACCAATAGTCTTTAAACAAAGAACTGGGTTACAAAAATGATGCTCATTCTATATTCTGATAAACTTTGATTGACAAGTATGGATATGGCATCTTCTGCTTGAGGAGATTATGTATTTCAGACGTTTTTTACATATTGCTATGTATTTCAGAGTTAGTTTAACAGCACTTTCCTTATAATATGCTACTTTGTGTAACCAATTTCTATCTTTAATAAAAACTGACATTTTTTCCCAAAGTGGTAGTAGTGACTTATTAAAATTTATTTTTGAAGGTTAGTGATGCCCAGGCAGATGGTGTGAATTCCATCTCGTTGTCAGGCCTAAACTCTGTTGTATGTCTTCCACGGGGGGAAAAAACCTATCATTTAAGTAGATAATAAGCTGATACTTTTCAGAGAGGCTGCAGTAGTGAACGGAGCCATTATCCAGAAGCTTCAGATCCAGATGGACAAAGGAGAAGAATGGGAGAAAATGTTCGGAGGTACTTGGGTAAGAGAAGCATTCAGGAATTCTTATTGAGCTCATCCTCTGGGACAATCCTTTTACGGGGTTCTGGAGACAACAGTGGGATGTAAGACAGCTATGTTCACTAATTTCTTAGAAGTTACTGCTTGGTCTGACAGAGAAGGCAAACAAGCCATTACCTTAGTGCTTGCTATAGAAGTAGCTGAGATAGGGTAGAGGGGGTGTCAATTCTTTCCTGGGATATGTTAATAATTTTCAAGTTATTAGCGTAATTTTCATAAAAAACATAGTGAGCATGTGTCAAAGCTTTATTTACCTTATTATTGAGGAGTGAACTAGCATAATGACAATACTGTTTCAAAAAGAATATGAGTAATAGAATTTAAAAATCAGTAGCGTGTTAATAAAGATTGCTAAATGGGAAACAAAGCTGATCAATGTTCAATAGTGTTATAAAACTGTGATTTAGGGGTTGTTTTCTCTGCTAGCCAGAAAAATAATCACACTTTATCATGTTTTTTTTTGAAGTTAAAATTCTAACTGTACAGAGTTGTAAAGTGTCAGTGCCCTAATCAATTGCGATAATTAAGTGAAACAAAGTTATGTTCCCCAAAAGAGATGACCCACGAGTGGGCTTATTGGAGCATGTCTAGCAAGGCATTAAAGGGTCACATAATTATTTTTTGCCTTATTTCTGTGTTTTGAGTAATTTTCTTTAATAAGGGTCAGAAGAAGCTTCCCAGAGGCAAAGAGCTGATGGATGGGTGTTAGCCAAAGGGATGAGGAGGGAGGGCAAAACAGCACTTGGTTTGGTAGATGAACACCAAGTTTAGGGATGCCTGACTTTTGACAACTTAGTTTTTTTTTTTTTTTTTTAGAATAACTTAAAATACTTTAATTGACAGCTTAGTGTTTACAAATTTTATCTGATGGACAAGATTTCCTTGATTTGTCATTAGAGAGTCATACATACAAATGTCCAATTTCCTTTGTGAATTTCTTCATATAAGCCATGTTGGTGACAATGTATGGAGTTCCCAAAGACAGTAGTTTAAGAAATGTAACTCTCCTGCCTAAATTTCACTACTCTAAGGCCATTTCCTGGTATAAATACTGGCCTATGAAATTAAAAACCCTTTCAACGCCAGTGGGCTCTGTTCTATACTCTCCACTGACCCCTTCTCTCTCATTTTTCACTTCTTCCAAACTGAGTGACTCTGGGAAATTTCCTTACCCTATTAGCTTCAGTGTTATCAGCTATTATTGTGAGTTTTTAGAAATCGTAGCAAGTAATACATATTCAAAAATAGTAGTTATTATTCTAAGAACTTGATAGTACCAACACCCCAAGGAAAGCTCCCTCTGCTTAGAATGTCTCATCTCAGGGCTGGAGCCAACATGTGACTCAAGCTAGAAAACCAAGAGTTGTTTAGACTTCTTCCCCTTCTCTCCACTACTTTAGATCAGGGTTATGTCATTTCTTGCCTGGTTTAGTGGGTTGAATAGTATCCCCTCAAAGTTCATGTCTATCTGGAACCTCAGAATGTAACCTTATTTGGAAATAGGGTCTTTATAGATGTGATTAGATAAGATAAGATGATATCTTACTGGATTGGAGTGAGGCCTTATCTGCTGTCCTTATAAGAAAGGGAGAGGACACAGAGACTCAGAGGAGACAGAGGAAATGTTCACGTGACAATGGAGGCTACTGATGTAGCTATAAGCCAAGGAATGGCAAAGATGTCTGGGAACCACCAAGAACCGGAAGAGGCAAGGAAGAATTCTTCCCTAGAGTCTTCAAATGGATCACGATCTTGCCATCACCATGGTTTTAGACTTCTGGTCTCCAGAATTGTGAAAGAATAAATTTCTGTTGTTTTAAGCCACCAACTTTGTGGTAATTTGTTATGGCGGCTCTAAGAAACCAATACACAAGGCTTTTTTCAAATAAGTTCTGGAGAGCCTCTGAATCTTGCAGTTGGTTTTGTGGGGGGGTCCCTGTTGTGTACTCTACACTCAGCTTTCTTGTGACAGTATTTCACAGTACATTTAGTTAGTTGGTTTCTTATCTTCCTTTCCCACTATTGGCCTCTGTGAGGCCAGGAATTTTGTCTTTTTCTGTGTTATTTATCCTCTGTTTATAACAGTACTGGCACATAGTAGACATTCCACGAACACTTATGATATGTATGAACAATTTTTGTGCTCCACCCAGAATTTATACAGGGTTTTGTACTAAAATAAGTATCTTATAAATGTGTGTTCCTTGGTCTAAGAATTTTCTTTTTATACAGTATTCCCACTTGCCAATATCATAATACTAACATTAATCTCTTACCCCTTTAGAATGTGTCCTCATTTCCTACTTGTATGATTTCCTTCAATGTAGGAAATTCTGGCAAGAGAAACTCAAATAAGTTATCCCTCCCATTTATATTCTTCTCATGCAAGTTGGTCAGTAATTGTTCCTGGCAGGAAGGCACTAAGCACGCTCCCTAAAAGTACTTGGGATGGTTCTTTCCATTTGCATGGTTCCTGACTGGGTTTCACCAGTGAGACAAAAAGTCCCTTGTGATTTAATTAGATAGTTGTGGAGTTTTGCTGGGTTTGTCTACTCTTGTATCTGGAGGTCAATGGGGGAGGGGGGGAGTGGTGGTTCTCAATGTCTATAAACAGTCTACCCATTAGTGCTTGATATATTAAAATATTTAACTAGCAGAAAATACTATATAGCCTATGTATGTGTGTCAAGACTGTTCTGCAGTTAACGTATTTCTAGCAATACTGAGAAAAGCAATAGGAGCAGAATATGCTTCCTTTTGATTTTTTATGAAGTTTAATCCTGGAAGAAATTAGTCTAACAACTATTTTATTGATTCAGATATTATAAGAGTATTAATTTCAAGAATAGGGTCTTCCAGCGGTTGGGGGAGGGAAGAGGGATATAGAATATAAAAATGGCTTTTTTTGTTGTTGTGGGAAAAACCAATTTAAAATAATATGTGATTTCAAGAAGGTAATAAAAAAATAAAATGTAAAAAGGGTAGCATTTTCAAGGAATGTGCGTGAATATTGGGAAGAACAATTTGCTCCAGAAGAAGGTAAATGTTTATGGGTTAACTGTTTAAAGTTTATAAAAAATGTCAACCAAAGTAGACACCTTACCCTCCTTTCTCCCTGGCAAGGTGCCTCTTAGACTGAAAACCCTTCTCTCATTTCCTTCTCTCATTCTGTAAATGACCAAACATTTTGGATTCTATCTCCATACCATCCCTTGTATTTGCTTCCTCTTCTCCATTCTGTGTGCCACTTCCGTAATTAGCTCATATCTGAGTTGGTGCAATATTCTCCTAACTTGCCTTCCTGGCTCCACTCTGCCCACCCCCATGCCCTCACTCAGTTCATCCTATATGCCACTATCAGATTAATGTATCTAAAATGATTAGTGATATCTGGGAGGCTTGTGCTGTCTGGCTGGTGTTAATTGTCCTACCTTGAAATTACTTGCAACATTTAATCTTATGTTCTTTCTTATCTATTTATAGCATGTGTTTTCTGATAGGTATAGCCTACTCATGCTCATAAAAGATTAGTATTGCATCATATATTAACTAATATTTTGTTTTTTTAATGTCTAATTTTCAAATGAGAAAATGTCTTTTCCTTTTTTTTTTTTAAAAAGTTTATTTATTTTGAGAAAGAGAGAGAGCATGAGCAGGGGAGGAGCAGAGAGAGGGGGGAGACAGAATCCCAAGCTGTCAGCACAGAGCCCAATACGGGGCTTGATCCCATGAACTGTGAAATCATGACCTGAGCCAAAAACAAGTGTCAGGTGCTCAACTGATTGAGCCTGTTTTCCTTTTTTTACTAAAGCTAGTAAGCATCACTTATTCATGAGCAGCACTGTGTGTGGGAAGAACACTGCTTATGTGGCAGTCATACAGCAAAGAGACTGAGAGCATGGGTTTTATAGTTTTGTAGATCTAAGGTTAAATTTTAGGAACACTATTTGCTGACTTGCAACTTTGGGCCTTCAGTTTCCACATCTATAAAAAGGGAATAAAAACTATGACCTTACAAGATTTTGTGATAATAAGACGAAGTCCTTAGCCTGGGGCTTGGCCCCTTGCAGCAAACGGGAGCCATTCTTACCATTCCCTATCACTCTTAGGGGAGAAGGAGTCATAGTTCAGAGTAGCTACAGTAAGATGATTTGAACAGTATTCTTTACATTTGCTTTTGCTTCAGGCCTTTATTAATAATAGGAGGCGCATGGTAAGGAAGATACTGCTTGATGTTATGAAACATCTCTTCTAAAAGAGAATGCCCTCTGGTCTCCCCATGTGTACAGAAGTCGAACTGAAGCAGGGTTCATTGTTTCACTGCATAATTTTGGGAGGGGATATCAGAATTATGTCTTGATTTTTTTTTTTTTTTTTTTTTTTTATGTCTGGGGGAAGAGGGAGTGATTTTTGTCCAGGCTGTGACAATAGGTGACTCTACCTCTTGATCCCCAACAGGGCTGAGCTCTGGCTTTATGTTAAGAGACACTTGACTTTGTAGCTTTCTGCCTCCAGGATGACTTAGATTGGGTTAGATTAGATTCTTGTAGCTTTCAGCTTCCACCCTTGTAATCGGTGTATATGTATTCTTTTCATTTTTTTTTTTTTCCTGTGGCAGGGGGACAGGAGTGTGATGGGGTGTACTTCTGCAGTTAGCTGTATGTTGTAAACCATGCCACACAGGGAATTTCTTTAAACCCTTTTAACTATTCTATTGTATCACATTGGGTGTAAGGTAAGATTACACTCTTTTTAAATATTTAAATGAATGACTTCTATCATTATTATTGTTTTCTTAAAGTTTATTTATTTGTTTTGAGAGAGAGACAAAGTGCGAGTGGGAAAGGGGCGAGAGAGAGAGAGAGAGAGAGAGAGAGAGAGAGAGAGAGAGAGAATCCCAAGCCGGCCCTGTACAGTCAGTGCGGAGTCCAATGCAGGGTTCAAATTCATCAACTGTGAGTCCTGGGGTCCTCTCTTTCTCTAATTCTAAAAGCCCCAGGAATACTTACTCGGCAGAGAGGTCAGGACTGAAGGAAAGAAACCTGGTAAGCCTGCTCAGTTTACCACGGGAACCCATCCTGGTTAAGGATTGCCTCTATTGGTGTCATTTCAGTGTGCCACCCTAAAAAAAGAGGTAAACTGAGACAAGCACAAATGACCAGAAATTGAGTTTATTCAGGAAAGGTGGAGGAATTGCAATTTGGGAAACGCATGCTTAAGGAGGCTGCAGGCTAGTCCCTTGTGGATTTGGGTGGGCTGTATTTATAGGCAAGGAGTGCAGAAAGGAGGAAGTGCAGCCAGAGCTCAAACAGTATTCCTATTGGCTTGAGGATGGGGAGAGATTTTTCGTGGCTGCTCATTGGTCAGGGGAGAAGTCTTGGTTTTCTGTAAATCAGGCATTGGCGGGAAATCAGTTTCACTTCAGTTCCGTTTCCCTGAGGGCGCATGCGTGAGATTCGTTTTGTAGCCTCAGGTTCCATTTTAAATGGAAACCCTTTCACCCGCGGGGTCTGTATCCTCCTGGCGCTCCAGCCCAGAGACTATCGCTAATCTGGTAGTCGTTTCTGCAGGTGAAGAAGGAAGACTCTCTGCCCGTGTTGTACTCAGCGGTGCTTATGCCAAGGTAGGTCAGCCCCTAGGGATGCACCTCGGAGGGACAGAGGTCTCTCCTCACAGATACAGCCTGTTGTCCTTATTTGATGGATTCTGGGTTTGTGAATTTACCCACTCGATAAAATGTATTTGTAGCCCCATTCCCGGACATGCACAAAAGGTAAAAAAATTTGAGTGGCGTGACTAGCTTGTTCCCAACACGTTCCCACGCGTGTTCCGGAACAGGGGGTGACACTTCTTATTTCAGCACTCTCGCTGTAAACAGGTGTCCTTTGTGCGGTGTTTAGTGCCATGTTTTTCACGTTACTGAGCGATTTTGCTGTTGGGAGTGGCCCGGGGGGCAGTGCCGGAGTCCTGTCTGGCGTGTCTAAGTGAGCAAGGCTGCGCCGTGCTTTACCGAGAAAATACTGCGCTGATAAACTTCATTCGGGCGTGAGTTACAGTGCTGTTGGACACGAATTCAGTGTTAATGAATCAGCTGTAGACATTAAATAATGTGTCTGGAAGCGGAAACCCACATAAAACACGGTTACATATTGAGAGGTTGAGGAAAATGTGACCAGAGGCTTGGGGGGAATCCAACCCTGTTCTTTCCCCTCAGGGCGATGACTCCATATTACTAACTAATCGGTGTTCGCAGCGACTTTATAAGACATAACCACCGTGAGTAATGAGAATTGACTGTAGATACAGCCATTGCCCTCAGATATGCCCAAGATGCCAGGAAGAAGGAGCCAGAAATTGTCCTTCCGGGGGCGCCTGGGTGGCTCCTCCTTCCGTTAATGGTCTCTTGGTTTAGGCTCGGGTCATGATCTCACTGTTGATGAGTTCGAGCCCCAAAGGGGGCTATGCGCTGACAACCCGGAGCCTGCTTGGTATTCTCTCTGTCTCAATGCCCCTTCCTGCCTTCTCGCTCTCTCTCTCTCTAAATAAATAAATAAATAAATAAACAAACAAACAAACAAACAAACAAACAAAAAATTAAAAGAAATTGTCTTTCTGTGAGACTGGAAGGACTAGACTGCCTAGTTTCCAAGGCCCTGTCTCTCTTGCTGTTCTCTAGGGGGCTGGCACCGAGAAGGGGTCTCTGGCTTCCTTATCACACTGCCACTAGCTGGGGTAGGGTGGTAGGGATGTAGCGTGGCGGGGGGAGGGGGGGATGGGAGGGAGAGAGGCGGGCGGTTAATAATCCAGGGATGTCATGGTGCAGCTCACCCTTGCCTCTCTTATGCAGCCTTCCACCAGCCCTACTCCTGTGGTGTCTCTCCTTTGGCCCCAGATAGGCGTAAGATTCCTCATTCTGGCTTCAGAGTGATTTGTAGTGGGGATATCTACTGTCTAGTTCTCATCCCTCCAACATATAATTGCAAAAATAAAACAATCTGACACTGGTACATTTCCTAAGCTCTGAGCTGTCCAGTTGTAGCCAAGGTCACTCTGATAGAGAGTGATATGAACACTAAAAACAGTTCTCTGTAGGTCCTGTTTATATCATTCGTAGAATAAAACCTGAGGCTTCATTGGGGAGTAAGGAGTAAATCAACACTGACCACAGTCAAGTCAGGTTTGAGCAGGGCTGGAGAATGAATTCATGTTTAATCAAAAGTGTATTGGATTTTGTTGTTGAACCTTAGCTTTTAGTGAAAAATTCAAAGGTGGCAATGTTTTGCTAAGTTCGGTATTCTTTTGACACAGCTGAAAAGATTTCTCACATGTAAAAGAGACCAGTGTTAAATAACTAAGTTACTGCTACCCTGAGAATTTCTGTATGAGTGACTTTGGGGGTGTTCACCCAGTATTTAAGAGATGGGGTGGGATTCAATTTATTCCCTGCCTCCTTTTCACTTTAATTCAGCTTTACTTCTTTCAGGAGTGCATTTTTAAAAATGGCCTGTCACACAACAATAAGGATTTTTGAATATAAATTGCAAAAATATCTTTAAAGCTTAACATTTTGGCAGGAAATGCATGCATATCCATATACTCATAGATGTGAAAATCATTCAAGGCAAATAAGTCTTGCTTAATTAGGTATATCTTTTCTTGCCCCACTTTCTTTTTTAGAATACCAATCTAGCATTTTGTATAATCAATTATTATTTTCAAATATATTAATTTAATATATGTAGATTATATATAATAGTGTCTATGCTCCCCTTTTCTTGCTGCCTGGTGCTATGTCCTAGTCTTAAGAATTTTTGTAATCTGTGTATATGTATTCCTTTCATTTTATCTCTCTCTTCTGATCTATTATTCATCCTTTTATGCAATGACAAAAGCAACTATGAGACATCGAATTGCTTTTAGAGAAATGCCTGGCTACCCCCCAAATAGAATACTGAATGATATGTAACAGTAGTAGTTTGAAATAAAGGGGCTATTAAAACAATAGGGATATCTTGGAAACAGCAGCAAGATATTCTAGAGTAAATGACGGTAATGCTACTTTGAGTGATGGACAATGACATCCTCCATGATAGGAAATACCATGAGGAACTGACTCTCTACTTGGCATTCAATAACTGTTATCTTTAATTATTAAAATGAAGAAAATAATTCCCCTTTTACTGTTGGATAGTATGTTTTAAGAAATACGTGGCTACAAGATTATAGTATGGAAATATTTACATCAAGATTATTTTTCTGTTTTTACTTGGTTTGAGTTCAGAGACAGCTGCTATCTGAAGAAGCACTAGAGGGAGCCAGACCCCTTTCTGATGAATTCTTCTTTGTCCTCCAGCTGGATTGAGCACAACCTTTGACCACATATAGATCAGTTTGTAAACTTGTGGATTTAGTGCTCATCTCAGGCCACAGATGTGATTATGTGTGTACCTGAAATTCAAAAAACCACACATTTTAAAGAGTCAACGGTTAGGCATTAGAAGGGCCTTATGAGACCTATTATCTAAATACAATCTATGGACCTTGTTTGGATCCTGATTCAAACAAACCAGCATTAAAAAGATGTTTGTGGGACAACTAGGGAAATTTGAACAGCCGCTAAACATTATATTATGGAACTGTTGTTAATTTTATTAGGTGTGGTGATGGTATCTTGGTAATGCTAAAAAACTCCTTTTAAATGCTATAAAATGTACACATGGAAAAATTTTGTATGAAATTATACGATGCCTATAATTCATTACAAAATATTCTACAATAAAGCAAGTGCGTGTATCTGTGTGTGTTAATAGATGAAACAAGGTTGACATCTTGCTAATTGCTGGAAGTGAGGTTCAGTATACTACTTGTTCTACTTTTGTGAGTGTTTGAAATTTCCTTTCAAAAGTAAAAAAAAAAAGCACAGATGGTATTTTCTTATAATTTATACTTCTGGTCTAGTTTTGGATCATTTATGGTTAATGTGTATTTCTTAGATTACAAAGTCAGATATACAAGAAAATATCATCTTTTCCCCTAAAGGGTAGCAGATTATGCCACTCCAGACTGTGACTGTTGGAGTTCAACACTTTCCACGTCAAATATGCTGCTATGGTATATTGATTATTTTGAGCTGAGGGTACCCTAAAAACACCAAATGCAGGGACAGGCTTTCTCTGAACTCCACTATCTGCCTAAAGATGTGTTTTCCAAAAGAAATCCAATTGTCATAAATCCCCACCCTGGGAGTTTTATCAGCCAGGGAAGATTGACTCTTGTCACAAGAGAGAGGACTAGAAGTTGTCACCATACCCAGATGGACCTTGTCACAAACTATCATCATACCTCCTTTATTTTCTTCTAAGGACTCCTTTATCTTTCCTAAAAATAATTTACTTTCCCCTGAAATGTCTACATGCCTCCTCTTGTTTCACGATTAATATGGTACTTAATCCTGGATTCTAAGCCACCTTGAGGATTACTTATTTTTTCCTGGTATTGCCCATAGATCTCATGTTAATAAACTTCTGTTTGTTTTTCTCTTGTTAATCTGTCTTTTATTACAGGACTCCCAGCTAAGAAATCAGAAGGGTAGGTGGAAAATTAATTTTCTTCCCCTATGCTCCCTCCTCATAATTTAATTTATATTTTGAGTTTCTATTCCAGTAGATATCAGAAATTAAATAACATTTAATTCAGAGTAATCTCACGTTGCACTAAGTCAAAAATTTAATTCACAATAAGCTTAGTCCATTCTGGATTTTACCACCCCCATCGGCACAGCAGCGTCTAAATCTAGTAATGAAAGCCAGTGAGTAGGAAGTAGTGGTGGTGAGGTGGGAACTGGTCCATGGTTGTCATCTCTCTAGTCAGAAGTCTAGAAGGACAACTTTGATCTTCTCTCCTGTCAGTTTGTCTGGCAAATGACAGCCGTGTTGCCCGACATGCATCTGCAAGGCCTCTCTTCAGTAGTGCCAAACCTCTCTTGGAGTGGGGGAGACATCCAGAGGTTTTCTTATCCCACTCTGGCTTTTTCAGCCCTGCCCACTTAGCCATTTCTACTCTCCTCATATGTCACATTTGTCATGGAAATGTGGGAGGGCTGGAGGATTTCTCTAGGACACTTGCCACTTCCCTAGGCTGTATTTGGGGACAAAGACACAGGTGTCTTCTGCTTTCAAATTCCCTTACCAATCTGGGGGATCTGGGATATACTCAGAAGAGGGGGACATACACAGGTCACCTTCTTAAGGAAATACCACAATATCCAAAACATCTCTTCCTGAAGCCCGCTGTGTCTCTGTCTGATCTGGTGGGTCTTCTATAATGATTGCTTATGGCATAAACATGCCCAAAGTCCTTCAGAACTCTGGATGCAGAGAAGGGTCAGGGTTAACAGGAATTTTGAAGAAACATTTTAATCAATTAGTATAATAAAATGTTATCCTGTAGAGTAAGTTAAATTCAAAACTTATCACTTGCTTTTCATACAAAAATAAACAGGGGAAACAGTAGTAAATGAATGGTGATCAAGAATGTGGGTTCTGGGCTTAGATAGACCAGTGTTTTGTTTTGTTTTTTTTTGTTTTGTTTTTGTTTTGTTTTGTTTTGTTTTGTTTTGTTTTGTTTTAAACAAATGTTTATTCATTTTTGAGAGAAAGAGAGAGAGAGAGAGATCATGAACGGGGGAGGGCCAGAGAGCGAGAGGGACAGAGGATCTGAAGCTGGTTCTGTACTGACAGCAGAGAGCCCAAAGTGGGACTGGAACTCATGAACAATGAGATCATGACCTGAGCTGAAGTTGGACACTCAATTGACTGAGCCATCCAGGCGCCCCACCCGGCCACCCAGCAGCAGTGTTTTAATTTTGCCTCTGTGTTCTTTAAGTAGGGATCAGGTACACATTTTTTATTTTTTAAGGCTGTTAAACCTCGATTTTCTTATGTATAAAGCAGAGGCATTAATATCTAAAACATATCTATGTATGTAGAAGGTATACAAAGAGAGTTTGGCCCTTTGTATAGAACCAAAAAATGGCAACCATTTTTACTAAGATTAACAAAAGCAAAAAATAAATAAATAAGGTCTATTTGCAATTTTTCCAACTGGTTGTTAAACCCTTCCCCTAGGACTTCCCAAGCTATTAGGTCAGGTCTCACAGGACCTCATGGGCATTTAGGTGCAGCTCCAGGAAACTGAAACTACTACAACCTAGAACAAATTGTCTTTCTGTTATTTACTTTTAGCTGTATAGAGCCTAAAGTCTTGTGGTATTTTGAGAAACAGCTGCTTAGTTTTCATTCCCAGTGTGGCCCATCCTTTACAAACTGTCAGTGGAAAGGAAGCAGATGAAAGGAGGAATTCCAAGAGTATAATATCACCAGGGCCTCGTGAAACAGGGGGAAAGAGACCAAACAATTTATAGTGGACAAGCTTCCAGATGTTTATTGCCAAGACCTTCTGCTCAGAGTAAAAAGAAAATCCAGATAAATGCCATGTTTTTCTCCTGCGCTATAAGAAAAAGCAAAGTTACTTTACTCAGCTTTTTTTCTTTCTTTTGTTTTCTACCCTCCATTATGGCTTTGGTATTCTGGATAGAAGAAAAATAAAATAGCATGTTCACAAGTTTTGGGGATTAGGATATAGACATCTTTCTATCTATCTAACATAGTCTGTCCTTTGTCTCATGAAGATTTACTTCTGTCCAGAGGTAAAATACATTCATCTCCATCTCAACATCTCAAAAAGTGTCAACCTGTTATAGCATTAACTCAAAGTCCCAAATCTCATTAGCTCAAATATCCCACTTCTCATCAGGTGTGGGTGAGGCTCTGGGTAGTTCTGAAGCACAATTCATTTCCATCTGTGAACCTGTGGAACTCAAGAAACAATTTACCAGCTCCCCAAATACAATAGTGGAATAGGCATAAGATAATAGACATAGACATTCTAGTTCAAAAGGGGAGAAAATGGAAAGAGTGAAGAAGCCACCACTTGCAAGCAACTTCAAAATCCAGCTGGGAAAACATTAGGTCTCAAGGCTGGGGAACAAACCTCTGTGGTTTGCAGCTTCACCCTCTGGGCCCGAGACTATGCCCTTGGTCGTCCTTCCTGCTCATGAAGGAGAGCAGGTGTTTGCAGATGAGTAGTTTTATCCATCTGTTTCCTGCTTGCAGAATCTTGGGAGCCTGACAACTTTCATTTCATCGTCTCTCTATCCCCTTTAGTGCAAGCTGACAGTGTTTCTACTGCTTTAATATTCTCAAGAATCTCGTGGATCTCCTGTGTATGTCATGGGGATTTACTCCATTAGATAAGAAGCTCTCTGCAGAGATTGCTTGGATAACCCAATCTCTGGTACTCAATTCCTGACTTCTGAGATAGTTGAGAGGATCCATGAGTTACATGCCTAATCTCTACAAAGAACTCTCTAGGACTGAACGTTCTAACTTTTTGATCCCTGTGAAGGTTGTTCATCTACACCCTCAGCTTTTTCTCCAGAGCATGATTTCCTAGCAGTGACTCTCCTAATTTTAGTGTCTTTTGAGATATGGATAGGTTAAGAGTTTTTCAAATCATCTAGTCCTAATTTCTTTTTGCCTGAATGATTCTTCCTTCAACCTGTCTCTTCCCTCTGGTGTTTTACTGTAAGCAGCATGAAGAAACCAGGCCACACTTTCAACACTTCGCTTGGAAGTATCAGCTTTATATCCAAGTTATGATTTGTAAGTTTGCTTTCTACATACCTGCAGGATATGATTCATGTGCACTTTTTGTCACTATATAACAAGGACCACTTTTCCTCTAGTTTTCGATGACATGTTCCCAGTTTCTGTCTGAGCTCTCATTAGCACTTTTAATGTCCATATTTCTACCAACAGTTTCTTTGTGACAACTTAGGTATTCTCTGAGACTATATACATGTTTTCTGTACTTGGCTGTCTTTCTTCTGAGTCTTCACTTGTGGAATCATTAACATTTATATTTCTATAAACAGTCTGTAGGCGATCCAGGCTTTTCTGTCGTGCTCCTCATAAGTCTTCCATTGCCCAATTCCAAAGCCACTTCCACTTTTTTTTTTTTTAACAGCTGCATCTGACTTCCAGGTACCAAAATTTACATTCATTTTCTATCGTAACAAATTGCCTAACACTATGTTTGTTGTTAAAACAATATTTATTATCTTACAGTTCTGGAGGTGAGTGTAAAATATATCTCATTAGGCTAAAATCAAGGATCATCAGGGCTGCATTTTTTCTGTGCTCCAGGAGAGATTATCTTCGATAATTTTTCTAGCTTCTAAAGGCTTTCCATATATCTTAGTTTTTAACTCCCTTCCAGCAACCATGTTGCTCTAATCTTGGCTTCCACTGTCACATCTTCTTCTGTGACTGACTCTCCTATCTCCTTCTTTCACTTATAAGGATCTTGTGATCACATTAGTCCCACCTATATAATCTGTGATAATCTCTGCCTCAAATCCTTAATTTAATCATATCTGCAAAGTCCCTTTTGCCATGTAAGCTAACGTATTCACATGTTCTGAGGACTAGAACATGTACATCTCTGGGGGATTGTTATTTTGCTTGTCTGAGCATCTTAACTGTCTCAGGTTGGGTTCTCCTGACTCAGACATTGAAAATCAGATTGAGATGCAGAGATTTTTAGGGATTAACACCTAAGGAAGGAAGCAAGAATGGGCAAAGAAAAAAGTTGGACTTTGATGCAAGTCTGATAAAACCTTGGCTAACTCCAGGCCAGTTGCTATCAAAGTTATCCTGTGTTGGGCCAGAATGGTCAAGGTTTTATACCCCCACCTTATTCATTCACTGAGTAGACAATGCCTACAGTGAAGTAGCTTTCTGCAGCTGAGGCACACTCTGAAAGAGCCAACCCTTGGATGCTGTCTGCTGATCGCAGAAGGAAATTCTTCCTTATTGGGAAATCTGAATCCTGCATCGTTGTACTTATCACAAGTATTGGGTCATGGTGAATGTGGAAGAGATTAAAAATTAGGCCCATAGTTCCTACATCCTTTGAATATTGAGTTGGAAGTTTCTCCTGTCCTGGGATAGTAGCGGTACAACTATCATAGTATTTAGTGCAGCCATTTAGCTTAGGAAAGAGCTCAATGGGGCTCCAGGGACCAATGGCCTTCATGGAAGTTTCCCTCTACACTTAGGTCATTCCTTCTAGAGGTAGGTTGTTGGGGGAAAGTCTAGTTTATTCAAAGCCCTGGCCCAGTCTTCTGTCTTCATGCCAATGGTTATTGTCATCACCAAATTTCATATTGCTATTATTTATTGAACACTTGCTTTGTTCCAAGCACTGGACTAAGTATTTTACATGTAGCATCTTATTTAATCACTTCAATATGCCTGGTTCAGGAAGTAGATGTGACTTAAGTCAATGCTAGGCCCAGTGATCCTTCTTAGGATGTTATATCACAGCTCAGCAGTAATAGATCCAACAACAGGTCACCATTTTCTTTTGCTCAGGTCTTGACATGTAACTACAGTATGTTACAACATGGAATGGGGGTCAGTGAGATCCGTTGTTTGATTTCTAGAACACTGAGCTACCTTGCCATTCAAACAATTGTACTCTGAAAAAAAAAAATTAAAAAAAAAAAAGGGGCGCCTGGGTGGCGCAGTCGGTTGGGCGTCCGACTTCAGCCAGGTCACGATCTTGCGGTCCGTGGGTTCGAGCCCCGCGTCGGGCTCTGGGCTGATGGCTCAGAGCCTGGAGCCTGTTTCCGATTCTGTGTCTCCCTGTCTCTCTGCCCCTACCCCGTTCATGCTCTGTCTCTCTCTGTCCCCAAAATAAATAAACGTTGAAAAAAAAATTCAAACAATTGTACTCTGTCCTGCTAAGTTCCACTGTTCTCTAGAAGGTGCCGAAAGATCTCATTCTTTTTAAATTTAGTTTTGGGCTCGTTGTTGGTGGGGTTGAGGCCAAATGAGAGGAGAGATTTGTCATGCTGTTTGTATCTTTAAATTCTGATTACATGATGAAAGTGACAGTTAAGACCATTAGTCTAGCAGTTATATGCAAAGCAACCCTCCTAATTTTTTCTGATGCTGTGAATTTTTTGTGTCTTTTTTCCTATGCTCAGTATTTATGGTGATCAAAAAAACAAGTCATATTATATGTCATATCATATATAAAGATATTTACAAACATGCTCTCATTTTATGTGTGATATGGTGTCTTTTTGAAGTTCTGGGCTCAGCAATGAAAATCTGTTCTACTCTTGTAGTTTTGTGTAACTAAAATTTAGACTCTTTTTTAGACGATGGGAGAGATCTATGAAAGACAAATTAAATCCTCTCATTTGTAATTTTGTAATTAAATTTTAAGGTTGCATGTTTGAAGTCTCTTGCATGATTATAGACTGCATGCATAAATTCTCTTAAGTGCTAGACACTTTAGAATTCTCTGAAATAATCTGTAACTTCCCAAAGGATATTTATGTAAACAAGATTTTGAATTCTAAATGTATATGGATTTTTAGTTGGTTTGTATCAGGATTTTGAGTTTTCTGGCAAGAAGTAAACTTGAGATAGTAGCTTTCTTATAGCTACAGAATTCTCTGGATAAATCATGAATGCAGTCCTTCAGAGAGGAGGTAGGCACAAATAACTACATGTGTGTTTGGTGGGACAAGACTTTGATAATTCTGTTAGTGGATCTTCTGTACATTACATAGGAGAAGCCTTGCAACTAGCCTTTCTGAGTTTAGGCTTTCACTGTGTTTACCCTGTATTAATTTTGTATTGCTGCTGTAACGAATTACCAGCAACTTAGTGTCTTAAAACAACACATATATATAGTTCTGGAGGTCAGAAGAAGCCCACAATGTGTCTTCCAGGGCTAAAACCAAGATCTTGGCAGGGCTGGTTCCTTCTGGAGATCTAGGGGGGAATAGGGGAGAATCCATTCCTTGCCATTTCCAGATTCTAGGGACTGCCTGAATTCCTTGGCCAATGGGGTCAAATCACTCTGATTGTTATTTTTCGGTTATAACTGTTTATCTGGCTTAGACCACCTTGCCTCCCTCTTTAAAAAAAATTTTTTTTAAATCTTTGTTTATTTTTGAGAGAGAGAGAGAGAGAGAGAGAGAGAGAGAGAGAGAGAGAGAGAGACAGGGAGAACAGGGGAGGGGCAGAGAGAGAGGGAGACACAGAATCCAAAGCAGGCTCCAGGCTCTGAGCTGTCAGCACAAGCCCAAATCGGGGCTGGAACTCAGGAATTGTGAGACTGTGACCTGAGCCCAAGTTGGATGCTCAACCGACTAAGCCACCCAGGTGCCAGCCCCCCTATTCCTCCCCCACTTGCCTCCCTGTTAAAAGGACCCCTGTGATTGTATTAGGCCCTCCTGGATAATTCAGGGTAATTTCATGCCTCAGTTTCCTTAACATAATCACATATGCAAAGTTCCCTTTGCAGTGTATGGTAACATATACACAGGTTCCAGGGATTAGGAGATGGACTTCTTTGGTGGGCCATTATTCAATTTACCACGTACTTATTCGTACTGAGCCTTCCAACTAAAAGGGCTCCAGTTAGACCTCTTCAATGGCTTCCTACTTTTTCCCACATCAAATCCATACTTACTTTAATGTTGTTTAAAGGGTTTTATATTTGGAACCATCCCTTCTTTCTCATTTTAACTTCTTCCTTGCATTTAAACTCTGTCATGATCAGGCTATACTTTGCTCTAAATACAGCAAAGTTAAACGATTGTGCCCTTGTTTGTGTTCTTTTACTGGAGATGCCGGTTCTTCATACTGTCTAAATCCTACTCATTATTCAAGGTTCACACTCACATTTTGCCTCTTATTTGAGACTAACTCCAGTGACCCTGCTTTGTTTGTTTGTTTCTGTCTTTATGACCTTCTAAAGCATTTGTGGATTTTGTACACAACTTTTATATCTATGTTTATATGTACAATATCAGTATTTTATTACTTCACTTTATGTTTTCTTTGCATCATTTTGATCACAAATTATTTGAAAGTAGGAGAAATAATTTTTGAATATTGAATAACTTTTAGCTTGGTGCTAAGCACATGGTAATGCCAAGTAAATACTCAGTCACTGCCTTATTCAGAGTTTTCTTTTATTAGTCCATGGCTTTTAAAAACTTACACTTCCAGTGTCATAAAACAGATCTCAACTTGGTATCTACTGAATAAAGAATAGAGGATTCTGTATGGAGCTATTCCATAACCCACTGTAAAACTGGTTTTCCTCATTTGTGTTTTAAGACTTGTAATTTATGGGGCGCCTGGGTGGCGCAGTCAGTTAAGCGTCCGACTTCAGCCAGGTCACGATCTCGCGGTCCGTGAGTTCGAGCCCCGCGTCGGGCTCTGGGCTGATGGCTCAGAGCCTGGAGCCTGTTTCCGATTCTGTGTCTCCCTCTCTCTCTGCCCCTTGCCCGTTCATGCTCTGTCTCTCTCTGTCCCAAAAATAAATAAACATTGAAAAAAAAATTTTAAAAAAAGACTTGTAATTTATAATCTTTTAACTACACTTTCTCAGCATTGTGATAAATGCTAAGTGGTATGCAGTGCATATGTTGACTAGAGTGACTTAGCTTTGTGTATTATTGTGGTATTCCTCTGGTTTATGGAGGGCTCTGTCTATCCTGAGCAGATAAGGTTGGCATCCTACCATTAGAAATTGTTGCATTGGCCTCAGAGTGAGCCTTAGATACAAGGTGACTTTTGGGAGGCTTGAATATAGATGGTGGACTTTTCTCAAACTTAAAGTAATAGACTGTGTGGCTTTTTGTGTTTGCTTGCTAGTAATTGTTGACGCATCTGGTAGAATTTTGCCAAAGACCTGTTTTCATTATAACTCACCACCAAGAAGATTGCGGATAAAGGGAAAATGGTCCCTTTTATCGTTAATTGTGGAGTTTATCAAAGAGGCTTTTGTTATTTACCAGAAGAAACTGATGATTGCTGAATGGCCAGTTGGGCTTAGGTCAGTTTTCAATAATGTACCTATGAGAATGATATTATTATCAATTATTATTATTGCCTTCATTTTATAGATGAGTATACTAGGGGATGTAAAATCAAGAGACTGAACATTGATGAAGCTCAGATTTAAACCTAGGCAGTCTGACCTGAGGTATATTTTTATCTTTATGCGAAACAGTTGATGTATGCTTATATTCACCTGGGGTAATTGGCAGACATGATTTATGAAGACCATAGACTGCCATATAGAGTACTGCAAGAAAATGTTTAAAGACTTGAAAGTATTGAAATAAAATTGATTCTTTTCTTGACTAGTAACATTTAAAAGGAAGGTACATCTTTTGTACATTAAGCATATTTTGTTTCTTGCTTCTATTGCTATGGAAGAGAAGTAGGAAGGAACTTATTGATTTGCTTCAAGGTAAACTTAGTGGTAGCACCTTCCCTGAAAGGAATTTATTGCCCAGATCTCCCAAGATGGTGTAAAGGGCTGTTAGCCTGTGTAGACAGTGTAGTTATTTACATAGTAATTGATTCCTAAGTATACAAACCATATATATAGAGTACTGTATATGGAATGTATATATATGGGACATATACACACATACATGTATAAATTTATTCCATAAAGCTGTTTTGATTCATTTCAAGTAATTCATTTTTCTCTGTCTTGAAACCTCAAGTTAATGGAACTTTTCCACATATTTCTTTAGCCAGAAATACTCAGACCTTCAAAGAATATAAATATTGACTATAATGAAATGCCACCATGTTGCTTTTACGTGACTATGGATATTAAGTGATAATTAATTTTAACCAAAGGCATTTACCCATTTACATTGGGGTATCCTTTTCAGTAAAATTTGTGAAACACTTAAGATGGAAAAATAAAAAAAATTGACTCTTAGGGGTAACTACTGATGTCTGATTTATGCACTGTGAGCAAAATATGATACAGCGAACTGTACTGCTATAGATTATGGAAATTAGAATATTAAAAAAACTACATTTTAGAAAAAATACAACAATGCAAAGTGTCTTTTCAATTTTTCTTACTAGCTGTTAAACTCATCTCAGCCAGGGAGCATCTTTAATCATCATCAAATGAATAAATCCCTGCTGTTACTCATCTTGGAGCACAATTTGTAGGGTTTGCCCACATGACAAGCAGTGCCATCATGAACCAGTGCCTGTATTATTTATACTGTTTGCCTTTATGACTTTTAATTTATGGTCCATGTTTAAAACTACAGTTTATTTTTTCTGTTCAAAGAATTTTAATATGTATGAGATGTTTTTTTCAGACCATTAAGCAACTTAGTATCTTGTGCTTCAGTTTCAGCTGTTTTTAAGAATTATAGTCTGTATTTTTGCTGTGCTTTCCAGGTTCTCCCCAAACGTATTTAATGAACACTATCATATAGCTTTTCTTTTTTTCTTTCTTTTTTTTTAAGTCCAGGTGATTCCAAACATAAGTCCAACAAATTTCATGAGTCTGATCAGGTATTTTTTACTTGGCATAGTAATAGACAGCAGAAAGAAATTTAATTATTTATATAAAGTGGAAAGTCAGACATAGAGACATAACAAGACAAGGCAATAGTAATAATAATAATTATTATTATGGTAATAACTAATCCCCAAGTTTGCTGGTCTTTTCCCTTTCTTAATGGTACCTCTTAATTAACAGAAATTGTAAAATTAAATGAAGTCTGGCTCATTGATCTTTTTCTTTATATTTAGTACTTTTTGTGTTTCTTTGAAAAAAATCTTTGCCTGAGCTAAGATCAGGAACACATTTTGTATGTAATCATATGGGAGGTTTAGTGTGTTGCCTTTCGTATTTAGGTCTGTGATTCATTTGGAATGAATGTTTATGTATATATATGGTGTGAGGTGGAGATTGACATTTTCCCTCAGTTGATCTGGAATCATTTATTGATAACCTCATTCTCTGTATAGTATTATGGTGATACCTTTATTATAAATTGGGTTACTGTAAGTGTCTAGTTCTATTTCTAGATTCAGTTTTTCCATTGGTCTATTTGTTCTGATACTAATAACACATTTTAATTTCTTTTTTTAAATATGATTTTAACCATTTTATTTTATTTTTTACTTTTTTGAGAGAGGGAGACAGTGTGTGAGTTGGGGAGAGAGGCAACGAGAGAGAGAGAGAGAGAGAGAGAGAGAGAGAGAGCATCTTTTTTTTTTTTTTTTTTTTTTTAAGAGAGAGAGAATCTTAAGCAAGCTCCACTCTTATCACAGAGCCCTGCGTGGGGCTTGATCCCACGACCCTGGGATCATGACCTGAGCCTAAACCAAGAATCAGATGCTCAGCCAACTGAGTCACCCAGGCTCCCCACACATTTTAATTTCTGTAGTTTTGTAGGATGTATTGATATTTGGCAGTGAAGTCCTCCTACTTTGTTCCTTTTCTTGAGTATGATCTTGGCTGTTTTATAATCAGGTTTTTAATTTCCCCTTACCTTATCCCTAACTGCTAGCATTTTGATTGGTTTTACCTTAAATCTATAGATCAATTTGGAGAGAATTGATATCTTTCTAATATCACATCTTCTAAAGCATGTACATGGGTACTTCCTGCATGGAGGTCTTACCCATCTATTATTACATTTATTTTTAGGCATTTGATGTTTTTTGATGCTAGTATAAATGATATTTTTCTGAAGTTCATTGCTCAGATAGATAAATATTGATTTTATTTTTCTTTTTTTAAATGTTTATTTTTGAGAGAAAGGGAGAATGCGGGGATGCACATGGGGGAGGGGCAGAGAGAGACAGAGGATCTGAAGCAGGCTCTGCACTGACAGCACAGAGCCTGAAGTGGGGCTTGAACTCACGAACCATGAGATCATGACCTGAGCCAAAGTCTGATGCTTAACTGACTGAGCCACCCAGGCGCCCCGAAATATCATTGATTTAAAAATATCGACCTTGTATTTTATGACCTTGCTAAGCTCTTTTGTTATTCATATTTACTTTTAGATATCCATGTATTTTTAGACATTCTGGGTAGTAGATTTGTTTATAATTATTCTGTTCATGACATGGTTGTATATTTTTTAATCTAAGGAAACATGCCTTTCATCAATTCTGGAAATTTTCCTGCCTTTGTTTTAGTTGAATATAACTCCTTCATTCCTTCATTTTTCTAATTTTTATTTTTTTGTTTTTAATTCATTTTTATAATTTTTAAGTTTCTCTTTCATTTAGAGATATTATTGTAAAACTGCACATCATCAAAGACAAAGAAAAATCTTCGAAGCAACTTGAAAGAAAAAGATTAGTTTCAAAGGACCAATAGGTCGATTGACAACAGATTTCACATTACCAAATAGAAGCCAAAAGACAGTGAAACAATACATTTAGAGTGCTAAGACAAGCTATCAACCTAGAATTCTATATTGGGCTAACCTTTCATTCAAGAGAGTGTGAAATAAAGACAATTTCAAAGAAAGACTCAGGTAATTTAATTCTCCAGTAACCTTACAAAGAAATCCTACATCATATATGTATGTCATGAAGATAGAGAATGAAGGATAAAACAATATTAGGGCAATAGGGAGAACATGTAACTACAGGGTAGGGAGATTTAAACAAATGTTCAGAGTTTATCATAATAATTTTCTACCAATGCATTTGAAAACTTATATTAAAGGAACTATTTTCTAAAAAATGAGTTTTCAAATTGGATTAAAGAAGAAATAGAATACTGAAATAGATCAAGATTCATTAACAGCATTGAGTAAAATAAAACATTCCATATAAAAAAGTATAAAACACAGACCCACATGGTGTAAGTGTGAATTCCAACAACCCTCCAGAAACAGATTACCTATATACAAATTATTGTAATCAATAAAAAGGAATATTCTACTCTCAAACTTATTTTGTGATACTTGTATAACTTTGATTATAAAATAAAATGTACCTGGACAATACAGGGAAAGAAAATTATGAACACAGATATAAAAATACTAAAAATATCAGCAAACAAAACTTGCAAGTGCTTATCATGATGAAATATATCCCATCTAATTTGCTTTTACTCCAGGAATAAAAGGCATTAACATTAGATAGAATGTAATTGCAAACCAGAAACTCTCCCTAAGCTTAAAAAAAGTATGTCAAACTCACAGCGTGTATCCTGCTTAGTGGTGATACATTTGAAAAGAAAACAGACTGCACTCTGCTGGGCAAACACGTTATTTGCCTGGGGTCTATTTAGGATAACTGAAGAATGTTCTCTTTTGTATCTCAAAGAACTATATATTTGAAAACTTTTGTACTAGGTGATAAACTGCAGTTTCTGTTAGAAGAGCTGTGATCTACACAGGTAGTTTATTCTTAGATGTCAAACAGTTCATTCAAGCACTTCCAGGTATCAGTGCTAGGTGTTTGATTTTGACATTTAGACAAAGACAGACTGCTTATATTTTAGAGTATTCCAACTTAAATTCATCCTTTAATCTGATTATATGCACATTTCATATAGATCTTATCCACATATGCATATAATACACTGGAAAAATTCATAACAGAGGTATTACTATTAACTTATGTAACAAGATAATGGCTGCTATATAAACATTATGCTGAGACTTCTGCCGTTGCATGCCACAAGCAAGAAATATAAAAGGTATAAGGATTGAAAAGCAAGAACAAATGGCTGGCATTCATAGATTATATGATTGTCTCTATAGACAATCCAAGAGAATTAGAACCTGTAAGAAAATTCAATAAGTTTTACTAGATACAATAAAATTATAAAACAGCTAATGGCATTTTATTCAGAGACAAAAAGCAATTCGATAATGTAATTAGAATAGAGATCCCATGGACAATGGCCACAAAAATGATAAGGAATCTAGGAGTAAATTTAACAAAAGACACTCAAGACCTACCTCATTTCTGAAATTATAAAACCTTATTGACAAATATGAAGGAAAATCTAAATAAATGAGAAGCACTCTCTGTTTATGGATGAGGTTACCCAATACCATATGACAGCCACCCCTAAATTAATTTATAAACAATGGAATTTGAATGAAAATATCTATAGTGTTATTTTCTTTCTTTCTTTCTTTTTTAATGTTTATTTATTTCTGAGACAGAGAGAGACAGAGAATGAGTGGAGGAGGGACAGAGAGAGAGGGAGACACAGAATCAGAAGCAGGCTCGAGGCTCTGAGCTGTCAGCACATAGCCTGACACGGGGCTCGAACTCACAAGCTGTGAGATCATGACCTGAGACGAAGTCGGTCGCTCAACCGACTGAGCCACCCAGGCGCCCCAATAGTGTTATTTTCTTTTTAATGAAACTTGGGATCCTGAGCCAAGAAAAACTTGAAGAATATGTATGTTAGCCCTGCTACCACATATCAAGAGTTAATAACTTTTAATATATTAAGTATAGTAATTAAAATAAGTTATAGATACAAGGATAGATAGACTTTTGGAAGAAGGTTAAAAGCCCAGAAATACATCCATATAAACACAGAAACTTGGTGTATTTATTCATTCCATACTTATTAAGCCCTCTCCTTTTTGCTAGTGGGGGCTTCTTCAAGTTGTCTTCCAGGTTCTTTTGATATGATTCTAGCATTCATTGGCAGCTTACTTACTATTGACAACATTTTCCAGACTCACCTCGTACATCTCCTGCTCCTAACCTGGAATCAGCCATTTCTTCAAGAAGTCCTAATTTCTCTTATGGGAAGTAGGATTGCAAGGCCACCTCCAAGTGTTAGGGATGCTCATTGCTATTGCATTGATAAGTGTTTCTAGGCCTTTTCAGTTAACAGAGCAAAAAATTAAATGTATGCTTTATATACACATATGTTTTTGTATTTAATATATATTACTATATTATATATTACAAGTATTATATGTATTTAAGGATAAAAACCTCAGTGTGAATTCACACTGATACTATCAACTGAAATTCAGGAATACACGATTTTTACTTATGTTTTCCTATATTAAATCTGTGTCTCCTTTGACATTGGGAATCATGGTTGTTAAGGACATGAGGGATGGGAAAATTACAATGTCATCATTACAAGATTGCTTTATCCTCCATTGTATACAGAATCATCTCAGAATAATAATTCTAATACAACCACTGCCAGCGTGATCACAGAAAACCCTTAGTTTTCTTGTAAATATTGTCTTTGCCTTTTGGGGTTTGTTATATAGTTGGTTTTGTTTGGTTTCAGGTGGGGATTTGGGGGGATTCAGATCTGTGTTGCTGTTTCCATAGCAGTATGTACTAGCACAGAATTCCCTTTTGAAAGTTCTGAAATTTCCTTGGGGAATTAAACATATGTAAAGAGTAATCCAGTTGGCTGATTACTGTTTAGTCCAGTCTAGAATGTACTTTAGGATTTATTTCTAAAGGCCACTGTATTACCATGAGTCCATGTGGTGGGCCTCTCCAGACTGACTAATCCTGGAAATTCCAGAATAAGGTCAAGCAAACTATAATAGCAATCAGGGGAATGTCTTTGGAGTTGTGGTCAGAAGAGGGACCAACATGTGGCTTGGAAAGGTTTAATTTAGTCAGTAATCTTCAGCAACCCTTCAAAACTACCCAAATAAAGATACAATCTAAGTTAAAGCAGTGTGATTGCTATCTAAATGCAGCATAAAGAAAAATACCATTGCTTCCACTCAACCAGACTGCTACTTCTATGGAGAAATTCTGGACTGGCATTTGTGAGAGTGGACTTGTATTGTGTTTCAGTAGCCCGTCACTCGTTCCCCCTACATGAGCATAAGCACACTAATTCCTTTTTTGTTGTCTTTTTTTAAAATCAATTTTTTAGAGCAGTTTTAGATTCACAGCAGAAGTAAGGGGAAAATACAGAGACTTCTCATATACCACATACACCTTGCCTCCACGCACGCAGAGCCTCCCTCATCACCATCTCCACCAGAGTGGTACATTTGTTACAATTGATGAACCTATATTGATGCATTCTAGTCACCCAAAGTCCCTAGTTTACATTATGGTTCACGCTTAGGTTTGGACATGTCTCCATCATTAGGGTATCATACGGAGTTTTTTCACTGCCCTAAAGATCTGTGCTCCACCTATTCTTCCTCCCTCCCTCCAACCCCTGGCAACCACGAGTCTTTTTACTGTCTCCATAGTTCTACCTTTTCCAGAATGTCACAGAGCTGGAATCTTACAGTATATAGCTTATTTCCTTTTGAAGAATTATCTCTCCCCCTAGAAATTTTCTGCCTTTAGGGGATTGTCTACCCCCTAGGAGGTGACTCCAGCTGAATTAATCAGATTCTTGTGGAATTTCCGTTATTGATTGGAGTGATGCAGAAAGGTTACAAGATGGTAGGAGATTATTCATTCCAGTGATAGTATTGTGATGAGAATGCTGTTTATTTCCCTTTGCCTGGGAGCTTTCCTGATTCTTGATTTTTTTTTCCAGCTTGTTTCTCCAATCTTACTGTCAAATTTATGTGTTCTCTGATATCCACTTAATATGTTAATCTTCTGTTTAGAGTTGGTTTCTTTTATAACAAAAAATTGTATCTGATTCAGCGGTGATCCCTAGAGTACATTAGAGATGTTCAATCTATTTAAATTGCATTCATCCTTCTAATCATTCTTCTGATCCTCCTTTCTCTGCTCTATTGAAAAAAATACTGACTTTATTTATTTAAAAATTTTTTTATTTGAGAGAGAAAGAGAGAGAGCATGGGGGAGGTGCAGAGTGGGAGAAAGAGAGAGAGAGAGAGAGAGAGAGAGAGAGAGAGAGAGAGAGAGAGAGAAACTTAAGCAGGCTCCTTGCTCAGTGCAGAGCCTGATGTGGGGTTCAGTCCCATGACCCTGGGATCATAACTGAAATCAAGAGTTGGACACTCAAACGACTGAGCTACCCGGGCACCCCCCAAAAATACACTTAATGATTTGCTTATTAATTATGTTTATTGTCTGTCTCCTCCTCTAGAATATAAGCTTTATGAGGACAAGAATTATTATTTATTATTATTTTTAAATGTTTATTTTTGAGAGAGAGAGAACGACAGAGAGACAGAGTGAGAGTGGGGGAGGGGCAGAGAGAGAGGGAGACACAGAATCCAAAGCAGGCTCTAGGCTCTGAGCTGTCAGCAGCTTGAACTTGAACTCACAAACGGTGAGACCATGACCTGAGCTGAAGTCAGACGCTTAACTGACTGAGCCACCCAGGCGCCCCAAGAATTCTTTACTTAAATCTGCTTTTTAAAAAAATTTTTTTAATGTTTATTTATTTTTGAGACAGAGAAAGACAGAGCATGAACGAGGGAGGGTCAGAGAGAGGGAGACACAGAATCTGAAGCAGGCTCCAGGCTCTGAGCTGTCAGCACAGAGCCCGACACGAGGCTCGAACTCACGGAGTGTGAGATCATGACTTGAGCCAAAGTCAGACGCCCAACCGACTGAGCCACCCAGGCGCCCCTAAATCTGCTTTTTTGAACTGTGCATTCCAAGTACCTAGGATATTCATGGAACATAATAGGTACTCAAAAAATGCTTGTGAATTTAATTAATAAAGTTTCTAAGCCACTGTTTTTTTTAAGTCTATTTATTCCGAGAGAGAGAGAAAGAGGGGGAAGCAGAGAGAGAAGGAGAGAAGGAATCCTAAGCAGACTCCGCACTGTCAGCACAGAGCCCAACTCAGGGCTCCGTCTCACGAACTGTTAGATCATGACCTGAGCCGAAATCAACTGTTGGACCCTTAGCCGACTAAGCCACTTAGGTGCACCTCTAAGCCACTGTTTTTTAAATCTCTTGATTGTCTCTGTAGGAAGCGATGCTTAGTTCTAGTTCATTGTTAAACATTGGCCATGTTTTTGCTTCAGATGGTTTTGGTACGTTATCACTGTGTGGTTGGGAGAAAATGTAATTACAGGGAGGACAGTAACCAGCTGGGCTCCACCTCCAAGGAAATGAACAAAATCCAAGGGCTCAAATGGTTAAAGTTTGACATTGTCTTCCAGATCTTGATATGGAACATAAACCCATTTTACTTTTTAAGGGAAATTTTGGAAATATTAGTGTCACAATAAGGTAAAACTATATTTGATTAAAGACTAAAAAATAATGCATTGATTTTAATAAAAATGTAAAAAAATTAAAAATTGCACTTATTCCAAGTAAATGACATTGTACCTAGCTGAGACTAAATGTCCTAATCAGAGGGAGGATCTCAGGTTGACAAAGACGGCCAGGAGAGGATGGCTAGTAAGTGATTTGAGGCATGATAATAGAAACTAAGCTCACATTGAGGTTATTACTAGAATGTTACAGTTGATAGTGGAGGGTAAATTGAACAACTCATCTGGACAAGGAAGGGGAATTAGTACTTATTAAGCAAGTCTTTTGTTTCACATAAGCTTTCCATATATTATTTTACATATGGCTTTCATGTTTTTTTTTCACATTATCCTCAGAATAATCCCATGTCTTAGCACCTTTATTATTATTATTTTTTAATGTTTATTTATTTTTGAGAGACAGACAGAGACAGCATGAATGGGAGAGGGCAGAGAGAGAGAGAGAGAGACCCAGAATATGAAGCAGGCTCCAGGCTCTGAGCTGTCAGCACAGAGCCCGACTCGGGGCTTGAACTCACGAGCCGTAAGATCATGACCTGAGCCGAAGTTGGACACTCCACCGACTGAGCCACCCAGGCACCCCAGCACCTTTATTTTTAAGAAAAACTGTGAATGAGAAAATTTAGTGAACTTACAGTTGCACACCAAGAAAGTGCCAGACCCAAAGTTTAAATCTAAATTTCAGGTTTACCTACATCTCCTACTTTTTCTACTGCATCATCTCTGACACAAGAAACTGAATCTGAGACTGGAAAACAAACCACTTTCTGTGGGTAAAGATGGTGGATTGAGTATGTGCAACAGCTACCGCTCTTTTGTCAAACCCCAAACCTTTTAAAAACAATAGTAGGTTTTAAATTTTGCTTATTAATTTTTTAAAAAATATTTATTTATTTTTGAGAGAGAGAGAGACAGAGCATGAGCAGGGGATGGGCAGGGAGAGAGGGAGACACAGAATTAGAAGCAGGTTCCAGGCTCTGAGCTGTCAGCACAAAGCCCGGCATGGGGCTGGAACTCACAAAGTGGGAGATCATGGCCTGAGCCAAAGTTGGATGCTTAATCGACTGAGCCACCCAGGTGCCCCAACAGTAGTTTTTTAAAAGACATAAATACATGAGGACAAGAGAGCAAGAGAGGAACAACAAAATTTGGGAAAGTGATAAGTAGATGGAAAAGAGATAATTGACTAAGCAGACTTAAGATAACTGAATCCCAAACTGGCGGTCAACAAAGTTGAGTAACAAATTGATTTACCCTGTTGAATCATCAAGGCTCAAGACTTAGAGCTCAGAGCTGTGTAAATTCAAGGTGGGCGGTCTGATTCTGAAGGGGTAGGCTCCCCAGATCCACATCCAACTCCACAGCGCTGTACAGTGACCCACTTCTTTCACATCCTGGAAAACTGAATATACATTCTCTGGAGAAGGTGATGCATAAAGTCACGGAGGATCCCAAGCACATTTGAGGACAGGGGCTATACTGAAAGCTTCGGAAAGAGTTAAAGTTTGCATACTAAATAGCGAAGTCACAGACTCTGTTTCCCCACACACCTCACAGAAAGCTGGCAGCCAGGTCCTTAACCTGTAGGTGAGGAATTTGGGTGATGTTCTCTGGGGATCTAAGCAGCCCAAGGCTGTCTAAGAGGAAAGATCTAATGACAACATCAGTGATTCTTTTATTTTTAAAAAATTTTTTAAATGTCTATTTTTGAGAGAGAGAGAGAGAGAGAGAGGGAGGGAGAGGGGGGAGAGAGAGACACAAGCATGAGCAGGGGAGGGGCCGAGAGAGAGGGGGACACAGAATCCAAACCAGGATCCAGGCTCTGAGCTGTCAGCACAGAGCCCGAGGCGGGGTTCGAATCCACAAACTGTGAGCTCATGACCTGAGCTGAAGTCAGACCCTCAACCAGTTGAGCCAACGAGGTGCCCCTCAACATTAGGGATTCTTTACTGAAATGGTTCACTTCATCAGAACTGAAGCCCTTGTGAGGCGCCTGGGTGGCTCAGTTGGTTAAGCATCTGACTTTAGGTTTAGGTCATGATCTCACAGTTTGTGGGTTTGAGCCCCACATGGAGCTCTGTGTGGACAGCTCGGAGCCTGGAGCCTGCTTCGGATTCTGTGTCTCCCTTTCTCTTTGCCCCTCCCCTGCTCGCGCTCTGTCTCTCAAAAAATAAACATTTAAAAAAAAATTTAAAGTACTGAAGCCCATGCAAACTAGCCCCCACCCACCTGTGCTCAGAGCTTCTAATCAACATTTAAAAATTAAAAAAAATTAATTGTAAAAAACACAAAATTTCCCATCTCAACTATTTTAAGTATGTAGCTCTGCACCATTAATATTCACACAGATGTTGTGCAATATATTCCCAGAACTTTTTCACCTTGCAAAACTGAATATATCCTATGAACGACTCCGGCAACCATCATTGTTCTGCCCCTGTGGGTCTAACTACTTTAGACACTTCTTAGAAGTGGAATCATACAGTATTATTTTTTTGGTGACTGGCTTATTTCACTTAACATGATGTCCTTAGGGTTCATCCATGTTGTAGCATGTGACAAGATTTCCTCCTTTTTAAAGTCTGAATAATACTCCAGTTTCTAATAATTTTTTAACATTTCACTCTTAAATATGTGCAGGAATGTACAATTACCAGGCATCAGAGGAAAGTGTCTTGCATGAAAGATTGAGAGACACAAAAAAACATCAGACTATTCAGAGATAAGGTCACTTTTTAAAACCTATCAATTAAAATGTCAGAGAATAGAAGATATAACACAGGAAGCAATAATGGAATAGCTATTTCTTTTTAAAGAACAGTAAAAACAATGAAAAAAACAAAAAAAAATTCAGGAAAACTCAATGGTGGAAATATCAAGCTGAATGTATTTCTCAGAAAGTGGAGAAGAAAAAAATGAGAGAAATGGATGAAAATGAGAGAAAAGATGGAAAATGAGAGAAATAAGATAAAATTATGTCAATAGGTCAGAAAATCGAAAATACAAAACAGTTCTAGATAGAACAGAGAAAATGGAGGGGAGGTAATCAACAAAATAATATACAAAAATTACCCAGAATATAAGGGAGTGAATTTTTTAGTTGAAAGACACATTATAGTTCCTTGCAAAATGGCACACCATCATGGTATCTCAGGACAGCAAGGACAGTAAGAGCACTTTGTAATTTATAGAGTGTTAAGAGATTTAGAAATTAGAATGACGTCAGTATCACAACAGTGTGGAAGCTAGAAGACAGTGGAGAAGGGTCTTCAAAACTTTGATAGAAAATGATCTCCAATTTAAAATTCTAGGGGCGCCTGGGTGGCGCAGTCGGTTAAGCGTCCGACTTCAGCCAGGTCACGATCTCGCGGTCCGTGAGTTCGAGCCCCGCGTCAGGCTCTGGGCTGATGGCTCGGAGCCTGGAGCCTGCTTCCGATTCTGTGTCTCCCTCTCTCTCTGCCCCTCCCCCGTTCATGCTCTGTCTCTCTCTCTGTCCCAAAAATAAATAAATGTTGAAAAAAAAAATTTAAAATTCTATACTCAGCTAATTTATTAATCATGTATCTAATGAATATTAAACTTGTGAGGGTCAAGTCTCTACTTTATCATTTCATATGCTGTGTGCTGTCAGAGAAATGAACATTAAAGAAGATAGGTCACTTGTCTGTATTTCCTTTTTATGTTGTTTTTAAATAAGCTTCTTGCATATTTCAGATTTACAGAAAACTGTAAAGAAAGTACAGAGTTCCCATTACCTCCCACCTAGTTGGCTTTGCCATTAGCATTCTATATTAGTATGGCACATTTGTCACAATTTGTGAACCAGTGTTGATACGTTATTATTAACTAAAGTTCTTACTTTTATCAGATTTCCTCCATTTGTCCCTAATGTCCTTTTTCTAATTTAGGATCCTGTTCGGGATACCACATTACATTTAGACATCACATGTCCTTAGGCTTCTCATAGCTATAATCCTTTCACAAGCTTTCCTTAGTTTTTGATGATCTTGATAGTTTTGAGGAGTACAGGTCAGGTATTTTTTAAATGCCTCTCAGTTGGAATTTATCTGATGTTTTTCTTATGATTAGACTGGGATTATAGGTTTTTGGAAGGAAGACCACAGAAGTAAAGTACCGTTCTCATCACACTGTATCAAGGGTACATAGTATTAACATGACTTATCACTGTTAATGTTGACCTTGGTCACTTGGCTAAAGTAGTGTTTATCAGGTTTTTCCATTGTAAAGTCACCCCTGCTTCCCCCCCCGACCTTTTTTTAGGGTACTCATTGCAAGGAAGTCACTGTCTGTAGCCTAAACTTGTGGGGTGGGAATTAGGCTTTACCTCCCTGAGGGTGGAGTATCTATATAAATTATTTGAAATTGTTCTGTGTGGTAGGTTTGTCTTTTCCCTTCTCATTTATTAATTCGGTAATTTATTTATGTTAGTATTAATTCCTTGATATTTATTTTATAGTTTAGGTTATAACCCAATAGTACCATATTTATGTTGTTGCGTATTTCTTTTTGTAACACTTATTTCAGAGATGCTGTGTCACAAAGACCCAGAATGTTCCAATTGTCTTTCTTCTAATCTATAGCCTTTAGTCTAGATCCCAAAGCAGATGAAATTGATGTACTGAAAAAAATGCTCTCCTACTTGTACACAAGTCACAGACTTTTATTAAAATAAATGCAGTCAGCAATGAAATGTTAGCCGTGAAAACCATTCTTTGGAAAGCATAGTGCCTGTGGAGCTTACGATCCATTCACTTACTGTAAAGCCATTTCCCCTGAATTAGGTCTGTTGAGATGAATTTATGTTGTAGTTAACCTGAGCTGCTATAGAACTTGAGCCATTAAAATGCCTCTTACTGTACTGATTATCATTTGACTCCTACCCTTGTCAATCAATATATGTAGGGAAATGTGTTTTCTTTAATTTTGAAATGACTTTATAGCAGAGAATTATATTTAGAGTACATACAGCTTCTTCAGCAGGTTTACAAAAAATAATTTTCAAAAGATTTAGATACTAAATTTTGAATATTTCTTTTGAAAGTTTATTTGTTTGAATTTTCTAATTAGTTTCTCCGTGATCTTATGGATTTAGACTGTATACCTTCAATCATATAAAGTGCTTTAACTGTTAAAAACAAAGACTCATGACAAATCATTAACCTTGGGAAGGTTAAACTGAACAATGTAGAACAATAGCAGAACAACTTTAATGTGAATGTTTCTTAAATTTCATCATTCAGTGTGACGTTTTCCATTGGTTGCTGATATAGCTCATTTATCAAATTTAAGCAATTTCCTTCTATTCCTTGCTCAGTAAGATATTTTAAAAATTGAGAATTAATGTTAAATTTATCAAACACTTTATAAAACTGTTATTTTTTCCCTTTAATCTCTTAATGTAGTAATTTGCATCAGTAGATTTCTGTCTAGATTTTCTATGTTGACCATTCTTGTATTCCTGGGAAAAATGCTAATTGGTTCACATGAAATATAAATTATTTGTTCCTTGAGAGCTTGGTAACACTTTCTTATTAAACCATCTTGGTCTAGCATCCTTACTATAGGACAGATCTTTTACTACTTAAAAAAATTTCTTTTATATTTATTGATCTAAGTTTAATAAGACTTCTTGAGTTAATTTTGTTAATTTATATTTTCCTAGGTGGTCACTTATACCTAGATTTTAAAATTTGCCAGTATAAAATTGTACTATATTATCCTGAAATAAAAAATAATATTCTTTATATACATCTTATATTCTCTTTCTTGGTCCTGTTTTAATGTTATTTGTGTTTTCTTTTTATTTAAACTTACCAAAGTTTGTCTATTTATTGGTCTTCTCCAATAACCAATTTGGAATTTACTTGATTGATTTTGTGATTTCTACTATTTTTAATAAACAAGATAACACACCAAATAGCCACTTAAAGAACTTAATCCTTTGTGGAAAAAAATTTGACTGGAAATGTATTGATGATGGAAAAAACATCCAAAGAAGTCCTGCTTCCCAACAAAAATAAAAGTTTCAGGGTGCTTAAATTGTTCTAATCTCTCTTTTTTTTTTTTTAGCAGTAGAGAAACTTTATTCTATAGTGGTATTCACAGATTTGCAGATTTTCAAAGGTCTTAGGATCCATCCCATGAGAATGTCAATGGTGTTTTGCCTTTAACAAACTGACTTTGATGGAATTGCAAAGATCCCAAGCATAAAAGATGACTCCTGCTTTAGTTATTACTGTCAACTTCTCCATAATGCATAAAGTTATAAGGTGATAAGGAGAGTATATAATGCGCAGGGGAGAAGCCCACTTGGGTCAACCAACTTATATAGCAAAAATAGGTAAATGATTTTGCGCTAAAATTATGTATCCATTATGTATCCATTTTGAGTCTGCACCTAAAATGCATAGAAGATTGGCTTCTTAGTAATATTTGTAAATAGCTGTATCAGTTCTTTACTGCCTCTGGGGGCCTTTTATGACTATCCCTGAAGAAAAACTTCAATAATGAAGGAGAAAATAAAAATATTTGTATTTGGAATTAAGTTTTGCCATCACTTTCTATCTGTTTCCCTTCTTTATTTTTACTGATATGCATTTGGGCAAACATGAAAGCCAGAACTGATTAGAACAATAATTTTGTGGCCCCCAGAACACATGCTCAATCAGCACTGTTGTCTGGAAGCTGGACATTTATCTTTCCAAGCCAGGCTAACACCTAATTGTCTCCACATTGTGAGAAGTGTAAAGGCCATCACGACAATGGGGCAGAAAGTTTAGCCAATTCAATTTATTTAACACCTCATAACAATGTGGAGTTTTTCTTCACTGCCCAGGCTTGAAAAATTTATTATGAACCTTTAATCCCTCCCCCTGCTTTCCTGAGAGTTTTAAAGTGAAGATAAAACAACAACAAACAGAGTCTATAAAAGCGTTTCCACTGCAGCCGCACATGTTGCCTTGCACATGTTATGACTATGGGCTTGTCAGGGCCTTTAAAAATTTGTCCCAAATGTGTTAGTCATTTTAGACAGTCTTGTCTAGATTTTGGCTTTCTTATTTGAAAGAGATGTTAAAAGCAAGTCGACATTTATATGGATTATATTCCTTACTCTGTCTTTGCTTTTTAAATATTTATATTATAGAAATATTTCCATTAAATTAATTTAAATTTTCTATTAAATTAATTTAAATTTCTATTAAATTTATTATTAAATTTTAATATTTATATTAAAGGTAATATAGTCACACAACAAAAAAACCGCAAACATTATTACTTTTACCATAAAGACAGTACATTGACATGGGAAAAAATTAAAACATTACAGAAAAGACTAAACTACACAGTAAAATTCCCTTGTTTTCATTTCTACTTTTTGCCTCAAGGTACTTTTTTGTCTTTTTTTAAAGTGTGAGACATGAATATTGACATGAATATCACCGACTACTTCAAAAGATTGAACTGTATTTACAAAACCAAAGTAGTTAGTCATCAGTCACCAGATTCTAACGACAGATCAACAGACAGAAAACAAAACCCAGGAAAGTTTCTATGATGTCAGATTACTAGGTGTCATTTCCAGAGGCAAAAAATGATGGCTTACTTTTCCTTCTATCCTAGTAAAGAACTAACAATGCATATTATTACTTTAAAGGGGGAAGATCCTTGCTTGTGAATGACACTGGACCATATAATTTATCATACGAACGGACAAAAGACATAAACCAGAACAATCCTGGATTGTTCTGGACATGTGGTCATCCCATATAGTATATTCAGTCTGTTCAGTTTTAGCATTGATTAGTTACTGCCTGATACTGTTATTTTGTTTTATGTATGAAGTCTTGTTTTACAATTAAAAATTTTTTTAATTTAAAATTTTAATTTATTTTATTTGTTTTTCAAGAGAGAGAGGGTACAAGCGAGCGAGGGGCAGAGAGAAAGGGAGAATCCCATGAGGGGCAGAGAGGAAGAGGGAGAGCTCTAGAGAAGCGAGGCTCACCCGAAGGTGGGACTCGAACTCACTGTAAGCAGGGTTCGAATTCATGACCGTAAGATCATGATCTGAGGCACAATCAGATGCTTAACTGACTGAGTCACCCAGACGCTCCTTTAACAGTTTTTAAAATGTTTATTTTTGAGAAAGAGAGAGAGAGCATGAGATGGGGAGGGGCAGAGAGAGAGGGGCACAGAGGATCTGAAGTGGGCTCTGTGCTGACAGCAGGGCTCAGACTCACGAACCTGTGAGATTGTGACCTGATCCCCAGGTTCCCCAGTCTTGTTCTACATTTTAACACTCAGTTACTTATTAACAGGTAAGCCAATATGCATCTAACAGAATGTTTAGTAAGAATTGATATGTATTAATGGGAATTGAATGACTTGTAAGAAATGATAGTAAAAATTCAATAAGTTATTTTTTTCTTTTTTGACAAAGACCTTAATTACTTCTAAGACTTTTCTGCCTTTGCCTCCAGACTATCAGCCTCTTACTTGTGATTCAGTGGGTTGTTGGGTTTTCCAGTCTTTTTTCAAAGCTTCTGAAATCACATTGAGACAAACACAGGAGGCCTCCCTACCTGCTTCTGGGAGGTCTGGATTGGCTACCAATTCTGTGGCCCAGAATGTGCAGCAACCTGTCCTACTGAATTAACTGATGGTCTCACCATATTTTCAAAGTGAATGGACCCATTCCTGAGCTTCTAATCTATTTTTCTTGGCATATGGTTGTAGTATCTAATGCTTGTTTGCTTGCATTTATGGGATATGCCATCCCAAACAAATGAGCAAAAAAAAACAGATTTAGTTTTTCTTTTCTTTTTTTTAACGTTTATTTATTTTTGAGAGAGAGAGAGACAGAGCATGAATGGGTCAGAGAGAGAGGGAGACACAGAATCTGAAACAGGCTCCAGGCTCTGAGCGGTCAGCACAGAGCCTGATGCGGGGCTCGAACTCATGGACCGCGAGATCATGACCTTAGCCGAAGTCGGATGCTTAACCAACTGAGCCACCCAGGTGCGCCCCCCCCCCAAAAAAAAACAGATTAAAAAAAAAATTTTTTTTAACGTTTATTTATTTTTGAGACAGAGAGAGACAGAGCATGAACGGGGGAGGGTCAGAGAGAGAGGGAGACACAGAATCGGAAACAAGCTCCAGGCTCTGAGTGGTCAGCACAGAGCACGATGGGCTCGAACTCACGGACCGCGAGATCGTGACCTGAGCTGAAGTCGGCCGCTCAACCCACTGAGCCACCCAGGCGCCCCCCCAAAAAACAGATTTTAAAGTGAGGCAAGATAAGAGGGAACAATGATGATGATTGGAGGAAAAAACCTCATTAAAAGCATTTTTTGTTGTTGTTTTTTGTTTTTTGTCATGTCAGAACTCCTTTTCACTGGAATTTCTTTACTTGCATTATTAAGTTTGAAAATGATTCTGCATTCAGAGTTATATAATAAGAGTCCCAGCCTGCTAGAAAGACTGTTGGGAAGACAAATGCTTGAACAAATAAATGACCATACAGTATTGTAAGAACAATGATAGACAGACTTATGATCATTCCTGGAGAGAGTGACAAGCCCTCTTAGGGTGGGAATGATGAGTGGGGTGTGATGTTAGGGCAGGTGGATCCTGATCTAGGTTTTGAGAGATGGATAAATCCATTATGAAGCATAGGCATAAAAGGATCATGGGAGACTTGTATGCGTGTAAAAATCCCATAATTGAAGTGTCGGGTGTTGGAACTACTGTTAAAATTGATTTGTGTGGCTGGTTACATTCTTTCACAAGAGTTATGAAAATATGAGTTATTTCTTTATATACCACATGTTTGTATAACAACTGATCCAAATGGTATTTGAGTGATTTTTCTGTCTTAATAACTATTACATTGTTGAAAAGATATAAATGCAATTCACATAATTAAAAATACATATGTACAAATAAATGGAGTATACATATTTTATATATACTCACAATTAGATTCTGTTTCTCCTAGGCATCTGTTTTTTAAAAAACTGTTTAGATCTCCATGGAGGTGCCCTATTTTGCAACAAAGTAAGGTCTTTGAGGTGCCCCAAATTTATAAACCAGTGTCCAGAGATTATAACTTCCTTAGTGAACCATAAAACACATATGCTCAGGTAATTAAAGGTACTTACGGGGTTAAAGCATGCTTGAAACTCCCAAACAAGTTTGTAAGTACTTTTCCAGAGAACCACTTGCCTAAGAAAGATTATGCCAGTTCTTCACAGAGCAGTGATTCGCACCACTGAACTCAAAATACCTGATGACTAGCTTTCCTCAACAGAGATTTGATCCTTTGTTTGTTTTGTCCATGATGAGAATATATTGTTGAACTTGAGCTTGGGAATACTGTGAGTTATAAGTGAGGGAAATAAGAGGTTTTTTTTTATATGAAATTTATTGTCAAATTGGTTTCCATATAACACCCAGTGCTCATCCCAACAGGTGCCCTCCCCAATGCCCATCACCCACTTTCCCCTCCCTCCCACCCCCCATCCACCCTCAGTTTATTCTCAGTTTTTAAGAGTCTCTTATGGTTTGCTTTCTTCCCTCTCTGTAACTTTTTTTCCCCCTTCCCCTCCCCTATGGTCTTCTGTTAAGTTTCTCAGGATCCACATAAGAGTGAAAACATGGTATCTGTTTTTCTCTGTGTGCCCTACTTCACTTAGCATAACACCCTCCAGTTCCACCCACGTTGTTACAAAAGGCCAGATTTCATTCTTTCTCATTGCCAAGTAGTATTCCATTGTATATATAAACCACAACTTTTTTTTAATGTTTTTTATTTTTGAGAGAGATGGAGTACGAGTGGGGGAGGGGCAGAGAGAGAGGGAGACACAGAATCTGAAGCAGGCTCCATGCTCTGAGCTGTCGCCAGAGAACCTGACATGGGGCTCGAACTCATGGACTGTGAAATCATGATTGGGCTGAAGTCGGATGCTTAACCGATTGAGCCACCCAGGTGCCCCCAACAACTTCTTTATCCATTCATCAATTGATGGACATTTAGGCTCTTTCCATAATTTGGCTATTGTTGAGAGTGCTGCTATAAACGTTGGGGTACAAGTGCCCCTATGCATCAGCACTCCTGTATCCCTTGGGTAAATTCCTATCAGTGCTATTGCTGGGTCATAGGGTAGAACTATTTTTAATTTTGTGAGGAACCTCCACACTGTTTTCCAGAGCGGCTGCACCAGTTTGCATTCCCACCAACAGTCCAGGAGCGTTCCCGTTTCTCCACATCCTTGCCAGCATCTATAGTCTCCTGATTTGTTCATTTTAGCCACTCTGACTGGCGTGAGGTGATATCTCAGTGTGGGGAAAATAATTTGATTTGTAGGGAAATAAGAGTTTTAATTTTCCTGGTTAAGATTTATCACCATTCCTTGATGTTGCTATAACTAAATGTAGGATGTCTTCCCATAACGGTTTGATTTTGGTTTGTTCTCAATGATCTAGAGCCACTGATAGTTTGACAGGTCACCGCTTTGCTTGGTGCACGTCATGGCTTTGGTATGTGGAAGGAAGTGACTCTGGTCATCTTGGAGTGCGCTTATTCCCTTTGTCAGTTTTTCTAGCTTCACTGTCTATAATGACTTTTTTTCACAACTCGATCAGGCCCTTTCCTTTCTTCAACCTTTTTCTTAGGGGAGAAAGAAGTGTAGTATAGCACCACACTGTGGGAATTGGTACTGGGGGGACCAGTGCAAGAACATGCTGTTAATTCTGTCTATTGCTGCTGTTGTCAGTAATAAAGTCCTTTATCGCTGACCCTAGGAGTCTCATTGTCTTCTGCCAGCACCCATGAAACTGTGGCAGGCTAACATGTTAGTTTGCAAGTTAGATAAAATCTGAGTCTTCACAGTTCTTGACATTTCTCTTATAAGACTCTCTGTGGTCTAATTTCTTTGCCCATCCATTAAATACGGGTGTTTTCCAAAGTTACGCCTCTGGCTCACTGCTTTTCTCTTTGCTCATCCTTTCTCTGGGTGATCTTAGTCTTGTGTGTAGTTCTAAATGATAGAGAATGCCTTCCAAATCTGCATTTCTGGCCTCAAAACTCATTTGAGCTCTGGAATCATATATCCAACTCTGGTGCTCAAACTTAACATGTTTCATACTAACTACTTGTACCTGCCTGGGTTCTCACCTCCTTCTTTACCTCTGTTAGTAATGTCCTTGACTTCTGTCCTCCTATAAAACCTCCACATTTTTATCTCTAGTACCACTGATTTTCCTTCTTAAATCATTTTCACTTCCAGCTTTATTATCACTACTCCAGTTTGAGTCCCCATTATTTGGTTCTCAGCCACAACAAGAGTGTATTTGCGTTCTCCACAGAAATAGAATTTTATATACATAAAGTACATCTGTACCTATATATCTCCAATAGAAGATGGATGGATAGCTAGCTAGGTAGGTAGATGGATTTATTATAAAGAATTGGCTTATGCCATTATAGAGGCTGGTAAGCCCAATATCTGGTGGTATGGGAGACGTAGGAAGAGCCAATATTTTAGTTCAGAGGCAGTCAAGTAGGATGAAGCAATGTTGCAGATAAAGTTCAAAGGAAGTAGGCTGGAGAATTCTCTCCTGCTCAAGGAAGGATTGGCCTTTTTATCCTCTTCAGGCCTTCAACTGACTGATGAAGCCCTCACACAATATGGAAATAATCTGCTTTCCTCAAGTCTACCAATTTAAATGTTACTTTTACCCTGAAACGCCCTCACAGAAACACCCAGAAAACCATTTGACCAACTCTCTGGGCACTTTATGGCCTAGTCAAGTTGACACATAAAATCAACCATTACAAATAGCTTCCCAAATGGCCTCTCTGGTTTTATTTTTGTTTCTCTCAAATCCGTCCTCCAAAGACATCTATCCAAAAGACATATCAGACCACATGACTCTACTACTTAAAAGACATTCAGTGATTCCGTATTACCTCCAGAATAAAGTCCACACTCCTAAACTCAGCTAACACATAAAGATCTAGGCTCTTTGCCCATATTGCTGCAAATTAATTTCTTGCTACCCCTCACCTGACGTACTGTGCTCTGTTGTGACATTTAGTGTTATAATTCCTTGGATGCACAAAGTCAAGACTTCTGTTCTCCTTCTAAGTAGAATTCTCTCCTGCTCCCCTGGCACTTGGCTAATTCCCACTTCTGACTGTCATGTCACTCAAGGGTAAACCCTACGGAGATGCCTGGCTCTTCCTGATTCCCCAGGGTGTTCTCTTCTGTGCATGCTATATGGTCCATATTTTCACCATAGCTTTACTACATGATATTAGAAATAACTGTTTGTCAGTGTAAACAAGGGACTGACAAGCCAACCTCTTTTGTAAAGGAAGAGATTATGTCTTAATTTATCTTTGTAACCTCTGTGTCTGAATAGTGTCTGACATAGTATTGCTCAATAAATGTTGACTGATCCACTGACTGATTTGAAGTCTACAGAAGCTCCATATTGGAGTGGGATGGAGGAAATAATGGAAGAGAAAACAGAGATATGCTTTAGTGAAAACAAAAACTGGAACAAAAATTAATTGCATCATAAAGTTTTAGATTTTTTGGGAAAGTAACTTTAAACAACTTTTAACAAACCCAAAGCTTCTCATTGAGCATGAAGAATACCTGTAAGGGGGCACTTGACTGGCTTGGTTGGTGGAGCATGTGAGTTTTGATCTTGAGGTTGTGAGTTCTAGCCCCACATTGGGTATACAGAATACATAAATATTAAACTTAAAAAAAAAATACCTGTAGGACCAGAGGCTGCGTGTGACTTTCTTCATCATAATCACAAGGCCATTTTGTTCTCTCCTGACATCTGTGGAGGGTTTGGGTTGTAGTGCAGGGATAAGCCTGACAACTGAGAACAGGGAAAAGTGATTGCTGTCACACTAGCAGGTAGGATCAGCTGACAGTTAAAAAAATTATTATTAATCATTATTATTGTTATTTTTAAAAGATTTCAAATGCCTGAGAACACTATAATTAGTTTTTTTGTGGCTTGTACTTAATACACAGGCATTTTTGCTGCGAGGCACTATTTAGTCCATACACCATATTCTGGGCACCAGAAACCATGGCAACCATGATTTCCGATCATTTGTAGGCAATTTAATTTGGTTTAAACATTTAGAGGCATTATTTTGCCAGTTATTCCTGGAAATGATTTAAAAAAAAACACTTCAACAGGCATACATTTTATTTTCCTCTGAACCATTATCATTATGTTTCTTTCTTTCTTTCTTTTTTTTAAGATTCTAGAGGTAGAAAGCGATTTACAGCCATAAGACTATTCATATATTTATGTACCATTGACTTAGTCTTTGAAATATGGCTCAAAGATTTCGGTGTAGAGCAGAGACAGGTATTATCTCTTAAAAGAAGTCATAATGCCCCTTTCTCATTTTCATGTAAGTTAACACCATGAGGAGTTCAAGTCCTTTTAAATCCTGAAATGCAAACTGAGATAAGAAAGACAATTACTGATGGTTTTACATGTGTGTTGGAAAGTAGGATGGTATCATATTTTAAAGTTCTTAACTATAGGAGGAAATCCAATTTCTAACAAACATCTTTTTTAATCCAGTATCTCTGTAGCTTTTCCATATATATTAGCTGAATCATCTATAGATTATGAAGATTTGTATCACAAAATAACAGGCTGGGTTTCAATACTAAAAGCTCAGGAGGAACTACCATCCTTCACAGGCTTCTCAGAATTTAGAAGCTCCCATTCAGAATGACTCAAGATAAATTCCCCACATGTCAAAACTTGTGGGTATATAAGGAAAATTTTCTTCTATCCAACTTGAGGAAGACAGTTTTGTTCTCTCTCATAGTCAGTGGGTGGGGGAGTGCTAGTACTTCTTGTTGATAAAATATTTGTAAGGCAATATTTTCAAAGTTATAATTGTGATGGTAAACACATTTATATGAAATTTAATGAGGCCAAGTGGGAGTGTAGTTAAATATCTTCTTAGAAATTTTGGCAAGTTACAATGAAGATTAAGATTCTAAGTCATTTTAAAATAGGATTCAGTAATTTGTTATCTTTCAACCCTTTTGTAACTGTAGTGGGGAGTCATACAAAAAATACAAATATTAAGATTCCTCATGCTGATATTTGTTTGGCTTCTCAGTATCTCTAGAGCTTCTTTCTTTGTTCAGACCACACACTTGGCTAAATGTTATCATTTGAATTTTGATGTATACACTGGGTTTATTAGTGGCAGAAATATCTTTATAAATAAATTAGAAGAAATTTTAAAATGTTTCACTTCTGTATGTAAATATCTATTGGCACAAAGAGCCTCATTTCCTCAACAGTACTTTCATACTATGATACAGTTTTGTAATATGCAGTAAAGAAGCATTAAAAAATTGAGCAGAGAGTGCAGGGAGTCTTGGTCTAAAAAGAAAATCTCCATGGGGCTGATGCCCTTCTAAGCAAGTTCTATTAGGAATTGATGGGGCGCCGGGTGGCTCAGTCAGTTAAGTGTCCGACTCTATGTTTCGGCTCAGGTCATGATCTCACCATTGGTAAGTTTGAATCCCGTGTCGGGTTCTGCACTGATAGCATGGAGCCTGCTTGGGATTTTCTATCTCCCTCTCTCTCTGCCCCTTCCCTGCTTGCTCTCTGTCTCTCTGTCTCTGTCTCTCTCTCTCAAAATAAGTAAATAAACATGAAAAAAAAAGACTTGAGATTATTATTATTTTTTTAACTTCCAGATCATTCTCTACATTGTAATAGAAACCCAGAGGCCCTAAATATAAAGTCAGCTGGTACAAGTTACTTAAAAAAATTCACTTTGATTTTTGAAGCAAGGTAGTATGATAGGCTTTGAGTCTTACATTTTATTTATTTATTTATTTATTTATTTATTTATTTAATAAATGTTTATTTATTTTTGAGAGAGTGGGAACGGGAGAGGGGCAGAGAGAGAAGGAGACAGAGGATCCAAAGAGGGCTCTGCCCTGACAGCAGTGAGCCTGACGCAGGGCTCAAACTCATGAACTGTGAGATCATGACCTGATCCAACTTTTTGTAGTCCTGCATTTTAAAAGCTCCCTCAATCCCCCATGTCTTAAGAAACTTTAGCTTCTGCCTGCCTGACCATCCCCAATCTGCTTAGGGGAGCTGGTTTCCCGCAGTGTGTCTAGGATGCCCCCTGTTTGCCTGGCCGCTCCTCCTAAGTCACACTAAACTCAGCTGCCTTATGGCAAGAGAGGCTTGATGTTCTCTCTCTGAGCAGCATTGGACGGTAAGATGCATACTTGACCAGTGCTGCTGCATTGTATCTGCCGGGTTCCGCTGATGGAAAGACTGCCCTTTGGCTGGACTGGCAATGAAAAATTCAGTTTCCTGAGAACCTGAGGCTGCCATGCTGCACCTACTCCCCCATCTTGACTTCTCAACCATCATTATGTCCTCCCTAGAGTGTTGAGAAAGATTTATCTCCCCTCTTAGGCTAGAGGTACTCCCTTTCTTTCCCATTGGATTTGAGACGTTGGAAGCAGGCATCAAACCCTCCTTGTCCTTTTATCATATTCTGGAAGTCTGTGTTCCTGTGTAAAGGTATACTTCCCTAGGAAAAAATAAAAGCATGCTCTTGGCCTCACCTAAGGACCTAGAAAATTCATCTTAAATTGGGCTAATTCCCTCGGCCTGATATGGTCATTGTGATTTCATCTTCTTCATTATCTAATTTCTCAGTCATCTTCTTAATGGCTCAGCTCTCTTCCTTCTGATTTCTGTGGATATATGACATCAGAAGTTACACAAATGATTACAAATTAGGTGGGGAGAAAAAAACCCAAAGTTTTATTTCCTTAATAGAACTTCATTCCTTTTTAAGCCACTGTTCTCACTTGGCAGTGGAAAACAACCTTGTCACCTTTATGTATTCTAGTCAACTGCATTTTAAATGTTTCTTTTGTGTAAATATTCAGTCAGGTTTGTGTATTATTTTCTCAGCTGCCCCTGCTCACTCTCTGGTCTTCTCTTTCCCCTGCTTACAGTCCTACTTCTGTTTCACTGGGCTCAAGGTTCCATTAGCTGGCTGTGGAGGGGAGACAGGGAGTTTGCTTATGTGGATAGTATATGGTGTGGCAGCATGGAGGTTGGTTCACTCCCTCAGTCTCATTTCTCCCAGATGCCAATGCAGTCCAGCTATTGATGTCCATAGTTGAGTGTCTAGATATGGATGACATCCAACATTGGCTCCTTTGTGTGTCATGTATGTCATCTTCTGTGTCCAGCTAGTGCCTTTTGTAGCATATTGCAGGGAATCCCGAGGAGGCAGCAATGCTTCCCTTTTGCTCTTTCCCGTAGGTGCTGGCACCTTATTGGCCAGCAGCATATCTCTGATCTTCTTGGATCATCCTTGGATCTTACAAAGCCCACATCCCCCTGGATGTGAGGCAACAGTTTCTCCAGAGCTGAGTTGTTCTCCAGATGCCCTGAGATGGCCTTGTGCATCATGGTGTTCTTGCCCATCAACACAACAGCCCTCCCGCAGAGGCACGTGTGGATCCGCTGCATCTGCTTGGAGCCCACCTAGTCTGCTCCCACAATGAAGCATTTTGGATAATCATCCAAAAGTTAGATTAGCTTTTTTTTTTAAATGTTTTTTTTTTTAATTTATTTTTGAGACAGAGAGAGACAGAGCAGGAGCAGGGGAGGGGCAGAGAGAGAGGGAGACACAGAATCCAAAGCAGGCTCCAGGCTCTGAGCTGTCAGCATGGAGCCCGACGCAGGGCTTGAACTCACGGAGTGTGAGATCATGACCTGAGCTGAAGTCTGATGCTCAACCGACTGAGCCACACAGGCGCCCCACAAAAGAATGAAGAGCTCTCTCCAGGCATCCTCGTGAGAGTGACATGATCTTTAAACCCTGCTTGGCAATCCCTGATGCACTGCCCTGATGCCTAGGGAACACAGAATGACCTGGAAGTCCAACTACTTCCTTAAGATAAAAAGAGTCAGGAGAGGATATGAAGATTTAGTCTACGTTGCTATCCTTCTCTTCTTGATGACAAAATATACAATAAGTTGGGAAATCATACTAAGGAAAAAGAGTGAAAACCATATGTGAAATACCTCCCTTCCTACTTCCTACTGTAATCCCAAGGGAAGGGTGGGTGCCTGAAAGCATCTCCCCATAAGTGTAGGGGTGATTTTGGATGGAGGGGATTGCCAACATCTTAAGGAAGTAGTTGGACTTCCAGGTTGCCCTGTGTTCCCTGGGCATCAGGGCAGTGCATCAGGGATTGCCAAACAGGGTTTACAGATCATGTCACTCTCACGAGGATGCCTGGAGAGAGCTCTTCATTCTTTTGGCTGGTCTTTTTGGGGGCTAACAATCTCAATCATCTCACCAGATACTTTCAAGTGACTACTGTAAGTTAACAAAAAAACTGGAAATCCTCACTTCCTCAGACTTGCTGCTTAGGAAACCAGAAGTGATGCTTGACTAACCCTGCCTTACCTTGTTCCTTCTCCTTCTCCCTGCTGACCCATTTCCCAGGCCCTCCTGGCATCCTCCTGGGTCTCCTGCTCACCAAAGAAGTGGTTGGCAGTCCCCTCCATCCAAAATCACCCCTATACTTATGGGGAGATGTTTTCAGACACCCACCCTCCCCTTGGGATTACAGTAGGAAGGGAGGTATTTCACATATGGTTTTCACTCTTTTTCCTTAGTATGATTTCCCAACTTATTGTATATTTTGTCATCAAGAAGAGAAGGATAGCAACGTAGAATAAATCTTCATATCCTCTCCTGACTCTTTTTATCTTACAACTAGCTAGATGTGCACTGAACAGTTTTAACCGGAGTGTGTGTGTGTGTGTGTGTGTGTGTGTGTGTGTGTGTGTGTTGGGGATTTGTTTTGAAAGTGGAGTGTTGTTACAGGGAGAATGGAAGTTGGAATCATCACTCTACATTTCAAGTTGCAGGGTGATGGAAATGACCCATTAGGGAGAGAAGATTTGATGTATGAGAGGGGAGAGCATTGCTGGAGGGATTCCTTAAACAGGAAGAGGGGTTATGGCTAGTGCTCTGTCGGTCTGCCTGCCTGTACCTTTTGCCTTTCACTTGAAAGTCTCCTGCCTTGTTTACTTTTCCTTGATTACTGCTTTGGGCATTCTGAATAATGTTAACAGAGCAGTTAAGGATCAGAGACAAAATCAGAACTTTTGAGAGGTCCAAATTTTGCACTTTCTAGATTTTTCGCAACTTTATCTTGTGAGTTTAAAGTAGCAATATTCAGCCAGGAGAAAGCAATAAAAGCTTACAGATAGTCATGGGTAAGTTTATATAGTGATAAAATGCAAAAATGCAAACTTCTCCCACAATGGTAATTGTTAGTGTTGGAGTTGGGGAAGCAGCTGGGGCATGAATTCAGGATAAGAGGACCAGGGGGTCAATGTCAGAACAAGGTTGAGAGTGCCTTATTGAAAATTATTTTATTTCTAAGTCCAGTGAGTTGTTGTAACATCATTGACATTGAAGGATATTATCACAACTCCCTGAACTTGTTAATTATTCAGCAGTCATTCCTATTTGGGATGAACATGTGCATCTGTGCTTTGCTTTCCAAGAATAAAAATTATGCTTGTTTTACAACTGCATAAAGTTTAGCATAATTGAATGTTCAGGTAACTGCTTTAAAATACTGTTCTACAAAAATGATATCATTTTGAGCTCAGAAAGACAGGAGTAGGAAATCTTCTTAGGCTTCAATTGCTGAATGCACAGAGTCCTTAATAAACTATCTAGACATATCAAGAGTCAGAAGTGGGTTTCTTTTAGTGGAGGGGTATGATAGATCAACAGGGATGTCATCAGAATGTTAGGAAGACGGATTTGGGAAGGTCCAATAAAGAAAATAGCAATGCTAGGTGATCTAGCAAGAGACAAAGATGTCCAAATGGAATGAAAGAGAACGTAGGCAGGAAGCCCCAGAGGGGTTGGAAGTTTGGAGACCAGAGGAAAGGGTGGAACAGAGGCAGAGGGTGATACCAAAAGAGGGCCAGATGTCCAGGGGGGTAAGGCAAGCTTGACAGGTCTCACAGGTTGAAACAAAACGTTAACTAGAAGCCTAGAGAGAGGTTAGAAATAAGGTGGTCAGAATCCAGGCAAGAAAGTCAGTAACATTTATGGGACATGAGAAGCAACAAAGATCAAGAGCTCAAAATAGAATTCTAAGCCCAAAACTTTCTAAGACAGAGACCAGATATGGCCTTCATGATGGAGATAAATAGGTTCTTGTGGTTACTAAAGTGAGTAACGTGGACAAGGTATTCTAATGCTCACTCTCTACAATATTACACACACACACACACGCACACACACACACACACACACACACAGAGGGAGAACTGAAAAATTAAAGAGCATAATGTTCACAAAATCCCTGAGAAGTAGAAGGGAAATATGAATGATTTCATTTTCTTTTTGCTTCTGTATGCTTTCTGAATTATCTGCAATGAACATGTGTTATTTAAAAAATAATAATATAAAAATTAAAAAAAATTGATCCAAATGAATTGCAATGTATATATATAGAGAGTGAGAGACTTTGGTATTTTGTTCAGTGACTGGTGATTGATCTTGCCTAGATGGGGCTCAGGTGTAAAACTAAATTATTGCAGGGCACAACAGATTCTGCTGGAATTGTGTAAAGCCCATATTCAATCTGCTTGCCTTTTATCTTGTAGTGAAAATTTCTTAGTGGACTGGTAGAACAGCCACTTTTTTCCAAAACAGTCATTTAGGCTGGATCTATCTAGGATAAGATGAAATAAGAGTTGGAAATTATCGAGCTGAGGTGATTAATTGGAAGGACTCAAACTGAATAAATTAAGATAGGACCCCAATCCCTATACTCAGCTGGGTGCTTTTTATTGGCTGATTGAGCCCATAATGGGATAATAGAATAAGAAGAATGTTGGGATTTATTTTTTAGTTCATTTTGCAAATGAGGAAAGCCTTAGGCAAAATTCCTTTTGTTCTTAATGCCAAAATATTACACCATTAACCTAACATAAAATGTATTAGATAATAATTTTTTAAAAAATACTGGACCAATAAACCTCATAAAATTTAAAAATGTTTCCTGTCCCAAATATTTTCATTAACCGCAATGATACAAATAGAGCCAAAGATATCAAAAATGAAAAGATAAACAAATTCTTCTCAGTTAAAGATTTTATTCATACCTCAGGAATTGGGTTATAAGAAAATAAATATTTGGTTACATGAATGAAATGGACTATTCAGATGTACTACACACACACACATGTACGTGACTAATTATAATTCTTTGGTCCAGCTGGAAAGTCAGTTTGAATACACTCATGATTTTAACCTGTTCTTGTTCGTGTGTGTCCTCTGAATTTTGGAAAGGCATAGTTGCATTAGGACAATAATAGGATGGTTTGGCCATAGATTTGGATGTTAGATAACTCACATGCTGTGTCTTTAATTAATGCAAGGCCAGTTATGTTTAGCAAGGGGTAACAAATGGACCATTGTCATGCTCAGTAGGTTCATACCACCCTTACCCATGGGTTGGGTGGATAAAGATCACAAAGGAGCCTCTAAGGAATATAATGATGCTAAATAGACCCTAAATGTGCTATTCCCCACATAAGCACCAATTGAGGTTGTAATATGGACTCTGCTAATTACAAATCCTTTCTATTCCTTGCTACAGTGAAATAATGAACCTCGTTTAATATTGTCATTAACATGCTGTGAGCCCAGCGATTACTCCCATCCACAAATAGTCTCCGTGTGACCCCTAGGTGGGCGGTGGACAATGCATGTTTTTTGATTCAGTTATTTGCTCTGTCATGAAGGCTTTGGATGAAATCATTCGGGCTGAACAAAATTTGATTGTTAGGAGGACAGGTCTGGGATGGTTAGGCCAAAGAAGCAGCATTCATTTATGTATTCCCATCTTTTATGTTCTACTTAACAGATACAACTCCTGATAACACCAGCTTAGGGATAAAGATGTGCCATTTTTTCCTAGTTGATCCTACCATGGATCCTCTCCCATATATTCGTACAGACTTTCTTACTTCTGGAAGATAGTTATGAGACTGCCCTAGTCACCCTTCTTTTATGGGTGTGCATGGGGACACTGAGCCCCAGCATCCAGTGTCCTGCAGTCTTGGCTCCCCTGTATCACCATCACTGCCCTGTTGGTACTGTGCGTTGCCTGGGCATAGAACTGGAGGGAGACATTGGAATGGCTTCCCTAAACTTCAGTTCCAAAGTGGGATGTCCTTTCCTTTCCTTTTTCTTTGTAGAGGGTTAAGCCGTTCAGGCCCAGGATCCAGGCTACATGGAATCCCATAAAAGCCCTGGGCCTTTTCTGTGTGATCCTTTATTTTTTGTTCTAAGCAACTGGTAGAACCTAAACAAGTTTGTCTTTGTGCCTTCCCCATGTCCTCCTGCATCTGTCCACTTAGGATCAACTATCAGATTCCCTAACCACTGGGAGCGGAGTTGGACAGAGATGCCCATGATGGCTTCTTGTGAGCTGCTGTGTGCTGGCACCAGCTCACCACTCTCTATGGGGGTCTCTCACTTTGTGTTGTGCTCCTAATTACAATTAGGAAGTTAAAATGCAGGGGAGTCAACAGTACAGAGGCGTACTTTGCTTAATGCAGTAGAAATGGCCCTGAAAGTTGCACCTGAATAGAATATTTATTAATCATAAGGGAGGTCATTATTTCAGAGAAAACTGTAGTGAAAAGCTTAGTAAAGCAAAGATTTCAAAAAATATATATGTATTTTTTCAAAATAAGCCATGCCTCCTGATTTATCAGACTTACATACTTGGAGTTTATGTTTCACATTCTCTTTAAAGTAATATATGCCTATAAAACTAAAAAAAAACCCTTAATTTTATGGGGGGCTGGGACTTGAGCAGGAGTCTTTCATGAATCTTTCATGGTTTTAAATGTTTTTTTTTTTTAATTTTACTTATTTTGAGAGAGAGAGAGAGAGAGAGCGAGAGAGAGAGAGCTCTCATGAGCATGTGAGCAGGGCTGGGGCAGAGAGAAAGGGTGAGAGAGAATCCCAAGCAGGCTCTTCACTGTCAGCATGGAGCCTGACACGGGGCTTTATACCATGAACTGTGAGATCATGACCTGAGCTGAAATCAAGAGTCAGACACTTACTGACCGAGCCACCCAGGTGCCGCTGAATCTTTCATTTTTAAAGTTGTCTCCTTCCTTTCAGATGGAAAGATGACTGGTTTCTTTGGCAGCTTTTGACAGGCCCCAAGGAGTCACCTGCAAGGACATGTTTCTGGGAGAATCTGTATTTCTTACCATGTACTTCCTCTGTTCCTTTGAACGGAGGCATAAGGAAGTAGGGAAGTTGGATTTGGGCCCTTGTTCTACCCTAGATGGCTGCATGGTTTGAACAAATGAAAAGGCCTGAGTCTCCTTTTTTTTAGTAAAATGGGAAGAGTCTGCTTAATGATTGCTAAATTTGCATCTGGTAGTGCAATTTTAAAAAACAAAAATGTGAGTGTCCATCTTTGAAAACACCACCAAATCATGAATTTCTCTATTCATATTCAAATGCTAACTACTAAGGACACATGTGCATTTATGAAGGCAAAAAATGGCACAGAACTTTGGGGAAACTTACATATTTAATAGAGCTAAACAATTCATGCCCAGCAGTGGCAAACTGCATTCTTGAGTAATGGTGGAATGTATTTTCTCAGGTGATCGCTTAAACTCAGTCCTACTGGGGCTTAATTAAGGAGTGATGTCTGTAGTCATGAGCAATTCTGTGGAGTAAAATCACTGAAGAAATAGAAATGCCCAAGAAAGCATTGCCAGTCTTTGGCATTGGAGGAATAATGTGGTTTAGTTAGTTTGGGTTCTTAAATTTGAAGGAGATTCAAGACTCTGTTGAATGGATCAGGGGTGAATCCCAGTGGCCTTGGCCTGTTGGAAAGAGCCAGGGAAGTTGATTTTGTGTCTGGGCTGTTGGGGAAGTTCCTGAAACCAATTTTCTGCTGGAAACAGTGTGTGTCCTTCTGGCAACAAGCTGCTTGAGCAATGAGCTGTCACATTTCAATGCAGAAGCCTTTTGTTTGGCAATGAGGTAATTTTGTTCTTATTCTATCAGGAATCTATTTAGAAATTCAGCATAAATGCATTTGGAGTATACTAGCTTCTTCACGGGGGAGCTAAGGTCCAGAGCAAATCATAATGTGTTTTTCTTCCCCCCCTACCTTCTCATATGCACCTCCTCCCATATGACGTGTTTTGATACAGGAAAAAGAACACCAAAGGAAACCTTGAAAGGTGGTTCTCAAAGCACAGTATTGTGCAGAGTGTAAGGAAGTACGTCCATTCCTTGCCTTACCGATGGAGGTCAGAGAATGATTTAGAAGCTGAATCTGTATATATCCGTCACTGGAGTTTTGTTGTCATCTACTGGCTTTTGCACTAGATAAGCTTTATCAGCCTTCTCAGCTTTAAACATCTAAGATACTGAGACAAAACTGGTAGTAGTATAAAGGATGTGCTCAAATTAAAATTGTTGAGGGGTCTGCAAAGACCAACCATCCAATTTGCTTTATTTTTTATCTTTATTTTTATAGTGTAAATTGTCCATTTGTTCTTACATGCTACTAGAATGGCCTTTAAGCACACTTTCCAGTATCATTTTGTGATCCTCTATTGCGTATGCAAGGAAAAACAGACAAGAGAAAATTACATTGCTTTTAAGGTGGCTTAGATGCATGTCTTCTAATACAGAGCTTAGTGTAAAATGTAATTTGAACAGAATCATGGTGTCTTCCTTCCTTTCCAAGAAATTCCTGTTCACTTATCTTTATTTATGTACCAATAGAGACCAAACTGCAGCTTTTCCTTTACATTTCCTTATATTTTCTCTGTTCACCTAACCTTTCAACAACCCTTTTGGATTCAACAGAGCATGTAATTATTGCACCATATAGAAACAGTTGGGGGAAACAAATGGCATAGTGCAAAAGGTGTAATTTATGGTGGTAAGTCATCCAGAAAAACGTGGCAAGAATGTTCAATTTATTTTAAATATCTTAATACCATTGCCTTTTTTCTTTCAATTGTGCACATTAAATTCTTTGTGTGACACATGAAAAATTATTAAACACAGGATTATATAAAACTCCAGCAGAAGTTGCCATAAAAATTGAAATGTCCCAATTTAAATGACAATAGGAAACCGGCGGGGTTTAAGGCATTTATTTTCTTGGTTCAAATATGTGACTATAACTAGAGTCACGACATTTTCGTTTGTCAGCAGCTCAAATCACTTCTTGTGTTCTTCAATCTTAGAAAGAGACAAAGGTGAGATTCTGGCCTTATAGAGCACCAGCATGAAGTAAGAGTGTGTGCGCACGCATGTGCGGGTGTATGTGGGGTGGGAGAATGGAGGTACTACTGACACTTTGCTGTGATGTTAATTTTATCTCAAAATCTGCTGTAGAGAATATAGGACTGTAGCAATGTGAAAATAATGCACTCATCTAGTCATATTACCAGATATATGTTTGTGAATATGTAAGTGTATGCATATGTGTGTGTATACATTGTAAATTTATAAATAGTATGCTAACATTTAATTCAGGAGTGAGTATTTCCAAAATAAGCAGAAGTAGAGTATAGTATATGTGGAAGCAGTATTTTGAAGTGTTTACTTCATTATTTAGGCTCTTTGGCTTCTATTAAATCCCAGTGTTCAACTATGGATTTCACCATGTTTTAGCTCAGGTGCTCTCAACATTGGATTTAATAGATTATCATCTAGGGAACCTTAAAAAATTCCAATGCCAGGACTCCATCTCTGGAGATTCTAATTTAATTGGTCGGGGAGTGGGGCTGGGCAATGGTAATTTTTAAAAGCTCTCTTGATGAATCTAATGTGTAGTCAGGGTTGACAGTCACTGCTTTAGCCAGGCGTTGTCAAGCAATCACTGGCAATACCTAACAACCACCACATGGTGATCTTGAGTTCGCTCTGAGATCTTTCCTGCCATGGTGACTGTGGAAGCCCAGAACTGCTGAAGTCTGCCAAAGGGTGCCATCTATAGTTTCAGGCAAAACAAAAACAAAAACAAAAACAAAAACAAAAAACAACCAGGAAGGCAGTGCCATGGAAATGACTCAGGAAGGACCAAGCGTTAGGTTATTTGCACATGATTATAAGCCGAGGTAGATTCAGGCCTTGAATCCAGATCTTCTGTGGCGATGGGGTTGAATGTGAGTCTTTGGAGTCAGATGGGTGTATCGGTTCCTGCACTAACTGGCTGGTTGAGTGACAATGGGTATGTCATTTATTTGTCAGTCTGGTAAAGGCTTTGGGTCTCTTCACTTTTGAGCCAGGTATGTTTGGGGAAGAAAAATGTAGTATCAGTCTTAATCTTATGTGGCAGGTCTTAGTTACTTAACCTCTTTTGGCCAAAGTTTTCATACTTATAAAATGGAGGTAATTATTATCATGCCTACTTTATAAGTTGGTTGGTTGAAAGGATTAAATGATGTAATAAATGTAAAACCACTTGTGACAGTACGTCACACATAGTATCTCCTTAATATTATTGTTATTATTACTGTTTTTGACTCCACAATCTATTCTTTCTCTTATACTATGCCACTTCCTCAGAGTCTGTACATAAATCTCAATTTTAAGTTTTTTCTCTCATGAGTTGGAATATTTTACTCCTAGGAGAGGACACTAAATCTGATTCTTTTCCTTAACACTTAATGTGAATGATGGGTTATTTTTCCATTTTCTTTAATAACAGTTCCTTGGATGACTTCAGTTGCCTTTTCTTCTAAGCCAACTACAGATGTAGAAAATATGTTTCTTATTGCTTACTTTTTCTTATGTACTAGAAATAAAAGAGGCTAGGTGTAAATAGAATTAATATACATTTATGTCAGTGCTTTGAAAATACAACTCTTGCTGTAATAATATTAACTGCTATACAGTGCTTAACACATGCCAGGGAGAGTTTAAAATGTTTTACATAAAATATTCAAAAAACTTTTTATTATGGAAAATTCCAAACACAAACAGGAGTACCTATGGATGGAGAGTGTATGAACCTCCACGCACTTAGGATTCATTTTAAAAAAAAAATTTTTTTTTCAACGTTTATTTATTTTTGGGACAGAGACAGACAGAGCATGAACGGGGGAGGGGCAGAGAGAGAGGGAGACACAGAATCGGAAACAGGCTCCAGGCTCTGAGCCATCAGCCCAGAGCCTGACGCGGGGCTCGAACCCACGGACCGCGAGATCGTGACCTGGCTGAAGTCGGACGTTTAACCGACTGCGCCACCCAGGCGCCCCTAGGATTCATTTTTAACTATTATTCCCTCATGGCCAGTTTTGTTTTCTATAGCCTTCAACCCCACTCTCTTAATATCATTTTTCTCTAAGTAGTTAAGTATGCATCTCGAAAAGATAAAGACATTTCAAAAAAAATATTCTCACAGTACCAATATCACACACAAATGTATAGCCCTTATAAAAAACTCATATGTTCAATAATTTTAGTATCCTTATTTTACAGATGAAGAAATTGAGGCACAGAGACATTAAGTAACTTCTCCAAGGTCACACAGCTAGTAAGTAACAGAGGTAGAAGTTGAGACTATGTGGTCTGGCTACACGATCTGTGTTTTTTAACTACTTTGATGTACCAGCTTCTCTAATGAAGAAAATGCAATGTACAATAATTTCTTTTTGACGCATGTGAGGTTTCAGTGTTCTTAACGGCTTAATTAGATGGGTGTCCTATTGTGCATGAGGATTTGAGTTTGGTCTCTGCAGTTGCATGGACTTAGGTTTCAGACAGACTTGAGTTTGAATTCTGGCTCCATCACTTGTTAGTCACGTGACTTTGTGCCTATTATGTATCCTCCATCAACTGCAGTTCCTTTGTCTATTGTATGATGGTGTAACAATAGCCGCCTCATGAAATTGTCGTGAGTTAATGTATGCAGCATGCTTTGTACTATGCCTGACACATATTGGTACTTCCGCACTATAATATGGATACGTCAGGTAGGCACTTAAGTATCTCTAGGAAGACAGGTGTATATTTCTAAATGTTTGCAGTATTTAAGTATTTAAATTCTAACGTTCGGAAGTGTTTTTTTTTTTTGTTTTGTTTTGTTTTGTTTTGTTTTGTTTTGTTTTGTTTTTTAACCTTTGAAAGGATGTAGTGCACTTGATTAGATTGACTCTTTTTCCTTGATTGGTTAGGCAGCAGTGCCTTAAATGGCCAAGAAATACCTTGATATAGACTTAGTGCAACTGATTTAGAAATCTCTCCTGGGGCACCTGGGTGGCTCAGTCGGTTAAGCGTCTGACTTTGGCTCAGGTCATGACTTTGGCTCAGGTCATGATCTCACGGTTTGTGAGTTCGAGCCCCGCATCAGGCTCTGTGCTGACAGCTTGGAGCCTGGAGCCTGCTTCAGATTCTGTGTGTCCTCTCTCTGCCGCTCCCCAACTTGTGCTCTGTCTCTCTGTGTCTCTCAAAAAATAAATGTAAAAAAATTTTTTTAAAAAAGAAATGTCTCGGGGCGCCTGGGTGGCGCAGTCGGTTAAGCGTCCGACTTCAGCCAGGTCACGATCTCGCGGTCCGTGAGTTCGAGCCCCGCGTCGGGCTCTGGGCTGATGGCTCGGAGCCTGGAGCCTGTTTCCGATTCTGTGTCTCCCTCTCTCTCTGCCCCTTCCCTGTTCATGCTCTGTCTCTCTCTGTCCCAAAAATAAATAAAAAAACGTTGAAAAAAAGAATTAAAAAAAAAAAAAAAAAAAAAGAAATGTCTCTTAATTTCTAGCTGGGAAACTGCCACCTTGTTAAAGCAAAATAAATGTTATAATATATTAGCTCATATAAGCAAAGGAGCATAATTTTCAATGAATGATGTGTCTCTCTTTGAGCTACTGTAAAGTCATTTGTCAACATCCTTCCTAAGGATACAGTGAAAATTCTTACAGAACACGCATGTGCATCTTTTGTTGCCTGGCTTTTCCCACTCTAGCCTTCAGCTGGTTTCTGTACTGTGAACAATAGGATGAAGTGTGAAGAGTGTTAAAACAGGAGAGTGTAAATGTGTGTGTGTGTGGGTGTGTGTGGGTGTGTGTAGGAGTCCCTGTGTGTGACTGCCTTTTAAAATTAAATATAAATTGTTTCTTGATTATTTACTATTTTGGAATTTATGTGCATTCTTTTTTTTTTTTTTTAAATTTTTTTTTCAACGTTTATTTATTTTTGGGACAGAGAGAGACAGAGCATGAACCGGGGAGGGGCAGAGAGAGAGGGAGACACAGAATCGGAAACAGGCTCCAGGCTCCGAGCCATCAGCCCAGAGCCCGACGCGGGGCTCGAACCCGCGGACCGCGAGATCGTGACCTGGCTGAAGTCGGACGCCCAACCGACTGCGCCACCCAGGCGCCCCAATGTGCATTCTTATACACCACTACTTTGGATAAGCAAGGTTTGATCCTTATTTTATGGTATTTTCCCTCTGCTCTGTACCATCTGATGTTCAGAAACTGTATCCCTTTCCAGATCTTCTTTATTTTTTCCTTGTTCATGTTAGTGCTTCCCAGGATTTGTACTGAACAATTCAGTCTTGTCAAAGAAGAATCATGCTTTCACAATATTGTACTTAATTGTGTGGACTGTTACTTCTCACCTGTGTGATTTATATACCTCGCACACTTTGTCAACAATAGCATTCCTTTTAATATTCCCACTAGGTAAGAACAACACCTTATAACCTTGTTCTCCCTCCTTTCTCTTCTTTGTTTGGTAGAAATGAAAGGGTTACTTTGATTTATAAGTAGCAGCCTAACTTGGCTCTCACCTTCAAGATATCCTTTCACAGTGAAGAAAGCAAATGTATTTTCTCTATATAAACATTATATTAGAGAATTTTCTTCACATGTCCTTAAACATCTTGCTCCTCAGTTTGGAATCCCTCCCTCGGCATGGAAAGGGAGAACTGTGGAGGATGCTGATTCTTGGAAATTCCCTGTTGAAGCCACGTTCTTGCCTCCAGCAGTGTATATATGGGGGGCATTAGGTTGCATGCTTTTTCTATAGTTGTGTCAGGATAATAATTCATGTTGTCTGATCAAACATTTGGTAGGGCTTGGGTGTCATGCCTTCCTTTTAGAATTTTGCGTTGACGTTTTCTGAATGACATAAAGACCGCAAATTATATTCAGTTCTGGGAACTTGATCCTAGGCATAAAATTAGAAAATTGGGGATGGTTTGTCACTTGGATGAGTTTGGTTTTGCAGTCGGCTGATGCTCCATTTTATCTATCTATCTATCTATCTATCTATCTATCCATCCCTATCTTTCTACAATCACTTTTTTGAAGGTGATACTTTTTGTACAATAAAATGCATCAATTTTAGGTAGAATTCATTGACAAATGTATATATTCAAGTAACCACCACCCCAACCAAGTTATCGAACATTTCTGTTACGTCTGATCTTTTCTTATGCCCTTTTCAAGGTGATAAGAATACCTTTCAGAGACTGTCATTCTTAGATGAAGACACATTATCAAAACCCAGTTATAACTGTGTGGCTAAGACTGGCTTTACTTTAACAAAGGCAGCATTCTCTATAATTACTTTATTGTAAGTAGAAACATGCAGGGACTAAAGGAGTTGCTACTCTTGACTGGCAGCTCAGGGGAGGAGGGGAGGAAAGGGTGGAAGTGATGGATGTTGGGTGGCAGCTTATGCACTACAGTCAGCTCAGGATGCTGGCCTCAGTTTTCGGTTTTCAAGGGACATGCCTTTCTGTGGCTTTAGCAAAAGGCATGAATTACAGCCGATATCTGCAATGAAGGACAGCAAGATGACCCAAAAGGAAAAATGTCACATGTACTAGAGGTCAGAGAGCCTTGCTGAATTGTTATTCAATAAATGCAAGATTGGTAATTAATTATTATTCAACAAAAGCAGGTTCGGTGCAGAGACCAAAGGCAGCTGCCAGAGAGCCAAAAGATGTTAGAGGTATGTGTTCAATAATAGAGAGCATACCGAGTGTATAGAGTATATTGGTCAAGGTATTGGCCCTTTATTAAATCAAAACAATTCTGTCTGAGCAAGGCAAAGGTGAGACTTTACAATGGTTGATGTAGTGGGTAGGGAGGGTGAGACAAAGGCAAAGAGGCTGGTGATCCCAATTAAACAGGGTTTATTTTTGATGAGATAGGTCTGGGTTCTTTCCCCACCACATCTCTGTGGGCGTTTGATATCGCTCAGACAGCTCAATTATAGGATTTTGATGCCTTTAGTGACTCAATCAATCATTTGTAGTAAGGTTGGGGTTGTTTGCGTGCTGTAATGTGTTGATGAAGATGGCAGTTAGCTCTTTCATTGTAAGAATGGAGGGATTGCAGCAGGGGAAACACTAAAGCTATTTCTGATTTAAGCTGCCTGCACACAATTGGATTGGAAAAGAATAGTTTGGATGACAGAATAAGATGGAAGCCTCAGTTTTACCCACATGCCAGGACCTGTTTATTTTTTGTTACATTTATGCAACATTATTAAAATTGAAGTACATGAAGTTTGGTCCAAAGACATCTAACAAGTAAGACTTCTCTGGAGAGTGGATTCAGAGCAGTTAAAACAGAATATTACCAAAGGGGGCGTTTGGGTGGCTCAGTAGGTTAAGTGTCTGACTTTGGCTCAGGTCATGATCTCGCAGTTTGTAAGTTTGAGCCCCGTGTCCAGCTCTGTGCTGACAGGTCAGAGCCTGGAATCTGCTTCGGATTCTGTGTCTTCCTCTCTCTCTGCCCCTTCCCTGCTTTCTCTCTCTCTCTCTCTCTCTCTCTCTCTCTCTCTCTCTCTCTCTCTCTCACAAAAGTAAATAAACATTTAAAAAACAAACAGACAAACAAACCCCAAACAATTGCATAAGGAAATAGGGAGGAGAGTGCAGTGGCTACTGTGGTCGAATTTCAGATCCAAGTTCAGAATAATTTTCCAAAACAAGAGGATTCTAGTGATGCCAGGACATTGGGAAGTCTCCAGCAGTAGGCACATTGGTGTTTTCTGCCATCCTGACAAGGAAAAATGCTGGTGGTTTAGATGATTTTATGGACTCTCTGTGGATGCCTGAATTTCCCTTTCAGGTTGTATTTTGCCAGAATTCAATCTATTGATCTTTATTTTGACCCTCCTCAGAAATGGGTGAGCTGTTTGTTTTATAGTGTGCTAAAATACCCTTTATCCATGACACATGGCTGCTCACTAATTTTTAAATAATTTAAATAATCCTGAAATAGGGATGCAGTTTTTTCATACACATGTACTTGGAATTACCAACTGTTTGTTGAAAAAAATTGCAGCAAACCAGTGTGTTTGATGGCTGCATTTCTCCTATGAGCAAGCCTGTTATTTCACTTTTAGTACATGCTAATTCTCCTAAGACCACAGTCCTCAATTCATTTCCTTGGAGACAGGGTAAGAAAGTCCTAATTTATCAGGATCAGAATATCGCACACTTTGAGAAATTTTAGTTATGATTTTTTCCAACAAAAGTATATTTCAGTCAAGCAAAACAAGCTGAAACATATAATCTTCCTAATTCTACAAATCACCTTTTAAATACAGTCTCTCTTCTTTTCCCCAACCTATGGAAAGACTAGTTTTCTTCTCTGTCAGTTTTCTCTGTTTTCATACTTTACATGTGGCTGGATAACAAGGACTTTAACTTTCCACTTTACAGCTAAAGACCTTGGCCTGTTGGTTCTAATAAAGAGTTATGAATCATGCCCTGCTAAAATGACCTCACTCCCCCCTCCCCTCTCACCTCGATAAATTCCCTTGGTGGGTGATAAAACAATGGATTGAAGCGGACACATTTGGTCTCTGTTAAAGCTATTTGTGGTGATTTCTCTGCAGCAAGTATTATACTTCGGGCAATCAGATGCTCCTCTTTCAGGGTCCATCTTGTAACATATTCTCTCAGTATCCCAGGAACTCCTTGGGGGCCAGCAAATTATCCTCTGTCCGCAAGTACAGGTAGATAACGTAGCTCTATTCAGGAGAAGCTATGAATATGGGGAGAAAAGAAAACCATGGGAAAGCCACTTTTAATTTAAAAAAAAAAAAAGATCACTTAACAAACACCATTTGCTTTCTCTTTGTCCATATGCTTAGCTTCCCTTTGTGAGAACTTTAGAGGTGGGCTGGCAGCTGTCTGGAGAACATGAGGGATTTTCACTGTTCCCTGTTTTGTTTCTGAAAGGGTACAAGCTGCGTGAGCCATCTAACAGCTCAGGGCAGCAGATATCTGTATCTTAGAGTTTATTCTGAGGGCCCTTATTCTCAGTTTTTCTGATTAATATATTGTGTACTTTTCTCCATGTGTCCTCTTGATGATGATATATTGATTAAAAAAAAGAAACTTAAAATCAACTCTTACCCCAGTGCAGTCTTCTCTCAGAGCATCAGGCTTTAACGCTTCTAGGGCTTTATGTTTGGAGAAGACATTTCTGAAGATCACTGTATTTATTTACATCTTTGGAAGATTTGGATGATCTATTATAGGTTACATTTTGTCAGTTGGATGTTTGATGTTATGTTACCTTTTGAAAGCTTCAGCACCCTCCATCTTTGTCCCTGTCCCCGGGTCTATTGCCTTTTTTTTTTTTTTTTTTTTTTTGACCAACAATAAGAATATTAGCACTAATAATCTTGTTAAAACTGCAGTCTGCTTTACCTCTTAAACATAGAGGAGTACTTCTGTGTAAGCTCTTAGGAATGTGAAGGGATTCGTCTTTATTCCTCCAGGTGAGTTGCCTGGGAGCCCAGAGAGGGCAGAAAGGGTGTGCTAGACCAGAGCCTTCCCCCCTTCAGGCTCCCCGTACACCATTGCTTCTGTTCCACAAGCAAATTGCATAGATGCCAGCTGTAGAAAACAACATCCCCAGGACAGACTATCAGATTTCATGGAGGCAAGGTACTTTTCTTCTACTGTTTCAAGAAAATAATTTTCTTTCAGCAGTGATAGGGAAATGAGTACTGAGAATTATATGGCATCTTTCGTCTCACCAGCTGTGAGAAGTCTAGTCTGTGGGAGCAGATTTAAAAGAGAACAGCTCTCTGTTTCTGTTTCTTCAGGGGAGAAATCGGTGTGAAAATTGTATGATGCTCTACCCCAAAGCCACTGGCAATGGTTGGCAGAAAGTAGGCATTCAGATGTTTGCTGAATTAAAATTTCCATATTAAAAATATCTGTGAACTGGAAAAAGAAAAAGAGCATTTAAAATATTAAGTTCCAATAATGGTTGTTGTAGGAAGGCGATGACACAATTAATGTTGATGCATGCACATACATTCAGAAGGTTTATATACGGTTTGTGGAGATTTAACATTTAATCCTTTTATGATTGGATAAAATTCCCTTGTTTTATATTTTGACCTTTGACTATTTCCATAACTTACTTTGGAGCTGGCTCTCAGGATCTAAGTTTCCTGTATGCAAACATACCATATTTAAAAATCATTTTGGAAGCCCTGATATATATAATTTTTCAGAATTCAGTTTTCTGAACTGAAGTCTGCTTTTGGGGAAAACAACAACAACAACTCACTAACCATCGTTTTACACTTTGCACTAGACATTGTGCTAAGTGATAGAGATACAAAGTTGATTTCGGTACATTTTCATACCCTTCATTATCTCACAGGCTGTTGGGAGGATAAATGATTCCATTAGAATCTGTCCTCCATGAAAGCAGAACTTTGTTCTATCCATCTGCATATCCCCAGTGTCAAGAATAGCTTTTGGCACACAGCTCTATCTCAGTCTGCTCAAGCTGCTGTAACAAAATAGTATACAGTGGGTTGTTTAAACAACATAAATTGATTTCTTACAGTTTTGGAGGCTGGGAAGTCCAAGATCCAGGTGCTGACAAATTCAGTGTCTGGTGAGGGCTCACTTCCTGGCTTGGAGACAGCTGCCTTTTGCTGTGTGCTCACATGGTCTTTCCTTTGTGCACGCTCATGAAGAGAGAAAGAGAGAAAGAGAGAAAGAGAGCTCTCTTGTCTCTTCCTCTTCTTGTAAGGGCACTAATACCATCCTGGGGGCTCTACCCCCCAGGATGTTATTTAAGCCTAATCACCTCCCAAAGGCACCACCTCCAAATATCATCACATTGGGAGTTAGGACTTCAACATATGAATTTTGGGGAGATACATTCAATCCTTAACAGTAGTTGCTCAATTAATAACTTTTACATATAAAATAATAGATGGATTTTTGTGTTGAAGTAAGATTCTGATTATGTACTTGCATGAGAAATGGTCAATAGTAGAATTGAGCTTTACTTCTACCCAGTCTTCATCATCTATAGAAGATCACAAAAGTTCCCACACTTTTCAAATTCTAGATTATAGCCTGGCATATTTGGATTGATTTGTATGTAAACTTCACATCACCTAGTGTTGTCTCTGGGCCATTTTCCTGCATAGGACAAAGCATAAATTAGTGATTTTAAGATGGGTAAGTGTCTGGGAATTATTCTGCAAGCACTGAATTCCCAGTTCTCTGTCTCAGGAACAGGAAAAAGAGTCCACCCTATGGAAGCTGGCTTACAGCAAAAATGGTCTAGAAAATCTAGGTTAACAGCAGCCTGACAGGCTACAGAAAACAAGCATATCCCATAACTGCCTCATCCCGAACAGGTGGGTTTCTCTGCCAGGAGAGTGACGACAGGTAGAATTACAATAGCTGGCCTCCAAACTGTTGTGATCCAAGAGTTGGTCAGTTAATCAACAAAATAAGATTAAAGGGAAGAGTCATAAAAAAGGAGGCATGATAACTAACACAATTTATTTACATGTACTTTAAAACATGCATATACATATTCATTATTCAATATTTTGGTATGGGGTTAGGCATTCTGTAAGTACTATTCTATTGATTGGAATACCTGTTTTTCTCTCAGTTGCAAACAATAGACATTGACTCTTGAGTGGTTAAGTAGAAAAAGAGTCTATTAGAATGCATCTTCCTCTTCCATGATTTGCAGTGTCTGTGTCTTTAGATTGAAAACTTAAATATAATTGGAAAGCATTCAGAGAACAGATTCTTTCTATATTTCTATGATTTTCTTCAGGTTTATGGTTGTAAATCTCCCCATTCACCACCAGTTTGACTCTATTAGATCCTTTCAAAACAATAAATTCATTTTATATTAGTATTTCATTATTTTTCTCCCAATATGTTTTCAAAAAAATTTTAAAGTTTATTTATTTGGGGAGAGACAGAGAGAGAGAGAGAGAGAGAGAGCGAGCAGGAGTGAGAGAAAGAGAGAGAGAGAGCACCAGGAGGTGAGGGGCAAAGAGAAGGAGAGACAGAATCCCAAGCAGGCTCCACACCATCAATGCAGAGCCCGATGTGGGACTTGAACTCAACAAACCGTGGGATCATGACCTGAGCCGAGATCAAGAGTCAGACGCTTAACTGACTGCGCCACCCAGGCACCCCTATTTTCTCCCAATATTTTATTAAATTATGGAATTGCAATAGCAAGTACAATTGTCATTAATAGGTTTCAGAACAAACTCACCTGATTCTTGATAAGAATCGACTCCATGTGTGGCAGCAGAAATGCATACCGAAAAGTAGTCAATTAGCTGTGAGTGGGAAAAAGGTTTAGTAGATTTAGCACAACCTTTGCCTTGAGTGGCCTGCAAAACTGTGTTTCTAGCAATGATTCACACTGTGAGACAACAAGAAACAACAGGTAAGACTTTTATTTGGTGAGGATCTATAGCTCATACTTTTAATATAATTTTAAAGTAATTTCAAGAAAATACAAAATATAGCACTGACTTAAGCTTGCTTGACAACTCAAGAAGGATTTGTTTATTTGTGTCAAGAGAAACAGAATAGTGTAAAGAGTACTTGATGTGGAGTTGGAAAACCCATATCCCTGTCTCAGTTCTGTCACTCATATCTGGGCTTCACTCGAGCCAGCTGGATATCTGAAAGTTGTAGCCTGAATAAAGAGTTACACTCAGTCCATAGGGCCCAAAATGATCACCATTATTAGAAGAGCCTTTGGAGAAGTGCATCAGTTTTATAGGAAATTTATTGCATTAGTCAGAGCTCTCAGTTGCAAACAATAGATACCGACTCTTGAGTGGTTAAGTAGAAAAAGAGTCTATCAGAAGGATATGGGGCAAATTACAGAATCCTCCGCAAAGCTGCAGTGCCAAGACAGGCAAGTCTGCCAGAATCAGCATCCCAAATCACGCACCCAAACTGGTCAGATCAGCTGCCACCAAGACATAGATGCAAACATCTGTACCACTTCTGCACCAGGAAATTGCTTTTGTTACAGCCACAGCCAGTGCCGACACCACTGTTGTTAAGGACTCAACCATAGAGCCACTGCTTCCTGCTACCACTGCACATGTGTGTATCTGTGTGTGCGTGTGCGTGTATGTGTGCATGAGAGAGTGGGGGGCGGGGCTAGAGAGAAAGAACACACTCTCCTTTCCTGTTGAGTCCCTAGATTCTGAGTCCAGTCCAGTGTGGATGGATCTCTTGGTTGGTTACTAGCTTGAACCTGGTTATACATAATGCTAAGACAGTAAGTATCTAGCATTTTTGGTGTCAATGGCAAGCTGTTCAGATAGGAATGAGCCAAACATAGAACAAGTGTAAGCTCTGAGCTGAAATGAATGTTACATGTCCACCTAGGCACAAAACAATTGTGCTGAAACCACCATGAAGTGCAGGCATCCTGAAAAATATATGCTTAAATGAATATAAAGTGTCCAGAAAGGAGAATCAAGAAGACCTCTGTCCTCATTTTAGAAGGAGGCAAACCACTGAACCCTCCAAAGTTTGAGGGAATTCTATCATGGTGATAGCTGAGAACTGCAGTTTCACAATTGTTCTCAAGGTAAAGAGAAGAATTGAGGTGGGTGTCCAGGCCTTAATTAGCACTTTTTAAGGGTGATGAATGAGCCCTTTTATCTGCCCGCTGGAATGGAAATAGGAATAGGATGTATCCCTAATGGGATAATGGAGCAGTGCTACAGTGCTTTAATTTCCCAATTTTAGTGGGATTTAGGCAGCTGTGATTAACCTGACAAATCAAGGAGGGGATGGTTTGAAGGGATCCAAACAGCTGAGCCAACCTGGCACTCCTTCCCCTGCATCCTTGAGGGCCTCATCAGACAATGGCTCGGCTCCACTCTTGGTACAAATTCTCTGTCAGGCTTCCAAGATGAGGTCCCAGTGATGCCGAGTGCTGAAGCCAGGGCCAAGATTCTCCTGGCCGTGGTCCCCTAGTGTGCCCCTGGATGCTGTTTCTCATCCTATTTTGGAACGGGCTGCAGTAGGGAAGATCTCATTTAGAGATACCCAGCCAGCAGTTATCACACCCGAGGCGGCCTTTGGATTATTGGCCATTTATGTCTACAGCAAATATTTGTTGAACAACCATGGTGTTCAGGACTCAGGGTTTGTACCTTGGGGGTTAGAGGGAGAAGAGGAACGGACAGCCCTGGCTTCAGGAAGGTGAAAGGAAAAGACTAACAGTGTGTGGAGCTCTGACTGGAAGGGACTCTTTATATGTTAGTGTAACAGAAAATAGTTACCCTTTTCATCTTGGGCTGCCTTGGACTGTGAAAATCATTCTTCCTTGGGTAGCTGGTGATGCCTGTCAGTGAGCCGATGGGCACTGGACCTGCTTGGCACTGGTTAGCGAGGGTAGACGAGGCTCCCAAACCTCAGCCCATGCTTTTGGAATTAGCTGCAGCCAAGTCCCAAACCTCCAGGTGTGAATGCCAGATCTACTTGGGACAGCCTGGTTGGGGGTCTTTTAGTTGCCAGTTTAAGGTTAAAATAATACTCTTTATGTTTCAACTTCTGCCAGCCTGTCTCCTCTGTGGCTTATTTTGCCTTGTTTTTAAGGACATGGAAAAATAAGCTCAGGTGGTCAAAAGAATTCTAATGAAGTCAAGTTTCTACTTCAGTTGCTTTGAATCTGAGAGTCTCCCATAAAGAAAGGAACTGTTTCCCCTGGGTCCTGCCAATGCTTTTATTGTAAAAACAAGAAAGTCCTCTGTGAACAAATGCTTTGATGCTATCAAGAACAATTCTAGACACATCCCATCCAGGATGGGGAATAGGTCCTTCAACAGTGAAAGTTCTCCAGCAAATCGTGGGGGGCTTTTATGAAAAAGGTCCAGGCACTGCGAGAGGCAGAGTATGAATACCGAGTGCCATGTGGGACGAAAACTGCTTGCTTCTCACACACGACAGTGTGTACCAGCACCAGCAAATGCTCCTCTAGAGCTTCTCCGTCAAGCACAATTCTTAGTGTGTCCATAACTTGAAAACTATGCTACATTCTGGGAGATTGATTCTATTATCATCCCCCTCACATTCAGATGAAGAGACTAAGGTACAGAGAGGTGCAGAGAGGTTAAGCCCTTGTTCAAGGTTCGTGCAAGTAAGCGTAAGAACTGGGTGTTAACCCCAGGGCTTGTACCTTTAGCCCCTAGGCCGGACTGGGTTTGGGGGATAGTTTTTCTTGGGAATAGAGGAGATACAACTACTGGACAGGGGGTCTCTGTTGCTGTGGGCCAGGCATTCTGTCCATTGTGACCCAGTTGCATCACCTTTTCGTTCTACTGTACACAGATCCGCAGCCCTGTGTAGTGAGAGAAGAGATGGATGTAAAAGGAACATGACCTAGGGTGTCATTCGCCTTTTCTTCCTACTCTGGTCATTCTCAAGTTAGTCTCTAAGTTCCTTGCAGTCAGGGATAATGTCTTATTTAAGGTTGCAGCCCTTTAGTAGCCAGTGAAATATCTTGGCCTCATGGAATATACCTCATGGAAATGACTGAAACTCCTTTCCTGGAGTCCTGCTTACCTGTGGAGGGTGGGCCCTTGGGCTGCTATAGGAAAATTTGATGATATTATTCGTATTTATAGTTGTGTCCACAAATCTCTAGCACTTTGGGCACTACTGTTGACACTGATATTTTATGTTAATGATTTGGTGAATTTGCAGTTCCTGCAAAAGAAGAAAATAATCCTTGCTTGCTTTCTTTATCACCTGGTCTGGTGATCCTGTGCCTAAATTGGAGATTCCCAGGACTGTCCTGACATCCTTTATTGTAGTGAGAGCTGAGGCCTGTGCTATATATATTCCAGTAAAGCAGTGGGGCATACATTGGTAAATGAGCTCTTTTCCTTATCTTTCCTAATGAAATGCCAATTTTATGGGGAGAGGGACAGGTATGTATTCAGCTAAAAATGATCACTTTTCAAAACAACCAGAGGTGGTCATTTTTCATCGTGCCAGCCAGTGAAATTTAAATTGGGTCTCATGGCAAGCTTTTGGTTTCTGATATAGGTACTTTCCCTTTTTCCTTTGTTATTCTTTCTGCCTGGAATAATGACATGAGGCCGAGGATGCCACATCTGCCTTTTTACAACGAAGCAATAAGCGGGAGGACTAAATCCAACATGCAAGGGATGGCAGAGCAGGAAGCAAGAGTCTGGGTCATTGGCAGCATACTTGAAAAGCTGCAGCAGATCTGGACTGCTTCAATTCAAATTTCTCATTCTGTGAAATAATAAACCTTGTGGTCAAGGTTCTATAAATCAGGGTTTTTTTTTTTTTTTTTTTTGCTTTTTTTTTGGTTATTTTAGTTGGATGTAATTCCTTGTGATCCATGGGGCAGCTTCAGACCTTGAAATTAGTAAAATGTTGAAAACTGAAGTAGAAATTAACAATAATCATTGTTCAAAGCATAGAATTAACAACCTACTGAAGGAGCATATTGTAAACATGCTTTTTATTTATTAATCTTTTATTTATTTATTAATTTTTTTAAATGTTTATTTCTGAGAGAGACCAAGAGGCAGAGCATAAGTGGGGGATGGGCGGAGAGAGAGGGACACAGAAGCTGAAGCAGGCTCCAGGTTTTGAGCTGTCAGCACGGAGCCCGGCATGGGGCTGGAACTCACAAACCGTGAGATCATGACCTGAGCTAAAGTTGGATGCTTAACCAACTGAGCCACCCAGGCACCCCTATTAATCTAATCTTTTAATGTTTATTTATTTATTTTGAGAGAGAGAGAGACACAGAGCATGAATGGGGGAGGGGCAGAGAGAGAGGGAGAGAGAATCTCAAGCATGTGCTCTCAGTGCAGAGCTGGACACAGGGCTTGATCCTAAGAACCGTGAGATCATGACTTGAGCTGAAATCAAGAGTCAGATGCTCAACTGACGGAGCCACCCAGGTGCCCTATAAACATGCTTTTAAAATGAGAGAATAACGTGTTTCTGAATCATTTCATCGGGAAGGCTTTATTTTTTTATTTTTCTTTTTTTAATATTTATTTATTTGGGGGAGACAGAGAGAGTACAAGCAGGGGAGGGGCAGAGAAAGAGGGAAACACAGAATCCGAAGCAGGCTCCAGGCTCTGAGCTGTCAGCACAGATTCTGACGCGGGGCTCAAACCCACGAAGTGTGGGATCATGACCTGGGCTGAAGTTGGATGCTTAACCAACTGAGCCACCCAGGTGCCTCAGGAAGGCTTTGATCCAAAGTACAAGTAGTAAACATTAAATTTTTGAGAATTATATAACATGAGCTATAGTTGTCCCATACCTCACTGATAAAGAATTCTTAATCTGGAGAGTAAAAAATTTGTGAATTCACCATTGTTGGGGAGAGATGGACTTGGTTCTACACACCAATACTAGTTATAAGACTTATATACCTATCCATCAGTGGACAAAGGTGATTTATCCAGTTCCCTAGACTGTGAGCTTGGGGCCAGCAGCATCAGCATCACCTGGGAAGTTGTAAACATGCAAATTCTTGGGTCCTATTACAGACCCACTGACTTGGAAATGCTAGGGGTGGGGTCCAGCAATTTGTTTTAACAAGCCCTCTAGGTGATTCTGATGCCAGCTGAAGATTGAGAATCCCTGCTTAAAATTACTTTCCATGCTTTAGATTAATTTCCATACATTAGGCTAACCAGGACTGTTTTCCCCTCTAGATCTAGGGTCATTAACATCTTTCTGATATGTGACTTGGTCTCCTAGTGACCATCTCCAGAGGGAATATCCTGTGGTGGTAAATTAAGAAGTTGGCATTCCACTTCCTAAATCAGTGTCATGTAAAATGTAGTCCTTTTATCCCAGGAGCCCTAGGTGAACCGCTAATACCACAGTTCTAAATCTGAGTTGATCTATTTTACTGAGGGGAGATCAGTCTGAAGCAAATGACCTCTTTATATGCATCTTTACTACATTAAGAGCTCTTGAATTATACTAAAGTTTATTTTTTTTAATTTAAAAGGCATAAAAGCTAAAAAAAATGGTATTTGCTACCAATCATCTAGAATGTGAACAATACAGTGTTAGCTAATTGGCTATTGAGTCTAAGTAGACAAAAGGAAAAACAGAAGATAGGTCTTTCTAGCTAGCTATGATGATTTGCCCGTTTAAACATTTTATAAAAGGTAAATTAAATTTACCAGACACAAAAAGGGTAAATAATATATGGGAAGTTTTGTTTATGTATTTGCTTATATTAAAAACTGTTAAAATTAATGACTTACTTCTTTGCTCATAAAAAGTCCTTAAAATGAAATGTACCTACCTTTAAATTAAGTTTGATTTGATTTATTCTGGAAGGGAATATCTTAAATCTTCTCTTGCTTCACAGTTGTATTATAATTCATTGTCCCAGAAGATGAAAGCAGGTACATGCAAATGAGGAATCTGATAGTAGTACAGCTTATGTTAGAAAAGAAAAAGTCCACGAACACATGTTCAGTAGGACTGGTCTTTTTGATTAAGATGTTTGACTTTTAGGAATAAAATTAATTTCTGACTTTATCATAGGGATATTTTCTGGTATATGTTTATGGGTATTTTTAGATGTGGTAAGGCATGTGGAGATAATTTGACTGCTAAAAATGGTGAGTAGTAAGTACTGAATAAAAATACATCGAATCCTTATTGTAACATCTGCCATAACAATGTATTTAAAGAGCACAAGTCCATCTGGTTTCTTTAACTGTAGTCTTCTCATTAACAAGTATATTAATACACTTTCACTTTACTCTATCACCTGTTGTTTATTGAAGATTCAAAGTGTTTATGTTGAAGACTGTAGTAGTGTAAGTCATAAGTGATGGACTGATGTTCAGTTGGTAGGCATCAGTAAGGCCATGGGTTCCCACACTATCCTCATAATTAAATGTTTTAACTATTACTTCTGAGAAAGCACAACCTTGAATAGTATATAACAGAGAGAGCATGGCTAAGAAAAGTGAGTGAGGGTAATTGCTCCGGCTTGTCCTGGGATCTGTAAATATATTTTCTTTCTTAAAATTAAAAAAAATTATTTATTTTGAGAGCAAGTGAGTGAGTGAGAGAGAGAGAGAGAGAGAGAGAGAGAGAGAGAGAGTGAGAGAGAATTCTAAGCAGGCTCCATGCTGTCAGCACAGGGCTTGATCTCAGGAACCATGAGATCATGACCTGAGCCAAAATCAAGAGTCAGACTCTCAACCGACTGAGTCACCCAGACACCCCTGGAACATTTTCACTCTTAGACACATCCAGATAGGACACAATATTTTGATTCCGTACTGGGAGTTCTGATAATGGAAAATGATATGTTGAGTAGGGAGGAGAGAAGATCATTGAGTGGGGAAAGTGGGTAGAGATAGACTAAAGATTGAATATAAAAAAATACTAGGGCAGAGTGAAGGGAAGTAGGGATGTCCAGGATCTCAACATACTCCCAAATGTGCATCTCTAGTTTATAAATTACCCATCTTCTGGGCCAAATGTGCCACCTACATATGTCCCTATTCCCAGTTGTCTTTCTTAATTGCTACATCTCCTATTTTATAGAGACTTTCTGTTGATTGGTGATAGAAGGTTTTAAATCTAATAATCAAACTATCCAGCTATGGAAGTATTTGTGCCACAGGACCTAGTTCCAGCCAGGTTGACTTTGATGATCTGTCATAAAGGTACTTCTGAGTCTTCCTTGTTTTGACTTTAAGAAAATAAATACACGGAGAAGAAAAGCCTGGGGCAGTGATTTACTCAACCTCTGTAGACTTGTGCACAGAACCAAGATGCAATAGTTGGTTTGTTGATGAAGGCAGCTCTACCAGACATGCTGGAACTGCTCTTTGAGCTGTGCTAAACTCTGCTGATCAGTCTTCCTCCAGCAGCTCCCATAACTCAGAACCCAAAAGACAGTCTAACTTCTTATTTGCCAGTGTTCGATGAAAACACCTCAGATCTGTTTTTAACATGTATAGAGAAAGATCAGCTTTCTGAGTGAAAAACTCAGATTCATAATGCTAAAGAAGTTATCCTATCAGGGACTGCAGTAGGGAGTGAAGTGACCCCCAATTTGGAGAAGGGACTTACCACTCTTCCTTTTGGAGCAGGTCTGTCTTTTTCTGTCTTATACATTGGTCTCCCCTTTGATTTTGTTCGGTATTCAGTATTCCCATGCTAAAGTTAAAGTGTGAACATCTTAATGCAATGATTATTCTATTTTCAAAAGGATTTCTAGTGCAGGGAAAATGCTTCCAATAAAGGCTCATGTATCAAATATCTGGAACCACTACTTTTCTCAGATGCTTGGATTCTTTTGTGGAGTCTGTCTCTGATTGCCAGGCAAGTCTTCTCACTACCCTCCACTATTTTTTTTCCTTAAGGGCTCTGCTTTGTAGAGATGCACATAATTTAGCCAACTCTGGTCCTGTCTCTAAAGTGGGCACACAAGTCTATGAGTTTGGACCTTGAATGTACACCCATTCCGTGTTCTTTACAGGTCTGTGAGCTCCATGCACATCCAAGGATGTGACTAGATGGAAGGAGCAGAATGTCATTTAATTCCTCAAGTTAGATAGCCTTAGACTTAGTTCCAACTTTTCTGGAACACACACACACACACACACACACACAATTATTAGCTCCTTTGAAACTTCAAAATATCTTCTCCCTATTGTGTTTATCTCTCTTCAGCTCTACTTTTCAGTTTGTATGCACAGTGTCAGAATGATGGTTGTGTCTGCTATGTACAGATTTAGCTAAAGAGATAGATACACTTCTTTTTCCTCTAGCTGTAATTTAAAGACTTGTAAACCACTCTGCTTATGGTCGATATTGTAGATGCCGTATCCCAAGCATTGTATTAGTTCCTACTCTTATTTTGACACATGTTACTCTGAAGACCCTTCCCTGGAAATGATGATTCCACTTTTGACTGCCTGTGTCCCTAGTGTCCTTGTAGTTGGCAGCTATGGTATGGTTCTTAAATGCTGCCTCTCTTTCCATAGTATGGGCCATCCACTTAAGCCAGGGAGACCTGTTGTCCGTTTTCCACATCAGAGTTCTGTGTGCCAGAAAGTGCAACTTCTGTGATGTAGGAATTAGCCTTTGATTGTTCCTTTGTGGTGGTGCCTTTTGATCCTGGCATCCTGGGCAACTGTCTGGAGAGATTTTTAAAAAATATCAAGGCCTGGTTTTCCACTTCTAGCAATTCTGACTGAACAGGAGGGTGGGCCCAAGCATTAATATTTTTAAAGAGGTCCCCATGTGATTATCTTCATCCAGAACTGAGAATCACTGCCTTGTGGTTAGTAGGACTTTCAGGTGGTAATCACCCAAATAATGTCACCTGAGGCCTCCCTATGTCTTTGGAGCTAGACAGGATGTTACTCAAAGTGTGATCCCCATTCCAGGAGCATCAATACTACTTGGCAACTTGTTAGAAATACAAATTCCTCAGGTCCACCCCAGACCTGCTGAATGACAACTCTGGGGGTGGGGTCAGGGAACTGTATAAGGCCTCTGGGTGATTATGATGCAAGTTAAAGTTTGAAGACTACTGCTTGAACCCACCATTTCCATGGCTTGATTACTTTCAGGACATCGTTTAGATTCCCCATGTTCTCTGGGCCTGTTCTCACTGAGCCCTCCCTCCTCTTCCAGGATTTGTGCCTGCACCTTTGACACACACACCACACTGAAATTTAAACACTTCTAAGAATCCACTCACAGAAAAAGCATTTGTGAACATGCAGACTTTACTGATGGTGAGTGGCAGAGTGGCAAGGAAGTCTTTATATCACATTCCTCACAAGAGATGATTAACAATGGCCTATGAGAAATTTCTGTTCTTTCTTTTCAGCAGTACTGTCCTTGGGGTTGTTCTTTTGACTTGTGCAGCATATGGCGCTCAGCTCCTTCCTTTCCCATTGGCTCCTTTGGATCTTCAAAATGTAGTCTTTCTATTGTGTTGATCTCTCTCAGCTTCTACTTGCCAACTTGCATTCACACACCCATAAAGGCATGTGTAGAACAGCAGACCTCTGCCCTTTAGTTGGATTTATCCTGTCGGACAGTAGTTATAGATCACACATTGTTTCCTTGTTTATTTTCTGCTATATAACCGAAGCCAAGGGGGCTGTCTAAGGCGGATTTGGGTCTCACTGCCATAGAGAGTATTAAATATCATCATGGTGGCTCTGCTCTCTGTTTTGACTTGTCGCTTGACCCCTACACTAAAAGAATCAAGATGGTGCCAGAATAAATGACTGAAACATGAAAATTCCAATCAGCTGGTTGTTTTGCCTAATACCAAGCCATCAATTTGATACTTTTTTAAAAAAATTATATATATATTTTTCTTCCAGAACTGAGTTTTTGGGAGTGAGGGATGGTGTCATGCAGATATAGCCTTTATTCATCTGTCTTCAAAATGATGAGTTTGGTCTACTTCATTTCCAAGTGGATGATAAGGGAAACACAGTACTTCAAAATTAACAAGATGGGAAAATTCTTTAAGGGAATAGATTCTCTAAATGCCAAAGGACAAGTTGAAATTTGTATTAGACTTCTCTAGAAATAAGAACTATTAATGAATAAATCAGCTTGGTAGTGATTTTGAATGTGTCCAAGATGAGGAAGTTTTTACTTTACTTGACAAGGAAATAAAGACAGTGAATAGATTATTCAATGGACTGCTGATGTGGCTTCACATCCATTCTGGCAGGTGCACTGTGCTCCAATATACATGATAATAGTTTAAATGTAAATAAGGTTAATGAATTTTAATATTCCTCTGAATCGTGTATTCATACCTCCATTTGCATAGTGACTTATTTCACAAGTCCTTTTGTAAATATTGTAATGAAATAAACATAAGAGGCGAGCACAAAGGAGTTCATACAATTAGCTCAGCAGACAGCCCTCCTTGAAGGCAAATTGGAATCATATCACAGGATCGCAGACGTCAGGGATGGACGAGTCACATTAGTAAAGCAGCTGATCCTTCTTTTCTGGTGGGGAATTATTCGGTTTAGGAGGTTTTCAAAAAAGTGGTTTGGTTTAACTTTCCGTGCCTCAAGTGACAAGGTTTCTGAGCTTGCCTTCAATAGGATATCTGCTGTGCTTCCCTCTGAAGTGATCGTGGTCCTAGGGTAGTGTGTAACGGATGAGGGAGAACAGAGGTACCTACCCAAGCCACCTTGGGCATAAACATTGTCAGAGCCGGAGGCAGCCTCTCACCACTGGGCACACGCAGGCCCCAGAGTTAATCTGGGAAGCATTGTGGCACAGAGCAAGACTCACTTCCTTTAGACTTTTTCTATTTTTCTATTGCCAACTTTGAAAAAAAAAATATTTCCCCTTACCACTGTCGTCCTGACAAAGATAAGATGTTGGTCTTAACTCCAGCCGATTAAGACTGCTGTGTAAATTTAAGGCAGTAAATGATGATTGTATCTCTCAGCTTTTTCTATACCCCCAAGCTGTTATATTACAGCAACAACACTTAACAATGTCTGCTCTTCACTGAATGCACTGTATGTTGTTATGCCTCCGAACCTGTGCTTGTGCTATTGCAGGCTGGAGGCATGCATGGGTGCTGGGGAGAGCCCAGAAACGGGAATCAGGACACCCACACTCAACTCCTGTGTGTAACAGGAATATTAATGGTAGCTCTAACACAGGTTTGTTGAGTGGGTTAAATGAGTAACTACCTGTAAAATTTTGGAAGAATGTGTGGCATTGTTAAATGCTGACAAGCTTTTAGCTCTTGCTAGTTTCTCTGCTTAAAGTGCCCTTTCTCCTCCTCTTGTGCTGGGGGTCAAACGTTGTTCACTTCCCCAGATTTCTCATTCAAGGCAGAATAAAATGCTTGTGCCTCTTGTTTCTCTGACACATTTTACATATTTTTGCTATCATGTAGCATTTGTCAAGGTGTATTACATTTAATCCTCAAATATTTTTCTTATTCCTAAACTATAAAATTCCTTGAGGGCTGGACTGTATTTTATTTACCTATTTATTATCCTTCAACACCCAAAACAAGCCCTGGGTAGAACACGTGCTTGGTATTTATTTGCTGGATTAAGCATAAAGAATATAGAAGCATTCATTTTTTTGAGTAAGTCTGGCTGAGCACTTAGTGCATCCCAGTATTGCTCTCGATGTGTGTGCATCAAGAGAATGCTTACTGCTCTCTGCTAACTGCAGGACCTGAGTCATTGGTGAATGGGCAAGACCAGGGGGATGGAGCCAGAGGGGCCTGGGACTCTGCTTTGCGTTTAGAAACTGAAGCCAACATTTGTGAGACCTCTGGCAGCTATTTTTGAATAGCTTTTGCATATGCAATTCCTGTGTTCAGAGTCGAGGAAAAATGTCAGTTCTGACTTATATCTTCTGATTATGGAAGCAACAGACTTTCACCTGCAGTAGAGGTGATTAAGGGGTAGCATTTATATTGGAGGTGGTAGCAGGTCCAGTAAAGTCAAGTCCTGGAATTAATTCATGGAGGTAGCAGCATGTCCTCCTTAGGCTAGTTCCTTGGCATTGTTTGGGGGCATTTTTCCGGAAACTGAGTCTCTAGGCTCCCTATGATTTTGTAAGTTGTCTAAAATCCTTTATAAATTTCTTTTCTGCTTAAATTAGCCAGATGGGACTTTCTTATTTTCCATTGGAAACTCTGACTAATAGAGTCACTATTGAACCACTTTCTTTTGTGTAAACTTTTCAGGGGCTTGTGATGATACTAATCATATGGTTTGTTTGGAGCCAAGGACTTAGAATCAGAGCAACATGTCAGTAGGTTCCTCCAGATATCATGTGACAATGTTCAGCTACAGAAGGAATGTTGAAATCATATAGTCCAGTTACTTTTGAGTGGAGTTTTTTTTTTAAATCCGTTTTGTTATTTATAGAAGGCTGGACCCATATAGTCTGAAAGGTGCCTCCAAGTTCAACCAAGTAACATATTCTTTTCTACCATCACTGGAGGTTACAGAGCAGGAGTGTGAGTTAGTGCTTTCATTTGATGTCTGCCTAGATCCTTGAAAGCAAATTGGTTACAATCAGCAGAGGGAGCTAGAATCAGGAAACTGGAAAGCTCAAATGAAATGAAGCAGAGAGTTTCCAGGGGGGAAATTATCCAGCATAAAAGGAGGTCAGGAAGAGTTCAGTTAGGATTTTCTGAAGGAGAAAAAAAATGGGAGAAAGTAAAGGGATCAGAAAATTATTATAAGAGAAATAATAGATCACAAAATAGGGAAGAATTAAAAGATATGATTAACAGCTGTCACTACTTCAATTGACAAAGCTGGTTAATTGCCCGTGTAATCCTGGTATATAATTTCCCACCTAGTATACTTCACTTCGGAGAATCATAAATGAACTGCATATGTTACTTTTGTTAAGCAGCTGAGGACACAAATCTGGGCAATGGTTTTGACTTAGAAGGAACAACAATGGTGAGACCATTTCCTCTGTCATGGTCTTTCCTGTTTGCTGGTTGAAGGTGTTTTAGAGCTGGGTTAAAAACAGGGATGGTCTCTGTCCCTTCGTTAAATGGATATACAGCTAAGGCTCAGATAGCTGCACTGACTTGCCCAAGACAAGCTTCTGAATGCTGTGTATTGTGACATATGGGGAATTCAGTATTAGACTCCTTGCTTTGTAACAACTACACAACCATCACATGGTCAGTCCCCGGGTCTAAAAAAAAATCTTCCTTAAGTATGCGTTCAACTCCTGTTCTTCTCCTTTATTTACTCAATGCTTGACCATGTGGGAAAAGACGGTGATCTCCATTCATACTCTGATCCATGTGGGACAGAGCAAAGCCTAAACAAATTGCTGGGATGTGTTTCTTTATCTCGCTCTTTTGTTTTTGTCCTTCATTCCTGATACTTGACAGATGTCAAATTCAGAGAACAGCAGGGTGAGTGCAAAAGGCTTTCTCACTCTTTTAAAGCTTGAGCACACTTGGATATTTCTTCAAAATATTCTAGTCTGCAAACACTGGCAAGGATAAGCTTTGTTTCCCTTGCATTTCAAGTATACAGATTTTTTTCAGTCTACAAGAGGACTTTTTTTTTTCTCTATGTGTCTTTGGATTTTTAAAGGTTTAATACATTCTAGGTGGGAAACAAGTTTGTCAGATTCAGGCATTTGGTTAAATCTTTGAGCCAGTAAGAAAAGCCTGTCTAATACCACCCGTTAGCAGTTCCTATATTGTAGCAATCTATAGGACCGGAATTTAATTTCATTATATTCGTGGAGCTAGCATTACTGTGCTGTAAATCCTATTACTGTCATTTGCCACCCATTTCTTTCTGTGGTTTACTTGGATTACTTTAGTGATCCTTTGAAAATCTTAAAGGAATCGGAAGTTATTAAAAAAAGGCATTTTCCTTGGTCAGTGCATAAGTTTTCTCCTGTTTTAAACTGTGATTTCAGCTGTGGAAACCAAAGGTTATTTATTGCTGGAATAAATGATAATTGTGTGGTCACATTTCTGTGCTTTTCCATTGGGATTTCTTTTTTGACCTTAAAAAATTGGAATATGTTTTCTTGGGTGCGGTAGCAATAGACTGGTCTTAAAAGCACTTAAGATGTCATTACTTGTGGGGTGCCTGGGTGGCTTAGTTGATGAAGCATCACACTTCAGCTCAGGTCATGATCTCATGGTTGGTAAGTTCGAACCCCACATCGGGCTCTGTGTTGACAGCTCAGAGCCTGGAGCCTGCTTCGGATTCTGTGTTTCCCTCTTTCTCTGGCCCTCTCCCCCCATGCTTGCTGGCATGCACGTGCACACACTTTCTCTCTCTCTCTCTCTCTCTCAAACAAAAGATTATTTGTAAAAGTATTTACTTATGGAAATAAGTGTGCTGTAAATGGGAGTAGAATAAAAGGGATACTTGCTCTTATATGTCAGAAGTATCCTAATATTCAATAGACTGTCTACGTACAGTGATCCCTCAAAAGATACTACCTGCACAAAGAAGAGTCGATTTGATTTAGGCTCTCCAAGGCTTGTTTCCTTGATCCTGTACTTGTACAAGCCATTTTTAAAAGTGAACCTTTTGATAATTCCATGGTGTTGTTTTCTGAATGTTAAATCTTCCCATTTTAAGCCATCAGAGTCTTTTGATATCTTTTTAAAGGCTTCCCAAGAATACTTATAAGCCACACTGTGAGTTTTGCATCATTATCAGGTAGTCAATGGGAATTGATCTTTGTCCTTTGAGGTTTGGCATTTGCAGTTTGCAGTGATTTCTCTTGGATCGCAAGGTCCAAGCCTTCTGCAATTTTGAAACAGTGTGAATTGAGGTGGGGTAAAGGATAGTAGGTGATAGCCCAAAATTTGCTTCCCAGGATAGCTGCCTATTTGCTGTATTATAGTTTTAAATGTTTATTTATTTTGAGAGAGAGAGAGAGAGAGAGAGAGAGCGAGCAGGGGCGGCGCTGCCAGGACACAGCCCAGTGTGAGGCTTGAACCCATGAACGGTGAGATCATGACCTGAGCCAAAACCAAGAGTCAGACGCTTAACCCACTGAGCTTAACCCACTAACCCAGGCACTTCCAGTATAGTTTTAGTGCTTTGTTATCTGCTAATTTTCACACACAATGGCTGTGTGTGTGTGTGTGTGTGTGTGTGTGTGTGTGTGTGTGTGTTTGAAAATGTTTGTTGAGCAAGAGGGTGAAACTTGAGTGACGTGAAAATCTGTCTAGGAAACATGTGGCTCTTGGTGAAATATGATTTGGAAGAGAACCAGGAGGTATCAAAGACAATTCTGATTAAAAATTTGGTGATTTATTAATTTTGGGAATGTGTACTTGTGAGTGTCAAAAGGCTACTTTATATGCATTTTAAATAAATCTAGGAATTGTACAAAAGAAGGATAAGAAAGTGTTACTTCCCTGCAAACATAGCCCTCTGTGACTTACCTGAAACATCTCCCAGTTTCATGTTAAATTATTTATTATTTTCATAGGCTTGTTCATTTGTTTATGTTGGATAAAATAAATATTATAAAACTCAAAGTATTATTAATAGTATTTTCTTTGAAAAATAAACTTCATATTCAATTTGGGTGTGCAAACAGAAATAGCTGAGTAAGTTTATTCAGAAGGATGAATAATATTTTTTCATAATCTTACACTTTGGCTTTGAGAAATCCTTAGATTCATGCATATGAGCTAGATTCTAATATACATGATGAACTTCACAGACTTGTTGGTTAAGCAGTTTAATTACCCTGGACGGGGAGTCTTCTCTAAAGACTCTTTCTAAAGCTCTTCAGGTCTGGCTCCAAAGAATGAGAACTATCATGAGCCTTTCCTGGCTCTCTCTGGTCTGAAGAATGATTTCTAGGACATCATGCTGGCCTGCCTTGATTCCAGGACAAGTATGAATCTAAAACCTAAGAGAGAAGGGGGATTAAGCACTGACACTGCAAAGTGCTGACTCAGTTGGCCGAGCAAAAAATCTGTCACACCGCAAATTTCTCTACAATAGTGATGTGGAAAATCCCTACTGTGAAATTCTACCGTTATCACATTGACTTAACAGGATAACAACTCATCAGAAGTAGGGGCTCTGGTCAGCTTAGTACCTTGGTGACTTGATCTCAAATTAACTAGATATATAGGTCAGCCAAAAGCTGGCTGGCTGACTCAAAAACACATGCAGAGTATTTATTACAGGCAGTATATAATAAGTGAAAGACAGAGGAAAGTAGTTTTTATAATTTTTTTTAAAGAAAGGAAGCTTGAGTATAAGTCCCAAAGGTCTTTTTTTCCTTTCCTTTGTTTTGTTTGTTTTGCAGTGTTAATTTGGTCCAGTTTTTCAGGGGGTGCCTGGCTGGCTCAGTTGGTAGAGCATGCGACTTGGTCTCAGGGTCATGAGTACAAACCCCTCAGAGAGCTTATTTAAAAATAAATAAATAAATTAATTAAAAAGAATCCTGCCTTTATTTTTAAAAAAAAATTTTTTTTTCAACGCTTATTTATTTTTGGGACAGAGAGAGACAGAGCATGAACGGGGGAGGGGCAGAGAAAGAGGGAGACACAGAATCGGAAACAGGCTCCAGGCTCCGAGCCATCAGCCCAGAGCCTGACGCGGGGCTCGAACTCCCGGACCGCGAGATCGTGACCTGGCTGAAGTCAGACGCTTAACCGACTGGCCACCCAGGCGCCCCAAAAAGAATTCTGCCTTTAATTCTGATGATCTAGTTATTCAGTTTTTATGTTTAAAGTTCCCTTGGGCCATTTGTTTATGAAAAAAATGGAAAACAATTTCATGATTTGTTGCTCAGTCAAACAGCTAGAGAATAGGCCTCATCGCTGAGTTGAAAACCTTTAATATTATGCATTTTTTGGTCTCGTTAACTAGATCATAAGCTCTTTGGCACCACAGATTAACTCCGATGGTTTGAATCCTGATACCACGTACTGGAGAGTTCTAAAGGGATTTACACCTTAGCATTTTGTACACTTTTCCTTAGAGTCCTTGCTAGGATACAAAGTTATATTTACACTATCATTATAGTGATGTAAAAAGGCCAACACAAATGCATAGGAGGAAAAAATGTAGGAAAATCCCAAACTACTAAATTGAACATGTCAAGATGCTAAGATTGCAGGTGAGCTTGTTGCTTTTGTCTTTTTCAATTTTTAATTTTTGGTAGCATACAGTAGTGGAAGAATTAATCTCTTAAAAATAAAATATGGTTCTGCTTCTGGCTGTAATAGAATGTTTACATCAGATCAATCCTCCCACCAAGAACAGATACACACACACACACACACACACACACACACACACACAGAGCTGTTGAAGTCATCAGAAAACAGCCAGAACTTGAAGGGCCAAGACAGAAAAGAGAAACACACTGAGGTAACTGAAATTCTCTGCCTCTTTTCCCTCTAGGTTTTTTTTCTGATTTGTAAGGAAGGATGAGAGTCTGGGTAAAGAATAGAGGCCCTGGGTTATTGGCTTTCTCTTGGTGCTAGGGAGACAAAAAACCCCAACCCTAATCAAAGCCAAAAACACCCAACCTCAAAGCAAAAGAAAATCCCCCCAAGCCCAACTAACCAGCCAAACAAAAGAAACCCACTGGAGTTCAGAATGCACCAATGAGTAATGCCATGGTAAATGCCAGAATTCAGACTGTTGAAGGACTAGACATCACGATCCACCAGAAAAAGACCAGTCCTCTCAAGGCTGAAAACTAGTCTGAGGGCATTTCAGATCCTAACTGGATCTGCCTGTGGTCTAAATGCTTTTGGAAAAAAAATTAAACGCTCTCTGGAGGAAGCTAGCATGTTCTCTATAATTTTTCATACACAGTCTATGGTAATTAAGAGTTAACTAAGATGCCAGGAGACAAAACTACATGACTAAAACCCAAAGGAAAACGGATAACATATCCATGGATGATTGAGGTTTTAGAACTATTAGACATAAGCACTAAAATGACATGATTAATGTGCTCAAGGATGGAGATGACAAGATAGACAATTTCTAAAAAAGACTCATATGAAAAAGCAAGACATATGTATTGGACTGGAAGTTTCTAAGTTCTCTTTAGGTTTTCAAAAAGCATATCTTGTTATGGATTTTTTTCCCCCCTCTTACCCTATTTGTTTTCCTGGTGGTGGCCTCATGCCTCTGTGATTCTCTACTGTCTTCTTTCTGGTGAGCTCAGCCACATCAGAGGCCCACCTCACTTATGAAAATTCTAGCTGTATTGACAAACGTATTCCCAAATATGTCCCCTTGTTTTTCCCCAACCCCCAAGTCATTTCCTATTTTGTTGGCTGGAACTTGGCAGGGCTATGTAAAAGCAAATTCTATTTTATAGCTTACAAACTTACTTCTTCATCCTTGGGAAGTGTGCTCATCAACAGAATGGACTCTAGACTGGTAGTTTTATTCCCAGTTCTGTTTCAGTGTCTCTGAAAGATCAGGGACAGACATAACCAAGCTATCAAATCATGGTTTCCCACTGAACCCAGATGTAGCTTTAGAATCTTTGTCAGCAATACATTCAAATCAAGGCAGCTAATACTAAGTGATCAGGGTTGCCATGGAAGTTAAAACTTATTTTCTACCCTTGAGAAAGATTATCTCTGAAAGATCTCTGGCTCTAGAATTCTGTGGTTATATCTAGTAGTTGGTTTTCAGCTGCTGTTAGTACATTTATGTGCAAGGAGCTTGAGGTATGGGTAGTGGCAGGAAGGATGACCTGATTACAGTTACTGATACATTTGTTTAACCTAAAATTGTGTCTCTGCAGTCTACATTTTTCTGCCCTGGAAGATACATTTGATGAGGTGGACCTTGCTACAATACGTGCCAGTTGTCAAGTTAGTTGAAAGCTCTGATCCAGACTTTTTCAATGTATTGCCTTTTGTGGTATTGGACACAACTAAACCCAACTCTCCTATCCCTCAAAGTGGCACCTCATCAAGCTCTACCAGCCACGATTCCTTCCTGCTATCTGCAGCCAAGCTCTGTTGCTTTCCATCGATTTACACTGGGTGCACTGGGTGGTGCAATTCATCTGAATGTTTTGAGTGTCAGAAGCATGCTATCTGTGCATCCAGTGTCAGTAATGATTTCTAAAGACTCCAGAGAATAGAAGGGAAAAGACTTTGTTCCACCGGAGAGACAAAAGCCTGTTTTTTTTTTTTTTTGGCTTAAAAAAATTTTTTTTTTCAACGTTTATTTATTTTTGGGACAGAGAATGAACGGGGGAGGGGCAGAGAGAGAGGGAGACACATAATCGGAAACAGGCTCCAGGCTCTGAGCCATCAGCCCAGAGCCCGACGCGGGGCTTGAACTCACGGACTGCGAGATCGTGACCTGGCTGAAGTCGGACGCTTAACCGACTGCGCCACCCAGGAGCCCCTTTTTTGGCTTTTTAAAGAAGTGTGGTAAAATATATGTAATATAACATAGCATCTTATCTCAGCCATTTTATTTTATTTTATTTTAAATTTATTTATTTATTTTGAGGGAGCGCGAGAGCAAGAGCACATGTGCAGGAGGAACAGAGAGAGAGGGAGGGAGAGAGAATCCCAAGCAGGCTCTGTACTATCAACATAGTGCCTGATGCAGGGCCTGAACCCATGAACTGTGAGATCATGACCTGAGCTAAAATCAAGTTGGACGCTTAACTGACTGAACCACCCAGGCATCCGATCTCAGCTATTTTAAAGTATACAGTTCAGTAGTGTTAAATATATCACGTTGTGCAACCAATCTCCAGAACGCTTTGCATCTTTAAAACTGAAATTCTGGGGCGCCTGGGTGGCGCAGTCGGTTAAGCGTCTGACTTCAGCCAGGTCACGATCTCGCGGTCCGGGAGTTCGAGCCCCGCGTCAGGCTCTGGGTGGATGGCTCGGAGCCTGTTTCCGATTCTGTGTCTCCCTCTCTCTCTGCCCCTCCCCCGTTCATGCTCTGTCTCTCTCTGTCCCAAAAATAAATAAATGTTGAAAAAAAAAATTAAAAAAAAACCACTGAAATTCTGTGCCCACTAAACAACAGCTCCCCATTTCCCCTACTCCCAGCCTCTGGCAACCATATTCTACTTTCTGTCTCTACAAATTTGACTATTCTAGGTACTTCATGTAAATGGAGTCATACAGTAGTTTTTATCTTTTTAATGTTTATTTAACTATTTTTTGAGGGGTGGGAGGGGCAGCGAAAGAGGAGGACAGAGGATCCAAAGCGGGCTCTGAGCTGACAGCAGCAAGCCCAGTGCAGGACTTGAACTCATGAACCGTGAGATCATGACCTGAGCTGAAGTCAGAAGCTCAACCAACTGAGCCACCCAGGTGCCCCCATATAGTTGGCTTTTGTTTTGTTTTTGTGACTGGTGTATTTCCCTTAGCGTAAGATCTTCAAGGTTCATCCATGTTGTAGTCTATGTTGAAAATTTCCTCCTCTTTAAGGCTGAGTAATATTCCATTTATGTGTATACCACATTTTATTTATAGAGTCGTCTGTTGGTGTACACTTAGATTGCTTCTGCCTTTTCTCTATTGTGAATAGTGATGCTATGAATATGGGTGCACAGATATCTCTTTGAGACCATGCTTTCAATTCATTGGGGAATATAGCATATGATCCAGCAATTGTATGGTCATTCTGTTCTTAGTGTTTTGAAAAACCGCCACACTGACTTCCCTAGAGGCTGTATCATTTTACATTCTTACCAATAGTGTGCAAGGGTTCCAGTTTCTTCACATTCTCATCAACACTTGTTATTTTTATTGTATTGTATTTTTTGTTTCTTTTATATAGTAACCATTCCAATGGGTGTTAGGTGGTGGCAAAAGCCTTTATTGAAATGTCTTCTTGCATTTACAATTACTCTTTTGCAATTGTTTGTAACAAATGTGTAAGGTGAACAACAGACACAGACAAACTCTTTACACTGTTGCAAGCCACCAGTCTTTAAAACCTTTAGTTTAAATAGTTTCTTTGGAAAATTTCATGTCAGTTATCTGCTATGTAATAATTGGCCAAAGAACCAGGGGCCTAAATGAGCTTAAAGATGATATTCCATTTTTACTCGAGTTAGGGCCTTAATGAATTGGTGAATTGTAGCAGACAAAAGGATTGGAGGTCAGAGTAGAAACATTAAGCTCTAATATTTCTTCCAAATTCAATAGATATCTTCACGGAGGTGACAGCTGTATCATGTTCTTCCAGGCTGTTTCAGAAGATATCAGTCTTTCTAGGACCAAGAGGCTAGAACTTCCCCCCAAACCCTGAAAAACACTTGATATGCTGAATCAATTAAAAAAGCACATCATCAAGGTTCAGTGATCACCATGCTGTAAGACAGATTTCTTGTATAAAATTTCATGTGTCTTTTGAATTTTGGAGACTGTAGACATCTAAAGAGGGATATAAAAAGCCCAGCACTGACTTTTATTTGTTTCAGGACTATTTTAGCATTTCAAAAAGCATTTTTAACCCAAGAATCCATCATTATTTGTAAAGAATTTTAGCTATTCCTGGAGTCGTAAGTTGACTGTATTTTAGAGAGATGAGTCAGGAGAAGGGAAGACTGTCTTGCTCCAGCTGGGTGTGTAATCAGGCCTATTGTCCCCTTCTAGGCAGCGAGGAGGTTGGTGCAGGTGTACACAAAGTGCCTTTACCTGCCTTCACCCCTGCCAGGAGGGGCATCCCTTTACTGCCTCCGAAGGCTATGATTTGCATCCTTCTTTCCAAGCATGGTGCTCTATCTATACTGTTTGGCTTCCTACTTTGGTGGCTTCATGATCTCGATTAAGATTGGAAAACCATTAAACTTAACCTGGGGGAATTCTGACTTCTGGTGGTTGTGTTTCTGAGCAGTTTTCCAAGGAAAAGCCCAGACTTTTAAAAATGTGAACATAGCGAAAAATATCAAGTATCAAATAGCTTACAGGCAATCATGAAGATTAATAAGCTTCGTTTTTCTTATTTCTCAGTTCAGTTTGGAAAGAAACTTCAATATAGGTTTTTAAAAGACATTTGTATATGGAACATTTCAAACTTACACAACATAAATAGTATAATGGGCTTCCATGTACCTGCCACCCAGCTTCAACACCTGCCAACGTCTACCATTCTTATTTTATCTATACTTCCTTCCACGTCCTGCCCCCACCTCAGTAGTTTTGACAAATGGATACAATGGACATAGGTTTTTCAAAAAACTTTGTTCAATGAAGCATTGACAGTGGCCGTTCTGATTGGAGATGAAGTGTAATACGCATTTTATCTTAGCACAGTTATCTAAAATGTGATGGGAATGCAAGCTGGTATGGCCACTCTGGAAAACAGTATGGAGGTTCCTCAAAAAACTAAAAATAGACTACCCTATGACCCAACAATTGCACTACTAGGCATTTATCCACGGGATACTGGTGTGCTGTTTCGAAGGGACACATGCACCCCCACATTTATAACAGCACTATCAACAATAGCCAAAATATGGAAAGAGCCCAAATGTTCATTGATGGGTGAATGGATAAAGAAGAAGTGGTATATATATACAATGGAGTATTACTCGGCAATCAAAAAGAATGAAATCTTGCCATTTCCAACCATGTGGATGGAACTGGAGGGTATAGGCTAAGCGAAAGTAGTCAGTCAGAGAAAGACAAAAATCATATGACTTCACTCATATGAGGACTTTAAGAGACAAAACAGATGAACATAAGGGAAGGGAAACAAAAATAATATAAAAACAGGGAGGTGGACAAAACAGAGGAGACTCATAAATATGGAGAACAAACAGAGGATTACTGGAGGGGGTGTGGGGGGGGATGGGCTAAATGGGTAAGGGGAACTAAGGAATCTACTCCTGAAATCATTGTTGTACTATATGCTAACTAATTTGGATGTAAATTACAAAAAAAAAAAAAAAAATTTAAATTAAAAAAATAAAAGAAAATACATTTAAAATAAAAAAAGATAAAACATGTGAAAGCGATTTCATGTGTTATCAATTCAGATTGAAAATAATTTATCTCACAGTAGCAGCAGGCCTCTTTTCACTCATTCAGTTAATATTTAGTGAGAGCCTACCATGTTGCAAGTAGGTTTCTAGACACTGGGAAGACAAAGGGAATAAAACCAACAGGAACTCTTGCTTTAACAGGATGTATTTTCAGATAAGCATGTGTGTATGTGTGTGTGTTTGTGTTTGAAGCTGCAACATTAAACAAGGGAATTAGACAGAGTCTATGGGAAGATGCTATCTATGTGGAAATATGAAGACTGTCACTGTATAGTCAGAAGGATCTGACTAAGCACAAAGGATCAGAGGTGGGCAGGAGCCTTGTTTGTTCTAAGAATAGCAAGGAGGCCAGGATGGTGGAAAGGGGTGAATGAAAAGGTAAATGAGGGAGAAGGAACGAGGAGATGAGGTCTGAGAGGTGAGAGAAGGGTTGGCAAATAGTTTAGGGATGCTGGAAGGACTTAGGCTTTCCTAGGGAAGTTGAGCATGAGCAGGAGGTATAGTTGGCTAATGGAATAAGACTGAGGAGCAAAGCACTGGTCTGGTTAAGACAAATGGGACTAAGGTGAAGACAGTTTATAGTTTCCCCAAAGCTAAATTTCCTGCAGTAATTTGGAAAGTACCAAAATTTTGTTCCCCAAATCTATCAGGTTGATGATATCCTGGGCTCATTTATTTTTCCACCAGTTGTTTTATTCAGGTCTTTTAGTCCAACTGGGTTGTTTTTATTTGCAAGGTCTCTCTTATTTGCAGAGTCTGCCTGATAGACCTTTCAATGAGCTAGGTTTCCTTAAACAAACCTAATTCCTAATCCTGCTTCTTATTGATGGTTAACATTTGCCCAGGATCTTTGATAATGGACTTATTTAGCTTGTCCGGTTTCTCACAAAGCCCCAGGAAATTATCTGCTGCTCTGAGTGACTGTGTAAGCTACTCAGATGTGTCATGCTGTATATTGATGTGGGGCCATATTTATTGTATCACTACTTTCATAGGCAAAATTGCTTTGGGAGGTTTCAGACATACTTTAAGTATGCGTGATGTGCTTTTTCACTTTTCAAAAAAGAAATCAGAATTGGAAAACAATTGCTTTGCTTCTAGTCAAATACTAATGTAAAGCAATTATTGATTTCTTCAGCTGTGTACGTTTTTACGTGGTGGTTCAATATTGTCTTGGGGCTAACGCATTTCCTTTCAGGGGTAGCCGGGTCCATTTATTACACTAAGTGAGGTCACACAAAGAGGGGTGCAGGAGAGGATCATTATGAGTCATAATTTTCAATCACTCACATCCACATTTCAAATTCAATTTGAGCTGGTATAAATGGGAAGTCATGGTATATGATTAAATTTAAAAGGGGAAGTAGGATTGGATATCCATCTGTGAGAATCAATTGGATATCTTCTGAAGAATGTGGAGGCGAAATTATTTTTAGTAGCTTGCATAAAACATGCTTAGCAGGTTTTACATGTTTGCTTATAATATCAATTTCCAGGAGGTTATTTACCTAGAAGTTTGACTGACTACCTAGTGTAAACCCATGACTGTACTGTGTGCTGGAAGGGACAAAAGATTTATAAGACATGGTTCTTGCCTATGAAGTAATCTTAGAACAATAGAAGACACCTTTTATTGACTCACCAAATACCTTTTGAGCACTCACACTGTGGGGGGGTGGGGGGGCACTATGTGAAGAGGTAATGAAACCTACCTTTATAGGAAATATTTGTAAGTTTTCCTTTGTATCAATTGTCTACACGCTCAGAGAAGCCCCGGCCAAATGAGAAGAACTATAACTGGCATTTGCATGATTGAATTACAAACTAATGCGTTTTAATAACACAAATACTGGCTTTGTGGGTCAGCAGCACAAAAGCAAACAGAAACAAAAGAGCCAACCTGATGTCTCTACCTTGGTTTTAAAATTAGCATTTTTGAGTGGATGAAATGACCCCAAACCAAAGGAAACTAATTATAGTCTGATATGGTCTGATAGAGGCTAGAGTTTGACAGCATAACTTGGCCTCATGGGACTTTTCAAAAGGTATGAGGAAAGGAGGATGATTAGAATAAAGAGGGCTATGACTTCTACTTGCCACAATACAGCTATTCTGTTATTTTTTTTCCCAAACTAATCCCCCTCGCCCCCGCTTGCTATTTTTAGCCTTTAAAAATAGTCACTGACTTTGATGTTCGAATTGTGGCTAAGCTGGCCTTCTTTCACTAGAAAAAGACAAAACGGAGTTGTTTTTTTTTTTTTTTTTCCATCTACTCATTCACACACCCTCTCTTAATCATTATTCAAAGAAATTGCTCATGTCACTCTTGGCTCTTGGTTGACTCACCAGCCTTGCTAGTAACCAGTACTGTGACTCCCAGCAGCCCGCCCACCGCCTCTCGAGGGTTGCTAAAGATGGTCTCTTAGCCTGCAGCACAGATGTAGGAGAGACTTGCACAGCTGAAGGTTCCAGCATTCATGAGTGGAGGAAAAAAGAAAATGCATGTCACTGTGGATTTGCTGATAAACCGAGGAACATGCAGAGCCTCCTTGTTTAATGCACACTGCCAAGTGAGCTTGGAATCATCCCCTGCACTGAATGATAAAGAGCCTTATACAAGAGAGAGCTGTGGTCAGCACCTCATTAGAAGTAGGAAAACCCAATGCCTGGATCAACAGCGTGGTACTATATTTAGCTCATGGGAGAGAGGAAATAATCCCTTTGTCTCTGTATTTTCTCCTTTAAGCTTTATCCTCATTTAACTTTTTGTAGGGGATTTTGTACAAAAAAATGATAGGGCTTTTATATAAAATACATAAAAGTAATTTATATATGATATAAATTATAATGTATAAGTTTCAGTATCTTATATAAAAATAAAATGTTTTTATTTTTATATAAAAAATGTATCAGATTATGTTCTTCCTGCAAAAAGCAATATATCTTTATAGATAATTAAGTAGATACAGAAAACTAGAAGTGTTGTCCCACCACTGAAAGACAAGTGCACACATTTCACATTTTGCCTAAGTTGAGTTTTAGCTTAGTTGATACAGTTTGATCATACTGCATTTCCGCTCAACATAAACATTTTTTCTCTTTTATTTGGCAAGAATGTTTCACTTTAAAAGGCTCTATTCTTTTGGGAAAAGTAATTTATTTAATGGTTCTGCTATTACTGTTCTATTCTTTCCATTTGTTTATTGTAAGCGGTCAATCTGTAAACAACATCTTTGTGCATAATGTTTCTCTTATTTAAAAGAATTTTCTTAAGACAGACTTTTAAGAATTGGATAGATTTTTTTTTTAATTTATCTAGCAGGGATCAAAAATTTTTTTTTGAATTAATTTACTTTTAACATTTCTAAGGTTCTTGATACAGTCATTTTCCAGAAACAGTATACCAATTTGCACTCCCACCAGCAGTATGAGGGAACCACTGAAAGTTTGACAGAGGTAGGTTTCAATCTGCCCATGCTTATGATTTTGGACAGGCAATCCTCAGAGGAGAAGATGGAAGAATGGCTCTGTATCTGTTCACTCTGGTTTGAATTTTGCTTTCCTGACTCCCCCCGCCCTCTGCCCTCACCCATCTTTATCTGTCTTGCATTTTTTTTTTTATTGGAGACAGAGAGCGAGCAAGGAGGAAGAGACAGAGATAGAGAGACAGGGAGAAAATCTTAAGCAGGCTCCACCCTCATCATGGAGCCTGATGTGGTGCTCCGTCACTCGACCCTGGGATGGTGACCCGAGCCGAAATCAAGAGTTAGACGCTCAACTGACTGAGGCACCCAGGTGCCACCTCTTACATTTTATACTTCATGGCCTTGGACTTATTTCTGCACAGCACACCTATTGTTTGGCTGTGCTACAGACCTTCCACTCACTATGGCTTTGTAGTTAGTATGAATTGGTTTCTTTGTCGATGACATTTCTCAGCTGTTCTTCCTCCTAATTGTTTATTTTAAAAATTACCCAGCTCAGTCGGTGAAGTGTCCGACTTTGGCTCAGGTCGTAATTTCACATCTCATGGATTTGAGCTCTGCATCGGGCTCTGTGCTGACAGCTCAGAGCCTGGAGCCTGCTTCAGATTCTGTGTCTCCCTCTCTCTCTGCTCCTCACCCGCTTGCATTCTCTCTCTCTCTCTTAAGAATAAATAAACATTAAAACAATTTTTAAATTAAAAAGTGGGAGGGGGTGCCTGGATGGCTCAGTTGGTTAAGCATCTGACTTAGTCTCGGGTCATGCTCTCACACGGTTTGTGAGTTCAAGCCCTGTGTCGGCTCTCTGCTGTCAGCACAGAGTCTGCTTCAGATCCTCTGTCCGGGCCTCTCTCTGCCCCTCTCCCACTCATGCTTGATCTCTCTCAAAAATAAACATTAAAAAAAATTACAGAGTGTGTCTGGGGCAAATAGAATACAACATGAAACAAGGAAAGGACTCAATCCATGTTGTATTTAGAGAAGTATGCAAAAGGTTGATGACTGTAGGAATTTGGCTCTTATCTCAAACTTACATTTATATGCAGAAGACTCTGCTTTGACATGAATACACTGTGCAGACTGGTAGAAAACACTTGGCTCAATAACGAATTGTCCGTGGCAATGATCTTAATGTCTAAATCTTCATAAGTTGAGAAGAGGAAGTAAACAAGTATATTTGTAAAGAATTTTGATTATTCCCAAGGCAGTTTGGGTCAGATTTTGTCATTGGTTTACATGGTATGAAAAAAAATTCAAACCATTTTTTGGAATCATGAATGATGCCTACTTAACAAATTGGATTCATGCAGCATCCAGAACAACTCTATCTCCTGTGCCCCTTTGTTCACACCAGGGGCATGTGAGAAGCATCCAATGAAGGAATGTGTATGTGTTTGTATGAAACCAGACCCTCGGTCTTTTGTCTTGATTTTGACTATAGCCTATTTAGTATGTTTCTCTAGGACAGTTGGACAAAGTGAGAAATGACAAAAGATACAAAGAGGAGAAATGTATTTAATCACAATAATTGGTCAATGCAATATATATATTGAAAAGACCTCTTTGCTGTTTTCAAATCAAGAAATATACAGTGTGGCCATCACCTTATATGTCTTCTAAGATTCTCCACTAATGATGATTTGTATAAAGAAAAATATAAACTTCAAGAATCAACACTATTGACACTAGATGGAAAAAAGGTCTTTTTTAAAATGACAGAATACTAGTTTAGACAAGAAACAGACATTAATGGGCTGTGTGAAAACTTCCTTTGTGAAATTTAATTAAAAAGTAATACTTTTTCTTTTTTTTTTCTTCCATGTTTTTATTAAATTCCGTTTAGCTAACATACAGTGTATTAATAGTTTCAGGAGTAGAATGTAGTGATTCATCATATACAACACCCAGTGCTCATCACGACAAGGGCACTCTTTCATATCTATCACCCATTTAACCCATCCCCCTGCCCACCTCCCCTCCAGCAATCCTTCATTTGTTCTTTATGGTTAAACGTCTGTTTTCTGGTTTGTGTCTCTCTCTTTCCCCTCCCGTGATCATCTGTTTTGTTTCTTAAAGTCCAAATATGAGTGAAATCTAATGGTAATCGTCTTTCTCTGACTTATTTAGCTTAGCATAATGCTCTCCAGCTCCATCCATGTTATTGCAAATAGCAAGATTTAATTCTTTTTAATGGCTGAGTAATATTCCAGTGTGTGTGTGTGTGTGTGTGTGTGTGTGTGTGTATACACCACAACTTCTTTATCCATCAGTTGATGGACATTTGAGCTCTTTCCATAATTTGGTTATTGTTGATAATGCTCCTATAAACATCAGGGTGCATGTGTCCTTTCGAATCAGTATTTTTGTATCCTTTGGGTAAATACTTAGTAGAGCAAGCAAAGCATTTTCAATCTATACCACTTCCCACCCTGTAGAACTTATCATTAGATAGTTTTGTGTTACAACCTTTGTCAACTATGAATGAACCATCTTCGATATTTTCTTCCAGTTTTAAAAGTTGTAAATGCTAAGTTTGTATCCAGATAAAACGCAAATGTTCCCTGCATTCTGATGTATCTAGATAAGTCCTATCATTGAAAATGCATGGCTCTAAAGTGGGAAAATGTGGAAATTTCCTAATTTCAAACAGCTGTTTTATTCACTGCAGCATGTCAATGCCAGACAATTGCAGGTTTACTTATTATAGGCAGAGACTCTGTAATTACAGCTCTCTAAAGAAGCATATAATGTATATTGTATTTGATATATTACACAGAATTACATTTGCTTATTCAAATGAAAGTTTGAACATTACAAATTCAGAAGTCATTTCTACCACTGATGAAAATATTGAAAACAAAAGTTAGTAACCACAGCAAAACATTCTATTAGACCTAGATTGTCTTCCCGAGTGTTTTTTTATTTATGTTGTATTGGTAAATAAACGTACACTCGAGTAATAGGTTGTTTGCAAAGCATATTGCAAATGTAGGTACTATTTAAATAAGGTAATTGATATGGTTAAATGTATCTGATATAAAGTCTGTATTTGAAATGTTAGCATTTTCCTCCTAAATCTAAAGGCATGCTTCATTTAGAATGTAGCAAACTTAATTTTCTACATAGATGGAGAGGAATATTAGCATAAATAATTTTTAAATGCACGTAATCTAAAATATTTTTACTTGACTTTGGACAGTATTATGTAATTTTTATTTTGGTTGCAGATACATTCTTGTAATTGTGTTGTTTAAAAATCAATATTAAATTTTGGTTTAATTCAAGGAGCATTCACCGACTGATAGGAGAATATTTTAGTGTTTCCCTGAAATGAACTTGGTTCTGGTAGGTTGCCTTTTCAAAAAACATCAGGCACAATTCTTCCAGAGTGGCTATGTTTATTTTTCCCTATGTATAGAGATGAGTTTATGTGACAGATGAACCTGGGTTTAAATGGTAGCCCCACCAACTACTAGCTGGAATAGGTCTGAGCAAGTTTTTAAATGGTTTTACACAATTCCAGTTTCTTCATCTGAAAATGGTGATAATAATGTGACATTTCTGGGTTGTTGCAAGAATTGGATAAAATAACATGCTTAGCACAAGTGTGTGGTATAAAGAAAGTGCTCAGAAATTGCCAGTAATTATTGAGAGATGTTTGACAAATGTCAGTTTACTTCCCTTCCCTCCTTTCCTCTCTTTAATTCTGCTTCTCTAAATTCTGTGGATTTTTAAAACGCACTTTAAATTCAGTCTCTTTTATGGATACTTCCTTGACCAATTTTTAAAATCTTCCTAATTTAAGTATTTAAAGGTCAATTTGAAGTAGACAATACCAAGTAGTGCAGAAGGCTGATGACAGATAGCAAGAGCACTGTCTACCTTGTTCCTGTCTCTCAGTCCCATAACTCCAGGGTGTGGTACTAATGCTCCAATTACAAGTAGCAACACTGTTGAAAGGTAGCAGGATAAAAGATGGGATAGAGAGAGATCAGGGCAAAGGATGACATTCTACTTTCTCTTAAAGGAGTATATTAGAAGCTGCCGTATTTTATTTCTATTTACATGCCCTTGGCCAGAATTCAGTTACATGACCACACCAGCAGCAATGAGGCTGGGAATTATCTTTATTATGAGAGATCATATGTCCCCTGAAAATTCATTTTTGATAGAAGAAAGAAGCATGCATATGAGAGGCAAAAACTGGGTGTTTGAAAGAGCTGGGCATCCTAGAATCCTTTCTTTCCCAGATATCTATCTCTTTCCCCTTCCTAAAGTACTTTGATACGTTTTCAATTATCTTGCTCTCCTTCAGGACTCAAAGTAGATTTGGTAATCTGTATTGGTCACCTCTATATTGGTCACTGCCACAGGTCCTTTAGATTCATCAGAATGAACCACATAAGAGATAAAAAGACCCCTCATTTTACTTAAGTAAGCTGCCTTTCATAGACAACTTTGGTGCATGATTGCGCTAGATTGCATTTTTTGCCAGTATCTGCTTCCCTCCCCCTGGGGAAGCGTTATATTCCCCTACCTCGTTGGCCATGTGACTGGCTTCATGCAACTTGACATTAATGTGTTTTCACTTTGGCAGAAAACGTCAGTAACCAGTTTGTGCTTCTACTATTTTCTTTTTTTTCTCTGCAACCTCATTCCAGAGGGCACTGCTCCTTCAACCTAGGTGCCAGAGTGAAGAAGACATGGAGCAGGCCTCCTCCGAATGCCCATGGACACATAGCAGGAGCAGGGAGTAAGCCTTTGCAGCTCTGAGACTCTCAGATCTTGGGGGCAGTTAGCGCCCCAGCGTGATCTTGTCTATACAATTATTATGCTAAAATCATTTCCATCTGGTTTTCTTTTTACCTAAGTCACCTTCACTTCCCACCCAGGAAGGAGTGAAGAGGTAGGGCAAAAAAGGAATGAAAGGAAAAGAAAAGACCATTATGTCACATTAAGACTGTAATATCACCAGCTGCGTATTTAACATTCTAATTTCCAAAATATGCTTGACATTTTGTTTTGGCCTTTCCAATGATATATAAGCAAAATGTTAAGTGAGGTGGTTTTGTCAGGAAAAACGTGTCCCCTAAATGAACCTGTTTATATCTGGTTTATTATCAAAAATAGCTGTCTAGGAGCATTGATATTAGTAAGAAAAAAAATTAGCACGTCTCTTGTGTTTTTTTTTTTTTTAATTTTTTTTTTCAACGTTTATTTATTTTTGGGACAGAGAGAGACAGAGCATGAACGGGGGAGGGGCAGAGAGAGAGGGAGACACAGAATCGGAAACAGGCTCCAGGCTCTGAGCCATCAGCCCAGAGCCTGACGCAGGGCTCGAACTCACGGACCGCGAGATCATGACCTGGCTGAAGTCAGACGCTTAACCGACTGCGCCACCCAGGCGCCCCTCTTTTTTTTTTTCTTTTTCTTTTTCTTTTTTTATTTTTTTTTCAACGTTTATTTATTTTTGGGACAGAGAGAGACAGAGCATGAACGGGGGAGGGGCAGAGAGAGAGGGAGACACAGAATCGGAAACAGGTCTTGTGTTTTTATTTCTGTATTTAACTCTGCAGTCAAGGGTTCATCTGATTGAGAGACTTTGTCTTAAATACAAGAATTAGTATAAGTCCATGTGGTCGTATTAGCAAGGCAAAGTGTTCAATTTTACAAATGAATGAGAACTTTCTAAGTTGTACATTTCATACCAGGAAGCTCGGTCACTAGAACTTGTGTACCAGCTTCGGAGTTCTGGCTGTGTGGAGCTTGGCCATCACTGCCATTACTCTGCCCCTCCCTAAAGGTTTGGTAGCATTTTTAGCAGTGAACTCAGGGCATGGAATTGTGATGAGGAGTTTCGTTATATAGCCGTATTCAACTCTTACCCTGTAGACATTTCTTACACATTCATACCACTTGTAAGTTGTCAACATCTTTCTCTCATCTCTGTCTAGGGGTGAATAACAAATTTTAGGTGAGACACAGAATCATTTCTCACCGAAGAAGATCTGGAAGCCTCATGTAAAGAAGCTAATAATTGGTTTTGAGAGTAGGTGTGCTAATGGTTTGCCCACGGAACTAGCAGGGTAATAGTTTGATGGAATATACCTTGTCTGTTTTTTTTTGGAATCATTCTATCTCAAACATCCAGAATAGGACTTGGCACACAGTAGGTGCTCACCGAATGAATATTTGCTGAGGGAAAGAGGGTTAGATCCTCTGGAGCTCAGAACCAGGTCTTCCAGGTCACGTTTAGCCTTTAGATACTCTTCTTAGTAAAGAGATGTAAATACTTTCTCATTTATATTTCCATCAGTATGGACTCAGCATTATAAGATGCGTCTGTGAAACAATGAGGTGTACTTTTAAAACAAAAAGGAGGTTTGATCTTCAGATTCCTCACCCCAGCTGTCCCGTGATGTTGCCACTGCTCGGAGCACTTTATGAGCCCCACTTCTCCCCCAGCAGGCAATCCCTTGGTAGGGTTGGTGTGTTTATATTACAAGTGTTACCAGGTACTGGCTGCTGTGACTGGATGACATAGAGTCTGAAACCTGCAGTGCCCCTTCTGTTCGTCTGACTCCTACCCTAAGGCAGCAATAGTTGTTAGATACAGTAATTGTTAATGAGTCTAATTTCTCCCAGTGACTAGTTGACTGCCTGGTGGTAAAATATGCAAACAAATGTTCTGAGTCTCAAGTTCCATGGCTACCAACAACCTCCAAGAGTTGACTTCTTGTTTTTCTGTTTGAGGTGGCAAATACTCCGGGGAAGCAAATGGGGAACCGGGGAGAAATTGGTTCATTTTAACAGAAACTTGTGTTCTAGTTTAAAGAAAAATTAAGACTTTGTATCCGCTTTTAATGGATACAGGAGGTAGAAAATCATGGTGTAGAGGTAAAAAGCGTGGGTTCTGGGGTCGTACAGCTTGGTTTCAAATGCCAAAACTCTGGTAATCTGGCCTTAAGCAACTAGCATTTTCTTTATATTTCAGTGTCCTTATCTGTAAAATGGGAATGGTGATAACCTCTACCTCATAGGGTGCTTTTTTGTTTTTTGTTTTTTAATTAAGACATGATGACAGTGAGCATGAAAGGGACTTTTGAGGTGCTGGACATTTTCTTAGTTTAAGAGCTAGTTAAACAGGCATATTCAGCTTATGGAAACTCATCAAAGTGAACACTATGTGTACTTTTATCACTATATGTATTTCAATAAAAATTGACAAAAACTCTCCCTTACGGTCTGGGAATTCTGCCATAAGATCTCCTTCTGTCTCTCTCAGAATTTCTTGCTCTTCAGCAGGTAAACAAATGGCAAATGGTAAATGTTATAGATACATTTACATAAAGCATAGTTCTATTTTGCAGATACATTTTGACCTACTTGTCCAAGAAGGGTTGACTGCTCTTTGAACTAACAGAAACTCCTTTGGCTCAACATTGGTTGTACAAAGTTGATGTACAGATGTCTTCTAGACTAGACCTTAAACATTAGCCTCTAATGCAGCTATGCCTGTTGCGGGTGAATTTTAAAGATCTTGGAGTACTTTGTTAGAGGATATTTAGCTCCAGGGGTTGGACCAAAATTTCTGCCACTGGGCAGTGGAGAATTTGGCCTAGGCTCCTGGGGTCATTGTGCTCCTATGTTTGTGTTGGGGCCATGTAAAGACCAGAACCTGGTGACTCTGGGCCTCTGTACTGTCCTTGTAATATATTTAGGACCTGATTTGAGGTGGAATAGATCTATAAAAGGCCATCAAAATTTTTTTAACTCAGGGAAAAATAAAAAGAGTGGAGGCAGAATTAACAGGACAGAGAGAATTGACTAGGTCTGAAAACATTTAAGATACTTTTTGTGCAGAGTTGGTTAATTTTTCTAGTTTTGATAAATGAAACTGGGGTGGATTTCAGAGCACCTGCACTTTTAGAAAATTTCCTTATTTCTTAGGATAAGTATATATTAAAATTAATACCACTAGCATGTTCAGACAAAAAAACAATTCAGTGAAAAAAAATTAGAATCTACAGACAAAACAATAAGCTGACCGAGTCACTCTTCACTCAGCTCTTGGTCATATTACAATGATTGAGCCTTAAAATCACATTGGTTAATATGCACTCCTCAAAATGCTCTTAATTAAACACAGATGCATACTTTTCACTTCAAGTTATGCTTCACCCTTCAAGTCTATTGCTTACGCCAAACAAAACACCCCCAAAACTCCAAACCTTATAGTAAATAGTCTATGTTCTTTAAATCTCTCCTATTCTATGATTATACAAGTTAATTATGAAAGAACAATATATTTGGAGAAGGTCCCTTATGCTTGGTAGTTTATAATTACTTAGTACTATTAATTATTAATGACCTGTATTATAAATGTACTTTTCAAAATGGCACCTTTTAAAATCTTTGCTATAACAGCCCACAAAATTGTGGCTCTCCTGGGAGATGGGGTAGGTCTGGGATATGCAATAGGTTAGAACCACATGGGCTAAGACACTTCTGACCAAGTGGCACAAATTCACCCAGAAATGTGGTAATGTCTCTGGGTTCCTATAAAAGGGGGTAGTTATACCAACTTACTTTATGAGACTATTGGGAGAGATAAATTGTTAAGATAAAATATAATGACAACAATATGTATGAATCAATCTCCTGAGGCCTAGGAGTTTAAATGCATCTAAAAATCAGGTACATAAGTGGTTACCCAGCAATGTAACCAAAGAAAGCAAATGTCCACTTGAATTAAAGATAATGAGAATAGCATATGCATTAGACAAACATAGCAATCAGGTAGGTGGGATTTGCTTTCCTGTATTTGAAAAGCCTAGCAGGAAATGTTAAATATATAATTGAATGCATTATGGCAGAAATGAGGTATATAATGCTATTATAATTGATTGTAAAATATCCATAGGTAGAAAAATGTAAAGTCATTCACATGTGGCTTTTCAATCTGCCTTAGAGAGCTTTATGATAATTTATTAAGAGAAAAGCCTCTGGTCATTACTTATTAATAATGCATTTGAAATGTTTTCCTTGAATATTTTCCTACTTTATGTCTGTCAGAGTGAATGCAGGAGATGAGAATACATCTGAGAAAAACTTGCATGAAGCCAGTCTTGAGGGAACAGTTAACAAGACTCCAGGTCTACAGCCTAAAGGCACTGGGACTGTGGCCCAGTTATGAGAAAAGCCCTGGAGTGTGGAATTCCAAAATTACATAAATGTTTTCTCCACAATAGATCTTTTAAATAAACAAAACAGAGTTTGAAAAGAACTGTGTGATTCAAATGTTCTTTCCTTAACCCCATGTTTGGAAAATGAATGCAATATTCCTATCCTTATCTTGGAACTGGACTAATGTCCCCATTTTCTCCATAGTTGACAAATTATTTTTACTTTATTTTATTTTTATTTTCCCAAGTTTTTATTTAAATTCAGATTAGTTAATATATAGTGTAGTATTGGTTTTAGGAGTAGAACTCAGTGATTCATCACTTATATATAACATTACAAGTGCCCTCCTTAATGTCCATCACCCATTTAGCCCATCACCTCACCTACCTCCCCTCCAGCAACCCTCAGTTTGTTCTCTATAGTTAAGAATCTCTTATGGTTTGCCTCCCTCTCTGTTTTTATTTTATTTTATTTTACCTTCCTTTTCCCTATGTTCATCTGTCTTATTTCTTAAATTCCACAGATGAGTGAAATCTTAAGATATTTGTCTTTCTCTAATTTACTTTGCTTTACATAATACAATCCAGTTCCATCCACTGTTGCAAATGGCAAGATTTCATTCTTTTTGATTGCTGAGTAATATTCTATTGTATGAGTGTGTGTGTGTGTGTGTGTGTATGTGTGTGTGTGTATGCAAATATACCATATCTTCTTTATCCATTCATCAGTTGATGGACATTTGAGCTCTTTCCATAATTTGGCTATGTTGATAATGCTACTATACATTTTGGGGTGCATGTGTCCTTTTGAATCAGTATTTTTGTATCCTTTGGATAAATACCTAGTAGTGCAATTGGTGGGTCATAGGGAAGTTCTATTTTTAACTTTTTGAGGAGCCTCCATACTATTTTCTGGAGTGGCTGCACAATTTGCATTCCCACCGACAGTATAAGAGGATTTCCCTTTCTCTGTGTCCTCACCAACACCTGTTGTTTCCGGAGTTGTTAATTTTAGCTATTCTCACAGGTCATGAGGTGATATCTCTTTGTGTTTTTGATTTGTATTTTCCTGATGATGAGTGATATTGAGCATTTTTTCATGTATCTGTTAACCATTTGTATGTCTTCTTTGAAGAAATGTCTGTTCATGTCTTCTGCCCATTTCTTAATTGGATTATTTGTTTCTTGGGTGTTGAGTTTGAGAAGTTCTTTATAGATTTTGGATACTAGCCCTTTATCTGATATGTCATTTGCATATATCTTCTCCCATTCCGTAGGTTGCCTTTTAGTTTTGTTGATGGTTTCCTTTGCTGTCCAGAAGCTTTTTGTCTTGATGAAATCCCAATAGTTCATTTATGGTTGGCAAATTATTTTTTGTTAGAAATAGGAAATCTGCAAAACATAGAGAAGATATTTTTTCAAAAATAAGGATATGTTTCTGCCTTTGTGCTCAACAGTATTATTACTCATGCTAAGTGAAACCATTTCTGAAGCAGGTTACTTCAACCCATCACAGAGAGTACTAGCCAGTCAGGTCAGAATGTTCTATTGGAGACCCAGGTGACAATCCTTCCTGTTTCTCATGTGGCTACAGATATAAGCAGATGTAACTTCTGCATGGGCAAGAAGCTGTGCGTAGACCAGAGATATCTAGCAAAAACATAGAAACACTATTGTGTTTTTAGTTTACTGATCTTACAAGTCTCTTTTCAAAATTATCCTTAATATTTTCCATTTCTTTGTGACTGTAAAAGGTATCTTAAAAATTTTAATTTCTAGGGGCACCTGGATGGCTTAGTTGATTAAGCGTCTGACTCTTGGTTTCAGACTCTAATGGTTGGTGAATTGGAGCCCCACATCCAGCTCTGCACTGACAGCATGGAGCCTGATCGGGGTTCTCTTTCTCCATCTCTCTCTCTGTCCTTACCCTGCTTGTGCTCTTTCGCTTTCTCTCAAAATAAATAAATAAACTTAAAAAACGGGCACCTGGGTGGCTCAGTCGGTTAAGCATCCTACTTCAGCTCAGGTCATGATCTCACGGTTTGTGAGTTCGAACCCTGCGTCAGGCTCTGTGCTGACAGCTCGAAGCCTAGAGTGTGCTTTGGATTCTGTGTCTCCCTCTCTCTCCCTCCCCTGCTCACACTAGGTCTATCTCTCTCTCAAAAATAAATAAAGATTAAAAAAAATAAAAAAATGAACTTAAAAACATTTAAAAAGTTTAATTTCTGACTGTTTCCTGGCATTGTGTAGATTATACAATTCATTTTTATACACAGACCTTGCATCTTTCAGTCTTGCTAAATTCATGTAGTTCTGGTAGATTTTTGGTGAGTTTTGTAGAATTTTTTTCACAGATAAATCAGTCATGTTATCTGCAAATAAATACTATTCTTTCCAACCATTTATCTATAGGTGCCATTTATTGTATGTATGTATGTATTTATGTATATATTTTTGCCATATAGTACTTGCTGCAAATGTCACTACAATGCTAAGTGGAAGTGTCTTGAAATGGATATTCTTGTTCCTAATGTTTACTAGCATTTTAGTAGTAGAATTTTCATAGATAACTTTTATTAAGTTGAGGAAGTTCCCTTCTATTCCCAGTTTGCTGAGAGTTTTTTTTTATCACAAATGGATGTTGGATTTTGTTAGATGCTTTTTATGCATCTGTTGAGAAGATCATATGGTTTTCCTTTTTTATTTGATTGGTATGGTTTATTACATTGGTAATTTTTGAATGTTAAACCAACTTTACAAAATTTTATGGAACCGTTTGTGTAAAATTGGTATTATTTCTTCCTTAAATGTTTGATAGGATTTGTCAGTAAAGCTATCTGGGCCAGGATTTTTTAATAAAAAATCTTTATGAAAAAGGTTTTAATTGTGAATTTAATTGGTTTCGTAGATAAAGGACTACTTATCTTCTACTTGAGTAAGCTTTGGTTGGTTGAGACTTTCGAGAAATTTATCCATTTCATCTAAGTTAGTTAAAGTTATTGGCCTTGAGTTTCTCTTAATATTCCCTTATTTTCATTAATTTTTTTTTTCTTATTTTCCCCCTTATTTCTCTTTTAATATATATAGAATTTGTAGGGATATCTTCTCTCTCATTCTTAATATTGGTAATGTGTCTTCTCCTTTTTTTCTAATCAGTCGGGCTACAGACATCAATTTTATTGGTCTTCTTAAATAATATGCCTTTGGTTTCATAGATTTTTCTCTATTGTTTTTCCATTTTGAGTTTGTTGATTTCTGTATTTTACTATTTCCTTTTTTCTGCTTAACCTGGGTTTAATTTTTTTTAGTTTCTGAGGTAGAACTGGAGGTTATTGATTTGAGAATAGTTTTCTTTCCTAATACAAGCATTTTTTTTTAAATTTTTTTTTTCAACGTTTATTTATTTTTGGGACAGAGAGAGACAGAGCATGAACGGGCAAGGGGCAGAGAGAGAGGGAGACACAGAATCGGAAACAGGCTCCAGGCTCTGAGCCATCAGCCCAGAGCCCAACGTGGGGCTCGAACTCACGAACTGCGAGATCGTGACCTGGCTGAAGTCGGACGCTTAACTGACTGCGCCACCCAGGAGCCCCTTAATACAAGCATTTTGAACAATAGATATCCTTCCAAATATTGCTTTAGCTGCATCTCACAAATATATGTTGTGTTTTCACTTTCATTTAGCTCCAAATACTTTCTGAATTCCATTTTGATTTTTCTTTGTCCTGTATTTTATATAGAAATTTGTCACTGAGGGGCACCTGGGTGGCTTGGTCAATTAAGTGTCTGACTTTGGCTCAGATCATGATCTCACCACTTGTATAGGTTTGGGCCCCATGTTGGGCTCTGTGCTGACATCTCAGAGCCTGGAGCCTGATTCAGATTCTGTGTCTCCATCTCTTTCTTCCCCTCCCCACTCGTGCTCTGTCTGTCTCTCTCTCTCTCTCAAAAATAAGTAAATAGTAAAAAAAATAGAGGGGTGCCTGGGTGGCTCAGTCGGTTAAGCGTCCGACTTTGGCTCAGGTCATGATCTCACGGTTCGTGGGTTCTAGCTCCCATCAGGCTCTGTGCTGACAGCTCAGAGCCTGGAGCCTGTTTCAGATTCTGTGTCTCCCTCTCTCTCTGCCCTTCCCCCACTCGTGCTCTGTCTCCCTCTGTCTCAAAAATAAATAAACATTTAAAAAAATTAAAAAAAATTTGTTGTTGAATTTCCAAATATGTGGAGATTGTCTATACATATGCTCTTACTTACTTGTTAATTGAATTCCACTGTGGTCAGAACACATTGTAAATTTTGAAATACTTTAAATTTATCAAGAGTTGTTTTATGGCTTAGAAAGTAGTCTATTTTGGTACATAATCTGTGTGCCTTAGAAAAGAATGTGAGGGGATGGTAACATTTCTAACAAAATTGTGAATTAAACTATTTTTTTGTGCAGTTTTATAAGTTTTTACCTCATGCATTTTGAAGATCTATTATTTGGTGCTTAAATATTTCTTTTTGTGATGAATTGGCCTTCTTAATCACTATGAAATGATCCTCTTATGCTTGGTAATATCTTTTGCTTTAAAATTTGTTTTGTCTGGTATTAATATAGTTGCTTGGGCTTTCTTTTGATTAGCATTAGCATGGTCTATCTTTATTTATCATTTTACTTCTAACCTATTAGTGTCTATGTTTAACATGCATTTCTCATAGGCAGCAGCAATTGGGTCTTTATTTTTAAATCCAGTCTGACAATCTCTGCCTTTTAATTGCAGTGTTTAGACCATTAACATCTAATATGATTTATTAATTAGTTGGTTTTAATCTGTCATCTTGTTATTTGCTTTGTATTTGTCCCTCTATTTTTTCTTCTTTTTTTCTTGATTATTCTTTTTCTCTTGTCTGCTTATTGGTGTGTGTGTGTGTGTGTGTGTGTATGTGTGTGGTTGCATTGGGGTTTAATATAGTAAAGCCCAACTTCAAGTAACATTATACCATTTCATGCACAGTAAAAGACCCTCCAGTAGAACACTTCCATGTCTTCCTTCCAGGCTTTGTGCTATTTGTGTTACTTTATCTCTTCATATATATAAACCCCACAGTACATGATAATTATTTTTTCTTAAACTGTCAACTATCTTTTAAAGAAATTAAAATATGGTGACTTATCTTACCCCTATATTTATTATTTCTGTTGTTCTTCATTCCTTCATTTAGCTCAAGATTTTTATCTGGCGGTGTTATTTCTCTTTGCAGTATAGGTCTGCTGGTGATGAATTTTTTTCATTTTGTATGCCTGAAAAAAGTATTTTGGTATCATTTTTGAAGTATATTTTCACTGGGTATAGAGTTTGGTTAATTTCTTTCGTTACTTTAAAGATGTTGCTTCACTGTCCTTACTTTTGCATGGTTTTTTGGTGAGAAATCTGTTGACATTCTTACATTTTTCCCCTCTGTGTAATGTGTCTTTTTTTCTTCTGGCTTATTTTAAGGTTTTGTCTTAATCACCATTTTTAAGTAATTTAATTATAATGTGCAATGCTATGATTTTCATCATGTTTTTTATGTGCGATGTTATTGATCTTAAGCATCTGTGAGCTTATAGTTTTCATCAAATTACAAAGATTCTTGACTATTGTTCAAATATTTTTTTTCCATCTCCTCTTTTTTCCCTTCTCCTGAAACACGGAGCCCCATATAGTCATTTGTACTAGGATTTACAAATTACATAAGTGGTCCTGCCAAGAAGGAAAATTGTCTCTAAAGTTACTCAGGCTGAGTTTCATAGATTCTCTAATAGTAAAAAAATGACCACTAAATCACCAAAGATTCTTATTCCATTCATTTTCCCCAATCCCTTGAGCTTATGAGTCTATTCATAGACACAAATGGTAAATTGACCAAAAGCCTCAAATATCCATTGTAAAGATACTTTTCGCTCAGATGTAGTAAGGTGGCAAAATACAAATGCTTTTAAGAGCTGAAGAAGTAACATAGCCATATGATGCTGAGTGTAAGACAATATGAAGAGGTAGAAACTTTGGCAACCTCAAGAGACCTATTGTGGCCAAAGGCATTTACACATAAAACACATCACAACAAAACCAGGTCAAACAAAAGACTTCGAGCCTTACTTAGCCTGTTTATTGCCAGTTGCAACTTTTGTGAAGAGCTCATAATACAGAGATCACTTTCAGGTAGAGAAAGATACAAAATTATTCCTGGATTGATTCCATAAGATACTCTATTAAAAATATCTATAAATCTATTAACATCTTTCATTCAATAAGTGGTACAATGTCTGGCATATGGCAAGTGCTCAATTGGTGGTGTATCTGTTATCATTGTTGTTTTTAGTGTTCTTGTTTACTGCAGATTTAGTAGTGATGGTGGTAAAAGTCGTAGCATTTGGAAATGACAAGTTTCAAAATGGGCAGCGAAAGAAGAGCAAGTATGGGGAGAAGGGAAAAGTGCTTCTTTCAAATAAGCCTGTAAGTTGATCTTGGGGAAAAGGGGCAAGGTCCTGGAATTGCTGGGTGTGTGAACCTGGAGCACGTATTCATGAAAAGTGTGTCCTCACTGGCCTGTCACTCACCCTTCACTGAGATGAGATTCTCTCACTGATTTGAGAGCTTCTGCTAAGAGATTCTACCACCAGAACCAGAGAGCATTTTGTTTCATTTCTCCTTGGTATTTGCTTGATAGGAGTGATACCCATCCATACCACAAGCTCTGGGTGAGCTCCCTACCTCCTCCAGTCATCCTCTGTGGAGACATCTCGCAAGACTCCAGAATGTGCATAAGCCCAAGTGTAGGGATAGGGAGAGGGCCTAGGTGCTTGGCAGGGTGATGGTAGGGAAGGAAGTCATTTTATACATACTGAGAGGTTGTGAGAGGGTGGAACTGAACAAGTACAGATGTTTGAATTGAGGTGATGGTTAGGATAGCCATATTATTCGTATATATAGATATATATATACATGCATATATATATCTATATATATCTTCAGATATATATAGATATATATATGCTTTTATTAAAATTAAATTTAGTGATGATTTTTCTAATTTATTTCCAGAGTAGTGTTCTGTAAACATTTTTGTTCAAACACTTGTCAATAAAGATTTTTGAACACGTGTCCTCAATATACATATTTATTACATTATGTTATTTTGAGGAATTAATTATTAAAATAATATGTAAATTATAAACCACAAATACATTTTATTTTATTTTTTAAATTTATTTATTTTTTGAGAGAGAGAATGAGAGGGAGAGAGAGAGAATCCCAAGCAGGCTCTGCACTGCCAGCGTGGAGCCTGATGCGGGTCTTGAACCCATGAACTGTGAGATCATGGCTTTACCAAAATCAGGATCCCACGCTTAACCGACTGAACCACCCAGGCGCCCCACAAAATACATTTTAAAAGGATAAGATGTATATGAATCGAAGTAGAAATCCTGGTATTTGCGTACCACCTGGGGTGTGCACACTCTACCTTAGAGACAACAGCCCTGGAGGAAGGGCTTAAGAGAAGCAAGCCTTCCATTTCACCAGTATCCAGGAAGAAGCCTTTCAAACCCTCTCCCAGGCCTCATGTAGCTGAGTTCTGTACTTAACATGGGGTAAAGATTACTGTGTCATTGAAATGAAAGCAGACAATCAGCATTTCTAGGAAGTTCTAAATTACGAAGCAAACTATATAGAAGTTTGCTTATTGTGTGCCCATTATAATGGGCATTAAAAAAGACAATGTCTATTCAATTCAAACCCAGCACTGTGGAGTAGATATCATTATCCTCATTCTATAAATAAAAAAGCAGGTTCCTAGAGATTTTAATTCTAATCTTTGTTTCTGAGCCCACTTTCCTATTCTACTGGGCTGCTTAAGGACTATGGCGTACCTATCTATGCAGGCACAAGATTTTTCAACTGTCTTTCAAGGACAGACCTTGTTTATGGAAAGTTAACCAAAATCTTCATCAGAATTTTATATTGACTTATGGAATCATTTTGGAGGAAGAACTTGTTAGCTATAGTAAGCTATTATGATTTTTATTTATTGTACAAAAGGCACTAAAACAAGTGAAGTGATAAAAAGGAATTTTAAAGCACCCATAAACACTATTATAACATATTTTATTTTTCTTTTGTTCACAATTTCTTTCCATTTTTACCCATGTACATATTAGTTGCATTATTTCAATCACAGTTTAAATATTACCCTGTTTTCTGATCATGTTTTTCACACACACACACACACACACACACACACACACACACACACAAATTCCTGAGATGATAGAGATATATAGCCTGGAAGCAGCGTGAAAATATTTAATGGGTTTATTATGTTCTATCAAATATTATTATTTTATTTAACTTTCCACAGGTTATTAGCCACATTGTTTCCAAATTGTTCCATAGTATATATATGATGCTAAAAATACATTTTGTGCATTCAGCAAGCATAAATTTAGTTTCCTTAGATTAGTAACTAATGATATAGCTATTGTGTATTGACTCTTTACTATGAAGTAGGCACTGTTCTATGGAGTGGGATTTCAGGGTAAAAAGGAGTGAAATTTATTATTGTTCTTAATAAAATACTAAATTGCTAGAGGCAATGTGAATTGATGCTACAACTTGGAAATAGTGTGTGAGTTTACCACTTTCTCCACTGCTCTTCTAATTTTGGGAATTGTTATTGTATCAAGATTAAACTTTTTATAACTCTAATGACTGATATCAGAATTCTTCTTAAGGAGGGAACAGACGTTGTTTATGAAAATACCTTGATAAGCCACTTAAAGGTGAAGAAGGAAATACTGAATTCATGGAATGTCAGAAGGCAAGATGACAAACTGCTCTGAATTTGAAATAAACAGGAATTTGGAGGTGAGGAACAAGAGAGAGGAGAAGAGTGAGTGAGCCTAGAGTTGAATATAGTATGGCAGGGGATTGAAATCCTAGCTGCGCAAATGGTTGAGTGACTTTTGCAATCAGAATATCTAAACTTGCATTTTTGGTTTGCTTGTGTTGTGGCCTTACAAATTCCCTGACCTCCCAAATTTGCAGTCAAGCTTTTCCATATATAGATACCACAGGAATGATTGGTTTGTGGGAAATTAAGGAAAACAGTTCCATAATTAGATCAATGTAGTGTGAAATTAAACAGGATGCATGAACAGGATGGTGAGATGTTCCCTAATAGAATTAATTCAAAAATTTTGGGAGTTTAAACTGGAGGTGACAACAAAAAGAATGTACATTCCTAAGAAATCCTCTGAAGATTTCAAGAGGGCTTTGCATCTTCACAGGGCATAAATTAAGGGTTTGACTGCTTGTATGTAGGTCTCAAAAGATATGTAGACTCCAGTAGACATCTGGTTTGTGTTTACTTTTCTTAACAATGGCTTCATTGGGCTCTCTCTCCATCTCAGTCTTCAGTTGCAGTAATACACCTTCATACCAGTTACTGGCCATCAGTGGATTGTCAGATACAATGTCTAAAAAAGGCTGATGTTTATTTCTAGCAAATTAAAGGAACCTTCACCAGAGCAATTTCTGACCTCTCATTATTGCATTTAATCATTATTAAGAAGATGGAAAAGCTAAGACAATGTAGAGGATACTAAGGGCCTTAAAGTCAACTGTTGGAGGAGATGGTCAGCAAGACCAGTAGGTTATTTTTACTCGTAGTATCCTATCATATTTAGCAAAAGGAACCAGTCTTGGTATTGCAACATTGTTTCATAGTTTACCTTGAACATTTTAAGGTAATGTTTAAGTTTAAAAAATGTTTATGTATTTATTTTGAGAGAGAGAGAGAGGCAGAGAGAGAGGGAGAAAGAGAATCTCAAGCAGGCTCCACACTCAGTGTGGAGATAATTTTTAACATGAACACTTAAGTAGTCAATTTTTAGCCCTTGTTTTATTTGTGATTGTGTCTTACTGTATCTACTAGCATGAAAGCTCTTAGAAGGCAGGATCTGTGTCCTACTTCTCTTTTTTCCACTATCGCCTTCAGCGTAATTTGAAGCATGCATTCCACATTAATAAGTATTTGTTGATTAAATAAATGTGGACCCCCCCCCACCAGTACTTCCAAGAAACATACATCATGTTCACTTCTTATTTTGTTCTTAGTTTTCTTATTTTTAAAAATTTTACTTTACTTTTATGTTGATCCCTCTTTAATGGCCAGAGTCCTAGAATTAAAATATTATTCAATTAGTTATGATCTCTAATGCTGCTGGAGCCATGGATTATTCTCTGAGTAAGTTCTCCTCCTAAATGGTATAGTTATTTTCTCCAATAACTTCTGGTGATTAGTACAATAAAAACCATAGTAGATACTTAATAAGTGATTCTTGGCTAAGTCACTCATTATTGACAGAAATTTGTTAGCACAAATTATGAATCAGTCAAGTCACATAATTGACAAAGTATCCTTTTATTATTTATTAACAAACAAAAACATTAACATTTGGGGGGCAGTCTCCGGGCAATTTGGAGGAACAGATGGAGTAATTTAACTCCTTTAGATTGTTGGAATGCTGACAGGTACCACGTAGAGTTAGAGCAGTCACCTCCATCTGGCACACACACGGGTAAATTTAGCACGGTAAGATGATGGTAAAACAGATGCTGCGGCAAAAGTACAGGACTTAACAATGGCAAAAATAGACTTGGCCCACTCATGGACCTTACTTAAAGGGCAAACTTTGAGCTGCAATTAATAAAAATAATGAGACTATTTTTAGGCGATGACTAGTTTTAAAACATTAGTCAGAGATACAAAGTTTGTAGCAGCAAAATGAATACCTTTTTTTCCTACTCATTTGGTGCCCTGAGTGCAGCATTTCCTGTGGAAATCAGAGGGCATTGCTAAGTCAGTGACACAGAAAATGCTCTCACGTTCCCCAGATGAAATCCTTAGGCTTTACAGTCCCTGACTCTTTCCTGTAAACCTGACAGAAAACTCCTGTAGTAGGAATTTTTACCTTTATATTTCCAAACATGAACCACCTCCATTTTATTTGCTAGAACCTCTTTATGTGTTCCAGTTATGTAAAAAAGGGAAATAACGTTTTAGAAAAATGACAAATATTATTGATCTCTCTCATCATGCAAAGCAGTTTGTATCCCTGAATGTATTCAGGGAAAGCCGTTTAAGGAGACCCCCCATTGTTCTGAATTGCACACATGTGCATGGTGACAGGCCACATGTTCTGATGTGGCCTTTAGGAAGAATGACATTTATTAATCTCTACTGCTGGAGCTGTGAAATAGCTGACTTCGAAGTGGAAGCCCTCATGCACCAGAAGATCTTAGCTGTTCATTCAAAACCTTTTCTTAAAAAAATGGGTCTGTTGAGGCTGGCTAAAAATGCACGTGTGTCCTGTTCGAGATATTGGAATAAAAGGTATTCAGTTGAATGAAGGGTCACACACACAGAATGATGATGCTCCCCCCCCCCCCACCAAATTTTCAGACAAGTTGGGAATGTAGCAATTGAAATAAACCAGTGAAGCTTATAATCTAGGACATTTTTTTTAGTGGGCACTTGCCCAGTAAGAATTCTTTGCAAAAAGCAAGAATGGAATCTGTTATGCTTTCAGATGAGTTAATGTGCTTGGTCAAAATTTAGCAGTTGGGTATTGTAAAGGATATTTTCGTCAGAGGGATCCACAAATACATATTTGAAAATAATTATACCAAAAGCGGTAGTTTTTTTTTGTTGAACATTCTTTGTAGAATGTTTTTTTATTTTCTTTGAGTGGTTGTATGTGTAGGACAATGGGGAAGGATGCAAGGAAGCTAGGAGACTGGTGGGCAGTTCTAGTCTGGCTTGTGCTTTGTTATGTTGGGTTAGATACGTAACAACTCTGGGTATGATTTTCTTACTAGATATGAGTGAGGCAGGGTGGGACTAAATATGTAGTAGGGGTATTTCTACACTTTGAATGTGTCATTCCAACTCTTTTGGGTTACATTGTTTCTTTTGTGGAGTCCTCTGTCAGTCTCTTGGCTTCTTTGAATGAAGCATCATCTTTTTTTTTCCCCTCTGGCTGCTTATAATTTTGTTTTATCTTTGATTTCCAGCAGTTTTACAATGATGTGTCTACGTGTTCTTTTATTTGCATTTATTCTGTTGGGGTTTGTAGAACATCTCAAATCTGTGGGTTGGCTTCTGTCATCAGTTTTAGAAAATTATTTCATGCAATGCTGCTTCTACTCCATTTTTTTCTCTCCTTTTCCTTCTGGGACTCCAGTTACACATATGTGTGCCATATGTCTCTTATGCTCATTTCTGTATTTTCTATCCATTTATTTCCTTATGCATTAGTGTGTATTTTTTCCTGACCTACCTTACAGTTTATGAATCTTCTCATCAGCTTTATTTAATCTGCTGTTAGACCCATCAGTTGTTCTCTTAATTTTACTCACTGTATTTTAGTCCTAAAAGTTTCATTTGAATATTTTTTTATAGTTTACATTTCTCTGTTGAAATTCTCCAATTTGCCATCTAATTTCTAAAACTATTAATCATAGTTTTAAAAAATTCATGTCTAATAACCAATAAATTTTCTAAGGATCTGTTTATATTGTCTATTATTCTCTTGATTTTGGTCAAGTGCTCTTGTTTCCAGGTAATTTTGGATTTAATGCCAGACATTACTTTTGAAAACTTTGGTTCTGAGTGATTTTTATCTTTTTTGTAGAGAGGATTCACTTGTGTTTCAAACAGTTAGGGTATGGGAATGCCACCTTAATCTAGCCAGGATCTGAGCTGATTCAAAGCTGGGTTTCAGTATTTGTGAAGGCTGATTCTATGCTGTCTGGTTCACCCCTATGTATATGGATTTACAATAGTCTTTCAGGGGTTCTAACCGAACATCTTGGTGATTTATAAAGATTCCTTTTTCTGAGTATACTCTGAACTCCAGTTTATGTCTTCCTTGGCCACTTAAGATGGTTGAAAGTTCTGTTAAGCTTCTCATCCTCTCTGACTCAGGCTTCTGCTCAGATTTTCAGCCTTTAAGTCACCACTGGTAAATCGACCAAAGCCTTCAGGTCAGAAGCATCACATCTGCTCTTGAGCTTATCTCCTCTGTATTCCTTTTCTCTATGGAGTCAGCTTTTTGAAATCTCACTGTTATTGAAACCTCTGATGCTTTAAACATTATATTTAAAAATATGTTTCTAGTTTTACATTTGTCCTCAGAAAGAAGACTTTTCTGGCAAAAACCAGAGACAAACAAAAACAAAACTGTTATCTGCCCTTCGAGGAAGCAAGAAATCTCTTTCGAGTGTTAAACTCTAAAATTCTGTATTTTTACGATTTTACTTTAAAAGGGTGGATTATTCTTTGTTGGTAGTCAGCTTGTAGAGAGCATAAGAAAATAAACAGCTGGGTGTTTAGATGTCCCATTTGTTGTTAAATGTATTCCTTTCACTTGTTCTGATTGATGGAATTAAAGGGCCAAGATAATGGAAAGACTGACAGAATTACTTTTTGTATAGCACTAAATAGGCATGCCCTCTCTCAAACCTCTACATAAACTAGGATGACATTTCTGCATTTCTTTAATGAAAACAGGATTTTCCCATTATTCATCCTGATGAGAAAAATCTTGAGCCAAAATAAGTTTAGAAGCTATTGATCTGAAGCCCCTGTGAAACTCTGCCTTTTCGAAGTCTTTTGGGATATACCAAGACCAAAATCATAGGTAACTCCATCAATAATTAGATATGCAGTATTTCCACAGCTGTGCAATACCAGATGGTTTTGCTTTCTTAGGCTTAAAGGAACTTCCTTTCTTTGCAGTTAAAAAGTCAACTGTGTCAGATTCTATACACTCATCCTTCTTAAATGGGGCAGAGAAGGTCTGAGAAACTTAGGTTTGAACTCCATGATATTCTGACTTTAGTGGAAGAGAACTCAATTAAGTATGTCACATGCTGGAGTCAAGAGGTTCTGCAGCCAGTGCAGCAAATGTTTTCGCTTTCGACTGAATTATTTAATTTGCAATAATGACACACTGAAAGACAGGTGGAAGTAGTGAAGCTGCCTGCCCCACTGACCACAGACTTCAGTTCTCGACCAAGGATGTCCCTGCAGATTTGCTGAACGGTACATACTTGGGTCTCTGTTCAGCCCCCAAGCTTGTGTTTGGCTTGGCTTTTTTTTTTTCTTTTTTCACTGCTTTTCTGATTTCACTGTTGTAGGTTCATTTAAGGCTGAATACCTGATGTCATCTCTGTTCTCATCGCAGCCTAGTTAGCCGTTACACAATAGGGATGGTCTTTTACATAATATTAAGAGACACAAAGTGACCTATTGAATAAAGTTACTTTGGATTTCACTGGAGGAATTTCTTCCTTTATGAGGAAGAAGGTAAGACTCTCTTCATCTTTGATCATTGATAAGCCAAAAATTTTAGAAGGGTAAGGACTAAATATAAAAACAAGAAGACCTTTATTTCTTATCTATTTTAAAAAACATGTCTTTTAAAATGGTGTTTTTAGTTTTGCTTTTGTTTTTATTATTTTGAAAAGTATAAAGCATTGTAAACAACATAAACTTTTTATTGTTGGTATTATTATTAGCTGTGGCCAGCTTATAAATTTAGAGCTTTATTTTTCTTATAAAAATGAAACTTGTGGGCGCCTGGGTGGCTCAGTTGGTTGAGCGTCTGACTTTAGCTCAGGTTAAGATCTCATGGCCAGTGAGTTCGAGCCCTGCATCAGGCTCTGTGCTGACAGCTTGGAGCCTGGAACCTGCTTTGGATTCTGTGTCTCCCTCTCTCTCTGTCTCTAACTCACTCGCATTCTGTCTCTGTCTCTTTCAAAAATAAACATTAAAAAAAATTAAAAAAATGAAACTTGCTTTATCCAAATGTCTTTCAATTGATGTATCTATATAAAGATATTTTATATAATATCCTATAAATATCCTACTGTAGTCTGTTATTTTTGTTCAATAATGAATTATGAATATATTCTGAGTAAATGATTATAAATCTTTATCTTTGAGATATGCAACAACAGAAGGTGAATGTCACGATTTAATAATTTTATTATTTTTGTCGAGAGTAGACATTGCCATAAGTTGTACGTTGACTTGTGTTTTTCAAAAAGATATGTTGAAGTCCTAATCCCTGGCACATGGAAAGGTGACCTTATTTGGAAATGGGGTCTTTGAAGATGTAATCGATATAAGATACAGTCATACTGGATTAGGATGGGCCTGAAATCCAATGACTGGTTTTCTTATAAGAGAGATTTGGAGACACAGGGATGAAGGCCATGTGACTATGGAGGCAGAGATTGAAAGTGCTACACCGAGGGGCGCCTGGGTGGCGCAGTCGGTTAAGCGTCCGACTTCAGCCAGGTCACGATCCCGCGGTCCGTGAGTTCGAGCCCCGCGTCGGGCTCTGGGCTGATGGCTCAGAGCCTGGAGCCTGTTTCTGATTCTGTGTCTCCCTCTCTCTCTGCCCCTCCCCCGTTCATGCTCTGTCTCTCTCTGTCCCAAAAATAAATAAACGTTGAAAAAAAAAAAAAAAAAAAGAAAGTGCTACACCGAAAAGCCAGTGAATATCAAGGATTGCCAACAACCACCAGAAGCTAGGAAGAGGCAAGGAAGGATCCTCCCCTATGGCCCTCAGAATATGAGCCTGGATTTCAGACTTCTGGCCTCCAGGACTGAGGGAGAATAAATTTCTGCTGTTTTAGCTGCCAAGTTTGTGGAAATTTGCTACAGCAGCCCTAGGAAACTAATACAATAGGCCATGCTGAGTTATTTTATTTCGCATATTTCCTCATTGCTGGAAATTCATTATTACTGGTATCATATATTTTATGTATCATGGATTGCACATAATCTTTTTACTTCATCTTTGTAATTAAAGAAGCAAGTACTATGGTGTGTAAGTAGAAATGCAGAATTTAGGAACTGTGGCATAACAGATCTGATAAGGTTTTTCAAGAGATCTTCATCCAACTTAAGTCTCTTCCATTAGAAGGGGCCATGGAAAATTTAGAGATACTTCAGAGCAACAAAGGCCAATGGCCTAAAAAATAAGGCACAGTAGTCACAGTATCTGAAAGCTGACAGGGACGTTAGTGACCACCCATTCCAGGCCTGGCATCTTAATAGCACATGTGCTGCCCCTTCCACAGCAGACGTTGCTCTTCAGATAGGCTGCTGTTCGGCTCTGAGTGCAGACCCAGATGTATAATCCTCTGCTACACAGTGTAGGTCAGACCAGTCAGACCTGACCCCAAATACAGTGTGTCCACTACTAGAGTTCAATCAGATCTTGTTATTCACAGATGAAAAAACTGAAGCCCAGGAAGAGAAGTTAATCATAGGACTCAGAATGGGTTAATGACTGGATATTAATCCCCAAATTTCAGTCTAGTCCCTTTCTATTCACCACAGTGTCTCCTTGCAGAAAACAAAAAACAAAAAAAATATTTTGTTGTTGTTGTTGTTGCTGCTATTGTTGGGGAACATGTACTGGGGGCTTCAAAAGTTCTTTCAGAATCTAAGGCTGTTTCCACATGACTAGTATGGTCTGGGGTCCCTAGGCATACCACATCGTTTAGGACACAAATTCAGTTTGAGAACTTGGGTATAATTCTAGTGTGTAATAGCTGTGGTGGTGGTCAGTGAAGGAAAGGAAATGAATAAACTATGTTGCTAGAGGCACATTGGTTCTACTACTTTGGTTTTTCTATGCCGCTGTTTCACAATATTTATTAACTAAATCTGTGCTCCATGGCAGGGATATCAAGATGAGTGAAAGGAGCACCTTAACTTCAAGGAGTTCAATCTATGTAAGTAATAAATGGCAACACGGTGAGATGAATTTGGCTATGCATTTTTGGTGCTGAGACACAGCTAATAGAGAGTACTCTATTATTTGTAGAATTAGAATAATGGAAAAAAGTTGGAAGGTAATTAGAGGTCATTGATCTTACCTCATAGTCAATGTAGGAATCCTCTTTACACTATACCCTGAAAAAGATCAATTAGTTCATCTTCTCTTGACCTGATTGACTGAAAGGTTAAAATATACATGAAAATAGGTGTGCATTTGTGCATGTGTGTACATGCATGTAGTCTTGCTTCCATCTAATTTTCTTTTTTTTTTTCAATATATGAAATTTATTGCCCAATTGGTTTCCATACAACACCCAGTGCTCATTCCAAAAGGTGCCCTCCTCAATACCCATCACCCACCCTCCCCTCCCTCCCACCCCCCATCAACCCTCAGTTTGTTCTCAGTTTTTAACAGTCTCTTATGCTTTGGCTTTCTCCCACTCTAACATCTTTTTTTTTTTTTCCTTCCCCTCCCCCATGGGTTTCTGTTAAGTTTCTCAGGATCCACATAAGAATTTTCAAATAATCCATAATCTGAAGAGATTAAAAATTCTCCTTTGGTCTTTGCTTGACTGTTTCCAGAGATGAGGTATTTATGATCTAAGAGGGCGCTAACACTATTTTTTTTCAATATATATAAATATTATTAAAAATTCAATTTTTTCTTTTCTCTTTTCAAAATTTTATTTAAATTCTGGTTAGTTAATGTACAGTGCAATATTGGTTTCAGCAGTAGAATTCAGTGATTCATCACTTACGTACAACATCCAGTGCTCATCATAACAAGTGCCCTCCTTAATATCCATCACCTATCTAGCCCATCCGCTGCCCACCTCCTTCCATCACCCCTCTGTTCGTTCTCTATCTTTAAGAGTCTCTTATGGTTTGTTTCCCTCTCTTTTTTCCCCATCTCATATGTTCATCTGTTTTGTTTCATGAATTCCACATTTGAATGAAATAATATGGTATTTGTCTTTCTCTGACTTATTTCGCTTAGCATAATATATTCTGTCTCCATCCACATCATTGCAAATGGCAAGAGTTCATTCTTTTTGATGTCTGAATAATATTCCATTATATATATATATATATATATATATATATATATATGGTATATATATATGTCTGTATATATATATGTATATACCACATCTTCTTTATCCATTCATCAGTCCGTGGACATTTGATTATTGTTGCTGCTGCTGCTGTAAATATCGGGATGCATGTACGTACCCCTTTGAATCTGCATTTCTGTATATTTTGGGCAAAATTCAGGGGCCTTACCTGCTTTTGCCAAGACATTGAGAATCATCTTAGACCCTACCAACAATCCTGCTCATATTGGCTCCTAAATATTTCTTGAATTCTATTTTTTCCCCATTTCTATGACTTCTGCCTTAGTTCAGCTTTTGTTATCTCTACCTTGTACTTCTGCTAGCCTCTAGTTATTTATCTCTTAGTTAATCCTTTGTGTAGCAGTCAATGATATCTATTTTAAAAAAGACATGACCATAAAATTTCTCATCTAAAATCCCTTAGTGGTGTCCCATTGTCTTAAAAGGAGACTTTGTAACAGTTTCATTGGAGGCTAGAAGACAGTGTAGCTAAGCCTTCAAAATTCCAAGGTAATATATATACTTAGTTATATTAAAACTAAGGTGTGAAGACCTAAAATAAATACCTTCAGAAAACTAGTGAATGATGTGCTTTGCCAATACAAACAAGTAAAAGGGGAATCTATAGAATCCTAGGAATGAGGAACCTACACTAGAAGGAACAGTGAGGATTTCTAGGATGATAGTGAAGGGAGATTTCCAAATAACAGCTGTGCAGAAGCCTATAGAGAGGAGAAAGAAGGCAGGAGGCTCTAAAAGCAATGTCTCCCAGAAAAACAATCAAGAAAATATGTCAAACTAATATATTTCCAGGCTTTAAAAACTAAAATGAGACTAATTTTATGTCTTGGGACAGTTGAGTGTGAATTAGTGATAGTTACAGAGGTAATAAAGAGTGAGACCATTATTAATTCCAAGGGAAAAAAATTGTACAACAAATTACATAATGCGAGGCCAGAAATAAACTTTAGATATATGATAAAATGATTTTTGACAAGGACGTCAAGACTATTCAATGGAAAGAGGACAGTCTTTCCAACAAGTGGTATTCACATGCAAAAGAATGAAGTTGGATCCTATCTTGAACCATATAAAATATTAATTAAAAATGGATCAATGAAGACCTAAAATTATTAAATTCTTAGATGGAAACACAGGGTAAAAGCTTCATGACATTAAATTTGTCAATGATTCTTGGTTTAACCGACTGACCCACCCAGGTGTCCCTGTCAATGATTCTTGGATGTAATCCTGAAAACACAGCAAAAATAGATAAATGGGATGACATCAAAATGACAAGCTTTTGTTCAACAAAAGACAATACTAACAGAGTGAAAAGACAACCGACAGAAAATATTTGTAAATAATAGCTCTGGAAAGGGATTAATATTCAGAATATATAAAGAGCTTCTAGAACTCAACAAGAAAGAAAAAGCATGCTGATTAAAAAATAGGCAAAAAACCTGAATAGACTTTTCTCAAAAAGAAGATATACAAATGACCAGTAAGCACATGAAAACATGCTCAGCATGTATAAAGTACCTGGAGTAGTCAAGTTCATAGAAGGTAGAATGGTGATTTCTAGGGGCCAGAGGGAAGAGATAATGGGAAGTTACTATTTAATGAGTACAGAGTTTCAGTTGGGGAAGATGAAAAAATTTGGAGATGGATGGTGGTGGTGATGGTTGCACATCAGTATAAATGTAGTTGATGCCACTAAACAATCTGCTTAAAAATGATTAAGATGGTAAATTTCATTATGTATATTTTACCACGATTGAAAAAACATTAGCAAACTACCTTCCCAAGCATAGAATAAACAAATATTTAATTAGATTTCATACTAATCACTGGGCAAACTGATTAATTTCTGTATATCATGTCATATTGAGAAATCTTTATAGCTTTTAGTTGGCTTCCCAAATAGAATGCATATTGTTGTTAAAAATTACACAATATACAACTTAGCTTAGCTTAGCTTAGTATTATTATATACATAGTAAATATTGATTTTACCTTAACTTATAATATATTTTTTTGGGAATTGAGGGAAGGGGTGGATATGGTGTAAGAGAGCTAAAACTTTACCTTTAATTTTAGGGAGCCAATAAATTATGTCTAAGATTGTAAATTTAAGAAATAGAAGTTCACATATGTCATTTGTAAAGGTCCAGTTAAAATGGTAAGAGAGTTGAAAGTGGTTGTTTCTGAGAAGTATGGGAGTAGGCTATATTACTGACATGTTTTTTCTATAAATCTGACAGTACTATCTGATATTTTAGACCATGTACATGTATGCTTCTGATAAAAATGAAAGTTAATTTAAAAACATGTAAGTAAGTACAGACACATACGCTCATAGACTGGTTAATCAGCCAGTCTACATTCCCAGTAATTTGAATGAAATTTGAATGACACATTTTTAATCATTTAAAAATAGTATTATTTAAAAGGCCATTTCATGCATCTTGTTCTGGAGGAAGCCAGGTTCCATGTTGTGAGAAAGTTTAAGCAGTGTTATGGAGAGTGCATGTGGTGGGTGGTCCATAGCCAGTAACTCATTTGCAAGTGGTATACCATATTGGAATTGGATTCTCCAGGGCCAGTCAAGCCTTAAGATGAATGCTGCCATGGATAGCATCCAGTAGCTCATAAGAGACTTAGAGTCGGAACCACCTAGGTAAGCTTCTCCTGAATCCTGACCCACATAAACTGTTGAGATAATGTTTGTTGCTGTTTCAAGCTACTAAGGTTTGGGGTAAGGTGCTATGAAACAACAGATGACTTATATAGATTTTGGAGGAAGCTGAGGCTCAGGGAGATAATAAAGTCCTGCCCAAAGTGTCATATCTAGGAAATAAGTGGTAGGGGCAAGGACTGAACCACATTTTCTGACCCCAGAATCAGTGTTCTTTTCATTTACAATACCAAAGTGGTCTCTTAGCCTAAAGAATGGTGTGATGGTGTTTTAGTGTTTTCACCTCAGCAGGTCAGTTTTGATATAGGTAAATTTATTCTGATATCCAAATCAGATTTCTTTTTTCTAACTATGTGCAGCTTAATGCTCTCCATTCATTTATGGGATGGTATCTAAGACTGCTGTCCCTGAGTAAGGCATCATTGTAATAGTCGTACCTAGAAGAAGTTAGGTACTCTACATTATGTATCAAGTTCTGTCCTGGCCCACACACTGAGTCATTTCTTTTCTATATATTACCTTTCTTATTTCTTGGGTTCTGCCTTTGAATGAAAAATAACCTTAAAAATAGCATTCACATTGTAACATTGTAAAGAAGGGATAACAACTCATTTTTTCCATCAGTGCACTAAACATAAAAATGACTATTAACTTCTTGCTGCCTTTATACCATATCTTAGTATTTCAATTTGCCCTTCTCTTCATCTCACAGATTTTTAATTTTCTGTTTCATTTAAGGTCATTAAGGAATATTACTTAAAATAGGCAAAAAAGGCTAGTGTTTAGTCATTTTTAATTTACTGTGAGACACACTTTTGCTGATTTACTGAATGAAATAAGGTTATCAAAATGCATTGTCTGTGCTCCTTGATGGTTTTGGATTGCATTTCCATGCAGATGAATTTTCCATTAGAAGTCCTCCTGGGCACATAGTGCCCCTATTAACTGAGTCACAGGTTGTATAACTCTTAGGAGCCTGATGTAGGGGTGCATTGAGAGGGATGAAACACCAAGCCATTGCCAATAATTTAGGACTTTCCAAGGCAATGGTCTCTGTTCTTATCTTTCTGCCAATGTCCCAGACTATCAGTTAGCTGATCAGTTTTCTCAGTGCCCCAGAGTCCATAGCAGGACATGTTAGGAAAACCTTTTCTTCATACAGTTCTGTAGCTTCCCAGGTACATCCTAGGAAGCTGTAAAGCCCTCAAGACAGCTGTTTGGGCTTGGGTGTGAGCTTGACACAGGAGGATGAATCACTAGAATATGTGGAGAGGAGAGCTTCTTTTTATCTGATTTCACAAAGCTGCTTGTGGAACTCAGGCCATGGGTCTCAAAACCATCTTGTGTGCCCTCTTCCCCCTCACTTGCCCACGATCCAAGTTAATGATAACTATTTTACAGCCTAGACCTGGGGAAGGCAGACACCATGGGGCTATTCTCTAAACAACAATTCCCAACCCCCTTTCCTCTTACTTTTTCTTCTATAGAAACAGAAAAGCTAAAGGTGTACATTTCCTACTTTTCTTTGATACTCAGGATACCAAGTGGAGAAGTTTTGGCCACAGAGAAATAAAGGAGGGGGGTCCTTCTGAGGGGTGTTTGAAAAAGTGTTGCTTTGCTGATAAAATGGATTGGATGTAGTTGGCTCAGGCCTTTGCCTCTCTGCCTTGTCTTGCTTGTGAGTATGGCTGTGTGGGCATGGCCGGAGGAGCAGCAGTTTTCTTCTGGCCAAGAATTTACGTTCACATTCCAAGAATAGTGGCACAGGTAGCAGGAAGATCCTGAATCCTGATTGTATCTTTGTGTCCCTACAACATTCTTGGACTTCTTACTGTTGGACTTTTGTTAGGGAGAAAAAAAAAAACAACAAAATAAAAACAAAATGAACTACTTTGTTTAAGGTATTCTTTTTTTTTAAAAATTTTTTAATGTTCATTTTTTTTTCGAGAGAGAGATTGACAGAGTGTGAGCAGGGGAAGGGCAGAGAGAGAGAGAGGAAGACACAGAATCTGAAAGAGGCTCTAGGCTGTGAGCTGTCAGCGCAGAGCCCTACGCGGGGCTCAAACCCACGAGCCGTGAGATCATGACCTGAGTCGGTCAACCGACTGAGCCACCCAGGCGCCCCATGTTTAAGGTATTCTTAACTTGGGATCCTTGAAAATAAGTCACTCCTAATTGATACACCAATAAATTGAATCATTTTGGTGGCTAGTGTAGGATAGGGTTTCTACCTAGGTACTATTGACATTTGGGCTGGATAATTCTTTGTTGTGAAGGACTGTGCATTGTAGGATGTATAGCAGCATACTGGGCTCTACCCACTAGATGCCAGTAGCACCCCCAAGACGTGACAACCAAAAAATGTCTCTAGACATTGGCACACGTCCCCTGGGGACAAGTCAACCCCTGCTGTAAAAGCAGAGGTGCAGTCAAATGAGGCTTACAAAGAGGCAAGGGACATTTTTAGAAATGCAAATTATCTATTTGGATTAGTCAGGATGGGTCAGTTTATGCTGTGGTAACAAAAGACCTGAAAGTTTCAGCAACCTACAACCACAAAGTTTGCTTCTTGCTCAACATGCTCCATATCCATAGTGTCTTGGCTGAGGTTCTGTTCAGTGTCATTTTCAGCATGGCAATGGTGTAGCTTCTATCTGAATATTTCAGTTGCTCAGACCAAGGACAAAGAATCCATGGCAAAGCAGGCACTGGCTTTTAAAACTTCTCCCTGGAAGAGACATATGCCACTTGTACTCACATTTCATTGACCAAAGCAAATTCCAGGGCCCTGCCTGATCACATTAGCGTGGGAAAATATCATCCTTTCATAGGGAGAGGCACAAAAATGGGTTTTGAAAAAAATAATACTGCTTATCATGCCACCTGAGAAAAATAGACCCTTCAAAGGACGATACTAATTAATTGCAGTTGCTCTGTGCAGACCAGTTTTAGGTCTATTTGCCAGGATGGTAGGTCTTCACAGAGGAAGGGGCCAGAAGAAATGTGGAGGATGAAAGTCCAAAAGAACTTTGCAGTAATTAACTCAGAGTCAGAAAGAAGCTGGACTAGTATGGTGGCCAAGTGCACAGACTTTGGAGTCAAACCACTTGTTTTCAAATCTAGAATTTACTGCTTTCCGTCTCTCTGATCATCGGCAAGTGAATTAACCAAGTCTCTCTTCATTCATCTGTAAAGCGAGGTAAATGATTATATCTACCTCCCAGCACTGTTGTTTGAACATAGTGCAAGGGAATTGATTAGGACAATACTCCATAAATGCCATCCAGTCGAACCCAAAGGCCAGTTTTGTATAGCTCTCAAAATTATTGTCCCTTTAGTGTATTTGGAAAAGAAGAAAGTTATATTAAATCTGATCCTAGTACTCTGTTTCACTGCTGCTTCCCTTCTGAGTTGTAGTCTGTCTTAGTAAGCTGGGGCTGCTATAACAAAACGCCAGACATTGGGTGGCTTAAACAAGAGACATGTATTTCTCACCATTCTGGAGGCTGGAAAGCCTGAGATTAAGATGCTGGCAGATTCAGTTCTTGGTGAGAAGCCTCTACCTGGCTCTTACGGCTGCCCTTTCACTGTGTGCTCATTTGGCCTTTCTTAGGTAGGTGTGTGTGTGTGTGTGTGTGTGTGTGTGTGTGTGTGTGTGAAGAGATACAGAGATAGAGAGAGAGAGAGAGGCATCTTCCTTGTCTGATAAGGGCACTAATCCCAATCTAATCTAATCACCTCCCAAAGACCCCCACCTCCTATACCATTACTTTGGGGGCTAAGGCTTCAACATGTAAGTTTTTTTTTTGGGGGGGGGGTTGTAGACTTTGAATCCTTAACACAGCCTCTGATCACTTCTCTTCAGCCTGGGCCATAGAACTCAGGACAGTGGGCCTCCTTGATTAGGCAAAGGAAGAGAGGATGGTAAATGTGAGACTCATCTCATGTTCTGCCATTACTTCTCATTGTATGAGCACAGCACCCAGTTGAGTGGGTGAACTAGGTGTCACCGAAGTGCTGGGTCCCGTAAAGGGGAATTTACATGGAAAAGCATTTAATAATGTCCAAAGAAAACATTCAAAGGGAAAGCATCCAAAAAGTTTAAGTCTTTGCAAATAGATCTCAGAGGCCCATCCCAATTCCTGACTTTGTACATCTGACCTCAGGTCTTCTCCACTCTGTAAGAGGTGCGCTCTCTGTCTCTCTCTCTCTGGGCAAATCCCTTCTCACCCTGTACAAAACCACCCTGACCCACCTTGTGTACATGTTGGACCCATTTTTTTTCCCCAGTAAAGCCTTTCCCACGGGATGGATTTAGGCTTTTTTGCTACAGAAGAGTTTTTAATGACTTCTGATTTCCCAGTACTGCAGAAAATCTGTAAGGAGGGACAGTGGGGGGTTTTGGTGTTCCAGTCTCGTCTTTTCAAGGTCTGCCCCAATGTAAGTTACAGAAATGAATTTTGTTTTTGATTTTTCAGCAAATAACTGTTTATTTATGCACAAATAACTGTGTGCATGAACACACAGTGGCACAAATGCACACACACACACACACACACACACACACACACACACCTGCCATGGACAAATACTGATTCTCAGGCAAAGGACAGTCTAAAGTCACAGGAGAATGAGAAACTTTAGTCCCGCCCAGCCCCATGTGATTATTAGCAAGTTTCCTCTCTTCTAGTGGACTTAATATGTTATTATGTAAGACAGGGTTAATTCCTTTTATTCATCTCTCTTCTTTCAAATAGTGCCCTTTGAAATGACAGGGAAAAACAACTGGTGCATTTCTGATTCACATACAGTTTAATGGCTATTTCCTTAGCCAGGCAAAACTGGAGATATGGATCTGTCATCATCTTAGACAAGGCTATCTCTCTTCCTAGTTTCTAGCCCAAATGTAGATGGAATGTGGATAGAGGTCTTTCTTCAAGTAACATCATTATTATTTCTATTTGTTGTTATTATTATTGTCTCCATCGTTGTTATCTCCTAAGATGCTACACCAGTATGTTATCTGGCCCTAACTTAATTGTGTATATGCTCTTTCTTTCTTAGCTTAAATTTTAAAATAACCACTCAATAAAGCTCTCAGGGATGGTGCAGATGTCAAAAAATATTGCCTGACTTTGCATAACAATATCTCATTTTATTCTCTAATTTAGTTTAATTCAAAACAGGGCTAATGTCTGTGAAATAGCCAATATAAAGACCAGCTGGGAACCTAACTGGCATCAGAAGCTCCAGTCAGATTAACATTTCAAAAATGACACCATATGGTAGAGAGCTTTGGATCCGATAACAAAGAAGCAGAATGAATGCTGGACAGCGCAAACCAGTGGAGACTGTGTTGAGTCGTGCACTGGAGTGAAAGGTGCATAAACTCAAGTGATACAACTGTCATCTGCCTCCTTAACTAGCTCCAGGAACAAGCTGTTTTTACACAGTATTTTAGCAGACATCTTTGTCATTTTATGGGAGTGCTAGATGGCCTCTTATTTCAGTGGGTTATTTTCAAATTATTATGATCTTTGAAACCATCAAGAACTATAATTACACACCATACAAAGGTTTGGTTGAAAATGCAGACACATTCTGACATTTACACATACACCGTGCCATTGAAAAAGTGTTCTGAGTTTTGCCAAATTTTCCTTAATTTTTATAGCCACATGAACTTGAAAGCCAAATGTGGTCTGTATGTTTCTAACTCATTTACTGTCAAATCTTTCAAATATGTTTGTTAAGAGTAGAATGCCTGCAAGAGTTGTTTTCAACTCTTTTTTCTTAAACTCTTGAGGGGTCCTCCCATCTTAAGCCCCCGCCACTTCTTGGTGGAAGTGGTAATTTTTCTTAAAAACTATGTTGGATTGTGCCAAACAAGTACGTATCTAGATTGAGATCTGTCTGTATACTATGTATCTAACTCTTTATCTGGATATAGAGATAGATGCAACAGTAAAGTGCCATGCAGCTTACAGGTTAGTTTTTGCAGCTGGAGAATTTTAATTTGTTGATAAAATGACTTGTGAATTTGCTATAAGGTTAACAAGGTTTGTTTTGGACTTTAATGAAAACCATTATGCATATTTAAATTTCTTAGTCTGAGTGTTGTCTTCCCGTGACTTGTCTCCTCCTTGTTGTTCTTGATCCTAATAGAGCTTGGTTTTCCTGGTATCAAAATGCTGGGTGTTGGTATGGGTGCTTCAGGGAGGGGAAACCAGCACATAATGTGCTTTCTATCTTATCCCGAATCTCTTTAGAGAACATCCTGCTCAAAGGAAAAGGACAGCCTTTTATCTGAATAGTCTTCTCCCGTTTTTTGGGGGTGGTGTGGGAGGGAGGGGAAGGTGGGTGATGGGCACTGAGGAGGGCACCTGTTGGGATGAGCACTGGGTGTTGTATGGAAACCAATTTGACAATAAATTTCATATTAAAAAAAAGATTAGAAAAAAAGTGTAATTTATTCCTGAAAAAAATCCTTAAGGGGATCAATCATCATGATTCAAAATGAAATTACCAATAATTTAAATGGGGAAGAAATGTCATGTTTTTTTTTAACTTTTTGTCCTGAGATAATTATAGATTCACAGGAAGTTGCCAAAAAATGTATGTGGAGGTCCTGGATTCTCTTCACTCAGTTTTCCCTAATGGTAACATTTTGCATAGCTAAAATGTAATACCAAACCCAGGAACTTGACGTTGGCACATTCCTGACATATGCAGTCAGTTGTGTGTGTGTGTATGTGTGTGTGTGTGTGTGTGTGTGTGTGTGTGTGTGTTTATAGTCGGATTCAGTTTATCATATGCAGATTTGTGTATCAACCTCCACAATCCAGATACAAGACTGTCCCATCACCATGAGGCCCCCTCATGTTATTCCTCATCTCCACATCCCCGATTTCCCTACCATGTCTGGCCTCTTGCAACCACAAATCTGTTTTTCATTTCTGTAATTTTGGTATTTCAAGAATGTTATATAAATGGAATAATATAGTATGCAACCTTTTAGTATTGGCTTTTTTCCCCCACTCAGCATAATTCCCTTGAGATCTATTCCAAATTGTTCCACCCATCAGTCATTTGTTCCTTTTTATTGCTATGCACTATTCCATGATATGGGTATATCATAGTTCACAATTGGTTTAATCATCAACCCATTGAAAAACATTTGGATTTTTTCCTGTTCTTGTCTATTATGAATAAAACTGCTATGAGCATTCATGTATAGGTTGTTGTGTAAACATAGGTTTTCATTTCCATGGGATAAATGCCCAAGAGTGCAATGCATGTGTAGTTTTTAATTTTGTAGGAAATTGCCAAACATTTTCCCAGAGTGGCTGTATTATTTTACATTCTCAGTAGCAATGCAAGAGTGATCCAGTGTCTCTGCATCCTTTTTAGCATTTGGTGTTACCACTGTCTTTTATTTTAACTCTTCTGGTAGGTGCGTACTGATCTCTTATTTTGGTTTTAAGTTGCATTGAATTTGTATATTTGCTAGTGATGTTAACAATTTTTGTATGCTACTTTATCGTCTGTATATCTTTTTCAGGGAAATGTCTGTTGATATCTTTTAACTATTTTTTTAAATTTTTTTATTTTTTTATTTTTTTAATATATGAAATTTATTGACAAATTGGTTTCCATACAACACCCAGTGCTCATCCCAAAAGGTGCCCTCCTCAATACCCATCACCCACCCTCCCCTCCCTCCAACCCCCCATCATTAGATTTTTTTATGCTGAAGTTTGAGAGTTCTTTCTATATTCTAGATACTAGTCCTTGTCTGATATGTAGTATGCAAACATTTTCTTCAGTCTGTAGTTTGAATTTTTATCCTCACAATAGAGTTTTTGCAGAGGAAAAAGTTTAAATTTTGATCAAGCCCAATCAATTTTTTCTTTTATAGATTGCATTTTTGGTGGTGGCAAGTCTGAGAAATCTTTGCCTAGTTCTAGGTCCTCAAGATTTTCTCCCTTTTTTTTTTCTAAAAGTTTTAGCATTTTACATTTACGTACGTGATCCATTTGGTGCTACCTTTTGTATGAAGTATGAGGTTTAGGTACAGTTTCTGTCTCTCTCTTTCTTTTGTTCTTTCTTTGCCTGTGATGTCCATTTGCTCTAGTACCATTTATAGAAAAGGCTATCCTTTCTCCATTGAATTGCTTTTGCATCTTTGTCAAAAATCACCTGGGCATATTTACATGAGTCATTCTGGTTCTCTTTCTGTTTCCTTTTCATCTATGTGTCTCCCTCCACTGGTACCAACTGTCTGTTTATTGCAGCTAGTAGTAAGCCTTAGTATTGGGTAGAGTGACTCCTTTCCTTCACCTTTTTCAAAACTCTTTTAGCTATTCTATTCTAATTTATTTGTCTTTCCATGCTATTTTTGAATAAGCTGTCTATGTCTATAAAAAAGCCTTGCTGAGGTTTTGACAGAAATCTCCTAAATCTATAGATCAGTTAGGGGAGAATTGATATCTTTACTCTGTTGACTTTTAATGTACTAGAATGTGGCATCTATTGTTTTTTAGATTTTCTTTGATTTTTTAAAAAAAAAAATCAAAGTTTTATACTTTACAGCATTCAGATCCTGTACATGCTTTGTGAGGTCATGTTATTTCTGAGCCCTCAAATTAACATTGACTTAGATTGAAACAACACAATATCTATTAAATTGGGCACAATTATTTTAATGGTTGTTAGAATAAGTTGTCATAATAGACCCTGACAAGGTGTTTTCCCTTCATTAATTAGAAAATAGCTCCTGTGAAGCAATTTTTAGCCCTTATCATAGTATACTTAAAGCAAAAAATCCTAGTTCTGCCATTTACTAACCCTATAATCTAAAATAAGTTAATTAATTGTGCTTCAGATTCCTCATCAGAAAAATGGAGATACTACTAGTACCTACCTCTTAGGATGTGTGAGGATTAATAAATTGATGTGTGCAAAGTGCACAATAATGTGCATAGTGCCTCACACATTATCAGTGCTCCAGAAGTTGTGTGTTACTATTACTATTACAAAATAATAGCGTAATTTAAACTTTACTGTGAATCAAGCAAACACAGAGTAACAATAAATCCAACTTAATGACAAAGGGAAGCAGGGAAAACAATGCAAATGGTGTCACACTCACTTGATAAGTTGACATCATAAATGGCAGAATGCCTGGGATTATTTCTGCTGTTATAAATTAGCAAAACCAAAGTTTCCTGAGAGGAGAATTTAATGCAGTATCAGCCAACTACCTGGGCAAGGATGACTGCATTTGTCTCAGGAGGCAAAGGAAATCCAAGTTGGTCCACAGTAATGGGAAGAAATGCTGTAGAAGCCAAAGGAAGGGGTATTATATGAAACACCTCAAAACTGTGAATTCTCATAACCTGAATAGGCACATCTTGGATTATACACGTATTTCTAGATCACTACACTTGGTACTTACACAGTCGATTTCAGGCTTAAAATATTCCTCTCCCCTACCAATTTTTACTTTGAATTATGGTTCTCCAAGACAATTATTAGCTCCCTTGTCAGTAGTTACAAAGAAAAACAGAATTCTAAGAACTTTGGGAACTTGGTTGCTTCACTGATGTTGAGGTGTCTGCATGTGAATGCCCTTTGTTTTCTGTTGCAAAGTCCCCACAAAACCCCAGGTGATCTTTCTTCTCTCAACAGCACAGTCAGGACTTCTCCAACCCTCCAACCCTGATTTATTTTTATTAAGTCTTAATTGTCAAACTGACATAGCATCTACCCAGCATGAACAATAGCTTTTCTGAGAGTCTCCTACATACTTTTATCCATCAATTTATCATCTCTTTAATACTCAGGAAAGATAAACACCCAATTCTCCATGGTCTGGTACCCCTCCTTAACATTCATTATAGCAAACCACCCCAAGTCCTGCCAGAAGAGCTTAAATTGATTTCTGCATGTATGTCCCAGCTGGGGCTCCTTGGCTTCATGTCAGTCCCCAGGCCTACAGATGAGCTGGATGTATTTTGAATGCAGCTGTAGACCTTTTTAAAGAGCGTAAGCCAAAATGAGTTCATAATCCCTGGAATGCATGCTCTATGTAGGCTTTTCATTTTGGAGAAATCCCAGAGCTGGCAATTTCAGATAGCGTTTCACTGGCCTTGACCCTTTTGCATCCAGAAGGGATTTTTGTTTGTTTGTTTGTTTCTTTGTCCATCTGATGGACTCTCTACTGCCTTTGTGACATTTTGATTACATTTCTGCCTATTATAGAAAGAGACAAAGGTCCATATTCTAGGTGGGAAGACTTTTGATTCAGAATAGGGGCACACCACGTATGCTAGTAGAGGTTTGTTAAAATAGATGTGATGTAAGATACATCTATTTGAACACATGCTGTACTTACAATGGAACAGTAGGTTTGAGACACAAGATGGAAGGGGCATGCAACATGAAATTATTAAAAAGTGATCTATTTTGTTTTGTTAGTTCATAGAATATTGGTGAGTCTGCCCTTATATTTGTTAGTACAGTATTTATTATGTGTTTAATATATCAATAAAATAAAGCCTTTAATCTTAGTAGTTTGATAAGGATCTAAAAACATACTTTCAAAATGGTGCAAAGAACTGGAAAATGGAATTGATTTATAATGAAACCATAGTAGTCTATATGTGACACATATTAATGATTCATAAAAGGTGCTTTATCTTACCTTGGCAGGCACAAAAATCCTCTTTATATGGAATTCTAAACTTAACAGAATTAGTTAAATAAGAAATGATTCATTTTACACAACCTAGATTGTGGTTGCCAGTAGGCTACAACATGTTTCATCTCCTCCTCTTTCTTTTCTCCACAAAAATAACCAGAAAACACACACACACACACACACACACACACACGCACACACACACACACAACCACACACACACAAAACACAAAAATTAGGGAAATAAGACTGCTTTTGAAAACTTAAAGTTTAAAATCAGTAGCTCATGTATCAGAGCAGACTTGGGCAATGTGAAGAAAGAGAGCAACTCCAGGGTGGTAAAACAGCTGTGATCTGAGGGGGAGGAGTCTGAGTGCATCAGTATAAGTGGCTAGCTATCGAATCTCAGAAGGAGATTAGGGGCGGGTGTGGGCAGGGCCCATCCAGATTCATCAAAGGGAGAGGGCTGGTGCACACAAGCACTGTTTCCCTTGACAGGGCTAATCCAGTAGTAGATGAACAGGCCTTAACTTTCCTATCTTGAGAGTCATTTCTTAAGGTACCTGTGTCCCTCAATTCTAATTCCGTAACTTCCCAGCAGATAACTTGGACATCCCATATAAGCTGTTTGTTTGTAGGGAATGAATGTGCTGACTGTATGATCATTCATTGTGTTTCTCCCTGTAAGTCAATGAGTTGATTCACTTATAATCTGAGTTTTTCATTGATTATATAAATATATATTGATCAACTGTGATGCGCATAGCTTGCTTACTGGGAAGAAAAGCAAAATTTGGTAAATGTGAACAATTCAATCTACTTGGGAGTAGAATTTCTCATCACTAGTTAACAGATGGGTATTGTGTTGTGTGTGCGTGTGTATGTGCGTGTGGGTGTGTTTGAGGATCTGTGTGTTTGATTAATCATGTGAGTCTGGTCCTATGAGATACAGAGTTTCTCTTAGTGGGCCTGGGACAGCAACCTCAGGTTTCTGATCCTGTAAGTTGATTTCACTGCAGTACATCTTCCATTTGAATTATCCATAAAGCCAGCCAGAGGGTTTTGCCTTCATGTGCTCCTTGCAGCAGGATATTTGTACTTCATCCCTGTGTAAAACTTAATTGGGAACTCTCTGCCAGCAAAGTAATCCTTCTTTGGTACCTGGGAGGACACAGCTGACCCGGGATGGGGATTGCCAAAGAAATCATTCTTGTCTGTTCAGCAATCCTCGCTCATAGCATCAGACAGAGTGCTAGTCGAGGATTCCCTTATTTGAGTAAAAGACTCAAATAAACCACAGGAAAACTGTTATTCAAGGAGCAGGTGGCCAGTAACAGAATTAGATTCCCTTGTGGTTTTTCTTCCAGGTCCTCCCATTTACCTTAATATTGAAGGATTGTTCATTTGCTCCAATGGGGCAATCTTTACACTACCCATTGACCCTAAAAAAAAAAAAAAAAGGAATTTCTTCAACCATAGCTCCTGATGGGCAAGTTACAGGTCACCTTTGTGTATTCCATATTTCCCACAGATGAGTTTGGAGAGTAAGTGCTTGGTTCAACTGTGTCATAAACTTGCTGTGTGATTCGGATGAAACCGAGACTCAGTTTACTCATTTTTGATGAGAGTGTTGGGGTAGATAACAATGATTCTCAAATTATATTTAGCAACATGATTTTTGTCTATAAAAAATCTTACACAGAATCCCAGTACATAAAATAGACAAATGCAGAGTTGATAGAGGGCCTCTGAGCCCTGCTGCATATGCCTACTCCCTTGTTCTCCTAACCTGCATAACACTTCTTGAATCTGCTCCCTAAGAGGATTTAGTCCAGATTGAAAATCACTATACTAGATGGTCTCTGAAGTGCCTTCCACATATAAAGTTCTAAAAATCTTACAGTATTTTTTCCTTTTAATTTTCCAGGTATCATATCAGTGTGTGTCTATTAGTCCATCCATCCATCCACCATCTGTCTGTCTGTATGTATCTATTATGTATGTATGCTTGTATGTATATACGCCTATCTAATTATGAAAATGGCTCTGGAATCAGAATGCCTGGGTTTGTGTTCTTATGCTACCACTTCACTGGCTGTGTGACCTAGAACAAGTTAATTAACCTCTCTGTGCCTCAGGCCCCAATGATGGAAAGGTAGCAGGAATACTATATACTTCCAAATGTTGCGCTGTATATTACATATGTAAATGTGTTGAGCATGATATAAGAACTCAACAATAATATATTTTACCAATATATTAAATATATAATATATATAAAATATAATATATTTTACCAATATAATCTGGTAAACCTTTGAAGTTTACAGTGAATTTTAAAAAATATGTGAAGAGATTATGCTAAGTGAAATTAGTCAGAGAAAGACAAAACTCATATGACTTCGCTCATATGAAGACTTGAAGAGACAAAACAGATGAACATAAGGGAAGGGAAACAAAAAATAATATAAAAACAGGGAGGGGTACAAAACAGAAGAGACTCATAAATACGGAGAACAAACTGAGGGTTACGGGAGGGGTTGTGGGAGGGGGATGGGCTAAATGGGTAAGGGACACTAAGGAATCTACTCCTGAAATCATTGTTGCATTATATGGTAACTAATTTGGATGTAAATTAAAAAAAACACAACAAGTTAAAATAAAAAAAAAATGAAACAGTAAAAAAATATATGTAGAGAGAAGTTGCAACTAGGCCCTTCTCCCTCAAAAACACGTCCTAAGTCCTAGACCATAGGAGCTGGGGTAGAAGACAGCTAAGCTAAGGAGCAGCCCTAAAAAGGCAGAAGATGGGGCTGGGTCAATGGTGCTGGGGAAGCAGGTGCTGGGAGCAAGCTCTTCCCCTAAAGTTGATGATCATGGCAACAGAATGAAACCTTGTTTATAAGTCAGGATGATGCAGTCTGAATATTTACATAGCTTGTATACTAGCTCTTACCCCTATTGGACATTGCAGAGCTTCAAGCCCCTTGAAAATCCAACCCAGTATTTTTCCCAACTACTCAGGAAGTTTGGGTCAAATGACCTCCTGAATGTCCACACCTATTTGATCCTGTTTTCCTGACCCTGTTTTCCTGCCTGTATTACAGGCAGTCAGCGGGGCACTGTGGTGCCCTTTGCTGGGCATTGCCGAGCCAGTGGGCACTGCCACTGGTGTAGCATAGAGACTGCCATTACTCTTCCTGTCTGTAGGGCGGCATTCACCTGGGTGCACTGGAGAGCGTAAGACAGGAAAGCAGTATAATGTTCTTGGTTGAAGGGGCCAACATCTCTGTTTTCATTTCTCTTGGCCACACTGTCACGAAGTCCTGAGGCCAGAACAAGAACCAGAGTGCATAGATCTGAAGCCCTCTTTCTGCCACTTCAATATCTTTTAACCCCTACATACAGCCAGATACTCTGTTGGGGAGGAGCAGAGAAAGGGGAGGAATCTGAAAGATAGTATTTACTTAAAAGTGATTACTTAAATGGAAAGAATCAGATCTACCATAAATTGGTGAATTTCAAACACATGCTCCCTCCTTTTCCTTCACACCATGATCACCCTATTGGGTGTTTGAGCTCTTCCCTTCTGCTCTAGACACTTGTGAGTATTCAGGACTATTGAGTAGTGGGTTGTTTGCAGAGGACATTTTGGAAGGTGGGTATAGCTGGGAAGTGTTTTCAGGGCACTAAGCTTTTATTTAAAAAATTTTAACCTAATGTGCATTTGAGAAAAGCTGACTCTGAAGCAGTAGGTGGTTCTCCCCAAATTGCTGCCAAAGGGACAGCTTGGCTCTGAATCAGCTTCCCACATACAGATTGTAGTTTTAGTTTTATAGGAAATATTTTCAAGATAATGAATTATGGATGCCGTAAGAAATACTGGAGCCATGACCATTCTTTTGAAGGTCACACAAAAGGAATCCAGTAGACGTTTACATGCAGTGTTTATAAAGTCATTGTTCTGTACCAGACTACTGTACATTTGCAGAGAACTGGAAGCAACATGCAGAGCCTGCCCTCCCTGCCATTCTCTGATTGTGGCCAGGGGCATCATTATTCCCAAGGTCTGCTGGGCCAGCCCTTGGCTAATCTTTAATTCCCTTCCCCCCTTTCATTCCCTGTGACTAGTCTGTTACTAACTTTCTCCTTTATCACTCTGAAAGTCTTTCCTATCTGCGTGTTGCATATTTCCCACTTTATACCTCAATCGTGGCTTCTTAGTTTTTTCTTTTGCTCTCTGTGATTCTCTTCTGAACCATCTGACAAGTTGTTGAGAATCTAACATTCCATTTCATTGTCCCACTCAAAGTTAAAGTGACCTGCCCTGCCATCCTTTCCTGCCCTCACTTTCAGGATTGCACTTGACAGTGCATGAGCTGTCATGAGCTGAGCTAACCATGAGCTGAGCAAGTTTTAAATTTGGTAAATACCATGAAGCTAGAGCCTCCATTTGAAAGCTTGAGGGGCTGGGAATTTCAATAAGAAGCCCAATCTAAGTTCCCGTATATCCTTCATGCACTTTCTTGAATCATTTGTGTCATCAGATTTGAGGCCAGGTCTTCATCTCACATGTGGCCCCTGGCCATTGCGTCCTGTAACCGTGGTGGTTCACCTTCGGTGTCATGGGCACACTGCCTTTCTGAACATTTGCTTTCCAAGACCTCTCCTTCTCTGTTTATGTGCATAAACTCATATTTCTCCCCATCCATGAAGCCTTCCTTACATGACCACTGAAGGCTTCACTGAGTTCTCTCTTCCCTCTGAATTTTTAGAAATGGTAAATCGAGTGGCACAGACTAATTACAATGGGATTTGCATGCCTCATTTCATATTAAAGATGTTCTAACCTTCCCATTCCATTTCCTTGGAAGAATGTTAGAGGACAACCACTTTTTTTTTCCTGTTTGCTTGTGCTAAGGGTAGATAGAACCGTTCCTCCAGGTATCAGTGGTGGTAGTTCTGCTAGGGACTGGATTATATCTCATGCCAGCTTTGTTTGTTTCTTCATTTTCCAGGTTGTTTGTGTTTTATTGATGCTGGTGCTCAGGCCTTGACCGGTACCGCTGCGGCTGGTATAGCCACTCACTCCTTCCGCTGCTGCTTCTTGGTCTTCAGGTCTTCCTTGTGCTTGTTCAGCCGGTGGTGCATGGCAGGTGTCTTCTTGGGCCGCAGATCCAGGGGCTTGTGCTTCTTACCCTTGTAGAATTTAATTCTTGAGGTTCTCTTTCTGAGTCTGGTTGATGACAGTGAGAACATGAGGGATGGATTTGTGAACAACTCAGATCTTGGAGAGCTTGGAAGCAGTACCACCTGTCACTATGGCGCCACACAGCTTGGAGCTCCCCCTTCAGGTCTCCCGGCTGTTTAAGGAACTCCTTCTTCTTGCCAAGGTCTTGAGCCTTAATCTTGGCCATGTCTGTACAATTTGCCACCGCCACGAGGGAAAGAGGCTGAGGGAAAGAGCTCTCATGTTTACTCTGTATCCCTGCAGTTTTTAATGTCTTGCTTGGCATGGGGTGGATGCCTTATGTATACTTACTGATTGACTAATGGGTTAATTCTAGGACGTAACCATGCTTAACATGAAACCATTATGTGGAACACATAATTTCAGAATTATAAGGTAAAGTGAAGTAACTGTTATTCTGGAGTACACAACATATGTTTCAGGACAGAGTGAAGCATACCTTCAAATAATAAAATTATGGCTAGTATTTATAGAGTGCTAAGGAAGCATGTATTGCCCAAGCTATTCTAGATGTCTACCTGTGAGGTAGATACTGTTATTACCCCTTTTTAGAGGCAAGGAAGTCAAAACACAAGTATTAATTTTAGAATTGGAATTTGAACCAATTAAATTTGGTTTTATACTCAACGAAAGCATTAATACCTTCAGATCATTGGAACATCATGGCTTATAGCAATCAGAAACAGCAGTAAGACAAGTTTCCAGGAAGTCTGCAGCAGGGTTTACTGATAGAGTAAGCCAAGTGCCAAGTTTTACATGTTCCACTTGTGAAAAAGACTGTGAGCATCACTCTTTTCAACTACTGATAGGCACTATAGGACATAGGCAACGCATGTTATAACAATCACAGCAGGTAGCAACTTCCAAATACAAGGACAATATAAGATACAAATTTGATGATGAATATACTTTTAGAGATCTTGTTTCTGTTTATATTAATTAATGTATGAGACATAAATTTTATGAAAATTACATTCATTTTTGTGTAAAAAGCCAGATAGTTAATATTTTAGGCCATTTATTGACCACAGAGTCTCTGTCACAACTATTCAAGTTGGCCATTGCTGCGCAAAAACAGCCATGAAAAATATGTAAGTGCATGGGGTGGCAGTGCTTTTATCAGTAATACCGTATTACAATAAATAGGCAACTTCTTGGGTTTTTGGTCCATGGCCCTTAGTTTCCTGACTCTTGGCTTAGGTAAATAATTTCTGTCCTGCCAGTTTACCACTGGAATTGTGGTGTCAAATCTACATCTTTCAAATTATTCCCTCTATAATTCTGTTAGGAACCAATGAATAATGAAACTACTTTTTAATTTTTCCGCCAGGTTTTCATTATTCTTCCTATCCATGAGTTTTTAAAAATGTCTCTCAGGTATAAAATTAATTAAAAGCTCGAAAAGCAATAGCAAACTCTATGTTTTGTATATTACTTTATATTCATTGACTTAAGGACCTGGAAAAGGCACAAGTACTCAATTTTAGTTTCTTGTAATTTAGATGTTTCAGATTTGCTTCCAATCCTTAGTCCCAAATTTCCTGGGGCAAAAATATAGTAGCAGAAAGAAGGAAGAGATGAAAGAAAGGAATAAAGTCAGAAAAAGAGAAGAGAGGGAAAGGGTGAGGGACTCTGGACTACAAAGAAAAAAAATACTTATGGCATTCTTAAGACTTAGGCTACTCTAATACAGAGCAAATTATGAAATACCTATCATGGATACACATAAGTATGACAGCCCTGTCTAACAAGCACGTGCACGTGCGCGCGCACACACACACACACACACACACACACAGTTACTGAACTAAGTAGGTATTACTTGAAACAATAGAACCAACACCATGAAATATTTTAGAAAACTTGGAACTAGTGCATAGGCTTTCTCTTAAAATTCTGCAGTTTTAGGATTAAAGTATGTAAGGAAATTTTATTTAATTTCTATTTGTATTGATTAATGTTTTCCCCCTTCAAATGGAAATGGTAGAACGTTGCTCTTGACTACAGAACTGTTGCTGTAAGCCAAGCAATGGTGATTCTTCATCTGATCTTTCTGTTTATAGAGATGAGTATCAGAGATGCTGTGTTCATGAATTTGATCAAGCTTGAGGGAAAGAAAAGGGATCTTTTTGAAGTGTAAGTCAGGCTGTGATATAGGCAGAAGGTGGTAAATAGGGGCAACTACCTTTGTGGTGTGAAAAACTCTGCTTCTTCTGAACTTGGCCTCTGGGCATGAGAATGATGGGAAATCATACACTCTGAGAAGAAGCCAATGTATGTTGTATTTAAGGAAATATTTATTTTCCTCAATAGGGGTTGAGGTGTGATTTTCTGAAAATTCTCTGGTAATATTTGCCGAAAATTTCTCTGTGCGTGTGTTGATACGGTTCCTCTCTGCAGAAGAACTAGGAAGAATGAGAGGGTTACCTGGGCCTGGGGTGGGTGGAGAAGAATCTAGAGTATTGAAGCATTTTCACTCCACCTCACCATCTGCTGTGGTGGTTATTGGTGGCTAAACGTAGGTTTGAGGCTCTACTGCTACAGGTCTCTTAAGGCTTGATTCTACAGTAAAATAAACTTTCGTGGTCAGGCAGTAGGTTTCTTCTAAAAGGGTGTGTATAGAAGACAGTAATATGGATGTGTATCCATGGGATTCATTTGAGAAGGGCTTAGCTTTTGTTTTACGTTTTGTGTTTGCTTTTTTTTTTACTTTTCCCACAAACTCTGGAAATAACCATATTGAAAGGTTCTAAAGTTGTTGCCTTATGTTGGACTTGACTTTAATTACCCCCAACTTGTTTGTAAAGTGAGTTTCCCCTGAATCATGTAATGTGGGTGGTGGTTGGAATTAAGAGATGCAATTTTAAAAGGATTCTTCCATGGGAACCTGCATAGCAGTGTGGGTATGAGAACCCCGGAGAGAGAAGGTGTGGGAGTCTTTGGTGGAGCTGAGACTCATTGTTGTGTGGGGGAAGCCATGGGGTGAAGCAGATGCCGGCAGAATGACATAGAAGCCGGTGCAAGATCCCAAAACAGTCTTCTCAAAATGAAAGCAAATATTGCTCTCAAAAGTCAAAGAATCAAAGCAAGTTTCTGTGCTGATTCACTTGGCTCCTATGTCTTACTCCTACAGATTGCCTGAAATAAAACATTTTAAGAACCCTGGTACCATGAGAAATTATCAGATGCATCCGGCTATAAATTGTACTAATCTTCTTTCCTTGCATTAAATCTTTCAAATTGTCCTCAGTAGTTGCTAAAAACAACCACTTAGGCAGCCCATCTTCTCCTACCTAGTGTAGCAATGTAGTTCCTCAGTTAGACTTATGTTATTGCCATACTTGGCTGATTCAAACAGAATGGCATGTAATGACAATGTAAGTACTGGATTTCCTCCTTTGTACTCAGGTGGACAATTCAGTGGTATTGTCACCAGTACCCTTCTTATTCCTTCCATATTTCTCCTTTCTGCCTAACTTAGAGGAAAAGGAGCCACTCTTTGGATGCTTCATTTCTAGGAATGGGAGCGGGAATGAGCACGTGGAGATGGGTGCCATAGAGTTAAACACAGTAATTAATATTGAGTGGGAGGCACAGGCTTAAAATTGGATAGACACACTTTGGGATACTAGGCAAGTCCCTCATCCTCTTTGAATCTCAATTCTTTATCAGTAAAAAAGGTGATAATAATGGAACATTTTTGTTAGGATTGTTGTAAAAATGATAACAAAGATGCTTAAAAAACATTGAGGACAATGCCTGGGTCATTGTAAGCACTCAACAATTGCTCTTTACTCAATAGGTATTTGTTGAATTAATATCCAAATATTACAGCACATCAGCATAATACTTTGAAAGATTCTGTTACCATTTCCAATGGGAATAATTTGAATTCTGATTTCCTGTATCTGATGCTGGATAGGAGGTGATAGCCTCTGCTGTGCTCCCCTATTAACATCAGTATGAGTGGGCTTTATGTAAATGAGACATTTGCATTCATGGTGATGGGAAGAATGAGTTCTAAATCATGTGGACTCTTTAGCACCTCATTTTCTTGTTTTTTGGTGTTGCGCTTCATCCAATGCACCTGTGGTCTGCATGTCTGACTGAGCTGCAGTCATTAAACCATTAAACAGATATGTGAAGTCTCTTTTTAAATTAATGACATATGCTTCCACTGTTTACATTTTGAGCAAATGATAGAAGTTTCCAGTGCATCTATGGGCAATTTTTAAATGAAGTGAAATCTCACCACTTAAATACTTACCTTTTCAAATTGCTGGTTCACTCGTATCAGGGACAAATGGAAAAAGTTGCTGATGCTGGTGCTAGCATGAGCTTTTCCTATCAGCATAACCATGTGATTAAAAACCATTAAGTAGTTTATTAATTTTTAAAATTTGTTGGCATATATTCCTTGCCAGGAATGTCTTTTCCACTCTTCTCCATATAATAGGAATAATTAAATATAATAGTAATAATAGTAGTAACGATATTTCTGGACTTGCTCTGTATCAGGCATTGTTCTAAGTCCTTTACATGTTTTAACTACATTTAATCTTATCCCTGAATATGGCAGATACAATGTAATCCCGCTTTTACAAGTACAGAAATTAAAGCTCAGCAATATTGAGCAACCTGTTTAAGGCTACACAGCTACTAAGTGGCACAGCTGGGATTTAAAGCCAGGCAGTTTGTTCCAGAGTTCACACTTTTAAAATAAATTACACCAAACTGCTTCTTCATTTAGTTCACTCTCAAAATTTCTTAAAAGCTCAGCTCATTGTCATTTCCTCCTGATCTACTTCCCTTGCCCAGTGTACCTCCCCTGCCCCAATTCCTACGGCATTATTTCGTTTATGTTATTCATTTGTCATTTAGGGAACTCTACTTATCATTGATAATTAATTGTTTTCATGTGTAGGTCCTATCTATCCCCAGTGATTTGAACTCCATGTATCATGCCTTGTAAATGTCTTCCTTGGAGCAGGTAATGATGGGTGAAGAATCCTCGCTTTGACAATACCTCTCTACACAGGAAAAGTGCAGCATAATTTTATCAACTGTCAAGGGATAAATTCTTTTCACCTATTTTCAGATATATGAGGTAGAAAACCAGTCTGAGGTAGGAGGAAAACTAAGCATTTAGGTTCTTGGATTCAGTTCTTTGTTGCTTGTGTGTGAATGATCATCTTGAGTCCATATGTTTGGAGAGTTATTTTACCCTGGCCAATATTTTACTATAGGGCTTTATTTATTAACATTAACAAGAATCATGGGACTAGACCCTCATGCCTCAGATGGAAAGTTTACACCTACTAAGAGAGTCCAGAGCAAGGCAATTAGCACTTACGGTTTTGAGTTGAATGAATGGAAACCATCTGAGAATTAGAAAGCATGCCAAAGTAGCCAGCACAATGGAAATCAAATTTTCAAAAAATGGCTAACTGGATTCTGTGACTGCATAATCATTTTCAGAAATGTTCTACAGCCAGAATTTCTCAAAACCCAGATCACATTGGTTTCTTTCCAGAACAGATGATGCCTAACTGCTTGTTCTATAGACATTTTTATTCCCTCTGTGGGAGATGTATTTCAAAATGGGACAAATATTCTCTTCTTGGCAGTTAGGAGTAGGTGAACTAGATATGACTGAACTCAGGAACTGAAGTTGGAGCATCCAATACTTGGTGGGCTCACTTGACCAGTGGGGCAGAGAAATCCCCATTGTAAACTTCACCGCGTATATCCATTAGGCAAGAATCGGTATTTACACAAGAAATTAATGAGGGAAGTTAGAAAATGCTTAGTAGAATTCCACTGTTATATTTTAATCTCCCCCAAACCATAGATGAGAATCATGGTTGCAATGCCATGCAAACCTGACATGATTATAAGTTCAATATTAGCTTTAATATGTTTTTAGGCAGGGTGCCTAGGTGGCTCAGTGGGTTAAGCATCGGACTCTTGGTTTTGGCTCAGGTCATGATCTCACGGTCGGTTTCGTGAGCTCGAGCGCCATGTTGGGCTCTGGGCTGATGGCGCAGAGCCTGCTTGAGATTCTCGGTCTCCCTTTCTCTCTCTCTTCCCCTCCCCCACTTGTGATGTTTCTGTCCCTCTCAAAATAAATAAATAAACTTAAAAAATAAAATAAAATAAAATGTTTTTAGGCAGAAGAAAGCCACAAAGGAGAGACTTCTTTGTTTTTACCTATCTGGAAAACTGGTGTGATAAAGAAAGCAGCACAGCATTGCTGGCTGGATCTGAAAGTAGGGAGGAGGGGCTGTGGATTTATCCAACGAACCATTGATTTTCTAGTGTTTTTTTGGAAATGCCTGTGTTGCTTTATGTTTTCATTCACTCATAGTTGCTTCTGCTAATAAAGATCCTCTGGTGGCAGTAATTCTCAGCAGAGTGAAGTCGTTCAGCAATGAAATCCTTGGTGTATTCACTAACATGAAGTGCGATCTGTCCTTGCACATGGTACACATTCAGTTCTGCAGAGAGTCACATTGCTATTTATGCCTTTTGTTTAGTTACACAAGGGAACTAGAACAAGGAGTGTAGATTTTCACCTTGGCTTTTACAAGGTACATTATGAGCTATACACCTCCTTAGAATGAGCTTGGCAGTCCCTGGTTCTTAGGCAACAATTATTTGCAACTGGACTTAAGGAAAAGGGACATTAATTGCTGGTAATTAGTAGTTCACAGAGATTTTTTTTTTTTACCGTGAAAGAATCAATCTCCTGAGAAGAGTGAGAAAAGAGAGAATGAATAGAAAAGCGAGGTTTTAGCTTTAGAATCCAAGCATTTTGAGCATAGTGTCATACCAGTGGCTCACTCTGGTTTTATTTTGTGGCTCACAAAGCTTTATGTCACCTTCCCCCTTTTAAAATTTAATATTATTTTATCAAAGTTCTACATGTACGTTGTTGCAAAAGTCAAATCTTTTACAAAGCTCATAATGAAAAAGAGCAATTTCCCGCTCCACTCCTTCCCTGTTTGATTGGTAGTGTCTGGAGGCAGCCTCTTTCAACTTGAAGCTGAAGCTCTTTCTTCTGCTGTTTACTGCCACATTTCTCAATAACATGCTTGCAACATCATTTCTTGATTATTTTTCAGCTTTAGGTCTTATTTACCGGTTTCTTATTATGGAAGGTAAAAACTTAGTGCTCTTAAAGCCACGTCCTGCAACTTCAGGACCTACTTCCCCTCTTCATCTTCTCTTGTTGCTTTATCATTTTGATTGCATCAGTATTCACCAGTTACATTCTTGGTGTAATTATATAAATTGATGTGACTATATAAATATTATTCACAGATGTGATGTATGCCAAGTTTAGGTTTTCCTGGGGTCAATAATTGTCTTTGTCCCACTTTTTCTTTCCTTCTTTCATCTGTCCTTAGGCTTCTCTGTACTTAAGCAGAAATGATCACTAAGTCATTCTTAGTTGTCTGCCAAAAGTAAAAGTCTCCTCTGTAATACAACCAGTCCCTGTGAAAATATTAGGTAATCAGTCTTCGTCCTTTTGTTCTGGGAGGAGGAGAGTTGGAGCACATCCTTCTGGGGGCCCTCTCTTCTGTTGTGATCTGGACTGGTTGCTTACAAGGCCCAATGCATAACTGCCATCCTGCGAACTCCCCTTCACCACCCTTGGGAAGATTCTCTTTGCTTTGCTTCTATAATGGATCCCCTGTTTCCTGGATCCAGTGTCCTCCTCAGTTTCCTCCCATAATTTGGTTTGGAACATCATTTAGTAGTTGATCAAAAAGGGTATGGGAAGTAAAGTTTTTGGGAACTTACATGTCTGATCATGATTTTGTTTTTTCCTCACACATGATTTCTTGCTTGGTCAACTGGAGGTGTCCAAGATGGAAGTCCTATTTCTGTATAATATTTGACATTACTGCCCCTGATTTTGGGGCTTCTGGTGTTGCTGTAGAGAAATCTGATTCTTGATCAGATTTTGATTCTTGATCAATCAGCATTGTCATGCTGATTCTTGATCCTTTGAATCTGGTCTTCTTGTTTTTTAATTCTCTCAGGAAATTATTGAATCTTTTTTTTTTGCCCTTGCTGATCTGAAATTTTTAAATGATGTGCCTTATAATATAATAAGTTCTCTTTCTTTCTTTCCTTTGGTTACTATTTTTAATCTGGAAACTCTTGCCTTTCAATTTGGGGAAATTTTCTTGAAATTAAAAAAATAATTTCTTCCCTTCTGTTTTATCTATTCTTTTTTCCTGATGTTGGATTGCCTGAATTGATCCTAATCTTCTCTCTCTTATATTTCATCTATTTTGCCTTATATTCTACCTTTTAAGAGATTTACTTAATTTTATCCTCAAATCCTTTTGTTGAAATTTTGATTTCTGCCATTATCATTTTAATTTCCAAAAAATGTTTTATATTTTGTTTCCCGAATGTTCTTTTTTTGCTTTATTTTCTTGTTTCATGGACACCATATCTTTTCTTATTTTTCTAAGTATATGAATTAATCTTCATAACTAAAACCATTTAGTTTTTTCTTTTCTTCCCTGCATTGTCTGTTTCTTGTAAGATAGTTTCTGTTTATGATTTTGGTCTCTGTCTTTTACATTAGAAGACTTTCTCTAGTGTCTGGTGACACTGGACTGGCCATTTACTTTTACTGCTTACCTGATTATGTTTGTATAATTTGAGTACTTTAATGTGGCTTCACTTCTTCTTGCCTTTTGAATTATTGCCATGTGCAAATATTTACATATATATATATATATATATATATATATATATATAAAACCTTGTAAAAAGCACTACAATCTTTGTTTTGCATAGTCAAAATTCATTTGTTTTTCTATTTGTCTCACATCTTATTTTTCCTGCTGTTTTTCATTCATCTGTTTGTTTCTTTGCTTCTGGAATACTTTTCTTTCTGCTTGAAGAATTTCCCTTAGTATTTCTTTTAATTCAGGTGTGCTGGTGATGAATTTGTCAAAGCTTTTATTTTGTGGAAAGTATTTATTTCATTTTGGATTTTGAAGGGGATATTCACTAAGTATAATATTGTAGGTTGGCAGTTACTATCTTTCAGCATTTTAAGATAGACTTCATTGTCTTCTGTCTTCCAGTATTTCTGTGGAGAAGGTGGCTCTTAGTCTTAATGTTGTTCCTTAGGAAATAGTGTGACTTTTGTCCTCTGGCTACTTATAAGATTTCTTTTCAGCAGTTATACTATGATGTGACAAGGAATGACTTTTTTTCCCCATTTATCCTGCTTGGGATTTATAGCACTTTTTTGAATTTGGGGGTTAATGTTTTTCATCAGCTTTGGAAAATCGCAGCTATTTTGTCTGCACATAGTGTTTCCATTTAATTCTTTTTTTTCAACATGTGATGTTTTTGTTGTTGTTGTTGTTGTTGTTTTTAGTCCTCCAGCTTTATTGAGGTACAGTAAACATACAAAATTATGTAAGTTTAAGGTGTTCAAAGTGATGATTTGATATATGTTGTATTTACAGACATTTGTCATATTGCAAAATGATTGCCCCAATAAGGTGGGTTAACACCTCCATCATCTCATATAGTTATCTCTTGTTTTTTTTTGTTTGTTTGTTTTGTTTTGTTTTGTTTTGTTTTGTTTTGTGGTGAGTACTTTTAGGATTTACTTTCTTAGCCATATTCAAACATATACCACACAATATTGTTGACTGTAGTTCCCATGCTGTACATTACATCCTTAGAACTTATTCATCTAATAACTGGAAGTCTGTACCCTTTAACCACCTTCACCCATTTCTCCTCCCCACCCCCCTCCCTGGTCCATACACACTGCTGGGTTACCAGTCTACTTTCTGTTTCTCTGAGTTCAGTTTTTTAGATTCCACACACCAGTGCAATCATACTCTACTTATCTCTCTCTCTCTGACTTACTTCACTTAGCACAATGCTGTCAAAGTTCAACTATGTTGTCACAAATGGCAAGATTTCCTTCTTTTTTATGGCTGAGTTATCTAACATTTTTTTATCCATTCCACCATCAATGGTGATATGACAGTGAATTTAGTAAAGAAAACCCTTCTCCTTGTAGAGCCTTGCATTTTTCTGGAGAATATGGTGATAAACTAATAAATTTATATTATAATGTTAGTATGATGTATGTGTCATAAAAAAAATAAGGCAGGGTAAAAAAATGCAGCAGGGTGATACTGCTTTAGATAGGATGGTCAGAGTCATCCTCTTGAGGAGTGATTTTGGGATCTGGACAAGCCAAAGGTGGACCCAGTGTATACCATGCAAGGAACATGAAAACAAACAAAAAGTCGTCTAAGTAACTCTTCTACACTGTGACATAATATTTACATATTTAGAGTTAGAAAAAAAATTCTTAACTTACTTTATTTGGTAATCCAGATCCCTGTTCATCTAGGATAATGTTCTTTAAAATGTATATGTACAGTAGACCAGCTATATGAAGATTATAGGTATCATGTTTATTGTATCTAAATCCAGTAATATTTATAATACACTTTTTAAGTAAGCAAAATTCAGGTTCCATTTGCCATTTCTTCTTCTTTTTAAAAAAATTTTAAATGTTTATTTTTGAGAGAGAGAGAGACAGAATGTGAGTGGGGGAGGGTCAGAGAGAGAGAAAGAGAGAGACAGAATCTGAAGCAGGCTCTAGGCTCTGAGTGGTCAGCACAGAGCCAGATGCGGGGCTCGAACTCACGAACTGCGGGATCATGACCTGAGCCGAAGTCTGACACTTAACCGACTGAGCCATCCAGGTGCCCCTTCATTTGCCATTTCTTGTGTATGAAGATATTTATTAGATTCACTAGGAACTATCTTCAGAATTACTTTAGAAAAACATTGGGTCCAGGGAATACAGGATGGGTTAGTTTTCTGATCTTCGGTGAAGACAATGAAGTGAAGTTGCAAAGAGACTGTCACATTGTCTTCTCCAGCAGGCTCATGTAAGTGCTGAGACCTCTGACCCTGCTGCTACAGGGATCCGTGTACTGGGGAGGGGCTCCTCCCCTTGTTTTGGAGAGTGATTCTGCTCCATGATATGTGTGTCTAGAAGATAAACTTGTCTTTTTTCTTTTGTAATCATAGAAGCAAGTTAAGAGACAGTGCTGTCCCAGCACGTCTCCTGTTGGCTGTGGGCTCTGGTAATATCTGCCGTCCCTGGCGTGTGTGTTCATTTTCTCATTCTCTTTGAAGCCTCACTGTTTGCACTGCAAAGAAGTTAAGATCCTTGAGACTGTCTAGGCTGAATGTGGTCTTAAACCCAATGTTTTATTTACTATTCAAAAGCTCTGTCTTTGAGAGCATATTTACCAACAGGTAAACTAGGAGAACTTATAATGATAACCTGAAATACCACCAACTCTATTTAAATTGCCCTGCTTTTAAAATGTGTTTGTTTTGGCTGTGGTTAAAATGACTTAATATAGCAAGTTGATACTTTGAAGTGAAACATATTTTGAACGATTGTTTTATTTTTTTAAACGATGCAAGTGTTTTGATAACTCTGTAATTAATTATAATGTACTCAGTTAATGGACATGAACAAAATATAAGCATTCAATATGTTAACTAAGCTAGTTAATTACTCAAAAATGAAAATATTGAAAAAGTGCTTTTAAAAATAACTTAGTGTCCTATCTCTATTCTTGCCTCTGTAAGTTAGAATTTAATAAATGAAGTATTCACAAATTGTGTTGCACACATGGCTTAAGTTCTAAGTAAAGGAAAGAAAATATATCATATGCCAACCAAAAAGTCAATCCTGTAACTGCTGATACTTTTTTTCCTGTGAGCTCCACCCTAGTTCATAGGTCCCCAGAAATATTAATCAAAAGTGTGCTGTATATTCTGGGTGGTTTTCAGTAATATAATATATTTTATACAGAAAATCCATATGTAAACTATTAGTAGGCAGAACATACAGATTTTTATATCATTTGATTATGTGGCTCAAATTTGTACTAAGGTTTACTGTGTATTTCTGTAGAGTTAATTGGTCACAGAGGGCTTCGACTCTATTTTGACCTAATTACTTGGTGTAGAACCATATACAAGCTGCTGGGAACTTTACTTGCATGATTATACTCTGGAATGCTAGAGCACCTTTCCCCAAAAGAAATTTCATGCGTTGTATGTAATATTATTTACTCTTTATACATACTTATGCTGGTAAGATAAAGCCCTTCTTTTTAAAAAAATTTTTTATTTATTTTGAGAGAGAAAGAGAGAGAGAGAGAATGAATGGGGAGGGGCAGAGAGCAAGGGAGAGAGAGAATAACAAGTAGGCTCTACGTTGTCAGCAGAGAGCCCAACGCGGGGCTCAGTCTCACAAACCATGAGATCATGACCTGAGCCAAAATCAAGAGTCAGACACATAACTGACTGAGCCACCCACGTGCTCCAAAGTCCTTCTATCCTCAAGAACACTCCTTGCTCGTGTGTGTGTGTGTGTGTGTGTGTGTGTGTGTGTGAGTGTGTGTAGGGGATAATCTAGAATTCAGTTTTATAATCTCATGTATAGAAGTTTTTTTTTTCTTGCCTCTCATTAGGGGATCATTGTGTTGTTGCTGATAACCTGTGGAAACTCTGTGAGTCTGTGTGTGTGTGTGTGTGTGTGTGTGTGTGTGTGTGTGTGTCTGCTGTCTCCAGTGGAAAGCCCAGCAATATGTTTCAGGGGCATTTGTCATCATTTTCCTGAGACCTTCTTGTATGCTTAGTTCTTCCCAGATCAAACACATACCTGATTATAATGGAGATATCACATGAATATCAAAGTTGTAACTTTGTTGTTCCCTTAAAGGACCCAAGGGAAAGTCCGATGGATTCATGCTTCAAGGTGAGGGTGCTCACACGTGTCTCTCCTGACCCCTCCTCTTTCCTTTTCCTTCTTTAGCTTCAAAGCACCCACTCATGTCTCTTAGACAAGTGCCCTCAGGCGTCCTTTGGGGGACTTGAGTCTCCTCACAAGAGGAAGAGATAACCCTTTCAACACATCCCTTTGATCCCTTCTGGGGTCTTACAAACTCCAAGGCTGCATATTTGTGTGGGTGCTCCTGGAGGCTCTCCTCTGCCCATCAATCATTGCTGGGCTCAGATCCTGTAACAGAGAATGCATGTGGGTGCTCAGTTCCTGTTTTGTCTACCCAGTGGTGAGAGTTATAGCCAATTTCTTCACTTGCTTATGTAAGAAGCAAGCACACTATACTCTACTAAGGAGAGAGTTATGTTTTCTAGTCACACATGAAAAAGCTTATTTATTATGTCACATAACTCTGACCATGCCCCCTATAAAATAATCAGCCCCTACATTTTTGTGCATATGAGCAATTTATTTGCCATGTCCCTGGATTATTTCTCATGTTGGTGGATTATTTCTCCCCTGTTAGAATGTGAGCTTTGTGAAGGCACAGGTGTTTGTTTTGTTTAACATTGCTCTATCCCAATCTCTGGAACAGTGCCTAGCACAAAATAAGTGCGCAATGCATATTTGTTGAATAAATGAATATCGTAAGGATTATACACTACCAACAAATGGCTTCTTTGTTGCCATAAAGAGGTGGGGGGTATTTGTGAAGAGAATGTCATCTTAGAGTAGTTTCTATTTTATTGTAAGTTTCATGCCAAATACAAGAGAAAAAAAAGTTTCTTATTTACCTCCTTCCTCCCTTCCCTCTTCCCCCCCCCCCCCCGCCGCAAACACTCATACTGATCAGGGATGACTAAGGTGAAGAAACTGAAGGACAGAGAATACACAGAATTTATTTTACTAATGGGCAACTGGTCAGTTTGTCATGGTGGACCAAGGACTCTAGACTTGGACCTACTTCAAATTGATCTGGTTTAAATGGATCACACTGCATTCAGAATTATAACTACCATTTGGTGAGTAGACAAGGTTTGCCTCTCAAAGCTAACAAATAAATTTAAAAGTATACATATCAGTAATAAATAAACTTTAAATTTTTCAAGTCAAAGCTTGCAGTGCACTCAAGGATATTAAGCATCTGGTTTTTAAAAACAAGAATGTTCAATAAAGCAGATACCAGCAGTAGCCTCCAGAAACTTGAGCAAAGACCAGTCAGGCTTTGTGGTAAGTGGCTATCACACTGGGTTTTGAAATTGTGTTGTGCTGGGGCAAGTCAAAAGAAATGTGAATGTAACACAAATAAAGAATGGAGTGAATGCAGGATTCATTCTTTTGAGAATATGAGCACTGTGCATCAAAGCAGGGAGGAGAGCTGATTGGGTTAATTTTCCTTCTGGATAATAAATATTGTGGTATAAGGCAGGAAGAGAGGGAAGGGACCACTGTGAATGACTAAAAAGAAAATTGCTAAAATCTCTATGTTGGTAATTGATCTTAATGGAACTTAATGATTTTATTACCATAATCAGTCACCTCTTATCTTGCTTTTGCTTCCACTAGGCTTTGAGAACTATTAACTCTTATTATGTGGCTGTGGTCAGGAAGAAACTGCTTGGTAACAAGTTTTAATTCCTATTGCAGTGTAACTTTGGCAAACTTATTTGTTTGCGTTCAGAGCATTGGAAAAAAAGTTACTGTAAGATGAGTTGGGGTGGAGGGAATTGGTAGAGGTGTATATCGTTATGTTGATTTTTACTCTCAAGACCCAATGTGAGTGTTCTGAAGTCACAAATCATGTTTACTCATTCTGTATTCCCTGTGTCACACATAGTACCTAATATAAAGTAGGCACCTCATAAATACTTATGGAATGGGCAGTAAAAATAACTAATGTCTGTTTAATTCTTCATATTTTGTTTCTTGGAAATGGAGGTGATCTATGGATTGTCACAGGTCAAATTACTCTTTTAATTGGTGCTTTATTAACAGATATTATAGGTGCTATGTTTCAGATGTGGACATATCCCGTATTAAATATACGTCTGCCATTTGTTTAGGCTAGTATGCGTCTTAAAGATGAAAACCCACAGCCAAATGAACTTTGGTTCTGTGCAATTGCTGAGAGATTTTTTTTTTTGCTTGTCAGTGAAAAACTGACTTTTTAGTAAGATTTTAGACTTGTGGATTAGAAGATCATGATAGTAATCCTCAGGAAATATTGGTAATATTGTGACCATTTTATCATAATTGCAGTACCCAACATATCTGTATATTTTTCATATATACATAATGAATTAGACAGTTCTGGATAGGCTGTTATTTCCATCTCTATTTTCTTGTGAAAGTTATATGCTTGATTTTGTGAAATAGCTTTTTATTTTGAAATAGTTTAAGACTCACAAAGAGTTGCAAAAATAGTACAGAGAGTTTCCAGTGTACTCTTCACCTGGCTTCCTCTGGAGCTAATATCTTACATAACTAGAGTGCATTGTCACAGTCAGGAGGTTGGTATTGGTACGGTATACTCAAATACAGAACTTATTCAGATATCACTAGTTTTTAAATGTACTCTTTGTGTATTTGTGTTTGTGTGTGTGTGTAGTTCTATAAAGTGTACCACATGTGTGGACTCTTGTAACCAACACCATATTCAGGTACAAAACTTCCATCACCACAAAGAAACTCCTGTGCTTTCCCATAAATGTCACATCCTTCCTCCAAACCTAACTCCTGCAACTACTAGTGTGTTCTCCCCTGCTATAACTTGGTCTCTTAGAGATTGCTGTATAAAGGTAACCATTTGATAGGTAACCTTCTGATAAGGACTTTTTTCACTTTGTATGATGTCCTTGAGATCTAGCCAAGTTAACAATATTTTGTTCCTATTTATGGACTAGCGGTGTTGCATGCATGTTTGATTTTTGGTAACAAACCTTCAATTCCACAGCCAAAGCATCCTACAAACTGACACTAAAGGTTTCTCAAGAATTATGGTCTCGGGGCATATTATGGAAAAGGCTCCCAAAGCCACAGAATGATACAAGGAATGAAGAAGACAGTCTTTCTCAACTGCTTCATGTGCTCTGAGCTTTCTTACAAATGAATGCCATCCAGTCCAGCTCTCACTTGTTTTATTAATTTCTTTTTATGATGGTGACACTTCAGGATTTCCCACTGCTTTCTTCAGCTCCTGGGCATTGGCTGCTTCTTTGCTGTCTATATATTCTTTCTAACTTATTTTCCAAATCCTGATTTTAGTGTTGACCCCAGCTTAATTAAACCTAAACTACTCCTCCAAGGAGTCAAGCAGCCTGGGAACATGTGTTGATCCCTGGGGTAGGTCTGGAAGGCCTCTATTTGCACAAGTGACTGAAGATACCTCCAAGAGTCACAGTTGTTTAGGGACCAGGGGGCAAAATCTATAGAAAAAATGCACTCCTCAGAATACAATGTCTGTCATTGAGGTTTGCCAAGGGGGTTTCAAACAAAAGGCTTTGAGAAACTAAATGAGCTCTTTTTCTTTAATCTCTTAGGGACACTGAGTACAGGACACAAAGGCAATGTGCCAGAAGCACCGCACTGATAGGCAGTGGTGATTAGGGCAGCTTTGGCAACAGAGGTGATATCACTGTGTCAGAAGCAATATCAGTGCATGATGAGGCATCTCCTCCAGAGTGCTTGACCTTGTTACTGGTTCCCTTAGCATTGGCATCACCACCTCTGTGCTTTGGCAGCCTTGGGCAGACCTCCACTGGCTTGGCAGGGTGGCAGTGCTTCCTGTAACCACTGGTATGAAGGCAGTATTTTCTACATCAGTGTTGAGAGGTGATGTGTGTGTGTGTGTGTGTGTGTGTGTGTGTGGTGTTTGACTTACAATCTCTGGAGGTATCGTCCTGCGGAAGTATCACAGCCTCTCAAACTATTTCCTATATTGATTTTGTAGAAGAAAAGTGGATCTAATACTCTGTCTAGAAAACTATAAAAAATCTTGTTGAATTTCAAAGCTTCTACTTGGTTTTATTGTAGTAAGCAGTGAACATCAGTAGAAAGATACTTTTGTAGAGGAACTCACTTATTACTCAGGTACCAAAAATAATATTTTTCTATGATATGCATTATATGTACATATAATATTTCCTTAAATTAAAAAAAATTTTTTTAAGTTTATTTATTTTGAGAGAGAGCACAAGTAGGGGAGGGGCAGAGAGAGAAAGAGGGAGAGAGAGAGAGAGAGAGAGAGAGAGAGAGAGAGAGAGAATCTCAAGCAGGCTTTGCACTGTCAGCATGGAGCCCAATACAGGGCTTGAACCTATGAACCACGAGATCATGACCTGAGCCAAAGTTGGACGCTTCACCAACTGAGTCACCTAGGCACCCCATTTTCTTTTCTAAAATGTTTATTTATTTATTTTGAGAGAGAGAGAGAGAGAGAGAGAGAGAGAGAGAGAGAGAGCATGCATGAGCAGGGGAGGGGCAGAGAGAGAGGGAGAGAGAATCCCAAGGAGGCTCCATGCTGTCAGTGTGGAGCCCGACACGGGGCTTAATCCCACGAACCATAAGATCATGACCTGAGCTGGAATCAAGAGCTGGATGCTCAACTGAATGAGCCACCCAGGAGCCCCTGTACATATAATATTTTCTGAGAATGAAAATAGAGGAAATACAAAGGGCAAGTGCCACTGTTTTTCAAATAATGTGAAATACTGACGTTAGGAGTGCTTGTACAGAGATGGATAGCAAAGTGTTTCTTTTCTTAATATAGTTTGAACTTCTACTCTTCTGTGGATTACTGTATATCTGTGAGATGTCTGTATGTTCTTATTGTTTAAAAAACAAAATTCAACTGAATAAATTGTAAAGATCTTATTGGCTTTATTGAAAGATTCATGAATTGAGCAGCATCTCATCTAGCAGATAAAGGAGTTCTGAAGAGCCTACCAAACAAGACTTTTCTACACGGAAGAGAGCAGGAACAAGGACATTATACTAGCCCCCAAATCGGATTGGTTACTTCAAGGTTGCTTTCCTTTCAGAGATGGCAAGGGTATATCAGGCAAATTACCCAACTAGTGCTGATCAGGCAATTCCATTCAATGAGCTGATTTAAGATTCCATTTCTGAGAGAGCTGAAATGGTAATTAAGGTAAGTCTCAGTTTGGTGATGTGGGCTTAGCATAAGTGACTGCATTTTGGGACTGTTGTCTTGTTTTTAACACTGTATTTACCTAGTAGGTGAATTAAGGAAGAGTAAGTTGCCTAATACTAGTAGAGACACCTCAGAAAAGACAATATTTGACTGAATAACTCAGAACTTTGGAGAATATATTTCCATAGGGTGACTGAATTGCACACTATTCTTGAGGAAGAGATAGATCTTAGTGTAGCAGGATTCTCTCACAGAGAGTCGTGACACCGACGCTTTTCTTTCCAGGAAACAACTTAATTCGTGCTGGTACTGCTCAGTTGCGTTTGTACCCAAAGAACTGAGCCCCAAACGACATGTGGCATTGTTGTTTATATATATTTTTTACTCTTTTGTCTCCCATATATGGTAACACATAAACATGTGGTCTGATTAAGTGGTCTCACGTTACAAGGTCGTGAGGGATGTTGTCACGTACGCGTATAACCAGATTGCCTTGAGGTTTTTTTCCCACCCTTTCCTTAGGGAGGGGACCCTACCACATTAGAGCTGGAGAGGGGGAAAAGCTTCCAATATGGGGAATATTATGTGGCTATAGACACAGTTACCACTGGAAACCAGCAAGTAATTACTGGAGAAGTTGAGGTCATTGAAAGAATTTACTGCCTTTCTGATCTATAGATTTTGCTGTTGTCTCTCCGTTTCTATTTGACCTTACTTTAAATGCCACACACGAAGTATTGTCAACTGTCACTACTAACACCTCCATGGTCTATAGTGGAGTTACCCTCAGTTCTTTATCCTCTGCCAGTGGCACGTCCTGCCATTGTTTCCAGCCTGAGACACTCTAAGCTGCAAGGCCCAGGCAACATTTTTATGCTCCACTGTCACTGCCAAAATTAAGCAGTTGTGTTTTTGAAATGCTGAATTTGACATTTCTATTGGACAGTCAAGGGGAGATATTAAGTAGACTGTTTTGTCTGAATCTTAGAGGATAAGTCTGAGCTGTTAAATTTGGCTGTTGCCATTATATAAATGATATTTAAATTACTTTGGTTTTTTAAATGTTTTATTTATTTATTTTGAGAGAGAGAGGAACACAAGAAGGAGAGGTGTAGAGAGAGAGGGAGAGAGAGAATCCCAAGCAGGTTTTGCACTGCCAAGGCAGATCCCCATGCGGGGCTTGAACTCATGAACTGTGAGATCATGATCTGAGCCGAAATCAAGAGTCAGACGCTTAGCCAACTGAGCCACCCAGGTGCCCCTACATAGTTTTTAAAACTAAGAGACTAGATGGGGGAGTCAGGAAAGTCAAAGCCCTGGGGTGATCTTAGGGGGAGGAAGAGGAAGAGGAACCACTCAAGGAAATGAGAAAAAGAATGATCAAGTGAGGAAGGAAGGAAACTTGGAGACTCTGGTATCCCTGAGACAAATGAAGTCTGTGTCAAAGATGATGGTGATTCAGGACTATAAAATGCTGGTGATGCCTGCAAATGGACCATTGGAGGTCATTTTTGACTTACCATTGGTAAGAGCAGACTTGGTCCAAGGAAGTGGGCAAAATTATCTTTGGATTGAATTTGATAGAGAATGGGGAAAAAGAGTTGAAGACCATGGGAATAGATAAGGAGAACAAAGAAACAGGGAGGAAGCTGGTAGGAGAAATGGAGTCAAGAGAAGATAATATCTCAATGTGACTTGGCACTGAATTTAAAAGGGAAGAAAATGGGAGGGAAACAGTTTTAGCCAGTTTGTGTCTCCTAGTGTCCTGCAATTTCTTCTCACCATGATGAAAAAGAAAGATCTCGTTCAGATTTTGGTAGGCCTAAAGACAGTGCCACAACCTTCACAGGGACCTTCTCAATTCAGCTGTACAATTGCTTTCCTTTTCCCAGAACTGGAAGCACATGTGGAAGATTCAGCGGTCAGCAAGTTTAATAGGAAATTCTTCACATCAGACCCTGATGATGATAATCCCATCCTTCCATGCCAACTCTACTGTTTCTCTGACATCCTTGTGACTAGCCACATCCTTTCTTTTCATTTAGAGAGTGGGACAAATAGGGTCACTCTCTGAAGCATCACTGATTCCCATTATGCTCTGCCCCTATGTGCCCATTCTGTCTTCAGTGGTACTGAGATAGAATCCAACAGTTAGGAACATGATTACCTCATTTCGTCATCATTGCACTATCCCACTAAAGTCATAATCCATTGTTATTCCAGTGCTTGATGAAAGAAAGAATTGAGATTTAAAAAGACCTAAACTTTATGGCATCCTTACAAACAAACAGTGTCAGGCAAGTATTGGTTGGAAGCTAAATAATATATTAGATTTTTTTTGTTAGATGCCAATAGACTTTTATCTGCTATAGCAAATCACATTTCTTCTGAAAAAGAAAATGCAAAATGGTAACACTTTCCCTGCTCTTATCTCAGTGATTTAAATCATGGAAAAGCAGCTCTCTTGCTCTCTCTATGCCCTCCCCACCTTCCCCCACCACCCCCAACAGCATCATTGTAACTTCACAATCATTATCAGGGAGACTTGCCTCTGCTTGTTCCTTTTTCAGGGAGCAAACTGTGATGTCAGCATGTCAGTAACATATTAGATATGTATCTCTAGAGGTTGCCGTGGCAAATCTGGAACCAGAGCCTCCCTAATGAGCCTTAGCTATTGCCACCTGATAGACCAAGCATTCTTAGACTTTTCCTGTTAGATTTGGTGTCGGCTTTGGCTGTGAGAGCCATTGCTTTCATTTTTGGCAGTAGATTGGTGTTGGGTGGGAGTGGGGTGAAGTCATGTCCAGTCATAAAGTGTCACTTGATCTGATAGAGGAATTTCTTGGGCTGGAAATGTAGCAGGTGCAACAGGACACTAAGGAGATACGTTAAGTTAAAATCTAGTTCCTGGCAGTTACATGGGTTCTGGAATATTTCACTGATTATGGTTATTTCTTGTGGCATTTGGTGCCTATTGGTGAGTACTGGTGTAGAAATTAGCCTCCATAATAGCCAGATCATCATGTAATATAACCTATTAGAGGAAGAAACGTGATAGAGCCCTGATATTTTATTGGAGAAGTATAGACTCTTTAAAAAAAAAATTATTTGAGAGAGAGAGAGAGCGCAAGCAGGAGAGAGGAACAGAGTGGGGGTGGAGAGAGAGAGAGAGAGAACGAGCGAGCGAGCGGGAATCTTAAGCAGGTTCCACGCTCAGCATGGAGCTCAATTCCACGACCCTGAGATCATGACCTGATCTGAAATCAAGAGTGGGACGTTCAACCAACTGAGCCACCCAGGTGCCCCTAGGCTCTTTCAACAAGAGCTTTTCAAGTAAAAGTTTGCTAACATGTTACAAGTTTTTTCTTCCCCCAATTATCACAAAATCTTCCCTCCCACTTTCATTGAGTGTTGTAATTATTTATCTCAGAGGGTCATAGATTATGACTGTATAATTAAAGCCTGTAATTTTGCTGTGTTAAAGAAACTAGAATGATAGCTTTAGTAAATCAACCAGGTCACAGTTTTGATTCCGTGTTGTGCTCTTACTTTCCACAATATATGTATATATAACATGTACCTCTTTTTAGGGAGCATAAATTAATTTGAGTCAGAAAAGAGGTAAAAAGCAACCCACATGGTTGCCTTTGTCAAGGAGACAGACATTTTTGATACAGCTCTTAGGGGAGTGAGAAGATTTTAATAGAATATAACAGCTCTCTGGAGGGAAGAACATATTTCCTATATGATGAGGGTGGTTATGCCTTATTTTTGCAGAAATTTTTCCTTGAATCCAGATTTCAGATCTGGTAAGGGGGCCCTGGAGAAGACCCTGTGTGGTAGAGGTAAGAAGGGCAGATTGGTTCAGATTTTCCCAAGAGGTAGACCAGACAACAGAATTTCAGCATCCACCAGGTATCTGTCAGATGGTGGCAATTTCCAGCAACAACATAACAGGGACGTATCAGTGACAGATTGAATCGGTTATCTGGAGATGAAAGGCTCCCCAGACCCTCATTTCCTCTAGGATTCTGCTTTTGATTGCTTGCTTTGTCCTTTGTATCTCTTTTCTTCACTATCTCATTGGTTCTTTCTCTTCTTTTTCAGAACCTCAAGCTTATCTTTTAAACTGATTTATTTTGGGTTTTATGGCTTAGGGAGCAGCTGAAACTAACAGGAAAAATATAAAGAGCAAACCTGGGTATTTTCTTATTGTCAAAGAACAGATGCTGTGGCAGGTGCTGCTGGTAAGATATTATAATCAAACAGGCATGGAAATGTAGAATTTTATTTCTCCATCTTAAGACAGTGCTCTCAACTTGCTGATTCATTCATGTGATTAGGGGAAAATTAATATTTCAGAAATTTGCCCACAGTCCATAAGATAGTGATATGTGACAAAATCCTTTATGTGCTCCCATAATGCAGATTCATCTGGGAGGAATGATGTTCACCTCTTAATGAAGTCCTTCTCACGTTACATTTCATGCCATAGTGAAACAGGGGTTGCTCCTCTCTGCTCCCAAAGAAGAGGGGATATGTAATCATTCAAACTAGTGCCAGTAGCCGAAAGAGTGTCTGGTTTTGATAAATCTCTGTGTTTTGATTATAAGCAGAATATTCAGGTTTTCTGCTTGTATATTTGTCTTAGGTCTGGGGTAACAATTCTCTCCCTAAGTTGCTCATATATCAAATACTCATTTTGGCTTACTTTATATTTTTATTTTTGGGGCCAGAAAGATACCTATCAGTTCCTTTGAATGGCTCTTTTGGTTATTCTTCAGACACTCAGTTGTCCATTATTTACTAAGCTGGTGATAATGGGATTGAATACAGGTCTTCTGCCCAGAGAAGTCACTGTGTACCAGCCCACAGTTGTTCAGGCTGTTTAGATACCTGACTGGGAAGGTATCTGGTCCATGATTTGGGACTGCCACTGAATCTTCTTGATCTTAGAAAAAAGATATGAGCAAGACTGTCCCCTGAAAAGTTGTTAGTAACGTTTCTTTCTTTCTTTTCTTTCTTATTCCTTCTTTCCTTCCTTCTTCCCTCCCTCCCTCCCTTTCTTTATTTCTTTCAATAATTTCTTGATTTAGCAACTGATAACATTTCTAGTATGGCTGCATCAATTTATACGGTGAGACTGCTAATTAGATGATTTTATTGTTAATATGTACTCATGTATTTCTCATATGTTGTTAATATGTACTTTTCATTACTTTATCCAGATTTATGTGTTTAACATACTTGAAAACTTACAGTGGTGCTATCTTTAAAGATTAATTATTCATATGAACAGTCCCAAATGATGTCCATGATTTCCTTGGACCATCAGAATTTGAATGAAGTTGGGACCTATTAGTAATTTTCTTTCTTCCAACTTGTCTTTGGGCTGATTGAAATGCTCTGGGAACTGTGTCCTCACAAGTGGAATTGGAGCTTTTCTTGGGGAACATTGAAATATCTTTAGAAGTTAGGCAATAGATTCACTTTCATTGGTCCATTTATCTGACTGGAAGAGACCTGAGAAAAAAATTGATTCAAGAAGCAATTATTGTGCCAGTGCCATATTGTTTTAGTTACTGTATCTTTGTGATCTGTTTTAAAATCAGGAAATGTGATGAAATTGCTTTGGCTGCTCAGGGTCTTATATGGCTCCATATGAATTTTAGAATTTTCTCCGTTTCTGTGAAAAATGCCATTGGGATTTTGATAGGGACTGCATTGAATCTGTAGGTCACTTTGAGTAGTGTGGGTATTTTAATAATATTAAGTGTTTTAATACATAAACATAGGATGTTTTTACATTTTTTTCTGTGTTCTTCAATGTTGTAGTTTTTAGTATATGTGTTTCACCTCCTTAGTTAAATGCTTATTTGTAGGTATTTTATTCTTTTTGATGCTATTGTAAGTGGAATTGTTTTTTATTTCCTCTTTAGACACTTCATGAAATTGGACCCTTACCTTGCACCATACACAAAGAGCAACTCAAAATGGATTAAAGATTTAAACATAAGACCTGAAACTATAAAACCCCTAGAAGAAAACATAATGGAAAAGCTTTATGACATTGGTCTTGGCAATGATTCTTTGATATGACACCAAAAGCACAGGCAATAAAAACAAAAATAGGCAAGATGACATCAAAGTGAAAAGCTTCTGCACAGGAAAGGAAACCATCCCACGGAATGGGATGAAAAAGCAACCCATGGCATGTGAGAAAATATATCTGATAAGGGGTTAATATCCAAAATATATAAGAAATTCTTATAGCTTAATAGCAAAACCCAAATAACCCAATTAAGAAAATGAGCTAGGGGCACCTGGGTGGCTCAGTCAGTTAAGCATTTGACTTTGGCTCAGGTCATGATCTTGTGGTTTGTGAGTTCGAGCCCACAGTGGGCTCTGTGCTGACAGCTCAGAGCATGGAGCCTGCTTCAGATTCTCTATCTCCCTCTCTCTCTGCTCCTCCCCTGCTTGCACTCTGTCCCTCTCTCCCTTAAAATAAATAAACATTAAAAAAATTTAAAACATAAGAAGAATGAGCAAATGACTAGAATAGACATTTCTCCAAAGAAGACATGTAAATGGACAACAGATATATATGAAAGATGCTCAGCATCACTAATCATTAGGGGAAATCAAATCAAAACCACAATGAGATAGGACATCACATTTTTCAGGATGGCTACTATCAAAGAAAAACAAAAGATAACAAATATTGATGAGGATGTGACCCTTATATACTATTGATGGGAATATAAAATGGTACAATCACTGTAGACTGCACAGTCCACAGTGTGGAGTTTTCTCAAAAAATTAAAAGTGGAACTATCATATAATCCCTCAGTACTACTGGGTAAATATCCAAAATAATTGAATTAAGAACCTTTAAGAGATATCTTCACCCTCATGTTCACTGCAGCATTATCCACAATAGTCAAGGTATGGAAACCTAATTGTCTATCGACAGATGAAGGGATGACCAAACTGTGATATACATGCAATGGAATATTATTCATTAAAAAAGAAAGAAATTCTGCCTTTGTGATAACATAGACAGACATTATGGACATTATGTGAAGTAAGCCAGTCATAGAAGAACAAATGCTGCATGATTCCAATTATATGAGATATCTAAAATAGTCAAACTCATAGAAATGGAGAGTGGAATGGTAGTTTCCAGGGCTTGGGGGCCAAGGGAAATGGGGAGTTGCTATTCAGTGGGTATAAGTTTCATTCATGCAAGATGAATAAATTTTAGAGGTCTATTGTGCCTGTAGTTACACTGAAAAATTTGTTATGAAGGCATATCTCATGTTAAGTGTTCTTATGACAATAAAAGAGAAAAGAAGAAACAGTCATATAGTGAAGAGGAACACAAGCTTGTAGTCAAGGCAACCTTGATTCAGAGCCCAATTTAGCATTTACCAGCAATGTGACTGCCTTTCTGAGACCAAGTTCCCTATCGTGTAGGATAAAGATCTGGCAGAGTTATTTGTCAAGGAGTAGGTGCAATAACAAGCAAACCTCTAGCTGTCTTTAAACATTTTGTTTTTGTTTTTGTTTTAAATGTTTATTTATTTTTGAGAGAGAGAGAGAGGGTGAGCAGGGGAGAGGCAGAGAGACAGGGAGACAGAGGACCTGAAGCAGGCTTTGCATTGTCAGTGCAGAGCCCGATGTGGGGCCTGAACTCATGAACTTCGAGATCATGACCTGAGCTGAAGTCAGATGCGTAGCCGACTGAATCACCCAGGCGCCCTGCCCTTCCAGTAGTTTTAATGGGAGTTTTCTACCTCTTTTCTTTCCCTTCTCCAAGAGTCAGTTTTCTCATCTGTAAAATGGACAAAATAATTACTTCCCAAGGTTATTGTGAGATTAGGGAATTTGGGCTTGTCCACAGTGATGGGTAGTTACTCAAGATATAAGTCTTCCAAAATAAGACCGTGTTTAACCCATCCTCTTCAATTCCACTTTACAGACAAATTGAGGCCTCGTGAGAGGTTGTGCAGTGGGAGGCCTGGACACAGACACACTGGCCAGTTCTCACTTCACTATATTGTTATTGGCCATGTAAACATTCCAGATAACCGGGTTTGAGGAGCTGGAGACTAAATTTTAGGCCATGTGATGAACAGCCTGGATAAAGTCCTAGACTTATATAATAGCAAGAAATATTTAGAAATGGCACTGGACCTCCAGATTTACTAGAAGAAAAATCAATGTGCTGTGAATATAAAACTCAATTTTAATTTAAAGGACTGGTTTAAGTCTAGTTTTAAAAACTGCTTCGAATCATTTTCTTTGGCTACCTTTCTTTCTTTCTTTCTTTCTTTCTTTCTTTCTTTCTTTCTTTCTTTCTTTCTTTCTTTCTTTCTTTCACCATCAGTGTTCGCTAATATAACAATTTTGTCTTGGTGGATTCTTTACTAGGTGTCTCTTTACCCTGAAAAGCCAAATAATACCCTCATTCTACATGACACCGATACCAAAGTCAGATAAAAAGGGTTTCATTGCAAGGATAAGAAAGAGCTAATTTTCTAAAATTGGAACATTATCTGTCATGTGTTACTACTCTGTAATTATGACTATTATTCTCATTGGGAAAAAAGAGATATTTCAGGAGGGGAAAAGATTTTTATAAGAGGCTTTTAATATAAATGGGCAATTATATTAAAATACTGACTTTCATACTTAGACATTATGTTGTAGATACTTTATATTATATTTGATGTAAATTTAGTAAATGATATGCATGTGAAAACCTAAAATATAGGAGTGCTACTTCTTTAAATGAGAAGCATGAATAGTCTTGCAAAATGGATTCATGACTTTTATGCTTACAGAGATTTTATTGTTAATAATGTATTGTGTTTTTCTTTTCTGGTGAAGAATGAATCATTTTCATTTGGCAATGATTCTGAATTTTTTTTTTTTTGCAAGAATGATTATGCTTTTTAAATCGTGTGTGGGGCTGAACAAAGGGCAGTGATAAAAATAAAAATTATAACCATGATTCATCTTTTTCTAGAATAAAAAGACAATAGTATAAATTATGAAGATTCCATTGCTTTTGCTTTAAGTGATGTGTAGAAGGACAGTTGATAAGCAGGTAGAAAGTTTGGACATGGAAGGAAATAATAATTATTAATCTTTCTGAGTTTAAGAAGTTTACATTGAATAGGTACAAAATCTTTCGAACATGGTTCACCTCAGATGTTACTTCTAGCATGAGACTATCCAGGACTTGCAGGCCAGAAGGTTATACAGTTTTGGAACCCTTTTTAGGAAAAATAATAGAAGATTAAAGCATACAGAATGAGAACCAAACATGATATTTATTTGGAATGAGAAGAGAGATTAAAACACTATAAATTTAAAAAAAAAGAGGGATGCCTGGGTGGTTCAGTCTGTTAAGCACCTGACTCTTGATCTCCGCTCATGTCATGATCTCAGGGTTCATGAGCTTGATCCCCATGTTGGACTCTGCACTACTCTGCACGAGCCTGCCTGGGATTCTCTCTCTATGATGCTCTCTTCCCCTCCCATGCTCGCTCTCTCTCTCTCTCTCTCTCTCTCTCTCAAAATTAATAAATAAACTTAAAAAAAAGAAAAAATGACAAATGCTACCAGCATAATTTTATCCAGAAAAACATGGTATTTTAAATTATAACTATCTGACACATCTTCACAATCCCCTTTTTCTTTACATTTTGAACAGATTAAGTTTTGATTGCTTTTTCATGTGAAATGATTTTGTAATATCATTTTCTATGGGGTGAGTATGAACATAATTCAGTGTTTCACTAAGCATGTCTCACTGAGATTTGTTTGATGGTTTGATAGTTAGGATGCTTAAGTATGACCATACACAAATATAAGGCTGTGTGGTATTGCCATGGGACTTGTGCCCTTCAAACATAAGACTTCTGATAAATTCAATTTCACATAAGTCCTACAAAATATGTGGTTCATCTGTAATTATGTACTCTGCATTATTGAGACTTCCCCAAGATGTGAGAGCTTGTATTTTAATGCAGATGATAAATAGATCCTTTACTTAGAATTTTGTTCATTTGATGATTGGAAGAATTTTCTATAGATTAGCTTTTGGTTCTATACAATTCAAAACTTGTTGTTGTTTTTCTCCTATTTTCCACATACTCCTAGCACTGGATGCTGCTGTAAGAGACAAGTTTATCTCAACAGGATCTCTGTATTGGTCCCTTGGAGTATGATTCAGTGGACAATACAAATATTTTGGGAAGCCATTCCTATAATGGGATAGTTCAGAATAACTTACCTATATTAAAAAAAAAAACTGTGAGCAACATAAATATATTCCACTAACCCAAATTAAAAGTATCTCGGCTCAACTTCCTCTTGGCTGGATCCCCCAAATGCTGATAGCCACTCTGATGCCACTTGACATGAGGGAAGTATGATGGAAGCAGTCAGAAGGGAAAGATCCTAAACAACTGTGGTTAAGAAAAACATCTCACTTTTGCGGATGTTTCAAAAACATTTTGAAAACATGTTGCCGTCACCTCTCTGGGGCCATGGAGAGGTCCATGAATGTAAGTGGCTCTACAGCTCACTTTACCGGAGCTCTGCCTGGACCCCCAAGTGTGGTGGGTCATATGCCAAGGGATGTGTGTGTGCCTAATGGATAGACATGAAGCATCGGGGGAAATTTCTTATTTCTCCTCACCAAAGACCTGCACTGGACCATTAGCAATTCATTTCTTTCTCTTCATCCTTGGCCTTTCCGTTGGCAGAATTCTCTTTTGAAGATGCTACAGGGGCGCCTGGGTGGCTCAGTCGGTTGAGCGTCCGACTTCAGCCAGGTCACGATCTCGCGGTCCGTGAGTTCGAGCCCGGCGTCAGGCTCTGGGCTGATGGCTCAGAGCCTGGAGCCTGTTTCCGATGCTGTGTCTCCTTCTCTCTCTGCCCCTCCCCCCTTCATGCTCTGTCTCTCTCTGTCCCAAAAATAAATAAACGTTGAAAAAAAAATTAAAAGATGCTACATCTCTTAGGAGGAGTGGCACAGACTCTTCATGGCCTTGTATCAGAGTGCTTCCCTCATTTCCTTTTTCCCCTAAGTAAAGATAGGGCTTTGTGGGAAGTTTGGGTGTTGGGCCAGGAGAAAGGCTCAGCAAGGGAGGACAGTGGCAGAGCGAGCAAGATAGATGGGGTTTGGCCATAATTGCTGCAGCGGCATCATGCCAACAGTAGAGCTTTCTGAGCCTTTGTTGTCATGCATGTGTGAGCGTAATTGTGTCATATGTGTCTCAGCGCATTTTTGTACGTAGCTGTCCCATTTTCTGTGCGGATTTTACATTCATAAAAAGTAGGAACAATGTCAGCTGCATCTTTATTATTCTCTGAGGAGGGATCACCTCATGAACAGAGCTGCTGCTAGACAAGAGATGCCACAGGGCACTGGCTATACATTCAGTGCTCTGAATTCACTTTCATATTAGCTATTGTTCTCTGGACCTATTTATCTTTCATGGCCCCTGCTACCCTCATGTTCTTTTTCAAAGCAATGTATATATTTCTAAGCAGAAATCTTTTAAGCTAAATATTTAACAGAAACCCAATTAATAAAAAACAGATACATGTAGATCAGCCTTCTCTGAAGCAAGGGCTGGGGCATAAGGGCCTGGTCACTTGGTCTCCTTCTTTCCTTGTGGAAGTCCCTGAATGAACTTCCAGAAGCCCTTAGAGGTCCCACTGAATAAAATTTTAAAAATCCTGATGTGATTTCTAGATAGAGAAAGAAAAAATCTGGATTTTTATTGTGATTTGCATTTCTGCTAGTAGTGTGACAATAGGTAAATCATTAATTGCTGCAAACCTCAGGTTTTGCATTTGTAAAAGTGGAAAATAATACATTACTTTGCTCAGCCTATATTAAAGTGAGGCTATGAGAACCAAATGGTTCATATATGTGAAAGCTCTTCAAAGTATTCTACCCTTAACGATTGATTATAGTGCTATTTCTGTAGTCTTTCTAATGAAATCATCATTTAGATTATTAAAATCACAAAATCATGAACAATCACATCTGAGTTACCTTTGCTACTCTGTGTCCTTGATAGTATTCCACGTCCCAAGTCAGTGGCCAAAACATGTAGTAGGATAGAACACCCACATCCTATGACATGAAGGACAATGACTAAGCATATTCAGAAAGAAATGAAAAGTCACAATGGACTATAAGCTTTCCTGGTATTGGCAAATTTCTATTCTGGCTCACAAACTATGGATGACATTGTTTATATGAAACGATATGTAGAAACAAAATATTTGGAAGTGACAAATTAACCTCATTTTCAGTTTGTGCCCAGGTGTGTCTGATTGTAGAATCCACATTGTGAAAATGACAGGATATAAGAAGACCTAAAAGAAAGCAGAAGAAAAAAGAATAGGCAGGGAAAAGTGAGTACAAAGTATTTGGACCAGTTAGCTTGAAGAAAAAACCCTGAAGGGTGATTTAATAATTGCTTTTTAGGACCTAAAGAGATTTATTATAGAGAATACAGTGTATGGCTGACTCTTCACAAAGAATTCACAGGTCTGTTGGAGCTCACAGGCCTTGGCCTTCAGGGAGAGTCATAGAAAATGGAAGAAGGAAGGCATCCTATGAGAAACATTGGGCCCTCTGCCATGAAATCCCTTTGGTACCTAAATCATTTCAAAGAGATAAAAGTATCACTCATTCTTAGAGACATATACTTTATCCTAGATGGGATTTAGGATGGAATGACATTGAGGAACTGGATTGGAAGCACGATTTTGGAGAAAAGTTGATGATTGACACCAATGATATTCAGAGCCAGGAGGTGGGGAGAGGTAAGTACTTACCAGCGCTTCTGAAATTCTAGAACCCACTTCAGTTACCTGTAGAGATTGGCCTCCATATAGCATAGATAAGGAAGAAAAACCTCATAATAAGCAACTTTTCTTAATTGACCCGTGGGATGGCCCTGGAAGTCAGAGAAGCTCAACCTACATCAAGATAAGCTTGGTCTGTGGTCAGACTAAAGAGCTTGTCTTCAGTTGTTTCAGGTTCTTAGGGAAGGGTTTCTAGACTGGGAAGCACTGAAAGGGAGAACAGATACACAAAGCACAAAGTGTCCTCTCTAGGTTTATAGACTTTCTACATTGTTAATGTAAAGTATTTGTCACATATTGTGGAGTCAGGACACATAGGATGAATCTGTGACTTCTTCAGATCAGTGTCCCTTATATTGTTCACTCAAATCCCGTATACTGAGAAACAGGTTGGAAATATGTCTACCAGGCAGGCCAGATCCATCCATTTCTTGTCTCTTAGAACATAGGCAGATTTCCTGGGCATAGTGCTATTCTCTGTCTTCATAACTACTGGACACAGGCCTAACACTTTCTAGATTACCAAACTTATTTGAGGAGAACAAACATGATCTAAAGAGTCAAAGGGATGAGAAACTAGATGTAGAAGGTGTCATGTTTTGCTGTTCTTTCCATTCATTTTACTTTTGGGAAGGATTTTACTTGTCATATGGTCTAGTTAAAAAAAAAAAAATTCACAGAACCCGCCAGTACAGAATACTGGAGAACATATTTCCTATTTACTTCCAACAATGAGACAAAAGTTTAAGCAGATAGTATTCTTTTTATAGTGAATTGTTAGAGATATTTTAAAAACCACTGAGAGTTACTGTTATTACTATGTCTTTACTACTTTCTTCCTTGCTGTACTTGATGATAAAGCATCTCCGAGAGTGATCTAATGTGTATTTGTAACTCAAATCTGTATCTGTACTGTATTAATACAGGTAACATCCTGCTTTACAGAGTGGAGCCAACACACATCACAGGTTAGTCCCAGGAAGTGTTTGGTTTTCTGGGGTTTGGTTCTGCTCTATATCAAGGTTTCAATTACAACGTTTAGATTTCCATGGTGGCTTTGTATCAGTTAGAACTGAAAGAGTCTGTTACTTACAAGAGGCCATAAGGAACAAACACTTCAAGACACATGGAGGCCTTGCCCAACATAATCAACCTAGTTAATAGAAAAACTAGCACCATAATGTGTCGAATGTTCTTGGCATGCAGTACAACACAGTACTTTTTGATATCTTCCGGTATCTGGATAATCCCAACCTGGAACTGGACTCAGAGGTATATAATTGGGATGTACTCCAGCCCATCAAACACTAGGTGGCATCTGTCTCTTTGTGCATCTGATAAGTAAGTAGATAGTGTTTCATTTGGACTTGTGCATTGAGAGGGGAGTAGATAATAATTAGCCATCTATGATCTTTGTTCTTTTATAAATTTGGGTAAGGTAAGCTGGTACCTATGACTCATAAACCAGTATCAGTATTGCAAGTGAGATGTAGCAAATATGATAGATATAAATATTCCTTGTAAGAACAGCTATCTTTAAGAGATATTATAGCCTTCCCACCTTGGGCATCAGATATCTAAAGATATTAAAAATTCATGACCTCATGAAAATAATCAAAAAGATTGGTTGCAGATTAATAAAACCATTTAATGGAATGAAAATTCTATGTTTATACTTACATAAACTTTGAATGATATCAACTGGAGGTGTGATAAAACTTCCAATGCTCCATTAGTAGAATTTGGTAAAACTATGTAATCAGATATAGCTAAGGGAATAATTTCTATTCTGAACCAGTCTGGTTTTCTTAAAGTTTTAGTTTCTAGGGATTTTACTATAAGGGATTAATGCTCTTCTCTTCCATGTTTAAGCTGTCAATGTCATATTCTTGAATCAGGAGCCTGCACTCTCCTGCGATGTCTCCTGTAAAATCCCTGCTGCCTGCTTATTGTCCCTGCAAGTTCTCTCTTCTTTCCTGAAGCTCTGCACTATCTATATTTGCACTCAGAGCACACTGGTCAGCCGAATGGTTGCCTCTCCTATTTGGTTTCTTTGTGGCAGAGGGAGAGGCCATTTAAATTTTGCCTCTTTTGGTAGAACTTCTGTAACTTCCAGATACAAGCTGGAAACTGGCCCCCTATTTTATAGAAACACAGCCGACAAGTTCTGCTGTCAAGCAGAATAAACTTATAGACAGATTTTGCATAGTTGGGTGCAGGGGCTATTATAAAAAAATGGGCCCACTACTGACTGTAATGGTCTCTTAGCCTTGCTTTGTTCCTCTATTTTCATTGTGATCTTAATAAGCATCATGTCATGATATCACTTTAGGGGAGGAAAGGAGCACTTTTCAAAACGGTGATCAAAGTGAATGTCAGAATCTCTTACTAAGGACCCAGTCATCTTTCTGCAGTCAGAAACAGCTCAGGTATTTTACTCTTTAATAGTTTCATTCTACAAGAATCTCCATTTGCGCCTCCCAGCTGGGAACTGGAGGGGATTGTTTAGACTGCTGGTGTTCATGGTAGATGTGGCGGAAGGGCTGGCATCATGCTGATATTGGCGGAGGGTGCAGTTTGACTCACTTACTATGTATGATGGTTTGTTCTGTGTCTTGATAATGGTGTGTTTTAAAACTGAGGCAGGGAGCTAAATAAACTCACAAATACAGCTATAAAATATTGGGCTAGGAAATTTTAATATGGTAATAATGTGAATTGCTATTAATAGGTATTCTGTACAGCTTTAATGAGTAAGTCTTGTATTAAAATGCTGTAAATTTTACAGAGAATGTTGAGAATAGATGAATAGCATCTATATAAGGAAAATCTGAAAATCCTTGACAAAAGCACTGTTTGCCCAATGCATTCATAATGCTAAGGGAAAGAGAGAAGGGTGAAGAAAACCTTACATAAAACAGAGAAGGGCAAACAAAGGCTTGCTAACATTCTCCTTGCCATTATCAATCTTTCTTTCTAGGGCTAATGCCTGTGTACAAGACATGTACATTCATCTACCCATGACATCTGTGCAGAGCATGGAACACCATATCTCTAAGTCTGTAATTGCTTGCCACTCTGTGCTGGGGAAAATAAACTCCTGATATTTGGAAACAAACAGACTTTGCCTTTATGGCAATGGTATGCTTGCCATTTAATGTTCTTAGCTACTTTGGTGACAAATAAAGGAGTGGGGAAGAAACTGTATTTCTGTTAGTCCTAGCTACTTATAGAAACAGGTATCCTTTTTGAAAACAAAACATATTTGGTACATAAATAGGCTTTGTAAGAAAAATTCCAATTGCAAATTTGCAAACATTTAGGATGGCTTTTAATAGTTAACTTGCTAGAAGATACAAAGCCACTGGAGTTCTCAAGGCTTTTATTATGTATGAAGGAAAGGATGAGCAGACTTTAGTATAAGCTTTTCAGTTGGAAAAAATCAAACTATGCTAGGATAATCAAATTCTCAATCAGTGAAAGCCTTTGAGGTTCTTGAAAACAAACAACTGAAAAACCATGAACCCGCGCTCTTGCTGGTTTTTCTGATATAGTTCTTTCCTTGTCCTTGAAAGCCGTACAGTTAATCCCTCTCTAGTTAATCCATCAAGTCTGCTCCCCTTTGTATGGCTCCACATCAGCCATTGCAGTGACCAGAGGGGAAACACTGGTTTCTTTACTTTGTGACCCTGGTGGGAGCCCAGGAGCTATCCTGAAAACCAAATGCTGGTGGTCACAGAGGAAATGCTTCTTTTGGTTTTGCTTTTGGAAATTGCACTTGATCAGTACGATGACGCTACATTGCCAATACGTTTTCTGGACTTTACATGAAATGTCTTTCCTCATAAAGACAAATACCTTCAGGAACAAGCAGAATATTAACCAGAGTGCATTATTAGTTGCCTTCAGAGTCTCTGAGGGGAAATGCATTCAATAACAATTTAACAAATATTTGTTGAACACCTACTTTATTCCAGACAATGATAAATATATACAATGATAGATAAGGCAGAATGTCTTGACTGGGGCTTACACTCTAGTAGGGGAAGATAGGCAATAAATACGTAAAAAATATAAAAGTTAAATAATTTAAAGTAGTACTCCAGTTATCTATTAGTGTTGTAGGGGAGGAAAAATAATTTTCCCCCTAACCCTTCTGAGTTCTTGGCTGAGACCTCTTGTAATAAAAGACAGATTAACGAGAAAAAGAAACAGAAGTTTATTAACATGTGTACCTCATGTATACCTGGGGGATACCTAGGGAAACTGAATAACTCCCTGAGGCGGTCCAAACCACCAAATTAAATACCAACTTTAGCTAAAGACCAAAGAAACATGTTGTGGGGAATGGAGGCCAGTTATGAGGGCTTACAAGGAAAAGCACAGTAAATAAGGGTAAGGTTTGCTATACAGATTTAAGTGGGTACCTTCTTTACTGATAAAATTCTCTTGTGATTTAAAGTCATCATTCTCTTTTTGGTACAGAGAGGGAGACACTTACAAATGGAGATCTGCTTTATAAATGTAACTTTCCCTTATAAAAGTGTTACTTCTATTTTCAGAGCTTCTCTAGTGTCTGCTATTTCTCAAAAATAATCAGCTCAGAATAATCTTTATGCCAGAGGCATACTCTGGGGTACATATTCTGCTATTCTTCATTGTATAATGAATCACCCCAAAACTCAGTGCCTTAAGACAACTGTTTTTGCTGTGTTTTTGATTTGTGGGTCACAAATATGGGGTGAGTTTGGCAGGGCTGGCATCTCTGATCCACACGGCATTGGGTGGGACAGTCGGGCACCTGGTGGGGATGGATGTCTACTTCCAAGATTTCTTTTGCACTCACGTGTCCAGTGTCTCAGTGGTCTCGACCTCTTTCTCTTGCCATGTGAGGTCTCATTCTCTAAGGCCTTTCCAAGTGGCTTGCATTTCTCACAAAATGGTTGTCTCGGGTAGCTGCAGTTTTTACATGGTGTCTGACTTCCAAAAACCACAAAACAAAAGTTGGTAGGGTAGCGAAAGGCAATCCTGGCAGTGGTACATGTAATTTTGGTGTATTCTACTAGACAAACTAATCTCAGCACTCACCAAACTTCAAGAGGGGGTTGAGTAATAGACCACATTTTTAGAGGTGAGTGGCAAAGTCATATTGTAGAGCAGGTAGGATGAGTGATATTTTTGCATCCATCTTTGGAAAATACAGTCTGCTACATGCTTGAAGAAAACAAGGCAGAGAAGAATGGGTGGGGCCAGAACAAAGATGGAGACTTATTTTTAGTAGGTTCTAGTTGAACAAACTTGAAAAGAAATAGTCCATTTATATTCACATAATGTCCCATTAACAATATTGATGCCAGAGTTTAGATGAGGAGTGGCAAGCTGAAGATAGAAATTGTTTATCCACCTTCTCTGAACATTTGCTTCGATTCATCCTTAATCATGTACATTCTTCTTTTTTGCCTAATTATGCACTAAAGGTAGGTGATAAATTTCAATGCTGACTGCTCAGATATGGTTTTGGTACAGGGTTGGTAAATCTAACACAAGTAAATACAGACATATCAGAATTGATGTTGCCTATCAATTCTCATGGTCCAAATAACTGGAACAAGGTTGTGGGTGTTGGCAGCACTATGAGTGATGGAGAAGAGAGCTCTTCGAGGCATTTTACAATAATGTTCATCACAGTTAAGGAGCGTTTTGTCCCTCAGTATTTTTGCAAAATCATTGCTTATTATTGACCACAACTTCTTGTAAACTTCCCAGGAAGTCACGTGAACCACTGGTAGGTTATGGAGTTTTATGTTAAGTCGCTCAGCAATTAGCACACTCTTCATTTTCTGTCACTAGAATCCTATCTATCTATCTATCTATCTATCTATCTATCTATCTTTTTTTCAATTTTAGAGAGAGAGAGAGAGAGCAGGGGAAGGACAGAGAGAGAGAGAGAGAGAGAGAGAGAGAGAGAGAGAGAGAGAATCTTAAGCAGAGAACCAGCATGGAGCCTGACGAGGGGCTCAATCCCATGGCCCTGAGATCATGACCTGAGCTGAAATCAAGAGTTGGACGCTCAACTGACTGAGCCACTCAGGTGCTCCTATATATATTTCTATGCCCTATGTTAAGCTTGAACTCACAATCCCAAGATCAAGAGTTGCATACTCCACCAGCTGAGCCAGCCAGGTGCCCCTAGAATCCCTTCTAAGTTACCAGTCCTTGTTCTGCTTAACACCTTCAAGTAAACAGACTCACAATGTGTTGTACAACATTCGTTTTGTCAGTGGCTGTCATTTTTCTTCTGGTGTGTAAGAATTGCTGGAGGACTTTTGAAACGCTAATTTCCAGGCCTTACCTTCAGAGATTCTAATTCAGTAAGGTTGGAGGGAGCCTTGGGCATTTGTATTTTTAAAACATTCCAGATCATTCAGTGGCAGATGTTCAAAGAATATACCACTTTGAGTTAATGGCTTAGTGACTATTGGTGTCAACAATATTTAAAAAATATTTTTTAGGCCACATAATATGAAATCCAGCATGTGCTCAGTATATTTAAAGACTATCATTGCATTTAACTTTGATATAATCTTGACTGGGATGAAGCTTCATTAATGTTTTTCCATTTAATTCCATTCAACAGCCATTCATTTAGCACCTAGAGTGAATAGGAGACTATGGTAGGTGCAAAGAGTCCAAAGATGGGTAAGACATGATACTTGTTCCTAAGGAATCTACAATTTGACTTTCCATTTGTTAGCTTCTTTTTACTAATAAATATATTAGAGAATGACTTAATTTACTGCTAGGAAAGTGAGAGATGGGAAGACATGATATAATTCAATTTCAGCTAAATTCAGAATTAGGAAATTAGAGTCCCAGTTTACCTTAAGTTTGTTTTTGTGCCTTGAGCAAAGCACTCTGTATCTCAAGTCTTCACTTATTTTATATCTAAAATAAAGAGGCTAGATTATATAATTTTGAAGATTTTTTGTACTTCTCAAATTCAGTGGTTCTATATTAAGGATACTATAACTTTATGTTAGAAAAACAATGAACAGAAGCAAGTATAGGAATTGCTAATACACACATGAAAAAATGCTCAACATTTTTGGTCATTACAATCACAGTGAGATAGCATTTCACATCCACTAGAATGCCTATAATAAAAAAGACAATGACAAATGTTGGTGAGGATGTGGAGAAACTGGAAATCCTCATAGTTTGTTGATGGGAACGTAAAAGACATCACTGCCTATGTTCATGATGATGTGGCCATGGAAGGGCTGGGGGTTTCAGCCAGAGAAAAGCACATAGATAACTCATCAGCCCTTTGCATTAAGAGCCATGACATCCCTTCCTTGTGACCTGACACCTGTCTTCTGACCTCATTTTCCTTCTAAAATGGTTGCTTTTCCATTGATTTCCTGGATCCACACTTTCTCAATCTGGTATCTAAGCACATGGACAGCTTTCTGACTAAACCGAGACTTCTTTCTGGTGTTTTCTTTCAGAAAATCCTTTGGTTCAGGCAGCTGGGTGGCTCAGTCGGTTGAGTGTCTGACTTTGGCTCAGGTCATGGTCTCATGGTTTGTGAGTTTGAGCCCCGCATTGGGCTCTGTGTTGACAGTGCTGTGCTCAGAGCCTGGAGCCTGCTTTGGATTCTGTGTCTCCCCTTCTCTCTGCCCACCCCCCTCACATTCTCTCTCTCTCTCAAAAATAAATAAACATTAAAAATTTTTTAAAGAAAATCCTTTGGTTGATATACTCGACCCTAGAAAAACTAGCAGTGATGCTAGGACCCCAGAAACAAAGCACATTCAAGGTTCTGACTCCCAGGAATCCTGACAATAATTATTTAATCTGAGGTCCTATCTTATAATTCCTTTGAGACTGTCAGTGTTTGTCAAAGGGTGATTCATGGACCACCTGCATCAGAAATCACTTGGTGGGATTTGTTGAAACCATAGGTTCCAGATTCTGTTTCAGAACAGAATATCTAAGGGTGGATCCTGGAGATTCTTAGGTTTGCTCAGGTTTGAGAATCTCTGGATAGCTATCACAGTAGAATTCCATAGGATTGAGGCATGTGAAAGATGGTTGATGAACAGTAGGACCCCAAAAGTCTCAAGGATGTCAACAAAAAGGGAAACCTGAAGAGAACCACAAGGGCCTGTTGAAGAGAGCATCAAGGATGCATTTTTAGGAGATGGCAGATCAAGGTAGATGTTATATGTTACAGCTGCTGTTTCAACAAAAAGGATAGTTTTCATATATACACTGAGTAGAAGTGGCTGCTAGGGCCACATCAGGATTGATATTTTACTCCATTCCATTGGAATTTACTGAGCATTAACTGTGTACTTACTAATGAGCTAACTGCTGTTGAGGTACGTAAAAAAGTACTAGGGCTTTGCCCTTGAGGAACTTGTGATTTAGTTGGGGAGCCACTTGGAGACAGTCCAAGGAGGGCAGGCAATCAAGTGCTAAGATGGTGTCAAATTTCGTGAAGGAAACAATGAAGGGAGAAAGTGCATATGATTGTGATTTACAAATAGTGATTACTGCTATGATTGTCATTCTAGGCTCTGAGAGTTCAGGAAAGGTCACACCCGCCCCTCACGTCAAGATCACTGTCAGAAACATCAACTTGAACACAATTCCACTGTGTTTTCTCTGTAGGCAGTGATGGGGCGGTCTCATGAAGTTTCCTTTGTGTAAAGGAAACTTGCATTGTTGAAGGGCAAGACAAGTCTTGTGCAACCTGCCAGAATGAATTACAATTCCCCTTGGACTCCACTCAAATTAAATTCCTACTTCGTTAATTAATTTGTTGCTGTCCTTGTTCTACCTCTTGCTACTGTCTTTGTCCATATGGTGCTGGATTACACTATCTAATAATCAGAGATAGGCATGCCTGGCACACAGTGAGAGCTCAGTAAATACTTGCTATCACCATTACTATTGTTTTCATCATCTTCTCCAATGTACAAAGTTACATAAGAAAACAAAGACATACTTCTTCTCATGGAATCCTAGGGTTGGAGAAGTTTCAAAGGTCACATAATTTAATTTAATTAATTGATATTAGAATGCTCTCTACTGTGTTTCTGACAAGTGTCCACCCAAGTACTCAATCAATCCTTCTATTCTTTTCACCATGTCCCTGCCTTCTGGGCCAGCTCAGAACACTACTGGAGAACACAAATGAAGTGTGTGATATAGGGTCCCAGGGCTTTGCCGAGTCTAGCTTCCCCCGCAAGTCCTCCACACCATGAGGGCCTGGGAACTTAGCTTATTCCCAGATGCAAAGTTATCCATGGCTTCCGTGTCATACTGTGCCTCCATTTCTCCTTCAGCAGAAGTTGGGTTCTGGCACTCCATCTTAATCTTACCAGTTTTAAAGCAAACTCTCACCTCCTTGTAATTTTCCTTTCTTCAGTAGTACGTAGAGCAGGCCATCTGTGCATTCCCCAAATGCACTTCGGCTGGTGTGTGTGTGTGTGTGTGTGTGTGTTTGCAAGTAGGGGGGACTTGTAGAAGCAGAAACTGAGGTTCACAGGCTCAGAGCAGTTGGCCTGCGGTCAGAACATGTAGATTCACAGCTCAGACTTGCTGGTGGCTTGGGTCTGCTCACTAAATAGCCTGAGTCTCTGTCTTCCCATCTCTAAAGTAGAGACAATAATAATTATTATGCAGTTTCTGCAAGGATTAAAAGAGATGGGGTGTGTTTAAGTGCTTAGCACAGTATTTGCCTCTCATAAGGTTCATTTTATTCACTCATGACCTGAGGTTTCTCTGTGCTTGGCTGAGGCTGTGAAAGAGAGAGTCAACAGTGAGAACCTTGTTTTCACGAGGGTGTGGGGAAATGGATGTTAGCTTGAAATTAGCCTCTGATGTCTCATTGTCTCAAGCATTATTTTGAGCAAGGGGTAAGGAGGAGGGTGAGGACAAATTTTGGTCTTGCATAAGACTTTAGAGAGGATGGTGTTCATTTTCTTCATCTCAAAAACACGTGCACAATCACACATAGAGAGCAAAGACATGCCTGTCAGCCCTGTTGTCCTTGCACTGCATGGCGCTGCTCCCTCCTTATGCTGGTTGCTCTCAGGTATTTTTGTTGAGCCTATCAGCTGCCTTAAATGTACAGTCTAGTTGGATATGACAAACAAAAACAATAGCAAAACAAAGCCACTTTCTGTTCTTCATGCAGTCCTAGATATTTTTGTGGCACAGAATGGATGAGGAGAATGAAGAGAGCCACAGGCTGCATTTACTGTCCCTCTTTGTCTTCCTCCTCCCTGCCAGTGCAAAGCTGCCAGTACCCATCACATCACATCACTTCCTTTCTTACTCCTCAACCCTTGGGGTTAGGGTGAGCATTTGCATTAATGTCAGAGGAGGCCAGGTTCAATGTGAATTCTTGTGCGTCATGCTGCTAATGACCTGTGACTTCACAAGAAGGCTTTCCTAGTATATTTCTCTTATTCCTCTGGAAAGAGAAGTCCACCTGTTATAAACTTCGTCTTGAACATATTGCAGACAAAAGAATTATTGTTTCCTAAATGGGGTAAAATTTGAAGTATTGACATTAGTCAAAAGGAAAGCAGCTGTCAGGTCAAGACATACTTTTAATATGTAGGTGTGTTGCATAAGGCAGTGGGGAAAAGCAATTATAGAGTTTAGATGCATTAGGAAAGATAATACTTGGGAAGGTTTTCTGTCCAAGAGTGAGGCCTGAGAAGAATTCCCTTTATGATAAAATAAAGAAATTAGGCCTTCCATTTACCTGACAGAATGATGGGGCAGAATATGCGATGCCTAAAGGCAGGCTGGCCAAGGGAAATGAATGAACCTGGGATCCAGACAAATGGTTTTTAGTCTTGGCACTTCTACTTTGTGACCTTGGCTAAGTTACTTCATGCTTCTAAATCTCAGGAACATCACTTATAAAATGGGTGGGTGCTGTACTGTATAGAGATCGGAGATTAAATAAATATATAACAGTACTTACGTACCTACCTTATATCTGCCATCGCTCTCTTCCCTTCCTATCCTTCCATTTCCTTGTCTTATCTTCCCTTCCCTTCCCTTGTTGTCCCAAATCATAAAAATTTTCTCCATGTCAAAATCAGTTTTACACACTTGCAGAAAAAGCAGGCAACTTCATTAAATGATTTGAAAAGGAGCTAAGAAGCTCCTCTTCTGACCTCTCCCCCCCCCCCCCCGCTCTGGTTTTCTCGATATCTAAATTCTTCTCTGAGTCATTTTCAGGAGGATTAAAACACAGAAGGTGTCAGTGTTTTATACAATTTTATACAAATATTATCTGGTTTTAAAGCACTGAAGTAATGCAAGCCTTTGGCAACTTAGCGTGAGTTAACCAATTTGATGAGGAGGGAAATAAATGGGCCACATGAGAAACTTGTTTAATGGAGAAGAGGAGATAAAGAAAAAAGCAGAGAATAGAGAACTGCCTGGGGGGAGAGGTCTGATGGACACCCCCGGGATGGCTGTGGTGGGGGGCGATGTGGACACCCACAAGAAAGGTGAACAAAGGCCGGAGAGTGTATGAGGAACAAAGAGCCGGAAGCATATGGATTTCAGGCTTGCCATGTACTGTAGTTTATGTTTTACCTCTTTATTTGCTTTTATTCTTGCATTTACATCTTGGCTGCCAAGAGTGTGAATAGAGATAAAGGAGGCTGGGGTATTGTTTTCTTCTTACTTTTTTTTTTTTTTAACATCAAAGGTTAACTGTTTGGCAAATGACTACTTGGTATGCACTTAATGGCACCACAGTGTCCAATTCAGCCCATTTGAATGAGCAGGATTTCCCCAGGAGAACTTTATTCACTCTGGCTTGATGGCACTAGGAAATAATTTTCGCTTCTAGGCAGTATATACTCCTGGTTCGTCCTGCCCCATCCCGCTTATTGCCATAAATACCAATGCAAGGGTTTAAACACAGAATCCGGGGCTATCACATTTTGCTCACCTTTAGTGTTTTTACACACAAATATACACGTCTTCCCAAATTGTACCAAAAGTAAAATATGACAATGGTGAGCTACATATTAATGTACTTGCACATATTAGCATACTAGGGGTTTGGGTTGTTAATAAAGCATGATTGGTCTGGGAAATATTAATAACCTTCCAGACAGCTTCTTGTGGATGTCTGAAAGTATTTCTGCATTTCATTTTCACTGCGAAAAGAGAGATGTAACAATTTAGGGTCTAATGGTCAAATGATTCTGCTCCTACCCAGACACTGTCATTTATGCACCATGATTATGCTGATGGATCTTTCCAATTTTGTCAGACTCTTCTGTGTCATTATTCCTTCAGCTGGTTAGTTTCTGGCTTCCATATCAGCCCCAAAGAAAAACAGTTAACAGCGCTCACATTTCTGTTGCTAATCTTTGGTTTATTAGATCTTTTCCTATAATTGCATTTCAGGGGCTCTGCTCAGCTGCTGGAAGAGTTGGTGTATGTCAGGTATTATTGTAAAACTTGGGGATGGTAATCCTGGGCTTTACAGGGTAAGACAAATGTGGTATTGGAGAAAAATAGCTTGTTGATGGTGAGGCTTAGTAAGAAACATTTGTTTTCCTTCCAGCCTTGGTTGTTAAATTAAATTATGACTTTGAGGAACAGAGGCTCTAAATTCTTTCTTCCTGCCTTGAAAGCATATTCAGCCAGGATTTTATGCTGGGTCCTGTCCCTTACTCTGTCAGTGGCTGGCACCCTGATGAAGACTGCTGTCAGCTTAAGATAAATCATATTTCTAACATATTTTTTTTTCAGCTTGGACAGCCAAAATTAGTGCAAGGAATGTCAGTCTGTTGCCAGATCTGTCAATATAAAGTTTAGATCACAGTTAACTGGTGCCAGTTTAGTTAACTACCTGACAAAAAAGGCTCATAATATGCCATGAAGAATGATTTCATTCTTAAAATGATAGATGCTCAAAGCCAGCAGGGAGGCTGAAACCGACACTGGCCCTTTTAAAAAGGACTTGATAACATTATGAAATAATGGAAGGAAAGAAAGTTTGACCTGGAAATAGATGGAGTTTGAAAAACCCTGTCTTTGTTTTACACAACGTATCTGCTAGTATGAAAGAAATCCCAAAGCACCCTCAGTTTGGAGCCATGCGGAGATTTGTCATGTGATAAAATAGCTTCTTGGTTAGTCCAAGCTGCTTCTAAGGTTTTTGTTGATATTCCAAACTCCAGAATGACAGAGTACAGGCACAAGATGGTTTAGGAATAGACATGTTTCACTGTATTTGTTAGAGTAAGCTCATCTGTGTTAATGAGTAGACGCAGAAATACATAATGGTTCATACACGGTTTATTTCCTAGCCTTTCATGAATGCAGTACAGATGTTTCTAGTCCTCTTGTGGCTTTCCTCCATGTGACAATTCAGGGATTCACGCTCTTTTCATTTTGCAGCTGTACCATCCTCCAGTCTAGACTATTGCGTCTCAAACTTGAATGAATACATGAATGAGTCCCCTGGGGAGCTTGTTAAAGTGCAGATTCTGTTTCAGGAGGTCTAGGATGGGACCTGCGATTTTGCATTTCTAATAAGTGCCAGGTGACACCAGCGCTGCTGATTCATGGACCAGACTCTGAGAAGCAAGCGTGCAAAGCACCTTGTCATCTGTGGGGCAGGTTTGTAAGTGGCATATATCATATCTGTTCACGTTTTTTTGACCACTCAGAAGATGGCTCTAACCGATTCCTGGGAGGCCAGGAACTGTAGGCTAGCTATGTGTTCAGGGAGAAGAGGAAACACATCTTAGTGAGCTTCAGAAGTCTTTGCCACATTAGGTCATCTAGGATGCTAGGGCTCATTTAAAAAAAATGTTTATATATTTATTTTGAGAGAGAGAGAGAGAGAGAGAGCGAGAGCACACGTGCAAGTGAGAGAGGAAGACAGAGAATCCCAAGCAGGCTCCATGCTGTCAGTGTAGAGCCTGATGCAGGGCTTGATCTCACTAATGGTGAGATGGTGACCTGAGCCGAAATCAAGAGTTGGACGCTTAACTGACTGAGCCCAGGCACTCTGAGCTCGTTTTTTATAATCTGCTGATAATCCTATTAAAAATTCCTTCTAGATTTCCCTTTTCCTGATGCTTTCTCAATATTTAAAAAAATGTTGACAGTTTGCTCTCCTCCTTTGGGAGTGATAATAATACCTGGCACTTACAAATAATTTTTTTTTTAAAGAGGCACAAAGCTTCTTTGGAGCTGGTTTTCATTAATCTTGTAGGTTAGAAATGGGGATGGGTCACCATTTCCATCCCTTAGACACTTAGGTTTGCAGAGTGGATGTGGCCTCTCTGTGGTAGACAGAGAACTGGCCAAGTAAGGTGTTGTTACCATCAACCTCCTCCTGCAGTCCTCTGTGGTTTCCTCTGATGGCAACGCCCATGGCTTTTCTACTCTTCTATCTACCTTGTTCTTCAGCTGAATAGAGTTTTCTCCAAGCTCTGTGCTGTGCTTATATTTATATGGCACATTTGTCCTTAAAGGATTCAGGATCCATTTAGACTATATAATTCATTTTAGATAGCTCAGTAAAAGGTTAGCTGAACTCAAGCTCCAAGGACAATTTCAAACAAATGCATATATTTCTGTATCTGGTCTTCAAACAGGTAAAGTGGGGAATGATTGTGGGTCTGCGAGGCACTTGTTTGATTTCAGCTTGTGGTCATCAAGGCAGAATTCACTATTATCTTATGATGCCTAAGCTGTAGGTGGGGAAAATGGAGAGCTTTCTTATTTCTATTTTATGCCAAACTGGAGGAGAAAAATCCCTAAAGCTCTTACAGGTTTTGCAATATATCTTCCCAATGTAGTTGTGGTCTGCATGCTAAATGATATTATAGCAGTTGGTAGTTTTTTGAGCCTAATGTATGTGTTTAGCTTACAAAACCTGCCCTGGTAAAAGGAATTTTTTTGTTATCACTCCTGTTTTCTCACTTATGCACCTGGATGAAATCATTTAGTCAGCCTATAAGAAATCTGTAACAAAGAAAGTTTAATATTTCATTAATAAACTGGCAATTCTTTATTTTTGTTCCCAAAGGACAAATTCTATACTGTGGTTCTTTTGTACAAATGCAATCTTGGAATGTGTGCTAAAAAGCAGGGTCAGAAATTTCATCTGATAGCTCATGGGAGGCACATAGCCTTCTACCTCAAGGTTCCCACCCTAAATCTGCCCAATGTTTAGGCCTTTGTAATCCCACATGCCAGTTTCCATCTTTAATGGTGCCTTTCCTCACATGTATTTGGGAAAATGAGAGTAATTTCATGTTAACTCTCAAGTCACCTGCTGTACTTGCTTAAGTTACACTGTCATCCAACATTTGGTTTGCTCCTGATCACTGCCTTGGACGCTTGGACCACAGGTCTCTCAAAAAGTCTCCTTCCTCTGCATACGCATCAGCAGAAGATGATCCAAGCCAGACCACAGTTCCTTCTCCTGTCCTGTTCCTTGGGTTTTCACCCTCCCAAATGCATGCTATATAGGAATACACAAACTGACTAGTGCATTGGGAAAACTAAAAGGAACTACATCATAGCAGGAGAAAATTTTCAATTCTGTGTGTCTCATGTGACAGTTCCTATCATCTGAAGGAAAAACACAGGCATTTAAATGCCTCCTAGGTGTTATCTCAGGCAAATAAATGCCCTAGTTCCTATCTTGACCTTATGCTGAATGACCTTAAGCTTCTTGACCTTATGTCCAACTTTTTGTAAAGAAGGAAGCCTCCTTCTTAAACATTCTACAGGATGTATATGTGCTTTCTTCCAGGCTCGTTATCACCCTATGATCCTTCTCTTTGCCTCATCTGGTAGCAGGACTCAGTTGTACCCAGCAGCACTGCCCTACCTTGGAGACCTCAAGGCTTAGTAACATCCAGTGGCGGGGATTGGAGCAGGCTTGGCAGGAGAGTCTAAGATGAGCATGGGCAATTTTGGTCTAGTAGAAATATCTGAGTGGATTTAGAAGCTCTGTGTTTGGTTCCCTTCTAACATTCGTGCCAAAAGGAACTGGAGGATAAGAGTTGTTGTTTGCCATCCAGTCAGCAGCTATTGAATAGAGTGAATATACATGTGTCCAAATAAACTCATTTGCTCCCCAGAAAAATATTAATTCTCAAAAACAGTAGTGTTTAGATCAGTGTTAAGCAGAAAAGTGTTTCATGAAGTAAAACCTAATCTGCACAGACTCCTGAATTATTCAGATGAATTCAGGAGAGATTTCTTGCTGACCCTGGCTTTTTTTCCCCCTCAGTGTTCAGGGTACATCCTGGGGTCTCTAGCTACAGAAATGCATGAGGAGGCTGAGTGCACTATACTGAAGGTTACACAAATACCAAGGAGAAGATTGGAAATGACCAGTTTTGGGTATGTTAGGACAGATCACATTCCTAGTCAGGAGACCACCCCACCCCCTTACTTCTTTTTATTTAAGTTTAAGGGAAGCATCGTCATTCAAATTGGAGTGGGGAGATGGGGAGGCAGTGTTGGCTCTTTCAGTGGCCTTGTTTTGCCCTTCTGGTGTAGGGAAACTTAGTCATTGTTTGCTTGTGAAGTATTTGTGGACAGATATTTGAAATATAAATAGTGTAATTGTCATTCTGATGGCATGAATTAATATATATGTGTTTTAAAGTGCAAGAAGCTATTATTTAAAATCAGTATACTTAGAGAGAAACTCTTTTTTTTTCTTATCCTTATATATGAGCTTCTGAAATGAAAGCTAGAGGATATTACTACCGTGCAAGTCTTTAACCATCTGAATTATATATATAGATATATAAATTGTGTATATTAAGTTATATATATAATACATATATTTAAAAGACTAGAGAGGGTCATTATCTGGTCTAATAACAACTTAATTTTTTTAATAGCAACTTAGTTCTAAGAGTCATCACTTTGTGGGCCTACACTAAAAATAGTACCATTCAGTTAGTGTTGAGTTTCTTAAACATTATATGTGTCTTTGAAGTAAGAGATAGGAAAGAAAACTTGAACTTCAAGAACATGTCAGGGCACTTAGGTGGCTCAGTCAGTTAAGCATCCAACTCTTGATTTAAGTTCAGGTCTTGATCTCAGGGTCGTGTGTTTGAGGGTTGTCTGTACTGAGCATGGAGCCTACTTAAAAAAAGAAAAAAGAATATTCTAGAAAAAAAATCAGATTCTCACTTTTATTTATTATTTAAAAAAAATGTTTATTCATTTCTTTTGAGAGAATGAGCGCAAGTGCGTGAGCAGGGGAGGGGCAAAGAGAGAGGACGAGAGAGAGAAAATCCCAAGCAGGCCCCGGGCTGTCAGCACAGAGCCCTCCTTATGCGAAACTCCATTCCATGAACTGTGAGGTCTTGACCTGAGCTGAAATTGAGAGTTGGATGGTTAACTAACTGAGCCACCCAGGTGCCCTCAGACTCACTTTTAGAAGGAAAGTTGGAAATTGTCCCTAAACCACAAATGAAACTGAGGGCCAGAAAGATTAGATTCAGTGACTCCAGTGTACATTGTTTGAAAGCAGTTATGGTGGGAAAAGAATGGCAGGGGAGCAACAACTGTTTTGTGTTGCCAAATCCTACATCAGTCGGTGTAGGAGAGATGAGGGGAAGAAACCAAAATGATGTAAACAAAAGTTCACTGGCTGAAGTCTTAGACAGATTTGAATGCTTCTAAGGGATGTGGCCACAAGTAAACTATGTCCCAAACTATCCAAATCACAGAGTATTGGAGTTGGGGTAGTTATCAACAGACATCCATCTTTATTCCAAGGAGTAGGCTCAGAGTAATCGAGTGGACTGTCCAATGTCACTCTGTTTCTTGGTTGTAGTCATAGGATTAGAATTCAGGTTTTCAGAATCTTCATCCTGGTATTCAGGTCTTTTAAATGATGATTTCTAGATTTCTATGGAGGGGGTTTAGAAGCAGTCTTGGGGGTGAGGGAGAGGTTGAGCCTTTAGCACTGGGACTAAACTTTAATTAGCACATTTGGAATTTTAATTGCTTTAATTATTGAAGTTCTAAGACTTCACTTGAACAGGCTTTTATGATTTTACAAAATGCTTGAAAACCTCTGTACTATTACATGTTTCCATTTATAGACTGCAGATAACTTATTTGACTTGTAAACTATGAAAGTCTTTTTTATGCTTATTAATATGGCCACTGTCTTTGTAGTTATTCTTGTTTTGCTCAACAATATCCAAGATAATTAGATTTGTAGACTTCAGTAGATGGTATGGTATATTTCTTGACAAATATAGGTTATATTGCCAGGAATTTTGGCAAAAATCAAAACTGATTAATTACCTCTTGATTCTAACAAAAATCTATTAAAATGTTTAAGACTGAATAGTTTAACTTCTCATTAAACCTATGGATAATTTTCTTTTAGTCTTTTTGGATTTCTTTAGGTTCTAGACACCAGGTTTTCCATCTTTTGAAAAGGACTCTTGTTAATTGAGGATGTGGGGTAATTTGTAGACATGAGGCAAAATCCAGACATTGTGAATTGAGCATGAATGCAAAATCCATAAAGTTTAAAAAATGGTCATTGAACACAATATGCTTGGGATTCCCTACAGTTGACAAAGGATCTATTTGGCTCCTTCAGTATGGTTCCCTGTGGCTCAGCAATTATGAGTGATTTTTCTGTCATCATCCATAGAAGATAGAGCCCTTTAAGAGAACTGGAAACCAGAAGCAGGAGAATATAGTATGGCAGTGTGGGAATCATATTCAGTAAAGCCTTGAGCTTTTGGTTTTATTTTTAGGTCTCAAGTTCTCATAATCATGCTCCTAGACTACAAAAGAAGAGGAAAGGGAGAAAAGGGGGGGGAAAAGACATGACTCAGTTGTTTTCATTGTGTCTATGAAGGCAGAAGGTCTACTTTTTATCAGTAAATCTTTTATTAATAAAGGAAGAGCCTCTAGATTTTAAAATGCCATGAGATCTAAAATTAGAACTTTCTAAACAGTGGTTATCAGTGTATTTTCAGCTTCCAAGGGAAAAAGAAAATATATTTATCAAATTCCAAAATGTCTAATAGAGACATGTATCCATTTCTAAAGAAATTTGCGTAGCTGACTTAAATGATCAGATTTATCTAATAATGTCAACACTGAGCCTGTAATAGGAAAATCCTAACAATTGATTATTAACACCTAGTCACTAGAGTTTGATTTGTGTGTGTGTGTGTTAAGTAAAATAATATCTAATTAATACTACTTATGCAATTTCTTATGGAAATAGTTATGGAATACTCACGGAATTTTGGGTTTAAATTTATTTAAGTTAAGAACAGGTTTTGCAGTTTAACTTGGTATATGTTTATGCACCACACATTCTGTTAAAATATTTCAACTTGTTCTCCTTTTTAAGGCAACTCTTTGGTAGTGGTGGGGAGAGGGTCAGGAGATTTCTTAATGCAAAATTTACCATGGAAATCTTCAGGGACTTTACATGATTGAAGACAGGATCTTCACTTTGACAGTTTAATGCATTTTACATTATTATGGCATTGCATGCTTCACAGTTCCTGAAAAAGAACCTACATTAGGTCTCAAAGTAGCCTCTTTTTCTCCTGGTATTTCCTGATCATTTCTTTTGTTCACATCAGATCCCAGAGGGGGCCCATTTGTGCAGGAGAGATAATTTTGCCACTTGGGAATGATTCATATGGTTCTCTGCCTTCAGTAAAATTAGTTACTTAAGAAAGTATCTTGCACTGAAAGTGTTTTGTCCAGCCATGGAATGGCCTCGAAGATTAGCCCCCTGACTACATCTTGGTTCATGACTCCTTGTAGAAATTCTATGTGTAAGTGATTCTGCAATTTTCCTGGTATTGGGATTAAGGAAATGGATATTGACACCAAATTTCAATCTGTTCACCCCTTCCACCTATGTATTTCCCCTGCATGTAAAAGAATAAAGAGACATATTGGGTATGCATGGTACACATATCATTTTACTAGGGTCCCCAGACTAGGGTCTAGGAGTCTAGACTGGACTCCTCCATTTATTTGTTGTAAAATTTTGGATACATAATCCAATATCTGAGTTTCAGTGTCCTTATCCTATAAGAGGGAAATCACTTATTAAGTTTTTGCTGTGTATCTTAATTTATTTCAATTCTTTGGTTGAGTAGTATTTACCTGAGATATAAATATTACTAGTCCCTTAGTACAGATGAGGAAGTAAGGCCCAGAGAAGTTAGATGAATTGCCCACCGTCTGATAGCTGGTGAAGGACTTAGGTTACTTTCGAGCCTAGTTAATGGCAGACTTCAAAAGTAATGCTCTTTCCACTATGCCAGAAGCTGCCAGAAAATGCAACTGCTTTGCTGAACATTATAATGTAAATTGCAGTGGGGGTATTCTAAACTCCAGTGTGCTATAAAAAAATTCTTAGTATTTATTAATTTACTCATAGTGTTGTTATTAAGAATACCACTCTGACAGGACCAGGCTTCCAGCATGTTTTGGTCTCAGGTTCCAGCCTCCTTGAATAGCACAGATAGCCTCATATAGGAGACACTCTGTGGAATGCTACTAAATTTATTCAGAATTTTGGCAAATGTAACAAGATTGAACACAGCAGGCATTGATGTATTTGACTTTGGCTGATAACCTCTTCTGGGATGGATTAGGATAAACAGTGGTTTTTTGTTTTTTTTTTTTTTTTGGTCCAAGTCAAATGATCTGTTTGATAACTGGTGAGGAGAGGTGGACATAGTCTGAGGCAATCTTTTAACATTCTGGAGAGATTACTTTTAACTGATGGATAAATGTTTCCAGGAAGCTGGGGAATCCTAGTTATGGTGTGAAAACAAAAGCAGTGCAGTAACAACTTTTATGCACTGCCAAAATTCTAAGTCAGTTTAGGGGAGCAGAAGGCCAAACTGATTATATTTTAAAGGTTACTATAATAGAGGGTGATAGAATTAGAATATTTGGCTGTTGACCATTTTCCAGCTGCTCCTAATCTTGCATATTTCACATGTTATCCCTTAGCACTGAATAACACGTGGAGCAGGAATTAAGTTTGTTGTGATAACTTCTGATTTTTTTTGACCCGGGGTAGTGAAGTCCATCATAATTTGCCTGGATTGCCTCTGCAGCTGTCTGTGTCAGAGCCCTGAAGAATTTGCACTAGTGTGATAAGAGGAGGTTGGAACAGAGTGACCCAGCAGCTACTCTTTCCCCTGGGATTTAGGATGCTGGGCTCAAACCAGACTCCCCGCTTGGAAAGGAGGAGCTAATGGACACGGGTTCAGAAAGACAGAACATTATTGCCAAGCTCAAATTTCCCCCTTTTAAAAAACATCCCCTCATTTGACAGTGGCAGTCCTTCTTTCTGAACTCCAGAGGTACAGTTATACACAATTATACACAATTGTTTTGTGTTTCTTATCTTTGTCTTCCCAGTGAGATTTCAAGGACCACAGGGGCCATTTTCCTCTTCTGTGTTTCTCATGATGCTTAGTGCTGCAAGGACATAATGCATGTTTTAAAACCTTGATAGTTTAGTTACATAACACTTTTTTTCATAAATCATGTTTGATTTGGAGATAAATTTCCAGTTCTGTATATGATGCCAGGAATATTTGGGAAAAAAATAACGAGACAAGAGATTTCCTTGTAAAAACCTTCACAAGTATAATATATAACTTTAAAGTGACCACCTTAAATCAACCTAAGCTCAACAATGATAGCCAGTTGATTTCCTTACTTAAACTAATGGATAAGAACACAATTTATATTATTTATGAATGAGGGATTCTGAAAAAATTGAGTATATTTGAAAATAGATGATTGTTGAAATATTTTTTAAGGAGGCTTTCAAAGCCACGAAACTAATATTTGCTTGTAAGGAGAAAGAAGGCCAAGCAATAGAGAATGCCATTACAAATGAGAAATCCTCCACACTCTTCCCCCATGTGGTAAGACAGTTTTGGCCCCAAGATCTCCACTCTCTGGTGTCACACCAGTGAATATGTTACCTTACATGGCAAAAGAGACTGCAGATGTAATTGAGGCCTCTAATCATTTAAGATAGGGAAAGTATCCTGGATTGTCCATGAGGGCCCAGTTTAATCATATGAGCCCTTAAAAGCAGAGCTTTCTCCTGGCTGAAGTCAGAAGAAGTCAGGTGGCTCGACAATGAGGAAGGTCATGTACAGGGAGGACTAGAAAGCCATCTCTAGGAGCCAGGGCTAGTCCTCAGCTATCATCCAGCCAAGAAATGGGAGCCTCAGTCCTGCAAGTGCAAGGGACTGAACCTAGCCAATAACTCCGGGGACTCTTCCCCAGAGTCTCCAGAAAAGAGCACAGCTGTGCCAACACCTCGATTGCAGCCCTGTGATATTCTGAGCAGGGGAGCCAGCTGAGCCACACTGTAACTGGTCTGCTGATCTACAGTACTGTGAGATAATAAAATGGGTGTTGTTTTAAGCTATTTTAAATATGTGGCAATTTGTTACTGCAGCTATGGAAAATGAATACACCCCATGTCCATTCACAGGGAGTTAATGGTTTGATGTGACCCTTCAGACCATTTAATGTACTGAAACATTTCTTACTTGAAAGTCTTAGTGGCACAATTAACCTTTATTATCATCATGAAGAAAGCCTTGCCTAGCCACAGCTAGACTTCTGTATCAGAATGCTGAATGTTGACAATTTCCAATTCTGGATTCATGAATTCACATTTTTAACTAGTTCCATCAACAAGAGTTTTTTGCTATGAAAAACTTTGTCAGATGAGAACTTGTTTCATTTATAATTATCTGCCTAGGATGTCTACTGTACAATGTATTCCTTCTTTTACAAATAAGCTTTTTGGGTCATTTTACTTCTTTTTGTGGATGTTTTCTGGCTTCCACAGTGACAGAAACTTTCACTTAAGGCCATGAGGTTTCCATCAGGGGCAGAAGGACCAACATGGGATCCTTTCTGTTAAGGACTCCGGTGGCAATATAAAATTTCATGTAGTTCACATCAGCTTTCTGCTTAAATGCAGGCTTTATTGAGGAATACCAAAATAGATGACTAGAAATATGGGTTTTTTTCATAATGGGGGAATGGAATAAAAATAAAGGTGAGCCTATTACAGTAATCCTTAATATTTGCTTTTGGTCTTCCCTTTGATTTGAGTGTACAAAGGAAGCTTCTGTGTTAAATTTAGGCAGTGTTTCTGTAGTCATTTAACTAAAGTGGCTGTTGACCTGTTTGTTCATCCACCCGTATTTTGCTACAGGGTTTATCACTACAGGTTAGCACCCAGTGACTGATGGCCTGGACTTCAGACTCCATTTGACCTAATTGCAAGAGTAGTTATAATGGAAATTTAGTGGAAAGATACCATGTAGGGCTGAGACTCAGCAAATATATAAAAAAAATACTCATGCATTTTTAACTTTCTATTTTATTCTTGTAAATATGTCAGAGCATAAAGGTTAGAGTAGGGTAGCAATGCCTAGTCTAGCAGTAATACAGACATATCTGGGTCAGTCTGGTGAACTGGTGAGCCTGTTCACGTGCAGATTCAGGAGCCTTCTGAATGAGAATGGAAACGGAGGGAGGAAGGACTAAAGAGTTATGACTTTGACTCAGTAAAGCGTTTTGCACCCAATTCCAATGTTGGTGGGGGTGGGGGGGTGTGGTGGGTATTTTCCACTACCAACAAACAATTCTTTGACCAGCTGAGTGTCCTACAATGCAACTCAATTCTAATGCTGTCTACCCAAAGATAGCATCAGATTCCACAGGTTAAGGGTCCAGCCCTATAAGTTTGCCACCCACACGTTCAGTGGCTGAAAAGGCCTGTCCTTCTGACCAACCGACTATAAATTAGAGGTACAGTATCCCCCTCCTTAGGTTCAGTTAATTTGCTGGAGTAGCTCATAGAACTCAGAGAAGCATTACTGGATTACTAGATTACTGGTTCATAATAAAACAGGAACAGCCAGATAGAAGAGATGCATAGGACAAGGCATGGGGAAAGGGCACTGAGCTTCCATATCCTCTCCAGGTGCGCCACTGTCCCAGCACCTCCATGTGTTCACCAGCCTGGAAGCTCTCCAAAACCTCTTCATTTGGGTTTTTGTGGATGCTTCATTATGTAGGCACGATTGATGCAATCATTGGCCATTGGTGATTGAACTCAATCTCTAACCCTTATCCCTCCCCAAGAGATAAGGGGTAGGAGTGAAAATTCTAACCCTCTCATGGTTGGCGTTTCCAGAAACTAACCCCAAGCCTTAGATGGACTTCACAAATCACCTCATAACATAAGAAGATAGCTTCACCGCTCTTACAACTTAGGTAATTCCAATGGTTTTGGGAGTCCTGGACCAGAAACAGGACGAAGACCGTAGCTCCAGCTGATATTATAAATCGTAATATCATACCCAACAAAAATACCTAGTTACCAGAGGAGACGGAGATTCTGAGTAGAGAGGAGACTCCTTGACTTTGAAACAGATGCTGCCTGGTTTGGCGTTGAGGGCTCCATTTCCTCAGTGGCAATTCCTGGTGGAGCAGTGCAGCCACAATTCCAGGTGGGAATTGTCGTGCCAACTGTCGTGTGGCAGTATGACAACCTCTTTAGGAACTCTCAGAAATGCTAGGGAAGAAAGTAGACTTTTAGCAGCTGGAATGTTTATTAGTGATTGCGGCAAGAGCTGGTGAAGGTTAAAATATCCATGTGACTTTGACCTGCAGGTGAGTGAAACTAGAGAGATTCCATTATATATTGTGGTAGCCAACTTCCAGGTTGGTTCCCAGTGATTCCTGCCTCCCGATATCAATGCCCTTGTGTAGTCCCTTCCTAGGGTAAATAGAGTTGACCTCTGAAACCAACAGAATGTTCTGGAAATGATGGTGTGTGACTTTGGAGGGGGAACCATAAAGAAAACTCCAGCTTCCACCTTTCCTCTCTGGGGAGAGCAGCACTATGTTGTGAGGGCGCTCAAGCAGTTCAATGGAGAGGCACATCTGGTAATGTGTTGAGATATCTTGCTATCAGCAATATGAGTGAGCAATTGTGGAAGCAAATCTTTCCACCCAAGTCAAGCCTTCAGATGACCTTAGCTCCAGATGATATCCTGACTTCAACTTCATGACAGACCCTGGGTCAGAACTACCTAGCTAAGTCACTCCCAAATTCTTAACCCCCAGAAACTGAGATAGTAAATTTTTTTTGTTTTGTTTTAAGCTACTTGGTTTTGGGATAATTTGCTGTGCAGTAATAGATACACATTGTTATAGAGGTGTAAATTTTTTTCTCCAATACATTCTCAAATACTAGTTCTTTGAGGGCAGCATTTATATTAATTCATCTTTTTATTCTCCATAGTTCCAAGCACAGTGCCTAAACATGTTCTATAACATTCATTTGTATATATATACATATATATGTATTCTACAACATTCATTTATATATATATATATTATATATTACATATAATATATATATATAAATGTATAAATTCTTTTTTAAGAAAAAGAATACAATACCTTGGACAAATCTCAAATTTATTAATTACACTGGGGGATGATGGAATATCAGGATGAAAATAATTATTATCTGTTAAGTACTCCCTTTGTTCCTACCTATAAAGTATTTCTCAAAACAACCTGCATTCCCACTATTTTGCTAATAAGGAAACTAAAATCTGTAGCAGTTCTGAGCTTTCCCACAGTGAGTTAAAGGGTGAGGTGTTATTAGAACCCAAACCTTTATTTTATTTTACTTTTTTATTTGAGAGAGAGAGAGAGAGAGAGAGAGCGCGCGAGAGAGCGCATGAACAGGGGAGAGGAGCAGAGGGAGAGAATCTGAGAGAGAGAGAGAGAGAGAGAGCACGCATGAACAGGGGAGAGGAGCAGAGGGAGAGAATCTTAGGCAGGCTCCATGCTCAGGAGCTTGATCTTATGACCCTGAGATCATGAGCTGAGCTGAAATTAAGAGTTGGACTCTCAACTGACTGAGCCACCCAGGCACCCCAGAACTCAGATCTTTTAACTCCTAAGCTAAATACAGAGACCATTTGAAGTTTCTTTTCTTCTTACTCTTCCAATATGCAACATCAACTATATGCATATGCAAGAAGAAAAAGCCAGTTCTAGGCTTATTATATATATCTTTCTCTAGTATGTAACATCAATTATGTTTATTTTAAAGAAAAAAAATTGCTATGCTAGGCTTATTAAATATTGGAGATCTTTCAAAAATGATTTTATATTGGAATAATAAGATGGAGGAAGTGAGTGCATCTAATTTTCCCCAGTGTTGTCTGATATATGGTTAAGTGTCACTAATAGACGCCAGTTCATCATCATCATCATCATCATCATCATCATCATTAACATAATGATGATGATGCTGATGATGGGATAATAGCAATGATAATAGATATCATAGAATACCAGTCTGAGCCTAATCAGTGTTAACCCATGTATTCAGACATGTCTGGAATGTCTAGTGGAGGGGGGTGTCTATTTACATGAGAGACCATGAATCTCTAGGGAAAGAACACACCCTGAAGGAAAACAAATGGAGTGAACAAAATTGGTTCAAAGATGATGGGCCAAGAGAGAAAAAGATGCCACCTGTTACATTATTCTGAGACTGATGTGGCTGTAATGCAGGAAGTAACTAGTCCAAGAGGCCTGTGTACCTGTGCTCTCTGAGGACCAGTGGATGTGCTAGGGGCAATGACTCTGGTGCTGGAAGCTCCTGCAGGAACAGGAAGTGACATTCTCCTCAGGAACCTTAGGGTTTGGAGGGCAGGCTCTGGTGGCTTCTGCACATATTTGGTGAGGATTAGCAGTGGCACAGGTGCATTTAGTTAGTGGTGCCATCAGTGGACACCAGCAAGACAGCTGATTCCAAGTCATGGGCACAGTGAGCTAGAGGGGTGGAGAAAGTGGCTGGTGCTGTGGGGAGAACCACAGCCTAGGACTTTGAGACTATTTGGGAGGAATTTGAGGGGGAAGTAGAGACTCTAAAATTGAAGAGTGGTATGATTAGAGAAGTACTCCCTTTCTGACTTTTAGTGTGATGCTGTTTCTAATCAAGCCGGTGTGGACCTATTGCAGGAAGTCATTATTAGAGAAATCATCACAATCCACTCTATCCCTGTATAGTTTCCACCCAGGAATGTCAAGTGGGCCACTGAGAATGCATTCACCTCAAAAGACCTCAATCATTAAAATAATTATAGTACAAGTTATGCAAGTTAAAACAACAATCTGATACTTATTCCCTGTCAATTCACTAAGTGTGTTTTAAACTTGATAATATTACTTCTTATAATTGTGATGGATAATCTGTTTCTTGCCCCTTTACATGGTGATGTTTCTCTGGCTCTCTTCCAAGCTCTTGCTTTCCAGGTGAAGCCTGAATGGATTTCCTGACATACAATAATAAAAATAATAATAATACCCCAACCTCAAGGTCTAAATCACAGCCCTTCCTGAAACGGTGAGGGTAAATACTGTAAGATGTCAGGTAAAATTAACCACATTCAACCTGTTTAGGCATGAGTAGAGTGAGAACATGGTTTGTGTGGTGGGGCAGGATAAGCTTTCCCATTCCAGGTGATGTTTCTCAGGTGACATCTACTGAATCTGTTGAGCACCCACCCCAAATCCAATTTGTTAATCTCTGGGGGCATAACTGGCTTTGCATTAGCAGGATCTATGTATGTGTTTCCCAGGCTAGTAGTGGCGACAACATGCTCTTTTGGGTGTGGTGCCACAAGGTTTCCATGAGTTTCTGAGGAATGGTGGCCATTCCAGCGCAGTGCATAAGAACATGGGCCTTGTAGCCAAACTGTTCTGGCTCAAAATCCCAACCCTGCCATGCCTGAGCTACTTGACCTTGGGAAAATGGGCAAATCACTTATCTGTTTTTTGCTTCAGTTTCCTCATCTCTAAAATTAAGACATTTGAATTACCTACCTCACAACATTGTTATAAAGATTGATTGCATCAATATAGATAAAGCTCTTAGAATGTTGCCTGTTTCATTGTAAGCATCTAGGAAATGTTAGTTATTTTTTATCAATACTCATTGGCTAGTTTAGCCTGACCTGGTATTGATGAAAACTATGTTTCAGAAAGTGGAGCTTTGCAGCATTCAGGATTTCAAGATCAGGAATGTATGAATATTTCCATGGTGGTGGTGGGGGGTTTCAATGAATAGGTCAGTTCCAACAATTTACAGTTTTTTATGTCTCTTCTTTCCTTTGTGAAATTTCCAAGAGAAAGAGTGAAATGGTCTATCTTGGATCAAATGTCCACTTTTAACCAAAATAGGTGTAGCCAGGATCATTGAACAGAGACATAGAAACTATGGGGCCAGTCTTCGAGAAGTCATGGTAAGCTGATAGCTACCTCATGGTATCTGTTAAAATAAGCCCGAAACAGACACAGATAATCTGTGTTTCTGTAAATGTGTGGTGTGTGTGGTGTGTGCACACATGTGTTGAATTTTTGTCAGACAATATAGACAAGTATCTGTAGCTGACATAAGATCATAAATACAACTGCTGGTCAGACCAAAACCTTATAGTCTTTCCGAAGAGCAAGTTCTTCATTCCTGGTAATAATCTAATAATGCTAATTTTGACCCAATAATTTTACTTTTATAAATTTATCCATAAGAAAATAATAAAAGATTGTTGTAAAGATACAGAAGATATCCATCAGAACATATTTATAATGTAACCATGGAAAGAACAAATATTCAACTACAAGGAAGTGGTGGACGAGATGTTGGTACATCTATGGAATGTTTTTCCTCAGTGGTCATTGAAAATGTTGTAGAAGAACATTTAATAATTTGTAAATTTTGTTCATAATATATTAAGTGAAAAGGGCAAGTTACAAAGTGGTATGTGAGATGATTCCATTTTCTTAAAAGGAATAAAGGACATTTGCCTAGAAGTAAACTTTAAGAAATGTAACAAAATGTTAACAGGGGCCATCTTAGATTTGTGAGAGAGAGTACAAGTAGTTTTTTTATTCTTTTTGTAAATTAGAATTTTCAGTTTTTCTTCAAGAATTGTGTTTTCCTTTTGTAATGAGAAAAAGTGCATAGAGTAATTTAATGTGAATCTGTGACCTATCAATTTGGCTGTAAGCTTTCTAGCAGCCAACACAGGCAAGAACATTACCAGAACCCTGATTCAGTATGCCAATAAAAGGAAAACGAATTTAATTGCCTGAGGGAAACACAGGTCTTTCTGGCACTAGGACCTATGAGAAATATATCCTGTGGGTCCTCTTAATGAGGTCACTGGGTAATGTAAGAAACAATGCATTTGATGGCATCGTTATAGTAAATGTGGCCCTGAGTTTTTTTTCTTTAAAAAATTTTTCTTTTACATTTATTTATTTTTGAGAAACAGAGTGAGACAAAGCATGAGCGGGGGAGGGGCAGAGAGAGAAGGAGACACAGATTCCGAAGCAGGCTCCAGGCTCTGAGTAAGCCGTCAGAACAGAGCCTGATGTGGGGCTCAAACCCACGAACTGTGAGATCATGACCTGAGCCAAAGTTGGCGCTCAACCAACTGAGCCACCCAGGCTGAGTTTTATAGGGCTGTCTTTCATATTGTCCCTCTTGCTCCTCAGCATATGCTGATGAGAGATTGCTCAAGCACATTCAGAAAAAACAATCTAGCATGGAAACCAGTATGACACCATCCAATGACATAATTTGTTTTTTAGGCTTAACCCAGTAAAAATGTTCGAATAGCTAAAGGATTAGATGGATTGCATATCATTCAATCTTCTCCTGAAGAACAGAGAATTCAGGGTTATTTTCCCTGACAAGTAGCAGAGGTTTGCAATTTCATCTTGTCTCTAACTATGTATAGCTTTTTCCTCTGTCAACTGAGCAAAATCTGTGATAAGAAGGACAACTATTACCTCTTTAGGAAAGTTAGGAGCCTGACAAGTAGACATGTATAACTGGAGGCACTGGTCAACAATGCAAAAGTTATCTGGTCAAGATAACTCATGTGGTCAATACAATCCACAGAATGTCAATTTTTTTTTGATACATGGAATTTATTTGAATGGAATATATTTGAATATATTTATTTATTTCCCTTTTTACTAAAGTTTTTAATGTTTATTTACTTTTTTTTAATTTTCTTTTTTCTTTTTTAAAATTTACATACAAATTAGTTAGCATATAGTGCAACAATGATTTCAGGAGTAGATTCCTTAGTGTCCCTTACCCATTTTGCCTCCCCCATCCCACAACCCCTCTAGTAACCCTTGGTTTGTTCTCCATATTTGAGTCCCTTCTGTTTTGTCCCCCTCCTTGTTTTTATATTGTTTTTGCTTCCCTTCCTGTATGTTCATCTGTTTTGTCTCTAAAGTCCTCATATGAGTGAAGTCATATGATTTTTGTCTTTCTCTGACTGACTAATTTCACTAAGCATAATGCCCTGCAGTTCCATCCACGTAGTTGCAAATGGCAAGATTTCATTCTTTTCAATTGCCGAGAAATACACCATTGTATATATATATATGTGTGTGTGTGTGTGTGTGTGTGTGTGTGTGTGTGTGTGTATACCACATTTTCTTTATCCATTCACACATCGATGGACATTTGGGCTCTTTCCATACTTTGGCTATTGTTGAGTCCGAGATTGTGATGCCTCCAGCTTTGGTTTTCTTTTTCAAGATTGCTTTGGCTATTTGGGGTCTTTACTGGTTCCATACAAATTTTAGGATTGTTTTTTCTAGCTCTGTGAAGAATGCTGGTGTTATTTTGATAGGGATTGCATTGAATATGTAGATTGCTTTGGGTAGTATTGACATTTTAACCATATTTGTTCTTCCTATCCAAGAGCATGGAATCTTTTTCCATTTTTTTGTGTGTCTTCTTCAGTTTATTTCATAAGCTTTCTATAGTTTTGAGTGTATAGATTTTTCACCTCTTTGGTTATATTTATTCCTAGGTATTATGGTTTTTGTTGCAACTGTAATAAAATCAATTCCTTGATTTCTCTTTCTTTAGCTTCATTGTTGGTGTATAGGAATACAACCAATTTCTGTGCATTGATTTTATATCCTGCAACTTTGCTGAATTCATGGATCAGTTCTAGCAGTTTTTTGGTGGAATCCTTTGGGTTTTCCATACAGAGTAGCATGTCATGTGTGAAGAGTGAAAGTTTGACCTCCTCCTGGCCCATTTAGATGCCTTTTATCTCTTTGTGTTGTCTGACTGCAGAGGCTAAGACTTCCAATACTATGTTGAATAACAGTGGCAAGAGTGGACATCCCTGTCTCGTTCCTGATCTTAGGGGGAAAGCTCTCAGTTTTTCCCCATTGAGGATGATATTAGCGTTGGGTCGTTCACATATGGCTTTTATGATCTCGAGGTATGCTCCTTCTATCCCTACTTTCTTGAGGGTTTTTATCAAGAAAGGATGCTGTATTTTGTCAAATGCTTTCTGCGCATTTATTGAGAGGATCATATGGTTCTTGTCCTTTCTTTTATTGATTTGATGAATCACGTTGTTTTGCGGATATTGAACCAGCCCTGCATCCCAGGTATAAATCCCGCTTGGTCGTGGTGAACAATTTTTTAATGTATTGTTGGATCCGGTAGGCTAATATCTTATTGAGGATTTTTGCATCCATGTTAATCAGGGAAGTTGGTCTATAGTTCTCCTCTTTAGTGGGGTCTCTGTCTGGTTTTGGAATCAAGGTAATGCTGGCCTCATAGAAAGAGTTTGGAAGTTTTCCTTCCATTTCTATTTTTTGGAACAGCTTCAAGAGAGTAGGTGTTAACTCTTCCTTAAATGTTTGGTAGAATTCCCCTGGAAAGCCATCTGGCCCTGGACTCTTGTTTTTTGGCAGACTTTTGATTACTATAATTCGATTTCCTTACTGGTTATGGGTCTGTTCAAATTTTCTATTTCTTCCTGTTTCAGCTTTGGTAGTGTATATGTTTCTAGGAATTGGTCCATTTCTTCCAGATTGCCCATTATATAGGCATATAATTGCTCATCATATTCTCTTATTATTGTTTGTATTTCTACTGTGTTGATTGTGATCTCTCCTCTTTCATTCTTGATTTTATTGGTTAGTGGTTATCAATTTTGTTAATTCTTTCAAAGAACCAGTTTCTGGTTTCATTGATCTGTTCTACTGTTTTTTTTTTTTTTTTTTTTTTGGTTTCGATAGCATTAATTTCTGCTCTAATCTTTATTATTTCCTGTCTTCTGATGGTTTGGGGTTTTATTTGCTCTTCTTTTTCCAGCTCCTTAAGGTGTAAGGTTAGGTTGTGTATCTGAGATCTTTCTTCCTTCTTTAGGAAGGCTGGGTTGCTATGTACTTTCCTCTTAGGACCGCCTTTTCTGCCTCCCAGAGGTTTTGGGTTGTGGTGTTATCATTTTCATTGACTTCCATATACTTGTTAATTTCCTCTTTAACTTCTTGGTTAGCCCATTCATTCTTTAGTAGGATGTTCTTCAGTCTCCAAGTATTTGTTACCTTTCCAAATTTTTTCTTGTGGTTGATTTCGAGTTTCATAGCATTGTGGTCTGAAAATATGTATGGTATGATCTCTATCTTTTTGTACTTAGGGCTGATTGTGTCCCAGTATATGGTCTATTGTGGAGAATGTTCCATGTACACTGGAGAAGAAAGTATATTCTGCTGCTTTAGGATGAAATGTTCTGAATATATCTTTTAAGTCCATCTGGTCCAGTGTGTCATTCAAAGCCATTGTTTCCTTGTTGATTATTTGATTAGATGATCTGTCCATTGCTGTGACTGGGGTATTGAAGTCTCCTACTATTATGGTATTACTATTGATGAGTTTCTTTATTTTTGTGATTAATTGATTTCTATATTTGGGTGTGTACACATTTGGCGCATAAATGTTGACAATTGTTAGGTCTTCTTGGTGGATAGACCCCTTGATTATGATATAATGCCTTTCTGCATCTCTTGATACGGTCTTTATTTTAAAGTCTAGATTGTCTGATATAAGTATGGTTACTCTGGCTTTCTTTTGTTGACCGTTAGCATGATAGATGGTTCTCCATCCCCTTATTTTCAATCTGAAGGTGTCTTTAGGTCTAGAGTGGGTCTCTTGTAAACAGCATATAGATGGATCTTGTTTTCTTATCCATTCTGTTACCCTATGTCTTTTGATTGGAGCATTGAGTCCATTGACGTTTAGAGTGAGTACTGAAAGATATGAATTAATTGCCATTATGATGCTTATAGAGTTGGAGTTTCTGGTGGCATTCTCTGGTCCTTTCCAATCTTTTTTGCTTTTGGTATTTATATATATATTTTTTCTTTCATTTTTTCTCCCCTCAGAGAGTCCCCCTTAAAATTTCTTGCAGGGCTGGTTTAGTGGTCACAAACTCCTTTAATTTTTGTTTGTCTGGGAAACTTTTTATCTCTCTTTCTATTTTGAATGACAGCCTTGCTGGATAAAGCATTCTTGGCTGCATATTTTTCTGATTCAGCACACTGAATATATCCTGTCACTCCTTTCTGGCCTGCCAAGTTTCTGTGGATAGGTCTGCTGCAAACCTGGTCTGTCTTCCCTTGTAGGTTATGGACTTTTTTTTCCCTTGCTGCTTTCATGATTCTCTCCTTGCCTGAGTATTTTGTGAATTTGACTATGATATGCCTTGTTGATGATCGGTTTTTGTTGACTCTAATGAGGGTCCTCTATGCTTCCTGGATTTTGATGTGTGTGTCTTTCCCCAGGTTAGAAAAGTTTTCCACTATGATTTTCTCACATAACCCTCTACCCCTATTTCTCTTCCTCTTCTGGGACCCCTATGATATTGATGTTGTTCCTTTTTAAGGAGTCACTAATTTTTCTAATTCTTAAATCGTTATCTTTTGCCTTCATCTCCCTCTTTTTTTCTGCTTCATTTTTCTCTATAAGTTTGTCTTCTATATGGCTGATTCCCTGTTCTGCCTCATCCATCCTTGCCACCGCTGCATCCATCCATGATTGCAGCTCAGTTATAGCATTTTTAATTTCATTCTGGCTATATTTTATTTCTATTATCTCTGCAGAAAGGGATTCTAATCTATTTAGACTCCAGCTAGCATTCTTATTATCGTGATTCTAAATTCTGGTTCAGACACCTTGCTTGTATCTGTGTTGGTTATATCCCTGGCTGTCTTTTCTTCGTGCTCTTTATTTTGGGTGAATTCCTTCATTTTGTCATTTTGAAGGGAGAAAATGAATTAATGAGGTAGAAAAATTGAAATTAAAAAAATTAAAATAAAAAACTAATAAAGTTAAAAATTAAAAACACACCCACACACAAAAATTGAATAGATGATGGTAGATCTTAGGTGTGTTTTGGTCTGGGTGTTGAAATTGGTTTGACAGATTAGAGAAAAAAAGGGGGGGGGAAACAAGGAAATCATTTGAGAATTTGAAAAAATGAATACACTGAAGTAGACTAAAATGAGATGATCGGGGTAAAATATAATTTGAAAAAATATACACAAAAGTAAAGAATATAGTAGAAAAAAATTAAAGGAAAATATTTTTAATAAAATTTAAAAATATATATGAATTTTTTCTTTTTCTGTATTGAAAAGAAATGAAAAAGAAAAAAATATTTAAAAAAAGAAAAATAAAGAAATCGTTTGAAAATTTGAAAATGTGAATACACTGTAGTAGACTAAAATAAAATGATGGAAGTAAAATAGAATTTGAAAAAATTTACATACAAGCAAAAATATAGTAATAAAAATTAAATAAAAATGTTTTTAATAGAAATTGAAAGTAAAAATGAAGTTTTTTCTCTTTCTGCATTCAAGAAAAGAAAAGAAATGAAAAAGAGAAAAAAAGGACATTGAAAATTTGAAAAGGTGAATATACTGAAGTAGACTAAAATAAAATGAAGAAAGTAAAATAAAATTTGAAAAATTTTACACAAAAGAAAAAATATACTAATAAAAATTAAAGAAAAAATTTTTAACAAAAATTGAAAATAAAAATGAATTTTTTCTTTCTGTATTCAAGAAAAAGAAAAGTGTAAAATAGAAAAAAAAGCCAAAAAAAAAAAGAAAGAAAATTGAATAGATGAACCCTGTAACAGATTGAAGTAGGACTGAAATTGCTTTGTTTTCCCCTAGAAGTCAGTCTATGTAGCGCTTTATAGTCCATAAACTAAGCTGGCGGTGAGACTTGTGTTCCTGAAGAGCGAGGTTGCCCCTGTTGGGCAGGGCTCGGTGTAACAGCTACACTTTCCACTAGATGGCGCTGCTAGCCTACTGGGGTGGATTGTTGCAGTGCTCATAGGTGTGTGTGCACATGCGTGGGAGCAGTGAAAATGGCGCCACCCAGTCTGTTCTCCCAGACCAGCAATTGCACACCTATCCTCCGTCTTCAGCTCTTGTCCACTCCCCGCTTTTTCACTCTCTGTGACCAGGCCCAGGCAGTACCTCTCTCCCGTGTTTTGTCTCAGATGTGGCTGTTTTCCCCGGCCCCTTACTTCCGAAGGACTTCGGCTTTGACCCATTCTGCCCCTCTGTGGGAGGGTCTCACCGAGAAAAGGCCAAATGCCGGCTGCACCCAGGAACGCCTGCTGGACCCTGCTGCTTCTGGTGCCCTGAGACTGCGGCCAGGTGCCAGCACACCCCAGAAAAAGTTCGGGAGACAGTGTAGCAACAGTGTTTCAGGGATTATGGAAAATCACCACACACATCTGGCACCAGACTTCACCCTTAATGACCTTGTTCCAGCACCAGCGAATGTGGCCGTTTTCTGGGGTCTGCTGGGACCAGGAGGTTTCAACAGTCTCTACCAAATGTCCTTCCAGCAGTGGAACCGCTTTTTCCTATGTGGCCTGAGAACCTCTTAGACCCCACTCTGTTCCTGGGGATTCGCCCTTCCCACCAGAGCACTGCCAGGTATCGAGCTACAGAGTTGCAACCTTTGCACTCCCCTTGTTTACAGTTTTAATGGAATTTAAATCCTTTCCTTTCTCCTTTCTCCCTTTTTAGTTTAGTCCCTGTGGCTGTTCCCAATTTTCCACTTTCTCTCCAGCTGCTTTTGGGGAGGGGTGCTTTTCCCGTGTTCTCCCTCCCTCCCCAGTCCCCATCCTCTCCACCTGCAAAAGTGGTTCCCTACCCTCTGTGGCTTCTCACTCCCCAAATTCACCTCTCTGCACCGGATACCTGCTGAATTCTGTGGTTCAGGTTGTGCATATTGTTGTGTTAATCCTCCAACCAGTTTTCTAGGTGTGTAGGATGGTTTAGTGTTGGTCTGGCTGTATTTCATGGCTGTGAGACACACAAAAAATGTCCATGCTGTTCCGCCATCTTGGCTCCAAGAATGTCAATTTTGAACCACTTTAATGTAGACAAATAGGAAGGCAAATCAGGCTTAAGTGTTTTTCTTGTAGAACAGTGCCACAATCCATGTGGCCTAGATGTTTTTCTTTTTTTTCTACTTCCTATAATTTATTTATTTTTTTATAATTTGCATCCAAGTTAATTAGCACATGGTACAACAATTATTTCAGGAGTAGATTCCTTAAACCCCTTACCCACTTAGCCCATCCCCCATTCCTGTAACCCCTCCAGCAACCCTCTGTTTGTTCTCCATATTTAAGAGTCTCTTATGTTTTGTCCCCCTCCCTGTTTTTTATATTAATTTTCCTTCACTTCCCTTATGTTCATCTGTTTTGTATCTTAAAGTCCTCATATGAGTGAGTCATATGATATCTGTCTTTCTCTGAGTGACTAATTTCGCTTAGCATAATACCCTCCAGTTCCATCCACATAGTGGCAAATGGCAAGGTTTCATTCTTTTTGTTTGCTGAGTAATACTCCATTGTGTGTGTGTATATACATATATATATACATAATACATACTGTATATATATCCATTCATCCATTGATGGACATTTGGGCTCTTTCCATACTTTGGGCTCTTGTTGATAGCGCTGCTATAAACATTGGGGTGCATGTGTCCCATTGAAACAGCATACCTATATCCCTTGGATAAATACCTAGTAGTGCAATTGCTGGGTCGTAGGGTAGTTCTATTTTTAATTTTTGAGGAACTTCCATACTGTTTTCCAGAGTGACTGCACCAGTTTACATTCCCACCAACAATGCAAAAGAGATCCTTTCTCCACTTCCTTGCCAACATCTGTTGTTGCCTGAATTGTTAATGTTAGCCATTCTGACGGGTGTGGTTTTGATTTGTATTTCCCTGATGATGAGTGATGTTGAGCATTTTTTCATTTGTTGGTTGGCCATCTGGATGTCTTCTTTGGGGAAGTGTCTATTCATGTCTTTTGCCCATTTCTTCACTGGGTTATTTGTTTTCTGGGATTTTGAGTTTGGTAAGTCCTCTATAGATTTTGGATACTAACCCTTTCTCTGATATGTCATTTGCAAATATCTTCTCCCATTCTTTGGGTTGCCTTTTAGTTTTGCTGATTATTTCCTTCAATGTTTTTATAACAGCTGCAACCAATTACCACATCTGTTAAGACTAAACAGAATCAAATGGTAACAGCTACATTAGGAATCCATAGGACATTGTCATGTGTAATATAATTTCTTGGTGTATAGTTTAAGATGCACTGAATGAATTAAATTATTTAATTTTGAGTAAATCAGATAATGAGGACATTTGCCAAGAAAGATTACCTGTTTCCAAAAAAAAATTTTTAAGGTTCTTCTTTTTGGTATTAGTTAGTTGTTATGGCAGCTATTAAAAATAATTCCCAATTCCTCACTATAATGCTGAGTTATCTATATAGAACAGAACACTTATCTGTCTGTGAGCTCATAGTGATGGTGGAGGGGTTATATTTTATAACCATGAGGGAAATATCACATGGTGTATTTCTCATCTCTCTTTTCCTGTCATTCAAAAACAGCTTTATATTATACAGGGAATTTCATGCTATACCCTAACCAAAAACATACCGTCCCAATGTAGTGGGCTCTACACTGTTTCTTATCTCCAAATCAGCTTTAAACAAAGGCAGAAGCGGGGCGCCTGGAGGTGCTCAGTCGGTTAAGCAGGTGACTATTGATTTCAGCTCAGGTCATGATCTAATGGTTTGTGAAATAGAACCCTGCATTGGGCTCTGCACTGCTTCGGATTCTCTCTCCCTCTCTCTCTCTGCCCCTCTCTGGCTCTCTCTTCCTCTCTCTCTCTCTCTCAAAATAAATGAATAAACTTAAAAAAATTTCAGAAAAAAATGGCAGAAGCAAAAGTGCCTGCTGATTTTGCCCATGGTCATAAGGAAGAGAATATGGCATCATTCCTTGGTAGTGGTTTTCCTGCTTATATTCTCTGTCCTCACTGCTTATCAACTAAGTATAGTAATTGTTTCTGTTGCAAAAATAAAGATGCTTGCAGTATTGATTGATTGAGTGTATGAGCTGTGAACTAAAACAGTGCTTGGAAACTCAGTGAATTTCTCCATGATAAATATGGTTAAAATGCTTAAGTGTTACCAGGTGTACTAAAAACCCAGATGTTGGACAAGGCAGTCTGGCACAGGACAGTCGGAGGCCCCTTGATCATATGGGGGAGTGCATATTTTCTGTCGGTTTCACTTAAAATTTTTTCACGGAGAGAGTGAGAGCTGGTACATAATGCATTTTAGTTGGAATTTGGCATATGATGCTTATTTAAATATGTGAGTATAAACCTCCTATCATACCACTGATAGAGACTTGCCTGGATTACTGCAAACAGGCTACTAATTCGTCTCCCTGTTCCCTGTCCTGCTCTCTTGCAACCTAGTCTATGAACTAAAGCCAGAAGGATTGTTTGAAAATGCAAATTATGTTTATCTTTCAGTGGCTTGCCTTTGTCCTTATGCTAATATCTGAACTCCCTCACTTGTAAGAGGCCTGTCACGACCTAGCTTAAATGTCAACCACACCTCTGAGTTTAGGGGCTACTCCACCTGTCCTCATGCTCCTCTCTTGATGCTTTGAAACTGTCCCCTGGTGTTTTCATGACTTATTTCTCTACCAGTAGCAATCACCACCACCCAGCCTATTCTTTTGGCTAAATGTTTGCATATTAGTGTTTATTGGAGTCCCTGATCCTGAAATCCAGGTTAGGAGCCCTTCCAATGTCTCCTGCACCAGCCCAGGAACCCTCTGCCTGCTGTGAAACTATGGCCATTGCATTTTCTGTAGTCCCTTCTGCCCAGAAGTTCCTCGAGGATAGATACGAAGTCAATTTTGGTGGGTTATTTTCCCAATATCTACTTCAGTGCCTGGCATGTATCTGTGGACAATTCAGTGACTTACTGGATAGATAATTTGGCAGAAAGCTGTCAGAAATACAAAGAGAAACCTGATCCTTTTTCTGGCCACAGAAACATGATGTAAGACACATACATGTGTCAGACAGCATAGTGTAGAATGGGATCATGCCAATAGAGTGCTCTAGGAATTCGGAGAAGGGAGAAGGTACAACCTTCTTAGAAAGGGCTTCCAGGCAAAGGAGATTTTCAAATTGGGCTTTGGATGGCTTAACCTATTTTGAGTGAGGGGAGAATACATTTGAGGACATACGAAATGAACGTAAGAGGGCTAGGGAAAGCAGCAGTGTTTGGAGAGAAATAGCATATGGTTCAGTCTAACCAGAATTTAGAGTGGGTAAAGGGATTGTTGAAGAATAGGCTGGAAGAGCAGGTCACACCGTATTCTGCAGGCCAAGAAAGCCAGCTTACAAAAAACACAGACTGCAAGCAGAGTTGGTGGCTCTTATTTTAAAAGATTCAGAGAAAGATAACACAATGTGGTCCTTCTTCATTTTGTTGTGCCCTTCACCATCACTTTTAGAGACGTGTGTAGGTGTAAGTGCCATTCATCTTATTTTAATAGGGAGATTTAAAAAATGCCTATTATGGAACTGATTGTAAATGTGAAGTTTTGTGTTTCTGCTGAGGCCATGCTTTGTGTATTGCTGACCCTTGGTGCATTTTAATTAGGCACATCCAAAATATTCTCTAGAATGAGGTGGGATAATGCTATCAATGAGCTGCAAAATAAAATGGAGACAACTACGGCTCGGATTGAAGAGGCAGAGGAGAGAATAGGTGAACTAGAAGATAAAATTATGGAAAAAGAAGACGCTGAGAAAAAGAGAGATAAAAAAATCCAGGAGTATGAGGGGAAAATTAAAGAACTAAGTGGTGCACTAAAGAGAAATAATATACGCATAATTGGTATTCCAGAGGAAGAAGAGAGAGGGAAAGGTGGTGAAGGTGTACTTGAAGAAATAATAGCTGAGAACTTCCCGGATCTGAGGAAGGAAAAAGGCATTGAAATCCAAGAGGCATAGAGAACTCCCTTCAGACGTAACTTGAATCGATCTTCTGCACGACATATCATAGTGAAACTGGCAAAATACAAGGATAAAGAGAAAATTCTGAAAGCAGCTAGAGATAAACGTGCTCTAACATATAAAGGGAGACCTATAAGACTCGTGACCAATCTCTCTACTGAAACTTGGCAGGCCAGAAAGGAATGGCAGGAGATCTTCCATGTGATGAACAGAAAAAATATGCAGCCAAGAATCCTTTATCCAGCAAGTCTGTCATTTAGAATAGAAGGAGAGATAAAGGTCTTCCCAAACAAACAAAAACTGAAGGAATTTGTCACCACTAAACCAGCCCTACAAGAGATCCTAAGGGGGATCCTGTGAGACAAAGTACCAGAGACATCGCTACAAGCATGAAACCTACGGACATCACAATGACTCTAAACCCGTATTTTTCTATAATAACACTGAATGTAAATGGACTAAATGCGCCAACCAAAAGACATAGGATATCAGAATGGATAAAAAAACAAGACCCATCTATTTGCTGTCTACAAGAGACTCATTTTAGACCTGAGGACACCTTCAGATTGAGAGTGAGGGGATGGAGAACTATTTATCATGCCACTGGAAGCCAAAAGAAAGCTGGAGTAGCCATACTTATATCAGACAAACTAGACTTTAAATTAAAGGCTGTAACAAGAGATGAAGAAGGGCATTATATAATAATCACAGGGTCTATCCATCAGGAAGAGCTAATAATTATAAATGTCTATGTGCCGAATACAGGAGCCCCCAAATATATAAAACAATTACTCATAAACATAAGCAACCTTATTGATAAGAATGTGGTAATTGCAGGGGACTTTAACACTCCACTTACAGAAATGGATAGATCATCTAGACACACGGTCAATAAAGAAACAAGGGCCCTGAATGATACATTGGATCAGATGGACTTGACAGATATATTTAGAGGTCTGCATCCCAAAGCAATAGAATGAGGTGAGATATAAACAAATCCAATATTTTGAATTACACAATTACTGAATGATAAAGGTAAGCATAATTAGAAAGTTTTTGCAGCCAGTTTCCGTAGTTAATCCTAGTCATTGGAGTTCTGGCCATTGAGCTTCTCCATCTTTCTATACTAAGCCAGATTCTTCCTAGAGACCTGCTATGAGTTTGAAACTGTTCATCAGAAGACAGCTGCAGGGTGGAGAGTTTGGATAACATCCAGAGAAAAGCAATAAAAGTGATTAATAGCTTGGGAAGTAACACCTCCAAGGCATGTCTAAAGAGGTTGAGAGTCTTGATCAATAGCAAAAGCACAGCCTACATGTCTTGAAATCACATTGTAGGTGCTTTTTCTTCATCTTCACAGTGAATGCATGTAGAAGGCAGCCTAAGTTGCAGCAAGCAAATTCATATTGGAGCAAACAGGAAAAATATGCACAAATGCTAACATTGGTTTAACACGTTGAGGGAAGACTGAAGGCATGAAGTGTTAATTTATAATAGAGTTGTGGTTGCTAGGGGCTCGGGGAGGGGGATTTGGGGAGATGCTAGTCAAAGCATACAAACTTCCGGTTATAACATGACTAAGTTCTGAAGATGTAATGTACAGCATTGTGATTATGGTCAACAATACTGCGCCATATACTTCAACGTTGCCAGGAGAGTAGATACTAAATGTTCTCACCACAAAAGAGAAATGGTAATCATGTGATGTGCTGGAGATGTTAGCTAAGGTATGGTGCTAGCCATTTTGCCTTATGTAAGTGTGTGAAATCAACAGGTTGTACACCTTAACCTTATACACGTGGCATATCAATTATATCTCAATATAGCTGGGGGACAAAAAAGAACAGAGTAGACACTTGCCTGGGATGTTTTAGACAAAGTTATAAAGAGCTTCTGCATTTCCATGGATTCTTCTAGCAGGATTGGTGGTGGTGGTGGTTGTGGTGATCATTGTCTGGTAACACAGATCTCTTAAACGTTTTCTAGGTGTCCCAGTTTGGGTTCTCTGGAAGCAGATGCCAAGGCTGTTAGGGTGTAAAATATTTACCGGGAGTAAGCCTGTGAATGGGAATGAGAGGGAGTGGGACTGGGTGGGGGGCGCTGTCGCTTTGCCCTGCCCACCTGGCCAAGCCTCTGGCTGCCCAAGGGGAGCTCAGGAGCATGGCTTGCCTGTCGGAGGAATGCTGCGTTGGGTGTATTCCTGCTTTGTTCAGTCATTGACTGGAGGCTGCTGTGAGAGGAACATGTTCTTGGCCACCACTGTCTGGCACAGTCATTGGCCCAGGGCCACTTCACAAATGGTGTGACCTTGGTTGGAAAGCTGAAGCAGACCCTGGAGGACTAACAGCTGGAGGCCTTGAGCAAACCACACTCCTCACAGCTGAGCAGCAAGCCCTCTTTGGAAGGGGGACCTGAGTGGCACATCTCTAATAAATACAAAGTAGCCAGCTTTCTATGTGAAAATGCAATCTACAAATTACTACTGAAATTTCCACTTTTTGGGAGGACACAGAGTTACAGGAAGTAGCCAAGCACACCTACGTCAGATTTACTTAATGAAAGACTACCCTCTAAGAATAGCAGTAGGCATTCAAAATCAGACATTTTACCCATATTATTTATAATCTCCTCAACAACCTTGCAAGATGGGGACTATGGTTCAGTTTTTCAGTTGGGAAAGCTGTAGGTCACATTGTTCAGGAGATTTTTTTGTTCTTGGCCATGCGACTAGGAAGTGCAGAGCTCAGATGTTTCTATCATTCTAAAGGTGCTTTGCATTATACTGATGCAAAAAATTGTATGACTGATGCAAAATTGGGTGACTGATGCAAAAAATTATGTAAAGGAATATGACTACTCAGCTTGCATTTTGTCAGAATAGTTTAGTTCTTACGTACTCTGGTCCAGATTCTGGGGATGTGTGATATAGTCTTTATTGTATTAAAATAAAATAGTATGGCTTTTGGCCACACTCAACAGGGTGGAATTAACTTTTGGCTTTGTAATGTTTGGTTAGTTGTTTCCTATATGTGTATAGATGTTAACTCACCACATTTGCTGAGAAAGTTCTGACTCTATTCCATAGGACCTTCAGGTTTAGAGATTCCCTTGTTATTTCTAGCTTTACATATTATTTTCCTAATCTGTTTTGAAAGTAAAATACCACAGTCAAAACATAAAGTTCAGTAGACTATGATGTCAACTCTGAGGAATTTTTTATTTTAAAAAACTCCTACCTGTATCTTTTTCAGTGTTTGGTTCACAACAACATGTGGTAAGTATCTCAGTAATGGTTCCCTAATTTTTTAGCTGTTGAACTTGATTTCTCTCTTTTATTTAGAAGTCATTATAATCAGCTGTGTGATCAGATATCAACTTCTAAGGCTAGAAAAGTGATACTACAACTTGTTTAGATATTTGTTGATGAGTAAATCCAGCCCAAGGGCACTTCATCAGCTTACACTTTTTTTTTTAAATTTTTTTTTTAATGTTTACTTATTTTTGAGACAGAGAGAGATAGAGCATGAACAGGGGAGGATCAGAGAGAGAGGGAGACACAGAATCTGAAACAGGCTCCAGGCTCTGAGTGGTCAGCACAGAGCCCGACGCGGGGCTTGAACTCACGGACTGTGAGATCATGACCTGAGCCGAAGTCGGACACTTAACTGACTGAGCCACCCAGGCGCCCCTACACTTTCTAGTTCATTCTAGGTTCAGTATGTTAGGTCAGAGAGACCATCAGATTGAGGGCCAATAATCACTTAACGAAGTCATCTTCCATATGATTCCTTTAGCCCCACATACTTCCCAAATTTTGCTACTAAAAATATAAGAAGTAGAAAATAAGGATGTCTTCTGTCTGAAAGGAAGTATTTTGAGAGCTCCCTTTTATAAAGTGAGTTCAACTGTTAATTTAACATTGCTTTCTGATATTCATCTGTCTGTCCATCCATTCATAGTGAACTAGCAAATCTCAGTAATGTTATCTGTGAAGTTCAGAGTGCAGTCACCATGACATAGAAATGAGCCAGCACAGGAGTTACTAAAAGTTAGAGTCCTCTTGTGTCTCATCTGCTGTGCTTTGGAGACTACCTTGAAATTGGGCAGCCCATGAATCTCCAGCTGCTGTCACAGAAATGGCAGTGAAACCAGAGATACCAAGCCCGAGATAATATCTTTTTTTTTTTAATGTTTATTTATTTATTGAGAGAGAGACAGAGACAGAGAATCCCGAGCAGGCTCCACACTGTCAGCGGGGGCCTGATGTGGGGCTTGAACCCATGAACCATGAGATCATGACCTGAGCTAAAATCAAGAGTCAGACGCTTAACCCACTGAGCCACCCAGGCACCCCCAGGAGAATCTTTTCGTAAAAAAGAATATTCTACATACTGTGGTGTGGCTGCTGTCATTTGTGCTGTGCTCTGACAAATAGTTTTGACTAATTTGAGAAGAAACAAGGGTTGATGTTGGACTTGTAGAAACCAAAAAACAGAAACAGGAATACCTGAAGGATAAAATATAAGTTTTACAGTGACTTCAGGTACTTTCAAGGAGATGCTTGAGGAACTACAGGGTAAAGGTCAGCAGATCCCAGGGCTTAGTGTAATCCTTTAATGTTTGGATGGGCGTGATTAACATCTTTGCAATCTGGAACACTGACCCACAACCACATGAGCTATAGCCATGACAAAAAAAAATATGCCAAGAAATTTGTCATGATCTGAGGGGACTTGAAGGGGTGATTCCTAATGTGAATGTATGATTCTGTGGCCTTAGGACCACGTAGCTGTGCCGAGGAGTGCTAATAGTGTCCATTTCCAAAATCATACAGTGCATTGGACAAGGGATGCTTGCAAACTGTAGTGACGAGTTGGCACAAGGATAACTTCTCCAGGTTCTCTTCCTGTTCCACCTTCCACTGACAGAAGAAATGTTCCTCTTGATGCCCTGGTCCCCACTCCAGGAACTGAATCCTCTGCCCTCTGTTCAGAAGACTTACAAGTGTCAGCACTCCTGAAGAGCAGTTTGCCCATAGGTGACTAGTGAATTGGCCATGGGAATAATGGTTCGCCCATCTCTTGGCCCGTATGGCTCAGGGAGAGACCCTTTCACTTTGTAATCAGAGAGGGATGGTTAACCTTCTCCTTTCCCTGTCCATGACTAGAAACTATCCTCCTTTCAACAAACTCACTATTTGGCTTTCTTTTGCCGTTTCCTCCAGTCACAGTCTTTTCTAGACTCTTCCTGGAAAAAAAGCCAACTCTATCTTTGCCTCCTACAGGTATTGCAATAACTTCCTAATTTCCTCTCCTGCCTGTCCTATACTCTATTTTGTGTGCATATGGATTTTTGACCTTGGCGAGGCAAGGCTCTGGTGAAGTCCTTTTTGTGGAGAGTAAGCCTTTGGCATGGAGAATACTCTGGGTGTATTTCAAAATAGTTACCTTTCTACTCCTCTTGCCAGAGCTATGAGGGCATCTTTTTCCTGTGAGAATCTGGGGGACCCTGGAGGGAAAAGCCAAGAAAATCTGAGCGTCGGCCTAGGCCACCAGGAGCTATTCACTGTCACTCTAGTCTATATTCTGCTTCTGTCAGTTTGCCAAAATTACCATTCAAGTGTTCCTGCCAGGTTATGGCTCTAGCAGCTTTTGCTCCTGGTAGGTAGATCTTGGCTGTGATCTCATATTCTCCTGTGTCTCCAAATTTCAGGGTAGCCCGTTGCTCTGCAACCTCAGTTCTCTAACAGGTCCAAGAAGATTACCGATTTTCAGTTTGCTTCAGTTTCTTCTTGTCGTAAGAACAGGGGTGATAACTTCTCTTTACATGTCCATGCTGAAACCAGCCTGTGAAATTCCTATAATATGTGAGACAGGCCAAGTTGCTCCTCTGCTTCTAGCCTGTCTTGGAGTAAAAGTCAAAGCGCTTACATTGGCCCTCAAGACCTCCGTGATCTGCACACTCTCTTGTCTACTCATTGACCACTTTTCATTCTCTTCTTTTCCTATCTCGGCTCCAGCCACCTTGGTCTCTTAGCTGGCCCTTGAACATATGAGCAGTCTCCCACCCTAGGGCCTTTGCACTTATCTGGAATGATTCTTTCCCCCAGATGTCCACTGTCCCTGCACAAAAGTCACAGATACCTTGTGATGCCTTCCCTGACCACCTTATTCAGTACAACAATCCCATAGTCCTCTCTTCCATCCCATTTCCTCATCCCTTCCCAGCCTTATTTCTGTAGCACTTTGTACCACATGATATACTTCATAGAGTATTTTTCTAACTTTATATGTTTATTGTTTCTCTATCCTACTATCCTACTAGATAGTAAGTTCCATGAGAGCAGGGATTTTTGCTCGTGTTATTCCTTGCTTTATAGGCCAGTGATATAATGAAATTGTTAATTCAGGATTATCAGTTGATGTTAAAACCATTAAGGGAATGGATGATGGTGAATGAAACACTTGTATAATGCCAAAGCAACACCATTCAAATTGTTTCAGGTTGCAAAGGGAAAAATGTTAACTATTAAATAGAGAAATCAAACTGTCACCACTCTAATTCAGTGGTTAAGCTTAGTATCATTAATGGGGCTCGGCCAGATGTTACATGTTTTCTCAGGTGTTGCAAAATGAGGTTGGTAACATCATTTATGAATTATCTAGCCAAATATGCTCAACTTGAATCTCTAGAGCCTTTAGACGTAGCTCTCAGTTTATGAAGTAAGGAACAAGCTAAAATTCATCATGAGGAACTGGACAGATTTAGAAAGTGGTATATCCTGTAAGATAATAGTTCAGCATTATTAAAATAAAGGATCTGTTCTAAATGAAAAGAGACATAAGAAATAAAATAGGTGAAATGTATGGGCTGTGATTTGTGCAAATCAGTCTTAAAAGGGGTATTTAGGGCCATGAGGAGAATCTAAATTCTAATATTAGGTGAGATGAACATTTTCTGAAATGATGAATGTGAACTGGAAAAATTAGCTTTCAAGGGGATATGTAGATTGTGATCTCATTTTGGTAAACAAAAATATAATGTTTTACTGCTCAGTAAAATAGTGAAAAACAGTATGGACATTATATGAAAGAGAAGTATACACATGAAGATTAAGAAAATCAGGTACTTTGCTCATAGATTTGTTTGAATTTTTGTTTCTGGATGAGAGGAAGGAAAATTGCCCTAGGGCACAAGTAAGAGAGGAGAGGGGACACACAGAGAAAAAGCTGCTTCATATTTCAAGATACAAATGTGCCACATACGTAAAGGTAAACTGTTTGCTGTGGTCAGTTTGAATAGCTGTAGGCACAGAATGTTTTACAACTGCATGCCTTTAAATACTCAGAATTTCTGAATTTATTTAATTCAAATGGACCTTCTGCTAATTAATATAAATTAATGAATTAAAATTTTTTTAATGTTTATTTCTGAGACAGAGACAGAGCATGAGTGGGGCAGGGGCAGAGAGAGAGAGGGAGACACAGAATCCGAAGCAGGCTCCAGGCTGCAAGCTGTCAGCACAGAGCCCCACGCGGGGCTCAAACTCACAAACCATGAGATCATGACCTGAGCCGAAGTCAGTCGCTCAACTGACTGAGCCACCCAGGTGCCCCAAAATTAATGAATTTTATTAAGTCCTATCAAACCTAGCCCCATTTGTTCATTGTGTGTTTCAGAAAATCTGGAAATTCCTCCTTTAATCTGGTTTTTAATTTAAATGACTGTACCTTGAAAGACAGAATCTGCCTTCCTCTCTCCCTTTCCTTTATACCTTCTCTCCCGTCTGCCTGCCTCATCTTTTTTCTTTTTCTTTCAATCACCCAACACCATATTCATTTCAGATTTTTTTTTTTTAATTTAAGGGCCTTTCCTAACCAAACTCTCTGATTTAATTCTTATCTGCCCCTTTCCGGAGAAAGCCACTATTTTATTTTGTTATTTTTCTTATGTGCATGCTTTTATACTTTTATATAAATACAAACTGCATGTTTCACTATTCAGTAAAGCATAAATTACCATAAATTGTCTCTATAAACAATGTCATATATTTGGACTTTATATATATCATGCTGTTCTAAGGCTTTGCAACTTTTTTTGACCACGTTGTGTTTTTGAGATTTATTCATGTTGCTACAAGAAGGTAGAATTTAGTCTGTTCCTTTTAGCTGCTGCATGGTTTCACATTTTATGAATATATCAAAATATATCCATTTAAAATTTAAATATAGTTGAGTTCCTGTTGTTTTGTTTTTAGAAATAATGCTGAAATTAACATTTTGTATGTCTCCCTTGGATGTATGCGTGTTAGACAGCTTCTCTAAGATACTTACACAGAGGTGGAAATGCTTGGTGTTAGGTAATGTGCATCTTCAGCTTTACTAGACAGTACCAAATTGTGCTCCAAAGTAGTTGTTTCAATTTCATCAACAATAAATGGGATTCCTGTTGCATCACATCTAATCAACAATAGGTATTTTCAGACTTTAAAAATTAGTCAATTTGATAAATGTGAAATGAGATCTCATTGCTTTAATCTTGTTTTCCTTATTACTAGTAAGATTAAAAAATCTTTTTATATATTAAATAAACATTGAGTTTCCTGTTTTGCGAATTGCCCGTTTTTTCTTTTGGGCTATTGATTTTTATTTCTTTAAATGTTCTGGATACTAATTCTTTTGTTAGTTATATGTGTTGCAAATATTTTCTCCAGTCTGTGGCTTGTGTTTTCACTATATGCATTGTGTTTATTGTAAAAAAAAAAGAGCCTTAGTTTTTTTAATTAATTAATTAATTTATTATTATTATTATTATTATTATTATTATTTTTAAATGTGGAAGCACAGAGAGAAGTGCTATCCAATTATGAAATTTATTGTCAAATTGGTTTCCATACAACACCCAGTGCTCATCCCAAAAGGTGCCCTCCTCAATACCCATCACCCACCCTCCCCTCTCTCCCACCCCCCATCAGCCCTCCATTTGTTCTCAGTTTTTAAGAGTCTCTTATGCTTTGGCTCTCTCCCACTCTAACCTCTTTTTTTTTTTTCCTTCCCCTCCCCCATGGGTTTCTGTTAAGTTTCTCAGGATCCACATAAGAGTGAAACCATATGGTATCTGTCTTTCTCTGTATGGCTTATTTCGCTTAGCATCACACTCTCCAGTTCCATCCACGTTGCTACAAAGGGCCATATTTCATTCTTTCTCATTGCCATGTAGTACTCCATTGTGTATATAAACCACAATTTCTTTATCCATTCATCAGTTGATGGACATTTAGGCTAAAAGAGCCTTAGTTTTCATATAGTGAATTTGTTAATCTTTCATTGTGCCATTTGTGCTTTTCTGTGTTTTATTTAAGAACTCCTTCCATACTTCAACATCATTTAGTTTCTTCTAAAATGTTTAAGGTTTGGGGTGCCTGTGTGGTTCAGTTGGTTGAGTGTCTGACTCTTGATTTTGGCTCAGGTCATGATCCCAGAGTCGTGGGATTAAGCCCGGCATTGGGGCTCTGTCAGTGCTGAGCATGGAACCTGCTTAAGATTCTATCTCGGGGCACCTAGGTGTCTCAGTCAGTTGAGCATTTGTCTCTTAGGTTGTGATCTCACAGTTCATGGGATCGAGCCCTGCGTCGGGCTCTAGCTTGCATGGGATTCTCTCTCCCTCTCTCCCTGCCCCTCCCCCACTTGTTCTCTCTCTCTCTCTCTCTCTCTCGCTCTCGCTTTGTCTCTCCCCCTCAAAATAAATAGACATTAAAAAAAAGGATTTTCTCTCTCTCTCTCTCTCTACCCCCTTCCCTGATCACGTGCACTTTCTTTCTCTAAAAAAATGAAATAAAATGTTTAAGGCTTTACTTTTTCACATTAGGTTTTTAATCTTCCTGGAATATTGAATGTTTATATAGTGTAAAGTAAGGAATCAGATGGCTATCTTATTTTCCAGTCACCACTACTTCATTAGCAGATCCTTACCCCATTGTAATTGCACTTCTGTCAAATATTAAGTGTCCACACATGTGGTTGTGCTCCACTTTTACTGAGCTATTTGTCTATTGCACTCTCATTTCTCTGATTTAGGAATGGGATCATTTTTCTGTATTAGATTGTCTAATTAGTTATTCCTGGTCCATAGACAATTATCAGTTGTTGTATAATGAGCTTGTATTTACCAATCTTGCTGAGTCTTTCATTAATGGTACATTACTGACTTGAATCAAAGAGGCCTAGTTCCTACTCTCAACTTTATTAATTAACAAATTCCGTGACCCTAAAAAAGTTATTAGTGTCACTAAATTTCAATGTTCTCTTTGGAAATAAGCAGGTCATAATATCTAACTCATGAGGTTGGTTTGATGTGAAGGTTAAGAAAAGAAAATGGATGTCAGTAGCCTAACACAAAGTAGAGACCCCAAAATTCCAGGTCCTTGTAAAAATCTTAGCGTGTGACAAATAGTCTGGTAATTAGTCGATGTGTAATAAGGCTAATTAAATCAGATCTCTCACACACACATGCGTGTGCGCACACACACAGAAGACCCTGCTGGCCATCCAAAGCTCTAGGTTACATAGGTTACTAATGCATTTCTATAGTCACAATGTCACAGGCTTCATTTGTGTTTTCTTCTTGAATAAGAACATACTACCCAAAGAAATCCAAAACATTAGGCTGGGGGAAACTATTTTGGGGGAGGTAACCACTGAGAGGACACAAAGTTATCTCTTGGTTTCAGGTAAGATCCATGTGCTTTTACATGATTCATTATAGATCTTAAAGCTGTCAGAGGAAAAATGGCCATTACAATTATGTGACTTTAAAGTATTTTCCAAAAGAGCCATATCTGTCATCAGTTATGAAAGCTGACCAAATGCACATGATGACAGACAGACAGCTGGTTCTCATTCATATTAAGTTCCTCTCAAGCAAAAGGAATGTTAAGGAAATCTGGCCTCATATTATGTTGATTCCAAAGTAATTACATTTGTTATTTCCTGGCGATGCAGTAAATCAAGCTGTGGCAAGTAGGTGGATATTTCACAGAAGTAATTTCGGAGACCATTAAATATGGTCACATGGTGTGTTGAACCCTCTTCTGCCTCAAGACAAATAATGTCCAGTCCAGGTGTGGGAAAAGGGAGAGAGTGGGAAAGCAACTACTTCCTTTAAAAGATGGGAAATGCATGGTTTTCCACATGCAGATGCAAAATTTGTAAGAAACAGAGGAGTTCACTTAAGGCATGTGGGGGTCAAAGGGATGGACAAACTGCCCCTGTGCGAGAGATTTCCTACCTCTCTGTTCTCAATCCAAAAACTGCCAAGTCCAGCTGCTTCCCAGGCAGTCATGTACCTCCCCCAAACACACCTGCTATCCCAGCACTTTACTCTGGGGTAAGCTGGCCGTTAATTAATGTCTACAGCACAAGGGTTTATGACCCTTCTGATTTCATTATAGTTAGAAGCTCTGTAGAGCTTACTCCCATTCACATAAAGGCCAAATGCTTTTAGAATCCTTTAATAAACCGATTGCCTAAAGGCTAAATTCAGGAAGGAATCTAATATAGGCACTAAATGATCATTTTGTTGTCTAAAAGTCTCTGTTCAAAATGGACATAATTCTTCTTTTAGCCTGTGATTTGACCTCTCTTTAATGCCAGCTTCCTAAAGTATTATCACAATGTAAGAATAAAGAAAGCAAAACTAAATTTGACTTTAAAGGGCATCCTCGCCTTACACACAGATTTGCCTAGGAGTAAAATTAAGACCCACTGACTCTAACATTTCTTCCTGTAGACATCAGAGGTTTAGCTATCAATTGCTCAATGCATTTTAAAGAATTAAGGAATGAAAAATCTGGAATGCTTTAGAGGAAAACTGCCTGGAGGCCTTAGGAAAAGATGACCTCTGGAAGACCTACCCAGCTCCAAACCATTCCTTGGTAGAGCACACAAAATGGATCCGTGTGTACAGCAGCAAAAGAAGGCGTGGCTCTTGACCCATTACGAGTAGGTTAGTTTCAGGTGCCATGAAAAATTCAACCCAGAGGTGAAGATTTTTCACTTCAAAACTCTTCAGAGCAATTGGGCCCTTCTCATTGTTCCCACCTTTGTTTAACTCGGCCAGTGTTTGTCAGTCAGTTAGCTTATAGCCCACTGAATTTCATTCAGGGAATCTGAAATCAGAAGTCACATAAACATATGAGGGGCATGGAGAGGAGGGACAAAAGGAGAGAGGGAATGAGAATTACCAGTCAAATGGGAAAAAAAAATATTTTTTTTTTGCTTAATTTTGTTTCTTCCACCCCAGATCCATTTACTTCAGCTACATGTTGTATTTCAAAAATGGGACACAGACAGCTTATTAAGGGAAGTGGGTTTTGGTTCCTTATTTTGGGGAACATTTGCAATTCCAGAATATTCAGTAAGTTAAATTAGGGGTTTATTAAAAGTATGGTTTATTATGTAAATGGTAGAAAAATAAATATATAAATATCTATGTACAATACCTATAATGTATTGCATATATACATGTAAGACAATGTTTGTATTGCCTTTAGCAGATCCAGAATACAGATACTATGGAAAGTTCTGAGAAGAGCAGAACAGAGGGGCCCACACAAAATGGTGTGGAATGGTGGGTGATAGTCACTAAATGTTTCCTTGTTTATTCTTTTCTTTCTTCTACTTCATATGGAGATGTCACAAACATCTCAATCTACAGTGAGGGTGCTAACATCCTGCTCTGTGGAGTCCATAATACCAGCCATGCCTAGGCTGGATTCTATGTGCTCATCTCCCCAATCTGGGGAGCACCACACTGACTGTGACATGAGCCTCAGCTGCTTGGGGATCCAGACTCTTATGCCAGTTTTCACACTAACCACCTCACTTGGAGACCTCACTTCATCTCTTAGCCCCAGTTTCTGTACTTCCTTGGTACAAAGTGGATTTGCCATACAGTTTCATTAATTAATTAATTAATGTGGGTTTTTATTTTCATTTTTTTAATATATGAAATTTATTGTCAAATTGGTTTCCATACAACACCCAGTGCTCATCCCAAAAGGTGCCCTCCTCAATACCCATCACCCACCCTCCCCTCTCTCCCACCCCCCATCAGCCCTCCATTTGTTCTCAGTTTTTAAGAGTCTCTTATGCTTTGGCTCTCTCCCACTCTAACCTCTTTTTTTTTTTTCCTTCCCCTCCCCCATGGGTTTCTGTTAAGTTTCTCAGGATCCACATAAGAGTGAAAACATATGGTATCTGTCTTTCTCTGTATGGCTTATTTCACTTAGCATCACACTCTCCAGTTCCATCCACGTTGCTACAAAGGGCCATATTTCATTCTTTCTCATTGCCACGTAGTACTCCATTGTGTATATAAACCACAACTTCTTTATCCATCCATCAGTTGATGGACATTTAGGCTTTTCCCACAATTTGGGTATTGTTGAGAGTGCTACTCTAAACATTGGGGTACAAGTGCCCCTATGCATCAGCACTCCTGTATCCCTTGGGTAAATTCCTAGCAGTGCTACTGCTGGGTCATAGGGTAGGTCTATTTTTAATTTTTTGAGGAACCTCCACACTGTTTTCCAGAGTGGCTGCACCAGTTTGCATTCCCACCAACAGTGCAGGAGGGTTCCCATTTCTCCACATCCTCTCCAGCATCTATAGTCTCCTGATTTGTTCATTTTGGCCAGTCTGACTGGCGTGAGGTGATATCTGAGGGTGGTTTTGATTTGTATTTTCCTGATGAGGAGTGATGTTGAGCATCTCTTGAATGTGGGTTTGATTAGGAACTTGGATACTTAACAGCTTACCTTGCTCCATTTGACGATTGTGGTCACCATTTTTCATTCAGAAAAATCAAAGGATTTTTACTGCCTTGGCTAACAAGATGGCATATCAACTGGCCAACAGTTTTTTCTAGACATGTCAAGAAAGATGCATTTGAATATTGGTATGAAATCCGTGAAATTATTTGTTTCAACATTAGGTTTTCAAACTTACATAGTAATAGCAAGAACTATTGGTTATTACACATATGATGATTTTGCACACTTTTCAAAATGATTTAAATAATTGCACCCCTTCATCTAGGATGACGTAGATGAAGCTCATGGCTTGGAGAGTGCAGCACAAGTTAGATTTCAGACCCATTCACCCTCTGCAGCAGCCAGGAAACACCATTGTGTAGCACACTTGTAAAACAACATGTGGGGGCCCAGGAGGTATCATGTACGTGACAATTCCAAGGCATACATAAACCTTACATTATTTGTAAGTCCCCTTCCAATCACTAATAAGTGCAGTTTGATTTAAAATCAGAGGTCTCCAGAGTAAGGAACTATAAAGGGAGTATACGGCGACCTATAATTATGCCAAAAGAATATAATAAAAATTTAATTTAAATTAACCTTAAAAAATTAAGCTTCACTAATTTTCTGGTGATTTTTTTGTGTGGTAAAATACATAAAACATAACATTTACCATTTTAACCATTTTTAAATACAATTCGGTGGCAATAAACATGTTCCCAATGTAATGTAACCATCAGCACTATCTACTTTAAAAACTTCTTTAACATCCCACACAGAAACTCTGGACCCATTAAATAATAATTCCCTATTCCCTTCTCTCCTCAGCTGATGGTAACCTCTGTTCTACTTTCTGTCTCTATGAATTTGCCTATTTTAGGTACCTCATACGAATGGAATCATATGATATTTATTCTTTGTGTCTAGCTTATTTCACTTAGCTTAGTGTTTTTTATAGTTCATCCATGTATCAGAATTTCATTCCGTTGTATGGGTATACCACGATGATTTATTTATTCATCCACTGAAAGACATTTGAGTTGTTTCCACCTTTTGGCTGTCGTGAATAATGCTGCTGTGAACATTGGCATTCAAGTATTGTTTTTGTCTGTTTTCAGTTCATTGGGGTATACACCTAGTAGTAGAATTGCCAGATCATATGGTAATTTTATGTGTCACTTTTCAAGGAACCTCCCAACTGTCTCTACAGTGACTGCAGCATTTTACATAACCACCAACAGAGCACGAATTTCCAAACTCTCCCCAGGTTCTCCACATTGCCAACACTTGTTATTTGTTTATTTTTTTATGATGGCCAGCCTAATGGGTGTGAAGTATTATCTCAGTGAACTTTTGATTTGCATTTTCCTAATGGTTAGTGAGGTTGAGAATGCTTTTATGTGCTCATTGGCCATTTGTATATCTTCTTTGGAGAAAGGACTTAAGACCTTTGCCCATTTTTTAATTGGGCTGCTCGTTTTTGTTGTTGTTGTAGAATGATGGGGATTTTATGTATTCTCGACATTAATTCCTTATCACATGTGTGATTTAAAAATATTTACTCACATTCTGTGAATTGTCCTTTTACTCTGTGGATACTGCCCTTTGATGTACAGAGGTTTTAAAACTTCGATAAAGTCTAACTTACCGTTTTTTGTTATTGTATACAACTAATTTTACTGTATGCAGTACCAGTGATGCCACCACCTGCCCATTTGTCAGCTAGTGTGGAAGCTGTCTTGTAGGTAGGCTAGGAGTTCCACATCATGAAGAGCTGTCCCTGGTAGCTTCGTGTGATTGATGACTACCAGTGCTTCGTAATACCTTGTAATTCAAGGGTTTCCTTAAGTGCATTTGGGGGTCATATTTTTATGTCATTTATATATTTTTATTTTTATATTTTCATGTGTATATTTATAAGGTTAACATTCACAATTATGGAGCTAAATGACATGAAATATCTTGCACAGAAAATTCAAATGCAAAGTAAAAATAATGCAAGCTGAAGGCAATAACAAGACCATAGCAGAGTTGACACTTCTGCTCTTGGTAGGAGCTCTTTATCAGCCACATTAAGAGGATCTGACAAGAAGTCAGTAAAAATTCACAAATATCAGTACATCTATTTTAAAATGTGGATTTAAGTCAACCCCAGTTAACAATGCATCAAACTCGGTCTATACCATGTGTTAGGATATTAGTCAGTGGTAGTATGGAGGTATGATAATTTGCAAGACATTTTTAATGTTTATTTTATGCTTATTACATCATTTTAAATGCTTTTAAATATTATTGCATCTAGAACATATTTTTTAGAGTAGCTTAATATCACATACATATGTAAATTAATAATTTTATAACGAATACTTACCAGGCATGCATTCTCCAATTTTTTTTATTGATGGGGGTATTTTAAAAAGTTTAGAGACCATTGGAGTCCATAAAAAGAAGTAAACTTACAGATATATTTATCTATCAACTTTGTCAGATGGATAACTGGCACACTTTTATGCTTAGAATTTCTTCTCCTTTTAAAAATGTAACATTGACTCGATTCCAGTCTATTTGGCAAAAGTTCCCTAGTGGATCACTGCAAAGGCAGCAAAGCATTAGCACGTTTGGCTTTATTATTTATGTGACAACAGTGTGCTTTTTTTGTTTGGGTCTATACAGAGTCTGTGTGTATATAGTGGAGTAATCCTTGGGACCAAACAGTTATAACTCCAGGAGGCTGATTTGTTGCCTGAGGAAAATACCATAGCTGAGTTGTGTGAAAGCCATTCTGGACCTCAGTTGTGTTAATAGAGAAGGTAATTTTCTCCACAGCAAACTGTGGATAATCAATCACCTTGAATCTGGACTTCTCACTGTACCATTCTATTATCCAAGCTTATAGATTTGCTAGGATCCTTACTTACCCAGACATTCTCCCACTGGTGACCCTTCTGCCCACTTCATTCCTTATTAACACATCCATTGAAGACTGAACCAGGCAGGGATGGGAATTTTATTTGGTGGCTTTATTCCCTTGTTGTTTACATTGGCATGAAATTTTGGGGTTATACGTGAATTTTCTTTATCCATGTGGATCTTGACTTCACAGCCACGGATAATCAACCGCCAATCAAACCTACTTTCAAAACAACCATCTTCAAACTAAGACATGGTTTTCTGGTCATGCTCTAGATGGTCATAGCTGTAAAGCCACTTATGAGAAAACTTGGAATTTTGATATGATTTTACAATAAACTTATGCACTTCTTTGAAACCAGAAGAGCAGCAAAGCCAGGCTACACACTGAAATTTTTTTCTACATGAAACAGCCTGAAGTTAATTGAGAAAATAGCATTCAGCTTGTAGTTACCCACCTCACCTAAAATCTGCAGATAAAGCTGGGTTTACAGAATCACGGAGTTAGAAGGGAACTTACGGAATACCGTATCTCTCCTCCTCTCTGTACTTGTGGTTATGTGAGATCTATAGTAAAAGCTTCCTTTTCTAAAGGAAGTGTTAAACTCTCTCAACACAGGATTGCCCTATACAGCATCCTTGAGAGATTTCCTTTTTGTCCATTCCAGATGACCGTGTCTTTTGGAGTGTTTCAGGTGATGGGGAGCTTTCTACATCCTAGAGGGGATCACCAGCACCTTGAATTATTTAAGTCCAGATGTGATGTTCACCTGGCTGACCCCTTCCCTTATCACACCCATCTCTGGCTCTCTCATTCCTTAGTCCCAAGGAATCTGTTCTTTGGCTTTGCTAACCCTCTAGATTTATCATCTTTTCATTTTTCTCTCAGTCAGTGAGTCACCTTTGGCTTTTTATACTTCTCTGCTTAGTCAGGATCCCATAGTCCATCACCCCAGCTTCTCTCTTAACAACCGGTTCAACTTCCCTGGTTTCTTTTCTGAGCATATCCTGAGGTTTCCCATGTTCAGTCTCACTGAATAATCAACCCTTGCTATCAGAGAAACCTGTTCATGCATAGGCCCAAATAAGACAGAGCTCTTCTGTCCAATGTGCAGTGCAGCTCTTTGCCTCCGTGCACCTAGATACCCCCAGCACATCTCTGAGACTTTTGCCAATTTGTGACACTGTTCTAAGGTGCATCCTTTCTCTAATCTCTCCAAGAACCCTCAACAGATCCTACTCACTGAAGTCGGTGATGGTTCTTGGGAGAGGATTCAGTGCCTACCCAAACTGGGCAGTAGGAAAGGAGCAATGGAGGTGTGAATGGACCAATAAAGACAGTAGCACATTTAAAGAGAATATATAACTGAATCATCCTGAGGCTTTTTACAGAATAGCTTACTAAAAGTAGGTCACCCAACAGAGAAACTGTATTTCTTATCTATCTAAATTCCAAAAAAAGATGACCCAACTCTGATCAAGAGTGAAAATGTGTGAGCAATGGTGATAGAAAGTGCAAGGAGATCCAAGATAAATAGCTACCCATGACATGGGTCCCACATCTTGCACCAAATCATTTTTGTTTAATCTAAAAGAGAAAAAGAGACAAAAGAATGCTTGAGCAGGATGCTGGAGCTAGGAAGTAAATCTTCCACAGTCATAACCAAACAGGGCTTCTCAGTTTCCTCCTTAGAAAGTAGGTGCTGAGTCAGGAATCTGGGCTTCCCAAGGCAGAAGCATCCTTAATGAATGTTTAGTGTATCTTTGACTTAGACCAGACTCCAGAGCTGGTTTTGCTTTCCCAGTGGAGGGCTAAGCCTATGAAGTCGTTGACAAGAATGTCTTTCAAATGGCTAACAAACAGAGGTTACTCAGACTCTGGACCAAGCAAACAGTCTGCTCCCTCTGACCCTATACCAGGGTATCTGCACCCTGCATGATAGTGCCTGAACAAGATACAGTCTCTACCTCAGCCAGAACCATAGCATTGTTGGATGCTGTTTTACTGACTATTCTTCTAATCTGTTCAGGCTTCCCACAGCAGCTGTTCTAATCCTTCAATATTATGCAATTTTATTACTGTGCTACATTCACTTTACTCTTAAAAGGTAATCGTGCTTCCCACTTCACGGGAAACAGAGGGCTTCACTGCTTAGATAATAACAAGTTGTATGTATTGCATCTTATGTACAGTAGTCCCTCCCCTTTATCTACAGGAGATAGGTTCCAAAACTCCCAGAAGACATCTGAAGCTGTGGATAGTACTGAACCTTATATATATACTATGTTTTTTACTATATGTACATACCTGTGATAAAGATTATAAATTTGGCACAATAAAAGACTAACAACCTTATAATAGATAATAAAATAGAAAAATTACAACAATATACCCTAATAAAAGTGATGCTAATGTGGTCTCTCTCTCAAAATATCTTTTTGGACTGTACTCATCCTTCTGGAGATGATGTGAGAAGATAAAATGCCTACAGAGGGAGAAGAAGTGAGGTGAATGGTGTAGGTACCGTGATGCAGTGTTAGCCTCTTATTGACCTAATAATGATATGTCATAAGGAGGATTATTCATTTTCACATACAGTTAACCACTGTAACTGAAACGTTGGACAGTGAAACCACAGATGGGAGGAATGCCGTACAAGGAAGTGCTTTTATTGTTTTTTACAAATGGTCTCAGTAATATTAACATCACCTTTATGTAGACTTACTATTCCCTCCTGTCAAGACAGTATGAAGTCTTAGAAAGAGTTCAGACATAGGTCTGAGGAGTCACCAAGCCTCTGCTCATTTTATGACTCCACGCTGCTTCTAGAAAATTGAACATATCAAAACAAAAACTAATCCAAACCCAACTTTTTTTTCTGATCTACTCTACATATCTTAATAAGGAGAAAGAATTTTGAAGTTTAGAAATCTTTTGATAAGATAGGAGCTGAATAGAAATTGCATTCAAATGTGAACAGCTGATAGGACTGTATCTCTGTGCACAGATTGTAATGAGGGTAGGAATGTGAGGGTGAGGGACAGGTTGAGGAGACACAGGGCTGAGGATGAGCTTGCTGGAAGGACTCAACCCGTGAAAAGAGGAAACTTGCGAACACCAAATGCGAGCACTACGTGGTTCTCAATTATACCTAGTGTTGGCCATGTCTGTCTGTAATTGAATGTGCAAGACTACTTAGAGAAGAAGAAAGAAAGAACCAAGGCATTGTCTCTAAAAAAGAAGCCATGAGTGAAAAGTTAAGAGAATGACTTACGTTAAAAGTAATATATTAGAGATTGTCTTAGCTTCTCCAAATGTCATCTCAATCAGTATTTGCCCAGGTATTAGCCAAGAATTTATTATGGTAAAAAAGGACAACCAAAATATTCATTCGTGGAGTATGGTGATAACCAAGGCAGTGACGGGGGTGGGGGTGTCCTCATTTCATGGATGGCAGCTTGGCCATATCCAAGGACAACATTGATTTCCAAAGGAAACATTCCACTCACTACCCCTCACCTTTTTTTTTTTTTCACTTGATGAATTGTGGAATCATTCATTCTCTGGAGGTTCCAGTAAGAAAAGCAAATTATATTTAAATGAACACTTGGCATTTGGTTCAGCAAGCTAATGTGACCTGGATTCATTTTTAAGACGTTCCATTTTTTTTAGTAGAGGGAGTCATCTTTCTGTGGGCCAGATTCAGGTCCAATTTCTTATTCAGCTCTTGACTTAAATTGAATAAGTCCTTATTGCAAGTAGACTGCTTGGCTGTGTGTCTCCTGGAATTGATCTCCTCGAGGACTTAAATGTTCTCAGTTAATGAGATGCATTCTTGTTATTGCTTATAAAGTCACTAATAATTTTCTGAGAATCTATATATAAAATTTATTATAAGTGTGTATTCACCCATACAATAACTTGAGTAGCTATTTTCCCATTAAGACAAACTCTTGGCTAATGTATTTCAGTAGAAGTTTTATTCAAAAGGGTTACTGCTGGTCACTGGAAGTATTTTTTCATATTTAATTTTATATAAGGCAATTGGTTATTTATAGACTTGTTTATAGATGACTTATTCCACTGTTTATAGCTATAATTAGGAAATGTATAAAATCAATTGTTAAGGAAGTGTGAGTCAGTAGCACAGCTCTTTCAAGAGTATGAATATGAAATCTGAAGATTTTATAGAGAGATGACTCTCCTGCAGTTCCTTCACTAAGCATCTGTTCTACTTTGTGTGACTGTTTATCCTGGCCTTTCTGAAGCATAGAACCAAAGTCAAGGGGAATAGAAGGGCTCAGAGTTAACCCTATGTCAGGGAACAAGCTGAAGCTAATTGTTCCACCAGGGGTTTGAATCCATGACCTTGACCTCATTATATCAAACTCTAACCAACTGAGCTAACTAATAAGGAAGAAACCTATGAGAGAAACCTGATGTCAACTCTAAAGCATTACATGTTATCATGTCACCCCAGCATCACTGCTTCAGTTGTCACCATTAACTAAATTTGGAAACCATCTTTTTAGGAGAAATTTTTGATATGTCTTACAAAGTTAGAAAATTCTTCAGGCTTCAACAGTGTAGATTTGGTGCCATCACAAACTCATAGGGAATGATAATAGTCTCTGGACTTGATAGATAGTGACTGATATTTTCTTTTTTTCTTTAAACAAATTTTTTTTAGTGTTTATTTATTTTTGAGAGAGAGAGAGAGACAGAGCATGAGCAGGGGAGGGTCAGAGAGAGAGGGAGACACAGAATCCAAAGCAGGCTCCAGGCTCTGAGCTGTCAGCATAGAGCCTGACTCAGGGCTTCACCCCACAGACTGTGAGATCATGACCTGGGCCGAAGTCGGACACTTAACTGACTGAGCCACCCAGGCAACCCACGACTGGTATTTTCAAAAAGAAGGAAAGACTTCTTTTCTATTATATGTGTTGCAATGAGAAAATGCCACAAGGTACTAGAAGTATTGCCATCATCATTCATTTCCAGAGGGAAAGTCAGAATTGATTTGAATTCCTATTGACTCATAATCCTGGGCATGTTAGAAATGTGTCATTCATTCATCCTTTTAATCAAAAATATTTACTGAGCTTTTTCTTGGTGGCAAGAATTGTCTTAGGTGGTGGAAATGCAGAGATGACCAAGATGGACAAAGCTGGGTTCCCATGGAGCCTACAGTATGGCAGGAACATAGTCAATAAACAAGTAAGCAAATACATGAAGAAGAATTGATCATTAACTGCTGATAGTACCTGATCAGCTTTTCATATTGAGGTTTTCTCAAACTTCAAAAATATGTTTTCCTAGAGGCATAAATTGTTGCAAATTGTAGATAAGCTGTTGTGTATGTGGACTGTTGAATGCAATGAGATGAAAGTGCTCTACAATACCGCAGTCGAAATATGAAGCCTTTTTACAGTTTTCGTTAAAGACTTTGGCTCTCAAATCACACACACTTACGTTCAAATCCTACATCCTTCACTTGTTAGTGTTATGAACTCAGGAAAGTTTTTTTAATCTTTTTGAATGTCCGCTTGCTGGTCTGTTAAGGTGGTGCACATTTGCTGTATTAACTAGTACAATATAAGTAAAACACATGTTACTTAGCAGGTTCTCAAGAAATAATTCTCCTTTCCAGTGAAAAAGAAAGATACAGTGTTCTTACAATAACCAGGTGAAACTTATTTTGACCATGAGGTCTAAAAAATTTAGAACTACAGTAAAGAATTTGAGCTATGTTACTGTGCAGAGTGATTTTATTAAAATACATACAATTCCCTCAAGAGCGTTGTTGGCCTTAACTGTAAAGGCAGTTCCATTAAAACCCTGCTTTCCAAGATAAAATGAACATTTGATAAATCATATTTAACTTTTCAATAGTGATTTATAATAGTCTTTATCTGAAGATATTTTTCTTCCAACTTTCCAGAGTTGAGGAACAGAGCAGACAATAGGTTAAGGGGAGAACTCCATGTTTAACTTAAAACTTTTCATCTCTGTGCTCTAATTTAAGCATTCCTTCTTCAGGTAGAGGTTTGGTATTTGAAAAGCGAAAGAATCAAGTTTCTTAGCGCTCTGTGGCCTGAAACATTTATCAAAATAAACCCCAGGAGCTGGGCCCTACACTGGCCTTTGGAGGTTAGAAGAATGTTGTGCATGTGGCCAGGGGTGTGAGAGAGGGGAGATGATTGCCCCTGAGGGACTTGCTTTCTGGACGCTTCTGTGCTTCAGTCAGGCTGTCTCTCTATTAGTAACAAAAGACTTGCCTTCCTTAGCCCTAGGCATCTGGCTTCATTCCCAGATGCTGCTGTGAGGCCAGAGTAAAAGACACAGAAAATATCTGGGTGTTTTAGAGTCGATAATACTTGGTGTAGTAATGATGATAGTAATAAAAATTAGATTAGTTATTATATTTATAAATATGAAATATTTAATATTAATATATTTATACCTATAAATAGTATTATAAGTGATAATTGTATGAAATAAAATAACTATTTATACAATAAAAACATTGTTATGAAATAATAATATTTTGGCATACTTACTAAGAACTTCACACACATCAACTCTTTGAAATTCCAACCCAAATATTTTGATTCAGGTGCTGTTATTTCCCTATTTTACAGAAGGGGAAACCAAGATGTAGTTTAGTGAAGTAATTTCTCCTAAGTCACCTAGCAGGGAAATGAAGATAGGAACCAAGGCTGTAAACCTCTGAAGTTTAAGTTCTGTCTCACACACACTGACAAATCTACATTCAGCTTCATTTTCTATTACTGATCCGGTGACTTGAAGTTTCAGTAACATATGAGATGTAAAACATCAGCAACGTAATCAATTGTGATCAATGATGCTAAAAGAGCAGTGTGTTCCTTCCCCAGAAGAAATACTGAGAATGCCCATCCCTTCTCCATCCTAGCTAATGTTGCGTGCTTGGGATGGTGTTCTAATTTAATTAGCAAATACAGTAAATCAATTGAGTAAAGAGGAGGAAGCGTTTGTGATTTGGACAGAAAATTCAGATCTGCTCAGCTCAGGGCTGAGCAGATAGATGGCAATGGAGTGGTCCACAATGTAATCCTGGTCCTTGTCCTTGGGGCCTGCACTGTAGTACATGCAGTAGCTGTGCCTCACTTGGGCTACCTGCTCAGCAGAACCAGTCAGGCCCAGCAACCATGGGTGGAAGTCCTGTAGGTAGCAGGCCATGGCTGAGACAGAGTCCCACTCGGGGTCCACAGTAACGAAGATAGGCTGCACCAGGGGCAGGCGGGCTCAGCCTCCAGCTACCGTACCACCTGCACCAACTTCTCCAGCTCATCTGGGCAGATGTTGGGGCAGTGAGTGAACCCAAAGTACATCAACACCCACTGACCCAGAAGTCGGCTTTGCAGTGAGCCTGTCCTCCCCGCCCCCCCCTCCGCCTTCAGCAGGCTGAAGTCACCAGCCCAGCCCCAAACAAGGTGGTGATCAACTGCCTAGTTTGAAGCCCAGGGCCCTGGGGCCAGCTCTGCCTGCCTGTGTCTCCAGGGCTCTGCCTTGACAGGAGCTGGCATATGTTGGGCCTTGCCTCCTGGGGTCCAAAGGAGGGCTGGGGGCTTCAGATGACAGAGCCTGTGCCAAGCCTTGGGTAGCCAAACCAGATCTATGGGACGCAGCAAAGGCGGTCATCAGAGGAAAGTATATAGCAATCCAGGCCTTCCTAAAGAAGGAAGAAAGGTCTCAGATACACAACCTAACCTTACACCTAAAAGAATTGGAAAAAGAACAGCAAATAAAACCCAAAACCACTATAAGACAGGAAATAATAAAGATTAGAACAGAAATTAATGCTATTGAAACCAAAAAAAACCCCAAAAAAACAAAAAAACAAAAAACCAGTAAAACAGATCAATGAAACCAGAAACTGGTTCTTTGAAAGAATTAACAAAATTGATAAACCACTAGCCAATCTAATCAAAACAAAAAAGGAAAGGACCCAAATAAAATCAAGAATGAAAGAGGAGAGATCACAACCAACACAGCAGAAATACAAACAATAATAAGAGAATATGATGAGCAATTGTATGCCAATATAATGGGCAATCTGGAAGAAATGGACCAATTCCTAGAAACATATACACTACCAAAACTGAAATAGGAAGAAATAGAAAATTTGAACAGACCCATAACCAGTAACGAAATTGAATTAGTAATAAAAAATCTGCCAAAAAACAAGAGTCCAGGGCCAGATGGCTTTCCAGGGGAATTCTACCAAACATTTAAGGAAGAGTTAACACCTGTTCTCTTGAAGCTGTTCCAAAAAATAGAAATGGAAGGAAAACTTCCAAACTCTTTCTATGAGGCCAGCATTACCTTGATTCCAAAACCAAACAGAGACCCCACTAAAAAGGAGAACTGTAGACCAATTTCCCTGATGAGCATGGATGCAAAAATCCTCAATAAGATATTAGCCAGCCGGATCCAACAATACATTAAAAAATTATTCACCATGACCAAGCGGGATTTATACCTGGGATGCAGGGCTGGTTCAATATCCGCAAAACAATTAACATGATTCATCAAATCAATAAAAGAAAGGATAGGAACCATATGATCCTCTCAATAAATGCAGAGAAAGCATTTGACAAAATACAGCATCCTTTCTTGATAAAAACCCTCAAGAAAGTAGGGATAGAAGGAGCATACCTCGAGATCATAAAAGCCATATGTGAACGACCCAACGCTAATATCATCCTCAATGGGGAAAAACTGAGAGCTTTCCCCCTAAGATCAGGAACGAGACAGGGATGTCCACTCTTGCCACTGTTATTCAACATAGTATTGGAAGTCTTAGCCTCTGCAGTCAGACAACACAAAGAGATAAAAGGCATCTAAATGGGCCAGGAGGAGGTCAAACTTTCACTCTTCACACATGACATGCTACTCTGTATGGAAAACCCAAAGGATTCCACCAAAAAACTGCTAGAACTGATCCATGAATTCAGCAAAGTTGCAGGATATAAAATCAATGCACAGAAATTGGTTGCATTCCTATTCACCAACAATGAAGCAACAGAAAGAGAAATCAAGAAATCGATCCCATTTACCATTGCACCAAAAACCATAATACCTAGGAATAAATCTAACCAAAGAGGTGAAAAATCTATACACTCAAAACTATAGAAAGCTTATGAAATAAACTGAAGAAGACACACAAAAAATGGAAAAAGATTCCATGCTCCTGGATAGGAAGAACAAATATTGTTAAAATGTCGATACTACCCAAAGCAATCTACATATTCAATGCAATCCCTATCAAAATAACACCAGCATTCTTCACAGAGCTCAAACAAACAGTCCCACAATTTGTATAGAACCAGAAAAGACCCCGAATAGCCAAAACAATCTTGAAAAAGAAAACCAAAGCTGGAGGCATCACAATCCCGGACTTTAAGATGTATTACAAAGCTGTAATCATCAAGACAGTAGAGTACTGGCACAAAAACAGACACTCAGATCAATGGAACAGAATAGAAAACCCAGAAGTGGACACACAAACGTATGGCCAACTAATCTTTGACAAAGCAGGAAAGAATATCCAATGGAATAAAGACAGTCTCTTCAGCAAATGGTGCTGGGAAAACCAGACAGCGACATTCAGGAGAATGTACCTGGATCACTTACACCATACACAAAAATAAGCTCAAAATGGATGAAAGACCTAGATGTAAGACAGGAAGCCATCAAAATCCTCGAGGAGAAAGAAGGAAAAACCTTTTAGATCTTGGCCGCAGCAACTTCTTAGTCAATGCGTCTCTGGAGGCAAGGGAAGCAAAAACAAAAATGAACTACTGGGACCTCATCAAAATAAAAAGCTTCTGCATAACGAAGAAAACAATCAGCAAAACTAAAAGACAACCGACAGAATGGGAGAAGATATTTTCAAACGACATATCAGATAAAGGGTTAGTATCCAAAATCTATAAAGAACTGATCAAAGTCAACACCCAAAAAACAAATAATCCAGTGAAGAAATGGGCAAAAAACACGAAGAGACACTTCTCCAAAGAAGACATACAGATAGCCAACCGACACATGAAAAAATGCTCAACATTTTTTGATGAGCTCAACATGCTCATCATCAGGGAAATACAAATCAAAACCACAATGAGATACCACCTCACACCCGTCAGAATGGCTAACGTTAACAACTCAGGCAACAACAGATGGTGAGGAAGCAGAGAATGAGGATCTCTTTTGCATTGTTGGTGGGAATGTAAGCTGGTGCAGCCACTCTGGAAAACAGTATGGAGGTTCCTCGAAAAATTAAAAATAGAACTACCCTACAACCCAAGAATTGCACTACTAGGCATTTATCCAAGGGATACACATGTGCTGTTTCGAAGGGACACATGCACCCCAATGTTTATAGCAGCACTATCAACAGTAGCGAAAGTATGGAAAGAGCCCAAATGTCCATCGATGGATGAATGGATAAAGAAGATGTGGTATATATATACAATGGAGTGATAGTTGGCAATAGAAAAGAATGGAATCTTGCCATTTGCAACTATGCGGATAGAACTGGAGGGTATTATGCTAAGCGAAAGTAGTCAGTCAGAGAAAGGCAAAAATCATATGACTTCACTCATATGAGGACTCTAAGAGACAAAACAGATGAATATAAGTGAAGGGAAGGAAAATTAATATAAAAACAGGGAGGGGGAGAAAACATAAGAGACTCATAAATATGGAGAACAAACTGAGGGATTGTAGGATGGGGGATTGGCTAAATGGGTAAGGGGCACTAAGGAATCTATTCCTGAAATCATTGTTGCACTATATGCTAACTAATTTGGATGTAAATTTTAAAAAATAAAATTAAAAAAAAATTAATGAGAAAAAATTATTAAAGCTATTTAGGAAAATTATTAGGCACATTCTATTAAGCTGAGCATATGTGCATCTCACAACCCAACAAATGCACTTCAGGTGCATATATATGAGGAATTCTGGCACTTGAGTTCTGGGACACGTGTACCAAAATGGTCATATAGCAGCAATAATAAAGCCTCAGACTAAAACCAACCAAAATGTCCCTCAACACAATGGATAAATAAATTTTGACATAGTCATACAGTGGAATATTATAAAATAGTGAAAATGACCTACAGCTACATCTATTAACATAAATGAATCTCAAAACAAAAATATAGGAGCAAAGCAAGAACAAAAAATGAAGTCACAAAAGAAATAGAAGAGTATGATTCCATTATTTAATTTCAAAATCTGGTTGAACTAAAGAATATAATCTTTAGCAATGCATACAAAGATAGTAAAATTGTGAAGAAAAGCAAAGTAATGGTAAACCAAAATCAGGATAGGTGGGGGTTGGGGCAGAGAGGAGGAGATTATCAGAGAGAGGCATACATAGATGATTTGAGTGGGTTTCTAAGGCACTGATAGTGTTCTTTCTCTGAAACTGAGTGGTGAGAACATGTGTAAGCCTTTCATTATTATTCTTTAGGCTATACATATATGTGAAATAAAGTCTTACAAATGTGTATATTGAACAACAGCAAGAGTTATTAAAGACGTATCTTTGAAGGCATGGGGCTCAGATAGTTTTGTAAGTGAGTTCAAACAAACATTACAGGTCAGATATATCTCATCCTAATCCAACTGTTACAAAGCAAAGAAACAAATACAGAAAATGTCTACATTTACTTATAATCATAATCTTGATATTAAAATCTGAAAAAGAAAGAATGCCCTGTAAAACCAACTACAGATCAAAGATAAATGTAAAATCAGAATTACTTATATCCAGCAGCATGTTGAAAACCATTGTGATAATGGCTCAATGGTCTCCAAATGCCCATATAAAATGGAAGTTATATAGATACTAGATATGCTAAGAGAGGGCCACTAAGAAGATAAGTGATACTTATCTTCTTGGCATGCCTATTTTTTAACATTCTGCATTTTAAATTGTGAATTGTATAGGTCTTTATCTAAACCTAAGCAAGTTCGTATTGACTGATCCTTAATAAACAAAATGCCCACTGAACTTTGGAAAAAAAAATAATGGTTAGAGATATGAAATGCTGTCTTCAGCTGGGTTAAAACAGTTTCATTGCAAATATGCACTCTGCAAAGTAGTGAACTTCTTGTCACCAGTGGTAATCAAATAGAGGACTGTCATTCAAGAGATTTCTCCTTGGAAAAGCTACTGGAACTGATACTTGTGAAGCTTCCAGCCTGGAAGTGGTGCACTTTTGTGAGTTAAGTGTTTCCTTTGAGTAGTTCCTGGTCTTTTGAGAAGACCGTGACGTGAAGCCCACACATATTTACCGGCAGCATTTAAGCAAGAAATAAGGGTGATAAAACAGGTGTGAAGTCCTCTGACTTTTACACTTAGAATGCCCTACTTTACTTCAGTTGTGGAGTCCAGTGGTTGCTTACTGTAATTGAAATTCCCCTAGAGAAAACAAACAAGAACTTTCCCAGTACAATACAGAGAAGGTAGTATGTTTTATTTTGAAATATTAGTATTTTAAAATGTGCTATTTTAAAATATTAGTATTAAAAATATTAGTATTTTAGAATGTGCTATGTCAAAGCTTTCTCTAGCATTGTTTCTTTTCTCTAGCATCCTTTCTTATTTTACAAGTAGAGCCTGAAATGTCATTGTCTTTCCCAGTCACAAAATCTCACCTCCTCTGAAATTGAATAAAGTTAAAAAACAAAAAATGAAACCTCACATGTGTTTGTTAACATAGATTTATTAATATGTGCATGTATGAAATCCATGTACATATCTAAATATGCTTGCAACAGATAGAGAAGTAGTCTTTGATGTTACTTCAAGTAATCACTGTGAGTTCTTTATATGAAAATGTTTTCCCTACTGACAAAGAACCTTGGCTTTTAATCAGAGTTTCAGTCCCACAAAGCAACTAAGGTATATCTGATATATATTCTTGAAAACCAAAGTTCTGGGAATCATAGACCTTTCCTGCATTTGTTATTTTGGTTATTATTTTTTTTAGTAGTAGAGGGATTTCTGGTTATTTTTTCTAATAACTCTTCTCTGTCTTCCTGACTTCTGTTAAAAATTTTTTTCAACGTTTATTTATTTTTGAGACACAGAGCATGAACGGGGATTGGGGCAGAGAGAGAGAGAGGGAGACACAGAATCTGAAGCAGGTTCCAGGCTCTGAGCTGTCAGCACAGAGACTGATGTGGGGCTTGAAACTCACGAACCATGAGATAGTGACCTGAGCCAAAGTTGGATGCTTAAACGACTCAGCCACCCAGGCACCCCTGAGCTGGTCTTGTATGCCAAGTATTATCTTAGTCACAGTAATGTACAGTTGGGAGAAACCTAGATATTCTTCAGTAGCAGAGAGGATTGTGAAAGCCAACAACCTCAAACAATCCATAAGGAAGGAAGCTGTTTACCTAGCCCCTAACAGTTCTAAATTAGTCATGGTAACAGAAGAAAGAATTTTCCCAAGAGAGAATTGCATCAAAAAGTGTAAAAGGGACTCTTCCTTAGGCACTATTAAGAACTTCCTGTTTGGTTGCCTGGTGGCTGAGTCGACTACTGCTCAGGTCATGATCTCATGGTTTGTGAGTTCAAGCCCCACATCAGACTCAGAGCCTGGAGTCTGCTTTGGATTCTGTGTCTACTTCTCTTTCTGTCCCTCCACCACTCATGCTCTCTCTCTGTCAAAAATAAGTGAACAGTAAAAAAAAAAAAAAAGAACTTGTTTAATGAACAACTATTACCTCCTTTTACATATTTGAACTTTATTTACTTTCTACATATGGTTCTGCTTAGGGGAGTTAGCCTTTGCTGCAGTTGCAGGAACACTGGTCCTCATTAGACAAGTCAGACTGGGAACATTGAGGGGGGTTGATTTTCAACCCCAAAGGAAAAATGCAAATGTTCAAACAGAATGTTTGGCAGCATTAACTAAACCCACGTTAACTTTAAGAACATTTAGTGAATCATTCACAATTAATTTCTGAATCATTTTGGAAGAAATAGATAGCATGAATAGCAGTTTCATCCTTCCTGATGTTAATAGTACTCCCACAGAAATAACATTACATCCCACTGCACCCTGGGGATCAGAACAGCGCCCCCTTTGTCATATTTGTGCACGCACTTAGAAATAGTAAGTTTGTGGGGTGCCTGGGTGGCTTAGACGGTTAAGTGTCCATCTTCGGCTCAGGTCATGATCTCTCAGTTCATAAGTTCGAGCCCCTCGTTGGGCTCTGTGCTGACAGCTCGGACCCTGGAGCCTGCTTCAGATTCTGCATCTCCTCTCTCTACCCATTCCCCGCTTGTGACTCTGTCTCTCTCTGTCTCTCAAAAATAAATGAATAAATGTAAAAAAAAATAGTAAGTTTGCTCCAAAAGGAAATTTGCACAGAGTTCCCTGGCTTCATCAAAAACCTTTTCAGTCAAAAAATATTGATGGACTATTGTTCTAGGCTTTATAAGGAAGGCAGAGTTTCTGTCCTCACGAAACTTACATTGTATTTGAGCAGAGAAATTCAAATTAAAAATAGTGTTATATCACCAATGAAGGCAGTCAGACTTGGGAGGAATTCTCCAGCTCTTATGGATGCATGTATGTGTTATCAGTGTTGTTCCACAGATGCCATTTTAATTATTTCTTAATTAGTCCATGAATTCCTTAAGGAACAGGAACAGTGTTCTGTAAGTCTTTGTGTCCTCTGCAGCTTTTAGTACACATTTGTTAAGATCTTGGAGAAATTACTTTCTCGTCTTTGTGAGTTGTTTTCTCCTGTTGTCCAATGTCTCAGAAATTTTCTAGGAAAACATCTGGGTTTTCCCATGCTGTGATGTTGTCCTTCAATAGGTGAGATAGCATTTTTTTTTTTTTTACCGTAAGTGGATGATATGGCATTTTCTAATCAGAGACTCTTAGGAAGGAAATTAGCATTTTATAGCTATTAATTCATCCCTTGTCCCTAAGCAGAAGTGTGACATGTTCCCACCTGTCACCTATTCTAAAGGCTGGTGATATTTTAGTCACGTCTTCAATAAAGAGCTGCATATGAGGGTGGTCCCAGATTGTATTGTTCACTGTTGGTAGAACTGAAGCAAGAATTCTATTTGTCAGAGCTATGCCAAAAATAACCAAACCATTTAAGACTGTATCGTCATGAATGCAACACCCTGGCAAAGCAGTTTAAGTCCATAGGCTTCAGTGTTTCAGATGTTAACAAACAGTAAGTCCTTGCAGCCTAACAAGTTGGAGTGAGGTGCTGAAGAGATAAGTAGGCTTTGAAAAAAGATGGAAATGGCTTAGAACCAGGGCCAAATGTCTTACTTGCAAAATGATTACATTACCCCGAAGTCCACCCACCCCTCATTTTTATCCTTTTCATGGCTTTTCAGAAATGAATGCCAGTAAGCTTTTCAGTGCCATTACCACCAAGTTAATGTTTTTCTATTGTGGAATTCAGGAAATCGGAGGCTCAGAATTAATTTTTGAAATTAAGAAAGACTTTTAGTGTAGATTAGGCAAACTTGTCTTTGTGTAGCTCTTGGTTACAGTGACAGAAGAGTATTTCAGTCAATAGGTATTTGTTCCTTTTAAAATTTAACATATGCAAGGTGCCTGGGTGGCTCAGTCAGTTGAGCGTCTGACTTTGGCTCAGGTCATGATCTCACAGTTCATGAGTTCAAGTCCCACGTTGGGCTCTGTGCTGACAGCTCAGAGCCTAGAGCCTGTTCCGGATTCTATGTCTCCCTCTCTCTCTCTCTGCCCTTCCCCCGCTCATGCTCTCTCTCTCAAAAATAAACATTAAAAAAATTAAAACTTAACATATGCTATGGCTTAATAAGATTCTTCCAAGAGAAATCAGAAAATAAATTGTCCAGAGGAGTCCTCTTGGCTCTATTATGAATTTCTGACTATATATAGTTAATATTAATAGGACATGGGTTGGGGCCCATGTGGAAGAAATCTATGCTATCAACATATCTTGAAATACTGTGACTGTTAAAGTTACAGGTAATGAATCAATCATAAGTATATAAGCTGTTACTCAGGGGTAGATTCATATTTTGGATTTATGGGTTAATATTATCCCCCTTCTATATAGGAGGAAATAGTAGCTGTTTAAACAGAAAAACAAAAACAAACTTTATAGTCATATGATATCTCCTGTTTTAGTATCAGTTGGGCACAATTTAGAAATATAATTTGGGTAAAATTATGTCTCAGAATAACTCTGTAAATATTACTATAAAATTCTGCTGTCTGGAGGCAATACCAATGGACCATGAAGATGACTCCCAGTTAGTGAACAATGACAGGGCTCAGGAGAATGAGACAGTCTTTCATCCTGCCCCTGACTGGGGCCCAAATTCTTGGACTCAGTAAAGGAGCAGTTTGTTCCCAGATGTGCAATGATGGAGTGAGAGGTGATGCTGAAGGTCACCTATTTGAGAACTCTGTTTAGGGGCTTCTGATTCTAGCTGTGATGGAGTACCTCTTACCAACCTACTCTTTCTGATATCAACTATAAAAGATGGGTAAAATTCTAGGTAAACAAACAAAAACAAAAATCTTCATGGACTCATTGAAGAATAACTAGACAGCCAGGACTTGAGGGGCTAAGACCTCATAGAGAAAAAAAAATATGTGGAGGTGAGTTTTATATTCATTGCTGCTTTTACCCCCTCAGGACATGGCACACAGGCTGAAAAGAAACCAATGTCTTTTGAGTTCTGGCAGCCTCACTGGTTGTAAAATAAAAATTTGGAATTTAAAGCTACTAAGACAACTAGGACCTGAAAGATCTTTGTACTGAAAAGAGAAATCTGCAGAGAATCGCATGCAGCACTCTTTGTGCAGTTTTCCTTTGAGTCATTTGGTTACTTCTAAGCTGTATGTGCACAGGATGAGACACATAGAAACTCAGCAGAATACAGTTGTAAAGAGGCGACAAAGCTAAGCTGTACATATTTTGACAAATTGATGGTACTGAGAAAAAACTGGAATTCAAGTTTGCCAAGAAGGGTCCCTCATAAATACATCTGGCTTTCATGTGAGACCGTAAAGGGCCATCCCCTAGGAAAAAAGACAAAGAATGGAAGGTCAGCAAATTTATGAGGTCAGCATAACCTGGAAATTAAGACCTAGCAAGGAAATTACAAAAAGGAAAATTTTAAAACCAATTTCTTATATAAGTATAGATTAAAAATCTTAAATAGAATATTAGCAAATCAAACCCTTCATGACCAAGATGAGTTTATTCTAGAAATACATGGTTGATTTAATATTAAAAATTCAATCATCATTAATATGCCACAGGAAGAATTTTTTTTTTTTTTATTTTTTTTTTTTTTTATTTTTTTTTATTTTTTTTTTCTGAAATTTATTGACAAATTGGTTTCCATACAACACCCAGTGCTCATCCCAAAAGGTGCCCTCCTCAATACCCATCACCCACCCTCTCCTCCCTCCCACCCCCCATCAACCCTCAGTTTGTTCTCAGTTTTTAACAGTCTCTTATGCTTTGGCTCTCTCCCATTCTAACCTCTTTTTTTTTTTCCCTTCCCCTCCCCCATGGGTTCCTGTTAAGTTTCTCAGGATCCACATAAGAGTGAGACCATATGGTATCTGTCTTTCTCTGTATGGCTTATTTCACTTAGCATCACACTCTCCAGTTCCATCCACGTTGCTACAAAAGGCCATATTTCATTTTTTCTCATTGCCATGTAATATTCCATTGTGTATATAAACCACAATTTCTTTATCCATTCATCAGTTGATGGACATTTAGGCTCTTTCCATAATTTGGCTATTGTTGAGAGTGCTGCTATGAACATTGGGGTACAAGTGGCCCTATGCATCAGTGCTCCTGTATCCCTTGGATAAATTCCTAGCAGTGCTATTGCTGGGTCATAGGGTAGGTCTATTTTTAATTTTCTGAGGAACCTCCACACTGCTTTCCAGAGCGGCTGCACCAATTTGCATTCCCACCAACAGTGCAAGAGGGTTCCCGTTTCTCCACATCCTCTCCAGCATCTATAGTCTCCTGATTTGTTCATTTTGGCCACTCTGACTGGCGTGAGGTGATACCTGAGTGTGGTTTTGATTTGTATTTCCCTGATAAGGAGCGACGCTGAACATCTTTTCATGTGCCTGTTGGCCATCCGGATGTCTTCTTTAGAGAAGTGTCTATTCATGTTTTCTGCCCATTTCTTCACTGGGTTATTTGTTTTTCGGGTGTGGAGTTTGGTGAGCTCTTTATAGATTTTGGATACTAGCCCTTTGTCCGATATGTCATTTGCGAATATCTTTTCCCATTCCGTTGGTTGCCTTTTAGTTTTGTTGGTTGTTTCCTTTGCTGTGCAGAAGCTTTTTATCTTCATAAGGTCCCAGTAATTCACTTTTGCTTTTAATTCCCTTGCCTTTGGGGATGTGTCGAGTAAGAGATTGCTACGGCTGAGGTCAGAGAGGTCTTTTCCTGCTTTCTCCTCTAAGGTTTTGATGGTTTCCTGTCTCACATTTAGGTCCTTTATCCATTTTGAGTTTATTTTTGTGAATGGTGTGAGAAAGTGGTCTAGTTTCAACCTTCTGCATGTTGCTGTCCAGTTCTCCCAGCACCATTTGTTAAAGAGGCTGTCTTTTTTCCATTGGATGTTCTTTCCTGCTTTGTCAAAGATGAGTTGGCCATACGTTTGTGGGTCTAGCTCTGGGGTTTCTATTCTATTCCATTGGTCTATGTGTCTGTTTTGGTGCCAATACCATGCTGTCTTGATGATGACAGCTTTGTAGTAGAGGCTAAAGTCTGGGATTGTGATGCCTCCTGCTTTGGTCTTCTTCTTCAAAATTCCTTTGGCTATTCGGGGCCTTTTGTGGTTCCATATGAATTTTAGGATTGCTTGTTCTAGTTTCGAGAAGAATGCTGGTGCAATTTTGATTGGGATTGCATTGAATGTGTAGATAGCTTTGGGTAGTATTGACATTTTGACAATATTTATTTTTCCAATCCATGAGCAGGGAATGTCTTTCCATTTCTTTAAATCTTCTTCAATTTCCTTCAGAAGCTTTCTATAGTTTTCAGCATACAGATCCTTTACATCTTTGGTTAGATTTATTCCTAGGTATTTTATGCTTCTTGGTGCAATTGTGAATGGGATCAGTTTCTTTATTTGTCTTTCTGTTGCTTCATTGTTAGTGTATAAGAATGCAACTGATTTCTGTACATTGATTTTGTATCCTGCAACTTTGCTGAATTCCTGTATCAGTTCTAGCAGACTTTTGGTGGAGTCTATCGGATTTTCCATGTATAATATCATGTCATCTGCAAAAAGCGAAAGCTTGACTTCATCTTTGCCAATTTGGATGCCTTTGATTTCCTTTTGTTGTCTGATTGCTGATGCTAGAACTTCCAGCACTATGTTAAACAGCAGCGGTGAGAGTGGGCATCCTTGTCGTGTTCCTGATCTCAGGGAAAAAGCTCTCAGTTTTTCCCCATTGAGGATGATGTTAGCTGTGGGCTGTTCATAAATGGCTTTTATGATCTTTAAGTATGTTCCTTCTATCCCGACTTTCTCAAGGGTTTTTATTAAGAAAGGGTGCTGGATTTTGTCGAAGGCCTTTTCTGCATCGATTGACAGGATCATATGGTTCTTCTCTCTTTTTTTGTTAATGTGATGTATCACGTTGATTGATTTGCGAATGTTGAACCAGCCCTGCATCCCAGGAATGAATCCCACTTGATCATGGTGAATAATTCTTTTTATATGCCGTTGAATTCGATTTGCTAGTATCTTATTGAGAATTTTTGCATCCATATTCATCAGGGATATTGGCCTGTAGTTCTCTTTTTTTACTGGGTCTCTGTCTGGTTTAGGAATCAAAGTAATACTGGCTTCATAGAATGAGTCTGGAAGTTTTCCTTCCCTTTCTATTTCTTGGAATAGCTTGAGAAGGATAGGTATTATCTCTGCTTTAAACGTCTGGTAGAACTCCCCTGGGAAGCCATCTGGTCCTGGACTCTTATTTGTTGGGAGATTTTTGATAACCGATTCAATTTCTTCGCTGGTTATGGGTCTGTTCAAGCTTTCTATTTCCTCCTGATTGAGTTTTGGAAGCGTGTGGGTGTTCAGGAATTCGTCCATTTCTTCCAGGTTGTCCAATTTGTTGGCATATAAGTTTTCATAGTATTCCCTGATAATTGTTTGTATCTCTGAGGGATTGGTTGTAATCATTCCATTTTCATTCATGATTTTATCTATTTGGGTCATCTCCCTTTTCTTTTTGAGAAGCCTGGCTAGAGGTTTGTCAATTTTGTTTATTTTTTCAAAAAACCAACTCTTGGTTTCGTTGATCTGCTCTACAGTTTTTTTAGTTTCTATATTGTTTATTTCTGCTCTGATCTTTATTATTTCTCTTCTTCTGCTGGGCTTAGGCTGCCTTTGCTGTTCTGCTTCTAGTTCCTTTAGGTGTGCTGTTAGATTTTGTATTTGGGATTTTTCTTGTTTCTTGAGATAGGCCTGGATTGCAATGTATTTTCCTCTCAGGACTGCCTTTGCTGCGTCCCAAAGCGTTTGGATTGTTGTATTTTCATTTTCGTTTGTTTCCATATATTTTTTAATTTCTTCTCTAATTGCCTGGTTGACCCACTCATTCGTTAGTAGGGTGTTCTTTAACCTCCATGCTTTTGGAGGTTTTCCAGACTTTTTCCTGTGGTTGATTTCAAGCTTCATGGCATTGTGGTCTGAAAGTAAGCATGGTATAATTTCAATTCTTGTAAACTTATGAAGGGCTGTTTTGTGACCCAGTATATGATCTATCTTGGAGAATGTTCCATGTGCACTCGAGAAGAAAGTATATTCTGTTGCTTTGGGATGCAGAGTTCTAAATAGATCTGTCAAGTCCATCTCATCCAATGTCTCATTCAGGGCCCTTGTTTCTTTATTGACCGTGTGTCTAGATGATCTATCCATTTCTGTAAGTGGTGTATTAAAGTCCCCTGCAATTACCACATTCTTATCAATAAGGTTGCTTATGTTTATGAGTAATTGTTTTATATATTTGGGGGCTCCGGTATTCGGTGCATAGACATTGATAATTGTTAGCTCTTCCTGATGGATAGACCCTGTAACTATTATATAATGTCCTTCTTCATCTCTTGTTACAGCCTTTAATTTAAAGTCTAGTTTGTCTGATATAAGTATGGCTACTCCAGCTTTCTTTTGGCTTCCAGTCGCATGATAAATAGTTCTCCATCCCCTCACTCTCAATCTAAAGGTGTCCTCAGGTCTAAAATGAGTCTCTTGTAGACAGCAAATAGATGGGTCTTGTTTTTTTATCCATTCTGATACCCTATGTCTTTTGGTTGGCGCATTTAATCCATTTACATTCAGTGTTATTATAGAAAGATACGGGTTTAGAGTCATTGTGATGTCTGTATGTTTTATGCTTATAGTGATGTCTCTGGGACTTTGTCTCACAGGGTCCCCCTTAGGATCTCTTGTAGGGCTGGTTTAGTGGTGACAAATTCCTTCAGTTTTTGTTTGTTTGGGAAGACCTTTATCTCTCCTTCTATTCTAAATGACAGACTTGCTGGATAAAGGATTCTTGGCTGCATATTTTTTCTGTCTAGCACCCTGAAAATCTCTTGCCAATTCTTTCTGGCCTGCCAAGTTTCAAAAGAGAGATCAGTCACGAGTCTTATAGGTCTCCCTTTATATGTGAGGGCACGTTTACCCCTTGCTGCTTTCAGAATTTTCTCTTTATCCTTGTATTTTGCCAGTTTCACTATGATATGTCGTGCAGAAGATCGATTCAAGTTACGTCTGAAGGGAGTTCTCTGTGCCTCTTGGATTTCAATGCCTTTTTCCTTCCCCAGTTCAGGGAAGTTCTCAGCTATGATTTCTTCAAGTACCCCTTCAGCACCTTTCCCTCTCTCTTCCTCCTCTGGGATACCAATTATGCGTATATTATTTCTTTTTAGTGTATCACTTAATTCTCTAATTTTCCCCTCATACTCCTGGATTTTTTTCTCTCTCTTTTTCTCAGCTTCCTCTTTTTCCATAACTTTATCTTCTAGTTCACCTATTCTCTCCTCTGCCTCTTCAAGCCGAGCTGTGGTGGTTTCCATTTTGTTATGCATTTCGTTTAAAGCGTTTTTCAGCTCCTCGTGACTGTTCCTTAGTCCCTTGATCTCTGTAGCAAGAGATTCTCTGCTGTCCTGTATACTGTTTTCAAGCCCAGCGATTAATTTTATGACTATTATTCTAAATTCACTTTCTGTTATATTATTTAAATCCTTTTTGATCAGCTCATTAGCTGTTGTTATTTCCTGGAGATTCTTCTGAGGGGAGTTCTTCCGCTTGGTCATTTTGGATAGTCCCTGACGTGGTGAGGACCTGCAGGGCACTTCCCCGCCACAGGAAGAATTTGAGAAAACCACGTGGTCATCTCAGTAGATTCAGAAAAAGCATTTGATAAAATTCAATACCGTTCATGCTAAAATCTCCTAGGATCTAGAAATAGAAATAACTGTTTTTAACTATTAATGGATATCTCTAAAAAACATACATAATAGGGAGATAGTAAATGCCTTCTTTCTCTAAGTCAGGAATAACACAAGGATGTTCAATATCACCATTTTAATTCAATATTGTACAGGAAGGTGTAGCCAGTGCAACAGACAAAAAAAATGAGTCTTAAGAATTTGAAAAATTTTAAATTTCATTATTTGGAGATGATGTGATTATGTTTATAGAAAATCCAAAATAATCTATAAACAAAATACATTAGGCTTGATAAATGAATTAGCAAGGTAACTAAATACAAGGTAACTATAAAAAAACCTATTTTTTATATAGCAGCAATAAATATACAGATAATTCATTTAAAAAATGATACTCTTTACAATGACATAAAAACATTAAACACCTAGAAATAAATAAATCAAACAAAAAACTACAAGATATTATTGAGGTAAATGAAAGAAGAACTAAGTAAAAGAAGGGATATGCTATTTCTAAAGATTAGAAAATGCAATGCAAAGATATCTGTTCTCCCTAAACTGATTTATAGATTTAATGCAATCTCAATCAATATTCCACTAGCACTTATGGGTGTCTAGGTAGCTTAGTTGGTTAAGTGTCCAACTCTTGATTTAAGCCCAGTTCATGATCTCATCATGGTTTATGAATTTGAGCCCTGCATTGGGCTCTGCGCTGAGTGCAGGGCCTTCTTGGGATATTCTCTCTCTCTCTCTCTCTCTCTCTCTCTCTCTCTCTCCCCCTCCCTCTCTTAAAAATAAATAAATAAGCTTAAAGAAATTCCACTAGCACTTCTATAAATGAAAATTGATAAGGTAATTCTAAAATTTTTATGGAAAAGCAAAAGATCTAGAATAGTCAAGACAATGTGAAGATCAAAATTTGAGGACGTAAGCCACCAAATGCCAATACTTTCATAAAAGTCTAAAATTGAAGCATTATTTTTTTGGCACAAAGATATATAAATAGACCACTGAGCAGAATAGTGGGTCCAGAAATAGATCTACACATATACAGTCACTTGACTTTACAAAGATGTAATTTTAATGCAATGTAATTTTAAATTACAAAGACGCAATTTTAATGTAATTTAATTTTGAGGAAAAGATTTTAAAAAGTAAATTGAAATAGATTAATTGAACTGGATTATGCACATGGAAAAAAATATCTTGACTCCTACCTTATACCGTACAAAAAATTAATTCTGGATTGATTTAATGTATGTAGTTAGTTAAATATAGAATGCTGAAATGTAATATGCTTAAATGTGAAAAGTAAGACAGTAAGTTTTTTAAAGATGATCATACAACAAGATTTCCATGACCATGGGTTGAGGAAAGATTTCAAAAAAGGACACAGAAACACTAAAGGATAAACTTGACATATTGTGTGTGATTAAAAATTACAAAATTCTGTTAATCAAAAGATACTATGAAGAGAGTTGAAACAAACTTAAGCCATAGAGGGGGAAAAGCAGTTTAAATTGCATATATCTAGCAAAGATTACTATGAAGAAATAGTAATAAAGAAATAGGAAGACAATCCAAATAAAATAGGCAAAAGACTTGAATTGGCAGTTAGGAATATATGCAAATTGTTTATATGAAAGGACATTCAACATCATTAATTAATAGAGTTATGCACGTTATATCCACAATGACATAGCACCACCCATTCAACAGTGACTACAATGAGAAGAAAAAAAAAAAGAACAGATAACGCCAATTGGTAGTAAGAATGTAGAATAATGAATTCTTCCACACTGCTGGGGGAATGTAAATTGGTACCTCTGCTGTGGAAAACAACTTGCAGTATCTACTGAAATTAAATACACATAAACCTCATGTCACAGAAATTCCAATCTTAGGTATACACCTAACAGAAATGCATACATATGTTCACCAAAAACATATACAAAATGTTTATATTACCATTATTTGCAAGAGTTCCAGAATGTAAATAACCCAAATGTTCTTCAGTAAGTTGTGGTATATTTTACAATAGACACTGAAGAAAGATCCAACTACAGCTACAAGTAAAAATTTGGATCAATCTCACAGATAAAATGTTGAGCAAAAATGCCAGACTCAAAAGAGTACATACTATAAGATAATGTGTGATTCCATTTATATAAAGTTCAACAAAAAAACCACTAATCTATGGTGATGAAGTCAGAATTGGTTACCTTTTGAGGAATAATGATTGAGACTGATTGAGAAAGGACAGGGGGAGGTTTCTCAGGTGCTGATAATAGCTTTGGTCTTAATTTATATGGTAACCTGAGTGTGTTGAATTCATAAAAATTTGTTGAGCTGTGCTCTTTATTATATAAACAGTGGTCTTTAATGTATTCTATCTCAATACATAAGTTTACCATGAAGAATCCCCCCTCCCCATGTATTTTCAGTGATAAATTCATACCATTTCAAAATATCAGGCTTTTGATCCTACTTTGAAAGAACATTGCCTAGTGATAGGTTTTTATACTTAGGCAGTTATAAGATTATACCTACTGTATACCAGTTGTAAGATCATAAAGTTGTACTATTATAGCTATTACTTGGAAAGCAGACCACAGTTCTTTGTGTCATCTTTATTACAACCCATCCATTTAAAAACATCCAACTAGTTATTTTATTTCTATTTATAATGGTGAATCATTCTACAGTGATATATTCTACAGTCAACTCTAAACAACACAAGATTTATCAATAGTTTGGGTCTCAGCAAACTTGTGGTGATTCTCAACTTGGTCTTGGTAGCTTAAGGAAAGCTCCATTTTAGTAAGGAAGTGGTTCTGGCTTAGCTTCAAGTAGCTGAGTGAATTTATCTTGGCCTTGAAACATCAAAGGCAGTTGGGTTGAATTTGGCTGTGTGCATGTATGTTTTGTCTGCTACTATTCATTTTGGGTAACTGGGAAACAAAATTCTACTTAATTTTAGGGTCTTTAAACATATGGCTATTTTAATGAGTATAACACTGGATTATATCCTTAAAATAGCATGATTAAGGGTTTGTAGAAAAATATTAAAATCTTCCAACCATGACCTTCATTACTAGCTAGTGTGTCAATGTACAATTCACAGAACTAACCACACCAGGGCCTTAAAAGTTCAATGTAGTTTGATTGAATAAATAGTAAATGAAGGACTTATGATGCCTTCTTTTTTTTTTATTTTTTTTAACGTTTATTTATTTTTGAGACAGAGAGAGACAGAGCATGAACGGGGGAGGGTCAGAGAGAGGGAGACACAGAATCCGAAACAGGCTCCAGGCTCCGGGCTGTCAGCACAGAGCCCGATGCGGGCTCAAACTCACAGACCGCGAAATCATGACCTGAGCCGAAGGTCAGCCTGACCTTAACCGACTGAGCCACCCAGGCGCCCCTGTGATGTCTTCTGATATTAATTATTGATATATCTTCTTTAGCTGACCCTTCTATTCATAAGTAATAAAATAGGCATTATGATTCCTTGATATTCAGGTATTAAGTTGGTCATCTTAATAATAAAGTCAAGATGCGGTAATAGCACAAATGTCTTAAGGAATTGTCATTGTTATAGCTGAAAAAGTGCATTAATTACCAAATTATAAGCCCATGATGTCAAGGATCTGAAGAATAGACAAAAAACAACATTTCCAGAACAGTGCTGTGCTGCTTGTCATTTGCTCACCGCCTCTTAGGCTCGTCTTATTAACAAAAAAATTGGAGATTTAAAAAAAGAATTTTCAGAAATTTCAGAGAAAATGAAAACTCTAATTTCTATTTTGGTGTGATAACTAATAGAGGGTTTGCACATACTCTATGAACATGGGTCTTTTAAAAATGATGAAATTAAGAAAGTAGATAAAGTAATAGTGGCTAGCTAGCCTGGATTTCTCTCAAAGCGGAGCTTGAATGAAGGCTTGGATGAAAGTTTATTTGGAATATAATTTCAGGGTCCTGGGGTGAAGAGTAAGAGAAATTAATCAGGGAATTGGTTAGTGTTATCATGGTGTATCTTTTCTCATCTTTATACATTTAACCTATTCTTGTTTTTAATATTTAAAGTGAATTTCTTATAGGCAGCTTACAGTTAGGTCTTACATTCTTATCCAATATGACAAACTCTACTTTTAAATGGGGGTGTTGGGTACTTTAGGTTTTAGATTTTAGGTAATTAGATTTCATGTGATGATTCTTTTGTTGGATTTAACTCAACTATATTGTTGTTTGCTTTTTTAAATTCTATCTGTTCTTTGTTTTTCTCTTTTCCTGCCGTTTTTTGGAATTAAAGAAATGATTTAATTTTATTTCTTCTGTTGGCTTATTAGAGACACTTTTTTGGTGTTATTTTAGAAGTACTTTAAGCCTTGTAGCATACCTCTTTAACTTACGACAGCCTACTTTTAAGTGACATTGTATTGCTTCCTGAATAATATGATAAACTAACAAAGTTGTACTTCTATTTCTTCCCTCCAGGCCTTTATGCACTGTTGTCATATGTTTTTATTTCTATGTATGTTAAAAATCTCATACTTCTTGATTATTATTTTTGCTTTAAACGGTTGATTATATTTTAGAGATTTATATAAATAAAATAAAAGAAATATTTATAAAAATAGTCTTTATATTTACCTGTGTAGTTACATTTGTGGTGCTCTTCATTTCTTTGTGTAGATCTATGTGTTTTCCTGGTATTATTTTTCATCTGCTTAAAGGTCTTCTTTTCATATATTCTATAATGTAAGTTCAATGTTACTGAATATTTTTAGTTTTTGGAAGCCTGAAAAATCTGTATTTTGTCTTCTTTGCTGAAAATTATTTTTTTCTGAATAAAGAATTCTACATTGCCAATTATTTCTTTAGTGGTCCATCACTGTCTTCCACCTTGCATCATTTCCAAAAGGAAATCTGTTGTCATCTTGATCTTTGTTCTATTGTAGGTAATGCATTGTTTTCCTTTGGCTGCTTTTAAAGTTTACTCTTTGTCCTTGATTTTCAAGGATTTGATTATGATGAGTCTTATAATAGTTTTCTTCATCTTTCTGATGCATGGAGTTTGTTGAGCTTCTTGGATCTGTGAATTTATAGCTTTCATCAAATTTAGAAATTTTGCTGCAAATATTTCTTCAATATTTGTTTCCTTCACAATACTTTAGAGATTAAAGTATATATATTAAGCTATGTTAGTGGTTTTATTCTTCATGTTTCATTTTGGAAAGTTTTTTTGTTTTTTTTTTTTTAATGTTTTTTTTATTTTATTTTTGAGACAGAGACAGAGCATGAACCGGGGAGGGTCAGAGAGAGAGGGAGACACAGAATCTGAAGCAGGCTCCAGGCTCTGAGCTGTCAGCACAGAGCCCGACACGGGGCTCGAACTCACGACTGTGAGATCATGACCTGAGCCAAAGTCAGACGCTCAACCAACTGAGCCACCCAGGCGCCCCATCATTTTGGAAAGTTTATATTGCTGTGTACTTACGATCATCTTCGTATCTAGAATGTCAGTCTTTAAAGATATCCTTTTCTTCAAACAGAAATACAGACTCAGACAAACCCAATCAAAATCTGAATTTTTATCTTATTTTTTTGATAGAATTGAAATGCAAAGGGTCAAGAATAACTAAGACAACTTAAAGAATACAAATAATAGGAAACATTCTGTTAAATATCAAAACTTACAAATCTATTAAGTGAGTATAGTATTGGTAGAAGTGTCCCAAATAGGATAGTAAAACAAATTACTGGACCTAAAAATAGGCCCAAGGATATATGAGCTTTTATCTTTAAAAAGAAAAAAGAAAGGATGGTACTGAAAAGCTGAGTAGAAGGGATAGCTTTTTCAACAAAAGGTGCTGGGGCAGTTGGATATCCATTTTGGAAAATGAAACTAGACACCTACAAATCACCATCCATAAAAATCAATTATAAAATTTCATTTTAATATGTGAAAGGCAAAACTGTTAATATTCTGGAAAATAAAATCGGAGAATATCTTCAGAATTTCAAAGTAGGAAACAGTTTCTTAAGGGCACAAAAGAAAGAAAAGGGGAAAAAAGGCATAAGAAAGAGAGAAGCCAATCATAGAGTATTGGAATGATACTGAATAAATAATTTAGTTTACTAAAGGACACCACAAATAAAGTGAAATTCAATCCATGTAGTGAGATAATCTGTAAAAAATACAACTAAGAATACAAAAAGGACTTCTACAAAAGAAGTAACAAGAATAAAATAGAACCTCCCTCTCCCCGCCAAAAAGGCAAAAGATTTAAACTGTCAATCCACAAAGAGAAAGTTCAAAAGGCCAGTAAACATATACAAAGTGCTTAACCTTATCGGATCAAAAAAATGCAAATTACATGACAGTGAGACAACACAACATAATCATTGGAACACCAAAAATTGTGTATATGATACATAATTATATAATAAATATATATATAATTTTCGCTATTCCAGTGATAACATATATATATATAATATGTCTCTATATAAATTTAGAGATTAATATAAATATAAACATGTATAATATTAAATATAAATATATAAAAACCATATGTATATGGCAATTTCAAATATTGGGAAGGATATGAAGGAACAAAGACATATTGCTGATGGCAAAGTAAGTTGCTACAAATATTTTGGAAAATTGTTTAGTATTATCAAGTAAATTATACATAAATAACCAAACAATACTAAACTTTAGTTTGTAAGATGCATAATCACTTGGGAAAGTAAAACATGAAAATAATATACAATAAAATTAATGTGTAGGTTTTCTCTGAGAGAGGAAGGAAATGTGCTTGCAAAAGAGATCTACAGGTAATATTTTTCTTGGCCAGGGTAGTGGTGTATATAGATGTGCTTTATATATTGATATCTCATGTCATTCACTCTAGATATGAATATTTTACAGTAAAAATTTAAATAAAATAAATGTAGCCAATATGAAACAGAGGCAGTTATTAGCTCTGTTAAAACAAATGTTTGTGCAAAGAAAGAATGCGTAATCAAAATATACTATGTGGTTCAGCTCAAAACACTTTTTGTCTTAGTATTATAATATTACTTTATAGAAATTCATAATTTTTTTTCTGTTGGTTTGCATTCTGAAACTTTACTGAATGTGTTTATTAGTTCTAAAAGATTTTTGTGGAATCTTTTTGAATTTTTATGTATAAGATCATGTCATTTGCAAATAGAGGCCACTGTACTTCTTCCTTTTCAATTTGGATACCTTTTATTCCTTTTTCTTGACCTAATTGCTTTGGCTAAGACTTCTACTACTATGATGAATGGAAATAGTGAGAGTGGACATCCTTGTCATGTTCCTGATCTTGGAGGAAAAGCTTTCAACCTTTCACCATTGAGTAAGATGTTAGTTGTGAGCTTGTATATATGGCTTTTACTATGTTGAGGTAAATTCCTTCTACATTCCCTCCTTCCCTCTGAGGAAATGTGTACATTAATTTTATTGTATATTACTTTCATGTTTGATTTTCTTGAGTAATTATACATCTTATAAACTAAAATTTAGTCTTGTTTTGTTGTGTTTATATATAGTTTACTTGATAATACTAAAATGTTTTTTTATTTTCTATACCTACTTTTTGAAAATTTTTATCATAAGATATTGAATTTTGTCATATGCTTTTTCTGCATCTATTGAGGTTATAATATGATTTCTATCTTTGATTCTATTTGTGTGGTTTATTACGTTTATCAGTTTGCATATGTTGAACCATTCTTGCATCCCAAGAATGTATCCCACTTGATCATGACATGTATTCTTTTAATGTACTGTTATGTTTAGTTTGCTAGTATTTAGTTAAAGAGTTTTACATCTATATTCACCAGGAATATTGGTCTGAAAGGATAATTTCTTCATAAATGGTGCTGGAAAAACTGGATATCCACATGCAAAAGAATGATTGGATCGCTATCAAAAATTAACTTGAAGTGGATTAAAGACCTAACATGAGACATGAAACCATAGAACTCTTAGAAGAAAAGATTGGGAAAAAGATCCCTAACGTTGGTCTTGCCAATGACTTTTTGGATATATTACCAAAAGCACAAGTAACAAAAGCAAAAATTCACAAGTGGGACAATATCAAACTATAAAGCTTCTGCACAGCAAAAGAAATAACAAAGTAAAAAAGAAACCTATGGAATGGGAGAAAATATTTTCAGATCACCTATCTGATAAGAGGTTAATATCCAAAGGAATACATATGACCCAATAGCAAAAAAAAAAAAAAAAATACTATTAAAAAATGGGCAATTGACCTGATTAGACATTTTTCCAAATAAGATATTCAAGTCATTAGTAGGCACACAAAAAGGTGCTCAACATCACTAATTGTCAGAGAAATGCAAATCATAACGACAATGAGATATCACGTCATACCTTTCGGAGTTACTATTCAAAAATACAAGAAATAACAAGTGTTGGCAAGGAAATAGAGGAAAGAGAACGATTGTACTAGTATTGGTGGAATGTAAGCTGGTGGAGCCACTATAGAAAACAGTATGGAGGTCCCTCAAAATAGCCAAGACATGCAAAAAGAAAATCTGGTGTCTATATATAAACAGTAGAATATTAGCCATAAAAAAGAAGGAAATCCTGACATTTGCAACGATGTGGATGAAGCTTGAGGGCATTATGCAAAGTGAAATAAGTCAGATAGAGAAAGACAAATACTGCTTGACCTCACTTATATGTGGAATCTGAAAAAGCTGAACTCAGAAACAGAGAGCAGATTGCTGGTTGCCAAGGGTTTGGGGGTGGGGAAAATGAGTAGATCTTGGCCAAAGGATATAAACTTCCAGTTATAAGATGAAAAGGTTCTGGAGAAACTAACATACTGCATGGTGACCATAGTTAACAATACTGAATTATATACTGGACGGTTGCTAAGACAGTAGATCTTCAATGTTCTCGCAATCATCACCACAACAAAAAAGATGGTAGTTATGTGAGGTGATGGATATGTTCACTAATATTATTGTGGTAATCATTTTATAATACATACATTTAACAAATCATCACATAGTATGCCTTAAACTTACACAATGTTATATGTCAGTTATATCTCAATTAAATTGGAAAATATAATCACAGTATTTTCATTTAATACAAAATTGTGGTTATCTGTTTTGAGAAGGACATGGGGGAATTATGAGTTGGGGTAGTTATCTAAGAGAATTAAATCCTCTTTTTCTATGAAAGAAATCAATAGATGATGTTTATTGTTGAAAAAATATATAGAAATAGAAGCCAAATGTGTGAATGTGAAGGTAAATTGAAGAGAAAACAGTTAAGGGAATTAAAATTTGTTGCTCCCGGGAAAGATTTGGAAAAGGAGTGGGCTTAGGGAAGATACTGCTTTCTGTTTCTTGGGGAGAAGTATGGGGAAAGTGGCTAGCCTTATAGTTTAAATAAGCCTATTAAACTATGTATGTTTTATTTGATGCAAATAAGAATAAAAATAATAAGGAAAGCCATTGGTAGCACAAACAGATTGTGAGCAAATACTTTTCCGAGGACAGCACGATATAACCCCTTTGCTCCTTGAGAGTATTCAGTCAGTAAAAATAGATGGCCAGTCATGAGTAAAAACAAATAATGATTTCTTTTCAGTAGTGCAAATATATTTATGCACAAAACACAAAAACTAATAATTCATGCTAAATTAAGTAGGCATGTATACACACACATATGCAAGACACATGCATAGTATATTTCTTATTTTATCTTAATTCTTATTTTTTAATTTGAATACTAGAAGTTGCCTTCCTGTAAGGGACTAGTTCAACTTGGACCAAACTCCAATGCCAGAGTTTGTGGCAGTTCAAAGCTGCCCCATGAATCAGCCCTTTACTTCTTTTACAATGCTTTATTTGTATGTAAAGTTTATTCCCTTTCAGTGTTTTCCTCCAAAAAGCCAATCATACTCCAAATTCCTGAGCTTTGAAACCTCATTGAGGAAAAGAGAAGTCATAATAAATGATATCACCCCCCCCCCCCCCAACTCCTTACTTGGTCTTCTGCCCTCTCGCTGGCTCTCCTTCTGCTTCAGTGCTTGCCAAAGGCCAGCTGCCTTCTGCCTGACCTTCCTCTTGGTCTGGAAGTCCCTGTAAAAGTGTCCTGCGATCGCTCTAGACAACTCCTACTCTTGGGGTGGGGGGGGGGGCGCTGTGAGTGGGGTGTGTGGTTCTTGCCAGTTTGGCCTGCCTTCTTAACTTCCTGGGAATTCTGGTACATAAATTTGCTCCATCTTAACAAATATGTAAATATATTATTTATTTATTTATACCTCCAAGGTATAAGACTCAAAATTTCCTTGTTCTTACTGACACTCCATATATCTCATTAATTTTTTTTACCAATCTGAAGGGTAAAATATTTGTGTCTTTTTTGGCTTCATGTACATTTTTTGATACTTAGTAAGGCTGAGTATCTTTTTAAATATATTTACTGTATTTCTTTTTCTGTGAATGGCTTGCTTATAACCTGTGCTCATATTTCCATTGTGTTGTTTTCTTTTTCTTACATAAATATAGAAATAGGAACTCCTTATAGATTTTGATTAAAACTTTGCCTATTGTATGCATTGCAAATATATATATATATTTTCTTTTCTGTCATTTAACTTTTGTTGTAGAGTCTTTTCTTGAATAAAAGTTTTAAATTTTTAAGTAGTATTGGTGGTCTTTCCTTCTATGTTTCTTGGCTTGCTTTTGATATTCTTGCTAACCTCGGGGTGATGGTAAAAGTTATACTATATTTGGTGCTACTAATGTTATGGTTTTAGGGTTTACATCTTTAATTCACCTGGAATATATTTATTTGTTCACATTTCTATGCTGTAAAATAAGAACAATTTTTTCCCAGATGTTTGGCCAGCTGACTCAGCGATTTTTTACTGAATAGTCAATCCTTGCCCCTGATTTGAAAAGTTCTCTATGTCATGTATTAAATTTATCTATGTGTGTATGGGTGAGTTTACACATGTACATCTGTTTCTTTCCTTTCTATTTTACCTGTTAACCTCACAGGATTTTAGTGGAACTAGAAGAGAAATGGAAATTACCCAGAGATCCTGAGAAGATGGAAAAAGGCAGGAGAGAGGAGAGGCGAGATGTTTCAGGGTAGACATTTAATTAAAAAAAAACTATATATATGTATATATATATATATATATACACACACACACACAAATATATATATATACAAATATATATATATATACATATATATATATATGTTGAACTATGTGAATGTGTTACAAATTCAAAAGTTAAACTAAAAATATAAACTGCACAGTCAGTTAAAGTTCTGGTATTGCTTTGGTTTTTTTGTTTTCCCATTGTTTACTTTTATTTTAAATTTCTTCTTGATTACTTTAGAATTATTCTTTTATTTATTTTCTTGTAATAAAATTGCCTTTAATCACTTGAAAAATTATTTAGCATATTTTTAAACTGACAATTCACCAATTTTTTAGTGGATAATGATTTGCATTCATAAATGAACTAGTTTCTGTGAGCGCAGAAAATGGTATGTATAACGTGCTTCCTGCTCAGAGGAAACTTGTGATCAGATTAGGCATGTAACTTATATTCATACAACTAGAATTATTCCTTTAAATGGTGTGTGTGTGTGTGTGTGTGGTGGGGGTGTGGATGTGGTGTGGGTATGTCTGTGTCTGTGTTACTATGTTGCATTTGAGAGTAGAAAGTTAAATATATATTTTCAAAAATAATTGTTTGTATTTCTGATGTTCTACCCATTAATAACTCACTAATTTTAATGGAATGGAATTTTAATTTTATGGTAGTTTACTTGGCATAGTTGAGAAAAAAAAATGTGGCTGGAATTATTCACTATGGCTTTGGCTTGCATATATACTTGGTTCATTTGCATATTGCCTCAAGGGAATTAATATTTGACTACATGAAGTTTGACCCAGCCCACATGGGCCATCTGGGAGAGGAGTTTCACTAGTCAGTCACTCAATGACTGAAATGTGAGAAAAGATTGAAAGCCAAGGATAGCTTTCCTTTGAGTCTCTTACATGGATATGATCCAGACTGAAGAATCTTTACACATATGCAGTGAATTCTGCTATTACAAATAATAATGGCTTTCATGGTTTTAGAATTGCCTTTGGGTTCTGCATGTAGTTCATGATATTCCATTTTATACTATTTTGTATTTAATGAAAATTTTATTTGAGGGGAGCCTGGGTGCCTCAGTCGGTTAAGCATCCAACTCCTGGATCATGAGGTCATGATCTTATGGTTCCTGAGTTAGAGCCCCCCATCAGCCTCTGCGCTGACAGCACAGAGCCTGCTTGGGATTCTCTTTCTCCCCCTCTGTCTGCCCCTCCCCTGCTTGTTTTAAATCTTCCTGACTTCAGTGATGCATATCCTCTCTATACCTACTAGCATGTGGGCATGACTTCTGACATTCTTTTTGTCTTATTTGTCCAACTAAGAGTGCAAGTTTTAGGCTGTGATCTCTTTATGGCTGGTATATATTTACATAAAATGTTTCCCTTTCTACTTGATTTAGCTGATATCTAGTTTTTCTGTTGATAATGGGCATTGCAGACAATTAAAATTCTGTGATATATGGCAAGAGCAGGTCTCAGATTACTCTATTTTTTTTTTTTTTTAGCTACCTCAACATTTATGTAGTATCGATTTAGTGGCAAAACTACTAAATGTTTGACATATTTTTTTAATATTGTTACTAACCCTTTTCTACATTACTTTTTGTTTGTTTGCTTGTTTCCCTATACTAAACACTGTTTACTAGAGCAATGGGTGACATCTTGCTCTTCTCCTTATGCTAGGTGGGCCCGTCCTCCTGGGGAAAGAGGAAGAGCAGCCCACCTCTTAGAGGGTACTCAGAGTACACTTCTGCCTTTTCCCAGCCCCAGGCAGTGATGTTGAGGTGTGGACTAGGTGGAGAGAATGTGCAGCTATGTCATTTATTCCTCAACTGACTGTCAATTGTTATGGGAGAACTTCTGTATCAGTAGGACCCAGACAACTTCTCAGGTGTGCAGACTAATGGCAAACCTTTGATATATCACTAGAATTATTTCTGTCAGTACGTCTTGATGTGCCTAAGAGAACCCTCCCAAACTCTTCCTGTCTTTTCTCCAAGGTGTGGATAACTAGACCACTTGATATTCTACCTCTGATTACCATTTGCTTTATTTGTATGTGGATTATTTACTTTTATTAGCATCAGTGGGAATCCCGCTGCCAGGAACTCTGGGAGTAGAGCATAAGCAATTCTGTCTCTGTTTTGACTTCCTTCTATTTGGGCAAACTCCAACCACAGTTGGTTCACCTCACTTTTGGAAATGTATCTTGGTGCAAATTCCTCAGTCTTAATTTATCTGTCTCCCCATAATTCCGGGTGAACTCTCTGTCCACATTCCTCTGAAGCCAGTGGCTTCTCCCACTCCATTAATGCTGGACCCTGACGACATCACTTCCTCTGGTTGTGTATCCAGTCCCTGAGCGACACTGCCTGCCAGCACCACTGTTGTAGCCCAGATCTCAGCTCCTCCTTCCAGAATTGTTGTCACTGCCTTCAGAATGTTCTCCTCTTCCCTCTTTGCTTTCTTCTTTGTCGCATCTTCCTAACACATTATTTTTCCCAAAATATTTCTTCCATTATGTTACTTTCCAATGACCATAATTGTTCTTGGTTACTCATCAAGTATAAAACAAGTTCTTGGGGCACCAGGTGGCTCAGTTGGTTCAACTTCTGACTCTGGATTTTCAGCTCACGGTTGGTGGGATTGAGCCCTCTGCTGAGCATGGAGCCTGCTTGGGATTCTCTCTCTCTTTCTTTGTCTCTCTGTCTCTCTCTCTCTCTCCCCCTCTCTCAAAATAAATAAATAAACATTAAAACAAACAAACAAATAAGCTCTTGTGCATCAAGGCTTGCCGTGACGTCTGTGCTCCAGTCAGTCTAAACTCTGTAGTGCTCCCCAGCCTCTCTGCAGCCACCTGTTATCTTTAAGCCGTCTTACATTTTATTAAGATAAATCCCATTCTGCTCAAGTTCTAGCCTACTCACATCTCCTCTGTGAAATCTTCTTTAATAATTAAATCTTCATCCCACAACCTTTTCTATCTCAATTCTAAGAGCAAATTGAGAGTCTGTAACACATAATTTAACCCTTTTAGCTTCCTATGGTTATTTCATTCTGTATAGGTTAGGAGGTACACTTGGCTACTTATAAGAGACCTGACTATGGTGGCCTGAATATGACAGATACTCGTTCTCATGTAATGAGGTGTCAGGAGGTAGGGAGTTCACAGTTGCTACAGTGGCCCCTTGTGGCTTTCCGTTCTTCAGTTCCTCAGGTCTGGTCCACAACTTGAAAAGATACAAGATGCTGCAGTAGCTCAGTCAAGAGGAAAGAAGTGGAGTAGGTGATCAGTCTATTTTGAAAAGCTTTTCTGGAAGTGGTACCCATTGAAAGGTCACCGTCTTCTGCAAGGGAAATGTAATCTTTGAGACATTCACATCACTGCTCCCCCAAATCTAGGGATACTGTTAATAGGGAAGGAAGGAAGATGGCTACTGTGGGCCCCTCTCAGTCCATGTGATGCATGCATAAATGTGAGGCTCCCCATTCACTGTAGCTGCAGGGACACAGCAAGTGTCTGCTTTGCTTTCCTGATCAGTGGTGACATAAGTAAACTGTAAATGTTTGACAAATCGGGATGTTCCCTGTGGTCAGGAAGACGATTTCTTCTTTACTTTATCTCATACTCATCACTCTCATACAAGAAATATGTACAAAGAGATAAAAAATTTTAAACAACTACAGAAGATAAAAATAAATGTGAAACTTGTTCATTTGTGAACACCGTTTTGTTCTGTTGAAGAAAACAATTATATAGGTGTAGCTGGATTGTGATGCTTACACTACTGGGTTAGAACATTCAACAAATGTCTAGTAATTACTCTTCACCATGGCACACACTTCTGGGTCTATGTGACATGCAGATTTTTTTGACATTCATCATAAATTTGCAGACTTTGGGGGCAATTAATCCAGTGGTTTGTCTAACCCAAGTAAACTGGCTTTGTATTCTTCCCAGAATTTAAACAAAGAATATGCATGATAAATATTTGCTATTTGTGATGCTGTTGTGGGTGGTCATTAGGAGCTTCAACTGAAGGGTGTTTTCCTACCTTTGTCAGACACAAAGCAAGCCTCCTTTTGTCTCCTGATCACAGCTCTAATTTTCCCAGCTGGGTGAATGCACCAAGTTGAGAATCTGAGAGGCCTTAACATTAGCAAAATCTACAAAGCGCCAGAGGGGCACAAAACCTGCGTAGGACACAGTTCGCTCTCCAGGCTTGGCGGTGCGGTTGCCACAGCTACCAAAGCTGCTGATTTCTCTGCTTTGTGTTCACGTGGGAAGAGAAGCTTTCAAGGTGACAGTGGCTTCATTATATAACCGACACTGCAATTCATTTGCTTTAATATTCGCATTTTAATCTACGGTGCCTCGTCCTAAATAGGACTTTTCCTTGGGAATACTGTTCAGTGGGGGATGGGTGGACAAAGTTTTATACAATCAGGATGGACAGATCATAAGGTGAATGAATCTGTAATTATAATTTTTCCCTGGACTTTGCGACCATTCATCCTGTGGCTTGAACCAAAATTAGGGAGTTATTAGCTGCATTGCTGCATCCTCCACAAAGAGAATACAAGAACCACTGATTCACATACATACACATTATATGCGCCAGTTTTCAAATAGCAATTAAGATGAAATCACATCAGCCTGTCCTTGGTGAAGTTTAAGTAGATATCCATGTATAATTAACTTAAGAGTCATTCTGAAGCCTTGAAGTTCTTCCACACTTTATTTAATGATCTTTAAGCACTATGTGTAAAATAATAATTGCAGATGAGTAGGCTTCGCTTAAAACCAAGTCATATACATAATATAATTGACATATGACCTTCTCTAGGGGAAATTGCATACTGACAGATATATAAGAATGTGCTTAACAGTGTGTTTACCATTTATATATTTCCATTTCTTTTCATAAATATATATTATCAATGATAAAGAGGTCTCTAAATTCCTTCCACTGTCTTGTCTCCAATCTCAGTTTGAAAAAGAATGTGAGTTTTGCCCTTTTTTTTTTAATGGAATGGCATTATCAACAGCAAAACACTGAGTGTTTTTTTTGTGTGTTTTGTTTAGGTTAAGAAAGGGCAGCTGAAGCACTGTTTATGAAATTTAGTTAATTTTTCCTTGCTAAAAGAAGGCTCCCTTGGGGTGCTTGGGTGGCTCAGCCGGTTGAGTGTCTGACTCTTGACTTCAGCCCAGGTCATGATCCCAGGGTTGTGGGGTTGAGCCCTCTGTCAGGCTCCATGATGAGTGTGAAGCCTGCTTGAGATTCTCTCTCTCTCTCCCTCTCTCTCTCTCTCTCTCCCTCTCTCTCTCCCTCTCTCTCTCTCTCTCTCCCTCTACCTCTCCCTCTCTCTCTCTCTCTCTGTCTCTCCCTCTGTCCCTCTCCCTGCTCGTGCACTCTCTAAAATAAATTTAAAAAATAATAATAAAAAAAGAAGACTCCCTTGACCACCATTTGCAGTTCATTAGCACCTTCTATCAGGCCTTGAGTGGGAAGACAACATTTTTTTGGAGCACTCATTGTGTTTTTCTCTCACTTTGTATATATTGTCTCTTTTAATATAGCACTATTAAGTATTATTATTATGTTGTTTATTGTGCTCACTTTTAAGTATTATTAACTTGTTTTATAGATGAGGCTAAGGAGAGGATTTTTTCATATCCACCATCACAAAGCCAATAAATAACAGAGATATGATGGTCTTTCTCATAGAGACACAGGTCTGTCTAATCCCCAAACCCATATTCTTTTTATCAATTTGGGGAGATAAACCCTGACAGGATGACTTCAGATTTGGAGAGATGGTATGATATAATGCTCCTTTGTTTTAGTTTCTAGTAATCATTGAATTACCTTTAAGAAATTTGATATAAACGTTGTTAAATATGATCTATATACTGGGTGCCAGGTTTCATCCCCTGCAACCATGTCCCCTGTCTTGCCACAGAGACTTCCACGTTTTTGGAGAGGATCTATTTGTGTCTAGGGAAGCAAAATTTAACCCCAGTTTCAATGGTGTGTCATGTGATGCCGGTGGAGCCAATCATCTTTCTGTTCCTCTGGTACAATGGTTAGTTCAACAATTGAGCATGCAACCTTAGTTTGTCTAATCAGTATGAGTCCCAAGACTTAGTTTGGAATGCCGGGGGAAAGGCACTTCTGTTCATTTAGTTAACATAGGATTCTATTTCCCAGCCCCCACTGACTTCAGATTAGGGCATACAACTTAACTGCGGTCAATGATATATAAGAAGTAGTGTGTGGCATGTCTAAGTTGGAGCTTTAAGTGCCCGCATAGTGTTTGCACCATGCCTGCCCCCTCATATAGTACTGGCAACGTCCCACATCAGGGTTGCTCTATCAGCCTGGGTCCTGGAATATGGGCTGTGTGAAACAGAGCCATAGTTGACCTATAATGGAAATGAATAGTAAATGAAAAATACTTTTTTTTGTTGATGTGAGACATTGAAATGTGGGAGTTGTTTTTTTTCTGCAGCATAACTTAGCATAAATGGTAGGGTATGGAGGTGAGGCTTGGAAGAGCTGCAGCCATTTTTGCCTCATGAGGCAGCCTAATGGCAAAGCTGACATAAGAAGGAAGCAGAGTCCAGGAAATCATAGAGAAAGGCAGATGGAATTCTGATGATGTCACATACCCTTGGCTCATGGCTGACTTTTTTATTTAAGTGAATCAATATATTTGCTTAAGCTAATTTTAGTTCAGTTTTCTGCTACTTGCAGCCAAAGCAAACAAATTGCTTTATGTATCATACCATAAATTCCACTTCGTTTTCCTACAACAGACATCTGAAGTAACCTTGAAGCCAGCCCAAGTAATTTAGGCTATAAGGTCCTAAAAGTCACTAGCCAGATCAATGATGACAAAGGAAGAAAACCACTCAAGAGGCAAGACATAAAAATAGGTGGATGCCAAATAAGAACTATGTAAGACTACTATACAACTAATAAGATTCAAATGATTTCTTCAAGGATAAGTGAAGAATTTACACTTTTCAAAACAATACCTGTTTGAAAATATATAAACAAAGATTTCTGAAGAGAAGGGTTGGGGGGAGGCACAAGGAGTCATGAAGTGATAAAGGGTCTAAAATACTGGATTTTTTTTCCTGATTAATCATTGCAGTTTTTTCACTAGAAAATAATTGAAATTAAGAAAACTATGACAAACAGGTTGTAGATAACAACAAATAGAACCTATAACGCTTGCAAAATTGTGAGGTTTCCCTTTAAGAGTAAGTACCTTGTTCTCAATCGTTGCTACTTCTCGCTGAATTCCCTGAATTGGCAGAATGGACTCAGAACGGGGTCTCACCATGGCCAATATTTCAATTCCAGCAGAGGCAGTTACTTACTAAGATCAGAACACTTTCTATCTTTGAAACATCATCAGCTTATGGAATAAACTTTCTGTGTCTACCGCCAAAATGTGAGTAGACATTTGAAAGCAGTAGAGTTGGGTAGTAGTTCTCTACCCAACTAGAGAACCAAAACCAAGAAGTAAACGGTGATATTCTTAGTGAAGGATAATGTGCCAGGAAAACAATAACCATGAAATTTTAAAATATAATACCTTTGAATAGTCTCTGTGTACTGAAGTTTGTATTTAATTTTTCATTTTGTTTTCTTTAACAAAATTGAATAGGGAGTATTTTTACATGATTAAATATATAATACAAAGTGCAGTAAAAAGGTTATCTATCACTTTAACCCTCATCAGCCCCACTTTTTTCTGTCACCAGCAGGTCACCATATCATTAATTACTGAGTATTCTTCCAGAATGTCTTTATGCAAGACCAAGGAAATGCAGATATATATTATTTCCACTCTTTCTTCCATAAAATGTAGCACACTATAGACTGCTCTGTATTTTTCTATTTTCACCTAACTATACCTCCTGAAGATCTTTTCTTACCCATACTTCAAGTGCTTTGCCTTTTTTTTCTTACAGTTTTATAGTATTTCTCATGGCATGCATGTACAGTAATCTATTTAAGCAGTTCCTTAATGATGGGAAGCTGGATTACTTCCAATTTTTACTGGTATATACAGTGCTTTTGATAAATAACCTTTACATATGTTGCTTCATACATGTTCATTGCTTATTTTCAGAGAATTAAAATAAAGCCAAACCCTAAAAATAGAGTCATCCTCAATTTTGGCAAGCTTCTAAATCTGAGGGCTCACTTGGGTTATTTTTTACTACCTAAAGTTACTAATTTAGTTTTCACTCTCTAGCTCATTTAGCCAAGAAAAGTGGCTTTCATTTGTAAATAAATACAAGCTACCTATACACTTGGAAAGAAGGGGAAATGTGTCATATATATCCATAGGGCTATCCTAGGACCTCTGCAGAAATACTGCTTCCCAGAAATATGATAGGAGTAAGGGTCATTTCCATAAGAGTTACTAAATAACACATTTACTAGGAAAATCTTGGCTTTCTTTTCTTAGCCTCCATATTTAACTCTGAGGATTTGTCCTCTAAATTGACTCACGTGTATCTCTTCCCTTATATTTCTTTTCTCATCAGCTACATTCTCCAAAATGGTTGCTCTGTACCAATGCTCTTTTTATTCCAACCTGTGTACATTGTTGCTGATGTATCACTTGAAAATAGCCCACTTATTATGTAATACCTATATCAATTCTTCTTTTTTGTTGTTTCTGTTGTTTTCTCAAGGAATTCTTTGGGTAATTACTTTAACAGAATTTGGTTTTTGATGATTGATTCTCCTCCCAACCCCCACTCCCAAGCACCCAATAGTAAATTTAAAATATGGGTAAGATTTTGTGGGGTTCTTGTTTGTTTGTTTCCTTTGATTTCTTCCTTCTTAATCACAAACTGTTGGAATATTAATGTTGGAATATTCATTAAATCAACATTTAAAACTAATATATTTTTACAAGTTAATATCTATACAGGATTTTTTTTTTACAAGTTAATTTTTACAAGTTAATATCTATACAGGAAGCCAGTATTTCCAACTCTACCCACCGTCTGATCTCTGCACATCTCTCTTACAGAACAATGGCTTACTTGAGTCATGTTTCCTGGTTTCAGTTGTTGGGATCATCACCAGCTTTTCTCAGTGACTCCACTATTCAGACCATGCCCTCTACTGGATTTTGTTTGTTTATTTGTTTGTTTTTGGAATCTGTGGTTCATGCCTTCAGGAATGCTTTGAAAAGTATGAATGGAGAATGGGAGGTACATACTTACTTTCTTTTCACAGCCATGCTATTATTTATTTCATTGCTTGATTCATTACCATCTTTTTTTTCTTTCTTACTGCTTATATTTTTTCTCCTTAATGTATAAATTCTTGTCCTTCATGGGTCTCTGTGCAAGTAGTTTTCCGTCCACTGCCTTTATCTGCCTTCCCATATTCTGAAAGCAAATTTCTCCAAAATGTAAAAGACCTACTAGTACACTGGGAATAGTTTATTGGTTTAGTTTGTTTAATTATAGTCAGAGGTAAGTCAGTATCACTACAATTTAATTCATAAAAAATTGATATTTAGGTTGGTTTAGGATGGTTCTAAATAATTCTTAGTCATTTGTGGGGTGCATGGGTGGTTCAGTTGGTTAAACGTCCAACTCTTGATTTTGGCTCAGGTCATGATCTCAAGGTTCATGGGTTCCAGCCCCACATTGGGCTCTGTGCTGATGGTGCAGAGTCTGCTTGGGATCGTCTCTCTCCCTCTCTCTCTGTGCTTCCCCTGCTTGTGCTGTCTCTCTCTAAAAATAAATAAACTAAAAAAAATAATTCTTAGTCATTTGCTAGCTGTTCCTTTTTAGTAAGTTAAGAGAACTGATTTTGTATTTGTGTAGTTTTGTGTACATGTTTATTTAACAGTCACAAAGGTACAGTCTCACCCAGATATATAGATTTCATGTTTTTACAGGGCTCCAAAAGGTAACACTATTGGCTTATGAATTCAAGGACATGATTTTTCCAGTGGTTATGGTTACTTCATGATGATTAATCCTCCAAAATATTATTATTTGGACAACGGGATTTTGAAGAGAACAAAAGGCAGAAAAATAAAAAAATATTCAGCAACAAAGAGAGAGGAAATTATGTTTCACCAGATTGCAGGACTCAAATTGTGGTTAAACTGATGGCCTGCCTGATATTCTAAGGCTGATTACTCCCTCCCCAGGGGGATATTACAAACAAGGATTTACTATCAAAATATTTTTTATTTGTCTGAAAACTAATTTGCCAAGCCTGGAGATCAGAGGAAGAGGCAGATGGGAAAAGCAACCTGCTCCTCTGCCTTTAAGAAATCAGCCGTGGGGAGAACTCGACCAGGGGGATGGAAATGTCACTCGAGCCCTGAAGCTCCATAAATACCAGGGAAGAAGACAATACCAGTCTCCGAGCCCATAGCTCACAAAGCCCCTCTCTCTTCCAGCAGGTATGAAACATTAATGACCATTCCTATAATGAGGGGCAAGAACGGCTCTTGGCAGTAGAGCTGCCCAGTCATGTGGGTAGTGTTGGATTTTCAACAGCAGCATGTTCGCTACTTTTTTTCCCTGTTCCTTTTATCCCTCTGAGAATCTTCAGCCTGAAGGTAATGAAGTGCTTCCTTTATCACTCTGTATCATTGAAATATTTATCTGATTATTTGAATAAAAGATTACTGCAACAATAGTAACTCTCTCCCTGGGTGTACTCCGACTTCAAAAGGGAAAAGGAAGCTTGATGAATAAAATAATACCAAGACCTTTGGCAGTAAGCTTTACAAACAACAAAAAATGCTATGATTAAGTTGCGGCTTGTTTACAGCTTGTAAACTCACGCATGATGCTAAGCATGGGTATGAAACTTAAGCAACACTTGGCCTTTGGAGTAATAATTTAGACAGCAATTAAGTTTGAAGTTTTTTTTTTTTTTTTTTCTCCCCACACCTTTGAGCATTTCTAAATACATTCCTGCCATCTTGCCGAGTCCCTGAAGGTAATGTGGATTCGTTAAGGCATTTTTCTCAGGATCCATTTTCCTCCATCCTTGTCATGGGTTTTATTAACTGGTAAGCACAAAGTACATAAAAGCCTAAACGTAAGTGGCTTCTGATTTCCACTTGCCTGGCTGTGTGTTTAGGCTTTTGCAGAGAAACCCTCCCCGAGCACTTCTTGGAGTAAACACAAGAGAAAACCTGAGTCCACAAATGAGCCCTTGCCTTCCTTAACTGTCATGGAAGGTCACCCTGAGACTTTGCCATCCTTGCCCGAGGCTCAAAGAGCCTTTGGCATATTTCAGCAGCCATGACCGTTATCTCAGTACCATTGGAACTGGTCATCGGCGCCCAGCCGCAGAGATCCTGTGGGGTGAGAAGGGCAATCCTGTGTCCCTGCTCACTGGGGAGTAAGGACAGGGAAATGCCATTGCAAGGTTGATTTTGCTGTTAATCATTTGCAGGCTTAGTGAGACCGTTCTCTCAGTGGACATACCGTCGCTGCCTTCCACAGTGCATACCCCTGGGTGGAAATGGAACATGCTCCCATCCAACCAGAAGCATCTGTTATCGTCCACTGTTTAAGTTATTGCAGTTTTAGTTCACTCTGCAATTTCATCTTTCTTTCTGGTGAGCTCTCTTTCAGCCTCCCCATTGCTCCCTCTCCAATTCCTCTTTTACAATAATCTCCCTAGGCTGTTATTCAGGTCTCAACACCACCTATGCACAGTTTGTTTATCCCAGAAGCCTTCCTAGCACTCGTGATACTCATGCTGTCAGTAGACACATGGAGAGGGGAGAGTTGTCTTAGTCTCCTGGCCAGAGTTCCCTAAGACCAATTCTATAATAATTGCTTCTCATATTACTCCAGGGCACAGAAAAAAAAAAAACTTTTTGCCTTCCAGAGCTTCTGTGTATCAAAAAACAAAAAACAAAAACCCAAAAAGCCAACAAACCAACAAAAAACCAAAAACTTTTTTTTTTAATGTTTGTTTTTGAGAGAGAGAGAGACAGAGACAGAGCCAGACAGAGCACGAACAGGGGAGGGGCAGAGAAAGAGGGAGATACAGAATCCAAAGCAGTCTCCAGGCTCTGAGCTGTCAGCACCACTATGCTGACAGCTCAGAGCCCAATGCGAGGCTTCGACTCACTAGCTGTGAGATCACAACCTGAGCTGATGTTAGATGCTCAACTGACTGAGACACCCAGACACCCCAAGGATGTACATTTTTGGAGTTTTATTTTTTATTATTTTTAATAGACTTTATTTTTTACACCAGTTTTAGGTTCACAGCAAAATTGAGTGGATGGACTAGAGGTTTTCCATATACCCCATTATCAACATCTCTCTCAACAGTAATGCATGTGTCATAATTGATGAGCCTACATGGACACATTATTATTACCCAAAGTCTATAGTTTATGTTAGGTTTCACTCTTGGTGAACCCACATTCTGTGGGTTTGGACAAATGTATAATGACATGTGTCCACCATTATCATACAGAGTATTTTTATTGACCTAAAAGTCCCTGTGCTATCTTTTTATTGTCTGATCTTTTTATTGTCTCCATAGTTTTGCATTTTGCAGAATGTCAAACAGTTGAAATCATATATTTTGTAGCCTTTTTAGATGGACTTTTTTTTCTTTTTTTAATTCTTTTTTAAGATTTACATCTAAATTAATTAGCATATAGTGCAACAATGATTTCAGGAGTAGATTCCTTAGTGCCCCTTACCCATTTAGCCCATCCCCCTTCCCACAACCCCTCCAGTACCCCTCTGTTTGTTCTCCATATTTATGAGTCTATTCTGTTTTGTGCCCCTCCCTGTTTTTATATTATTTTTGTTTCCCTTCCCTTATATTCATCTGTTTTGTCTCTTAAAGTCCTCATATGAGTGAAGTCATATGATTTTTGTCTTTCTCTGACTGACTACTTTTGCTTAGCATAATACCCTCTAGTTCCATCCACGTAGTTGCAAATGGCAAGATTCCATTCTTTTTGATTGCTGAGTAATACTCCATTGTGTATATATACCACTTCTTCTTTATCCGTTCATCCATTGATGGACATTTGGGCTCTTTCCATACGTTGGCTATTGTTGATAGTGCTGCTATAAACATTGGGGTGCATGTGTCCCTTTGAAACAGCACACCTGTATCCCTTGGATAAATGCCTAGTAGTGCAATCGCTGGGTCATAGGGTAGTTCTATTTTTAGTTTTTTGAGAAACCTCCATACTGTTTTCCAGAGTGGCTGCACCAGCTTGCATTCCCACCAACAATGCAAAAGAGATCCTCTTTCTCCGCATCCTTGCCAACATCTGTTGTTGCCTGAGTTGTTAATGTTAGCCATTCTGACAGGTGTAAGGTGGTATCTCATTGTGGTTTTGATTTGTATTTCCCTGATGATGAGTGATGTTGAGCATTTTTTCATGTGTTGGTTGGCTATCTGCATGTCTTCTTTGGAGAAGTGTCTCTTCATGTTTTTTGCCCATTTCTTCACTGGATTATTTGTTTTTTGGGTGTTGAGTTTGATAAGTTCTTTGTAGATTTTGGATACTAACCCTTTATCTGATATGTCATTTGCAAATATATTCTCCCATTCTGTTGGTTGCCTTTTAGTTTTGCTGATTGTTTCCTTCACTGTGCAGAAGGTTCTTATTTTGATGAGGTCCCAGTAGTTCATTTTTGCTTTTGTTTCTCTTGCCTCTGAAGACATGTTGAGTAAGAAGTTGCTGCGGCCAAGATCAAAGAGGTTTTTGCCTGCTTTCTCCTTGAGGATTTTGATGGCTTCCTGTCTTACATTGAGGTCTTTCATCCATTTTGAGTTTATTTTTGTGTATGGTGTAAGAAAGTGGTCCAGGTTCATTCTTCTGCATGTCGCTGTCCAGTTTTCCCAGCACCTCTTGCTGAAAAGATTGTCTATTCCATTGGATATTCTTTCCTGCTTTGTCAATGATTAGTTGGCCATACATTTGTGGGTCCATTTCTGGGTTCTCTATTCTGTTCCATTGATCTGAGTGTCTGTTCTTGTGCCAGTACCATACTGTCTTGATGATTACAGCTTTGTAGTGTAGCTTGAAGTCTGGGATTGTGATGCCTCCAGCTTTGGTTTTCTTTTTCAGGATTGCTTTGGCTATTCGGGGTCTTTTCTGGTTCCATACAAATTTTATGATTGTTTGTTCCAGCTCTGAGAAGAATATTGGTGTTATTTTGATAGGGATTGCATTGAATATGTAGATTGCTTTGGGTAGTATCAACATTTTAGCAATATTTGTTCTTCCTATCCAGGAAGGAAATTATTAACCACAACCAAGTGGGATTTATACCTCAGATGCAGGGTTGGGTCAATATCTGCAAAACAACTAACATGATTCATCATATCAATAAAATAAAGAACAAGAACCATATGATCATCTCAGTAGATGCAGAGAAAGCATTTGACAAAATATAGAATCCTTTCTTGATAAAAACCCTTAAGAAAGTAGGGATAGAAGGAGCATACCTCGAGATCATAAAAGCTATATATGAATGACCCAATGCTAATATAATCCTCAATGGGGAAAAACTGAGAGCTTTCCCTCTAAGGTCAGGAACGAGACAGGGATGTCCACTCTTGCCACTGTTATTCAACATAGTATTGCAAGTCTTAGCCTCTGCAATCAGACAACACAAAGAAATAAAACACTTCCAGATTGGCCAGGAGGAGGTCAAACTTTCAGTCTTCGCAGATGACATGATACCCTATATGGAAAACCCAAAAGATTCCACCAAAAAACTGCTAGAATTGATTCATGAATTCAGCAACGTTTCAGGATATAAAAATCAACACACAGAAATCGGTTGCATTCCTATACACCAACAATGAAGCAACGAATAGAAATCAAGGAATCGATCCCATTTACAGTTGCATCAAAACCCATAAAATACCTAGGAATAAATCTAACCAAAGGGGCTTTTTTTTAGTTAGAAAGATGCACTTAAAGTTTCTCCATGTCCTTTCATGGTTTCGTAGCTCATTTCTTTTTAGTGCTGAATAATATTCCATTGTCTGGGTATGTCATAGATTATTTATCCATCATCTCTCATAAAGGATAGTTGTACTTTTAAATTAATAAGTTATTCTTAATTTGAAGTGCAGTCACAGAAGGTAACTAGGTTTTACAAGGCAGTGTTCTCTGGATCCATGTTTCTCTATCCTTACTGTATTTTCCCAAATAGTATCTCTACTTTTGTTCTTTTCCTTCGTTGTTCGTGGTTGCACAAGTTTGTTATGCAACCAGTGTTGTATGGGGTATGGAGAGAATTAGGTTCAACCCATTTTCAAGTTTTCTTAACTTTTCTTTTTTCCAGGGTTATTGTTAACCATGTTTCTCTGAAATAGAACTTAAAGCAAATAAAACAGTAGCATGTAGACATTTCAGTTCCTCTTCTTCTTCTATTTTAGACTCAAGGAAAGGAAGAGAGATGGGGAGGAGAGGGAGGAAGGATGGGGAAGTTGTCATTTGATTCCAGTTCACTTGATACTGGCAAAGAAATGAGTGCCCTCTGAGTAGATGTGACATGTCAGAGTATTGAGGCTGGTGAGAGGGTGAGGACATAGCAGAGCCACTCCTAGAGGGTTCTGTTTTGGAGAGTGGTTTGGGTCTTTGTTACATTTTGGACAGCTGACATGAAGCGTTTCTCATTCAACTGATGATGGTGTTTGTGATGAGACAGTGATGACAGAAGCTGGGATGATGAGTTCTAGCTGCCAGGCATTTACCAGGCTGAGGTTTCTGGACTCCATCTGCTCCATGGAGATATGTCATCTACCTTCTATGGTGTTTTGCGTCCTAGTTTGAGGTATAAATATTAGTATTAAAGATGTTTTTTGTCTGGGTGCAGACTTTCTATTTAAGCTCTAACATTCTTAGCTAATTTTTTTTTTGCCTATTCTAAATTAATTTGGGGGGATTTATATTTTTATAATATATTATTTTGATTAATAAACATGCCTTTTAAAAATTTCTTTAATGTTTATTTTTGAGAGAGAGAGAGAGAGAGAGAGAGAGAGAGAGAGAGAGAGAGGAAGAGGGGCAGAGAGTGGGAGACACAGAAAGCAAAGCAGGCTCCAGGCTCTGAGCTGTCTGCACAGATCCTGAGGCGGGGCTTGAACTCACGAACTGTGAGATCATGACCTGAGCCGAAGTCAGATGGTTAACCAACTGAACCACCCAGGCGCCCCAATTAATAAACATATCTTTGATCTTTATAATCTTTAGACACAATAATGTACATTTATATTTATTATTTTCACAGCAGTACTGAACCAGATGTGAAGTCATTAAAAAGCATCTTAGGTCATTAAAGGGAGAGAGGTCTCTTGTGAATGAGCCTTATCCCCAAAACAATTCTACCCCACATTTCGTCCATTTATCCTGCCTCCTTGTCCCCAGCGCAAGTAGGATTTGAGATTTCAGATGTTCTTCTTGATGCTTTGCTGATTAACTATTATATCATGATTCTATGGTGATTATAATAACACTTTCTCAAGTAAAAGCTCATGCATAAACCAGTGGGAGAATAGGGGGTTCCTGATTAGCCAATGGTCCCTTCTGATATGCCAAAATTCACCTTAGATGAACATTTTTACTATGCTCATATTTGTGATTAGTCTTAGTCTTCTTCCAAGGGTAAAACCAACAGTGTCTTTGGCTTTTTTTTTCTGATTTTTTTTTTTTGCAAACTTAAATACTGGCCAGTTTCATAACCAATTTTTTTTTTTTGCCACATCAGTCCATTAGACCTCTCATTTAATTACCAATCAAATGACCTATGGTACATGAATCCTGGGGTTCTCAATATTATCTTTTTCATTATGGATATATCAATTACTTTTGAATAAACTATGAGCTTCGACCGCTAGGCCCCAAAAAAGAGATGCTCAGCTCTATTCTTTTAATTTAATAAAGAATTTCTAGAATTGCCTTGCAGAAATTTTATTAAGGATCTTAAACTCACCCCTGACTTGCCACATGGAATTTAACTTCCTCAGTGTAGCTGTCCCATCCACAAAGCTGACTCAAGATACATGAGTTGCTAGCATGGAGGATAAATTTATCATTGTACCCCTCTCTACTTCGACCATCTGATCTTGGCAACAGAATTAAGGGAAAACAAGCATTTGATGTAGAAAATATTTCCATAATGACAGAATAAATAATTTCAGAATTGGCTTATTAGTATTGGGGGTTTAAATTCATTTATTCATTACACAGAGATTTATTATGGACTTACTATGTGCCAGGTTCTATTCTAGGTACTTGAAATAGAGTGGGATCTCATGGAGTTTACTGCCCAATAAGGGCAGATTATAATAAAATGTAAATAATATGATGTCAGAAGACATGGATAAAAATAAAACAGGGTATGGCTTAGATGGCAGGTAGCTGGGGGTGGCCAGGAATTATTGACTGGCCCTCCAGTCTGATTACAGGAGCATATAACTGCAGTTGTCTGGGAGGAAGTGACCCTGCGTCTGACCACAGCATCAAGGCTTTCCAAATGAAGAGTCCTCACATATCAGGGTCATGAATGGGGTGACTTCATCAGGAATTTGGCAGCTTGGTGAGAAGGGTAGACAATAGAGCATAGAGATAAAAGCCAACCCTTGGACAGACTTGGGTTTGACACCATTGACGAGTTGTGTGACTGAGGTCACCTTATTAAATTTCTCAGAGTCTCATTTCCTCAACAGTCAAGTGGGAATTATAAAGGAACCAACATTTATTTCATATTTAGAGTGTACCAAGCTCAGGACTAAGTGCTTTACTATGTAATTTTATTTGACAAGCACACTTCTAACAAAGTACTGTTATTATGTCCACTTGAACCGTGAGCAGGCTGAGGTGTGACCTGAGGTTACCCAGCTGTGGTGACAGACAGTACTGTTGGAGAAGTTACCCTGGGAGCTCTTTGTGGTGTTTGATTTTGTTTTTGTTTTCCCAGCAAGCTGGCTGAGACTAGAAGCTTCTCTTTTCCTAAGTGAGGAGCATTCTTCATAGACTTAATTCCCCACCGGGACCACGAACTCCAGGTACTAGGGAAGTGGGCAGCTGGCATTTCCTGGCACTTCTCTAAACAGATGGCCTTAAGCTCAGATAATTTGGACTTGAACCAACATGTTTATTCCATGTGAGGTCACTCTCATGTTACCTCATAAATCCCTCTTCCAGTGCATGAGAGAGTTGCACTGGTTGCCCAATGCCTCTCTGTTTAATGTTGTTAGAGTGGAGACTGTGTACCCACAGACTCCTTTGCCTGGAATTTCTGGGTGGCACCAAAGGACATTTCCTAGTAAACCTTTTGTAGGACAATGGCTTTATTTTTCTGGGGAACCAGAAATCAAACTCAGATCCGTGTGGCACCAACGTTCTTAACAGCTGTGTCATAATCTATAACCCCTAGAATCTCTTGTAAGTTAAGTGAGATATAAAGTGAAGCACTTAGTTTAGTACCTGACAGAAATTTTCCACAATTTAAAAAATAACTATTACAGTTGATACTTGAGCAACACAGGTTTGAACTGCATGGGTCCATTTACATGTGGGATTTTTTTTCAATAAATACCGTATTGTAAATGTATTTTCTCTTCCTTATGATTTTCTTAATAAAACTACCTCTTCTCTAGCTTCCTCTATTGCAAGAATACAGTATATAATACATATAATGTACAAAATATGTGTTAATTGGCTGTTTATGTTATCAGTAAGGTTTTCAGTCAATAGTAGGCTATTTGTAGTTAAGTTTTGGGGAGTTGAAGGTTATACATGCATATTCAACAATGCAGGGGGTGGCACCCTTAACTCCTGCCATTGTTCAAAGATCAACCGTAGCTATTATTATTCTAGCCTCATATTATGACTACAAATTGATACTGCAAGAAGTTGTTTTGTTTTAATACAAATTAAACATGTTAATAGGATTCTGAGGAAACTGCCATCTTTTCTGTGCCCTGTTTTTGGTATTTCCAGGATGGCTAAAGGAAGAAAGGGAGCAGTTTTCCATCAGGTTAATTACCTGGTGAACTTGTGCAGGACGACTGGGAAAGGAATGCTGCATTGCTTATAAATTAAACTATTATATTCATTGTGATCCCGTTGATGGGACTGTTGCCTTAGCAGACTTCCTCTGCATAAAGGATGAGGACGGGATTGTGTGGCAGGCGATAGGAGAGAAAAAGTGGTACAGGTCAAGTGAAGTCTTGGGATACCTGGAGATGCTTCTGTTTGCTTAAGCTAGCATTGCCAGGGGGACTCCCATCTGGGAACCAGACACAAGGGCACATGGCTCCTTTTCAGTACAGTTGCTTGGCCAGCTGTGCACATTGGAGGCAGAGGCAAGCAAGAAAGGAGAAAACAAGATAAGCATTGTACAGAGCAGTTTCCAATCAAAGAACAGTTTTCATGGGAGTCAGCGCTGCCGAGTGAGCGAGTGAATAGTGAAATATTTTAGCCACACGGAAGCAAGGTTTTTAGAGAAGGGTGGGCAGATGGATCTTTTCTCAGATTGTACCTTCAGTCACAGGAGGCATAAAATAAACTGACCTAATAAAAACTATGACATTGCATAGCAGTGTGAATGTAATTGAGTCGTACACTTAAAAATGGTTTAAATGGGCGAGCCTGGGTGTCTAGTGGGTTAAACATCTGACTCTTTGATTTGGGCTCAGGTCAGGATCTCACTGTTGTGGGATCAAGCCCTGCATCGGTTCTGCACTGGGCATGGAGCCTGCTTGAGATTCTCTTTCTCCCTCTCCCTCAGCCTCTCCCCACAATGCATGTGCGCTCTCTCTCTCTCTCTCTCTCTCTCAAAAAAAGGTTTAAGTGGAAATTTTTATGTTGCATATATTTTTTACATTAAATTAATTCATAAGTTAAAAAAATTAATAACATAATAAACCAAAAGCCATCGAGTTACAGACACTTAAGGGCAATAGCATACTGTGTGAATTAGATATCCGTAAAGCTCTTCAAAAAAGCTATGGAGAGCACTCTTCTCCTGCAGTTATAAGTTCATTTTACTTTAGTTTTCCAAAGGGTTTGCCACACAGGCTACTCAGTAAACACCAAGACTTTGATATAACAGGAACCACATAAATCTCAAGGTGGTAGGTACCTATGCGAACACAGATGAGACACTTTATTTCTAGCATTTTGGACAATGCAATCAGTTGAAGGAGAAAAATAATTGACTGAAATACAGGGCTTATGTATTTATTATGAGACTCTCCTTTTTTTATTCCTCAATAGCCGAGTACTGTGTGTTACTCTGTACTCAGCCTAACAAAGCTGTGCTTGTAAAAATCTCATCAATACAGGATCTGACAGGATCAGACAATAGACTTTTGCTAATTAATATTTAATGGGCCTATGGATTTTTCCTCAGCAGCTGGAGTGCTAAATAATAGTCAATTAGCAAATGTGTTAATTAACTCTAATTACATAGCACATGAGCTTCTCCAAGGATTTTTCCTTTACAGATTTACACATGAATGTTCCACCACTCGTCTTCAACACACCAGGCAGCTAATTAATTGATAAGTAATAATTCTTTCTTCTCTCTAAAACATGTATTTAAAAATAAAACCCAGTTTAATGCTTGATGACTTTTAGAAGTGACATTTAAGTGTGTAAGATGAATCTGATGTCTGCTTTTTAAGTAGGCTTCTCTTAATCACTAGGAAGTTTTTCATTCGTGTGTGAATGAGGAAGAGGGGGAGAGCATTTTGAGTTTCGTGTATATGTGCATATGGTGTGCATGAGAGAAAGAGAGGGGAAGGAAGAAAGATGAAAGGAGGGGAGGAGGGAAGGGAGAGAAGGAGCAAGGCAGTGAGGGAGAACACAGGGAATAGAAAGAGAAAGACAGGGGTAGGGAAGGAGCGAGAGGGGAAGAGAAGGAAGGAGAGAAAAAGAGAGAGGGAGCACGGGGAGAGAAAGGAAGAAAGAAGAAAGGAAGAAAAATGAACTGAAAAATATAAAGGAGGCAGGTCCTTTATGAGGAGTCAGGATATGCCTCGTTTGACTTGCAGTATGCAAAATTGTGAAGTCCGGGAGCAAGGGTAATCAATATGTACCATGCAATTAACAGTAATCTTCTGAGCTTCGTGTGCCAGTTAAAGAAAAGGCTTCTGAACATTGTATAGTGTCTGCCACTGGGGATAGAGAATGCTCTGAGGAGAGGCATTAGCATAGCAGCTTTGCACATGGTCTGGCATGAGTTGAGAGATCAAAGGCGGGGGATGGCAGCAGCCTTCTCTGGGGGAGCCCGCAGCTCTGCCACCATTTCGGTGCCGGAGGACGTGGCTGCTGCTCGTGGCTGCTGCTCAAGGCATTCGTAGGGAAACCCTCGAAGGGGACTCTGAGGGAAGAAAGTTGTTTTTTTCAAATAAGAGAATGGTCATGGAATCTAGTTCAAACGTGCTACTAATTTGAAGAACTGTGTGTCACGAAGCCTGCGTTAACTCTCAGTTCACTGCTGTGAGCCTGTGCTAAGACCCTTAAATGTTGGTTAGCTATAAAGAATGTTTAGGGGAAAAAATGTTAAAATTGATTCTTCAAGTTGGACCTGTTTGATCATTTCAGTAAGGCTCAGAGGGGCTGCCAGCTTCGAGCAAGGATACCCTACCTTCTTCCTCTCTCATGGCATCAGTTACCAAGTTCTCATTGAGAACAATAAAGAAACAGAGAAAAATGCAGTCTCGTGAAAGTGCACACTGAAAAATGCCAAGCTTTGCTTACCTGTTTACTGTACTGAGAGACAGTGATGTTCATCATTTTCTTGGCTTGCAGGAAGTGGTGCCTTAGAAGCATGTGTGTGCTTGTGAGTTACTAACACTCTGAATATCTAGCAAATAGTATATTTGGTTCTCATGGTCCAGGACCCTGTCTCCTGTGTTCTGTTGTGTTTTGGGCACCTGGTTGAGAGCCATGTTTGGAGAGGACCTATCGGGAGGCCTTGAGGCCATGGAGGGCAGTGGTGTTCAAGACAAGGCTGGAAACCTATCTGGGAGAATCCGGCAACATAAAAAAATGCAAGTCTGGGGACAGCAGGCATGAAGCAGCAGGCCTCTTGTATCAGAAAACTCGCTGCCTGCCTCTCATCCCCTCGGCTTTCCTCTTTCTTCCAGCAGTTGCTTCAGCCTGGCTGCAGTGGGTGTGACTTGGAGGCTCCTGGCCTCCGCCATATCACTAGTCAGCTTACGTTCTGTTCAGGCGGACCTCCGTGGGGGCCCAGGCAGCCTGCACAAACCTGGCAGTGTGCAGCAGTTTACAGCTCTAGAGCACCCCCTTCGGTCTTTGAGTCCTCTCTGGAACTGGGACTTGGCCTTCCTGACTTATTACCAGCTTGGCACCGTGACCTTGCACTGGCTTTCCCACCTTCCCAGCTTCACCTCCCCCAAGACCCAGCTCCCATCCTTGGGATCACTACCTGCACTCAAGCTCTTGTCTCAGGCTGGGCTTTGTGGGGAAGCTAGGCTGTGACAGTTCCATTCTAGAAGTCATGTTGAAGCAATGACTGAAAACACAGAAGTGAGGACTCAGGGGATGTGTTCTCCAGACTGCAAGGAAATGTCAGGGAGATAAAAACCAGCCAGATAGTGCATGTTTTGAAGCTAGTACCCTGGGCCTGAAGGAAAAAGGAATGTAGACTTCTAAGGCGGTCTTTTAGGGTCCTTTCAATCTCTGAACTAGAAACCTTGCAGCGGCTGCGTGGGTGGGAACAAAGCCTGTGTCAGGAAAATCCCTTAGAGACATTATTTAGTCTATCCACCTGGCAGAGTCTTCCCATTGCCAAAGAAAAGGGAAGTACAGTGTTTACTCTTGTAGCTTGGACTTGAATGGGATAAATGCTTGGAGCAAAAGATGACTTCTAAAAGTGAGGAAACTTAAAAATGAGAGATCACCTTTCAATTTCTTCTTGTTTTCTCTGCCACAAGTATAAATCCTACCCTAGTGGCATTGCAAAGGGGATGTGGCTGTTATTTCAGTTATCAAATAACTGTAGAGTCCTGAATTAGTTCTCTGTTTCTGCTGTAACAAATCGCTGCAAACACTGTGGATTAAAACAACAGTTTTATCTCACAGTTCTGTAGGTCAGAGGTCTGATGGGTGTTACTAGGCTAAAGTCAGGGTTTCAGCAGAGCTGAAAAAAGCTCTAGGGAGAATTGTTTTCTTGCCTTTTCCAGCTTCTAGGGGGTTCCTACTTTTTTTTTTTTTTTTGCTTGGGTGTTCTTTCTTTTATCCTCAAACTTAGCACTGATGGCTGAGTCCTTCTCACATCACATTATTCTGGCCTCTTCTGCCCCCCCTCTCCCATTTTTAAGGACTCTGTAATTACATTGGCCCACTAGTATAACTGCGAATAATCTCCCTATCTTAAGATCAACTGATTAGCAACCTTAATTCCTATTTGCTGTGTAACAGAACACATTCGCAAGTTCTAGGGATTAGGATGTGGACATTTTTGGAGTGGCCATTATACTGCTTACCCTAAGCCCTTTCTGAAACCTAACTTACAGACTGAAAATTTTCTCTAGATAGGAATTCCCCAAACTGGCATTGGGGTCTGACTTCTTCAAGGTTCAACTCAAATATCTTCCACTTAAATCCTACCTTGAATCCATACAGGTAGAAACAATCCTTCCCTTTATACTGCTTCTACAATATTTTGTATAGGCCTTTGACATAGCACTTAGACGCATATACAGACACTTAATATACTGTAAATTGTTCTCTCCTTTCTTAATAGACTAAGATAAGGGAGTTTTCATAATTATGTTTACAGCCCTAGCTCACAAGTGAAGAAATGAAGGATGGTCAACAGCCACAACTATTCCCTGAACTGAATGATGGTGGGAACTCAAGGAAAGTCCTTGTAATGCATCTGCCACGTTAACAGTTATTAAGTGGAGCACATGGTACTGTACGTTGAGCCATAGTTCAAAAAGAGACCACAGAGAGAATGAAATAGAGAAGTTTGTTACTCACAGGTCCTGGAGGAAGTCCCCAGCACGCACACAGGGGGAGCACACGGGAAGGTGGGGGGCACACAGGAGGTCAAGGTGAAGTGCAGATGGGGAGATTAATAAGACTTGAGTCACATCCCTTTATTAGGGTCTGTGGGTGGAGTCTTTGGGATTCCTGGATTAAGAATGGATTGGTCAGTTCAGATTAAAAGAGCAGGACTTGGTAAGCCCCATGGCGATCTTATCTAAGGTATGCACGAGGAGAAGGTGCTGGGTGGTGGGGACTCTTGATCACAAGGACTATTGGGGAAGTTATCCCAGGGACTTATACTTGCTTATAACTCTGTGGGCTGTTGCCCTAGGGCCTGTGCTTGTATGAGGGGCTGGTGTCAGTTTAAGGTCCATGCAGACCGCTGAACCAAACAGCATGGATGCCAAGGCAGCTATACCATGGAGTAGCTTAGCTAAATTCTCGGCAGACCCACATCCCGGACCTAAAGCTTCTTTATGGGAGGAACTGCATTTTCTCACCTTCATATGTATTTACACACAGAGACTAATGCCTTTTGCCACTTGCTCATGGTGGAATATAAGGACATTTATTTAATCTTTTAGGCTTCCTATTTCCTACCTGTAAATTGAAGATGTTATTTCTCAAGATGTCTTTTAGGGTTCCTGGCAGCTCTAACATTCAGTGACTTAATTAAATATTAAGCCTGATAGAAATGAACTAAATTTCAATCTGGTCAAAAATACTGAATTTATATCTTACATTGACATATGAGAGTTTCCTACAAACAACTCCTGGGACTAAATTTATCCTCATTTAGTTGAGGATGATAATCATGGAGTCACAGAAGGGCCGTATATACTTAAGTGAACTTACTGGCAGCTAGCCTTCTTATTCCCGGCTTAAGCTCTTCCTCCCAATCAGCTTGTGCAAGTGAGCAGGTGATGTAGAGGAAAGAAGTGCTTGGTGTGGGTGTGACATCTCATCAAAGGCTTCACAGAGGTGGGGAAGTCTACCTGCTTAGAGAGAAGAAAGGAAATACGTGGATGGGCAGAGAAGAGGTTGGAGATGTTCCATGAGATTATGACAAGAGTTTCTCCTTCTTTCTTGCTTCACCTAAAGAAAAGAGCATTGTGGTTGCGATAGCTTTCCTGGTAAGCCTTTTTAGTGACCGGATTCCAAGAACTTCAATGTATATAGGCTATAGTTGATGATACTCTTTCTACCTCTACTACTGAGATGGGGAAGAGAAGAAGGGATAAGACAGTCCATCTAAAACCTCAAAAGAAAACTGTACATGAGAGAGCACATATTTTAGTAAGAGGACTGTCACTGAGATTGTAGATCCCATTATAGAAAAGTTAAGACCCTGTCACACACAAGGATTTCATTGCTGTTTGCACCTGTGTCACATGCAGACGTGCATCATCATATAACTGGCATTATTTGAAGTCATCCTTATTGTATTTAAGAGAGCAAGGATAGAGATGAGGGCAAGTCTCATAAAGTTTCATAATCAGGCTCAATTAAAACTAGAGAAATGTAGGAGTTTGGGGCAGCAGAAATGCATAGTGAACAGATCGAGAAATGGATTTCTTCCAGGTTGTACATTCTTTCTGATCACATTCTGAGGGGTATAACCTCAGACTAAAATAAATGGAGTAAGTAGCTTCTGTAAAATGTGTTTTTATGATTACCAAAATGTCCAGTTTATGGTCTTAGTATAAAAATTCCTACCTTTTAGGCTATGTCATTAAAACACCTTGTAAGCTGAAATTTGAAAAAAAAGAAAACCAAAACTCCTTGTTTTAATACAAACATATTCTTTTTTTTTAATTTTGTTTAATGTTTATTTATATTTGAGAGAGAGACAGAGCATGAGCAGAGAATCTTAAGCAGGCTCCAGGCTCTGAGCTGTCAGCACAGAGCTGGACATGGGGCTCGAACTCACAAACCGTGAGATCGTGACTGGAGGTGAAGTCGGATGCTCAATCGACTGAGCCACCCAGGAACCCAAATACAAATATTCTTAAGGAAGAGTCTATATAAAATAAATAAGATTAATTGGTTTATTTTTAATAAATATTACATGTCATTTACTATGTGTTAGGGACTGTTCTAAATGCTTTATAATATTGTTATTTAATTAGGTTTATTACCTATATTAACTCTAAGAGAATAATTTACAGAGATAAGAAAAAATTTATCATGGGCATTAGGAAATAAGGGAGAAGTTCTGGGTGGGTCACTGAAAAAGGAAGAACCAAAATGAAGGAGATGGGGGAAATAAGGATGAGGAAAGATACCTAAAACACGTTTCTGTTTGCATTTCCATGTGCCAGGTCAACCTCTGATTCTCTCAAGGTTGTAACCTCCAGGCTAAAATGGAGAAGAAGCCATGCAAACTGTTTGAAATGGCAAAAGGAAACTAAAATGCATCTCTGCAAATCCCCAGTTGTCTTTCAAGCACTACCAAAAGATGAGGCTGGGTACAGTGTCCTAACTTAGCACTAGCAAAACATCCAAATCCAGAGTGAGCTGTAAAACAGCAGAATGCCTAATGCATTCACCAAAGTCATTACTAAAAATAATTAAATGGATTATTGGTCTCAGGGATTTCAAAAGAGAGGAAGACGCATGCCAGAGCCATCCATACATTTCCCAGAGGAAGGACAAAAAACTATGAATAAAATTAGGGCCACGCTACAATAGGTGATCAAGCAATTAGCATACATGAAAAGAACACAATTATGAGCCACAGAGAGGCAACAGCACAATTTATTTTCCACAATTGATTTCTTAGATTCCACATTTCAATAACATTGATATATACTTTCATAACTATAAGATATAAGATGTCCAAAACTCTCTTCTGAATTCAATTATTGAGGAAATCATCATTGTATTCACGAGCAATATTATGGTGACAGTTTTTGAACATATCATGGGGAAACAAAATTATTTTTAACTGTTTGGTAGTTTATAGATTTCAGGACAATGGGTGAGGTTTAGGTATGAATCAATAAAAACAGAATTATCTTCTGACAGTTCAGCAGGGTACTGAGGAAAGATATCAGGCTGCGGGACCTGAGTAAATTGTTTAGTGTCTCTGGTCCTTCATTTTCTCAGCTATAAAATGAGATTTTTTTTAGATTAGATAAGAACAGTGATAACATCTACATAGAGCCCAACACAGGGTTCAAACTCATGAACTGTTAGATCATGACCTGAGCCGAAGTTGGATGCTTAACTGACTGAGCCACTCAGGCACCCCCGCCCCCCAGAAATATCATTATTTTCATTATTTTTTTAACGTTTATTTATTTTTGAGAGACAGATCATGAGCGGGAGAGGGGCAGAGAGAGAGAGACACACACACACACAGAATCCGAAGCAGGCTTCACGCTCTCAGCTGTCAGCACAGAGCCTGACGTGGGGCTTGAACCCATGAACTGTGAGATCATGACCTGAGCCGAAGTTGGACGCTTAACCAACTGAGCCACCCAGGCACCCCTAGAAATATCATTCTTTTTTTTTTTTAAATTTTTTTTTTCAAAATATCATTCTTAATAACTATACCCAAGTGACTGTTCCAAGAGGACCATGGATGAAACTGAGAAGTGTTCATTCAAGGGTTTTATGTAACTGTTTGGTCAAAGCAATTTGGTCAGTTATCTGTAAATTGCACAGATATGTTCATCTTGGAGAGGAAATGCCAATTCTACTCACGTGGTGTCCTCTTTTTAATTTTTTTTTTAAATTTTAGAGAGAGTGTAATCAGGAGACAGAGAGGGGCTAAGGGAGAGAGAGAATCTCAAGCAGGCTCTGCGCTCAGCACAGAGCCTGACATGCGTCTCAATGCCAGGACTCTGGGATCATGACCTGAGCTGAAATCAAGACTCAACTGACTGAGCCACCCAGGCGCCCCTCACATAATTTTCTTTCAAAATAAACATTTCCATAGTAGCAATAATAGTAAAAATTAGCAATATCTTGTTTTTATTGTGCATCAGGCATTTAGCTTTACTAATTTAATCCTCAGAATAACCTTATTCAATAGGAACTATTTTGTTGTGTCAATTTTAGAGAAGATACTACAGGTTGTGGGAGAATGTGTATGATAAAATTGAGAGTAATTTCTTAAAATTTTTTGTTAATGTTTATTTCTGAGAGAGAGAGAGAGAAAGAGAGAGAGAGAGAGAGTATAAGCAGGGGAGGGACAGAGAGAGAGGGAGACACAGAATCCAAAGCAGGCTCCAGGCTCTGAGCTGTCAGCACAGAGCCTGATGCGGGGCTCAAACTCACAGACCATGAGATCGTGACCTGAGCTGAAGTTGGACACCCAACCAACTGAGCCACCCAGGTGCCCTGAGAGTAATTTCTACTCAAGGGCACACAGCAGGGAGTTCTGGAGTCCATGTGCTCATCCCCACTCCCCTCCCCTACTTACCTTCCTTCCCTTATTCTGTCTCACTCTCTCTCTTTTTTTCTCTCACTTCTGTCTGTAGGAGAGGAAAAAGTTTTCCTTAACCTTCTTAGTGTCCCTGGCTGGGTCTGTAAATTAAACTGACAAAGACAGGTTATCAGGAGAAAAGCAAACAAACTTACTAAGTTTTATGTGACAAGGGAGCCTTCATAAGGAAATGAAGACCCAAAGAAACCATTACACCTGAGTCTTTTATGCTAGGGTTGATGAAGAGTGGACAGTTGTGGAGGAATATGATAGGTTAACGAGTGTGGGGCAGTTGTAGTGAACTGGAGGAAACTTAGCAGGCCTGTTTGTTAGGATTCTTCTCAGAGTCTCTTTGTTTTTGGAGAGAAGTAGCTTTTCTCTTCAGGTATAGGGAGGGCACCTCTCATGGAAGGGTTTTATAATCTGTTTCAGGGAAGAAGGGCAAGGGAGGGGAAGGAGGTCAGAGTGATCTTCCTCCTTCTGCTGTTTTCTCACATTCCTTCAGCGTAAAAAATATGGCCACAGTGCTGTACTTTGGGGTAGTGTGTCCTGATTTCCATCCCTTTGTTTCTTTCTTTTGCCACCTAGTAAGTAGTATTTATTTTACCATCTTCTGTAGTCTACGCCTTAAACCTTAAACAAGTGTTTACTACACAGCTTTGGACTACCCTTATGAAGACAGAGCAAATTAGCTCCCCAGGGCAGATCTGAGCTAGCTTTTGGCCCCATGTCTTTTTTCTGCCATCTGCGTTATATCTACAATCATAAATGTCAGAGGTGGGCCTAGACAGACATTCTACAGACGCCAAGGTAAAAGAGGCAAAAAAAAAAAAAAAAAGATCATACCTTGATTTATATGATAGCTTAAAAAAAGCACTTACAAAAGAAGGTAGGTATTCCATCTTTTGTCCTTTCACTAAAAGACCATTGCACAAAAGCACAGCCATATTCTGTGGCCTTTTAAAATTGGCTGCTTTGTGTCAGAGTAATTTTTGGACAATGATTAAATAAATTATATATGGTAAATTATCAATCAGTAAGATGACTTTCTAAAAACAATTTTAACATAGGAGAGAATAATCCTACGTTAAGTGAAAAAAAAATGTGGCAAAGTAAAAATCTGAACACAAATACAGCAAAAGGTTTACTGTGACTTTCTCACAGTTGGGATTGCAAGGTATTTTTATTTTATTTTTTGTTGTTCTTTATATTTTCATATTTTCCCCAATATTTAGGTATTGCTTTTGTAATTCCCCCCAAATTGTTATTTTTTTAGTGGTATAATTTTATATGGATAGAGTGAGACAGGTACTGTTTTACCTACAAAGCAGTATCTTTTCAAATCAAAAATGTATATTGAATTTTCTGGCAAATCAAACTGGGGTGAAGATTGGCAAGTTAGAAAATGGAATGAGAACACAATGGATGGGCTGGGGTGTATGGGGAGGCAGGAAGTAAATAATTCCTTATAGAGCTTATGCTTCATAAAACTAGGAATTGCATATTCTGTCTTACTCACCATTGCATTGCTGGTACCTAGCACAGGTGCTTGATAAATGTTTGTGACTCGAGTGAATAGAGAATTATATGGCAGAGTTGATTATGTATGTGGACTGCCAGTATTTCTACTTCATCGTAGGGCAAGTCAGTTTTCATTTACTGTTTCTCTCTTGGGAATCTTAAAAACTAAAGATGTCCATAGAATTCTGGCTTATTTGACCATGGTACATCAGTTTTGGTTACTCAATAAAAACTTGAAATCTGATTTTCTCTACCTTTTGCTCTATTTCTGTACCTTTTCCTCAGGTGTCAGATGGTAAGCACACAGATAAAGAAACATGGTGTTAACAATAATCTAGGCCAAATAATTAGGGGGGGGGGGATATGCCATGCATTATGCATTTAAGTGACTTTTGATCATTGACAGTTTGAATCATCCATACAAGTTAAGCACACATCACTTCTGAACAATTCACTTTGTCAGTTTCAGAAGGAAAACAAATTGCATTATTTCCAGGGTAAACAGAAAGCAGCAGATAGAAAACCAATAAATCACACCCATATAATTACAGCTGATCCAGAACACAAATTCAAGTCAGCCTGCAGCCATATGCTTTCTGTAGAAAAGAAGATTCACATTGGTGATGGGCAATGAGTGGTGTTGCTCCAAGCCATTGGAAGGTTGAAGTGACATAGTCAATTTCATTGTCCTCCTAGCTAAGGATAGGCCTAATTGCTTAAGCGTATCACCATGTGTCAAAATTCCTAATTGATTTCCTACTCATTAAAGCCATTATGCTTTTTCAAGGCCAGATTGCTGGCTGTGCATACTTGAGTGCTGATTACTGGGGGAACCAGCTTCAGAATCTATAGATTATGCAGGAATCGACATCAGAGTTGATATGAAACAAAGTTAAATGAATCATAGCAGAATATAGAGCCAGTACAAATCATTTAGGTGTATCTTTTAGTATGGTATTCTTTAAAGAAATTTTTTTTTAATTTTTAAATTTTTTATTTTAGAAAGAGTGTGTGCAAGTTGGGGGGGGGCGCTGGGAAGGGAGAGAGAGAGAGAGAGCGAGAGCGAGAGCGAGAGCGAGAGAGAGAGAGAGAAAGAGAAAGAGAAGAGAAAGAGAAACAGAGAGAAAGAAAGAGAATCTTAAGCAGGCTCATCCATGCCCAGTGTGGAGCCCCATGAAGGGCTCAATCCCACAACCCTGGGATCACGACCTGAGCCCAAATCAAGAGTGGGATGCTCAACTGACTGAGCCACCCAGGCGCCCCTAGTATGGTATTCTTTTTTTTTAAATGTTTATTTATATTTGAGAGACAGAGAGAGACAGAACGCGAGTGGGGGAGAGGTGGAGAGAGAGGGAGAGACACAATCTGAAACAGGCTCCAGGCTGTGAGCTGTCAGCACAGAGCCTGATGTGGGGCTCGAACTCACGAACAGCAAGATCATGACCTGAGCCAAAGTTGGATGCTTAACCGACTGAGGCACCCAGGTGCCCCATGGTATTCTTTATAGATTATATGTGGCAATCAACTATCTTATTCTAAATTCTCATAAAGACTTTTTTCTTTTAAACTAGGCAGTACCTTTGAATATGGCTAAATTTAATGGGCCTTCTCTGTCACATTTTCATCTCTGTTTAATCTCAAAAACAGAATGTTTTTCTTTACACTTCTTGATAGATTTTATACACACACACACACACACACACACACTTTAAATCTCTAATTAGTTTGGTTTTTAAAATAAAAATTTGAAATGAATCTAAGCATTATATGAGAATTTGCTCATTGAATAAACAAGATTATTTAAATAAATATATATTTTTTACACTACATGACTTTTTTCAAGAAGACAAACCTTGTTTAGAAAATACACCAGAAAATATACCAATCACATAAAAGCATAAACACAAAGTTTATTTTGGTATGGAATTTTGATATGTTTTCCCTTCACTTATTTCTTTCCTTTCCTTAGAAAGCTAACAATGCTGCTTAAACTTTAAATATTGTTCTTTTGATTTTTTTCATTGTATAGTTAATAAACTCGAAAGACTTTGTGACTGGCAACTTTCTATTTGATTTTGCTATTGCTATTCTTTTGTTTCTTCTTTGACCAACTGAACATGCTTAAATGTTGGGCAGCAAAATAAATTTCTTTATCTTTACCTTTTATATTTTCAAGAGCAATCAGTTAGGCTTGCCTTTGTGGATTCTCTATAGAGCTATTGATTGAACTAAGACACACTGAACCCATCTGAATGATCTAACTTTAAATGAAATAGATACAAAATTTTTGCATCTTTCAAAATTCAGAGAATAAATATATATCTTTGATTCTATATGATAAGCATTTTTTTACTTTGCTAAATTTTCCTCATCCTGGTTAGTATCTGTTATGAGTTGAGTTGTGTTTTCTCTCCCCCAAGCAAGATATGTTGGAATCCTAACCCTAGTACCTCAGAACGTGACCTTATTTGGAAATGGGGTTGTTGTAGATATAATTAAGAAGTTCTATTAAAGTAGGGTGAACACCTAATCCAATACGGCTGGTGGCTTTATATGAAAGTGGCTATGTGATGACAGACATCCAGAGAACACATGTGACAATGGAGGCAGAGATTGGAGTCATGCAGCTTTAAACCAAGAAACAGCCAAAGATTTCCAGCAACCACCAGAAGCTAGGAAGAAGAGGGGAAAGATTCCTTCCCTCATGGGTTTCTGAGAGAGCCTGACCCTGCAGACACCTTGATTTTGGACTTCCAGCCTCCAGAATTTTGAGATGATAAATTCCTATTGTGTTAAGCCTCTCAGTTTGTGATATTTTGTTACAGCCACTGTAGGAAATTAATAGTGTCACCTGCTCCCAGTCCCACTGTCAGAGACTTTGGGTGGTGGATGTTGCCCTGGTGACTGCAATGATTGGTCTTCATAGAGCCATCTATACACACTGACCACTGTGCTCCCTCGTGGCCACAGGCAGCTTCCCAGGTTGCACACCAACACTTCAAGGCCAATAAGAGATGGCAGTGGAGATGGAGCTTCGCCTCCTCTCTGGGTTCAGGATGCTTTCCTGGTTCCAGTTCCATAAGCTGGCGTGGCCGGGGGCAGAGTGATAGAAGCCACAGGTAGGACCCCACTGCTCACCCTGACTAACAGCAGGTGAAGAGGCTGGGGGGCCGCTGGACAGCCCATGACATTTCCCCACTTCCAGACAGGACCTTTTTATGCTTCACCATCTCCTTTTCCATCTTGCCGCAGTGTCTTACAATAATTACCAGGCTTTGTTCCTCTCCCTGTACACTTCTCTATTTGAACATTTCTCTAATGAAGGATTTTTCTCTCTCATCCCTAATTCAGACCTACTCTGCTCCAAGATCAGTTTTTAAGCCCCATGGTTGCTGCATAGAGCACTGTGTTTACAAATCCTGTCTGGGGCTGGATGTGATATGTCTGCTTTTCAGCTTCTATGACCTGCTTCAGAAAACAGATTATAATTAAGGCTGTATTTTTTCTACTTTGGTTCTTTTTCTTTTTCTCTCTCTGTCACATGTAAAATATGTTTTTTTTTAATGTTTATTTATTTTTGAGACAGAGAGAGACAGAGCATGAACAGGGGAGGGGCAGAGAGAGAGGGAACACAGAATCTGAAACAGGCTCCAGGCTCTGAGCTGTCAGCACAGAGCCTGACACGGGGCTCGAACTCATGGACCGCGAGATCATGACCTGAGCCGAAGTCAAACGCTTAACCACTGAGCCACCCAGGCGCCCCTGTAAAATATGTTTTAATTAATTTATTGTTGCTAACATAAATATATCTTTTGTCTTTCTCAGATTCTCCACCTCCCCATTTTTATTGAGGTATAATTGAAAAATTAAATTGTATATTTTTAAAGCATACAACCTGATGATTTGATATATGTATATGTTGTGAAATGATTACCACAATCAAGTTAATTAACACAGCCATCACCTCACAGTTACCTTTTTTGTGTGTGCTAAGAACATTTCTCTTCTGTTAGCAAATTTAAAGTATACAATACAGTATTATTAACTATAGTCACCATGCTGTACATTAGATCCCCAAAGCTTATTTGATTATTACTTTTTGTATCAAACCCTTGACATCCCACATATCCTATTAATGGCAAGTTCACAATCTTCCCCAGGAAGCCCTATCCCTCTCCTCACTTGTTTCTCCCTTGATCATGAATGATTTAAAGATTTGGAGCTAACTCTATCTACTCTCAGAGACAAAACTCAGTCCTGCTTGCAAATGCCAGTGAGAACAGACATTGCCATTGCCTGTCCATGCCACCAAGTGTTGCCCCGACTCTTAGTCACACACGCCGGCCCTGGATGACTGTCCCAACCAACAGTGTAAATCCAATGTGGATGACCAGTATGGACAATCAAGTCACATTCTGGCATTGACTGTAAATATTCCTTGACTGTAAAAAAATATACTCCACCGGCTTTCTCAGCCTTTTTATTCTAACCTGTATAAACATTCTTTTTTTCTTCCAGCCTCTGTCACATTAGTTCCTTTCCCTTTACAACTATGTATTACTGAGGGGTGCGTGGGTGGCTCAGTTGATTGAGCGACTGACTCTTGATGCTGCTCAGGTCATAATCCAAGAATCGTGGGATTGAGCCCAGTGTTGGGCCGTGTGATGACATGTGGAGCCTGCTTGCGATTCTCTCTCACCCTCCCTTTCTGGCTCTCCCCGACTTGTGTGCACTCTCTCTCAAAATAAATAAATAAACATTAAAAAAAACCACCCCCCCCCAACTATGTATTACTGAGTTTAAACTCTTTTGGACACTAAAAAAACACATAGGATGGAAAGATAATTGATTTAGTGAAAGTGACCTACCCACATCTCTTCAGGAATACATTTATGGCTAGAAACTCCGGTGATTTCTAGTTCATTATTTCTAGTTTGTTTCCTGAAAACAAGTTCCCAACTATTGCTACCCATCATTGAGTGCTGATGCAGTCTTGAATCAGTGAGGACAATGACATAACTTGGTGTAGGGTAAGCTCTCTGGCCAAATCCCTTCCCTTTGATCACAATGACTGGTTTAGGGCAGTTATCTGCCTGGGACTGGTTTGTTCACTGTGAAGTTCAAGACTTTTGTGTTTGGGAAAAGAAAGTAAAAACCTGAATATAGCCTGTATTAATGTCTGGGAAACTGCAGCCATGGGTCAGTAGCGTGATAAAGGATGAGGCAGATACCATGCAAGAAAGAGCCTGCAGATGGAGAGACACTGGGTCCTTAGTGACATTGCTGGGTTGCTGGATCAGCTCTTGCCTGAAACACAAAATGTGGAGTTTTCAGTTACCCAAGAGAATATATTCCTATATTGTTAAAAGTAGTTTGAGTTGGGATTTTTTTTTGTAAATAAAATAAATTCTAATTGATATAACTAATTAAAAACCCCTTTTCTATTTCTCAGCTGTTGAATCACCTGAATGAATAAGTTGCTATTCACTTGCATAAGGACTCCTAAACATATATTCTTATAATAAACTTTTCCCACAGTGGAATATCTATACATGAAACTTTGTCTAAAGTTTTTATTAGAAACAAGTCACAACTGAGGAAAAAAGAAGACCTCAGATAAAAGTTTCAATTCTGTTAGGTAAGAGAGATCAGAGAAGAGATTTGGCAGTTAGGATTTTAGTACTTCAGGTCTAATCCTGCAACTGCTGACTGTCCAGACTGTTGCCACACACACACAGTTCCAACATTCCACTGTTAGAAGTTACAGGAAGGAGTTGGTGTAGGATTAACCTGGGGGAAACCATCTGTGGCTTATATGATCAAGAAAGACATAAAACAAGAAAAACATAAAAATCAATATTTCTTGATTCCTGGTGAGTAGAGCTGAGGGTCTCAGTTAAGCAGGTGGGTTAAAGGAGTGTTTAACTATGGCTTTGTTTATTTGTTTGTTTGTTTTTGAGAGATAGAGAAAGACAGAGCACAAGCAGGGGAGGGCAGAGAGAGAGGGAGACACAGAATCCAAAGCAGGCCCCAGGTTCTGACCTGCCAGCAGAGAGCTCAAAACGGGGCTCCAACTCACGAACCATGAGATCGTGACATGAGTCAAAGGCAGATGCTTAACCGACTGAGCCACCCAGTTACCCTTAACTATGGCTTTCTAAATTCAGTCTGGAAAGCCCCGAAGTTGTCATTCTGATTCCTAGTCAGGAGTAGAACCCCTTCCCTGTTCTTGCCCAGTGTAGAAATAGACCCAGACCTGGGATTAATAAAATTCATGTATTACTGGTATTCCTTCTTGGGGTTCAGGTTCTGCGGTGCCAGGGAGGCACCAGAGTTGCTGGTTGGCCTCACAACCTGATGGATGACTATGGCCTTTATGGTGACCAGAGGTTCACATCACAGAGGGGAGGTCTTCCCACATGGCTCCCTTATTTTTCTTACTTACCTAGCATACCTTAAGTAACCGGTATTATAAGAAAACTTACATCCCAAAGATTCCTTCAGAAACATTCCCAGCTCCAAATGACTCCATTCCACTTTGCTTTATTGTCTCTTTTTTCATTTCTTCTCAGTTACCTAAATAAGACTGGAGGGACAAATCATAAGCTTTGTCTTTCTGTTTGAACTTAACTTTGCTCTGATCTCTTCTTTTGTCTCCTTTTCTTCCCATCAAACAAGTGCTTTTATTTTTTTAAATTTATTTATTTATTTTGAGAGAAAGAGAGAGAGAGCACATGAGCACAAGTGGGGGAGGGGCAGAGAGAAGAAACAAAATCCTAAGCAGGCTCTGTGCCCTCAGCACAGAGCCCCATGCAGGGCTCAAACTCAGGACTGTGAGATCATGATCTGAGCCCAGATCACGACCTGAGCCAAGATCAAGAGTCAAACTCATAACCGACTGAGCCACCCAGGTGCCCCAAAGACTCCTTTTTTTTTCTTTCATTTTTCTAAAATATGAAATTTATTGTCAAATTGGTTTCCATACAACACCCAGTGCTCATCCCAACAGGTGCCTTCCTCAATGCCCATCACCGACTTTCCCCTCCCACCCACCCCCCCATCAACCCTCAGTGTATTCTCAGTTTTTAAGAGTCTCTTATGGTTTGCCTCCTTCCCTCTCTGTAACTTTTTTTTTTTCCCCATCTCCTCCCCCATGGTCTTCTGTTAAGTTTCTCAGAATCCACATAAGAGTGAAAACATACCGTATCTGTCTTTTTCTGTATGACTTATTTCACTTAGCATAACACTCTCCAGTTTCAAACACCTTGCTACAAAAGGCCATATTTCATTCTTTCTCATTGCCAAGTAGTATTCCATTATATATATATAAACCACAACTTCTTTATCCATTCATCAGTTGATGGACATTTAGGCTCTTTCCATAATTTGGCTATTGTTGAAAGTGCTGCTATAAACATTGGGGTACAAGTGCCCCTATGCATCAGCACTCCTGTATCCCTTGGGTAAATTCCTAGCAGTACTATTGCTGGGTCATAGGGTAGGTCTATTTTTAACTTTTTGAGGAACCTCCACACTGTTTTCCAGAGTGGCTGCACCAGTTTGCATTCCCACCAACAGTGCAAGAGGGTTCCCGTTTCTCCACATCCTCTCCAGCACCTATAGTCTCCTGATTTGTTTATTTTAGCCACTCTGACTGGCATGAGGTGATATTTCAGTGTGGTTTTGATTTGTGTTTCCCTGATGAGGAGTGACATTGAGCATCTTTTCATGTGCCTGTTGGCCATCTGGATGTCTTCTTTAGAGAAGTGTCTACTCATGCCTTCTGCCCATTTCTTCACTGGATTATTTGTTTTTTGGGTGTGGAGTTTGGTGAGCTCTTGATAGATTTTGGATACTAGCCCTTTGTCCGATATGTCATTTGCAAATATCTTTTCCCATTCCGTCGGTTGCCTTTTAGTTTTGTTGATTGTTTCCTTTGCAGTGCAGAAGCTTTTTATCTTCATGAGGTCCCAATAGTTCATTTTTGCTTTTAATTCCCTTGCCTTTGGGGATGTGTCAAGTAAGAAATTGCTGTGGCTGAGGTCAGAGAATTTTTTTCCTTCTTTCTCCTCTTGTGTTTTGATGGTTTCCCGTCTCACATTCAGGTCCTTCATCCATTTCGAGTTTATTTTTGTGAATGGTATAAGAAAGTGGTCTAGTTTTATTCTTCTGCATGTTGCTGTCCAGTTCTCCCAGCGCCCTTTGTTAAAGGGACTGTCCTTTTTCCATAGGATATTCTTTCCTGCTTTGTCAAAGATTAGTTGGCCATACTTTTGTGGGTCCAATTCTGGAGTCTCTGTTCTATTCCATTGGTTTATGTGTCTGTTTTTGTGCCAATACCATGCTGTCTTGATGATGACAGCTTTGTAGTAGAGGCTAAAGTCTGGGATTGTGATGCCTCCCACTTTGGTCTTCTTCTTCAATATTACTTTGGCTACTCGGGGTCTTTTGTCATTCCATACAAATTTTAAGATTGTTTGTTCTAGCTTTGAGAAGAATGCTGGTGCAATTTTGATTGGGATTGCATTGAATGTGTAGATTGCTTTGGGTAGTATTGACATTTTAACGATATTTATTCTTCCAACCCATGAGCATGGAATGTTTTTCCATTTCTTTATATCTTCTTCAATTTCCTTGATAAGCTTTGTATAGTTTTCAGCATACAGATCTTTTACATCTTTGGTTAGGTTTATTCCTAGGTATTTTATGCTTCTTTGTGCAAATTTTCTTTATTTGTCTTTCTGTTACTTCATTATACTGTATAAGAATGCAACTGATTTCTGTACATTAATTTTGTATCCTGTGACTTGCTGAATTCATGTGTCAGTTCTAGCAGACTTTATGTAAAGTCTATCGGGTTTTCCATGTATAGTATCATGTCATCTGCAAAAAGTGAAAGCTTGATTTCATCTTTGCAAATTTTGATGCCTTTGATTTCCTTTTGTTGTCTGATTGCTGATGCTAGAACTTCCAACACTGTGTTAAACAACAGCGGTGAGAGTGGACATCCCTGTCGTGTTCCTGATCTTATTTTTGAGACAGACAGAGAGACAGAGTGTGAGTGGAGGAGGGGCAGAGAGAGAGGGAAACACGGAGTCCGAAGCAGACTCCAGGCTCTGAGCTGTCAGTGCAGAGCTTGACACAGGGCTCAAACTCACAGACTGTGAGATCAGGAGCTGAGCCAAAGTGGTACGCTTAGCCAACTGAGCCACCCAGGCGCCACCCCCAACAAGTCCTTCTTAAATTTATTGGCAATGTACCTCCTGATGCACTTTGCACAGTATTTTCCCATGCAATAATAATGTTAAAGTGCACAGCTCAGGGGCTGGAACAAAGCTAACAAATGTTAGCTGCTATAACATCAGTATTATCATTGTTAGTCTTTTTATATCAGCTTTTCATGTTTCACCTGTCAATTCAGGGATAAAAAAATCCATATCTAGACAATACCTGGTTTTTTATTGTATTTGTAGAATGTTATTTTTTACTTGTGGGACATATTCTAAGTGCAGAAATGCATCATCTAAAGTGGATCTGTGTGACATACATAATAATCTCGTATGTAATTTTGGTAGGTTTCTTTTAAAAAGCTGATTCTCGTGGGGTACTTGGGTGGCTCAGTTGGTTGAATGTCATGGCTCAGGTCATGATCCCAGGGTCAAGGGATCAAGACTCATGAACTGAGCATGGAGCCTGCTTGAGATTCTCTTTCTCCCTCTGCCCACTCGCATACTCTCTCTCTAAAATAATAAATAAATAAATAAATAAATAAATAAATAAATAAATAAATAATAGCTGAATCTCTTTTGAAATTTAAATATGATTTAATGACTTCCTTTTTTTTAAAACAAAGTCACCAGTTATATTAAGGGGGGTTCACTAATGTGGTTCTCCTGACAGCCCCACCAAAAAAATGTTTAATATGAACTAGTGTCCTCCCCAGGCTTTCTGGGCTCAGCAGATGTGACCTGACATAAAACAATTCTACTGTGGTTTCATCCACTAGGATTTGTTTTCATTGTTATGCTAGTCTAATTTTTCATTCAGACAATGAAATTTGTTTTCCATGCAAATTTCCTGGCTATCCATCCTTTGCTCCATTTTTCAAGTTCCATAATGTGGTCACATTATTTTCACTTGCTTCTACTAGCTTTGGTTTGTATGCTTAAGTTTAAAAGAAACAAAAATAAACCTTTACTTCCTGATCCCTATACTAAAAATCTACTTCAGGTATTTATTTACAAATACATCTGTTGTGATAGTTTTGGCGTGATTTCTTTCCACTGTTATTTTTAAAGTAGAAGAGAAATCTATTGAAATTCTCAAAATTATCTAGTAATTCATTCAGATGCTGCACCTTATCTAAATGTGTTCAGCACTAGCCAGGACTGGCCTCATTAGTTCTATCTTCTCATCTGTTATAATTGGTGATTGATGAAGAAGGTTTCTAATTATAGGCATGACAGCGGTCCAGCCGGATTATATGATGCCTAAGGCTGAGTGAGCACTTCTTTCTCCGCCTCTCATTCCTCAGCTCAAAAAATGATAAAATAATTTGCTATGGTGTTCAACTGCTAGAATCCTTAGAAACCCTTAACTTATTTTTATCCTACTCTTTAAAATACCACCATGTGTGAGTCTTCATACACATATACCATGTACCAAAATAATTGGATCATTTACCAACCAACCATGAAATGCCAAGCAACAAAGTAAAATTTTTAGGTAGACTTGATCAACCAATTTATTTAAATTTTTGGTTTCAATGGTAAACTTATACATATAAATACAGAATGGTTCATATAAGTGTAATAATACATATAGAGAAGGGTTCATATAAAAATAATAAAAATTGATTAAGTTTTATAGAAATTAATTTCAGAAATGTGACATCATCAGCCAAATTTTACATAAGTAAAGCAGAGAATGATGCTTAGCCTTTGGGTAGGAAAAGTGATTATATATTAGAAATAAGAATTTTTGGAAAAATTGATATAATTTTCCTTATGTTAGTAAAGCAGTTGTAATGAGAAAGACATCAAAGTTATGACAACCACCTAGTTAAAACTGAATTACTGTAACAGACTACTTTTGTGAACAGTTTGGCAAAACTCACTGGAATCATTGGAAAAAGGTTATGTGAAAACATGTGCTGGCAGATGGTTGCTTAAGTGATACTTAGTGTTCAAATAAAACTAATATTGCTATATTTGGAAAAACTTAAGAAACTTAATGGTTGTGAAGTATTTTACTGTGATCAGTGAACATAGGAAAACATTAAGTAACCCATTTCAGTTCCTTCTTTTTGTAAGGTAGATTGGAAATGAGAAACTATGAAATTTCCAATATTGTTTTCATTGACCAGTGAAATAATAGCCAATACTAACAAGGAAACTAAATACTGTTGTAGGATCAATTAATTTAGTATATAATCAAGAAACAGATTATGAGTTTATTTGGGGGAAGCCATGTCCTGGGTTTATTATTTGAACTAAGGCTTATTAAAACTCATCTATCAAGTGCCAGGGACTCTTAATAATTGCCACAATAAGTTGTCATTTATTCTTTGCCCCACATGTTTGAAACTCAAAGTAGACATTGTAGCAATGCAAGGAACTGTAAGCCATCACCCTTGCCATCTACTTGTAGAGATAGGCTTTCACACAAGTAGTGAATAAATGGCAGTGTCAATGAGAGTCATCAAAATGTCGAGGATATGCATACAATATTTCCATCTTTTCTGGCCAGAGGAAGCATCTTAGAGGTTGGTTTTGGACTGGGTCAAGAAAGATAGTAGAATAAGAACTGACTTGAAAAAGAAAAGATGAACTTAAGGCCAGCAAGATAGGATGACTTGAAAAGTGGGGAAGATAAAAACAAAAAACTGCAAGGCATATCTTGGTACTCAGCTTGACTTCCTGTCAGTTTTCTATACAGGGATAAAGAAATTAGTCAGGGAATAAAGATTGAGGCCAGATTCAGGGGGAGGGGGTTGGTTGTAGATAGAGAAGCCATTGAGTAGGGTAGCATTCATCCTCAAAACTGTCCCCAAAGATACCCTTTCACCCTATCCCATTGTCTTTCTACCACTCTACATCCCCAAGTCTTTGCCCCTCTACATAGTCTTGTCCACCCAACACAGAGATCCATGCTTCATACCTCTTGTTTCATGTCTATATATACTTTAAACTAGCGTCAGATTTCATTTTGCTGCACATTTTCCATGGAAAACTTAAAAGTCCAGGAAACTTGAAGCAAATTTTTACAAAGAAGTGTTTTCTGAGGCCAGAACCTAAACTTAGGCATCAAAGGTATTACTGGAGAAGCAGTGACAAGAGATTTCGCCATAACTCTTCTTGTGACCCATACCTTCTGTTTTTAAATCAAATTCCATCAGGTTTTTTTCCCTGCAAGGTGCCATTTAGCTCATCCAATCAACTGAGTCTGATTCCCCCACTCCCAATACCCTCCATGAAGTCATTAATTATTGCAGCTTTATTGAGCATCTACACTATGTTGGGGACCATGCCATGGAACACAAAGAAGAAGACAAAAGCAAGCTCCCATACGGATCTCACTTTGAGAATTTGAATATATAAATGGACAATGGCCAGATCATATATAAAAATAGAATGCCGACCTGCGGGGAAATCAACCCCCTTATGTACAATAAAAAACCCAGGCAAACCAGCCTGCTGTACGGCAGATATGGAGTAAGCCTGACTGCAACCTCTAATAATAATCCAAGAACCTAAACAATAACTTTTGTAGCAATTAGTACAAACTGGCCAAGACTTGATTAATAGCTGATGGCTTCCCTAAATTTTGTTCCCACTTCAAACGTAGGACCAACCAGAGAAAGCCAAATATGCACCTCTAACCAATTACATGGGATGCCCTGCTTCTGGGTGGCCCCCTATGGCTTCCCGAAACCAATAGCCTCCATCAGGGAACACTTGCAGCCTTCCCTTTTTCTCTACTGGAAAGCTGTTCCACACCCCTGCCTGCCTTTGAGTCTCTGCCAAAACACAAACGTTGGTGGCTGATTCTTTTGCTATAGTAAGCTCTGAACAATAACCTCTGCCTTTCTCATTTGCTTGGTCTTGGTTTACTTCCACACTTCAATGCAAAAGAGTTGGCCGTTCAGACGTGAGTTGGTGGGTTGCAATTCTGGAAAAATGTAGAATGCTGTAGGGACACCGGTATTCTCTCACCCAGATCTGGAGAAGTCTGGTCCCAACTTCCAGCCAAGGAAGCTACAGGTAACTTGGTTATTGTATGAGTGACAGTCTGTGAAGTGCAAAGCAGGAAGGCAACTTTATTATTTTAACTGCACTGTTTTTGAACCAGTTGTACTGTGGCAAAGGAAAAAAATCCCTTAGGATTGATTAGAGCAGGGGATGGGAGTGACTTGACCAGGGCTGTTGCACGTTGCTATGGGAACCTTCTTGCCACATAAAATATTGAAGTGTAGCAGCAGAGTCAATGCTACAGTAGTGGTGACATTCCATAAGACTCTAAGGAGCAGAATACACCTTTGTCTATGATCTTGGAACTCCTACAGGGGAGCTAGTTGTGCTCTGGCAAAGGTGGAGAAGCTGGAAGTTCATGTTATTTTGAATTCAGGTCTTTGGCAGCAAAGGCCCAAAACCAGGGATTAGCAGACTTTTTCTGTAAAGGACCAAATAGTAAATTTTTTAATGCTTTTTGAGCATGTATTCTTTGTTGCCACTATTCAACATTGCCACTGTGGCTTGAAAGCAGATATAAACAATATGCAAATTGTGCAAATAAGTGTGCAAATATGCAAATAGATGTGGTTGTATCACAATAAATATTTGTAGACACTAAATTTTGAATTTAATATACTTTTTATATGTCATGAAAAAGTATTCTTTTTATTTCTTCCCAATCATTTAACAATGCAAAAAACATTGTTACCTTGCAGGCCATAGAAAAACAGGCAGTGTGCCAAATCTGGTCCCCAGGCCATTGTTTGGGAATTATAGCCTTATACCAACAGAAAGCCACTGTGTATAGTCCCCCCAAGAGTGGGAGGGAATAATGTTTCTGGAAGCTGGCTCCAGAGATGATTGTTGGATTCAGGCATATTTTATCAAAGGAGGCACAAAAATATCAGCTGAAATTTGGAAATAGAGGGGATGAGAGTATCCAATCCAGTACCAGGCCAAAGCAGGGGCACTGAAATGGAGTTCAATACATGGAGTGAGGAGGCTGTTTCTGCAGGAGAGAAGCTAAGTCACAGGAGGAAATCAGCAGGTTGGGGGGTGAGGCCTGGGTCCTGGATGACAGAAAGGATGTTGTTAGAGCTTCCAGTCATGGGCTGCAATACAAGTTTGGGCCCAGGTTCTGTAAAGTACCTATTTAGAACAAAGGCTATTGACCTGGCAACCACCTAGCCTTACAGCCTGTGTCAAAATGTGCCAAAGTAGGCTCTGGAGGCACTGTTAAATAGTGGTTAAGATCACGGGTTCTCTGTCAGACTGTCTGGGTACTTGATCTCATATGTGCACTTTCTAGCTTGGTGACCTTGGGCAAGTTGCCGGGGAATAAGGAGTAGTATCTCTCCATCCAGTGTTGTTGAGGAAGTTATTGGTGTGAAAATCAAAACCATCTACTTACTTATTTACTTACTTATTGCTTACTACGTTCAACAGAGTTTACTATTCTGCTGTTTTCATCAACATAACTTTACTATTCCAGCTAACTCTTGGTTGGAATATAAAAGTTGCAAATAAATTTATTATTTATTCCAAGAATTTTTTGAAAGACCAAATAATTCTTCAACATAAAGCATCAAATGGCAGTTTACACCTCAGAGCTCTTAGACTCCTTACTCTCTTTACTGTGCCCAGTAATTCTAAACTATGATGTCATGATCTATACCCAATCCCGGTCAACCCCTCTGTGTTAAAAGGAGAGGGAAAAATGGGTGATGGGCATTGAGGACGGCACTTGTCGGGATGAGCACTGGGTGTTGTATGTAAGCGATGAGTCATGGGAATCTACTCTCAAAGCCAAGAGCACACTGTATACACTGTATGTTAGCTAACTTGACAATAAATTGTGTTAAAAAAAAAGACCTACCTTAAATCTAAATTCCAATATTATCACAACATTGCCCTTCTCTCTCTGAGATACTACAAAGACTCTGTAAAGGTAGTGCTTTTCCTTATAGCAGTGAGTAAGAAGCTCAGCTTTGTCTTACCAATATACTATTTTGGTGATAGTTTTGATAGTTGGCATATAGAAAGCTCTCAGCTCGATGCTCTAGCATCGATACTCTATGAAGTTAAGTATATAGAGATTCCCTAAAGCATTATTCACAATAGCCAAAAGGTGGAAGCAACCTAAATGTCCACTGATGGATGAGTGAATAAACAAAATGTTATACCTACTAGTGTATACATACAATGGAATATTATTCAACCTTGAAAAATAAAGAAAATTTTGGCACATGCAACAACATGGATGAGCCTTGAATATGTTATGCTAAGTGAAATAAGCCAGTCACAAAAAGACAAACATTATATGATTCCAGTTAGGTGGGACAGCTAGAGTCATCAAATTCATATAGATAAAAGGTGAAATGCTGGTTGCCAGGTGCCAAGGGAGGTCGTAATGGGGAATTCTTGCTTAATGGGTATGGCAGTTCAGTTTGGGATGATGAAAAAGTCCTGGAGATGGATGGTGGTGATGGTTGCATAACATGTAAATTATTTAATAACACTGAATTGTACACTTAAAAATGGTTAAGATGATAAATTTTGCGTTATTTATATTTTATTACAATAAAAATATATGTAGATGTCCCACAGGACTTGAGACTTTATTACTGTGGCCTTCATATGTCCTTGTCCTTACTTCTAACTGTTCCTCTCCACTCTTCTCGATAAGATACAGAGCTCTCAAGTAATAGCCACTAATCTATAATGTCTCTGTCCTTAAAAGTAGCTATAGTTTGGCCAATACCCCTCCTGATAAAATCCATAAAATATTCTGTCCTCCTTCCCCGCATTATAATGAGCTCCTTTGTGGCTGTCTCATTCCAGGAGTTTTCCAATGAAGGCTTATGCTAATGATGGTCTGGTTGGTTTTCTTCCACTGTGTGCGAGTTTTGTGTGTGTGTGCATGCATGTGTGTGTGTGTGTGTGTGTGTGTGTGTGTGTGTGTGTGAGTGATATGAGAGAGAGACAAAAGCAGAGACTAGAGAGACACAAAGGGAGAGAAAGAGAGAGAAAGACACAGAGAGCAGCAGTGAGCTTGGAGGTCTGTAATCTCAGTACTACATGGGCTCCCAAAGCTTTCCTTGGAACATCAATCCCTGGTCTAATTAGGTGAAAGAGATTCAGGAGGCCTTAAAGAAGGTCGGCAATGGCATCTGGGTCTGGATCGTTGGGCTTAAGTTCCACTGACTTATCTCCAGGAGCCAAATGTTATTAACTTCTATTTTGTCCCAGGCAGAGTGGGTCCTAAGGCTATGGAGACCTCTGCAGTCTGAAGGAACAGGAAGAGCTGAATCAAGTCACTTTTGCATGCTGGCCAAGTTTGAGGACAGGCTTGACCAGGAGTCAGTGAGGAATTCTGAACACTGGTAATGAGGAATCCCACTAATGTCTATGGGGAGAGTGTAGAACCCAGTGGAAATGGACTGCAGTACACGACCAAGAGGTCTTGAGACACAATATTGATTAGCAGACTGTCCTGAGATGGCAGTTTGTAGTACATGAGGGAAAATCAGAGTTGTCCAGACCCCTGGGTGTTGGGGGTACCCACAAGAGGATTTCAGGAGCTTCCCATGGCAGAGGACTCAGTAGGCCCCTAACTTGGAGATGGGCACAAGAGTTGCATTGGATCCTTGAGACCTGTGATGGCTAATTTAATATGTCACCTCGACTGGGCTAAGAGAATGCCAGATAGCTGATGAAAACATTATATCTAGGTGTGTGAGGATGTTTCCGGAAGAGATTAGCATTTAAATCTATACACTGAGTAAAGAAAATCCCCCTTATGAATGCAAGTGGTCATTACTCAATATGCTGAAAGACTGGAATAAAAAAGGAAGGGCAGATTTATTCTATACTTGCTCTAGGACTTTCATCCTGTCCTGTCCTCAGACATTGGTGCTTTTGGTTCTTGAACTTTTGGACTTGGACTGGAATTTAAACCATCGACTTCCTGGTTCTCAGGCCTTAGGGTTTGGACTAGAACTACTGGCTTCCGTGGGCCTCCAGTTTCCAGATGGAAGATCATGAGACCTCTCATCCTCCATAACTGCATGATCCAATCCGTCATACTGAATCTCCTTTTATAACTATCTGTCTGTTTGTCTATCTGTCTATTTGGATAGATACAAGAACCCTAATACAAGGATCGAAGCACTGAACACAAGACTTGCCTTTGCAACTTTGGCCTAAAACAACAACCAATCTGAAGAATAGTCATCAAGAAAATGTTAACTTAGATTCAACATATTCAATTAAAAAAATAAACAGAAAGGTGTTCCTATTGTTATAGAAATATTGATTTTAGAGATGTTCAAAGTAGCAAAAATTTGGTGTCTAAAGTAGAAATCTTTGATTATCTAAAATTTTATTTAAAGGATGAATGCCCCGAGTCAACAATGGCGGGTGAGTGAGGGGTAAAAGAGTTATTCTAAAGGCTAGTCATCCTTAAATATATGAAAAGCTTCAAGAACAAACATGAATACAATCACAAATTGAAATCCAGACTTCTGAACTGATTAACAACCTGGGTAAGGAGTAATGTTATCTCAGTGGGCACCAGTTGGACCCAATGCTGTTTGCTCTTAAGCCCAGTTGCAGAGAGATATTCAAGCAGGTGGCTGAATCTTTTATTGGTACAGTGGCTGGCATTCATTACCTTATTGAGAAAGGTAAAAACCTTTTTCTGTTATTCATGTACTACTTTTTATGGTCCAAAGGAGCAGTCACTTAATGGCTACAGAGTAGGGAAATTAATAATAATGGACCAGACTCTCATCCCATGCAATCAAATAGATGTTATTCTCTATTGAGTTATGTGGCATAAGAATCTCACCTAATAATGGTAATAAATAATGGGGTAATTTCCATGCCAGCTGCTAGCGGTTTCCTTGCTTCTAAACCAGGGTTTTATATCATTGTATTTCTACCTTCAGGAAACAATGACATTCTCAGGCCTGTTTTAAAAGTCTGCACTTTTTTGCTTTTTATTGCTGTAGTTTTTATGGGTTGTCTCAGAGTCCAGAGTTGAATTTTTAGGTCCCTAGGAGAGGGAAATGTGATAAAAACAGTATTGTTAATGGAGCTTGATGTGATTATTACGGAGGGACGTTCAGTATCTCTCTCCCAGAGATTTGGGAGACTTTAGGATTGGGGGACTTTGAATACAGTTTTTTTTTTCAAGGTGATTTATATGATACATGGGTAAGAATATGTCCTTTGCAAATAATGATTATTTTGCTAGTGGTTTGCATCTGTCTTTGGTGGTATGGACTGCCTGACTGACAATGAAGTTTTAGTAGAGTAAGCTTACCTGGGGTTCTGAATCCAATAGTACATAATAACTTAGTTTTATGTATTGTATATTTCAAATTTCTGGAGACAGCTTGGAAGAAAAACACAGTAGAATCTCTGTGTAGACTTATAAATATTCTTGTGTTTCTTTTCAGGCTCCATCCCTGTGTCATTTTGGATGATCATTTTGCTATATTATCATAGAATGGTTTATTGCCATTAGTCTTACGCTCTAGATGCAAAGAATGTGCCTTAACCTCCACCTTCTTGGGATTTGTAGGTACTTGCTTTGTGCATCTATTTCAACATATCATAATTTGGATGTTTGGGTATTAATTGGATTAGTTGTATATTTGTCTGTCTTCTCTGCTAGACTGTACGTCCCTTTATCCTCCTCTCCCTCTGTGTCTCTCTTTTTACTTCAGGGAGTAAGTTATTAATCCCAATTGACACAAGTGCAAACCGAAACACAGAGAAGTCTGTGTGTCCAATGTTACAGAGCTGGCAGGCACAGAGCCAAGATGGGTCTAGCTACAGAGCCCATGGTCTTAACCACACTCTGCTGTCTCTCTTGTGAACAGCTAGCATGGCACCTTAGACATGGTTTGTTGAATGAATCACTTCACTCACGAAGATGGTGTATAAACATAAGATGATGTTCCTGTGAACAAAGATTTTTTCTTGGGAAATGGGGAAGATGGGTTCCAGTACAGTCTTCCCGTTCTTACATCTCTGAGAGTATGCCACATCATTTTGGTCCTTCTATCCCCAGCAATGCTACTCTGGGTCTCCGGATCTCTCCAAGAGAAAGAGGGAACATCCAATACTGAACCTGCTTCTATGAGCTTGGAAAAACTTCTGACATTTCCTCCCTAGGCTTTAACCCCAAACACTCCCCTTGTAGGTAACCTCTGCAGGTCTCCCTTGGCAAGGAGATTGCTCTTATACATGTCAAATGGAATAAGAATAAGAACTCCTGACATATCATTAATATTCCTGAGAGTAGGGGAAATAACATGAAGTAGAATATTTCTCTTATAGTAAATGATCCGTTTTCCTGAAAAGAACATTTAGTATAATGCTTCATTTCCACATCCTTACAGTCTCATTTTAAGACTTAACAGTTTTTAAATTATGAAAGAACACTCTGAAAAATGCTCTGCTACATTCCTCCAGACTGTCTTCCCGGTGGCAATACATATGGAGAGTAAGAGACTAATTTTGGATCCAGACAGACAGTCTTTTGGTTCTCTGAATGGCATTTTCCTAAACAAACTGCTGAATGCTTCAGAAATGAAACCTGTGTTGTCTCGCACAGGTTGTACGGAATACACATAAAAGAGATTCCCATACTCGTTGTCAGATGGGTTCCGATATGCCCTGACTGATGGAAAAATTTGTATTTGTGAGATTAACTGAAGGAGAGTTGGAAAGTGTTTAAGGTTTTTTGTTTTTATCTTCAATCATGGTAAATAAATAAACATTTGTTACTAAACAAGTGTCATACATATGAGCAAGATTCTGATGGGAGAATTTTTTATGACAAAAACAATAAAATATATATACTGAAAAGAATTGATGATAGGGGTTTTCATAATTATTTCTTGTGAATAGGTTTTTTTTTTTTTTTTTAATTAGGGCAAGAAAGTTCTATGGCCCAGGGACTTTCTGTGACTGAGATTTGTTTGTTTGTTTGTTTGTTGTTTGTTTAATTTTATTTAAATCCAAGTTAGTTAACATAGAGTATAATAATGGTCTCAGGAGTAGAATTTAATGATTCATCACTTGCGTATAACATCCAATGCTCATCCCAACAAGTGCCCTCCTTAATACCCATCGCCCATTTAGCCCATCCCCTCACCCACCTCCTCTCCAGCAACCCTCAGTTTCTTCTATGTATTTAAGAGTCTCTTATGGTTTGCCTTCCTCTCTGTTTTTATCTTATTTTTTCTTTCCTTCCCCTATGTCGGCCCAGGGACTTTTCTTAAAAAAAAAAAAAAAAAGCTTAACATTCAAGTGTAAATTGTCTTGTATGTAGCTCTGTGACTGAGTCCATCTCACCATCGCTCCTAAATGCTTCCTATGAGTCCGATACACACAGCTTCATCATATGAGTGGTATCCGCCTATTTGTGTTGAGGGTGTGTGGGTATATGTATGATTGAGCTAACTAAAGGAAACTAACCATGACATCAAGAAATAGAGCCAAGCCTTCTATTTGAGAAAAAGAAAAAAGAAACAACAGCAGAAGTAGAATATCTGAACCAGATATGACACAGAAAATAGCGAGATTCCATACGTTTATAAAAGTCTTGAATGAGACATTGAATTTTCTAAAGAATGTGAGATGGTGTTTTGAGTCAGTCTTATTTAGATTTTAAAGGTCAGAGTAACCCCAGATGTTATATGGATTAAAATTAATTCAGTAATATTTACTAAGCACCTTCCATGTGTCAGATGGTCCTTTAGGTCCTCAGGATACGTCAGTGAACAAACCATGGTACTTGACCCATATACCATACTCGTACCATGGCATGCTTAGGAATCATATCAAGTGCTTATAGGCATCACTGAATTTAACCTTCATTTCTCAGTGAAGATAAGAGTTCCAGAGATTAAGTGACTTGCCCAAGGCTACACAACCAATAATTGACACTACCAATATCATACTCTAAAAAATTTTCTTTTTAATGTTTATTTATTTTTAAGTGAGAGAGAGTGTGAGCGGGGGAGGGGCAGAGAGAGAGGGAGACACAGACTCTGAAGCAGGCTCCAGGCGCTGAGTTGTCAGCACAAAGCCCAACACAGAGCTTGAACCCACGGACTGCAAGATCATGACCTGAGCTGAAGTCGGAGGCTTAACTGACTGAGCCACCCAGGTGCCCCACAAATCATACTCTTAAGCTCTTCACTGGATCATGTAGTGCAGCTGCTTGGTGTGAGGTGGGTAAAATATTAACTACATTTTATTCATGAGTAGATTGGGGTCCAGAGAGACAACATGACTTGTCTAAAATATGTTTACAGTAAGTGATAGAAGGAACCACATTTCATATGTCTGGCTGCTAGATGATGCTTCTTCACTGTTCTATACTACCTGCAAAACTAGATATGAAACACAATTTGTATGTATATCCAGTATTAAAAAATACCATTTAATAGCTGAAACTGTGGAAATAGAATATAAGCCTTTCTTCATGAGATGGAATTGATATATCATAGTAATGAATGCAGGATAGTCATGATTTTAAAAAATGGGTATTGGGGCGCCTGGGTGGCGCAGTCGGTTAAGCGTCCGACTTCAGCCAGGTCACGATCTCGCAGTCCGTGAGTTCGAGCCCCACGTGGGGCTCTGGGCTGATGGCTCAGAGCCTGGAGCCTGTTTCCGATTCTGTGTCTCCCTCTCTCTCTGCCCCTCCCCCGTTCATGCTCTGTCTCTCTCTGTCCCCAAAATAAATAAACGTTGAAAAAAAAAATGGGTATTGAATAACTACACTTGAGCCTTTATTTTTAAGATAGATCTAAGAGTTCCCAAAATATACTGTTCTATTTGAATAGGGTATTATATTATTGTTGTTAATATCTTAAAAACGATTTCTCCTTTTCAAATTTGAAATGCTCTTCTAAATATTCATGGTATTTAGCTCATAAGGAAAAAACCAGACAAATCAAATGAATAAGTTATTAAGGTGCAGTAACATACTAAATTATTAGGATGGATGAGAACATTTAAGAATAACCACAATATGAAAAATTCAAGTAATTCTCTTTAAGTGGTTCATAATTTCCTTGTTCTTATTACTTCTCCTGTTCCACCATACCCACAAACTACAAGTTAATAGAAAACAGGAACAAAATTGTGTGTGTGTGTGTGTGTGTGTGTGTGTGTGTGTGTATGTTTGCAGGCTCAGGATATTACATTTGTGTATCCAAGGGTTGGTTATTTTATTCAGTTTATTTGGAATTCAGAAAAGCAGGAAACACATTTAATTCTTAAGCATCATGGGAATAGGTCACATAACACAGTCAGGAACCTCTCATAACAAATTAAATATAGCCAGGTGTGAGGGAAAATAAATTCCATATGTTTAAAAATTATTGGAGTAGATAGAATTTCACTGGAAAATATAAGTGGAATCTGGAGGTCCTTTCATTAAAAAGTTTATTAAACTGTAACATGTCTGATGGTTATTGCTTATCTGAGAATAGGGTGAAGTTACCATTGTGGGTATTGATTCAAAGTACCTCATTCAAACTAGACCTATGACTTTACTTGCTCAAAGTAGGCTTCTCTTCCTTCTTGGGTTAGAATATTCATCGCATCCTTATGAAACGTCTGGAACCAAAATGAATGTTCAGAAACTTCTTGATTACTGAGAGATGGCAATGCGTCAAGGATCGGGGAAGACAAATTAACTCTTACTTTATCTGAGGAAAGCTGTTAAAATAAACTTGACCTTGTGTTAAGTACTTTATGTAGATAAGCATGTCGCATGCTCACCACAAGCCTATGAAGCTCGATTATTATCCTCCTTGGTGAGATGTGGAGATGTGGAGATGACGAGATTTAGCAACTCACTCAACTTTCCCCCTGCTTGTAAGGACTAGTATTTGAATCCAGATCTATTGGGTTGCAAAGCATTTCTACTAGGTCATGCTACACCTCAATGGGGAGAATTATAAAGTGATGAAGAAAAGAAAAAAACAACAGTGAAAAGAATGCCTGTGTACAAGGAGAGGTTAGACCAAGGTGTGAAGTGGTGGTGGATGGCAGACATGTAGAAATAAAGCTACTCAGCTACTTCCTGGTTGGCTAGATTTCCTTGTGACTGGACCTCAGCCATCCTCCATTCCCTGCCCAGCCCAAGCACCAGTCCTGGTGTTCTTGGATGGTTCTTTCTGTCATTTTTCCTTCATACAGGACCTGATATTTCAGTTTGTTCTTACATTATGGTGCTGCTTTTAATGATCTCATGCTCAGTCCTGGCTGAACTTGATCTCCTATTAGCACCTGCCTTTTTCTTGTAGGTTAGAAAATAATCACTTGTTTTTTAAGACATTGTTGTATTTGTAGTGACTGTCTAAGGCACTATGTTTTCTCATTGGGGGAATTGATTGATTGCTTGATTGGTTGATTATGTCTGTGATTTGAGGAGAAAGAGCAGTGTGGGCAGGCATGCTATATATTTGCCGTTCTTGTACAGGATAGTCAGGGCTTGGTTCTGCTTTCTGATGTATCCTCCAGCTAATCTGATTAAAAAACCACAAAATTATTCCTGTATCTGGAATGCAAAACAAAGAACCAAGGTCAGACACCCTACCTGCTATTGGGGATAGAGAGATGAGTATGACATTATCTTTGTTATATTCCTGTTCAAGTGCTCGACAGTTTTCAAAACATGCTTACAAACTCTCCTTTGGTCATTTTAACAGGTGTGATAGTCAGAATATGGCACATGTTATTAAGCATAGGTACTTTAAGGAAACTGGACATTTCTGGCCAAGTAAGAAGATCATTGTGTCAGTTTGGGAATGCTTGCAGAAGAATACCCAGTCTCCAAGGCTTAAACGAATTAGGGCAGTCTTCAAGGATGCAGTGGCTCAGGAACTAGGAGGCTGCAATCCCCACCCTTCTCCTGATTTTCCCTCCTAGTGGCAAGATGGCCGCTGTGGCTTCAGCTATTGAGTCAGCAGAAGGAGAAAACAGCAAGGGAAATGTGACAGCACCTCTATCAGGAAAGCAAACCTTTCTGAGTAATCCCCAGAAAGTTTCTGGTGTCACATCGTCACCTCTAGCTGCAAGGTAGGTTAGAAAATGTTTATCTAGCTGCCCCCAGTAAAACCAAGCTTATATTAATATGGAAAAAGAAGAGAATCTGTAGTAGGTAGCCAGCTAGCAGTGTCTGCCACAGATACATACACAGATACAGGTCATTTGGGAAACTGCCATTGGGGTCGGGCTGTATAGTACTAGACATAGGAAAATAGTTTAAACTGTATAGTTGTCTGTATCTACTTAGGGTAATGCCATTGGTTTCTAGTTTCTAGAAGCATCACTGACCATAGCAGCTCTTTCAAAGAATAGGCTATGTATTGTCTACCATGTGTGTGCATGTGTGCTTATACATAGGGCTGTATTCCTATGCATTTTCTAAAATACAATTTAATGGCACAAAGATAATGAGCACCTTACACTGTGAATCACTTCTTTTTCACAGGATGTCTTTGGCACTAGTCATGCAGTGGGGTTAATGAATACTGTTGTTAGAACAGTATGTGCTCCCGTATGGAATGTCTTCATGTCACTGAAGTGAAAGAATGTATTAAGGTACAGCCCCTCAGGATACCAAGAAGTTTCCTGTTGATTTGCTCCCTGCTAAAGGAGGCACATGATTTAGCAGGGTAATAAGTGAAAATCATTGGACATAAACTTTTGGTTCAGGAGCACGTGTTGAGGGCTAGCAGGGCTTAAATTCAGGAATTTGGGGTTTGGAAGATAGCACATTTCACATCTCATCTTTGCTTCATTCTGAAAAAAGACTGTAATGACTTTCTGGGGAGAAGAAATTACATCTTTCTGGTAATCTCAGGAAGCATGGAGGACAAAGTCCAAAGGAAGGAGAGTGGAAAAGGGTAATGTAATTTATCAAATGTCAGCTGTATGCTGGGAACTGTGTTGGGGTCTTGAATATATTAACTCACTAAAACCAGAGAACAGTCCTACAAGCAGGTATTTATTTATTTATTTATTATTATTATTTTTAAAAAATATTTTTATTTACTTTTTTATTTTCTTAGAGAGAGAGCGTGTGAGCAGGGAAGAAGGGCAGAGGGAGGGAGGGAGAGAGAGAGAGAGAGAGAGAGAGAGAGAGAGAGAGAGAGAGAATCCCAAGCAGGCTCCACAGTCAGCATAGAGCCTGACGTGGGGCTTGATCTCACGACCAGGAGATTATGACCTGAGCTGAAATCAAGAGTTGGATGCTCAATTGGCTGAGGCACCCAGGCACCCCAACATTCCAATTTTATAGGTAGGAAACCTGAACTTTAGGGATATTAAATGAATTTCCCAGGGTCACATAGCTAGTGAGTTAGGAGGTCAGATCTTGCTAATCTCAGAGGCCATCCTTTTACCCACACTGCCCTCTAGAACTGGTGAACTGTGCCCCCAAACACTACAGCTGGCTCTTAGTAGGAAAAATGTGCTAGACATACCACCTAATCTACCAGTTTGGAACATTTCCTTCCCAACTCTGAGCAGTTGCTGCTTCATTTCCTTTTGCTCTGCTTCAGTCTGTAAGAGGGTGATAAGAGTGCCTCCAAATGCCGTCTCTAGGAATTAAACTAACAGGAATGGGAGGAAGGACTGGCTAGCATCAAATCCCTCCAGGCCATTTCTCTTAAATCTGCCTTAGTCCCAGGACAACATCTTTGAGACCCAGGATGAGAAGCCAGTTCATAGACATACTGCAATTGATTAGCTCTTAGGATCATAATCATTTGTAATGTGAATATACAAAACACAATTTTAAAGTAGTATTAAGTTGATATTAAATCTGAACAAACCAGTTACTTTGCTTTCAGTGTGGCATTCTGGGTTAATTTGCATTAAGTAGGCAAAGAACCCTTGGGTGTCTGAGCGGACCGCTCAGGAGCTGAAGGGGTGACCCTAATAGTATAATCCCAGTTACCTGTGACTTTCCACATCTGACCTCATGTTATGATTGTACTGTGAGAATTTTCCTACCTAAGGCAAATTAGTTATGTGGTGTAGATCATGAGTTCTTGGTGTGCTTCCAGTCTGGTCTGCCCAAATATGGGTATGCATGTTTCAAATTTAATGAATTTACTGAATAAATAAGTGGATGACATAAAAATGCATTGATCAGTGAATGAAGGTTTGGATTCCTGCAGCTTCTGTCTTCTTGGAGTTTCCCAGGCCAGCCAATTTGCAGGTGAGATAGTGTTCAGGTTGGGGTTAGACCATTCCCCCTGTCTTTTTTTTATGTCTCTTCTACTTTGCAATGACAGAGGTCTCAGTTAGGGAACTGAAGTAAAGGAGATGGCTCTCTGAAGTGAAGATTCTAGCTCATTATTAATACCAGCTCAACCACTGGTATTTGGTTGAAGTGCCATAGAGAATGTAGTTCAAAGCTAATGCTCTCAATTTCCCTCTTCTTGAGCATCCCATACAGTGCTTGGGAGCATGTTTGCTATAATTAATCTGTCTTTACAGCAGATATATCCACTGATGATTTCAATTTCAAACAGGAATGTCGTTCACTCTAGCTAACGGTATTTGCAGTTGTTCCCATGGTTAACTCACCTGCTTAATGGGTAGACCACCAGTGATGGCACAAATGGATGGATTTAGGTTGGTTACGATTTTAACAGACAATGAAAGAGGTATTTCCTTTATTTTAAGAAGCATTACAAGATATGAAGTCTTGATGTTCTCTTTCTCTCCCACCCTCTGCACCACCTACAACACAACTTGGTTCAGCTGTTTTACATTAATAAAACAGGGTTGTAGGTTCAAGGCCAGACTTATGGATGTGTGATCTGTGCAGTCCCACTCGGACCCATACTCAGAACCCCACACTTGGTTCAATGCTCTGTGGTTGCTGTCTTGAAACTCTTAATAATTCTCTGACAAGGGGCCCAGCATTTTTATTTTGCACAGGGCCTTGCAAATTATGTAGCTGAACCTGCCTGGGTTATCTACTGTAAAATCACCAAAAAGGAATGGTTGGAGAGAGTGAGAATAGAAGGTGGCAATTTCATAATCCCAGAGATTTGCATGCTGTGATCAGACACAGACACAGACACAAGAGAAATGATTAGTGAGAGTAGAGCAGGGGAACAGGACGTGGAAGTAGTTTTCCAACTTTCAAGTCACATCTTTGCATCAGCCTTAATTATGGGTTTTATAATATGAATTCCCTGAATAGAGATAGACTGGTAATCGTGCCATTTGAAAAATGCTTTTGAAAGTCAAATGCTGATGCTTTTCGAAGTTCTTGGTTCTTTACTCCTGCTCCTCCAGAAGCTCAGATAATCACAGCTTGATGGCGAATCTGTTGTGCAGGAGCCAGAGTAACTGGAGATAGGTCTTCCCAGCACCCTAGTGTGAAGATGCCTCTCCATTCTCCCAGACATCCTTCCCATCTGCCTACTTGTGGTATGGCTAATATGCAGCATACTAACAGGCACCAGGTTTTTTAATTCATTTGCAAGTATAAATAGTCTTTCAAGAAACATACCCTGTATGATTTGGGGAATCATATTCCCCAGTTTGGGGAATGCATAATTTTCAGCAGCAGACATACCTTTGTTTTTCACTTAAGTCTCGATACCTTACCTTTTCCCTTGACTTTCCTTTGACCATATGCTAAATCCTTCCACTTCTTGTTTCCTGAATCTCTCCCCTGCTGGCGCATAGACTTTCCACTCCCTTACTTCAGTCCCTCAACACTTCTTTCGTGGGAAATCACTGTTGACTTGTGTCAGATGAGTCTCCATCTCACTGAAACCAGAGTGATCCTTCTAAAATGCAAGTTGGAGATAAACTAGGTAGCAGGACTGATTTTGCCACCATCATGCTTTATTCAGTTCAATGACTTCTGTTCTCTCTTTTTTTTTTTAATTTTTTTATATGAAATTTATTGTCAAATTGGTTTCCATACAACACCCAGTGCTCATCCCAAAAGGTGCCCTCCTCAGACTTCTGTTCTCTTTAAGCACAAAGGTCTCTTCTCCTTGAGACACAAAGATCATTCAGAGAAACACTGAAGATGCCTTTGCCTTCTTCCCTGGTCTCATCTCTCATCTCTTCTCTCTGCATACCTTCAGCTCTAGCAGTTCCAGGAAAAGGCCATGTTCTGTCTGACCTAGATTTGTACCTGTTCCCTCTATTTAAAGCTGCTTACGTCGTCTTCTTCAACTAGATCACCTCTACTTGCTTTTTAGGACTCAGATGAAATGTTGCTCTCTCCAAGGAAGACCTCTTGAACACTCCTCACTTCTAGGTAGTCAGGTAGCCCTCTTCTGTGCTTTTAGGGAAAACTGGAATGATGCACCACTCTGTCATAACATGTATTGCCGAGTATTATACGTGTTTCCTTATTTGTCTTCTGCCACTAGGCTCTACCACCTCGACACAGGGCCCATGCTGTTTTGGTACCTGATATGTGATGCTCATAGTTTAATGAGTGAGTGAATAAGTGAATGAGTGAGTTAATGGAATGGACAAAAATATGTCATTATCGATGAGGATTTCTGGAATGTCAAGAGTTAGAACTTCTGTGCTCCTGTAACAGGCTCTTAGTTTTTCAGCTAACCTCATGTGGCACTTCCTTGAAAGGACTCAAATGAAGATCCTTCTGAACTGAGTCGACAGTATAACATTGTAAATCAGAGTCATTACAGAATTATGAGAGTTAGGCATGGAAAAGAAAATAGATTGTTGTATGTAAACAAATTCTATGAAGTATAATTTCTGAATCTACAGATGGCAAATTTGGGCTTTGAGGGGTTATTTCCCACTGGCTTGGTGGACTAGGGCAAGAGGGTAACTTCCTTGGAGTGGGGGAGTATATTGCTGTGAAAGCTAGGGTGAAAGTCAATTTCCCCCTTTCTGTCTTCTGTAAAACTGAGAGCTTTGGGTTGGGGCTTCTCTGAGAGGAGGAAAGACCATGGACACAGTAGGTCAAGTAAAGACAATGAATTCCGTGTCCAACTTCAAATAGAACTAGTTATATACCCTCAAGAAGGGAAAATATTTGAGGCCTGTTCAAGATGAGTGTCATGTCACTGAGATCTCTCTCTATGCTTATTTCTGTCGGAAGAAAAAGTACTGTGTTCTGTTATCTAAAGCAAGAATGATGAACACATGGCCCTGCGTGGATCCAGGACAAGTTCCAGTCCTCAATCACAATGTATTTTCCTGCTGAGCCTGGATTGGGCCTCCGAATTATTCTCAACGTATTCTTCCAGGTAACTTCCACCAATATATTAGAGTTTCTGAGTGAATGAATCTGGCAATCAATTCCTGTTCTAATGGGTATGTTGCTCTCTATCCATTAGCTGTGTTATACTAATTTTGGCACCTCTCCTGATTTCATGACCATGGTGCGGGGGACAAGGAGCACATGAGGATTTATGGAATCCTAGTCCCAGTATCAAAATTTGTATTTGTCAGCATTCTCCAGAGAAACAGAACTAGGATGTGTGTGTATATACACATGCACACACACACACACACACACACACACACACACACACACGTATACTTATGTGTATGTATGTGTGTACATGCATGCATATATGTGTACCTATATAATAAATATATCCGTGCTATATATATAATATATATTCTTTCAGAAAGAATATATACTATATATTTATGTGTGTGTGTGTGTATGTATTCAGAAAAAGAAAGAGATAGATTTATTTCAAGGAATTAGCTCATATGATTATAGGGGCTTACAAGTCTGAAATCTACAGGACAGGCTGGCGACTGGAGACCCAGAGGAGAGTTGATATTGCAGCTCAAGTCCAGTCTGGAGATAGAATTCCTTCTTCCTCAAGGTTCCCTCAGTCTTTTCTCTTAAATTTTTTTTTAATGTTTATTTATTTTTGAGAGAGAGAGAGAGAGAGAGAGAGAGAGAGAGAGAGAGAAACAGAGCAGGGTAAGGACAGAGAGAGAGGGAAACACAGAATCCGAAGCAGGCTCCAGGCTCCAAGCTGTCAGCACAGAGCCCGACGTGGGGCTTGAACTCACGAACTATGAGATTATGACCTGAGCCAAAGTCCGACGCTTAACCAACTGAGCCACCCAGGCACCCCTCCTCAGTCTTTTCTCTTAATGCTTGCAATTGATTGGATGATGTCAACCCTCATTTTATGGCGTGATCTGATTTATTCAAAGTCTACTAACATCAATGTTAATTACATCTAAAAAATACCTTTTACAGCAACATGTAGACTGATATTTGATCAAATATTTGGGCATCATAGCCTAGATAAGTTGACACATAAAATTAACCATCATAAGCTCTTTTGGCTGGAAAGAATTATATGTATACGATGAAAGGAATTCTTCCCTTGCTTCCTTCCTTCCCTTCTTCCTTCTACGTATCTATACACTATTGTACATGGTATCCTATGTACCAGGTACTATTCTAGGAATTGAGGATACAATGGAAGATTTCACAACTCCAGGGAGAAGCTTTTATAGACACTAAAACTTGAATGACGTGCTCTGAAAATCTTTCTGAGCCAAGCTTTGGGCAAATGCAAAGCATAAATTTCAGGAAAAGTGAATATTATGCTTTTTCTTTGGTTATAAATGATCTCAGCAAATAACTTCTGCAGAGCAATTCCTTCTTCACTAGTAGCAGTGTATTAGTTTTTGAAACGAACCTGAATATCTTCTGGTTTGAGGATTTTCCAGAAAACTCTCCCTTATTAAAGATACTTCTCCTCCATGATTTCCCTTCTCTTAGAATGAAATACATGTTTATTTCCTCAACATGCCATCTCACAAAATGTTTTCTGTTCAGTTCTCGCTGATGTAAACCAGCATAATAAATACATTAATTTTTTATTGTGGTAGAGTATACAAAACATAAAATGTACCATCTTAACCATTTTTAAGTTCAGTGCTATTAAGTATGTTCACATTGTTGTAAAACCATCACCACCTCTGCATCTAGACCTCTTTTCATCTTGCAAAACTGAAATACCATACCCATTAAATAATAATTCTCTATCTTCCCTTCCCCCTAGTCTCTGGTAACAACCATTCTACTTTCTATATCTGGGAACTGAACTACTTTAGCTACCTCATGTAAGTGGAATCATACGGTATCTGTCCTTTTGTGACTGCCTTATTTTAATTAGCCTAATGTCCTCAGGATTCATCCATGTTGTTGCATGTGTCAGAATTTCCTTCCATTTTAAGGCTGAATAATATTCCATTGTATGTATATAGAGAATATACCTACCATATTTTGTTTATCCTTCAATCTGTTGATGGACACCGGGTTGCTGTCACCATTTGGCTATTCTGAATAACGCTGCTATGAACATGGGCATACAAATATCTCTTTGAGTCCTTGCTTTCAATTCTTTGGAGGATATATGTAGAAATGGAATTGCTAGATCAATGGTAATTCTATTTGTAACTTAGTAAGCAAGCACATTTTAAAAGGTTCAGATTCATATTGTCTTCTCAGTTTCCCATTCTCAGAACTTTATCCATCATTTATGACTCTAAGAGGATATGGAAATATCCCTGGTGGGTTATAGGGAGAAAAATCGTAGAAGCTAGGGAGACAGACAGTGAAGCAAGCATGCTTTTTGTACCCATGATGCTAGGGTGAAGGGTGTATTGGATGGGTTGAAGGGAAAATTGAAATAAGAAGAGAGTTTGCTTTATTTCCTATTTGGGATTCACCTTGAAGGGTGGTCTTCACACTACTCTGGAAAGCCATATCAAAGAAAAATTGGTAGAGCAGCAGAAAATAGCTAATGGCACCAATGGGTGAACTTGAGCAAGGGGGGAGTGCAAATTAAAATATGGGCATCAAATTGCCTTTTATTTGAGGAACAGCCTTCTGGAGTCACCACCAGTCTGCAGAGTGGATAAGAATGTGAACTGTGAACTGAGGGTGGGTCATGATGGCAGAAACTCACATCTAGGGAAGCATCTGGTTCACTAGCTACAAATGCCAACATGGCAAGCAAACACATGTCACAACAGGCAGATGAAGAATGTAACCACTGAAGGTCGCAGAGAGGAGAAGGAATAGGGAGCACAACTGTGGACAACCCAACATTTATCTGAAAGAGACAATTGTAAACTGAGTTATTGTTAGTAAAGCAGGTTAGGTTTCTCTGCTGCCCTGGGGAATAGTGCATGAGGAAGATCAGAGCGGTTGTAAGAATACAGATTATTATATAGACTATGATACTGACAAACCTACAACATGCAGATTTTCTCATTTAAAGATTAATTATAAAACTGGCGAACTGAAGGAAAAGTATAAAATAAACACATTATATTAAAATACAGCCATTTTAGAAGAACTTCATAATTAATTCAATATTGTGTTTTATTTGGGTGAGAAGACCTGGTCTAAGTTCCCCCCCCCCACCCCCGCTTTTACGTGCAGAGTGGTTTTTGGTGACTGCTCTGTGAAAATCTCATTACTCTTTATATTTAGAAGAAATAAGGCTCAGTGGAAAGTAGTGGGTTAGACACTAAATTACTGTTTTTTTTCCCACTGCCACAGACTATCATTGAGGAAAATAGCTTCATAAACAAGAATGGAATTAGGTACCTCCATGAATCATGATAGGTTTAGTTACACTGACTTGTTGGGAGAATTCTAAGAGTTACGAAAATGCCAAGGCTTCAGAATGGAGAATAACTTGAGGAGGAGGTGAAAAAAAGACCCCACATTCTGTGACACATGAACCATCACAGACTTCATCTACTCTCCTTTTAAGGTAATGAACACAGTCTGCAGCCCCTTATTCCCAGACGGTGTTTCAGTATGTCAAGGAAACAAAGAACTGATAGAAACAATACTAATATTCTTCCATTTTAATCATTGTTTCTCAGGAAAAGGAAAGATTTGTTTAGCAACCTATTTTGGTGCATCTGAGCCGTAATGTGGAACACTACACAGAGTAGAGATTCTGTAATACTTCAAGTCCTCATTCAGTTATTATGAAGTAGGAGGGAATTCTTGAAAAGAAAGAAATAGAGAGGGAGAGAAAGAGAGAGAGAGGTGGGGAGAAAGGAAAGGGGAGGAGAGGAGAGGAGAGGAGAGGAGAGGAGAGGAGAGGAGAGGAAGTCACCCTCTGTCATTTTCTTCCTGTTATGTATTCAGCTCTGAATCAGTCTTGTTGGATGTATGGGGCTCTCAGCAAGGTCCATTCTCATGGTTTGAATCTTTAGCATATGATAGAATATTTACTCACTTAGTAAATATTTCTTGGGTATTTACTGTTTTAGGTACTCCTAAAAATACTGGAGTATATTGATGTACTGAAAGACAATTTCATTCTCTTTTCCTTCTGATATTTTCCCAACAAAACAGTCTCTTCTGTATCACTTATGAATAATTAAAAGGATACAAAACGACTAAGAAAGAAAATAAGAACAGGTCTAGTGCTCAAGGCTCACATCTGTAGGAAAGACCATTGTACAAGATGATCCCTCCTGAATGAGACTTAGTCTTCAGCAAGATATCTTGTTTTGCCATTAACCCAAAGTAAGAAAGTCTTTGATATTTTTCCTTGAGTTTCATATTTATAGTTAAATCATCATCCTTGGAGTTTTGTATTTATAATTAAAATGTTGGGGCAGTGTGTATGCATATGTGTGCCAGCAGTAGGGGAGGGGAGGGGAAGTAGGAGTGTATTTGGAATAGGCTAAGAGCTGTGATCTTAATGTAGCCATGGAGGGGATAATTGTATGAGATAGAATAACTAGGAGCAAGAAGGTGTGTCTTGAAAGTGTGGTTCAAATTCATGTATTTTCTGTGTACTGTTAGGGAGTCTGTATTTACTTCTTACACATTACTTCCGGGAAAAAAAATATAAATCCATTTGGCCATGTAGTGCTTTCCCAGTTTTCTTTAAATGCACCCAAAAGGAATTCCCATATCATTTGTATATGGTCAAAATTGTAAGTTTTCACTACTATGCTCTTTTACTGTACTTTAACTACTATAAATATTGTACCAGACATCCTCGTATGCAGGTCTTCGTGAACTTGTCTGATGATCTTTCTGAAAATAAGATTTTGTAGGTAGGAGTCCTCAGTGGAAGTTATACATACTAACTGGTATTAATTTGAGAAATGTTAACCTTTTATTGCTAAACCAAATTATGCTTCCACTTAAGATGCATAAGAAAACCCATTTCTCAACACTCCCACCAACTTCCGAGATCATTTTTTTAGAACTTTAACAGCTTTCATGTGCATTTCTTTAATAACTAAAGAAGTTAATATTTATTCATGTTTATTGGCTGCTAGTATTTTTACTTTTATGAATTGCTTTTTGAAAAAAATTGTCTATTTTCTCCCTAGGTTTGTAGTATCATCAAATAATAGCATACTGAATGCATTTTGAAAAATCTACCCAATGCTTTTTAACCTTATAATGGCCCTCTGGAATGGTTAAGATAAAATTTATCCCTTTTATTGAAAGATAGAGTAGCTGAGCCTGCTTTCTTCAAATAACAAGCTAATGGTGAAAGCAATCATAGAATCCTGGTCTTATCTACTCCCTTTGCCCTGCCTCCTCTCAACCACCCTGGGTGACCAGAGCACCCATTAGCAATAGCAGTAATTGAGCATGAAGAGTGTCCCATGAAACAAGATAAGCTGATATGGGTGACTTCAAATGAAATGTTGCCCAGTTCCTAGTTATGCAGTTTACTGGACAGCTGGAAGCACCAGGAGGGACGGGAGACTTGAAAAGAGATGGAAGAAATCAGCGCCTCCAAACTGCATCTGATAAACTAGGCATCTCCTTGGTCTGTGTTAACACCTGCACTTTGTAATGTCATATGTGAGCTTCTCAGGTAAAATTCCAAAGGCAAAGAAACAGACATGAAAGAGGTCTAGGTCATTCATAGTTTACAATTATGTCAATCTGCAGTAGAAAAAATTATGTAAATGCAATGGGTTATTTAGAAAGCTTTTGAAGTCCTAATTTCTAAATAATATAGAATACCCGAGGTGTCCAAAGTTGTATATATCTTGAAGAATTTGACAGTTGCATGGCAGAGGATGGTTCTAAACTGAACTATATTCAATCCCATTGGACGAATATATTTATTGTTGAAACTAAAAGGAGAAAAAGAAACAGAGATCTATGTCTTTGTTTTCATTAAATAATTTGATAGTTCATACTAAGTACTTCTGAAAAGTTTCCTATTTCCTAACTAGTTCTTTACAGATATTTTTATATATGTGTAATATAAGAATTGGTTTAATTAAATTAATAATTAGTTTAAATTAATTATTATTAAATTATTATTATTAAATTGATAATTAGTTTAAATTAATTCAAAAGCCAAATAATACTGTAGCATTTTTCAAAGACCATTTTGAATATGGACTAGCAAAAAAATGAAGGAAATTTCCTTGGGAAAGAGGGAGTAATGCCAGAAATAATTGTTAAATATAAAGTGGTTTCAGGAAAAGATTATTAACTCACAATTGCCCTACAGACATATATAAATACTGAGGAAGTCTGAATTCCATTGGGATTTTCATCACTTAGTCCATAGTGTTAGCAAAGAAATCTGAAATCTCCCCATTAGCTTTCAGAGTGGGGCTCAAAGGAAATGTAAACCAGATGAGGTCTGTTTTCCGAGACCCAGAGCCCAAGCTGTCAGTGAGGTCCTCGGCACGAGAGGAAGGGAGAACACACGGCCACACTCAGAGCAGTCTAAACTTACCAAGTCTTGACGCGGAGAGAAATGAGTGTTATTTACTCTGGCGACCACTTGCCTGATAGGAGATATAAGGTCAACCAGCTGCTTTTGAAACTTAATTTACTATCTTCTAGATTCACATTGTATTTATTTGAGAAGGAAGAGTAGCCAAGGGCTCTTATTTATTTTGCTGTAACCAAAGCTAAAGGAAGCTAAAATGGATTTTTGAAGCATCTATTACCTGCTAAATGCACATTACCCCATTGGATTATGGGATTGTGTTCCAGCCCCAAGTCATTTTGCTGGCAGGTCAGATTAGAGTGAAATTTACTACAGGTGAAAGAGGGCATCAGTTTCCAGTGTGGTTGCTCCTCTAAAGTGTGTACAAAATGGAGGAAAAAGAGAACATGACAATGAAGGCAAGAGATAATATTTGTGGTGTTGTGCTTAAGAATGTGTCCTTCTAAAGTGATCTTAAAAAGTCACTCATTGAGCATTTACTGGGTCCTTACTCTGTGGCAGGCACTGCTTTCTATGTGCTGGGGAAGAAAAGGTGAATGATATTCACCAGTGAGAGGCACCACCAATCTAGTTGTGGAGCCCTTAAAAATGAAAAGCTACATTACCAATTTGAGCAGAGTGAGTTTTTGAGAATGTGATGTAGTGGAACATGAAAACATGACTGACGGTTGCTTTGAAGAAGCAGGCATGGGGGATGGGAGATGAGCTGTGGGATTCTTCAGGGATGAGTTTTATCCCCTGGAAAGGTGGAGTCCTTCTATGTTCCAGAGATTTAAACTCTACATCACTTGGCAATAAAATCTTAATTCCTATGGTAGTAGAAAATTGATAGGATGGACAGGGATTATAGTGGTGGGTGAAGAAGGCGCTTCAGGGCTGAGTATCCCGCCCTGAGCTGCAGAAATTGGGATTTCCCTTATCACGACCATCCCAGAAGACAAAAGAAAACAATACAGTAATGAACCCAGAAAGACTCCTTGGTGCTATCTATCTGTAGTTTCAACAGACACATGCCAGACATTCAGATTCAAAGTTGCATTCCAATGTGATAAATATTATTTTAACAGATATTTAACAGGATATTGTTTATTCAGATTTTAATGTGGCTAGTTATGAAAATTCAATCATGACGGGGGTTCGACGTTATAGAATCTCCATACCGTTTTGTGGGTCTCCAATAACTTTGACTTCTGTGACATCAAGTAAAGGGATTTTTCCAATAGTTGGAAGATTGCTGTGACTAATTTCTTAGAGACAGACTCTCTTGGTGTCAGGGGCAGTGTGGCAGAGATTTGCAGAGTATGTCACCTCCTATGCTAGGTGTCTGCCAAAGTGGCAGAAGTGAAATAGAGTCACCTGCCTCCAGGAAGACTTCTGATGTCTTCTGGTCGTCTGCTTAGGGAAGCCATAACCCAGTTAAATGGGAAACATACATACAGGGCAATGTGGGCAGTGCAAAATTGGCCTAGGTGTGGATTTCCATTCTGTCAGCCTAATTCAGCTTTGTTTTTAATATAACCACATCCTAGTCATCTGATTCTGTCTCATTGAAACACATTAACCAAAAGAGAAACTGAGGTTTATTGGTCATATTGTCACTTAAAACATCAGTGCCTAAGTTGCTGAGGGTATACAAATAATGAGGTCTGTGTTACTGCCTTATTTGGGGGCAGATCTACTAGCATGAGAATGTTACAATTCAACTGCATTCCAGTGAGTCAAATGGACTACAGACACTGAGAATACTCCTATCTCTAGTTGAATTTAGATTAAGTGTAAAATCTCCTGGATTTATATACAAGACTTAAAGCCTATAAAAGTGTGTGTGTGTGTGTGTGTGTGTGTGTGTGTGTGTGTGAAAGCGTGTGTGAAAGTGTGTGTGAGCTTGTGTCTGAGAAGAGTACATGGCTCTGATAACATTGGGATGGTGGGCAAGAAGAACTGTTTTGCAGATTTGATTCATTTAAAAAAGTAGTAAGATCTAAGGACTATTTATTCTCATGTATGCGGTGAAGTCTTTGATAGAGGTAGATAGTTCCTATTTTGTTCCATATTGAGCAACCCTCAACTCCTTTGCTGTGTTAACATCTCTACATTATCACTTTTATTTGCAAGGAAATTTCTGCTGCACAACTTGTAACATTGAGAAACATTTAATGAGTTATCAGCAAACACTACAGATAAAAAGAACTTTGATTGAATTTCGTAAGCTGCTTAATATTCCTGTGTTCTACAGATTGCAATGTATGTTTACACTTCTGTTAATAAAAGTCTATCAAGCAGATGACAGGCACCAATTAAAAGCAATCACAAAGCATATTCTTTTTATAATCCTTGAAGTAGACTCTTTAAACATTGGTTTGCAGAAGCGTTACCTGGAATGGAACATCTTTGATCCTCAGCAATTTCTACGGCCTATGGGATTTCAGCCATCCCAATGCAGGAGAGTCAAAGGAAACAGAAAATGACTCTTGGTGTTTGCTGAAAATATCAAGTATGGTTCAAGCTGCTAAAATTATTGCTCTCATTGGGAAGTTTGGGCTGTGGCAACAAATAGATCTCCATGTATAAAATGGCTCAGATATAGTCAAATTTTAGTTCTTACTCACCTAAACTCTTAAGTATTTCTGGGTAGAGTCAGCTGTCATCCAGTTGGTGTCATTAGGACCCAGTCACCTGCTGTCTACAACTTTACCATCATTGTCACCTGTAGCATCCAGCTTGCAGATCCACCTTTTAAAAGCATTAGCCAGGAAGTGGTGTAGATTGTTTCTGTTTACATTCCATTGGTTAGAATTTAGTCACAGAGGCACACTTGACTAATGGATAGCTGGGGAATATAACTGTGCGAGGAGTCTGAACTTTAAGAAAATAGAAATTTGATGAAGAGCTACTCATTGCCCTAATACCCAAGTATGATTCCTATTGGACAATTTCTTTTGGAGAAGGACGTTTGAAAAGGGCTTGCCTGTGGCTCTGCCTTAAGACATATATCTGGGGTGGAATCGGTCTGGATGTCCCAAGAAAGGAAAACAGTAACTATTGCTGCAGATTTGCTAGGAATGTATCTTAATTCAGATCCTCTCCTTCCAGCTGAGCTGTTTTCCTGGGCTCTATCTTGTGATGAGGACTGTGATCCAAGCTGCTCCTGTGCTCATGAGAAGTCACGTGTCTCTGAGTGAGTATATTTTGTTTGATAACATACTTTAATTTTATATAATTATGAATATATAGTATATATGCATATATGTGTTTATGTGGTACATGTTTATATGTATGAATATATACACATTATAATATATATTTTCTATAACCCAATAAAGTATAGAATAAAGTAGGGTCATAAGTGACCTTTACGACTTATTTCAATCAAACATTTGGTAGATTATCCTATTTTCAAAGTTTGGGAAGATGTTTAAATCCATCTGGAAATTCATCCTAATGTTCACCAACATACGAATTTTGAGAATTTTTCCTTCCAGTAGCTGGTTCCTCTGCTTCAGTAATAGTTGCACCCATCTTTCTCAGAATCTAGGAGACAAACACTTGCATGCATCAATTTATATCAATTTATTGGCCTGTGAAAGAGCCCCAGCCAAGAAATTTTTGTGTGGGCCTGTGGTTGGGTGGTAGGGGTGAGAATGGAGGGGAGTGGGCCCTAGCCCTGCTCCCCAAAATAGTGTCTGAGCTCTATGTAGCAGGACAGAAAAGCTGAAGACACTGTTCAAAAAAAAATTTTTTTAACGTTTATTTATTATTGAGAGAGAGAGAGAGAGAGACAGACAGACAGACAGACAGGGCACAAGCTGGGGAGGGGCAGAGAAGGGGGAGACACAGAACCTGTAGCAGTCTCTAGGTTCTGAGCTGTTAGCACAGGGCCTGACACGGGACTCAAACTCACAACCTGTGAGATCATGACCTGAGCTGAAGTCCAACATAACTGACTGAGCCACCCAGGCACCCCTGGAGACACTGTTCAAAAGGCACTCTGGAGCTAAAGAGCCATAGATGACAACAGTGAAGAGAAAGGACTTTCTCCCATGGCTGGCTCCCTGCCATGGTGATAGTGAAACCTCCAGGGTCTGCAATATGTCAAGGGTACCTTGAGAATTGATCAGTCTGGGAACCCTGGTAGAGAACATCTCTGGCTCAGACATTTATTTTAAAATGTATCTGGAACTTTGTTTTTATTCAGGTATGGTGAGGCCACCAGATTAGGAGATGATTGCCTTTGACAAGATAGCTTGTTACTCATAGTACTCGTAGAGGAGGAGGAATACCATGCCACATGGGGCTACATGGGGAGCTCCAGCGTTAGTTAGGGGCAGAAAGGAGCAAGGGAAAACTTGGACAAAGTCTTTATTGTGATTTTCACAGGAAGGGATGGGAGAGAAAAGGTAAACCTGTACGCCTTCAGGGTTGCATAGTTGGAGCAGTTCTTCTGGTCTCTGGGCTATAAGGGTAGCCTCTAATTGTCAGTACCTGGTTCTGGGGTGATTTGGGGCAGGGGGCATGGTGTCTCAGACCACAGGGAGTAGTCTTATAAAAGGAGGTGGATGTGGGCATGGATTCTGGACTGATTGGTTTGCCTACAGGTAGGTTGTTTTCTCTTGCTAGGAAATAGCTATGTAGAAGAGGGGCAGTCTTTTTCAAGTACCACAAAGTCCCAAGATGTTAAAGTGTAATAAAAATATAGAAAAAATTTAAAAAATATGATTAATACAACATTCAAGTTCTCATGAAAGGCACTGGCATCAGTGGCCCCAGGAAGATGCGACTTTCAATTGTCTTTAGTGGCAGTGTATGTAATCATGAGGTATCCCAAGAGAGTCTCAGAGGAAGGGGGCATTGCTCTGATTAGTCACTGGAAGGTTTATGTTGAAGGGTGGCTCATGTTTATAATACTTGAATTATCTCTTTTAATGTGATCCCTTTGGTACAGGCAGCCTCTGCAGGCCTATTTATACAGAAGACCAACATCCAACCTGCAATAATTTGACCATTTCTCTCTAGCTACAGGCTTAGTGGAGATAGAGAACTAGTTGCTAACATTTATTTTAACATTTTACACACCTGTAGACTGTGCCTTAGTTATTTTTGGGGATGCTTAATCCTAACTTTCTCTTTTTTCCTGAGCCTTGTTGTCCTGAACTTTACAAAATGTTATTGCTTCCCTTAGATTGAAGGGAGTACAAAAAACTAAGTGCTGATGATGAACTTGCACTTCAGGAAGGAATGACTACTCTTCATGTAGACACATGTTTACATTGTAGTTGAAAGCCTTTGAGCAAACCCAATAGCAAAGCTAATGGAATTAGCTTTGCTGTAAACTGTTCTGCAGTAAGAAAAGTATAGGAATTTGGGTGCCTGGGACAGATGAGCTAGGATCGAGGGGGTCCAGAAACTCATCAGAATGCTGGACCCACAGAAAGGAAATGAACAGTGGTAAGGGTGACTGAAAAACTCCTGTGAGGTAAAAGCTACCTCCCTTTGCAGCTCTGAATATTCAGTAAAAATTTAATTTGCATTGAGTGACAATTTGGAAAAACCAAGGAAAGGTGGCTGTGTCTGGTACTTGGGTCAATGAAAAAGGGGAGAGATGAATGAGCCTCATAATGCAGCTAAATCAGAAGATTCTAGCCTAAGAGGACCTGCAATCCATGTGCCCTCTCTCCCCTGAAGGATCTCCAGATTTGGGCACAAAGAGTTACCCCTTCCTAGGTTTCCAAACCTAGTAAACGAAATCTAGGATGTCCAATTAAATTTAGATTTCATATAAATAATGAGTAATTCTTTAGTATAAGTATTTCTCAGGCAATACTTAGGACAATCCTGAATTTTATCGAGCAACCCTTTTCCCTCTCTGTCATATATCTATGGAGTTTGAAATGATATTTTTATGGATCTAAAAGGTCAAGGTGATCCCAGGTAACTGAAAGATTAGAGGTATGTTCTGATATTTAAATAATACCTCCATTCGCAATTCTCACTTGATTGGGGAACTTGGTGCAAGATTTCTTTTTCATTGTATTTTCCTTTTGTTGACTACATAGAAAAAATGACAAGGGGAGATTGAGAAGACATGTCAGAACATGGACCACCTGCCTGTATTTAGGAACTTTTGGACACTAGGGAAATACTGAGGGAAGAGTTTTGCATAAAGGAAATTTTAAGGTGGCCCATGCTCTCCTTTGAAAAATATCTTAAGATATTAGCTAAAATATGGCATCGTATTTTCTATGAAAATATAATTACTTGGGATCAAAAGGCTAAATATTAACCCGAAAGACCCTGAATATATAGCAACAACTTTGAGAAGACAATTAACCAAAAAAATTCAGGGTCTTATTTTTCTAAACCCAGGAGAAATGAGTGGTATTAATTCTTCTTTGGTACAAAGTCATTGCATAGAGTGGGCCTAGTCTGACCTCCATATTCCTCCTAGTACACACTACAGCTTTTTTCAGTCATCAGGGAAATAGTGAAACATGGACGGTCATTTCTGGGTAAAACTGGGTGTTGCGGTCTCCCAAATGAACTTGCCAAGAGAGGGGATGGAGGGGGATCTGAGCTGTGAGAGTAGGGCTGGAGTCTGTTATGGATTCCAGAGCTGGGGGCCCAGGAAGGGTTTCTTCCGGCTGGGGTGTGTGTGCAGGGAATCTGAGCTCCTCTTATAGAACACAGATGCTCTGTTGGAAGGAAGCAACTCAGAGTAAAAGCTGGGCCGCATCCAGGGTCGTGAACTTAGAGTTTAAAATATCTGTCCACGACCCCACCAGCCAGTTAAGATTTCCTGCTGACCCTAGAAATTCAAAGGATTCTAAATTGGCACAAAAATTTGCCTCCTCTTCACACTCCAGATGTCTCAGAATTTCCAGGCTTGGAAACAGGTAGCAAATGTTTTGTGATTTTGCCATTGTTAATTAAGGGCTGAGGTCAACAGCCTGAATAGTAGAAATAGCCACATTATACCCCGAAATAATACAAGTTGAAAGGAGCAAATATGAATTCACGGGGTTAGATAAATTACGACAAAGAAGGATTTAAAAAGTAAGAGCAGCTGTGTTATTCTTAAAGGAAAGAGGCAGCTGGAATCTATAGGATCCCAGTCTGGTCAGTGACCCAGTAGACTAAATTTTAAAACTGATTGTTAAGTGTTAGGAAATAAAAACAAACACAAATCAGCTGTACTGGAAGAAGACATTCACTTGTTTGCAGTGAAAATGGTATCAACAAAATGTGGAATTCCAAACTTGGGGATTATTTTTAAGGAAAAGTATCTGTTAAGAGATAGTTTTTAAAGGGTATAATTATGACTCATGCAAATATAAAATAAGCGTGTGCCAAAGATTTCAGCTAACTCATTAATTGAAGAAACCAATAAAATATGACAAGCATTTCAAAGGAAAGTTCACACACACACAAGGAATACTGAAAATTTACAAATAAATGCAAAAGTGGCTTTTTGCAGAGGGTGAGTGTGGAGGGTGGGGGAGGGAAATCAATTGTATTTCCACCTGGACATGATTAATATGCATGTCTGTGGACAGGAATCATTTGCATTGCTATTAGTTATCTACAAATTACAGAGTTCTATAATAGCTCAAAGATAAGAAAGGTGCACACCCCCAAAGATTCAGAAAATCTGGAATTAGATAAGGCCTAGTTTTCCATGAAGATATCCGATAATCTTGTTGGTCAGTTTTAAAGTCTTTCATGATGTATCCTGACATATGTGACTCTTGAAAATATGGCAGAAATATTACTACAAGGCTTTTCTTTTTTAAAATTTTTTAGTGTTTATTTTTGTGAGAGACGGGGAGAGAGAGATAGAGATAGAGAGAGAGAGAGAGAGAGAGAGAGAGAGAGAGAGAGAGGCAGTGCAGGTGGGAGAGGGGCAGAGAGAGAGGGAGACACAGAATCTGAAGTAGGCTCCAGGCTCCAAACTGTCAGCACAGAGCCCAACGTGGGGCTTGAGTTCATGAACCATGAGATCATGACCTGAGCCAAAGTCAGATGTGTAAAAAACTGAGCCACCCAGGTGCCCCTACTGCAAGCCTTTTCAATGTCTAGCTAGAGCAGTGATTCTCAGAGTGTGGTCCCTCTACCAGCAGCAGAAGTGTCACGTGGAACTTGTTAGACATGCCAATTCTTAGGACTCACCCCGACCAGAAACTCGGGGCTGGGCCTAGAAATCTGGCTTAATAAACCTTCAAGTGTGATTCTTACGTGCACCCAAGTTTGTGAAGCACTGGTAGATGGTCTAACACTTATTATTAGTTAGGATCCAAACTCAGTAAAGTTAGATGTTACCTTGTAGAAGATTGAAAAGTGGTCAATGATTTTTGTGCAGTGGACATGCAGATGATTTCACCTTGTAGACAAGACAACAGCAAAGGCTGTGATTTTTGCTTCTTTTCCTAGAGGTTGCATTTCTGCATTCTGTTTTTCATTGACTATATAGCAATTTCCCCTGTCTTTGAACCAGCTTTGTCATCTGATTTCCTTTTAATGAGGTAAATACATTTGTGACAAGTGTTCACTAAGTATTTGGGAACCGTCTTTAACTTCATGAAAATTATATTTTGACATAAGTAACTCAAGCAGGAGGTACTTTGACTTATGAAAGGGAATGCAATACAATTGAAGCAATTAAAGATTATTATTATCGGGGTGTGTGGGTGGCTCAGTTGGTTAAGTGTCTGACTCTTGGATTTGGCTCAGGTCATGATCTCATGGTTTGTGGGACCGAGCCCTATGTCTGGTTCTGCACTGATAGTGTGGAGCTTGCTCAGGATTCTCTCTCTTCCTCTCTCTCTGCCCGCCCCCCTCTCATGCTCTCTCTCTTAAAAAAATAAATAAACTTAAAAAAGATTAATAAAGGTTATTATTATCATCACTAAAGGTCAGCATGTGGGACTAGATCTGTTTGAACCTTTTTTGAGGCAATAGGATACCATAAATCAGGCTTTATTCTAAGCTTTTCAGACAAGTATGAGTTACCTGAATATTATCCAGTTCTCCAGACTGTGATTATCTGTGGATGGATTCTCAGCCTATCTGTTTCTTTCTTCCCGTCCCCACTTCCTGCCCCTCTCCCCTGTTACCATGCCATCCAGATTTGCTTTGTCTCCTTGGAGGTGTATGCCAATACTCACACCTTCCAGTTGAGAATATCAGTGATAGAAACACATTAATGTCTAGAGAGAAAAACTGAGTTGCGTTTTTATGATAAAATAAAAGTAAACCTCAAAGGTTTTTAATTATGCTCTAATTGGAGTTTCATATCAATACCCAAGGACGCTTATTAATTTTTACCTGCCTTTGTGGATAGCTTGGTGGAAAAAAGTATAAGACAGAAAGGGGGTCCTAAGAAGACTTTCTTTGTCAACTTCTGCCAAACCTTCAAGGGAAACACACGCCGCAGTTAAGGCAGCTTCCTGGGCTGGGAAAATGTACCTAGGAGTTCTGAGGAACAATTTTTCTATGCTTTCAAGTGGAGGAGACTTTCTGCTAAATTACAGAATTTTCTTTTTGCTCAGATAAAATTGGTCATTGAGGGGGCTCAGTAGGGAGCCACAGGAGATCTAAAGGACAAAGAATAAAAACTAGAATGGAAGGTCTTAAATATGATATTGGACCGAAGAAACCTAAGAATCAGAGCCATCGCTACAAATGCCTTTCAAAATGTGTGCTCTCCACACCCCACTGTAGCAGAAAAAAGATGGTGGACCCAAGTGCAGGCAGGAGAATGTACAAAATCCCTTTGCATCCACCCACGTTTATCTCATGAGTTTTTCTCCATGTGCTCTCTGTGTCTACAGACACATTAAACATGTCACCTGTATACTGTTCTGTTTGACTTATTATATATGCCGTTTAAAACAAGTCATTTTTGGGTGTCCTTAAATTGCTATTTGCTGCCTTATCTGACACATGAGTTGGTCATTCTCTCCTAGACTCCTTTTCCTTTGAGATTCTCCTAGTTATGGGTTCAGAGTAGACTATTTTATACTAAATATAAGAAAATTGTTCATTAAATAAGCACGGGCATTATTACACTCTTATAGGGAGAAAAAGAAAAATGTGGCAAAACCTTATAAAAGCCATAGATTTGGAATTGGCCAGGGGGTCATCAAGTCCTCAGCAAACTTAAATATTTCCAAGAACATGAAATTATCTTGTGTAACGATCCCCATAGACATAACCCACGGTTCTGACAGATTAACTTGATTTTCTCTTTACCATATCTGCCCTGGTGGTAATAACAGAGGCAGTATGACTCATTGCACACAATCCTTTCATCTCTGTGAACCATCTTATAATGTAAACCAGAGTGGTTATTCCACTTCCCTCAGTCTCCAAGAGACCTTAACATGCTCCATAAACAAGGAATAGGCCCCCTCAGTGCCTAACTCTCAATGGTAATGAACTTCAAAGACATTTGTGGTATTCCATTCACAAGTATTTCTAATTTGGGGCAGATGCTGCATATGCAAAACAGCATTGTCAGCTGTAAGTGGTATTTACATTGTGAAGCTTTTTGCCCAAGTACTGCTCTCTCCCTTCCTGTTGTAATTTATTTAGAGGAAGCGTCTAGGAGGTAGGGAGAGAGTGAGAGGTTGGTGGCAGTTCAGGCTGGCAGGCTGGATGTGTGTGGCCTTAGGGAAAGTCTGCTTTGAATGAGACCACTGACTGAATTTTCATCATGAGAAAGAAAAAATGCTCAAGGGAAACCATCAGCATATAAATTCCTTTGCCTGGAAATCAGGAGGGGAAGAATTTTCAGAGATGCCCTGTAGGATGCCTTTTGTCTCTTCAGATGCATTAAAAGTAAGTGCATCTCTTGTGCCGACAGAGCTCAAAGCTTCCCCCAATCAACTCCAAATTACAAAGTATAATATTGTCTTTATTTGTCTAAATCCATTCCTTTTTGTATCAACAGTCTATGAAATGGGAAGGAGATGGGAGAGGCAAAACATCTGGGAATGAGAGCCTCTCTTCTTCTCCTTGACATTAATTTTAATGAACACTTTTCTTATTCTTGTTTTATGTAACCAAATTCTATCCATTTATTTCTAAGAATTAACTCTCTCTTCTGTTTCTTTTTGCCCATGTCACACCATTACCATTTCACTTCAGGTACTAAATTCTTATGTCTGGAAATCTGAGCAACTGCCCGGGCTTCCCTCCTTCACCAAAGGAGTAGTATAAGTCTTTCCAAGACTGTAACTGGTCAAATCACTTTCCTGCTCAAATTTGGCATTCATGCCTTTTATTTAGAAACTCTTTGAGTGTCTATAGTATGTAAGTGATAGTTCTAGACCCTGAGGCGTTGCTCCCATTTTTTTTTTTTCAATTCTGTCTTCTACATTTTCCAAGCAATTTGTCTGTTCACTCTGTCGTGAGCACCTATTGAGTTTTTGACCTCCAATTTTTGCTCACTTTGTATCCTCACCTGGAGTGCCTGCTCCTCCTGTTGATCTGTTAAACTCCTACTCCCCTTGGAAGGTCTGATCCAATTCCAGTATATCTGTGAAGCCTTCCATGAGGCTGCTCCAGACCACATATCTCTCCTTTCTCCAAACTTAGGTAGTTATCAACAGTTGACTTTACTCAATTAATTGACTTCATTTACTGTTGAGCATTGCCTTTTATTTGTTCATGTTTTGCACTATGTCTCCACTGTGATTATAAGTTCCTGGAAAGGAGGAACATGTATATTTTTTATTCCTTTTAATGTCGCAATGATTAGAACATAATTGATAGTTAAAAATACATGATGATTAGTTGAAATATCATCTTTTTACTATCAAAGGAATAGTCTGATATCTGAGAAAAGAAAAATCTGTGACTAATCTCGTCAGTCACAAAACAAAGGATAAAAACAAAGGACTATGTCGTCAGGGTCTGTGAGTAGTCCTAGAAGAGCTAATGACCTGAATTTTGATCAAAAGGGTACATTCAATTGCACTTTTTGAAATGATGCCTGTAATTAGCTGTGTTGGTTATTTCCACTGAGAGACAAAGCACAAAATAATCCAATCACAGCTGAGTAAAATGAGCTATTCGGGTTGTTGGCAAAATTCATTTCCTTGCAGCTGTATGACTGAGGACCCCAGCTTTTTGCTGGTTGTTCAGCCTAGAAGTGGCCCACAGTTTCTTATCATAAGGCTTTCTCCAACATGCTTGCTTCTCCCAAGCCAACAATAGAGGCTTTTTCTCCAGTCTTGAGACTGAGTCTTAGATCATGTTACATAGTCAAGAAAGTGACAACCCATCACCTTTGCCATATTCTCTTGGTTAAAAGGAAGTCACAGGTTCTGTCCACACTCAGAGGAGGGGATTACATACTGTTAGCACCAAGGAGTAAAGAACATGGGAGCCATCTTAGAATTCTGCTTCTATAACATGTATGTGATTTTAAAGCAATGTATTTCCATAATATTCTTGCATATTACTGTGTGATATTGATTACACTTTATTATTCCATAATTTTTATTACAGTTTCCCTCCCCTACCATTTATGCTTACCCAGAAACAATTATTTAAATATATTTAGTTGACTGTTCTGGTATTTACTTCCACATAACCAAATAGGACAGGGGTATATGTCATATACCCAAATAGTGTGCCTGAATTGCAGCTTTGCTCTGGTCCTCTCAGAACATTTACATTTGGAGCCATGAGCCAGCATGTGAAAAGCTGGAGGCCACCAAGCTGTGAGGAAACCCAGGCCACCATAGAGAGGCTGCGTGTGGGTGTTCAGGACTGTGGTTTCAGCTGAGGTCCCGGCTCAGACCTGGTATTGATAGATATGTAAGTAAAAATGCATCCAGATGATTTCTTCTCCCAGTGCATGAGTCATCCCCCACCTTCAAATCTTCCCAGCTAAAACCCCCGGATATTGTGGAGTAGAGAAAAGTCATCCCTGCTATACCTTTCCCAATTCCTGACTCACAGAATCCATGAGCATAATGATTATTTGAAGCCAGTAAACTTCTCCTTCTTATCTCAACTGTTAGTATCTTTAGGTCTCTTCCCTTGGGCAGTTTAGACTCCTCAGAAAATTAAAGTCAGAGAATGTTAGCCTGAATTGGGAACCAAGCAAGGGAAAATGGCTGGGGTTCTCAACATTCAGTTGGTAAACGTCTAGTTAATTCCCTTGTTTTCAGTAGAGCACAATGGGCATGCAGATTCCTTAGCCACAGACACTGTCTGACCCTCTCCACTGTGGTCAGTTTGAGGCCATGTCCAAGGTTTCCATGTGTTTCAGATGACCTCTGTGCAGTGAGAGCCACTTCATACAATCTTTGTCCTCGAAGGAATTACTCCCTGTGGTAATTTCTTCAAAATCTCTTAAATACAGATGTTAAAAATATCTTTTTGATATTATGAGTCATAAATACAAGAACTTTCTACATTGTGTTCTCTGGATATTAAGTAGAGAAGATTCATCCAAGTACAGATCAACAGAATAATTTACAGATAATGAAAAAAAGGTACATATCTTAAAAAAAAAAACCCACATTACTAATTAAAGCACCTATTGATTAGAAATGGATACATTTCTTGTTGTTGGAGTTTGATACATGTATTCAATTTGTACCGTTAAAGTAAAGGGGTGGGGGAGATTCTTATTGATTTCTGAATTTGACACTTGTTAACATGCTATTTTGTATCAGTGACATATGATTGGCTTTAAATGCCTGAACACTGGCAGTACAAGCACATTTTTTTTTCTCTTTTCATTTCTTGTACCAAGCTCTTGATGTCATATAAAATATCTTCCTGGAGAGTACATTGATGGTGCTTTTATCATAATTATGATTATTATCACCTACTCCCATCATTTGGGACCATCCATTTTCTTGCTGTATGAAAGGAATAGCTTTTTAAGTCACATGACCTTTTTAAAAGAGTAGAAATTGGAAAATAAGTTGAAACTTCCATCTGAACTGACCTTTGACTTAAATATAGCTGCAGCCTTTTCAGAGATTGCCAATCTCAGTGTGAGACAATATATTTTTTCCTTTCAAAACTTTTTCTTTAGAAAGCTATTTCATAAAAAATGAAAAATAATTAATAGGTCCTATGAAAAGATGAGGGGCCAAGTTCTAATTATAGCTGTGAATTCACTGTGTCTGTCAAAGTGGGAGAAGGGCATTTGTAAAACTATAGCACTCTGTAAAACGTAATTGCAAAACTGATCTGTAAATCAGCCAGTGTATCCAGTTCTCTCAATTCCAGGAAGAGAGATGGTCATCACTGCCAATGTTAAGCATTCCTAAGTAAGGATCTAGCCCACTACCTACTATAATTTAAATACTGAATACTCTGTCAAAGTTTGAGCCTTTTAATGTTAGTAAGCTCAGTTAAGAGTGCTTTACATTTGGACAATTTAAAGGCTCCTGTGGCAGATCTAGCATCTAATCTATGAGTGAATCTTACGGGATTTGCATTATTGACTGATGAATAATACTGACTTGAAACAAATGTTTAACTCTCATTTACAAATGAGTGTTGAGGGAAATTCAGAAACTGTTTAAAAAGTCTAATGAAATACTTGAAAACAAATTACTCTTGAGAAAGTATAAGCTTTCCAATTTAGGCAGTCCTTCAAAAGATAGCTCATGGATTTATTCTAAAATATGACTAAATTTTCTATTTTTTATTTTGAAGTGCTTCAGGTGTGTAGAATTGTGCAGAAAATAGTATAGCAGATGCTTACTCATACGTCTACCATCCAGACCCAAACTATATTATATCTGCCATAATTTTTTTTCATATCATTTTTGTTTTTAAGGAAATAAAATTGAGAAAACTAAAGCTAAAGCTCTTCCTTTGTCTCTTCAACTATCCTGAAATTTATGGAAAGTGTTCCCATATGAATTTTTAAATTTTTAACAGTTTAAAGTATCATTTGGATATTTAGAATTGTTTTAAGTACTGAATTGTTTTAAGTACTTAAAATGAATATGAGCAGTATTATGTTGTACTTATGTTGTCTTATGCAACTTTTTTTATTCACTTTTATATTTTTTTAATTTATTCACATTTATCGATTGGTATGTAGGCAGATAGACAGATTGATCTAGTTTTTCTCTTTTACTTCCTGCTGCTTCAAAAAAATTTATTTTACAGGAATAAACCAAGTTGTATTGATCCTTACTTTTACTAAAGTTGTTTTTAGTATTTTACTATTACAAACAGTGCTACAATAAATATATTTGCCCAAACCTCCTTGATAATATGTGTAAAAGTTTCTTTAGGGCAGTGGTTCCCAACAGAAGATGGTTTTGCCCCTAGGGCAATTAGACAATGTCTGAGACATTTTGGATTGTCATGTCTGGTCAGGGGATACTATTGTTATGAGATGGATAGAGGCCAGGGATACTGCTAAACATCCTACCGTGCACAGGGCAACAAAGAATTATCTAGCCATAAATGTCAATATTACTAAGGTTGAGAAGTTCTACTCTAGGATGTGTAACTAGAAAAACTAAATAGAGAGTTGTACTGTGATCATGGATATTGAATTCAGTAGCCTAAAGGTAACAGTTCCTCTCAAATTAATCTATAAATTCAGTCTAGTTCTAGTTAATATTCCCATATGGTTTTACACAGAATTTGACAAACATATCCCATAAGTATATTTTTTAGTCTTCCCAGCACTATCAGTGGGTCTAAAGCACACTGCTCTGATGGCTCAAATTCATAAATTTGTAACATACAAAGGTTGTCTGATTATCTTCCAATAGTGTGTTTTTCAAAAAAGAATTTTTCTCAGGCTGGATTTGGTGTGGTATCATTTGACCCAGTTGGTGCCATGTTTCTTTTTCTTAAAGTATTTATTTGGCCTTAACACTTGCAGCCTTTTCAGCTCCTATAGGCTATAATGCCTATCATTAACATTTAAAACTTCAGCATAGACTGGTTATAGGCTCCAAAGGCTATATAACGTCAACTCTAGGGGCAATCAGTGCCCTAAATGAGAATCCACGTTCTAGATAGCATTATTTCAGAAAGAAGCACACCTCAGAAGTTAATTTCTCCGCTTTCCTAGCCATCCGTGTCTTCATCAACTCTTGAAATTTTACTAAACATTACATTTAATGTCAGAAATGAGTTTTCATTGTTAAATTAGCACAATGAATAGTAAAATGGGCTCTCCTTGGTGAAATAAATGTGGTTTGAAGTTTACACAGTGCGGTTATTTAAAGGTTTTATTTTGGTTTTAGAGAATCATCTTTCTCTCTATGCATTCAGTTCAATATTCCTGTTGTTTTTCTGTTGTGAATTATATAAAACAAAACAAAATAAAACAAAACAAAACAAAACAAAACCTTGGCTTTGATTACTTCCATTAGGGAATTATAAACTTCCCCACAGAATCTTCGAGGTCTGCTACACATTGCAAGTTTCTGCTAAGTTTACCATTTCCCCAAGGCCCTAATGAAGTTGGAACTAGATCTTAATTATTGTTGTAACCTTGTTGACCAACACTGGTATCATAATATATTTGGCCTGGAGTGGTCCATTCTGACAGCTTCATTATCAGCTTGGGAGCTGTGGCTGGTTGTTGTGGTAGTCAATTGTTCCTTCTCTTTAAATTTAATGGTTTCAAACATAAATAGAGTGCTGAGTACTATAGTCCCCTTCCTTGATTATATGTTCTGATTCCTCTGGGTTTATATAATATAGTAATTGTTTATTTAGTTTACTCATTCATTTGACTGATTACTGAGCACCAACCTGGTTTAGGATCTTATCTCACCTGCATATGTCAGGTTACCTCATGAGGCCTGGGATTTTCTTCTATATTGCTTTTTTACTAGTTGTCTCCTCTTTAAAACTCCTGTGTTAGGTACCCCTTCTAAGGGCTCCAGTTCACTCTGTGCTTCTCTACAAATAGCATTGGTGCCACACTGGAATGTTAACTGCTTAGCAGTGGTATAAATTCAGATTACCTGGTTCCAAATCCTAGCTCCATGACCCAAAGGAAGTTATATATTTTCTCTGAGTTTTTATTTCTTCATCTATTAAATGGAAATAATAATCTACCTATCTAATAGATTTGTGATAATTATATTAACTCATTCAGCATATAGTTATGAGGGACTACTATGTCTGTCAGTCCATGATTCCTAGTACTGAAGATAGGGTAAAGGACAGAACAAAATCCCAGTCCTGCTTACACTTTAGTAGGAAAGAGACAATAAACATATAAAGATGTAGCATGTCATGGGGCTAGAGAGTAACTGAGAGTATGTATTAGAGAGGAGGGGACATTGACTAGAAACTGAATGAAGATGGAGAGCACTGAGAAAAAAAGCAAGGTTTTTGGAGGGTACAGTGGGGTGAGGGTGGGATGGGATGTAAAGATCAGTCCTGGCCATGTGAAGTCTGAGATTCCCATTATTCATTGGAGTGGAGAAGTTGAGTATCTGGTTTTATTACAGGCTGAATTGTATCCACCCAAATTCATATGGTGAAGTCCTAATCCCAGTTCCTCATCATGTGACTTTATTTGGAGAGGGGTCTATAAAGAGGTAATCAAGGTAAAATGGGTGGGTCCTAATCCAACACAACTGGTTTCTTATAAGAAGAGGAAATTAGGACACAGACATGCACAGAAGGAGGACCAAGTAGAGACAGAGGAGCCAAGGAGCAAGGCCTTAGAAGAAACCAATCCTGCTGACCCCTGGGACTTCTAGTCTCCAGAACAGTCTGAGAAAATACATTTCTGTTGTTGAAACCACCCAGTCTGTGTTATTTTGTTATGGCAGCCCTAGCAAACAAATTGAATAGCTGAGTAGGCAGTCTACTGTTTGAGGGACACAAAGGGATGCTGGAGGGATTGGTACATGGAAGGAGTTTAAAATTACCGAGAGCAAATAGATCACCTAGGAAGGTATGAGGCCAGAGGTGAGAAAAGATCTGAGAGCTGAGGCCTGACACACTCCCACATTGAGACATCAGGGAGATGAAGAGGAACTAGCAAAGGAGATGGAAGAGGAGCGGCTGATGAGATAAGAGGACAGCAGGGGAGTGGTGTTCAGGAAGGCAAGTATAGGAAGTAAGTATTTCAAGACAGACGGAGAGGTCGACTTTGTCAAATCCACCTGAGAGTTTGAGCAAGATGAGGACTGACAAGGGTTCAACTGAATTTGGCAACTTGATGAAACTTAGTGACCCTGAGCACCGTGATTTCAGTGGATTACGGGAACAAAAGCCTAAATTGTGTCATTTCAGGATAGAAGAGGAGAAGATGCAGATGCAGAGACGGTGAGTAAAGACAACTTATTCAAGGATTAAATACGATAAGACGTTTAAAGTGCTTAGAACAGTTCCTGGCACACAGTATGCTTTCAACCAATGTTAGCTACTGCTTGTAATATCCTCATTACTGTTATTATTTACCACTTGGCCGCAAGCTTCACAAGGGTAGGGACGTGACTATTTTTGTTGAGGTGTTTATTTTCAGAACCTAGTGTAGCATGTAGACTCCTCTTTCACTCACATAGAAAAGAAGACTCAAACAAATCTTTTGGTAGACCGATAAAGATTCACTCTGCCACAAAGGAGAAACTGCTAGTAGCTCTCTAGCTAAAAATAACTGTACCATAGAGCATCTTTTAAAAAGGCCAGTTTAAGGATGCCTGGGTGGCTCAGTTGGTTAAGTGTCTGACTTTAGCTCAGGTCACGATCTCACAGTGTGTGGGTTTGAGCCCCGCATCGGGCTCTGTACTGACAGCTCAGAGCCTGGAGCCTGCTTCAGATTCTGTGTCTCCCTCTCTCTCTGCCCCTTCCCCACTCATGGTTTGTCTCTCTCTCTCTCTCTGTCTCAAAAATACGTAAATATTAAAAAGGCCAGTTCACTTCTTTGGAACTTTGGTACAAGCTCGCAGAAGAGATACACAAGCAAAGGAGGCCCTCACTCAGAAGTAGTCAAAACTGAATGTTATCTAGCAAAAGGTAGTGTCAGTAGCAGAATTTTGAGACAAATATTGTTGAGAAGCAGAACAGCACACACAGACACACACAGACAAACGCAAATGCACACACATACATACACTCATGGTAAGGGAGAGAAGAACCTGAGAAAAGGGAAAGAAAGACATGGTTTTTTCTGATCAGTTTGCTGGGCAGGTCAAGAAGAGTTTCATTACATCCTGTCCTCCTGACAATGGTATTCCTACTGTAGGAATACACAGTTCACTCAGTGCTCAGTTCACAGAGCACTTTCACATATGTGACCTCATGTATCCTTCTCAACAGCTCTCTGAAGAAGGCATTGTAAACTTTATTTTACAGAAGAGAAAATTAAGGTTCTTAATTGCAGAAGGTTCTGCAACTTGTTTATTGTCAGACAGGGAGATTTAGTTAGGCTCCTTACTTATTTAGCACTTGATTGTGACTTCAACATATCCATTCTTAAATTGATGAATTTGAAGAGTACTCCTCTGGGGTGATTTTTTCCCAGGACTGCCCCCCTTTTCATCCACCATACACTTTCTTATTTCTCTTTAGAAAAGCCTTGAAATGGTGTTAAAGAGCCCCTTTGTCTTCTTTTATAATGAATGTTTATTATAGATTTAATGTAATATTGAAATCAATGCCACACATCCTTGGCTCTTTAGCTTATGAAGAATTTGGTAAACAAAACAAACAAAACAAATCTGTAGAAATCTCATTATGATCCAATTCTCAGAAATATTAATTCAGGTAAATAAAATAAGACAAAAAATCTTTAATTTTCACTGTTTAAACAAAGCTCATGAAATTTAAGGCATTGTATACTGACGCACAACATTGATTGAGAAGGGGCTAGGTTACTTTGTTCATGGACGATGTAGGTTTTACATAGCGGCACTTGGCTCAAATGCTTACACTTGAAAGTCCAAGGTGCTAGGCTCTGATACATCCTGGTTAGGGGTGGGTACAACCTCACGATCACAGGAAAATTTCAGATTGATCCATGTTGAATTTCCTTTCTCCCTGAAAGGCTGACACCTTCAGCTAAGTGGCTGAATGAGCATCAGATGGGTTTAGAAAGAGAGGAATACAAGAGGTAACTTGTCCTGGGCAGTCACCAAAGGACTGGTCAGAAAAGAAGAAAAAATATGTTCGTGGTCTTTTCAATACATTGTGGACTGCTAAAGAAACTGTCTCTATCCAACCCTGTTGGCATGGAAAGGCTAATCCACAATGCCCTAAGGAAGGGTGCTTTACTCAGAAATGTGGCATTCAGTTTCTGTAACCCTGCATGGAAATTCCTTTTAATGCTGTACATTTCACAAAATGCAGTAATTGCCTTGGGGTATAATGAATTACAAAAGATGGGAGTAATCACAAAGAAAGAGCATAAAGGCGAGGGAAATGCATAGAAACCTCATTGTTTCCAATGATCATCAAAAATAGGTCAGACAACAACTTCTGCTTTGATGTTTCATGTTTTTATTTTTAAGGAATTCTGTAGCAGTGAAATGTAACCTCAGCAAATGAAAACTACGTTCAGTAAAGAGCCAGAGAACTCCTTACAGGAAGAGTGTGGGATGAGTCATTTTCATGAATTATTTGAATAGAATCTCAATTGTTATGATTTCCATAAAATGTTTTTCTTAGTTTTACTTTTCTTTCAGTTTGATCCGCTAAACTGGGTATAGACAGGTGGGAATGATTTTACATGGAAATTATGCTCATATCTTCTTTGGCAAAATTAGAGGCATTCTTATCATACATTGTAGGCAACGTGAAGAGGGGAGTGGTCATATAGACCTGGTTTTAACATTGGTTTCTACCACTTGCTAGCTGTGTAAAATGGGATGATTATAATGTCTTACGCTGTTTACAGGAGGATATAAGGAAGTAATGTATGCCAAACTCCTGATATATCTGGAGTATGTAGGGGGCTACTTTATCATCTCCTGAAATAGTCATCAAATGCCCAGAGGAAACTGTGTGTGTGTGTGTGTGTGTGTGTGTGTGTGTGTGTGGTAGTGGGTGGGATTGTTTTGCGCTACTGGAGATTTGAATTTCTGCTCTGGATGAAGTTAGGCATGTAGACAGACGTACTTCGTGTGGCCACTTAAGAGAAGCTGAAACTCCCAATATCCCATCTTACCTGTGGCCTTCAGCCTTTCTTCTCAACAAGAGGTCTAGTTTTCATCACTTTTGTACTTTTAAGGTTTTGATAAACAAAAGAGCCAGAAAAAAAAGAAAGATCCAAGACTCAGTGGGATGTACACAGTTCACTCCTCTCTGCCTCTCTCATTCTGCCTGTCATAAATTCTTGGTAACTGTTAAGACGTCTCAAATGTATCAGCAGTTAAGCATGAGATTATTGTTTGTGGTAGACCTGCACCACATGCTGCAGAGATTATATCAAAACTCTTAATTTCAATTCTGTTGCAGGGGAAGAAATCATTTTCCTCTACCCATCTTTGGTTCATTGACTGAGGCTGTGCAAATTAGATGGGTGAAAGACAGATTACAAGAGAAAACAAACAAGTTTATTAACATATGTATCTTGCACGCACGAAAATACTCAGTGATGAGTAACTCAAAGGGGTGGTTAGAACTTGGGCTTATATAGCATCTTAGAAAAGAACAACAATTTTGTAGAGGAGTGACAAGTAAAAAAGAACTTTGAACTTCTAAGGGCAGCAAATTTTGGGGAGGCAAATATATGGGGAAACTAATGGAAGATAAGGGCTGGTTAGTAAGGTTTGTTCGTGTAGACTCTTGGTGCTATCTTGTCTCTGATGACAAGGTTGTTATCCCCTTCATGGTATGTTCTGTTTACAGGTGGATAAAGGGAAGGCAGAGAGTTCAGCCTGTGCTTTGTCTCAAATGCCTTCAGCTCAAAATAGTCCTATGCTGGAGGACTACATTGGGGTGGTATGCTCTGAACCCGTTCAACTCACTAATAAATGTGAACTCATCTGCAGTTCAGATGCGGTAGACGTAGTTTCAATTCTGTGTTGAGAAGTCTTTCTGCAAATAAACATAAACCAAATTAAAAAAAAAAAAAGAAAAGTCTTTCTGCAATGCTGGTGAGACTCATTTGGACACTGTCACTCACCCATTGACTCCCTCTTGTCAGCAGTATATGCAAATTACCCTCTAGTTTAAGAAATGAATATTCATGGAGACGATGATGATATAACCAAGTTTGAAAGGCATAGCTAATGCTATTGGGCAGCTATCTCTCCTAGGATCAACTCAGAACAGGGATAGGGATGTATTCACCACACACACACACACACACAGACGTATGTATATAACCTTTAAATGTTTTTTCATGTTTTGCCTATAGTAAAAGAGATATCCTTTCTTAATATAGATCCCAGAAAGAAAATTTATCAAATTCTTTTAGGTTCCACATCTGTAAAAAGGAGATAAGCTCACTACAAGCATTGATGCAGTAAAGTCTACCCAATTTTCGAAATGAACTCTAAATTCCCTGTGTGCTGTTTCTGCCTATATCATCTATTCAGCTACTATAAATGCATGTCACTTCCCTTTACCTGCATTGAGGCAGTTTAATGCTTATTTTCAATATTTAGGTAGATGGCTTCATACAGTCTTTCATTTCATTTTAGTTTATAAAATTTTAGATATTCACCAACATGCCATTGGGCACACCTCTAAACCAGCCTTCAAAACATTTTCTGTTGAAAAACTGATAGGACTCAGACAGTTGCCTGAAGCAAATATATGCATCCTCTGAACGCCGATGAATATACAGAGAGGGAGAAAAGGAAAGGAGAGGAGGGGAGGGGAGGGGAGAGGAGGGGAGAGGAGAAAGGGGAAAAGGGAAAGGAAAAAGGGAAAAGGGGAAAGGGGAAAGGAGAGAGGGGAAAGAAAAAGACTGACCAGGGGAAGAAAACGACATGTTTGTATTTAGACCTATTGACTTGTTTTCATTAAGTCTGTCTGCACTAATCATAGAAGCTGGGCTTCAGGCTGGTGCTGTGCAAAGTGAGGCTGTGATAATAATTTTTCCCCTCTCCAGGTGGGTGTTCTCTCCTGCAAATGAGGGCTCTTTCTTTCTAGGATTCAGGCAGAACTCACTAATCAGACTAGCTTTCTCTTGTTACCTTCTTATTCTGAACTTCTTATACCCACCAACCAAAACACATTTTCTTTTAACTCTCTGGCCCTCAGTTTGTCAGGACTGAGACTTCACCAACCTAAAGAGAGGTACTAGTAAGTGAAGTAAATTTCCTTTCATAGTTTTGCATTCACATTTTTATCCTAGGAGGACAAGGACTTACCTACAGAAGTAATGTGAGTGTTCCAAATGTTAGATGCTTGAATGTAGACTACTTTTGTAGTGTGACTTCCTAATAATAAGCTCTCTCTTAGATTATGATTACGGGTTGCCATGAACACTATGGGACAGGTGCCACTGATGTCCCAATTTTATAGATGATGCAATAGCACTGAGAGTTAAGTGACTTACCCAAGGTAAGTTGGATACCTCTGTTGACTCTTGTCTAGCATTTTCTCCAAATCTATTTGAACAGGAAGCAAAAACAGTGTTGAAATCCAGTTATCGTTCTTGTTGTGCACTCTTGTAACACAGCTGTCAGTTTTTTAATGGGGCTCCTGGATCCAAGGACTGGACTTACATTTTGGCCCAGACTCCAGTTATGTACACATCTCTCTGCCTGGCCAGTCGCCAGAACTTGCTAATGAACAGGTCTAATGTCTGACTTGTTTTGCTGTAAATAATCTTCCCTGCATTGTGGATGAATCTCAAGTATACCAACAGGTTCTTTCCATGCACAGGAGTATTATTCTATATATCCTACAGGTGCTGGAAACAGATCTACAGAGGATTTGTGGTTTGCTTCAAGTTTCACAGACTACTTAAACCTCTACTAGAAAGCATGGAAGGAAAATTTTCCTATTCATAGGTCTGAAAATTAAACACTGAAAATGAACTGTTATAAATATGTTCAAAGAAGACATTTATCTCAAGGGCCCTGCAGTCCTTGATCAATGGCTTTTAATTTTTTAAGTTTATTTATTTATTTTTGAGAGAGAGAGAGAGAGAGAGAGAAGAGAGAGAGAGAGAGAGAAAGAGAGAGAGAGAGAGAGAGAGACACAGCATGAGTGGGGAAGGGGCAGAGAGAGAAGGAGACAGAGTATCTGATGTGGGCTCTGCCCAGACAGCAGAGAGTCCCATGTGGGGCTTGAACCCATGAACCAGGAGATCATGACCTGAGCTGAAAGCAGACACTTAACCAACTGAGCCACCCAGGTGCCCCTCTGTTCAACAGCTTTTAAAGACTGAATGTGAATACCGATGGCTATGCTCTGTCATCACCTAGCTAATCTCTAAACACTCTGGGTCCCACGTGTTTGAATAGTTAACTGTGACCCTTTCCTTGCACAGCTTGTGCCTGCCGAATAACGGTTGATCTAGTGTGTTCACCCCCTAGGTTTGTTTCACTCTTGTTAAGTGATAGGAACTCAAGAAGTGGGAATTTTTGTTTTTGGTGATGCTAGGGCTTCATAGTGGAGGTGTTCCGTTATGTTCTTCATATAAACATGTGGCCGGGGTTTGTGAGAAAGAGTGAGTCCATCAGAGAACTGGCTCTCTTCTTTCTCTTCATAAAGAAGTGCTTAAAAACAATGCTTCTGCACCAAATATCCTGGTTCTCTGCGGCAGTGCCAAATCCTGTAGTACAGTCTTTATTTAAAAGCCATGTGTCCTGAAGTCAACATGTTCTTGTGGATACTGCTACAATTGGAAGCAAGATGAATTTATAGGAAAAACATGTTAAAATATAAACATGTATTAATAGCTTCAAAGAGCTGGAACTTAAAGTAACACATTCAGAATCACTTTCCCTTATTTCTAGAAGCCCATGGCTATTTATTAAAATAATATGCAATTATACACTAAGAACATTGGGTGTGGGTAGTTTATTCACAAGTTATGTGTTGGGTCCTTTCTTGCCCAGTGCCTAGTATATAACAGGCACTCAATAAATGTTTTCTTATCATGAAACTGAAACCTCTAGGCATTAAAGATGAAATTGATAAAATTTTAAAAGCCATACTTTTGTGTGCTTATTCCCTATTTTATGCGATCATTCCACACTGGCAACTATTTCCCCACTCCTCCCCCGCCCCACATTGGATGAATTGAGGACATTCTTTACTTTAAGTGGAATAATTATAGAGATGTTACAAACCTTACTTGCATACATTAGCAAACCAGATGTGTGGATGAAAGCATCGTTTTCACTACGTGCTCCCATTTGCCCAAAGGATTGATGTGTGTTTCTTTTAATCAATTCCTTTATTGGTTTTCACTGTGTACTTTGGCTTTTTTAGAGATACAGATACAGTCCTTCTAGGTAGTCGAATGTCTGCCTAGACTGTGAAGCTCAAGTATGGTTTAAGTGGTCCTGAGATGCTATTACCAAAATAAATAGATTGCATTTATTAAAGTGAAAGACTAAGCATTTGGTAGAATTATTCAAAGGGTAGAGCAATGAAGCTAGTAAGTCTTTTGTAGACTGGAATGCTTTTTGATCTTCATTTCCCTTTTATTAACAGCTGCATATCTTCATATTAGGGTAAGTGAGGCTAAGAAGCTCTCTTCAAAATATGTTACTTATACTGATCAGACAATTATCACAGATTATGTAGATCTAGTATATTCAGTAAAGCTGACTAGAGCATTTGAGTATTACTATATTCTTGTAGTAGGATAATACAAAGTCATGAACTAGTAAGAAGTAATTCACTAATTATTTGGGATTAGTAGTTTTGATGTCATTATTGATTTGAATTTGGTCTCATTACCTCCAAGTGGTATACTAAAGTAGTATTAACTGAGCATCTATTTGTACATTATATAAGATGGGCGCTGACTTACTAAGGTCAACAAAAGTTATTCTGTTTTCTGCGTAGGGAAAAAAAAAATAATTTCCCCCTCTCCTTCTGAGTTCTTGGCTAAGACACCTGTAATAAAAAGCAAGTTAATAAGAGAAAAACAAGAAGTTTATTAACATGTTTGCCTTATATACACACGGGAGATACCCAGGGGAAAATGAGTAACTTGAGGTGGCTTTGAACTTTTGACTTATATAGCATCTTACACACACACACACACACAAATTTCTGGAAAACATGGCAGGACAAAGGACAACAGTTTTAGGCTTCCAAGGAAAAAGATAAAGCGTAGTTAGAGAGTTTGTTATGTAAGATTCCTCTGGTACTGTCTATAGACTGATAGAGTCTTAATCTCTCTAGGTGATTAACTTTTGTCCTTTTTGGTAGAGAGTGCGGGAGCGACATCTTTGAAAATTTATGTCCAGATTTTACACAAATAGGGGCTGGGTAGGAGGATTTTTTGTGTTTGCTTCTTCTCAAAACAGTTCTTATGCCAAAGCGGCATATTTTGGGTAGCATATTCTGTTACCCTTCATTAGGAAACTGAATAAATAAATGCCCATGAGATCACTACATAAATATCACATGCAAAGATATTCTGAGCATAGGTATATATACATTGGGAAAATTCTAAATATAACCAGCCAAAAGTGTTTTTAGTAATAATGCACAGGAAATTCTAGCACACTGTTTCTTTTTCATTTTGATCACATAAAACCTTTGCATCCATTTGACTGTTCTACTTCTCAGCAAGATATTATAGTACTCTAGGGCCCTGGCAAACCATCTAAAATAGAGGAGAGAATGAGCTAGAAGAATCATGCTCAATGATTACTTACTCAACAGTTTTCAGGGGCTAAAATGTCAGTGATTTTTTTTGAAGTCTTATTTTCCTTAATTTGCAAACAATTTACCTTAAATTTCATTTCTGTCAACCCTGGAAAACATTTATTAAATAAGTCGGCAAACTACATTTTCTTCTAACTTGATATTTTTTCCCATAAATAACATAAGACCATCACAATAAACTAAAAGCCATAACTTGTGCACATTTCTTATATTATCAACACAAGTTTAAATATGATAGCAGAATTTGAAGTAATTTATGACTTTTTATGATTTGACCAAGTGGTTTTAAATGCTATTTTGGATCTTGCCTATGAGATGTGTGGATTTTTTAATATAGCAACCTAATAGGATTGAAAACTCCCTGAAGGAAGATATATTACAGGTCCTCAGTAGTTTATCCATATTTCCGAAAGTCAAAAAGCTTTGAAAACTATAAGTTTTTTCCTTTTTATTTGGTTGTGAATCTTGACGTGATTTGAACTTATTTTGTGGCCAAACATGAACTGAATGTGAGGTTGTTTTGGTCATTAATTATTTTACTAATGTGAATATTTATACATTATGTTGCAGAAATATTATTAGGTTTCATTACAGGTGTTACTGTAGACCTACTGGAATGTTACTAAATATAAGATAAATGAGCAACATTACCTCTATAAAAGTAGAAAAACATTGCATTTTTAAATGTTGATTTATTTCTTTTTAAAAATTTTTTATGCTTATTTATTTTTGAGAGAGAGAGACAGCATGAGTGGGGGAGGGACAGGGAGAGGGAGACACAGAATCTGAAATAGACTTCAGGCTCTGAGCTGTCAGCACAGATCCCAGTGTGGACCTTGAACCCATGAACCATGAGATCATGAATGAGCTGAAGTCAGACGCTTAACCAACTGAGACACCCAGGCACCTCCAAAAAATTACATTTTAAAACACATCAGTTTCCATGAATGAACTGTCAGATTGTGGCTTTGTATTACCATTAGTTCTATTTTATTTTATTTTATTTTATTTTATATTTTATTTTATTTTATTTTATTTTTTTAAGTTTCTTTATTGTTTTTGAGAGAAAGAGGTCATAAGCAGGGTGGGGGCAGAGAGAGAGAGGGGAGAGAGACAATCCTAAGCAGGCTCTGCACTCACAGTGCAGGGATCGAACTTACAAACTGTGAGATCATGACCTGAGCCAAAATCAGGAGTCGGACACTCAACTGACTACCCAAACACCAAACCTCCCCCCATTAGTTTTATTTTAAGGCGTCTTGTCAAATAAAGACTTGTGCACTACAGTTTCTATATGTGTATTTATGACATGGTCTGAGTCTGAATATACATTTAGGCCAGAGCTAACTGCACCATTCTAGATCATTTTCCTGCATTTTTCTGTGTACTGAGGAAGTGGTGTATCTGTGGCTGAACCTTGAACTCTGCTTTATAAATATTTTTGAAGCTGTCCAAACAGGAAGCAAAGCGATGGGTTCAAAATCATGTCCAAAGCTCACTGGCTTCTGAGCTGAATTAAGTGAATTTGAGACTCACTCATGTGAGTCTCTATCCTTATATAAGTGTTTTTCTCTATTGTAAATAGTTTGCTAGCCCTCATGAGATAACCCATCCACTGCAATGCTTTTTCTTATATGAGGCTTATCACTGGGAAGAGAAGAAAAAAATTCAGAATATTCCAGACCGACCTAGAGAACTCTTCCTGTTACAGTACAGTTAAAGGGTCGCTAATAAGAGAAAGAGGAAGAGAAGAACATAACTGAACATCTCCAATGTGACATGTGCTTCCTTTTATCTACTCCTAATGGTAACCATTTGAAGGGGAATTATCCCTATTTTACATCTAAAGGAAATGGAGGAGGATGCCTGAGTGGCTCAGTCAGTTAAATGATTAACTCTTGATTTTGGCTCAGGTCATGATCTCATGGTCATGGGTTTGAGTCCTGTGTTAGGCTCTGTGCTGACAGCACTGAGCCTGCTTAGGATTCTCTCTCTCCCTCTGTCTCTGCCCTTCCCCGCTTATGCGTGCTCCCTAAATAAATAAATAAACAAATGAAGGAAATGGAGGTTCAGGAATATTAAATGCCTTGACCAAGTTCTAGAGCCAGAAGCTCCAGAAGCCAGTCCCCTTACCTGAAACCATGTCTCTATAATGCCAAAGTGCTATGCAGCCCTCCCAAGGTTAATGCCGTAGAAGGCTTGTAACCAACTGAACATCTGATATAAGCATGTGTTTGTGGTCATGGGGTATGCATTGAGAAACATGCCCCAGGCAAGTCTTATGGATTTTGAGAGTGCTTTGGGATGAGATCTGAACCTTCCTCAAAGACTTACCACCCCACCCCCATTGACTCCGAGTGCAGGCGCTCTCACATTCTCATACAGTTGCAGGCTTCGCACTTGCTCCTGCCCTGTCTGGAAAGCTCATCTTCTCCTCTGTCACTGGGTTAACTCCTTCATGTCCTTAGACACCCAGCTCAGGGAGCCTCAACCCCAGAAGTGCTTAGATGCCCTTCTCCTGTGCTCCATGGGACCCTCTGTTTTCCTTTACCATAGTGCCAATCATTCCATTTGGTAGAGTTTCATTCTACTTTTCTTTGGTCTCGTATTCAGGTGCGAGACTCTAAAGGGTGGGATGATGATTTTACTTTTTATTTCACTTATTCTTACTGAATATAATTTTCACAATACTAAGTACTCAATGAAATTAAATGGATTGATGTTAATTAAATTCTACAAATAGAGAAAAATAGGATTTTATCCCTTTGGCATAATATTCTCTCTGTCTTTTCCTTTGAATCAACATATGTGTGGTTTTGTAAATAGGGTAAGACGGCTTACTGAGATGAGAGAAATGCCCTATGCTTAAGTAAAATCAGCAGTAACACATTCAGTAATCATGAGAAAAGTCCCATTTTTTTCTTTACTCAAATGAGGTCTGCTCTGATACTATGAAATAATCTTAAAAATACATTTTAAAAAAACCCTACACTTGAATGCCTTCTGCTTTAAAGGTTCTCACTTACGTTCATACTGAATTTTTAGTTTATATTTTCTGAGAGTGCAACCATATGTTCAAACAATTGTTTTGACTGTGAAATTCCTTAGAAGTGATCCCAAAATACTGAGGTGACAGTTGGGAACCTGTACTGATGCTCTGGGCTCCTTTGAAAATACGTGGAGTATCAAATTCCTCAGGACAGACTGCAGGCATCACTAGCCTTCGGAACAATTGCACATCCTAGATTTTTACCTTGTCATTTCTCAGTGTGGTGCTCTCTTGCCTCATAATATCGTGACTGTCCCACAGTAGTTTGTTAGAGCAAAACACAAGTCTTTGAATTTGAGATTGGAGAGGTGGTGGGATCAGGTTTTGTTTTGTTTTATTTTCAGTCTGGGATATGCTCACTGTATACCTGTATATCTCAACATCCACATAGTTTATTATGCATTTCTCATTCTGTTATAAAAGCCAAAACGTGACTGCAAATTACTTATAACCAATAATACCCTGTGTCTCACTGGGGAGAAAAAAAGTGAATACCAAGGAAAAAGGAAAACAAATGTCTTGCTTGGTTCTAGTGATATTTTTCTAGCATATACTATATAATGGTATGCATGTTTCCTGCTTTAATGGACTTAAGAATTTCCGTATTACTAAATACAGTTTTATTGTTGTGCCAACACATACAAATTGTTAGACTAGAGCCTGTTGTCAATATACATTTCTGAGGAACACTGCATCATGATCGTTATTTATTTTCCATGTGAACAGATGCTCTTCTGTTTTGAGATTATACTAAAAATTTTGGACTAGCGTATAGTATTCCAGTTTGAATGCAGAATTTATCTCTGGATTTTTGAGATAAAGAGGTCTTTACTCAAGGAGACTGATAGTTTTACCACGAACATGGAATCAATGAACACAGAAAACCTGACAATCACTCTGAGGACTTCACAAGTTGGAAAGGCAAAGGTGCTTTGACCTTCCACCCCTAGTGCTCTTCTCCTTTGGATATTCCTTAACAAAGCACTATGTGGTCCTGCAATGAATGTCTTTACCTCTATCTGCAATATGATTGCAGATATATGATTACTGGTATATATGATTATTTGTGTTTCATTTTAATGCAATATTTTAACTAAACGGAACATGGAAATGGATGTTCCTAATATCATCCAGTTGTTTGTTTTCCCTTTAGCTTTTAAGACATTGACTTCTCTTGCTTTTTATTCTATCTCTTGGACTATATTTTTTTGAATTAGCCTCAGAATATGGTTTTTATGCAGTAGGCAATGAATGAGGGGTCGTGGGAGGTTTTTGAACATGCAGGGGATATAACTGGGGATGGCTTTTGGAAAATGAACCTGGTCCCATTTTGTAGAATAGATTGGACCTGGGAGAAGTAGAAAATAGGAAGCTTGATTGGGAGGCTGTCATAATTTCAGTGAGAGACCATAGAAGATCACATCAGGGCTGTGTCAGTGGAAAGAGGAAGATGTAATTGTGCAGAGACAAGACTTGATGTTGTATAAGCAATACAATGTATGTGGCAAGGGAGAAAGAGATGCCAAAAGTGATTCTGAAAGTTTGGGTCTTATTGATTTCAAGAATCATGGTAATAATTCAAAAATAGGGAATATAGGAGGAAGAGAAATTTATTTTCAAAGACATAGGTTCAGTTGTGTTTTATTTTTTTATATATTATTTTATTTATTTTTCATTAACTTGTTTTATTTTTTATTTTTTTTTAATTTACATCCAAATTAGTTAGCATATAGTGCAACAATGATTTCAGGAGTAGATTCCTTACTGCCCCTTACCCATTTAGCCCATCCCCCCTCCCACAAGCCCTCCTGTAACCCTCTGTTTGTTCTCCATATTTATGAGTCTATTCTGTTTTGTGCCCCTCCCTGTTTTTATATTATTTTTGTTTCCCTTCCCTTATGTTCTTCTGTTTTGTCTCTAAAAGTCCTCATATGAGGGAAATCATATGATTTTTGTCTTTCTCTGACTGACTAATTTCACTTAGCATAATACTCTCCAGTTCCATCCACGTAGTTGCAAATGGCAAAATTTCATTCTTCTTGATTCCCAAGTAATACTCCATTGTATATATATACCACTTCTTCTTTATCCATTCACCCATCGATGGACATTTGGGCTCTTTCCATACTTTGGCTATTGTGGATAGTGCTGCTGTAAACATGGGGGTGCATGTGTCCTTTAGAAACAGCACACCTGTATCCCTTGGATAAATGCATAGTAGTGCAATTCTTGGGTCGTAGGGTAGTTCTATTTTTAGTTTTTTGAGAAACCTCCATACTGTTTTCCAGAGTGGCTGCACCAGCTTGAATTCCCACCAACAATGCAAAAGAGATCCTCTTTCTCCGCATCCTTGCCAACATCTGTTGTTGCCAGAGTTGTTAATGTTAGCCATTCTGACAGGTGTAAGGTGGTATCTCATTGTGGTTTTGATTTGTATTTCCCTGATGATGAGTGATGATGAGCATTTTTTCATGTGTCAGTTGGCCATCTGTATATCTTCTTTGGAGAAGTGCCTCTTCATGTCTTTTGCCCATTTCTTCACTGGATTATTTGTTTTTTGGGTGTTGACTTTGATAAGTTCTTTGTAGATTTTGGATACTAACCTTTATCTGATATGTATTTTGCAAATATCTTCTCCCATTCTGTTGGTTGCCTTTTAGTTTTGCTGATTGTTTCCTTTGCTGTGCAGAGGCTTTTTATTTTGATGAGGTTCTAGTAGTTCATTTTTGCTTTTGTTTCCCTTGCCTCCGGAGACGTGTTGAGTTAGAAGTTGCTGCGGCCAAGATCAAAGAGGTTTTTGCCTGCTTTCTTCTTGAGGATTTTTATGGCTTCCTGTCTTACATTGATGTCTTTCATCCATTTTGAGTTTATTTTTGTGTATGGTGTAAGAAAGTGGTCCAGGTTCATTCTTCTGCATGTCGTTGTCCAGTTTTCCCAGCACCACTTGCTGAAGAGACTGTCTTTCTTCTATTGGATATTCTTTCCTGCTTTGTCAAAGATTAGTTGGCCATACGTTTGTGGGTCCATTTCTGGGTTCTCTATTCTGTTCCATTGATCTGAGTGTCTGTTCTTGTGTCAGTACTATACTGTCTTGATGATTACAGTTTTGTAGTATAGCTTGAAGTCCGGGATTGTGATGCTTCCTGCTTTGGTTTTCTTTTTCAAGATCGCTTTGACTATTCGGGGTCTTTTCTGGGTCCATACAAATTTTGGGATTGTTTGTTCTAGCTCTGTGAAGAATGCTGGTATTATTTAGATAGTGATTGCATTGAATATGTACATTGCTTTGGGTAGTGTCGACATTTTAAACATATTTGTTCTTCCTATCCAGGAGCATGGAATCTTTTTCCATTTTTTTGTGTTTTCTTCAGTTTCTTTCATAAGCTTTCTATAGTTTTGAGTGTATAGATTTTTCACCTCTTTGCTAAGATTTATTCCTAGGTATTTATGGTTTTTGGTACAACTGTAATAAAATCGATTCCTTGATTTCTCTTTCTGTCGCTTCATTGTTGGTATATAGGAGTGCAACCGATTTCTGTGTGTTGATTTTATATCCTGCAACTTTGCTGAATTCATGAATCAGTTCTAGCAGTTTTTTGGTGGAATCTTTAGGGTTTTCCATGTAGAGTAGCATGTCATGTGCGAAGAGTGAAAGTTTGACCGCCTCCTGGCCAATTTGGATGCCTTTTATTTCTTTGTGTTATCTGATTGCAGAGGCTAAGACTTGCAATACTTTGTTGAATAACAGTGGCAAGAGTGGACATCCCTGTCTTGTTCCTGATCTGAGGGGGAAAGCTCTCAGTTTTTCCCCATTGAGGATGATATTAGCGTTGGGTCGTTCATATATGGCTTTTATGATCTCGAGGTATGCTCCTTCTATCCCTACTTTCTTGAGGGTTTTTATCAAGAAAGGATTCTGTATTTTGTCAAATGATTTCTCTGAATCTATTGAGAGGATCATATGGTTCTTGTCCTTTCTTTTATTGATGTGATGAATCACGTTAATTGTTTTGCAGATATTGAACCAGCCCTGCATCCCAGGTATAAATCCTGCTTGGTCGTGGTGAATAATTTTTTTAATGTATTGTTGGATCCGGCTGGCTAATATCTTATTGAGGATTTTTGCATCCATGTTCATCAGGGAAATTGGTCTACAGTTCTCCTTTTTAGTGGGGTCTCTGGTTTTGGAATCAAGGTAATGCTGGCTTCATAAAGAGTTTGGAAGTTTTCCTTCCATTTCTATTTTTTGGAACACCTTCAAGAGAGTAGGTGTTAACTCTTCCTTAAATGTTTGGTAGAATTCCCCTGGAAAGCCATCTGGCCCTGGACTCTTGTTTTTTGGCAGACTTTTGATTACTATAATTCGATTTCCTTACTGGTTATGGGTCTGTTCAAATTTTCTATTTCTTCCTGTTTCAGTTTTGGTAGTATATATGTTTCTAGGAATTGGTCCATTTCTTCCAGATTGCCTGTTATGTTGGCATATAATTGCTCATCATATTCTCTTATTATTGTTTGTATTTCTGCTGTGTTGGTTGTGATCTCTCCTCTTTCATTCTTGATTTTATTTATTTGGGTCCTTTTCTTTTTTGTTTTGATTAGACTGGCTAGTGGTTTATCAATTTTGTTAATTCTTTCAAAGAACCAGTTTCTGGTTTCATTGATCTGCTTTACTGGGTTTTTTTTGGTTTCAATAGCATTAATTTCTGCTCTAATCTTTATTATTTCTTGTCTTATAGTGGTTTTGGGTTTTATTTGCTGTTCTTTTTCCAATTTTTTTAGGTGTAAGGTTAGGTTGTGTATCTGAGATCTTTCTTCCTTCTTTAGGAAGTCTGAATTGCTATATACTTTACTCTTATGACCACCGTTCCTGCATCCCAGAGGTTTTGGGTTGTGGTGTTATCACTTTCATTGACTTCCATATACTTGTTAATTTCCTCTTTAACTTCTTGGTTAGCCCATTCATTCTTTAGTAGGATGTTCTTCAGTCTCCAAATATTTGTTACCGTTCCAAATTTTTTCTTGTTGTTGATTTCGAATTTTATAGTGTTGTGGTCTGAAAATATGCATGGTATGATCTCGATCTTTTTGTACTAAGTTAGGGCTGATTTGTGTCCCAGTATATGGTCTATTGTGGAGAACGTTCCATGTGCACTGCAGAAGAAAGTATATTCTGCTGCTCTAGGATGAAATGTTCTGAATATATCTGTTAAGTCCATCTGGTCCAGTGTGTCATTCAAAGCCATTGTTTCTTTGTTGATTATTTGATTAGATGATTTGTCCATAGCTGTGAGTGGGGTGTTGAAGTCTCCTACTGTTATGGTATTACTATCGATGAGTTTCTTTATTTTTGTGATTAATTGATTTCTATATTTGGGTGTGTACACATTTGGCGCATAAATGTTGACAATTGTTAGGTCTTCCTGGTGGATAGACCCCTTGATTATGATATAATGCCCTTCTGCATCTCTTGATACAGTCTTTATTTTAAAGTCTAGATTGTCTGATATAAGTATGGCTACTCCGGCTTTCTTTTGTTGACCATTAACATGATAGGTGGTTCTCCATCCCCTTATTTTCAATCTGAAGGTGTCTTTAGGTCTAGAGTGGGTCTCTTGTAAACAGCATATAGATGGATCTTGTTTTCTTATCCATTCTGTTACCCTATGTCTTTTGATTGGAACATTGAGTCTGTTGACATTTAGAGTGAGTACTGAAAGATATGAATTTATTGCCATTATGATGCTTGTAAAGTTGGAGTTTCTGGTGGTGTTCTCTGGTCCTTTCTAATCTTTTTTGCTTTTGGTATATATATATCTATATATATATCGATATAGATATATATCTATATCGATATATATAGGTATATATATATATAGATATATATATCTATATAGATATATATATATAGATATCGATATAGATATATATCTATATAAAATTTCTTGCAGGGCTTGTTTATGGTCACAAACTCCTTTAATTTTTGTTTGTCTGGGAAACTTTTTATCTCTTCTTCTATTTTGAATGACAACCTTGCTGGATAAAGCATTCTTGGCTGCATATTTTTCTGATTCAGCACACTGAATATATCCTGTCACTCCTTTCTGGCCTGCCAAGTTTCTGTGGATAGGTCTGCTGCAAACCTGGTCTGTCTTCCCTTGTAGGTTATGAACATTTTTTCCCTTGCTGCTTTCATGATTCTCTCCTTGCCTGAGTATTTTGTGAATTTGACTATGATATGCCTTGTTAATGGTCAGTTTTTCTTGAGTCTAATAGGGGTCGTCTGTGCTTCCTGGATTTTGATGTCTGTGTCTTTCCGCAGGTTAGGAAAGTTTTCCACTATGATTTTCTCACATAACCCTTCTACCTGTTTCTCTTTTCCTCTTCTGGGACCCCTATGATTCTGATGTTGTTCCTTTTTAAGGAGTTACTGATTTATCTAATTCTTAAATTGTGCTCTTTTGCCTTAATCCCTCTCTTTTTTTCTGCTTCATTATTCTCTATAAGTTTGTCCTCTATATCACTGATTCCCTGTTCTGCCTCATCCATCCTTGCCGTCTCTGCATCCATCAGTGATTGCAGCTCAATTATAGCATTTTTAATTTCATTCTGGCTATTTTTTACTTCTATTATCTCTGCAGCAAGGGATTCTTACCTATTTCGACTTCAGGTAGTATTCTTATTATTGTGATTCTAAATTCTGGTTCAGACATCTTGCTTGTATCTGTGTTTGTTAAATCCCTGGCTGTCGTTTCTTCATGCTCTTTCTTTTGGGGTGAATTCCTTCTTTTTTTTCATTTTGAAGGGAGAAAAGGAAATAATGAAGTAGAAAAATTAAAATTAAAAAAATTAAAATTAAAAAATTTAAATTTAAATTAAACACATACACATACACACAAAATCTAATAAATGATGGTATATCCTAGGTGTGTTTCGGTCTGGGTGTTGAAAGTGGTTTGACAGATTAGGGAAAAAAAGGCGGGGGAGAAGGAAATTGAGAATTTGAGAAAATGAATGCGCTGAAGTAGACTAAAATGAGATGATGGTAGTAAAAAAGAATTTGTAAAAATTTACACAAAAGTAAAGAATATAGTACGAAAAAATTAAAGAAAAATATTTTTAATAAAAATTAAAATAAATATGAATTTTTTTCTTTTTCTGTATTTAAGAAAAAAGAAAAGAAACAAAAAAGAGAATAAAAGAAATCGTTTGAAAATTCTAAAAAGTGAATACACTGTAGTAGACTAAAATAAAATGATGGAAGTAAAAAGAATTTGAAATAATTTACGTAGAAGTAAAAAAATTGAAGAAAAATATTTTTAATAGAAATTGAAAGTAAAAATGAAGTCTTTTACTTTCTGCATTCAAGAAAAAGAAACGAAAAAGAGAGAAAAAGATAAAAAAACAAGGAAATCATTTGAAAATTTGAAAAGGTGAATTCACTAAAGTAGACTAAAGTAGAATGATGGAATATAGAGTTTGAAAAAATTTACATGAAAGTAAAAAATATAGTAAAAAAATTAAAGAAAAATATTTTTAATAAAAATTGAAAATGAAAATGATTTTTTTTCTTTCTGTGTTAAAAAAAGAAATGTATAAAAGACAAAGAAAAAAGAAATAAAATTGAATAGATGGACCTACTAACAGATTGAAATAGGACTGAAATTATTTCCTTTTCCCTTCGAAGTCAGACTGTGTAGCACTTTATAGTCCATAAACTAAGCCGGTGATGAGAATTGTGTTCTTGAAGAGCGAGGTTGGCCCTGTTGGGCGGGGCTCAATGTAACAGCTCCGTTTCCACTAGATGGCGATGATAGCCTACTGGGATGGATTGTGGCAGCGCTCCTAGGTACCATGTGCATGCGCAGGAGCGGTGAAAATGGCGTCACCCAGCTACCCAGTCTCTAGATCAGCACTCTGTTCTCTCTGATCAGCAATCATGCATGTGTCCTCTGTCTTCAGCTTTCTTCCACTTCCCATTTCTTCATTGTTCGTGACCAAGCCCCAGGCAGTATCGGTCTCCCAAATTTTGTCTGTGATGTGGCTGTTTTCCCCGGCCCCTTACTTCCGAAGGACTTCGGCTTTGACCCATTCTGCCCCTCTGCGGGAGGGTCTCACTGAGCAATGGCCAAATGCCAGCTGCACCCAGGAATGCCTGTTGGACCCTGCTGCTGCTGGTGCCTCGAAACTGTAACCAAGTGCCAGCCTGCCCCAGAAAAATTCGCGAGATAGGGTAGCAGCAGCTTTTCAGGTGTTATGGAAAATCACAACACACATCTGGCACCAGTCTTCACTGTTAATGACCTTGTTCCAGCACCAGTGAATGTGGCCTTTTTCTGGGGTCTGCTGGGACCAGGTGGCTTCAACAGTCTCTACCAAATGTCCTTCCAACACTGGAACTGCTTTTCCCCGTGTGGCCCGAGAACCTCCCGGACCCCACTCTGTTCCTGGGGATTCGCCTTTCCCACCAGAGCACTGCCAGGTATCGAGCTGTGGAGTTGCAGCCTTTGCGCTCCCCTTGTTTACAGTCTTAATGGAATTTAAACCCTCTCCTTTCTCCATTTTTAGTTTAGTCCCTGTGGCTGTTCCTAATTTTCCACTTTCTCTCCAGCTGCTTTTGGGGAGGGTTACTTTTTCCGTAATCTCTCCCGCCCCAACCTCCATCCTCTCTCTGCCTGCAAAGGAGGCTCCCTGCCTGCTGCCAGCTTCCCTCTCCCCTCGTTCACCTCTCCACACCATGTACCTGCTGAATTCTGTGATTCAGGTTGTGCAGATTGTTGTGTTAATCCCCCATCAGTTTTCTAGGTGTGCAGGATGGTTTAGTGTTGGTCTGGCTGTATTTCATGGATGTGAGACACACAAAAAATGTCCATGCTGTTCCGCCATCTTGCCTGCTCCCCCTCGGTTGTGTTTTAAAATGTTCCTTGGGCCTTGGGTTTGTTTTAATCAGGTATGGTAATACTCGTAGGCATGAGAATGATATCACAGAAGAAGAAGTTTTTATATTCACAGATACCTAGAAATAGGAAGCATGGCATGCCATGTAGGACTCTATGGGAATGCACTAGGGTTGGTCAGGAGGCAGAAGGAACGAGGGGACGCATGGGCAAAAGCCTTTATTGTTGTTTTCAAGGGAAGGAAAGGGCAAGGCAAGGTAGGCAGCTAAGTAGGCTACAAATTGGATAGTTTGAATACAGTGGTGGTTTCTAGGTGTCCAGTACACCTGGCCCTGGGATGAGTTAGAACAAGGGAATAGGAGCCTGACAGGAGGCGGGTTGGAATAAAAACTTGGAATTGGTTTTTTGGGATACCAAAGGTGTGGTGGAAGACAAGTTGTTTGCTATCTTTTTTTTTTTAACGTTTATGTATTTTTGAGACAGATAGAGACAGAGCATGAAGGGGGGAGGGTCAGAGAGAGGGAGACACAGAATCTGAAACAGGCTCCATCCAGGCTCTGAGCTGTCAGCACAGAGCCTGACGCGGGGCTCGAACTCATGGACCGCGAGCCAAAGTTGGCCGCTTAACCGACTGAGCCACCCAGGCGCCCCTGTTTGCTATCTTTAGGAATTAGTTAACCCTGCGTGGGGAAGTCTCTCCCATTCAGCAAGTCCCCAGATGCAAGAGCATCATAAAACACAGAAAACAAAGAAACAAACAAAACAACATGATTAATACAAGTTGCCAAAGCAATATGTCAAGGTAGAACTTTCTCAGCAAAAGCTGGATACTGGAGGATCTGAAGAAAATTTAGGATTCTAAAAACTGAATTTGGAATCACCTATAGAAAATAGGGATCATACGAGTTAACGACACTGTCAGGAGAGAGGACATGTATAGAGAAAGGAGGGTGATCAAATACAGGAACTCAAGGAATGCCTGCAGTGAGGAGATGGAAAAAAGGAAGCAGAGTGAGAAGAGACCTCAGAGACCTCCTGAAGTGACAGGAAACATGGAGAGAAAGTGTTCTGGAAGGGAGGTAGAGGTTAAAGAATGGGCCAGCCACTCCAGGGAATGAGCAAAGACCTAGGGATTGGGAACCAAGGAGTCCTGAAGACTTGTGATTATATAGAATAATAGAGCTATAGGCACAGAAGCCTGATTGCAAGGAGTTAAATGCAAATACAGACCTCTTTTTAGAGAAGCTTAATGAGGAATGAAGGAGAGGGGCGGGGTCTGTTATTATTAGCTGATACTTACTAGGCAGTCCAAAGCTGATTTTCCTAACTTCATTTCTCTGTTTCCTACCTGTATCCAACAGATCTGGGAAGTGAATTGATTTTTTCTTACTCTACTGTGTCCTAGCATATTTTTACTTGCCTGTCTCCTGCTTGAAACTGTAAGCTTGAAGATAGGAATGCTGTATTACATAACTAACATTGTTCCTGGTATAAATTGTGTTCACTGCATGTCCATTGAATAAAAGAATGGATAGATACTTCTCAGAAGAGTAGTGTGCCCACCCAATATGCCGTAAATTGCATATCTTGAATTCCACTCCTCTATATGTGTATTTTCCTCTTTGCTTATATCTATTAATTACTTGAAAATGCAACTGGCAATTCATTTCCTCCAGCAATCTTTTCCCAATTAACTTAATCTAAACTGAACAGTTATTTTGCCTATTCTAAGTGCATAAATTATGTATTCAGTTTGTATGACTATTCTTACTTCACAATATGTATGTAAGTTTTCTGTCCTCAAATATAACAAGACATTATACATGCTGAGGAAATGTTAACCAGTATACAAAAACTATAAAATACATTCTGAGTATGCAAATATCATAAATAAGTATCATAGATCTTCTATCTCTGTGGCCTACTAGGCAGAAATTTTCATCAATGTCACTGTTTTGGATCATGTAAAACAATTTCATGAATTAGTGACCTTCAAAATGTTGAAATAATACCACAAAGATAATCCATCATGAACTATGTAGATAACGTTCTTTTTTTTTAAGTTTATTTTTATTTATTTTGAAAAAGAGATACAGAGTGAGTGGGGCAGGAGCAGAGAGAGAGGGAGACAGAATCCCAAGCAGGCTCTGCAGTATCAGCACAGAGCCTAATGCAGGGCTCGAATTCAAGAACCGCAAGATCATGACCCGAGCCAAAATCAAGAATAGACACTTAACTGACTGAGCCACCCAGGTGCACATATGTTGTTCGCATTCTAATTTTTTGTGTTGTGGCCAAAATGAAATGACTAACAAGTGTTCCAGTCATTTAGTTATGAATGGTATTGTTTCTTCATTATGGTAATTGAATTTTATACATTTGGTGCACTTATTCATATTTTTGTAAACATCTAACAAGTAAATTATTTGATGATAATTATTAGACATTAAAAGCTAAATCAGAAGCACTCGGTGAGAAGACAGGACTCTCAGAATATGGATGCAAAATGTGCACAGAAACTGTAGTAATAGGAACTAGAGAAGTAGAAAGAAACATCCGTTGATGTACTGTACAAATAAAGGTGAAAATCATCCAGCAGACCATGTTTTGTACACTTATTATATTCAGGGGTTTCACTGCTCTATTTGCCTACTTCCCCTACTGACCTCAGAACTACACCAGGTCAGTGTCTATATTCTGTGTATATCTTTTCTTAACACCTAGCATGGAGTTTGGCATAAAATGGGGCCCTCAGTGTTTATTATACTGAATTAAAAGTATACATTTCCCGGGGTGCCTGGATGGCTTAGTCATTTACTGTCCAACTCTTGATTGCAGCTCACATCATGATCTCATGGTTGTGAGATCAAGCCCTGCGTCAGGCTCCTCGCTTGGCATGAAGCCTGCTTAAGATTCTCTCTCTCCTTCTCCCTCTTCTCTTCCCTTGCTCACACATTGTCTCAAAGAAAAAAAAAATTAAAGGGGCGCCTGGGTGGCTCAGTTGGTTAATGCCAACTCTTGATTTCAGCCCAGGTCAAGATCTCATGGTTTGTGGGTTCAAGCCCCACACTGGGCTCACTGACAACATGGAGCCTGCTTGCGATTTTTTTCTCTCCTCCCTCTCTACCCCTCCCCGACTAAAGCTCATGCTGTCTCTCTCAAAATAAATAAAGAAACTTCAAAATTAAAAAAAATTTAAAATGTACATCTGCCAGGCCAGGTATCTTTTACCCTTTTTGCTTGCTTGCTTATCTATCTATCTATCTATCTATCTATCTATCTATCTATCTACAACACTGTAGACCTATATTTATTGACATGGAATAATGTTTGCAATGCATTGCTGAGGGTCAAAAACTGGTTTCAAAACATTTAGAGAACTATCTTACCTATATAAATGTGTACCCATAAGAATGCACAGAGATAGGTCTGCAAGAATAGTCATGAGATTTCTAGATGATTTTCATTGAGATTTCCATATTTTTTCATGTTGACTGAATCTTGCATGGTGAGCTCAGGTTAACTTTATAATAGCAAAACTGTTTTCGAAATTTAGGTAATATATAAATGGAACCAGGAAGCCTCAGGTCCCAGGCCTGCTCCTTACTGGACATGACAAACCACTTTTCTAAGTTGAAATTTAATCATATGTGAGAAAAAACAAACAGATCTGCCCTTTTAACATTCTGGAATTGCACTGAAGACCAGCATGGGTATGACCTTTGTGCAAAAGTGCAAAACTCAGGCATTACTTTTATTTTTTATAAATTTTACTTTCAGCCCCCATTCTGTTCCATCAATAGGAAACCTAATGCTGGCTTTTCCTGGAGTTTTACATCCTTGCTCCTCAAAGTTATGCTTGAGTTCTGGCATCTTACATTGTGTTAAGACTTGGGATGTGCTGGCAGTAAGTGAAGCAGTCACTGGTTGGGGTTCCACAGCCATATTTGATGGGACATCCATTCCACTGGCCCTAGAAAAGCTCTCTTCTACTTCCAGATAACATTTAGGGTGGTAGGATATTTTGCACATCTTCCAATAGTCCTGCCTGTCCAAGCCACCATTTCTTTCCCAGTTCTTCCTCACACCCAGTTACAGGATCTAGAACCTGGGCTGGGAAACGCCTCTGTTTTCAGAATCCATTCTGAAATGCCCTCCCTTCAGCTCAGAACTTAGCAGAGTCACTTCCTTTTCTGTGGAAGGGGTGGGGAAAGCTTTATTGTTCCTGGTCCTCATCCCTCACCCCCTTGCCAAGACATGTTATAGATACCCTGGAATCCTCTCCTGCTTTGGGACTCATAAATTTCTTCTTTTTTACATCTTGTCACAAGACTGTCCCAAGCTATGAGTACAAGGTCTGTAGCTGACCAAGTGAAGTAAAAAGAAACAGATATAAAAGGAAGAAACAAAACTCAGAGATATATTAAAATATTTTCCTGACAGATTTGAAAATGCTATGATTCTAGGAGACTATTCAGAGTAGACCCAAACTAAATAGAAGACACTCTACCAGCCTTCTCAATAGGTTTCTGGCAGGGAATTAAATCCTAATGTTCTAAGACATCCATTGAATAGAATATGCTATCTCATCTCTCTTGCACCTAGAGTGGTGTCAGCCATACACTCTCTCTTTGGGAATTCAGAAAATAGCTACTCAAACCAGCTCCCAACAGAACTAATTATGTCCCTGAACTTGTTGGGAAGACTCCCAAGACTGATAACTGTGCTGCAATTCAAGTGAGGAGACCCTTAACTAAAAAGGTAGTACAAAAATTGTAGCAAAAATGCATAGATACCTACCCCAGGAATGAGGGTTCAAGGAAAGTGTTCTCAGGAATGAATGACAGGTATGAGAATGAGAAACAGGAGTCGTGAACTCTACAGAATGTGATAATACTAGTCCTGTATTAAAAGAGGGTGTTGCTTTGGCATTGTGACGAATAGAAGCTTGGAATAGTGAGAAAACAGGAACAGAAATAGGAATATTTTTTGACACCTGTGCTTTTGTTGTTGTTATTTTTTAAATGTTTATTTATTTTTGAGAGATCATAAGTGGGGGAGGGACAGAGAGAGGAGGATAGAGGATCTGAAACGGGCTCTGGGCTGACAGGCTGACAGCAGTGAGCCCGATGTGGGACTCAAACCCACGAACCGTGAGAACCTGAGCCAAAGTCAGATGCTCAAGACTGAGCCACCCAGATGCCCTATGCTTTTGATGTTTGAATATCTTAAGAGGATATGAAAATATCCTGGACCCCAAATTATGGCATTCTACAAAGCTAACCCTAATGTCCTATATTTTAAGAAGAAGTACAGAGGTTAAGGTCAAGATTACAAAGTGAAGAGGAAGTGTGGTTTTAGAAGTCAGACAGGTGGCCCAAGTTAATTAACTATCCACTGCCAGCATTTACTTAACTTCAGATACTCAGTTTGATTTTCCGTAAAAATAGAAACTGCCGTGTATCTTGTAACGTTGTGGGGAGATTCAGATGAAACAGATGTAAAGAGTCTAAGATAGTGTTTGGCATATAATAGATGCTTAATAAATACAAGGCATTATTATTTCTCTTGGTTTTACTTTAAGTGCTCCATAGTAAGACAAGTATACCCACTGTCTTAAGAAAAAAAAAATTAACTCTAAGAATGCTTCATCTTTTCCCCTTTTCTAGCCTTTTGAGGACTACTCAAATGATAACTTGTGGTTAAAAAGAGGGAGAGAGAAAAGGTTATAGAATCCATGACTTTCTTGGGAAACATAAAGAGCTATTTTGTGTCTCTTCCCATTTTGCTTAGTGGTAAATGGATTCATTGTTTTATCTGTTTTATTGTGGGATAAAAAGAGATGTGTGAGTAATTGTTTTTGTTGTGTGTGTGCATGTATGTAGTTCTATTTTTATAAAGTGCTGATCGTGGTTCGTTCTGAATACCTTTAATTTTGAAAGATTCTGTTTTCTTCTGGAATCCTCTTGTACCCACACAGTTAGTAATGGAGTATCATTAAAATAATATACTCTGGTGAGAACATAACAAAGTGGTTAAGAGAAGCATTTTGAAGGTTCACTTAAAATACATTGACTTTGAAATAAATATATATCTGTTATAAAGAGTGGATTCAATGAAATATGTTAGGTTTTCCTAACAGATAAGACTTTGGGAAGATATGTATTTTGGTTTAAAAATATTCTAGTTTGAGTTCAGTTGTATTATAGCTTACATAATACTGATTAGACGCTGGCTTAGAAATATGTGTTAGTCATAAAAGTTTGGCTAGACTCACATCAGAAATCAGATAGGGTAAAGAACAACGTGATTATTCACATGTTTAAAATCTTAAGAAAAACATACTGTGTACCACTTGGTAAAATTAAAATTGTTCCACGATGTTAAAGAGAAACAATAAAATTGTTCCATGAAGAATCTGAGCACTGCTGGGTTCAGAGTGACTAGACTCAGGTTTTATTTCTTAAACCTGTAACTGGGTTGGGTAGTGATCTGTAGCCCCCAGCTCTCTGAACCAGCATTTCTAATAAGACAAAGTGTAGAAATCACCCATCTCACATTTTTTTTAAGTTTATTTATTTATTTTTGAGAGAGACAGAGAGAGCAGGGGAAGGGCAGAGAGAGAGAGAGGGAGATAGAATCTCAAGCAGGCTCTGTACCATCAGCACAGAGCCTCTTGCAGGGCTCGAAATTACAAGTTGTGAGTTCATGACCTGAGATGAAACCGAGTCGAATGCTTAACTGACTGAGCCACCCAGGCGCCCCTCACAATTTTTTTTTTAAATCTTTTGATAAAACTAATGGAGATTACTTAATGCAATAATGCTTCCTTGAAAAATAAGAAAACCTCCTACTTTATAAACTATTTAATATTGAGTACTTTTTAGTAGTAGTTAATGGATATTTAGATATATGATTTCTTCTGCTGCATTTAAACTAAGGGATTAATAAACTTATTGAATACCTATTATGTGTTCAAATAATTCAAGTTAATATCCAAAACCATGAAATTATAAAAATTTTTTTTTCTTAATATGTCCAGAGTTTCAATGGTAAATCCACCTTAAAAATAGGAAATATAAGGTAATTTACTGATTATCCAAAATAGTTTAGAATCGTTAAGAAGTGTGTTCTAGTCCCTTGTCTGCACTCTATATTTGTGGTTTATTCAGGGGTGCAAAGAGGAGTGAAGCAATGTGGCTGATGTCAGAAAGTGGGGTATGTATGTATGTGTCTGTGGTAAAAGAAAAATGCCTTAGGGCATGTCTCATTACCAGCTTCTTGTTCCCTTGAAGTGGTCTTCATCCTTGCTTTCCTTCCTAGCCTACTTGACTTCTGGCCTTTCCAAGGGCCTGCCTTTTCATTGGCTCTGGAGTGGGTCCTGAGGCTGTACCTACACTTGAATCCAAGTTCAGAGAAGGTGTGATTTTGTTCTTTTGTAGTGCTGGAGCTCAGCTTGCCTTCCCTCTTGGAGAGACGAGGGAAGCATCATCTGGCTTCTATTTACCTTTGTAACTTTGCGCACACAACAGTCACAGTCAGGGACAGATCTAGCTGGGCATGCAGGGGAGACACAGATCAAAGGATTACATCAAGAGAGAGTGAAGATGATGACATCATCAAGATGGCATCATAGGTTGTTCCTGACCTCAGGAACATTAAGAAGATCCTCAAATGCAGGGGTGAGTGAGGGGAGCTGCTCCATTCTCATGGCATTGCCCTTCCCCAGACTAGCACAGAGCCACATCAAGAGTCCCCTGGACCTGCAGTTTCTCTGTGGATGGAGAGCCTCAGGTGAACAACAAGCTCCCCTGGCATTGTGGGATACTTCCCGAGAGGCCCTCTTAGATCTTGTGTCATGTAGAACCACAGGGGATCAGATAGATAGGAACACGGAGGTGGGACTTAACAGCAACCAGCACTCAGATCTGGTGCATTGCATTCTTCCTTGAAAATGCCTGAGCAGAGCTCCCAGCCAGTGGCTCTGCAGATGTGGCCCTTTCTGGCCAGGGAGTTCAGTTGGCAGTTCTGCCTGGTTTGGATCTCTAGCCAACTGACTAAACCAGCTGTGGAGCCTGTTTTACAGCCCCACCAGGTCAGGAAAACAAATCTTCAGCCCTGTCCAAACTGCTGAGTGTAGCGTCCAGACCCACCCCACCAGGAAGCCTGACCAGGGAATCAGGCCTGAGATAAATATCTGATGGAATATTTTTCAGCCACCAAAAAGAAAATAATTCTACCATTTGCAACAACATGGATAAACCTTAATGGCATTATTATACTAAGTGAAATAAGTCAGAAATAAAGACAAATGCTGTATAATTTCACTTATATGTGGAATGAAAAGCAACTGATTTCATAGAAAAGAGAATTGTTGATGGCCAGGGAGAGGTTGCAGTGGGATGGGGGAAAATGAGTGAAAGTGGTCAAAGGGTACACATTTCAAGTTATAAGATGAAAAAGTTTGGGGATATAATGTATTACGTGGTGACTATAATAACAATATTGTACGATATATTTGAAAATTGTCAGGAAAGCAGATTTTAAAAGTTCTCACCACTCATGCACACACAAAATATAAGTACAAGGGAGGATGGATGTGTTAATTAATATTATTGGAATAATTTTGCAATATGTAGGTATATCAAATCATTACACTGCACACCTTAAACTCATGCAACATTATATGTCAGCTACATCTCAATAAAGCTAGAAAAAGATATATTCTGTAGTGTGTATTTCAATAAATAAACAAATTCAGTACCCAAAGTGAGTGTGAAAAATTGAGAGAAAGAGCAAGGTTATGTGTGTTCTCAATGGTTAGAGAATTACTGAATACAGATATTTTGTTAGAACATACAAAAAGAGAGAATGGAAGATATCCCAGATGAGTCTGATTCTGTTACTATCATTTTATTTAGATAAATGGTAAGACTTTTTGCAAGGAAATGTTCTCCTTTTTACCTAATCCTTTACAATAATTTTTTATTTTTATTTTTTAATGTTTATTCATTTTTTGAGAAGAGTGGGGAGGGGCAGAGAGAGGAGGAGACAGAGAATTGGAAGCAGGCTCCAGGGTCTGAGCTGTCAGCACAGAGCCTGACATGGGGCTCAAACCCACGAACTGCGACATCATGAGCTGAGCTCAAGTTCGACTCTCAACTGATTGAGCCACCCACATACCCCTACAAAAACTTGTTTTTAACAGAATTGTGTCCTATGGTCCTCTTGACTTTTATATATCCAGGCTTAAATTATAATGAATATTCTCTGTATCATCTTCAAGAAAAGCACCATTAGTTCACAGTTTGCAGGGTAGACACTGGTGAGTTTTATCTAGTTGTCATTAGTGTTGACACACGGCAAAATAAAATCATTTGTTGAATGAATTTATAATGAGCAAATAAAGTACTATCTGAAAGTGCTCGTAGGTTACAGAGGCAATCATTGAAATCATGTTTTCATCACTAGTGGGAAGTGGCAGTAGAAAATATACATATGTATTTGTGTATATGAACAATATATGATATGCATGTACATTTCATATATATGTATGTAAATATGTATGTAAATGTACATAAATAAGGACTCAAAGCAAATATAAATAAACACAAAAATTTTCAAAAGGCCAAAAAAATCAAAAAGGAGGTAATTCAAAAATTCTAAGGAAAACACATACACAATGACAAATCTCACTTAAAAATGCAAGAAAAAGACAATCTCTATTCCATTATCAGAACTTCATTTAAGATCAGAGTTGAGCAGTTTGGCCTTTTCTTTGGAATTGCAATGTACTTTCCAAACACCTTTCATTTTAATGGGACTCTGGCTGATAATCACTGAGATTCTAATATTTGGGCACTGTAAACATTATTTTACTCTTGTGGTCCACTAAACAACCTCAGAAAAAAAAAATTTTGGCAACTAATCTGTAGGGGAAGTGGAATAATCACCATTTTCTATTTCTCTTTGGATATTTGACAGAAGCTTGCCAATACTGAGTGAGATGTTAATATAAAACAATATTATGGCTCTGTCCCTCCGTGTTTCCCTAGATTCAGCATTCCTGAAGGAAAGTCTTCTACTTTCCTATTTTGACTGTGCCCTCTTGTGTCAGAATTTCTCTTATAGGCAGAAGGCTCATCCTCATTAATTAAAGCATTTAAATGGATGCGGAGATGTATTCTCAGATTAATCAAAAAGGCATTCTATGAACTTAGTTTTTTATACATTCATTCTGGTGTGAAAGCTGACTCAGTTTCTTAATCAAGTTGGCTGGAAACAATCCAAAAAGTTGTCTAATGGTAAGAGGTTAAGAAGAAGAAAAAGGCATTATTTTGTGATCTTTACCCGAATTTTGTAGCAAAGTATTTGCCAAGCTATATGAATCTAACTAAATCCCCTTGGTGTTAAGAGTTTTAGTCAGCACATGCCCAAGCTATTTGTGTCCTAGGAAACAAATGTAGAGCACATGTCCTGAAACAAGTTAATGTGAGAGTTGTCTGGACTCCAGAGCCAAGAATGTGAATCTTGGCTGTAAACAACAGAGGGTTAAAAAAAATCTACATATAGAAATAGAACATTCGTCTTTAATGTCTAGGCTCTTTCCTTAAAACGGTGGGAAATCATTTTAATGAATGAGAGGAACATGCCATGTTGCACGGCTAAGTCACAGCAGTTTGGCTGCATGTGTTCAACCATGTGACAGATTTTGTAAAATAGAAAATATTGTTGCATTTTCACCCATAACTGAAGCCATAAGGCAAGGTTTCTGGTTTCATTCACGGCTTACTGATCAGGCAGGTGGACCAAATGCTTACAAAAAGCAAAACAAAGTAAAACAAAAACACTCACATTTATGGATATGTTACCTGATCTAATTAACCCAAAAAGCAAGAAAGCATTACAAATTTCTGAATGGTTTTTTGTATGGTGTATCTTTTAAAAATTTCGTGGAGAGGGTGAAGTTAGGATTTATTCATGACAGAGATGCCATTTTGTTCAGATGTTTGGTTGAGAAAACATGATATAATAAAACAAATATCTTCGGTGTATATTGAAATGACAGAATCTCATTGTAGATTTTCATGGATATACTTAAAATTAGTTAAAGAGAAACTTTTTTTTTCTGCTTTATTTCAGTCTTAAAGAGTACTTAGGCAATCCTATAGGTACGATGTCATCTTGCTAACTGTGTAATTCAGCTGAATATTACTCATCTTTTTGCAATGTATGATGAGATGTAAGTTTAATATTTGAGTAAAATAGTTTGTTAATAAACCTAAAATCATGACTCTGTTTCCCTTTTGATTATATTCACTGCAATCTATGGATGGCATCCTTAGTCCCCAGCGACCATCTCAAAAATACGTGAGCAAGTTTAGACTGCACGTACAGAGTTAAGAAGACCTGGGCTCTGGCTGAGTCACCACTTACTACTTCTATGAAATTGGACAAGTTACTTGACTCTGAAGCCTCACTTGTCTCCTCTGTAAGTGAGGATAATACTACTGTCTACCTTCTAAGATTATAGTGGTGAAAATTAGAGAGTGAGCTAAGTGCTCACCACTTAATAAATGTTAGTTCTTCTTCTTCATGGTGAACATAAGGCTGGATGATTAAAAGCAAAGCAACTCAAGGGGAACACATTGCTGAATGGGAATCATTGACAGTGTCTTCACTGTCACTTCACACTTGATTGGGGGCAAACCAATAAGTAGAAGCAGGGTCAAGGCTAAGGTGAACAAAACTGACTCCTGGCTTTCCCTTGCACCGCACAAATCCCCCTTCTTTCTTTTCTGCCAGTTTAAAACTCAGCAGTCTCAATTTGCTCTTCTCCAAAATAGTTCAAAACAGACAAAACAAGAACAGGACAAGATGGATTGAGAAGAGAAAACTTTGATCCCAAGCCCTGGTGATGTCAGGTCTACTTAATTGTGCTGTACAAATTCAATACGATTTTTTTCAAATTTAAAATTAAATAATTATATGAAGATATGTCATTTGGCTATTTATATTAAAACTATTTATAGCCAATTAAGCTATTTAATTTTTCATGTTTATTTTTTATGCTAATGATTTGCTAGTGATTCATAAATACTGTCATTTTTAATTTTCACATGGAATAATGACAAATGGTTACTCTGAAATTTACTGAGTATAAATGACAGTTTTCCAAATAATAGTATTTGGTGGATTAGATATAGCTATTTATTGGAAATACAGAAATGTGGATTACAATAAGAGGTACAATCACATCAAGTTCTTTACTAATAGTAATAGCATTCTCTAAAGAGAAATACATTTTTGCTTCCTTCACCTTATTAATGGTCCATGAGGGGCTGTTAAATACACATGCCTAGATTCACAAGTATGAAAAATATTTTTATCTAATTTCTATGATGAGAATGTCTTCCAGCACAAATTGGATTTTCAGTCAGCTTCATGGACAAGTGAAAAGCAAAAGTGTGATTTAAAGAATAATTGCCAAAGTTTAGATGCTAGTGATCTGGAAATCCCATAAGGAATAATCATCTTGAAAAATTTATACCTTTTTCTCTTTTTGCTTGAATGGAGTATATTGTGAACAAGCAACCTGTCTCTTAGAATTTTGTCACTTATGTTACCAGCTGGTTCCAATCAATATAAAGATGAAAATCCAAAGCTCAAACCATCCATGTGTTCATAAAATAGCAGGGCAGTTCTTAAACATTTATTAAGAGCTGGCAATGTGTTAGGTGTTAAAGAAATGCACGTGAGTATCTTAAGACTGTAGGTAATGCCAAATGTATGTATTGTTCACAGGAACAATACATAAAAGTGAGAGCCATAATGTTGTAGTTCAGCTGTGACACAACATTCAGTTGGGAGAGAGGTGACAGTTGGATAATCCCTCTGTGCTGACTGGGATACGGGCCATTTGGTTTGCACAGAGGGCCGGAGTGAACCGATAATGCAGTTGTCTGAAAGCCTCTCTGGTTTTCCTGTTGCTAATTCCTGTGTTGGGATAAAACCTGAACCTAGAAAGTCCTTTCTTTACTTGCTCTCTGGAGTCATTCAAATTGTGGCAAACATTTCATCCTAAGTAAGAAATATCAGGGTATCAGTATCCTGAACATAAATGACTATAGTTTCATAACTTTAAAAGTTCTGCATTTGCTTCCTTTTTCAGATTTAAAAAAAAAAAAAGAAGGCAACTTTAGCCCTTCAACTGTAGTGTAAAAACTAGATTGAGGCTGGATGTTTGTAATCTTCTCTAATAAAGCTGACCCTGTGCAAAATCGTATATGCTTTCACAGTAACCCTAAGCCGAATACGCACTTCGAAGAATCCCAGTCCACAAAAGGTACCAAAATGTGTTTCAGTCATTTCTTGCTTTATCATCTAATATACATACCTGAAGGAGGGATGGGCTTGAGAAAATTGTTAGATACTGACATGTATACAAGTATACTGAAAACCCAGCAGTAGGTCTGTATGTCTAATAGTGCAGTGCATTTGAAAAATCTAGGTTACCGCCAATAGTTGGTCTTAAGCTTTTTCCTGTAGAAGGGGAAATGGTCATGAAAAGGGTTTGTCATGAAACAGGTTAATTTCTTAAAATATATTTTTTTCTGTTGCATATTGATTAAGAACTTGATCTCTGAGCTCCAACAGCCTAGAAATGAATGTCTGTTTCATCACAGAACAGCTCAATGACCATGGGCAAGTTCTTTATCCCCTCTACACCTTGGTTTCCTCAACTATTAAAATAATAAAAACTCTATGGTAGGTGTCCTCTAAGAGAGCCTTAATGATCCCTGCCTCCTAATGTTTGCACACTTGTGTAATTCTCTCTTCTTGAATATGGGCTGCACTGAGCGACTGTCTTCTAATGAATAGAATATGGCAGATACAGTAGGACATTATTCCCAATGTTGGGTTACATAAAGATTGTAGCTTACTTCTTAAGGGTGCATTCTTGCTCCTTCCTTTTGCCCTGAGGGAAGCAAGTTGCCATTAAGCCAGTGAAGGGGCCTGTCAAGAACCAGGAATATGAGCGTGAGACACGCAGCTAGGCTGTGACTGATTTCCTAACTCACAGTAACTATGAGATAATAATGGTTATCGTTTTAAGCTATGACATTGGGGGATAGTTAGTTACACAGCAATAGTTACTAATACAAACTAGGATAATAACAATCCCCTTATAGGATGGTTGTGATGATTAAGTGTGATAACATATGAACAGCCTAGCTCATGACACACAGCACAACCACCATAAAGGACACTTGCTATTTTTTGCATTGAAAGGGAATTACTATAATCTGAATGTTTGTCTCCCTCAAATTCGCTTGCTGGAAACCTGACCCTCAAGGTGATTGTATTAGGAGGTGTGGCTTTTGGGAGATGATTAGGATTAATGCCTTTATAAAAGAGGACCAACAGAGTTCCATAGCGCTACCACCATAGGAGGATGCAGTAAATGTCCGCGACCCAGAAGAGGGTCCCCACTTGACCATGCTGGCATCCTGATCTCAGACTTCCAGCCTCCAGACCTGTGAGAAATAAATTGCTGTTTATGAGCCACCCAGTCTGGGGAATTTTGTTATAGCAGTCCAAACAGGCGAAGATAAAAATGAAAACTTCTTAGTTTTAATATGTTAAAACAGAAGAAAGCTAATTAAGCAAAACCTGTTAAGTTAGGGTAACTTTTTCATATATAACTGCTCTTATTTTTGTTTATAAAGTCTGTTTATAAGTCATATCTTTTGCTACTAAAGCCTCCTTACATTTCCCTTTCTATAAGAGGAAAAAAAAAACTTCTGTGATTAATTTCACAATATCATCCTGGGATCAAATTATTCAGAACACCCTTTTTTCTCCCACCAAGAAAGCATCTAGTTAACCCACAACCTCCAAACCACACACACCACCCAGTATTTTGAGTTGCCCACACTAAACTGGAGGAAAAAAAAAAAACCACTACTGCTCTTCCTGTGTATGGGGTGCATGATTGTGGAAATTGTGCTTTGTATTCATTTGAAAACCTCTGTGGGATTTTGTTACAGCACATTTTTCTAAGGGTTTTTGAAATTTTGTATGGAAAAATTAGATTAATGAAAATAACTAGTAACTTTGCAGTATCCATTCATTTTTCTAGACATCTCTTTTATAGCAAAACTCCAGCTTTCAGAAGACAGCTCTGACAATTGAAAATTCTGATGGGGTCATTAAAGTACGTCCAACATCTCAAACAGTAGGTCATGTTTGAAGATAGAAAAAGTATAGACAAAGAAGAATTTCTCTTGTATTTCTCTATGGTTTCTGCACCCTTTCATGTAGATAGTTGGAAAGAATTCCTTTATATGAAGTAGAAAAACTTGGTGTAGGACCAGAATTTTTAAACCCCCTCACACTCTTTAAAGTACAACATCATTATTCAAGTGCCATAAAAGTCAAGGCATGTGCCTGGGCCATGGTTCAGCAAGGATTGTGACCAGCTTGTGGATTCCACAGACATTAACAATACACTTGAGTACACTGTTCGATAGGTCAGGGACTCGTTTTCCAGACAGCCATTAGTGCACTTGACCTTTCCCAAGGAGTAGTGGAAATCATGAAGGACAGATTTTGGAGATGTCTGTCTGTCAAGCCCAAACATATTATTTAATTCATTAGATTGGCAATAGCTAAATAATCATTGGAAATTTCAATCTGTTCTCACAAGGTTTGGCTTAGGATTTCCATTCACACCACTTTACAAGAAGCCACTCTGTTGCCTTTGGATGTTTTAGGTAGATCAAACTCATGCTTAGAGAGGCTGTGGAGTGTAAAAGAAAGATATCAATTAAGTTTTCATTTCTGCTACTGGTCCTATCTTTCTGTGTGACCTCAGGTAAGTTTCTTAATCCTTCAGAACCTCTTTTTATTATCCACAAAATATCTGCCCTCCTCCAAAGGGTGTCCTGGGGATTGGGTCTTGTCAATGAAGGGTACATATCATTAGTTAAATTAGTACATGTCATTAGTTAAATTCTTGACTGCAAGTTATAGGTCTGTAAGTCAAATGAGCATAAAAAATACAAAAAGTATGGATTATTTTTGAGAATATGAGATGTCTCACAGAAATAGACTAGATTTGGGGTACCTGGGTGGTTCAGCCAGTTAAGTGTCTAACTTCAGCTCAGGTCATGATCTCACAGTTTGTGGGTTCAAGCCCCATGTCAGGCTCTGTGCTGATTCAGCCTGCTTCAGATTCTGTGTCTACCTGTCTCCCTGCCCCTCTCCCACTCACTCTCTCTCTCTCTCAAAAATGAATAAACATTAAAAAAATTAAAAAAAATAAAAGAAATAGACTAGATTATACCCATGCCTCAATAACAGCTGTATCCAGGGATTCGAGTACTATTACTTCTCCTTTCTTGTGGGGCATCCTTATTCTTCTGTTCCTTACCTTTGTGTGTGTGTGTGTGTGTGTGTGTGTGTGTGTGTGTGTGTGTGGTTTTCTCGTTTTGTTTTTTGTTTTTGTTTGTCTTGTTCACAACGTAGGCAAGAGCTGCTAATAACTCCTAAGTTTTATGGTTTAGCATGGATCAGAAACCTCCAAACTACTAGTGAAGCAAGGAGATGGATATGTGGTAGCTGAGGAGAGGTTGGGAGGAGGAAGTTGCTGGGCAGATAACACGTAGGGCAGTCGTCTGTGGAGGGCCTCAGACCAACTGCTCCAGATGCCGAGGGGAAGGATGGCAAAAATGTGGAATGGTTAGAAGTCCTGCCAAATCAGTTGAAAGAGAGTGCCAAAGCAGTGGTTCTTAGCCCTGACTGAATGTTTAAATCATCTGGGGAGCTTTTTAAGAACCTAAAGCAAAGTTCTGTGTCTGTTGTCATCAGAATCACCTGGAGAACTTCTGAAATTTGCAGCCTTTTCAGATCTACTCAGACCTATTCAGTCAGTCTCTAGAGTTGGTGGGGAGGGCTTGGGAGGAACCCAAGACTCTGCAGTTAAACTCCCCAAGGATTTTTTGCACATTGAAATTTGAGAATCATTGCTATAGATTGGTGATTCCCAAGTTGTGATTCTCAGACTAGCAGCTTCAGCTTCACCTTGGAATTAGTTAGTAAAGCAAATTAAGCCCCACCTTGGACCTACTTAATCAGAAATGCTTTCGGTACAGTCCAGCAACCCGTGTTTCAAAGAGGCATCCAAGAGGCATCTGGGTGGCTCAATCGGTTAAGCACTGGGCTCTTGATTTTGGCTCAGGTCATGATCTCACTGTTGGTGAGATCTGTTGGTGCAGAGCCTGCTTGGGATTCTGTCTCCACCCCTCATCCCACTCATGTGCTCCCTCTGTCTCAAAAATAAACAAAGAACCATCCAACTATTTGTAATGCCCACTAAAGTTTGAGAACCATTGCTCCAGACCCATTTTATTTCTACAGTATTTTACAACTGTATTGATCCTGGGTTTTGGCATTTAAAATAAGCAATTGCTTTTCTTTAAATATTTGGTTTGAAAATGACCCTGTGACTTAATCATCACCCTAATTCCATTTAAAAATACAGTGTTGCATAAGACACAAAAAAGTAAATTATCAACATGTACACAACTGAGATAAAGATAGCTTTTGTCATGTTTTTTTTTTCTTAATTATCATTTCCTCAACATCTCTTGAGTGTATTCCTCCCTTCTGTAAGTCTGGGAACTCTAATGTTTGTTTAATCATTTTCAGCATCTTTAATCATAGCTGCACAGCCACGTGCATAGCTGACAGCCAAGTCAGTGCAGAACCTGATGTGGGGCTTGAACTCACAAAACCGTGAGATCATGACTTGAGCAGAAATCAAGAGTCCCACACTTAACTGACTGAGCCACTGAGGTGCCCCCTAGAATAAAATACTTTTGAATCATAAAATAACTTTAGATAAATGTAAAAGTTTAGAAAGCTTTGTAAAACAATTTTGAAATATCATTTGCAAAACAAGACCATAAAGTGTATGTACTTATTGTGTTTCCACATAGGGGCAGGGGAAACTTTAGAATTCCAAATATGATGATTTACTGAATGAAGTGGTTACGAAGATCTTAACAGCTATAACAGAAGATAGCTAACAAGAGAGTAGTGGAGATACTGAGGAAAAGGTAGATAAATATCTGAAAACACATATTTATGTCCTAAACCTACTACTTTTGAAAACTGTAGAGAAGAAAGGAGAATATACAAGTACATAGTTCATTAGCCAGTAGAGCAAGGATGTCATCCCATGTCAAGTGGTCTCTGGGAGCCTCCAGTCTACATTTATGGGAGAAGAGCAATGTGAAAGCAAGTAATGTCTTAATACTATGAAAACAATTTTACCTCAGAGATCCTCTACCAGGATATTGCAAGCTTTTGGGCATTCCAGAACTACAGTTTAAGAATGGTAAACTGGGTCAAATCCAGTAGTTCAATTCAGGTCTTTCACTCTGATAAACTCGACCAAGCATAAAGTACCATAGTAATACAAAAGTTGTTGTGCCAGGGACATGTGGTCTTGTCAGAGGAGCCAGGCTACAGACATCTGAGGTGTACTGGAAAGCTATTTTGTTTCAAATTTTAGTGAAATATTATGAAGTCTTGTTAAGAAACAGAGATTCGATATACCTGTTTTAGAAGAAACAGATCTGTTTAGAGTGTCTACAGGAGGAAAGCTTTAACGGTTGAGAAAGGGTATTATAACTAAGGGAAACTAAGAAAGAAAGAAAAATAAGTATAATGGGATACAGGAAGGTCAACAGAAACCTACAAAAGAGAAGTACTCAACAAGGTAATCAGAAGGAGGGGGGATGAGGGGGTAGGGTGGGGAGAGAAAACACAAAGGAGACCTCAAATCACTAAGTAAATCATCACATATGAGTAAATCATAATAAAATAAACATTGGTGATATCGAAGACATATAAAACTCAAAGGTTAAATCTGACTAAATAAGTCTCTGAAAGAAAAGGATCTCTGCATAGCTTTTTATAAAAGTAAGTAATGTAAAGAAAAAAAAATTGGCTTGGACACTCAATGTGAGAGACCCGCTGGGATAGTCAGAGAGGAAAACCATATGAATGAAAGTTTTTGGTATAAGAACAACCATGTGGATTTTTAAAAAAAGGTTTGTGAAGTTTGGGTGGGCCAATGCATGATCATAATTATGAATAGATGAAGGGAAGTTGGGTTTATAGAAATGAGTGTTTATTATTCAAAGAATTAGAATGTGGGGGGGAAGCCCTTTAGGAATGTGGTGGCCTTCTCCAACAGCAGCTTCAGAAAACACATGTCTGGTCCCAGATCCAGTGCTCTCAGCAGCCCTCAACTGCTGGAGCTTATTTTTGAGGTCTTCTGTGTTATACCCCTTTCTCATATGTTTCGCCTCATGTACTTGTCTTTCTCCCTACAAAGCCTATGAACGATCTGGAAGAAATAATAACAGTTTATGTAATGACAGGCTAAGGTACAGTTTTTGAATTTTCTAAGACAATTCAAGTCCCAGGGCACCTCTGTGGCTCAGTCGGTTGAGTGTCTGACTCCTGGTTTTTGGCTCTGGTCATAATCTCATGATTTATGAGTTTGAGCCCTGTGTTGGTCTCTGTGCTGACAGTGCAGATCCTGCTTGGGATTCTCTCTCTCTCTCTCTCTTTCTCTCTCTCTCTCTCTCTCTCTCCCTCTCTCTCTGCCCCTTGCCTGTACTCTCTCTCTCTCTCTCAAAATAAATAAGCTTAAAAATTTTTTTTAATTTAAAAAAGACAATTCAAATCCCATATTATCTATGTGGCAAAATTTTGGCATATGAATTTCTATATGGTCAAATAATCAATTTGTCAACAGAATAACTAAAAGCACAATTATGTCTAGCTATGAATCACCATAATTGAATTTGTTTCTCTGTTACTTGTGTCTGCAAATAATTTCATTTCACATACTTCTGTATATCTTATAAACCCCATAACACATAACTGTTATTGCTTTAACCAGTAAAATGAGTATTGTAAATGAAAAATGCATTGTATATTTCTGGAGCTCTTCCTTCCTTTCTGAAGGTCAAGGCTTCCATATGGAATAATTTCCCTTTATCCTGAAATTCCTTTACTGTTTCTTGTAGTGCACGTGTGCTGGTAACAAATTGCCTCAGATTTTGTTCATCTGAAAATATTTTTATTTCACTTTCAATTTTGAAGGATGTTTTTGTGAAGTATGGAATTTTAGATTGACTTCCCCCCACCCCCTGCCTTACAGCGTTTTAAAGTATCAATCCAGTTTCTTCCAGCTTCCATTATTTCTGATGAGAAGTCAGCTCTAATTCTTATCATTGTTCCTCTAAATGTAATGTAATATTTTGATTTTACTTTTTTTTTTTTAAAGATTTTCTGTTTTTTGTTTTAGGAATTGTGAGTGTTACATGCTTTGGTATGGTTTTCTTAGCATTTATCTTAAGCTTTTCTTCACTTCTATTAAGCCCCTCCAACAAATCATTAATTCAGATATTGTATCTTTGCTTCTAGAATTTCTATTTGTTTCCTTATAAGAGTATTAATTTCTCTGCTGAAATTCCCCATCTTTTCCTCTAAGTTGTTTAAAACTTTGTTTTATTTAAAAAGTTCTTTTATGTTAATTTTTGCATGTGGACCATCTGTGTTTTTGCTTCTGTAAACTTTTTTAAAAAAATCTCAATTGTGGGTCATATTCTCCTAAAAACTATATCATAATATTTAAATTGTATGGCAGATACTGTGTCTTAAAAGGCCCATAGGTACTAGAATAAATCTTCTTTTCCCCAGAGAGGTCCTGCTTTTTCCTTTGTCAGAGACCTAGAGAAAGAGGATGATTCCTTTGATCCAGTCAGGAGTTGAGCTAGATCTGAGGCTGGGCTACAATTTTATTAAGTTCAATTTACCTGTTGTGTCAAATGTCCTGAGGGAAAAATCTGTTCTATGTGTATAGAACAGCTCTTTCTAGTGAGGCTTTGGGATCTAAGCACCATTAGGACTGTAAGAGATCCTTCCTTGCTTTGCATCCCAGCACTGAGCATCCTAAACCCCTACAAACTTGTGAGATAGAATCAATAGGTCCACTTGGGAGGACCTATTTCTGCGTTTGAGACAGCTTTAGATTCCAGTCTTTCAAGTAGTCTCATGAGATTGCTGAAAGTTTGGCTGACTTCTCCTTCCCCAGCATATCATCCCTCCACTCCCCCTGGCCTATGGCAGGCAAGGTACTCTGCTTACTCATGCCCAGACATGGTCATTGCACCTATGGATGAAAGTAGTAGCTAGACTCAGATCAACTAGGGAGATACTCTAAAACAGAATATATTAATGAACTATTTTCAATCTTTCTCATTTTGAGTCCATTTGAACCACTTATGGGAGTGTTCTCATCTCATTTTTATTTTTCTTTGTAAGGCTTTGTTTGATCATCTAAACAATCTGAAACAAATACTTTTGACAATATTTTTTAAAGCTTATCCTGGTTTATTTTGAGAGAGAGAGAGACAGAGACAGAGACAGAGAGACAGAGAGGGAGAGAGAGAGAGAGAGAGAGAGAGAGAGAGAGAGAGAACAAGCAGGGGAGGGGCAGAGAGAGAGGGGGAGAGGGAGAGTATTACAAGCAGGCTCCTGCACACTGCCAGCCTGGAACCTGACAGGGCTTGAACTCATGAACCATGAGATCATGACCTGAGTGGAAGTCGGAGGCTTAACCAACTGAACCACCCAGGTGCTCCACTTCTGACAATATTTGGGAACTATGGATTTCAAAAAAGATACTTGCCAGAAGTATTCACTTTCAAATCTTTTTGCTTTGGTTGCTCCAGGGGGAAATTTTATTGACCATTGGAATTTCTATGCCACAGTTTCAAATCTGTTTTCAGGGAAGAAAAATAATTTAGATTGGACTCTGATTCAAGCATGACTAAAATCTATAAAATTAGAACTAAAAAGAGAACAAATTTAGGGAAGTTCTAATATTTGAAATCACTGATTACCTTACAAGGTTACTTAGAAAATCTCTGTGTTTACTTAGAAGGCCTCTGCTGATAAGTTTGTGTCTGTGTACACAACTTCTGGGTCCCCAGTACATTCCATTTTAATGGAAGAGGAGAGTACCTCAAAACATAACGCTCTTCATGACTTAGACTTGCAGACCTAAGTTACAGCATTTCAGAGAATATCTATTTATTCCAGTGTAGCTAATTTGGAAGATTTAGACACTACATCATAGTTTTCTTCTTTTAAAGTTTTTATTTGTTTAGATTAAAAACCCCAGTTAAATTATAGTTTATATGTTGTTCACAGCAAGGTTATATAATAAAACCATTGAGTAGCAATCTGAGTTCTCTGCAGAGCAGGATACTGGGAAGTAGTAACACAGCTTGCAAATTCCACTCTGTTCCTTTTGCATTATTTAATTATCTTCTGGGCCTCAATACCCTGGCCAGCAATTATTGTTCTATCTCATATAAAAATTGTCCATGGGCCAACTGGAAAAAAATTTGCGTGTACCTAAATCTTGCCAAATAACAGCAAAGTTGTTTCAGAATAAGAATAACTGAGAAAAATATTAATTCTCAGTAGAACAGAATGCACTCACTTCTATTTATCACAATAGTAGCTTGCTTTTTTCATGTGTTTTCTTGATTCCTATATGTACACTTAGTATGAAAACTCCAGTTTGGCTTTTCCTTGGGTTTGATGCAGAAGCAACTGGTGCAGATAAAAACCTAAATAGAAAGTCTTGGGAAGGGACACAAGGGATTTGCCCACAGTGTTCTAGAATGCATCACCTGAAGGCTGTAAATCACCTGAGCAAGAGAAGAGAATTATTGACTTAAGGATGAGTGAGCAATTGGGTGAATCCACTTAGCCTGAGAAAATGGAAATTTTCCATGCACCACTTTTCCAGCTTCATTTCTGTTTGATGATCATACCCTGCAGTATTTTAAACAGATGTAGGTGTTGAATTATGGTCCAAATGGATATTAAACTGATTCTGATTTTTTATTTATTTATTTATTTATTTTTTTTATTAAATTTTTTTTTTCAACGTTTATTTATTTTTGGGACAGAGAGAGACAGAGCATGAACGGGGGAGGGGCAGAGAGAGAAGGAGGCACAGAATCGGGAACAGGCTCCAGGCTCTGAGCCATCAGCCCAGAGCCCGACGCGGGGCTCGAACTCACGGACCGCGAGATCGTGACCTGGCTGAAGTCGGACGCCTAACCGACTGCGCCACCCAGGCGCCCCTGATTCTGATTTTTTAATCACATGGCAACATATCATCTTATGCTCTTTGTTACTGATGAACAGAGAGAATGCTTAGAGGCAAGGAGATAAAGATGTGATGCTTTTGTATGTTAAACAAAACACTTTATTTCTTACCAGCATACTTTCTACAGTTATATGTTTATCTAGTTAAAACCATATGGACTTAGGCCACTATTAGTAAAGAAATCATGGTCCCTAGCCTTGGAGTTCCAATGTGCTTCTTTGCTTTTTTGCTTCTTTCTTTTTAAGGCAGCTGATGGCACCCCAGGAAAGAGCTTAAAAATTGAGCAGAAAGCTCTGGTTTTTGTTATTGTTTGTTTGTTTTTTCCCAATGGGGATCAAGAGTAAACGTTAGTTATAATGAGTTGCCAAAAACTGTGTTCTAGTATTTCATTTTATCCTAAATGATCTGAACTTTGAGAAGTGTTTCTAATTACTGTGAAGTATTTCTGTTAAGTTCTACAGTATAACTGTGGCATTTCCCAAAAGATTAATGTTTCCTAAGAATAAATTTATTTTTTTAATGTTTATTTATTTTGAAAGACAGAGAAAGAGAGAGAGTGAGTGAGAGAGGGTCAGAGACAGGGAGAGACAGAATCCCAAGAAGGCTCCATGGTCAGTCAGCATGGAGCCCAACTTGGGACTCCATCTCACAACTATGAGATCACAACTGTGAGATCACGACCTGAGCCTATATCAAGAGTGGGTTGCTTAACCAACTAAGCCACCCAGGCGTCCCTTCTAAGGACAAATTTAAAATGTGTTGCCTGATCAGAGGGAAAGAGGGGATTCTATAATAAATTTAGAAGTGACCTCCTTGTACCTTCTAAAAATGATATTTGGAATCACAAGAATTTTTTCTTCATATTGTCTTTCTCTTCTTAGTTTTAAAAACTTTTTAGCAGAATACTAAGTCCTGAAAATAACCTTTGCTGAGTACTCATTATGCATCAGTGGCTCAGCTACATACCTCATATAATTTATCATGTATTTACAAAGCACCATGAGGTAGAAACTGTTATGTTCTTGTTATCCAGTGGAGAAACTGAAACTCTGATTTGACCAAGAATTCAAAGCTGGCTAAGATCACATTTTTGGACTTCCATGTAGATGCGCTTTTTACTGCATATTTTATTTTCAGAATGATAAACAAGAAAGGTTTTGGAAATTGTTTCCCCTAAGGCCCAAGGAGGTGAACACAAGGGCACATTTATGAACATAAAGGCAACTGATTACTGGAGAGAGTTCAGTTACTCCCACAACAAGTAGCTGGAGAGTTACTGGCTGGCTTCTTCTCCATTTTTCCTCTCTGCCAACCATTCCCAATTAGTTATGAAAATACCTCATTGGGAGCAGCGACCCAACAGGCAGATATCTATTCAGAAATTAGATGAATTAATTAAATGTTTTTTAGAATAGTAAACCTAATAAATTGAGAACCAAGTCCGTTATAGAGAAGGCAGTCAAATGTAGGATTATGTTAAAAATTTTACATTCAGGACATTTCAGAAAGTAGCTTCGGATAAACAGACATACTTTGGTGATTGAGATTTTGGGATTCAAAACCTAGCTTCAGAAATCCACCTGGTGTCACCAGGGAAAAGGCATTAAGCTATTTCAAGGAGGGCAATTTGTGACGTGCTGGCTTGGTTCTACTTGTCAACCTTACCACTGAACATCTGTTTCAGGTGCTACAGTCAATTGAGAACTTGCCCCATATAAAAATACTTCATAAACATCTTATCCTCTAAGATTGAAATTGCTCTACGAATATTTTGCACATCCTAAAAAGATTGATGGAGTTTGGGTAGATTATGAATGTGTGCCTTGAGAACACTGTATTTTAATTTTAATTTCACTGATTCAGATTCAATTTAGCAAAACAATGTGGGCTGAAAATCATTACAGTAAACTCCCAGATTTAGTGAACAGATAACCCCTCCAGTCAATAAAGCAGGTCTTAACTGTAAATCTTGTGCTTGTAATAAGAGAACTATAGTAAATTCACAGGGCTCAGTAGCTATGGCAACTGCAGATTTCAGTCAATACCCTTTGATCTTCAACATTAGATAGTCATGTCTGATTGCCGCACACAATCTTTTTCCCAAAAGAGGTCAATATGTTCTTGCTGAAATACTTCAAAGTATTCTGGTCTTTGGAAATGCCTTGGGGTTTTATATTAGTTACTCCCATTTTTGATCAATATTCCTACTTGAAAAGTTATGTGATGCTTACACAAACACACAAACACAAGCCTACATAGAAAATATAACTTGTGCATGTGTACATGTTCTGTGCTAAAGATGAATGAACATTGTTGAATATTTATGCAAATGAATCCATATCCAATATATACAGACAGATATGCATTATATATACTATGTGTTTTACATAAATGCAACCAGACCTGAAAATAAAAAGCCAAGGAAAATATTAGTAGTAGATTTTTTTTTAATAATGAAAACATCTTTTAAATAATGACCTCAAAATAATTGGAGGCAATTCAAGTACTATTGTCATTAATATTATTAGTTTGAGATAACAATGATACCTTTATTTAAATAAGTCTAATTAAAAATAATAATTAATAAATTTTTTTTTCAACGTTTATTTATTTTTGGGACAGAGAGAGACAGAGCATGAACGGGGGAGGGGCAGAGAGAGAGGGAGACACAGAATCGGAAACAGGCTCCAGGCTCTGAGCCATCAGCCCAGAGCCTGACGCGGGGCTCGAACTCACGGACCGCGAGATCGTGACCTGGCTGAAGTCGGACGCTTAACCGACTGCGCCACCCAGGCGCCCCATAAAAATAATAATTTATAAAGGGACAATTTAAGAATGTGTCTTAATGTACTTATTAATCCCATTTTTATCTAACTATTCAATGAAAATTTTTTGAAATTATGCTTTATGTGAGGTACTTCTAATCCCTGCATGGAATAAAATAGCAAATTAAAGATAGCTTATAATGTCAAGAAACACATAATACCCATGTAAGGCACATAGGGCACACAAAAAGAACATTTACAAGAATAGACACACTAAGAAGTACAAGTCAATGCTATGGGTTCCCAGGAAGAAGAGGTGTCTTTTTGCAGCAGAGATTACAGAAAACTTCATGAAGGAAGTAGCATCTGCTCTGGGCCACAAAATATACGGAGAATTGCAAGTGTATGAGTGTGGGTAGGGGTAATGTCAGTGGAGGGGCCACATGCAAAAAGGTATGGAGGTAGGGAGTCCTGGACATCCACTGGGTGGGGTTATACCTTCAAGGGTGCAGAGTGGGCATCTAATGAGGGGATCCTGGTCAATCAAATAACCTAAGAGAACACTTCAGAAAAGATGAATTTTACAGGAATGCCACCACAAAAATAAAAATATAAAAATCAAACGTTTTGGACTATTTTTTAATTAGAATTCTAAAAAATACTTCCCATCCTGGAATGCTAAAACATTCTCTTGGGTATTATGGTAGAAAAACAATTGTGTTTTACCTGTTCTTGGAAATAATTTTTAGTAGTAGTCCTTCAGAACTCTAGTTCTTTTACTCCTTCTTCCCCTTCTTCTTCTTCTCCTTCTTCTTCTTCTTCTTCTTCTTCTTCTTCTTCTTCTTCTTCTTCAACAACATGATATTTGAATGGAAACTTAAAGGAAGTGAGGAAGCAGTGTATGGGACTATCTGTGGAAGGAATATTCCAGGAGGCCTGAGCTTGGAGTGTACTCGGTATGTTCAAGGACTCAAGGAGGCCAGGGTGGCTGGAGCATAGAGAGTGAGGGAAGACCATTGCAAGGAAAGGGAGGCAGGGCTTGCCAGACTTGGTAGGCCACTATAATGACTTTTTTGGCTTTTACTCTAAAAGAGATGCCAGGCTGTCAGAGAATATTGAAAAGAGTGCTATGAGCTGGCTTGTGTTTTAATGGGATCAATTTGGCTGTTGTGTTGACAAGCAGGGAGACCAGTTAGTATGGCCCTGTACAAAGCCAGGTGAGAAATGCTGTGAATCAGGGCAGTACTGGAGGGGATATGAGATGTGCTTGCAGAAATTCTGGATATATTTATTATTTTTTTTACATTTTTATTGTTTTTCAATATATGAAGTTTATTGTCAAATTGGTTTCCATACAACACTCAGTGCTCATCCCAAAAGGTGCCCTCCTCAATACCCATCACCCATCCTCCCCTCTCTCCCACCCCCCATCAACCCTCAGTTTGTTCTCAGTTTTTAACAGTCTCTTATGCTTTGGCTCTCTCCCACTCTAACCTCTTTTTTTTTTTCCTTCCCCTCCCCCATGGGTTTCTGTTAAGTTTCTCAGGATCCACATAAGAGTGAAACCATATGGTATCTGTCTTTCTCTGTATGGCTTATTTCACTGAGCATCACACTCTCCAGTTCCATCCATGTTGCTACAAAGGGCCATATTTCATTCTTTCTCATTGCCATGTAGTACTCCATTGTGTATATAAACCACACTTTCTTTATCCATTCATCAGTTGATGGACATTTAGGTTCTTTCCATAATTTGGCTATTGTTGAGAGTGCTGCTATAAACATTGGGGTACAAGTTCCCCTATGCATCAGTACTCCTGTATCCCTTGGGTAAATTCCTAGCAGTGCTACTGCTGGGTCATAGGGTAGGTCTATTTTTAATTTTCTGAGGAACCTCCACACTGTTTTCCAGAGTGGCTGCACCAATGTGCATTCCCACCAACAGTGCAAGAGGGTTCCCATTTCTCCACATCCTCTCCGGCATCTATAGTCTCCTGATTTGTTCATTTTGGCCACTCTGACTGGCGTGAGGTGATATGAGTGTGGTTTCGATTTGTATTTCCCTGATGAGGAGCGATGTTGAGCATCTTTTCATGTGCCTGTTGGCCATCCGGATGTCTTCTTTAGAGAAGTGTCTATTCATGTTTTCTTCCCATTTCTTTTTTTTTTTTTAATTTTTTTTTTAACATTTATTTATTTTTTGGGACAGAGAGAGACAGAGCATGAACGGGAGAGGGGCAGAGAGAGAGGGAGACACAGAATCAGAAACAGGCTCCAGGCTCTGAGCCATCAGTCCAGAGCCCAACGCGGGGCTTGAACTCACGGACCGTGAGATCGTGACCTGGCTGAAGTCGGACGCGTAACCGACTACGCCACCCAGGCGCCCCTCTTCCCATTTCTTTACTGGGTTATTTGTTTTTCGGGTGTGGAGTTTGGTGAGCTCTTTATAGATTTTGGATACTAGCCCTTTGTCCGATATGTCATTTGCGAATATCTTTTCCCATTCCGTTGGTTGCCTTTTAGTTTTGTTGATTGTTTCCTTTGCTGTCCAGAAGCTTTTTATCTTCATAAGGTCCCAGTAGTTCATTTTTGCTTTTAATTCCCTTGCCTTTGGGGATGTGTCAAGTAAGAGATTGCTACGGCTGAGGTCAGAGAGGTCTTTTCCTGCTTTCTCCTCTAGGGTTTTGATGGTTTCCTGTCTCACATTCAGGTCCTTTATCCATTTTGAGTTTATTTTTGTGAGTGGTGTGAGAAAGTGGTCTAGTTTCAATCTTCTGCATGTTGCTGTCCAGTTCTCCCAGCACTATTTGTTAAAGAGACTGTCTTTTTTCCATTGGATGTTCTTTCCTGCTTTGTCAAAGATGAGTTGGCCATACGTTTGTGGGTCTAGTTCTGGGGTTTCTATTCTATTCCATTGGTCTATGTGTCTGTTTTTGTGCCAATACCATGCTGTCAGAGGCTAAAGTCTGGGATTGTGATGCCTCCTGCTTTGGTCTTCTTCTTCAAAATTCCTTTGGCTATTCAGGGCCTTTTGTGATTCCATATGAATTTTAGGATTGCTTGTTCTAGTTTCGAGAAGAATGCTGGTGCGATTTTGATTGGGATTGCATTGAATGTGTAGATAGCTTTTGGTAGTATTGACATTTTGACAATATTTATTCTTCCAATCCATGAGCAGGGAATGTTTTTCCATTTCTTTATATCTTCTTCAATTTCCTTCATAAGCTTTCTATAGTTTTCAGAATACAGATCTTTTACATCTTTGGTTAGGTTTATTCCTAGGTATTTTATGCTTCTTGGTGCAATTGTGAATGGGATCAGTTTCTTTATTTGTCTTTCTGTTGCTTCATTATTAGTGTATAAGAATGAAACTGATTTCTGTACATTGATTTTGTATCCTGCAACTTTGCTGAATTCCTGTATCAGTTCTAGCAGACTTCTGATGGAATCTATCGGGTTTTCCATGTATAATATCATGTCATCTGCAAAAAGTGAAAGCTTGACTTCATCTTTGCCAATTTTGATGCCTTTGATTTCCTTTTGTTGTCTGATTGCTGATGCTAGAACTTCCAACACTATGTTAAACAACAGTGGTGAGAGTGGACATCCCTATCGTGTTCCTGATCTCAGGGAAAAAGCTCTCAGTTTTTCCCCATTGAGGATGATGTTAGCTGTGGGCTTTTCATAAGTGGCTTAAATGTTCCTTCTATCCCGACTTTCTCGAGGGTTTTTATTAAGAAACGTTGCTGAATTTTGTCAAAGGCCTTTTCTGCATCGATTGACAGGATCATATGGTTCTTATCTTTTCTTTTATTAATGTGATGTATCACATTGATTGATTTGCGAATGTTGAACCAGCCCTGCATCCCAGGAATGAATCCCACTTGATCATGGTGAATAATTCTTTTTATATGCCGTTGAATTCGATTTGCTAGTATCTTATTGAGAATTTTTGCATCCATATTCATCAGGGATATTGGCCTGTAGTTCTCTTTTTTTACTGGGTCTCTGTCTGGTTTGGGAATCAAAGTAATACTGGCTTCATAGAATGAGTCTGGAAGTTTTCCTTCCCTTTCTATTTCTTGGAATAGCTTGAGAAGGATAGGTATTATCTCTGCTTTAAACGTCTCGTAGAACTCCCCTGGGAAGCCATCTGGTCCTGGACTCTTATTTGTTGGGAGATTTTTGATGATTGATTCAATTTCTTCGCTGGTTATGGGTCTGTTCAAGCTTTCTATTTCCTCCTGATTGAGTTTTGGAAGTGTGTGGGTGTTTAGGAATTTGTCCATTTCTTTCAGGTTGTCCAGTTTGCTGGCATATAATTTTTCATAGTAGTCCCTGATGATTGCTTGTATTTCTGAGGGATTGGTTGTAATAATTCCATTTTCATTCATGATTTTATCTATTTGGGCCATCTCCCTTTTCTTTTTGAGAAAAAGAGGTTTATCAATTTTGTTTATTTTTTCAAAAAACCAACTCCTGGTTTCGTTGATCTGCTCTACAGTTTTTTAAGATTCTATATTGTTTATTTCTGCTCTGATCTTTATTACTTCTCTTCTTCTTCTGTATTTAGGCTGTCTTTGCTGTTCTGCTTCTATTTCCTTTAGGTGTGCTGTTAGATTTTGTATTTGGGATTTTTCTCGTTTCTTGAGATTGGCCTGGATTGCAATGTATTTTCCTCTCAGGACTGCCTTCACTGCAGAAATTCTGGATATATTTAAAAGAAAGAACTGACCAGATTTGCTGATGAATTCCAACAAGGGGTGTGAAAAAACATTCAAGGATAATACCAAAGTGTTTGGTCTGAGGAAGTGTAAGGAAGACATTAATAATAACCGAGAGGCTCCAGTGAGGAAGAGTGTGGGTGGCGCATATTAGCAGAGGGAATGATAGTTTCTCTTTTGATCATATAAAGTCTGTGGTACCTGGTAGTGTGGTTGGCCAGTGAGCAGCTGGATGTAGGAGTGTTGCATCTGGTCACTAAATTCAGCAAATGAAGGTCATTGGTGACTTTGACGAGAACTATGTGAAGAAGTGTGATCTTATGAGGGTGAGTTTAACCTTTATGAAATTTAAAAGTACTAGTTCAGTATCTTCCTATTACTTAAAGATAGGCAAAAAACCAATCTGAGGACTTTTTGATAGAAATATGGTACCCAGATTAAGGCAGGGACACATCCAACTATATATCATCAGAGTTGGACTTTAGCTGGAGCTATGCATTTTAAAGGTCACCTTAGCAAACTAGAGCTCATCCAGCCTGATAAATGATCCATCACTGTTCCCTATGAGAAATGGGAAGGTATCTTCAGGATAGAAAGAAGTAAATGTTCCTAGGTATCTAGGATCTGAATAGACTTTCACAAGGAGGAAGTTTTCTCCAAAGGGCAAAACTTGAATGAAAGGGTGGGAGGTGATAAGATGTAGGATTTCTTGAAATTTAATTTAATTTAATTTTTTAGAATTTTTTTTTTGTTTTTAGAAGAAATGTAAAAAGGAGTCTTGGCCTGGCAGAAGCTCAGATTTCTGGTGATGAATCCAAACAGTATTTCTTCTGCTGAGTATTCAATGATACTCATCAGTTTAAACCTGTCCAAAACCAGGTTTGTGGCATATTTTAAAAATATTACTGATGGAGTAGCTCTGTGGAAGTCAGATTGCAAGAAAAGACAAAGTTGGCCCTATGAGAGAACAGATCATTTAAGAAAATGTGGCCCAGGTGCAGTAACTGGGTCTGCATGCTAGAAAGTAATGGCAGTTCTCGTTTATCCATTGGTGGCTAATCCTGTATTTTGTCTTGACCCCATCATTCTAGCTGTTTGTGCCTTAAGGGAAAAGAGAATATGTGTGTGAATCTAAAGAACCATTCTGCCTTAATAATCCTGTGTCTAAGCAATCTTGCCACAAGTTCTCTGACAGACCGAGAATAATACAGAAGGTGTGTTTTTTGTAAGCAAGCACATGTTTCTAGACTGAGATTCTGGGGAAGGCATCCAGTTCCAGTGATGAAACAGAGTTTGAGGTTGGGGTAGAGTCTTGGTAGAAATGTCTGGCGTTGCTATGGAAACATCTCAGGTGGGCTGGATAGAGGGGTGAGCAAGGACTACAGGCACCCCTGAGAACTTCCAGGAATTATCCAGGGAAAACTGGACTTCCTTCAGTTGTGCACGTGACAGATTGGAACCACTGAGAGTCAGCTATCAGTAAAGAGAACTATGTTTTTCACTGGCTGGCACAATTTCTATTCGAAGAAGTAGACAAGACTTAAATGTAAGGAGCCCACCATTATAAGCAGTATTTAAGGAGAGACTGGATGTCTCTGTATGTCTGTGTTCATGCTCACACCAGGAAGGTTGCGTTATTGTATGTTTTGTAAATTGTAAGACATACTCTGCAGTGTAAAGATGCTATTATTGTTGTGTATATTCTGAGGGAAGTATCATTGTGGAAATGAATGATGACTTTCATACTCTCCTTTTCAACTCGAGGAATCTGTGAATCCATCAAAATAAAGTAGGGACTTTTAACAAGTAAAAAATTATGTCATGCATGCAGATTAGGCAGTTGGTCATAGCTTAAGAATAAGCAGATTGATGGCTCTATTTTAAGTAGTAGGTTTTGTAGATCTGTTATGTCTGCAAATTGTTAAGGAATGATCCAAAGGAGTCCATGACAAATCACTTTTTGATATAATTTTAGTTTGCAAAGATAAGGCAACTGGGGATAGATGAATCAGATGGAGGGGAGAAATGAATCTACTATCTGCTTTGAGCAGCCACACCTTAGTCAAACTCCTATGCGGCACTACCTGACGTCTTGACCCCAGGAAGTAATGACGTGGAGGATGTTTTTCGTAAAATCTGCAATATATATGACTTTATATTATTCAGTGCACAGAAGCTTATATTTGAATGTTAACATTCACATTAAGACTTCCCTTTTTTTCCATTTCCAACTTTTATTTTTTATTTTTTTAATATGAAATTTATTGTCAAATTGGCTTCCATACAACACCCAGTGCTCATCCCAAAAGGTGCCTTCCTCAATGCCCATCACCCACTTTCCCCTCCCTTCCAGCCCCCCCCCCCATCAACCCTCAGTTTATTCTCAGTTTTTAAGAGTCTCTTATGGTTTGCCTTTCAAAAGAAAACACATTAAGTAGTTCAGATAGGCTTTGAAAGCTTTATTCTGTTGATGTACAACAATGAAAACCTGATGACCAGGTGACTGAGTTGACTCAGGGCTGAACTTTTACAGGGTAAAGAGGGGAGGGGAATATGTATCTTTGTGATTTGGCTCAGGTAGCAGTTTTGTCTTTAATTGCTGAGAAACTTGCTGTTAGAGATTGTTCTGGTTTTCATGTTTCTTCAGGATTGTTGGTGCCATCCTGTCTGATAACAGTCAGAGTAGTACTTTCCAAGAGCTGTTTTTTGCAAGCCTTGTGGTTTGGTGGTTAGTCAAGGTTTAGGGGGTAGGGGAGGTAGTGCCAGAAAAAAAAAGTGTGGGTGGGAGGGAAGAGAAAAATCGGGAGACAAAGCCATAGTTGAAGTCAAAGGGGAAATAGAGAATCCTTCACCATGTCTGCTGTAGTTTTTTGTTTGTTTGTTTGTTTTTTTACAAGACACACTATGATTTACATTTTCTGTTAATGTCTAATAAAGAAGCACACAAATGTAAGGTTATGTGCTGTTTTCATAGAGATGAAGTAAAACTTCATAGTGATACTACTAGATATTTGATTTAGATTTCTTACTATACTACTGAAAATGCTCTTCTAGATTAACTGTTTTAAGGCCAGCAGAAAGTACCACATATCAAACTGATTTCCTTTTCTCCTACTTAGTTTAAATGAAAACAAATTTTTCATGCTGAATTAAAATCCCTACTATATGGCCTTCCTCTTTAAATTTTGTTTATCCAGATTTATTGATCCCTTAAATATCCCTTTTCATGCATTCTCTTGAGTTAAGATAAAAATGGTTTCTTCCACCGCAAATGCAAAACACTTGAGAAGGGTAACACAAGAGGTGCTCAGCAGTCATAACACCTTGCTAAAAATGTACTTACCAATTGCTCTCTTGTAAAATAGGAAATGTTTAGTATTATCTGGCTGCTGGTTATGTGGATCTGGCTTATTTAGGTGAAAGGAGACGAACAGGGAGAAGGAGGGCTATAACAAAATAGGAAAAAAGGAGATCAGTGCTGGAAAAGGATAAAAAGGCACAGAAAGAGGAAGGAGATCATTTGTAAAACTGTCTGCTTCCTTCACAGGTTGGCCTACAGTTTGAACTTTGTTACATACTTTGCTGACAAAAAACCCACACAGGGTTTTTCCTAAATCTCTGTAACATTAACTACCCTTGCTGGCCATATGTCGCTGGAGCTTAAGGAATTGTCGTGCTTTGATAGCTGGGAAAAATCACAACTGCATCTCTCAGAGGGACACCTGATTTATTACCACTTGATGGGTGAAGCTTCTGTCATGGCCAGAATCAAACTGTTGTTGTTGTTGTATTTCAGACTTGTTCATGCTCTTTGAATTTGGCCACAGTCCAATTCTACAACTATTTATTCAGCACCTTCTTGTGCTGTGTAGGCACTGTGAGAGGTACTGGAGGGAGAAAGGTGAGTAATCTAGACAATTCGCCATCCTATGGAGTGATATCCAGGCAATACAGACGAGAACAAGCCAAAGACGTAAGAGTGTCACATTCTGATTTCAGACCGTTAAAAGATCCTTCCTGCCCTGGGACCTGGGTTCACTACTGCCTCTGTCCCACTGTAGTCGGGGGTCACAGAGGTCTTGGGTGGTGGAGATGTTCTTTGCATGGCGGCCTTGTGGTCCAAGCAGTGAGACCAGGGAACTTTCTAGCTTGCACAAGAAAACTGACTAGTAGGAACTGAAAAGTGGTACCAACATTCAGTATCTCTCAGAAATTCAACTGCAGAGAATTTTGGTGAGATATCCTTTTTGAACTCTCTAGGTAACTAAGGCTCTAAACCCTCCCCTCTGTGAAGATGCTTTTAAACAGTTTGAATATGCCATGACTGTCCTGAAACTCACGTTTTGTTTTACCTTCTGCCTGTATTAGCCAAAAAGATAGTTTGATAAGCATTTCTCTGCTCCCACATACTATCAGTTGAAAAATGTTAGATATGTGGGGACAGACAGACACACACCTGGGGTTTAGCTTTCAGGCACACCTTGAAAAGTAAGTCCTTGTCTACATGTCTGTTTTCCTTCCCTGAGCAATATCTTACATTTTTTCTCATTCTTATTTTACTGCCGGCATCACCTTGTTACTGTTGTTCTTGAGACACTTGCTCAAATTAACTGGATGATGGGTAGTAATGGAATCATTGCTTAAAAACTATTTGTAGCCACTTTTGCCTTCTAGAGGGCTTTGGAATCACTCACAACAGAAGTTAAATTTATATGGTTTCTTTTTTCTTATGGTGACTGCTGGGGTGAGAAGAAATGTAACACAGATGTTAGCTGGGGTCACTCTGCTCCTAAGCATCAGGATAGGACTGGGTCAGGTCAAATTGTGCAACTATGTTTTATGGAAAGTCCAATGCCCTCAGGGTTTTTGCAAATACATTTGTGCGAGTCACTTCTGACTCCAGTTTCCTGCTTTTGTTGAGTTCTTGTTACTCTGAGTCTTGAGGCTGCTTTATCTCTGCCCTGGCTTCAAGTCAGATGTGGGAGCATTTCCTTCTCCTTTATTTTATGTCTTCCCTGTCCTCCTACTGCTCATAAGAGGCAGCTGTGAATACAAGAAATGCACTGAGTTTTGGGGTTACATAGTGAAGGGAGGGAACATATACTATGCAGATAGCTGGGAATTGGAAATTAAATTTTTCTGGCCTTGTAAAGTTCCTTGGCCGTTGTATCCGAATCAAGCTTTGACTTCTGACCTCTCTCTACATAACCCTCTCTTTACCCCACCTTCTGTCCCAACAGCACAGATAATCATCTCAGTTCAACATGCAGAAAAAATGCAGCTCTCTTTGATTTCTCTTGGTACATGTACTGTGAGCACTTGAAAACAGTGTATATTCTGTTGATGTTGAATGGAGTGCTTTATAAATGTCAATTAGATCAAGTTTTTTTTTTAACGTTTATTTATTTTTGAGACAGAGAGAGACAGAGCATGAACAGGGGAGGGGCAGAAAGAGAGGGAGACACAGAATCTGAAATGGGCTCCAGGCTCTGAGCTGTCAGCACAGAGCCCGACGCGGGGCTCGAACTCACGGACTGTGAGATCATGACCTGAGCCGAAGTCGGATGCTTAACCGACTGAGCCACCCAGGCGCCCCAATTAGATCAAGTTTAACAGTGTTCAAATCTTCCGTGTCCGTACTGTTTTTTGGTCTACTTATTCAACCAGTTATTGAAAAGGGGTAATAAAACATCTAACTAAACTGTTGGATTTGTTTCTTTTTGTGTTTCCCACTGGGTTTTGTCTTATGTATTTTGAGGCTCAGCTCTTAGGTGTATAAATGTCTTAACATTCTTATCTCTTCTTGATTAACTGGCCCCTTCATCATTATGAAACGACTTTCTTTAGCCCTGCTGAAATCCTTTGGTCTGAAATCCTATCTTGTGTAATACCAATATTGTCACTCCATCTTTCTTTCTATTAGGGTAAGCATGGTACTGTTAAAACCTTAAACTGCACCACTATCATCAGCGTGGCCTATCTGTTATAATCCATAAACCTAGGTTAACACATCATTATCACCAATGTCCGTAGTTTATAGTAGAGTTCACTCTTGGTGTGTATATTCCGTGTGTTTTAACAGGTGTATAATGTCAAATATCCATGTGTATAATATACAGAATAGTTTTACTGCTCTAAAAAATCATCTGTGTTCTGCCTTTTCATACCTTCACCCCTCCCTGGGCCCCTGGCAACCACTGATCTTTTTACCCCACAGTTTTGCCTTTACCAGAATGTCACAGAGTTGGAATCGTATAACATGTATCTTTTCTAGTTTGAATCTTTCACTTAGCAATATACATTTAAAGCTCTTCCATGGTTTTTTTCATGGCTTGATAGCTCACCTATTTTTAGTGTTGAATAATCTGTTGTCTGAATGTACCACAGCCTATCCATTTACCTACTGAAGGAGATCTCACTTGCTTTCAGGTGTTGGCAATTATGAATACAACTATAAATCTGTGTGCAGGTTTTTGTGTGGCTGTGAGTTTTCAGTTCATCTGCATAAATACCAAGGAGTACAACTGCTGGATCACATGGTAAAAATATGATGAGTTTTGTAAGAAACTGCCAAACAGTTTGTACCATTTTGCATTTCTACCAGCAATGAATGAGAGTTCCCTTTATAACAGCACTCCAGCTGGTCTTAAGGGTTAATTTGCTTCAAGTTAACACACTCCTTGCTTGCTGACTTTAAGGCCCTTGATCTGTAACAGAACTAATTTACTTTCTTGGAGATTTGTAGACTGTTGGCCTTGGGGAATGAAGGACCAGAACGTTCCCAAGTCATAGGGGCCAGCAAGTCTGTTGTGCTGTTGTGCTGTTGAAGCCCCCTCAGCTTTCTGATTAGCCCAGCAATCTTTTAGCAAAAGGTCACACAGATGACTTTATTGACCTCCCTTTGTGCATCTGTAGACCTTGCCCTCCTTTGCAGAAGAACAGAGTACTCTCACACAACCCCTGGGTACCAAGGAACTAGAACTTCTTGTGTAACTTCTGAGCAGTGAGATAACTCTGTAGCTGGCATCATCGAATCTGCATGTAATCAAGAAATGTCAGAGACCAGTGCACTCCTTTAATTGATTTAACCCCTTTAAAAATCTCGGCACCAGGCAGAAACTTTGGAGTTGGACTTTGGACAAGAGTCTGCCTTCTCCCCAGGTGGCCAGCCTCTTGATAAAGCTCAGATTCCGTCCCAGTCAAAGCTTGTCTCTTGAGTATTGGCCTTTTGAGTGACAAGCATACCTCATTTATTGGGTTTTGGTAACACTATCGCTCCACATCCTTGTCGGCATTTGGTGTGGTCAGTGTTTTGGATTGCAGCCATTTTAATAGGTATGTGGTAGTAGTTCAGTGTTATTTAAATTTGCATTTTCCTAATGAGATATTATGTTGACTGTCCCTTCATATGTTTATTTTCATCTGCATATCTTCTTTGGTGAGGTACCTGGTAAGTCTCTTGCTCATTTTTTAAATCAGGTTGTTCATTTCCTTATTGTTGAGTTTTAAGAATTCTTTGTGTATTTTAGATAATAATCCTGTATCAGATGCGTCTTTTGCAAATATTTTCTCCAAGTCTGTGACTTGTTTTCTCATTCTCTTGACCTTGTCTTTTGCAGAGGAGGGCTTTGAATTTTAATAAAATCCAGCTTTTCAACTATTTTTTCATAGATGACAATACGGTTTTTAAGGGAAAGAATGTCATATTTGTATTTCTGTCTTCTGCTTCTGGCCAGTGACTGGCACATTTTAGACACTTAGTGTTGAATGAGTGAGTGAATGCCCTGTTCCAATAATCATTTATTTAAAACAGGATCACCCACAGTATTATATTAATAACAAAGTTTAATAGATTAACAAACAAAAAGAGTAATAACAAGTGATTGGCTATTTGCTTATCAAGTTGATTCAGCTCTGATATTTCTACATCTTTGCTATCTACTTTCCTCCATGAGTTATACTAGAATGTTTATTATGTTTACCAATTGTCCCTGCTTCAGATATGAAAAACTTTCTGTTAATCACAGGAAACCTCTAATCTTCAGGTGTGATTTGAGTCCTGAGGATTTGTCTGTTGTTCACAAATTATCTCATTTGCTATTACCTCAAAACTATACCTAGATATGAAAGTTGCACACAAGAGTCAAATAGCATTCTCTTATTAAGTAAAATCTACTCTCTGCCTCTTCATAGTATTTTACTATAAGCATCAAAAAATGCTTGATAGTGTATCGGACGTGTTATTTTTATGAAATTAATGATGTTCGACTGTTAATTTATTTCTGAATAAATCCTAAATAATGACAAATATATTGTGATTGAGCCCTAAACCTGAGCTATTATGACTATTATGTAGAGATATTGAAAATATTTTTCAGACTAAAAGTGTTGTAAGATTATGAACACATTTATGTGTCTCTCAAAGCTTTAAATATTCCATTTAACAATTTCTGGAATATAAAATGAACTAAATAGGAATTGCCTAAAGGAACCAAGACTCATGGCTTTTGGATATATATAGGGCAAAATCATTTATTTTGCACCCCATTAATTAGAAATTTAAAAATATTTAGTAAGGGAGCATATTACAGCAAAACTTGGTTTTAAAGCCTTTTCTCAACAAGAAATGCAGATTGCAATCTACCTAAGACTGTAAAATTACTGTGACATATAATATTAACAAATGATTTCAATCTATACATTCTTGAAATTTACAAATAAGCAACACTAATTCTGTCTGCACTGTAATTCCTTAAGGATATTCAGTAATTTATACGTTTCTTCATTTCCTCATTTAAACTGACTTTTCTCCTAGTTAACTTGAATTTGTGATTAAATATATTTGACTTTTTTAATGTGAATTTACTTTTTACAGTGTTATCCAAATATAAGTTTCGACACTATTTACTGTGACTAAAAGAATAAAGGATGTACGTGTGTCTGTTGTAAGTCACTTTTCTTTACTGACCACTTTCTGAGTGCTAAGCACTGCAGAATATAGTTGAGGGGACACAAGGATGAATTAGAGGGTCTGATTTTTATTCTTTATATTCAAGTAGCTAATAATCTAACCAGCTCAGACAATTCTATACAAATAACTGCGATGCTAGGCAGATGTTAGGAAGGAGTTCTAAATAACACAAAGAGATAATCTCAGGGTCAATTAACAAGTACTTTGTATATGAAACCCCGAATCATCAATAGTCTTTAAAGACATATAGTATTACTCATGAATGGGTTTTTCATTATTAGAAAACAAACTCTGCATATGCAATATTTGCAAACAATAGAATCATAGCTATTAACCAATTTTAACTCTTAAAATATTTTTTAACAAATGTCATATAATATTACTATATTTAACCTTTTGGTGACTATTACATTATAATCATTTATCATTGTATAGTGCTACCATCAGAGGCCAGTGAAATATAGCAAGTTGGTTACTCCACGCTAAATGGCCACAGACTGGTCTACTCTTGGAGCTCTGATTTCTGCTTTCTAAAACCTTTTTTCTTTCACATTCCTTTTTATCTGTCATCACAGCTTGCTGCCATTAACGTGCATGTCTCAAAATGAGGTCCTGTCTGCAGCTAGCTTATTACTTCTAATTTGCTTTTAGGCAGTAAACGAGTTAACCAAGCTTGTTAGAAATTTCTAAAATAAGAGTTAATTAAATCTGATTAGGACTTCCCTAGGAATGAAATGTATGAGCTTTAATGGATGTATTTCTTGGTAGTTAATATATAATGGATAACTAATCATTTATTTGCATTTTCACTTATTATTTCACATTTAGCTTTATACACAAGCCCAACATTATAGCTTTTCTGTTCAATATTTATAATATCCATGGAAATATCTTTCATGAAAACCTAATAGCACATTTATATGTCTGTCACTTGATTACTTTTTTTAAAATTTTATTTCAGCAAAAATGAACAATCTCAAGTCATTATATTGGTTCCAGTCAAAGCTGGTATTAATAGCTACAAGTATATTGCTTAAATATTCCAAGCATGGAATATTATACCAGGTGCGGGGAGGTTAAACATGAGCAGCAATATGGCTGAAAAATTCTCTTATTTCAAATTTATGAGGCTAAAAATGCCGTGTGGAATTCTGCTAATTTTCCTTCTTAATCACATGATTATAACTACCATAATTAGCGCAAAGTCTAAACGAGAGCCATTTATTGAGAATTCCTATAAGAGCAGATGTTATTTTGTGTGTGGGGGGGAGGGGTGTTGAATTGTTCGCATGACTAAATGTCCATCATAGAGTTTTCCTACCTAATAACTAAGAACAGTGGTTCTTCCAACTATTAGCAGAATGCCTATTCTGTTGGTAATGTCTACCAGTTCATAGCGAGCCACCGTGGACTGGTTATTTTTGGATTTGAAAGTCCTTTGATTCTGATGAATTATAATTTCTAAGTATATGTTTTGAAAGTTGAATTAACAAAATGAATTTCTATTTACATAGTGAGATCCTCTGTTCTTCCCAACCATGAAATATTAGTACTTTTCACGGTTTGGGCCTCAGCATTTAAATCGTATCTCAACTTTTCTTAGGTGATCTCACCAATTAATACTTTGCTTCAATTATCATCCATCTGGTGAGGACTTCACCCTTTGGAATTTTGGACCCATTACACAACTACCTTTTGGGCATTTCTTTTTTCTTTTTTTTTTCATATATTAAATTTATTGTCAGATTGGTTTCCATACCCTTTTGGGCATTTCTATATGAGTGTATTTCAAATTCAATATATTGAAAACTAAACTCATAATTTTTTCATGCCAACCCTTGCTCCCACACTGGTGTTCCTGACAATTAGCAATCCAAGTTCCGTATGTGAAATCATTCTTTACTGATCTTTTCACACCACCACCACCCCACCAAGCAAGAACAAAGTCCTGATTACTAAAGTTTAATAAATGCTTGAAAATCTACTTCTCTCCATTCATCTGCCAAATCCTTAGTACAGAACATTACCTTTAATTTGAATATTGTCACAGCTTCCTGTTCTCTTCATTTTGAGACCTCTTTTTCTTTATAATTTTTTAATGTGTGTGTTTTTTTTTAAGTTTTGACAGAGAGAGAGAGAGAGAGAGAGAGAGAGAGAGCAGGAGAGGGGCAGAGAAAGAGGGAGACACAGAATCGGAAGCAGGCTCCAGGCTCCGAGCTGTCAGCACAGAGCTCGACATGGGGCTGGAACTCACAGACCGCGAGATCATGACCTGAGCCGAAGTTGGACGCTCAACTGACTGAGCCACCCAGCTGCCCTGAGACCTCTTTTTCTAATAAAACATTTTTTACTCAGTTTTCTTTTTCTATTTATAAAGTTTTTAAAAACTTTTTTAAAGATAAGTTGACATACAATAAAAGTCACAGGTTTGAAATGTACAGTTTGATAAATTTTGACATATTTCTATACCTGTGAAACCATCACCACAATCAAGAAAGTAAACATATTATCCACAAAAGTTTTCTTGAGTTCCTTTTTAATCCCTCCCTCTGCCCCATCTACCATCTGATACCAAGGCAACTGCTAATCTGCCAAGGTCACTATTGATTAATTTGCATTTCCAAGGATTTTATTTATTATTTTATTTAAGTTTTTTAAAATCTTATTTATTTTGAGACAGAGACGTCATGAGTGGGCGGAGGAGCAGAGAGAGGGGGAGAGAGAGAATCCCAAGTTGGCTCTGCACTGATACTGGGGCTTGAACTCACAAGCTGTGAGATCATGACCTGAGCCAAAAACCAAGAGTCAGATGCTTAAACCAACTGAGCCACCCAGGCTACCCTTTCTAGAATTTTATATATATGGAATCATACACTATATTCTGTGGTCTGGGTTCTTTTTCACTCTTAGTTATTTTGAGATTCATCTATGTTGTTGCAAAAATCAGTAACTCGTTCTTTTTTGTTGCTGAGCAATATTTCATTGTAAGGATATACTACAGTTTAGCTATTCACCAACTGATGGACATTTTGGTTGTTTCTAGTTTTTTACTATCACCAAAAAAAGCTTCTATGAACATTCGTGTACAAGTCTTAGATATTTGCTGTCATCTCTCTTGGGTAAATACCTAGGGATAGAATACTGGGTCCTAAGGTAAATATATGTTGAACTTTTTATGAAACTGCCAAACTGTTTCTCAGCATTAAGTTGAATTCTAATAACTTCATATTCTTACCAACACTTGGTATGGGAAGTTCTTTTAATTTTAGATATTACTGTTATCACATTGTGATTTTAGATTGTAGTTTCCTTAATGACTAATGATATTGAACACCTTTTCATGTGCTTGTCGGTGGTACAGTTTTTGATGAAGTGTCTCTAGATTTTTTGCCAACTTGATATTAGTTCTTGCCAACTTAATAATACTGATCCTTCTGATCCATGAACACAGTTTACCTCTCCATTTATTTAGATTTTCTTTAATATCTCTTAGCATTGTTTTATATTTTTCAGTGTAAAGGTCTTGCACATATTTTAATATATTTATCCAAAGTGTTTCATATTTTTGATATTTTATAAATAGTATTTTTAAAAGTTTCAATTTATGATCTTTTTAGTGCATACAAATACAACTAATTTTTTAAAATTTTGATTTCATATCATACAACCCTCCTAAACTAACTTATTCACTCTAGTAGCTATTTTGTAGGTCCACAGATGACGATGCCATTTTTAAAGAAAAACCGTTTTAATTGCTCCTTTCTAATCTGGATGCCCTTTATTTCTGTTACTTACCTTACTTAACTGGCTACAAATTCCAGTACAAAGTTGGATAGAGAGAAAACAGACTTCCTTGCTTTGTTTGTAATCTCAGTGAGGAAGGTTTTAGCCTTTCATTACTATTTATGATGTTAGCTGTAGATTTTTTATACATGCCCGATATTAGATCAAGGAACTTCTCTTGATTTCTAATTTGATAATTTATGTCAGAAAGGTGTTGAATTTTGTCCATTGCTTTTGTTGCATCTATTGATGTGCTCATGTGTTTTTTCTCTTTTGCTTATTAATACAGTAAATTTCATTGACTTTTTTTGAATGTTAAATCAACTTTGAATTCCAGGGATAAACCTCACTCAGTCATGATGTGTTATGCTTTTAATATATTATTGTATTCGGTTTACTCAAATTTTGTTAAAGACATTCACATTTATGTTCATGAGAGATATTGGTAGATAGTTTTCTTTCCCAGAAATGTGTTTATGTGGTTTCAATATCCAAGTACTACTGTCTTCATAAAATGAGTTCAAAAGTTGTCTTTTCTTCACTTGTCTGGTAGAGTTTCTACAGAACTGAGATAATTTCTTAATTTGTTTGGTAGAATTCCCCAGTATAGCCATCTGGACCTGGAGTTTTGTTTGTAAGAGGAGATTTACTATTTTTTTTTAATAGATGTGGGGCTCTTCAGATTATCTATTTCTTCTTGAGTGAACTTTGGTAGTTTGTGTCTTTCCAGGAATTTGTCCATTTCAACCCTGTTGTATTTATTATGGTAAAGTTGTTTATAATATTCCCCTATTCTTTCAATATCTGTATTATCTGTAGTGATGTCACTTCTAATATTGGTTATTTGTGTCTTCTCTGTTTTCCTTGACCTGTATAGATAGAGGCTTATCAGGTTGTACTGATCCTTTTAGAGAATATCTTTTGAGTTGATTGATTTTCTCTATTATTTTTGTGTGTTTTGACTTCATTGATTTTGGCTCGGATCTTGATTATTTCCTTTCCTCTGCTTCTAGAATTGCTCTTCTTCCACCACCACCCCAGCTTTATTGAAGTATAATTGTCAGATAAAAATTGTACATTTTTAAGATGTAAAATATAGTGCTGTTTTGATATATGTATAAATTGTGAAATGATGGAGCTAATTAATATATCCATCACCTTTTATTTTTCTTGTGAGAGCACTTAAGATCTACTCTTTTAGCAAATTTCAAGTATACAATACAGTATTATTAACTATAGTCACCAGGCTGTACATTAGATCTCTACAACCTATTTATCCTACATCACTGAAGCTTTGTACTCTGTCCAGCATCTCCCCATCTTCTCCACACCCAGGCATTGGTAACCACCATTCTACTCTGTTTCTATGTGTTCAACTTTTTTAGATCCTACATATAAGTGAGATGACAGCATTGCCCTTCTTCATTCTCTGTGACTTATTTTTCCTCCTCTGGAAGATGTAAGTATTTCTTCTATATCCCTGGCATTTCGAAATTTTACAATAGTGTAACTTGGTGTGGAAATGCTATTTGCCTGAGCATTCATTTAGTACTTTTAGTTGAGAAATGCATGTTCTTCAGTTCTGGGAAATGTTACTGTATCTCTACAATAAATCAGTATTCCACAGTACTAGTATAATTCAAATGTAGGACCTACTGGATTTATCTTTTTCTTTTCTCTTTTTTTCCAACTATGTTTTTGTTTTCTTATTTGGGACAGTTTCAACACTTTTATCTTTCAACACTTTTATTCTACTTAAATCTCAGGTTCTCATCCCGTTCCATTTTTATGACTTCTTATTCTTGTTATGGATGTAATATCTTTTATCTTAGGATATAAATTATAGAATCCCACTTTGAAGTGTTCTCTTATATTTCCTCTATTCTCTTTTCTATTCTTCCTTTTTTCTTGTCTTTTTTTTCTTTTTTCTTTTGTCTCTGCCTTTCTGCCTTTTTATGCAGGAGGCTTCTCTCATGTGTCTGCATGTGCAGTTTTCTTGCCTCTCTGTTCATACTTGAGATTGAGGCAATAAAAGATGTATTAAAGTTCTGTGTCATGTGTGTTTATGGTGTGTGTGGTTTTGTGTGTGTGCGTGCGTGTGTGTGTGTGTGTGGTGGGGAGAGATGATTGTCATTTAGTTGGCTTTATGGTAGGATGATTAAGGGAAACTTGATCAATTCTTTGGGAAGTCATAACTATCCATGTCTGCATTTCTTTTCTCTAGGCTAGCTAGTTTTCCAGAAAGAAATCTGTTTCCCAGTATTCTGTGACTCAAAGAAGAGAGTTTTCACTGTTTAGGATGTAGAATTTCACTGATCTTTTTTTTTTTCCTAAATGGATCTCATGTCCACCCTTCACTAAATCTTGTGGTACTGATTTTAGAGCTTTTCCACGTCCATTTCTTAATGGAATAAATATCTGATCATCCTCCAGGTTGAGAAGAGTTGTATGAGCTGGAGTGGAGACTTGAGACCTAGACTCCTCATAAAAGCTTCAAATCAATGCTATTTGAAGCTACATCATTCTCCCTACAATCTCAGACACCCTTAGTCTCTATTTCCTAAGTGTAGTGTTTCCTAAGTGTAGCATTCTCCTGTGAATCATTCTGTTGCTCATTCCCATCCCTCCCTGCAGGCATTCAGACTTCAGTTTTCTCTGCACTGCATAAATACTCTTCTTGCTATCTTGCAAAGATCTATTTTCTTTCCTTGTTCTATTTCCTGTTCTTTTTAAAATTTTCCTCTTGGCTTCACACCATTCTTGTTACATTATTCCTTTTGGTAAGTTTTAGGGAGGAGTCAGTATATATCCATATGTTTGGATCTTTTGTGTTCAAGGGACAATCTCTCACATAGATCTTTCAATACTTCATCCACAGCAATCTCTCTAAAGTGCAACTTTAACAGGAATTTAATCATTTCGCTGCATAGATATTACCATGTCCTGCCATTATCTGCAGCAAAATTCCTTGCCACATCATTCAGGGCCCTTTGTGCTCCATTCTTTGCTTTATTCGGAAGCTCTGTGCTTGTGAGATGCCACACTCACGCTGTAATTGTACTAAAACCCACTCATTATTTCACTGACATGTGGCATTGAAGACTTTTTTTTCTTTTTTACTGACATTCTCTCTGCCTGAATGCTCTTACTTCTGGACCCTTTCTAATCATGACTCAGGTAGACCAGCAAAGATGAGCATGTTTCCTATGGTATTGAAATTGTTCAGGTGCTTGTATTTCACTCTGGCTAAACTATTAGCCCTTGTGATAAAAGACTATCTTTTCATTGATTTATTCCCAGAAACTACTAAAGAACCTGGAACAGAGTAGCCAAATCCATAGGTTGACTAATAAGTAAACTTACTATTACTATAACAGAATAAACCTGGTGAATGGATAATAGTGGCATTTATTTTTAATTTGAGAGGGAGAGAGAGAACACGCAAGCAGGGGAGAGGGACAGAGGGAGAGAGAGAGAATATCTTAAGCTCAGCATGGAGCCTGATGCAGGGCTTGATCCCATGATACTGGGGTCATGACCTGAATTGAAATCAAGAGCTGGATGCTCAACTGACTGAGTCACTCAGACGCTCCAGTGGTGATATTTTAAAGGGATTCCTGTAAGATAATTTTCAGAGTTCCTCAAACTTAATTTCTAAGGCTGCATACTATAGTGTGAGTATAGTTATGATTTTTAGTTTGGTCTATCCTATCTTCAGTTAGTTAGTAATATTTAAAGGTTTGATATAAAATATTTATTTAAGTAGGACTTTTTGAAAAAATTTCTTTTTTTCCCGTTTTCCCTTTTCCCCTCAACTTGTTTTACAGAATACTGACAAATTATGAATTGGATCCCAGATAACCTGTTCTGGTTCAAAGATCAAGCTAATAACTTTGCAGTACACTTTTGATATATAACCTAACCTTTTAAAATACAAGACTATCCAAAAGTCAGAGAAGAAGGTGAGGTATGCTTGCAAATCACAATAAAATTGCTCTTTACAAGCACTCCAGGGGAGAGAAAACAATAGCGCCAGGAGACAACACAAGGACTTATATCCAGTGAGATAGTTTCATGACATATTTACTTTAGAATAAAGCTAACTCTTTAGCATTCTGTGTGTGTGTGCGTGCGTGCGTGCATGCGCGCACGCACGCACGTGCAGTCATTAAAACACAAGACGTTAAAGTCAATCCTCGAGTGTTCTTTCAGTTGTTCAGAATTAGATGTCATTGCTATATAAAAATGCATCTATATTAATCTATTTTCATGGGATTAGTAGAAAAGAACAGAGAACTGTTTACTAATATAACATGATAAGGAAATATGATTTACTGTAGTAAGAGGAAGAATAGAATATGAGGTATGTGTTGGGGTTTGGGGATAAATAGGGAAACTGTGGAGGACGGTACATCAAATTTTACTATAATTGGCTTCTTAGCTTTTAGAAGACAATATAAAATCATAAAAGATAGCGACAGTTTTAGAGAACAAGAATATTTAAGAGGAAGAGATAAGAGTGAAAGAGGTACAGAAAAAGAAATGAGAGTGGAGTGGGAGAGATCCTTTTCTTTAAAAACATACAAAGTGTGGTCAATGCAGCCACATGGGAGACCTCTCCTAGGGGCAGATCTGTAGCAGTCCTGATGACTTAAATAATTTCACAGGTAATTGCTAACAACCATGAAATGCCCTTTTCACTTTTTCGTGTGTGGAGCTCAGGTTGTTCAAAATGTCCAAGTTAATTAACATGAACTCTGCTTTTTAGGTGGAGAAGGTGGATGGTCCTAATTAGCCTTGCTTAGCTGATGAGTCACATGGTCACAGAGGTTGGGACCCTTGCTTGAGGATATTCTGCAGCTCAACTGTACAATCTGAATTGAACACAGTGTCTTGATACCCTGTAGCCTAGTTCCTCCTTCTCTGTCTCCCCCTTCTCTGTCTTTCTATCTCTCTCTCTCTCTCTCTCTCTCTCTCTCAACTGTATTCAAAACCAAGTCTATAAATGCTGAGAGAATCTTTAATCTCCAAATGAGGAATCCATTTCATTTCCGACATTCGCCAGCATTTGTAACAGATAAAGATGAACAATTTTTTATTCCCTTCTCTATTTTCGTATTAACTTGACTCAGTTTCCCTTGAAGTGGTTCAACTCTCCTTATACACTGGTAGGGATGGTTGAAAATTTTTTAAAAACATTTTCTGAATCTGTTTGCTTTTAGTTCTGGGATTTATTATTATTATTTTAAATCTGTTTTGGATCAATTTGCCATTAAATCTCAAATCTGAATCTCCAATCAAGCTCACTAAACTGATTATCAACGGTCAGAGGGTCTGGTTTTCATTGCTGGGTTTATCCCCAGGGGTTGGTTTGCTCTAGCATTTGTCCACAGGTAAAAAGTAGCCATTTGGTTCTGAAGAATAGTTTCCTTTACACATTAAAGTGATACAGGGTGGGGGGAATGTCTCCCTCTTTGTCTAGGTATTCTCCATTTCTTTAGAGTTGTACTAAGCTTCTGCCCTGGGTAGAACACTGCAGATTCTTGGGTGAACTATTACATTGTTGAGCTTGTGTTCTGTGGTTTATAATATGTTTTGGGCCACATCAAAGAGAGAGGAGCCATATGGAGTGTAACAGCTTAAACTAAAGGCAACCGAAATTGTCAGAAGAAGTTAACCCAAAGGCAGCATTGAAAGACAGGGGTCAGGGGAGGGGGCAGGAGATGTGAGCAGAGCTGAAGCAGACAACAGTGGGACATGCGTTGGGTCATAGGATAATGTTCTCTGGAGGAGAAGGATACTTTTAAGCCCTTAGAAAGAAATGCAATAAATGTTTCACAAGCCTGCCAAGAAAAGCAAGAGGTGGAAAAGTTATTTATTATCCAGAGACCTCCATATAGTTGATTTCCTCCTACACCAGGAAAGGAAAAAGTCTTTTAGCTTATCTTTATAATATGAATTTTTTTTTTTTTTGCTTGCTGAAATTAAATTGGACTGAAGTAAGGAAGAACCGTGGACTATCAAAAGGCTCAAATAAATAACAGATGCATATTTGACTACAGCTTCACCCCTAAGCATTTGTAAAATAGACAAATCATGTAAACATTATCTGGCAGTCAGTAACTGAAAAAAAATCAAAGGTATTTAGCCACAGTTAGGTGAATGTAGATTTCTTTTTTTCTGTGTAAGACCATGGTAGCTCTGGATATCAGTGTTTTCTTTCTCACTGTTTACAGTCGCAGGTTGCCTGTTTGATTCCGTTTTTTCCTTTTTTTGCACTCAGTGGATCATGCATTTTAAGCCAGTGAAAGGATATCTTAGTATGCCGTGGGCAGGAGACTAGGTCATGGGTGGTTGGCATAATAGCAACCTTCCCAAAGTGACACTTAAGCTCAACCTTAGTAAAAGTGAGTTGGCAGAGGTAGGTGTCCCAGAGAGGGGGAACTGCAGGGGCAAAGATGTCAAGATGAGAAGGTACCCGCTGTGATGTGGGAACAGCATACAGTTCAGTGTGGCCAGACTGTGCTGTTATAACTCTAAGTCACTAAAGGCTGATAAAACACAGCAAACTAAATACATGCAGTGTCCAAAATGCTTGGGATCGAGATGTGGCTCTGCTGCTTCCAGGCTGTATAGTCCTGGACAATTCCAGGCTATATAGCCCTGGACAGCCTTGGCCTGTCTAAGCCCCAGTTTTCCAATCTGTAACATGAAATGATAATTGTACCTCCCCCTGCGTGTTATTATGAAATCATTCATTTGAAGTGTTCAGAACAGTGCCTATCAGATCATAAGGGATGGGTGTGAACTCTTGACTGTAAGTAATAATCCCAATTTTAGTATTAGTTTACCTCCCTAATTATGCATGCGTGTTTTTCCATTAATGGTGATTGTTGCTAAATTACCCTGTTAGTGCTGTTTGATGGAACACCCAGTTTTCTTCTGTTGGCTCCAGGGATTTCTTTACTATTCCAATGAGATTGATGTCTGTATTACATTTGTTACTTGCGGACTAATAAAAGAGTATTATAGGCTTCACTTTGAAAAGGATTCATTGGCTGGAGTCTATGAAAGTCCTTTGTTAGTGTTTCTGTTATATGGTCCAATTAATTTAGCTGAAGAAGGGACCCACATTTTATGATTTTCAGCCCTCATAGATTTGATATTACTGAGCATCCTTGTTGGGTATAAGCTTTCTCTTGGAGTGTTCAGCCCAAATGCTGGGTTGGAATGAAAAACATAACCTCACAGAGAAGCCTGTATAGCTAGAAAACTTAGAAACATCACCTTAAAAATATGCCTGTCTCAGTTAAGAATAAAAGGGTTACAAATTTTGTTAGATGCAAAAAAAAAATAAAGGTTACATTAAAAAAAAGAGAGAGAGAGAGAGTGGAAATGACATGTACCTGGCAATTCTAAGGCCTTGTGTGGGGCTGCTGAAGAAAACAGTGTGATCTGAACTTGCAGCAGCTGGTCCTGCTTTGCAAAATTGAATAAAACAGAAGAGTTGTTTCTAGAAGTGAGCAGTATGGGAAGACTTTCCATAAAATCATACCATCATCAGTTTTAAATAATGGTTATAATTAAAGTCCTTCCACCTCAGGATTGTTGGAAAGATTAGGTGATATAAAACGTGCAACATGTTTTCCATAGTGCATTGAAAAACAGGAGGGCTCAATAAATGTCTCTGGTTACCACCACAGTTAGCATAGTTTGGTGATGAAATGAGGTATAGCTTGAGTTTAAACTCAGTTTATTAGTGAGATCTGTATATCAGCAGGCAATGGCTTATTCTTCTATGCTTCTGTTTCTTTGCTGAAGCCAGACATTCATTGTTATCCATCTCAGAAGGCATTGTGAGGAGTATAGAATGAACATCCAGAAAGCATATGTAGTAGGGTCTGTCATATAGTAAGTGCTAAACTAAATATGAACTCTTAACAGCAGTAATTCTGTTGTAAACAATTTACATCTGCCTGAAAAGCACAGGATTATCATACTTGTCCTTTAATTGACATTTTTAGATAAAATAATTCTCTTGACAGTTTGCAAATTTGTAAGTTGTTGAAACTAATATCATTTGTATCTATTTAATAGTCAGATTCTATATTATTCTGTATTATTAATATTCTAATATTAACTGTTTCACAAACATTACTGAACCCTTTACTGACTTACTTTTTGGCCTTCAGAAGTATAATCCAGATTACATTTTTTTCAAGAAAACAATTCAATAGCTCTTCATTATCTCCTCTCCTTGGGGGTCTTGGTGGTGGTAGTATAAGAAGGTGGCATTGATTATTTACTGCTTTTACATTTTATTTTGTCCGTGGAGAAACATATGGGTTGTATGTGAGTGACACTAGTCTTAGGAGCTAAGGACACATTTTTGGTTTGTTTTTGGTATTAAAATGGCCAGGAATGCAAGGCTTCGAGAAACATTTTTTGAGACAAAGTCTGCCACCCACTTTCCTCCTTTTATATAACCCCTCATAAAAATAAACAAAAGCCTGTAGCTAAACTGTATGCTGAATCATCACAGCAGGATGTCAAAAAGGATTGAAACAATGTCAAAAATGATTGAAACTACTGGAAAGACAGAGAGTTCTGTCCCAGAAACCTAGCATTCTTGTTGAGACTCTGAGGAGACTAAGTCTAATATGTCTATGACTGGGAAATCCATAAAGAAAGAGGTGAGGAGAGATAATGTAGCCAAAGAGAAGCATTTCAGGAAGGGAGATTCTGAAATCTAGTAGCAGAGAGAATGGGGAGGACTCCCCCACCTGAGAACAGGAGCTGGGACACAGATCTCTCAGTATGATGATAATGGGTGAGGCATGAAGTAGGTGGTCAGAGCCTGAGATGCTAGCTTTGCAAAAAGCAGTGAGCATCTACCCCGATACCCAGAAATTGAGTCTTCAAATTGGATCTGTTCATACATGCAGGAAAATGGCCAAGGATGAAACTATTTAGTATAACTAAAAAGACTGGGAGTGTGGGCCTCTGACACTGAGTCACAAGTGATTTGGATTCCAATCATTCATTTATTCATGAATATTTATTGAGGGACTGCTATGAATTTAGCACCATTCTTGACCCTAGATATACAGTGGAGAGAACAAAAGAGATGAGATTCCTGCCCTCATGGAGCTTATAGTCAAGTGGGATAAGACAGATAATAGGAGAACAAATGAATGGATGGGATGTTTTAGAGGATGGTAGGTACCATAAAGCAGTACCAGATAGGAAGGAAAGTGGCTGAAGAGTTGAAAGTCCTTCCTAAGCAGTTTGGGAGAGACCTGAATGAGGAGAAGCAGTCACCCATCCATGTGTAGAGCCAGAAGCAGAATATTCTAGATGGGTCAGCATGTACAGGGAGCATGAGGCAGGAATGACCCGGAAGAACGCCACTGTGGCTGGACAAAATGAGAGGAGATGTGATCTAAGAGATGGGCAGGAACAGTCACTCAGGGCTTTGCAGGCCATGGTGTGGGGTATAGATTTTATTCTAAGTGGATGAGAAGCAGAAGAGAGACATGACGTGATGCATGTCTTATGCAGCTCCCTTTAGCTCCTGGGGGCAGAGAGGCAAGAAGGGAAGCTGCCCGCCCCCCCCCCCCCCCCCCCCCCCCCCCGTTGGGAGACAGTGCCCATTAAGAGAGGAGGTTTTCCTAGATGTGGATGGCCTCCATGGAGATGGGCAGCAGTCAGGGACTCATGGCGCACTTTGCAGATGGACCTACAGGTTTTGACCAACTACGTGTGAACAGGAAGAGACACAAGAGTTGAAGGAAGTTTCCTGGATTTTGTACAGTATGCCATGATGGCATGAACTCAGACTGGATGACAGGGGACAAGAGGAAAAAGACTTTTTGGGGAAAATTAAAAGTTCTGTACAAACTGGATGACAGGGTAGAAAAGGAAAAAAGACTTTTGGAGGCAAAAAAGAAAGGGGGGGGGTCCGTATTAGCCATATTGAGTTTGAGATGCTAGTGGACAGCCAAGTGTAAATGTGATATTTGAAGATAGATACTGGAATTTGAAGCTCAGTGGGGAGGTCAGAGATAAAAATAGAAATTTGGGAGGCATGGATGTGCAGTTGGGTTTTAAAACCATGGAGCTACACAGTCCGTGAGTTCGAGCCCTGCGTCAGGCTCTGGGCTGATGGCTCAGAGCCTGGAGCCTGTTTCCGATTCTATGTCTCCCTCTCTCTCTGCCCCTCCCCCGTTCATGCTCTGTCTCTCTCTGTCCCAAAAATAAATAAACGTTGAAAAAAAAATTAAAAAAAAAAAAACCATGGAGATAGTCTGCCTTTTTTTTTTTGAACAGACAATATCTAAACCAAAATAAACAAAACACCCGCAAAATTCCATTCCAGTCACTGTTTTACCTTCAGACTTTCAGATACCATTCTCTTTCAAGGCCATTGCTGTTAAATACATATTTCATTGGATATGTTCACATCCCCTGTTACTATCAGGAACGCCCTTCACTTCAAGTCTTGATCAGTTTCTCTATCTCTAGTTTTGTTTCTGTACCTTCAGACCCTTAGACAAAGGCAGCTGATGCTTTATAATTCCCCTAGGCCATGAGTGTCTTAATGAGGACCCCGAAGAAGCATCTGAAGAGTTAGACAATAATTTATTTGAGCATGAGCAGAAAGATCCATATTTAGATAATTCTCTTCCCACAGCGTCATTATCTCAATACTTCTGCTGACAGCCTTAGAGATAATAGCATTCAAAATGTAAATAATGGAACAATACACATGGTAATGAGGGAGAATCAGAAAATACAGTAGTAATGAAAAAATCACAAGACAGCGATTCTAATATTGTAAATACACAAGTTTGCATTAGTGACAGATTATCTCTGTAATGCCAAGCTGAAATAATTTAGAAGCCAGCGTAACAACTGCTGAACAACATACAAGGTGTCAATCTAGTGCCAGTTAATCCATTTAGAGGATGAGGCAGGCTCTGAATAATTAGGAGTGTACGCGGATCGGGGATGGACAGGTTGCTGGAAGTAGGAGAGTGGCTGACCGTACATTAACTGACGTAAAGAGTGCCTCTGGGCAGGAGCACTAGGAAATCAGAGGCAGAAAAGTATCAAAAGCTACTGACTTGGCTACAAATGCAAAAAATGTATCAAAAAAACCCCATTGTAACCACTTTGTTGAATCGCTGAAATCTGTTTCCTACAAATGGGAAAGGGCTTAATTATTTTCCAACCTTACTCTTCCAACATGCTGTGTTGGATTTCTTTTTCCGTACCCCTTGGTTTCCTTGTAGGCAGAATTCATGCTCTTCCAATATCAGAAGAGTCACATCTTATTAATCAAGACTCATGTCTTGGTAGTAAAAGTTTCAGTGTTGTCTAAATCAGTGTCGCTTTTAATGACACTCCCTTCCTGTTGTTTTTAGGCCTGACTTGCCACAGAGGGCAGCATTTGGTGTGTTCTCTCACTTCTCCTTGTTCTTCACGTCAACCCCAAATATCACTCCTGAGTTTTCCAGAGGGAAGGAGAAAGTTGACTCAAGGAAATCTTGACTTGCTGGGATTCAATGTCATTGCCTCTTAGAGCAGAGGTTCGGATGTTGGGTCCTTCATGGGACACATTTATGTGGTGACTTGGAAGCCTTCTGGGAGCTCTGACTTGGGCCATGTTCTCCTCAATCTTCTGAGATGCATGCACCCCCACTCCACCACCAGTATTATACCTCCAAGCTTCTTAATGCTGGGGTCCCTATGGCCCAACAAGCCATCTCCTTGGGTAGGATATTTCCACTTCCTAATCCCTGGAATCTGAATGGTAATGGTAAATGGGCCTTTGTAGGTTTGAATAAATTAAGGATCTTGAGATGGGGAGATTAGCCTGGATTATCCAGATGGATCCAGTGTAATTATAAGGATCTGTGTGAGAGGGGGGCCTGGAAGGTTGGAATCATATCCAGAACATGTTAGGACAGAAGCAGATGTCAGAGAGGACAGAAGATGCTGCACTGCTGGCTTTGAAAATGTAGGAAGGGAACATAAGCCAGGCAACATAAGCAGTTTCTAGAAGCTAGAAAAGACAAGAAACAGATTCTACCCTAGAACTCTAGAATGTAAGTGGCCCCAGAGACTCATTTTAGCCCTCTGACCTCCAGAACTTTGAAAGAATAAATCTGTGTTGTTTTAAGCCATGACATTTGTGGAATTCATTATAGTAGTAACAGGAAACCAATATAGGTACTTTCCAGATGGCTTGGGTTTTGCCTGACATCCTTTTGGGCTGGTCTTGCCAGATGATCCTTGCACAGACTGCTCCTACAAGTGTTCCACCTCCTCACCCTTCCACAATGGCTCTGGCCCATCTCCCATCTTTAGAATTCTGAAGGCAGAGGTAGGCTCAAGTTTCAAGGTGCTCTGTTGCCTCCCAAACTCAAGGGAAGCATGTCAGACTCTCCCAAGGATGTTTTCACAGTGGCATTTGAACTGCTGCTTGTGACTATTCACATTGAAGGGAAATGGGCATCTTTTTCTTATTCTTCTAATTATCATGAGTAGTCTACAGAACCTTCTATACTTTCTTTAAAAGGGGAGAGTCCTCACTACACCCCACTGAGAAAAGTCAAAATGTGTCCAAGACCTGGTCATTACTAAATCTGAAGATTCCCCCCTGCAACTGCTAGCCAGCTGTTTGTATAGTCTCTTTGGGGTATTTGGAGATGAGGACTGATTTTTGTCACCTTTAATAATTCACATGGATGTAGTTAGCAGGTTTTTATAATATAAGGCTATCTAATGCTTTTCGTCCTGCTTAGGACTTAATTTCAAATTTCAAAGTAACAAGACAAGTTCTATTTAACATATTGAACAGTTTGTAAGCTGAGTTCAAGGCTGATCTAAATCAGATCAGAGATTTGATTTAGGGAGAGAATCTAAATCAAGAAAGAAAGGGTGAGAAAGAAAGAGAGAAAGGGTGTGTATTCTTGGATTTGAAAATTCTAGGACAGTCATTTCTATTTAAAATATGTGTATTTCTGCTTAAAATTCTTTAGTAAGTGTCTACATCTTTGGGTTAACAACCTTCAAAATACTTTAAAAATGCAGCAAAGTGGGATTATAGATAATGAGTAAAGGTTAATCTTTCTTACTATGGTGTTTACTAAATTGATGATAGTAATATTTTTCTAGTGGCTAGCACAGTGCCTAGCACTAAACAGGCACTCAGCATATGTTTGTTGAGTAACTGAATGAATAAATCAATCATTATATCCATTTGTGTCTTAATAAATAAACTACCAGCTCCTGAAATAAGATGTCATACACAGCTTGATCTGGGAAAGACCACTTAGGGGGAAGACTGAAATAAGGCATTCTTTTTGTTGTTGTTGATGTTTATTTATTTGTAAGAGAGAGAGAAAGAGAGAGAGAGAGAGAGAGACAGCTCAAGTGGGGGGAGGGACAGAGAGAGAAGAAGGCAGAATCCAAAGCATGTTCTAGGCTCTGAGATGTCAGCACAGACCCCGACATGGGGCTCAAACTCACGAACCATGGAATCATGACCCGAACTCACGAACCATGAGATCATCACCTGAGGCAACGTTGGAAGCTTAACCAAATGAGCCACCCAGGTGCCCCTGAAATAAGGCTATAAAAGCTATGTATATATATATATAAAGCTAGCATGAAGGGTAAGGACTCTGGAATGCAGGAGGTTGGGGAAAATATTCAGGAGGGAAGTGAGAGCCTGATAAGGACCTCATCTGCTTTGGACTTTTCCTTCTTGTTTTTGACTCTGACTATTAAGAATGTACAAATGTTCATCAACACATTTATTATGCCAAGCCTAGAGCAGTAACGAGAAGGCCTTTGGTAAAACAAAACACTAAAAATAGTTGTGTTATTTCCCCCACGAAATAAAAGACTAAATTTGGTTTCTGTCTTGATATGGGGTATTGGTATCTGGCCATTTGGGAGTCATTTCAGAAGACATTCTGTGTATCGTCATAGATAATGGAAATAGAACTCTTGGCTGAGCTTCCAGGGACCACATGGGGTCATTTGGAAGCTTTTATTTGGTTTAGTGGAGGAGGATCCATGCTCTGTATAAAAAGTGAAGCCTCGTAGATGTGTTACCCATGTTTCTATCTTATCTGCATTCTGTCCTTCCATGGCATCTTACAGGTTTTGACCCTGAGATTTTTAAAAAATAAGCTGAAAATGCAATACAATAAAGGTTGCTAATAACCAAATGTTTTAACTAGGATATTCAAAGTATTCTAACCAGTCAACACTTAGACCAAGTTATAAATTAGAATCATAAGAATTAAATTAATGTGTAGGAACCAGGCACAGATATATAAGATTATTTTACTTTTAAGATATTTATTTAAGTTATACTCTGAAGATAGCAATTTCATTATGTTTAATACTTAATGTAAATTTTTTTTCACTCACATATTTAGTTGTATCATGGAGAAGTTTATAAATATCTGATTATATTGATAAATTTAGTGATAAAAATTGATTCAATTTGTCATAAAAACATAGATTTGATTTATTTTTATTTTTATTTGATTTTATTTTTTTAACGTTTACTCATTTTTGAGAGACAGAGAGAGACAGAGTGCATGCAGGGGTAGGGCAGAGAGAGAGGGAGACACAGAATCCAAAGCAGGCTCCAGGCTCTGAGCTGTCAGCATGGAGCCTGACACAGGGCTTGAACTTGAACCTTGAGATCATGACCTGAACCGAAGTCAGAAACTCAACTGACTGAGCCGCCCAGGAGGCCCTAGATTTAATGTTCTATTTCATGTCATGCTTCCTAAAATTAGTGAATGACATACTGGTATAATTTCATATTTTGGTTAGATAGATTTACCTTAGTGTATGTATACCTTACCAACTTGAAATTATTCAAATATAGTAAAATAAACTTATGCTTAGAGTTAAGTTGAATATAACAAAAACTTTCTTTGAAAATGAAAAAACACCCTTTGTCTTTCTTAGGTGTGAGAATTACCTTGTGAACATTTATAGTGATACTTGCAGAGCACAGATGTGTTGGTTAATAAACAGTGCTGGAACTATTACTATAATGAATGAAATATTGAACTAGTTGAAGTGTATCCAGGAAGTAAATTGTAGTGCATATTGTGATGTGCTAAGTTAAAGAATTTTTAAACTTGGCAATTACCCTTGACAGCTACATGTACCATTTAAATGAGATATTGCTCTAAATTACTAAATGTTTTACTATGGAGGCAAAAAATAAATAATTAAAGGGGCACCTGGGTGGCTCAGTCGGTTGAGTGTTCAGCTCTTAATTTTGGCTCAGGTCATGACCCCAGGGTGGTGGGGTGGAGCCCTGCATCAAGCCCTGCATCAGGCTCTGCACCGAGCATGGAGCTTGCTTAAGATTCTCTCTCTCCCTCTGCCCCTCTCCCCTGTTCATGCTCTCTCTCTCTCTCTCAAAAGTAAAAAAATGAAAAACAATTAAGTAAGTACTTAAAGGGGTATTAAATTTGTGTAGCTGTGGGTCAACGAATGATTTCTAAATAATAGATTTTTATTTATTTATTTTTTTGTGGAGGAAAGAAGAGTAAGGGAAGGAGATTAAAATAAAAAAAGTGAAACAATGTACTTAGTGGGAGAGCTTGGGCCTCTTAGTAGCTGCGTGTACATGACAATTGATTACTTCTTGTGCATTAATTTCTTCAATAATAGAGTAAATAATTCCTGCCTTCCAGGACACTTATAAAAACTAAATAATGTATATAAAGTGAACTGCTTAGTGCCTGGACTATACTTTTGGCACAACAAATGGTAATTCTTTTCTCTTCCCTAAAGAAACCAAACACACATGAGACTGTCCAAATGGAATCATAAAATTATAGAATTTTAGAGATATATGGCTCATTTAGGAATTACCTATTGCAATTCCTTTTATTTTGGATATGCAAAATAGGTTTTGGGGATCAGAAGCAGCCCATGAAGAGCGAGAGGAGGAATTTATTTGCCTAGTCTCATTTCGCATCTCATTTCTCAATGGTCACATTTGCTCCATAGGAGGCTCAGGCTCTCCCACTTCCAGGTAGGATTATGCAGCAGCCTTGGTGTCCATTCAGCAAGCCAGAGCCCTAGGGTACAGATTTCACCTAACGATTAAGGGACTATGCTAACTAATGGCTAAACACAAATGGAGGTGGTCAAGGGAATCTGAAAAAAAAAATTTGCACCCAGTACACATGCATTATCAAACTGAATCCTTAAAACAGTCTTAGGATATCAGTATTACTATTTTTTTCATTGTTGTATCCCAACAATGGCACCCTGTGGGCAGTCAGTACATGTTGGTCATCTGAATTACTGAATGACTAAATGAACAGATAAATAAAACTCTACTTCCTATGTCCCAACTCAAGACACTTCCCATTATGTTGTAGTGCCCCATGTCGAAACGATCCTGCATTTGTATTTTTGCAGAGTCTGACATAGCAAGTAAGCAAAAGATCGAGAGTCATATTCACGTACCTGGTCCATCTGTCTTAAGAAAACATGGGACCATTCAAATGGATCTTCATTTGGAACTAGAACATCTAGCTCAACTGCTTTCAGGGACCCATCAGATAATGTAAATGAATAAGTCCAATATAAAAGCAATAGGTCACAGACAGTGCAAGTGCCACCTCATGTCACTGAAATTTAAACTTCAGCCAAATAAAACAGGTCTGAGGCCAAAGTAGGGCCTTACCAATTAGCTCTTCACTTTACATTAATTTGCCTTATGTTATTACAAATAAGTTAGATGTCTATAACCAAAACAGAAAGTTTTTTTTTTAAAGAAAATTAAGATTACCTGATGTTTATACTAAATCAGTATGTACAATCACCAGAAGTATCTTTCCCAAAATGTCGCAAAGCCTTTTTAAGACATCTTCTGGCATTCCTGGCTGGACTTCTTTCCATTCTCTCTGGAGTCTGTCAGCCCAGACCTGGAGCCTGGGATCTAACATATTACCCCTAAGAAGCATTGGTATGCATATTAGGAATATGTAATGAATCTTAATAGCATTAACTTATTATCCCAGAATGCTCAGTCATACTAATGCAGGTTTGCACTGGCACACACATGCTCGTAATTACGGAAGGGATATTTCTTTACCCTTCTATCTGGGCTTCTCTGATAAGTTGTTATGCAGCTGGCATTCAATGCAAATTGGAGTTTGCTGGCTTCTGATATGCATACTCTTACTAATCAGCAGATTACTTGTGTGGAGGCTGCCCACCCCTAAGCTATGCTGTCACATTTAGAATAAATAATAGAGTCTTGCTTTGAATTTATAAAATACTGAATAGCCTAGTTCAGACTCATAAAGTAAAGCTTGGTGAGTATGGTTTTCCTGTGTAAAAAGGACATTTGCTAGACGTAAAGCCTGGAAAATGAACACTGCCCTATCATTTTAGCAGTGATTACCATTGAGCAAAATTTGGCCTAAAGTGGTTACAGCAACTGAAAGTACAGAAAAGTTATTAATGTAATATGGTCCCTGTGGTCTGGACCAATAAAACCTTTACTGAAAATGCTAACTATCTCCATTACAACTGGAAGATTAAGTTTCAAATACCCGTTCAAATTGACTTTAAGCTACTGGGTCTTCATTATAGAGAGTGTCCTTAACTCAGATTGGTGACTTTAGTATATTCATTTCTTGACGATGAGCAAAAAGAACTATTGACAAATAATAGGTTCTGAATAAATAACAGCAAGAGAAAAACTTTAGTAAGTACAACTGAAGAATTTTTTGGTAAAATTTGGAATGAGCTGGAGAGATGAAAACAATTCAATTTCAGGAAAAATGTTAATAAAAATAGGTTCTATGAATTATATTAGAACAGTGAAACTCTGGAATGACTTTAAGTAATCATCATCTTGGCTCTGAAAGGATTTTCTTCTTAGATGAGAAAACTGAGATGCATAGATATTATTTATTCAGCTGATAAATGGTAAAGTTGGCATTTTAGACTTACCTCTTGTGGACTCCAAAATCTTTGTTCTTGGCCCCATCCATAACCACCAGGCTGTCTTGGTGGCAGGTTGAGAACAGTGTTAGGTAAACAGAAATGTGAACCTGGCTCTGAAGAGGGCAGTTGTTTTTTTTCAGACCTCTGTTTACAACTACAGCTTGATGTTAAAAGAAAACATGCTTTCAAAATGTAAAAAAATAAAATAAAATAAAATAAAAACAAAACAAACAAAAAACATTGTGCTCCTGGGTTTTCAATAAGGATCTTCTTCTAAAACAATTTAGCTAAAACCAGAAGGTTGTTCAATACAAGTGAAGGCAGATGTTAAATTTACAATAGTCTGACACCTGTGCAAAATACATATGTACTACCAGATGTCAACTTTGTCCCTAAGAACCAGATTCTTCTTTTTTTTTTTTAAGTTTGTTTATTTTTGAGAGAGAGAGAGTGAGCTGAGGAGGAGCAAAGAGAGAGAGAGAGAGAGAGAGAGAGAGAGAGAGAGAGAGAGACAGAGAATCCCAAGCAGGCTCTACTCTGTCAGCAAAGAACCACTGTCAGTAAAGAGCCCGATAGGGGTATGGGCTTGAAATCAGGAAGCATGAGGTCATGACCTGTGCCAAAATCAAGAGTCAGATGCTTAACTGACTGAGCCACCCAGGCGCTCCAGAACCGGATTCTTCTAATCTTTTAGGAAAGAGATTCACAGTTTCTGTGAGTGAATTATCATCATGTACAAACAAGTTTATTTTTTGCATCTTCAACTACTAAGGGGCAATTCCCACTACTCCGGTTTAATCCTTAGACAGCCAGTGTCACTCTAGATTCTTGACAGTTTATGCTGCTAATTATAAATGTAAATGTACATGTGTCAGAATAAAGAAAGATACTTAGAGATTTGAGAGAAGCCTTTTTTAGACAGCATATGGTCAAGATACTTTTCAGATTACCTATCAAGTGACTTTTGAATAGTAAACAAGAATATTATTTATTGGATTATTATTTGATTGGATTAGTATTTTTTGAACTGAGGCATCTATAGTGCTATATGTATTCAGATACCAAGGTGGGTGACCATTACCTAAACCATCTTTATCCTTGGTAGTGTAGTTCATCTTTGTATCTAGGCTGTATTAATTTTCTTTTTTTTTCAACGTTTATTTATTTTTGGGACAGAGAGAGACAGAGCATGAATGGGGGAGGGGCAGAGAGAAAGGGAGACACAGAATTGGAAACAGGCTCCAGGCTCTGAGCCATCAGCCCAGAGCCCGACGCGGGGCTCGAACTCACGGACCGCGAGATCGTGACTTGGCTGAAGTCGGACGCTTAACCGACTGCACCACCCAGGCGCCCCTAGGCTATATTAATTTTCTAATGCTATATCACAAATTGCCACATACGTAATGGCTTAAAACAACACCCATTCATTAGCTCACAGTCTTTTATATGACAAGCCCAGGACAGCAAGGCTGAATTTTCTGCCCAAGGTCTCATAAGGTCAAAATCAAGGTGTTGGCAGAACTGAGTTCATGTTCTGAGACAAGGGAGGAGAATCTACTTCCAACTTATTCTTGTTGGCAGAATTACATTTCCTGCAGCTATTGGACTAAGGTCCCCATGTCCTTGCTGATTTCTAGTTGGGAACTATTCATAGCATCTAGAGGCTGCGGTCAGGTCCTTTCCATGAGGCCCCTTCTGTCTTCAAGCCAAGAACCTTGTTTCAACCCCTTCTTCTGCCAGAAATCTGATTTCCGTCTCCACTGCTCACTAGAGAAAACCATCTGCTTTTAAAGGGCTCATGTGATTAGGTCAGGCTCACCTAAATGAATTTCCCTTTTCATTAACCAAAGTCAACTGACTATAAACTTAATTACATCTGCAAAAGTCCCTTTTGCCATTGTATTAGAGTTCTCTAGAGAAACAGAACCAGTGGGTTATTGAATCTAAACATAGGCCAAAGCTTCTTGGTCCACTCCATCTAGCTCAAATGAGGTCAGAAACAAAATGGTCAGGCCTTAGTGGCAGGGGAATAGCAGAGTGCAGAAAGGGTTAACCAAAGGTGAACTGAATCAAATTGAGGATATGGCTTTGCTCCAGCTCAGTTTAGTTTGACTTTGAAAAAAATCTAAATCCTCATCCACTTACTCTAAATGCCAAAAAGAGAAAAAGGCTTAAATTATCTGGAAAATAAAATAAAGCAAAAAATAATCATACTTCAGCCTCTATTCCTTTATACACAATGCCTGTAACTCAATTAAAACATATGGAAACATTCAAGGAATCAGGAAAATATGACCCATAATCAAAAGAAAAAGTAGTCAGCAAGAGCAGACCCACAAACACTTGGAGCCCCAGAAAAAAATTCATATAAAGAATATTTCAATAAGTAATGAGCAAAAGTTCTCTAGTTCTTAAAAGTCCATTGAATGCTTCTCATAGCCTGAACTCCCATACCACATCACACCACACGTACACATGTACACACACAGGTATGTAATTATCAATTTGCTGAAATCCAAAACAAAAGAGAAAAATATTAAAATCAGCAAGAGAATAAAAACACATTAATACTTATTTTGCTTAGCATAATACACTCTAATTCCATCCATGTTGTTGCCAATGGCAGGATTTCATTCTTTTTGATGAATGCATAATATTTCATTATATACATATACCATATCTTCCTTATCCATTCATCAGTGGACTCACTCAATGGAAATTACAGATAAAAAAATCAATTGTTATTTCTAGGTATGAAACATTAGTCAAGAAAATAGCTTTCATTTTTTTATTAAAATTTTTTTTAATGTTTATTTATTTTTGAGAGACAGAGTATGAGTGGGGGAGGGGCAGAGAGAGGGACACACAGAATCCGAAGTAGGCTCCAGGCTCTGAGCTGTCAGCACAGAGCCTCTCACGGGGCTCGAACTCACGGGCCGTGAGATCATGACCTGAGCTGAAGTTGGAGGCTTGACCGACCGAGCCACCCAGGCGTCCCAGGAAAATAACTTTTATTAATGACAAGTAGTACTTATTTGAAAGTCAATGATACTTATTGGAGAAAATCATCTCATATTGGTAAATTCAACTCAGTGGAATGTCTTTTCTTCTTGGTCAATGGATTGTCTCATCAAGGACTATGTTTGTTTGGAAAATATGGCAAAAACTGAGCAGGCACTGGAAAATTGAAGTGTGTGTATGTGTGTGTGTGTGTGTGTGTGTGTGTGTGTGTGTGTCTGTGTTTGTGTATGTATGTATATTTGTAGGAATGTCATGGGTTAGAAATGTGAATACCTTATTTGGAATAAATTTAATATAAGAAGGATTATAGTAGTATCCTAAAATATTGATATTAAAAGATCTTTTTTGTACTAGGTTTATAAAACATTGGAATTTTATAGTAATTTCTAGGCTTTCTATATTACTGTTTACTCGTTGTCAGCTCACTTTTTACTAAAATATGGGGAAACAATACGGAGGTTCCTCAAAATGTTAAAAATAGAACCAGCCTACAACCTAGAAATTGCACTACTGGGTATTTACCCAAATGATACAAAAATACTGATTTGAAGGGATACATGCACCCCAGTCTTTATAGAAGTATTATCAACAATAGCCAAATCATGGAAAGAGCCCAAATGTCCATTGACTGATGAATGGATAAAAAATATGTGATATATATACATATATATGTATATAATGGAATATTACTCAGCCATCAAAAAGAGAATAAAATCTTGCCATTTGCAATAATGTGGATGAAGCTAAAGTGTGTTCTACTAAGCGAAACAAGTCAGAGAAAGACAAATACCCTATGATTTCACTCATATATGGAATTTAAGAAACAAACAGATGAACATAGGGGAAGGAAAAAAAAGATGGAAGCAAACCATAAGAGACTCTTAACTATAGAGAACAAACTGAGGGTTGCTGGAGGGGAGTTAGCGGGGGATGAATTAAATGGGTGATGGGCATTAAGGAGTGCACTTGTGAGGAGCACTGGGTGTTATATGTGACAACACTAAATTCTACTCCTGAAACCAATATTATGCTATATGTTAACTAAGTAGAATTTAAATAAAAACTTTTTAAAAAAGGCGTGGGGTGCCTGGGTGGCTCAGACAGTTAAGCTTTGGACTCTTGAGTATGGCTCAGGTCATGACCTCGTGGTTCGTCAGATCAAGCCCCATGTCAGTCTCTGGTCTGATGGCGTGAAGCCTGCTTGGGATTCTCTTTCTCCCTCTCCATCTGCCCCTTCCCCACTTATGCTCTCTCTCTCAAAATAAATAAACTTTTTTTTTTAAATAAAGGGCATACATTTTCTAATTATAAAAAATAAGAACTATGAAATCAAATTATAAAACAAAAACAAAAGATAAAATACGATAACACTTAAAATAACAAAAAACAAGGTCTCTATGAAGGACTGGAGAATTTTAAGGACTGCAAAGAACTTGAATTAAATACACTATGACCTTTGGAAAAAAAGAGAAAGAGAGAGAGAACTTATTTTTTACAGAAGTTTTAAATTCATAGAAAAATTGAGCAGAAAGTATAGAGTTCTCATATACTCCCTACACATGCATAGTCTCTCCCATTATCAACATCTCCCACAGGAGTGGTACATTTTGTTACAACTGATGAATCTACATTAACACATCATTGTCACCCAAAGTTCATGGTTCATACGTTAGGATCTGTTCTTGGTGTAGTAAATTTTATGGATTTGGACAAATATATTATAACATGTATCCACCATTATAGTATCAGAGTATTTTTAATGCCATAAAATTTCTCTGTGCTCTGCCTGTCAGTCTCTCTCCCTCAAACCCCTGGAACCACTCATCTTTTTACTGTCTCCATAGTTTAGCCTTTTTCAGGATGTCACATAGTTGGCATCACACAGTATGTAACCTTTTCAGATTGGTGTTTTTCACTTAATAATATGCATTTAAGATTCTTCCGTATATTTTCAAGTTTCAATAGCTCATTTCACATTGAATAATATTTCATTGTCTGGATGTACTACAGTTTTTTCACCTGTTGAAGGACATCTTGGTTGCTTCCAACTTTTGGCAATTATGAATAAAGATGTTATAAACATCTATGTGCATGTTTTTGTTTGAATGTAAGTTCTCCACTTCTTTGGGTAAATACCAAGGAGTATGATTGCTGGATTGTATGGGCAGAGTATGTTTAGTTTTGTAAGAAACTGCCAAATTATTTTCCAAAGTGGCTATAAATGAGAATTTCTGTTGCACAACATCCTCACCAGAATTTGGTATTGTCAGTGTTCTGGATTTTGGTCATTCTAACAGATGTAAAAATTATCTCATTGTTGTTTTAATTTGCATTTCCCTGATGACCTATGTTGTGGAATATGTTTTCATATGCTTATTTTCCACCTGTATGTCTTCTTGGGTGAAGTATCTGTTAAGGTTTTTAGCCCATTTATAATCAGATTGGTGATTTTCTTATCGTTGAGTTTTAAAGAATTCTTTCTATATTATGGAAAACAGTCCTTTATTAGATACGTATTTTGCAAATATTTTCTCTCAATCTTTGGCTTGTGTTTTAATTATGCCTGTGTTTATCACAGAGAATAAATTTTTAATTTTAATAAAGTTTAGCTCATCAATTCTTTTGTTCATGGATTGTATCTTTATTTATATATATATATAAGTCGTTGTCAAACCCAAAGTTATCTAGATTTTTCTCCTAGCTTATATTCTAGGCATTTTATAGTTTTGTGTTCTATATTTAGGTAAGTGATCCACTTTGAGCTAATTTTGGTTAAAAGTGTATGGTCTATTTCTGGTTCATTTTTTTTATTTTTTCGCATGTTCATGTCTATTTGTTTCAGCACCACTTGTTGAAAAGATTATCTTTGCTCCATTTTGTCTTTGCTCCATTGTCAAAGATAAGTTTACTGTCTTTGTGTAAATCATCCGTTCTGTTCCTTTCATCTATTTGTCTATTCTTTCACTGTTACCATTTTGTATTGATTATTATAACTTTATACTAAGTCTTGAAGCCAGGTAGTGTTAGTTCTCCAACTTTGTTCTTTTCCTTCAATAATGTATTGGCTAGTCTGGATCTTTTGCCCCTCCACATAAACTTTGGAATGAATTTCTTAAAATTTTTTTTTTTAATGTTTGTTTATTTTTTAGAGAGATAGAGACAGAGTTTGAGTTGGGGAGGGGCAGAGAGAGAGGGAGACACAGAATCCGAAGCAGGCTCGGAGCTGTTAGCGCAGAGCCCAATGCAGGGCTCAAACCCATGAACTGTGACCTGAGCCGAAGTCAGATGCTTAACTGACTGAGCCACCCACACGCCCCTAGAATAAGTTTCTCAATGTCCACAAAATAACTTGTTGGGATTTTGATTGAGATTGCATTGACTTTATAGATCAATTTGGGGAGAACTGACATCTGGACAAATTAAGTATTTCTATCCGTGAACATTTATTTAATTCTTCATTGATTTCATCTATCAGAGTTTTGTAGATAGATAGATCTTCCTCATATAGATCTTATATTTTGTGAGATTTATACCTAAGTATTTTATTTTTTGGTTGCTAATGTGAATTCTTAAATTTTAAATTTCACTTGTTCATTGCTGGTATATAGGATAGCAATTGATTTTTATATATTAACTTTGTATCCTGCAACTGTGCTATAATTTCTTATTAGTTCCAAGAGATTTTTTTGTTGTTGTTGATTCTTTTGGATTTTCTACTTAGACAATCATGTCATTTGTGAACAAAGAAATTTTATTTCTTCTTTCCCAATCTGTATGCCTTTTATTTCCTTTTCTTGTCTTATTTTATTAGCTAGGACTTCCAACAAAATGTTGAAAAGTAGTGCTAACAGAGAACATTCCTGCATTCTTCTTCCTGTCTTAGAGGGAAAACTTCTAGGTTCTCATCATTAAGTACAATGTTAGCTGCAGTTGTTTTGTAGACATTCTTTATCAAGTTGATGAAGTTTCTATTCTAGCATCCCAAGTGTTTTTATTATGAATGGATGTTGGATTTTTTCATATGCATTTTCTGCATTTGTTGATACAATAATGTGATTTTTCTTACTTAGCCTGTTGAGATAATGGATTACATTAATTGATTTTTGAGCATTGTACCAATCTGCATAGCTGAGATAAATCTCACTTGGTCATGGTGTATAATTCTTTTTATACCTTGTTGAATTCAGTTATATATATATATATATATATATATTGAGGATTTTGCTTGTATTTTCATAAGAGATATTGGTCTGTAGTTTTCTTGTAATTTCTTTGTCTGGTTTTGATATTAAGGTAATCTGCCTCCACAGAATGAGTTAGGAAACATTCCTTCTGCTTCCAACTTTTCAAAGAGATCGTAGAGAATAGATAGAATTTCTTCCTTAAATGTTTGGTAGAATTCGCTTGTGATACCATTTGGATTGGGTGATTTTTGTTTTGGAAAGATACTATCAATTGAATTTCCTTAATAAATATAGGCCTGCCCAGATTATCTATTTTTTCTTGTGTGAGTTTTGACAGATTTTGTTTTCCAAGGAATTAACCCATTTCACCTAGGCTATCAGATTTGTGGGTAAATAATTATTCAGAGTTGCATGTTTCTCTTTAGATAATGATTATTTGCATCTCTATTCCAGTAACATTTATGATTAATTGTTCATAATCTTGAGTAGCAGCATTAGGAGTTGAGTGTCTATATGCCAAACTTTCTATTCAGAAAGAATAGCTAGGAGGGTTTTCATGAGTCAGGATGGCATATCACCATGTATTTTTAAAAGTTTTTATTTTATTTATTTTGAGAGAGAGAGAGGGAGAGAGCATGCATACACATGCAAACACACACGTGTGAGGGGAGGGGCAGAGAGGGAGAGAGAGAATCCCAAGCAGGCTGTGCACTGTCAGCACAGAGCCAGATGTGGGGCTCAAACTCACAAATCGTGAAATATTGACCTGAGCCAAAATCAAGAATTAGACGCTTAACTGACTGAGCCACCCAGGAGCCCCATAGCACCATGAATTTGTAATCTCCACAAATATTTACCTTACTATTAGGTGTGCTCACTTATTTGTTCACTCACACATTTGAGTTTTAAGTAAGCATCTTGGAAAGACCAACCTCTATTGTAAGGTTCAGGAACTCTATGGTAGCTACCACTGAGTTGGCATAGTTTATTAAATATAGGTTATTCACTTGAGAAAATTAATATTTTTACCCTTTGGCCAAAACATACATTTGTAGCTTTCAAGCAGGCTTGGTGTGATCTTGCCAGGATATCATGTGTTGTCTTATTTAAAAAGCACCAAGAAATGGAAATGTTCTGATGCCAGACTACTGTATGATTGTCTTATTTGAGCCATAGGTCAAAGCCCACACACATATAGGTGGAGGAGGAATTTTTCCTAAAGGGAATGGAAAGTTGTTAGTCTGGCATCAGGAAATAAAGACCTCCATGCTGTCCATGCATGGGGGTAGGGGTAATAGAAGTGGTAAGCTGCCCCCTAGCATATGATTCTAGGCTGGAAGCAAAAGAAAAACTGACCAAGAAGTGTCCCTAGAATGGATCTGAGTCTAACAGGACTTTTAGGCTAGTTTGTTATCCTTGAAGTTTTCATAAGTTCTTGTTGAAAGATATAGCCCAGTCTCTCCTATGGTAGCATATTTAGAGAAGTAGATAATAGGATTGCATTGTTTTTTTCTTTTATCTATTTTCAATATTGCCCACTAGTTATGCCCATTAAGTGTCATGGAGCCCAGCAGAGAGCCCCCAAGGATCACCTGAGGCAAAGAGCTGACAAGTTAAGAAGGCTGGTTGGAAAAATCTGATGGACTAATGAGAGACAGGACAGTGCCTTAAAACCTCTAATAGATAGCTGGGGAAAATGTCAAAAGGAGCTAATTTCAGGCAAAAATGCAGACGTGCGGCATATAATTTGGATTAGACATGCAAATACAGAAACTCAAGGACTTACCAAAATAGTACCATTGGCACCCAGAACAGCATTTGGATGGGTTGAGTTAGGAGATGAACAAGTCTGCATATAACACTTTCTGGTATTTCACTTCTGCTCTCATTTTTCTTCTTTTCCTAAAGTATTATAATTTTTAAAAATATGATCATTTGCTTTGTCCCCAATTCATCAAAATAAGGATTTTTTAGAGAGGAAAGAAACACAAAATAAAGGAACTTAATTGTGATCAGTCTTTATTTCCTAACATATGCCTAGTACTGTCCTACACATTCAGTAAGTGCTGGCGACAGAGATTACTATAGTATGGCATAGTCCTTAAGGGCCTGGCCTCAATAATCAGCCTAATTGGGTTGAAATCCAGGTCCCACCTGTATTAACCAATGTTAATTATGATATAAACTATGCTACATGTAAGTTTCATTTGAGGCAGACATGACCCCTTGCAACTAGATGCTGATATCCTGTGACTAATTTTAGCTGATAGGATATAAGCAGGGGTAATATGTTTCACTTCTAAGTTGGGGTAGTTGTATGTCTCATGTGCCTTCCTCATGTTCTGTACCTCTCAACTCCATCTCTACCTGCTGGTTGGATAGCAGTAGTGTGATAGTGAAGGTACAGAATAGCAGAGCCCCAAAAAGGAGGCGGTCTGGACCCCCGAAACAGCACTTAAAAGAATGCTGCCCAGGAGAGCCCCTTAGTCTGTGTATGAGAACTATACTTTGTAAGGGAAATAAATGTACTTTCATTGTAGGAAGCCACTGAAGTGTTGAGATTGTTTTTACATTAATTAATGCTGATTACCCTAAGACATGATCTTGGGCAAACTCCTTAACCTCTCCAAACTTCACTTTTCCCATCTGTAAAATGGAGATAAAATGAACACCTATCTCATAGTGTTACCACAAATTTTAAAAAGGGTAAAACAAAAATTTTTTTCATTTCAATAATTCTGTAAAACAGTAAATTTTATGTTCAATTTTATAAACTAGGAAGCCAAGGCATAGAAATAATAGGCAGGTTGTATCAGCCAAGATTCTCTTGTTGCTTGCTTAAGCAAACAGAATATTTTGATCTTTTTACTAGGAATTTTGATGGGTGAATCTGGCTTTTTGGTACACACGGATTCAAAATTAAAGCACTGTTAGAAGAGCTCTCTATGTATCTCTCTACATATAGACCCTCAGCTTTACTTTCTTTTGGTGGCTTAACTCTCATGTATACTCTGCCTTCGTGGAAAACATGGCCACCATCAACTTAGCAGTTACATCAAACGTGAAGAATATTCTTCTTGGCCTTGTCTGGCTCACTCCCATTCTTAGACATGTTACTGTTACTACTTTGCAGGGAATCGCTTATAGGTATTGAGCATCCCGGTCTTGAACTCAATCTGACAGGGAAGGTTGAACTAAAAATTGTACCGTCGCACCCAGACTGCATGCTGTCAGGGTGGGAGGACTCTCCAAAAGAAAATGAAGGCACTGTGACCCAAAGACAAGGTGTGCAGGCAGAGCGACAGATAGTTACCGTAAAAGTTGTCAGGGTCTACATCTCATAGCAAGGACTTCAAACTAGGCCTATGCGATTCTGAGACCAAGATGCCACAGACAGACATTTTTGGTTGGTGACAGACTTAAGTTCATGATTTGTGAATATCTAGAGTTTGTCTCCCAGTAGGAATCTAACAGTTAGGTTGAAAGGATAGGGGTGACATGCAGTCAGATGGTTGACTGCATTTTAGGTGTTCAAATTGTTGCTTTTCCTAACAGGGTAGGTGTTTCTTCCTAACTGTGCTCAAACTATAATCAGGGGTACCTGGGTGGCTCAGTCCGTTTAAGCACCTGACTCTTGATTACAGCTCAGGTCACGATCTCACAGTTTCGTGCATTCAAGCCCCGCCTTGGGCTCTGTGCTGACTGCGTGGAGCTTTCTTGGAGTTCTCTCTCTCTCTCTGCCCCTACCGCACTCATGCTCTCTCTGTCTCTCTCAAAATTAAAAAAAAAATCTGTAAAACTACGATCATAATTAGTATTGATTTATTCATTGCCCTTTACTGTATATGAAGTGTGGAATACAATTTACACGTATTAGTTTCCTAAGATTCAGCCATCATCTTTAAGCACAGAAGATTAGTTTAACACCTTTGGCATGTATTCCAAGGAACAGAATATACTCTAATTAGAGCTGCAAAAGCTATTACCTTGATTACCAGATATACTAATTATCTTGTCAGTCATTGATCTTATAATTATACGGGAGGATGCTGTTATTTTCGAATGATCTGGACTAAATTCTGCCCTTGAGTTCAGGGGCCTTAATTGAGTCCCAGCCCAGTAGATGTTTACCTTATCCTTGTATACACAGTAATTAGCTGCAATTCTTTATCCTACAGGCTTTAAAATTAAATACTTTACAGTTATACCAAAAAGGTTCAAATCACATAATCCCACCACCCTAACATAATTATTTAAATTGAAATCCATAAGTGATGAGAAAAAGATTTATATTCAGTCCCTGATTAATTAAATTACCTTAATTTTAATCAGTATACATTATGTGTAGATTTTTCTTAATGTCTGTCACAATTTGTTCCAAGTGTTGTATATTGTTGATTGAAATGATAATAATCTTTATTTTCCCTTGTACGGGCTAAATAAAGAAGTATATTTAACTCTATTTTGCTGTGTATTTGCTTTTAGAACATCACATGTGCAATCACTTTCTGTGGGTAAAGATTTTAACATTTTACCATATGCAGCTTCAAGGTAGCAGTTAGATCTTTTTCATCTTTGCAACATTCACAGGCCTTAGGGCTGTACTTCACATTATTAGGTGCAACGCATATCTCCTACCTCTTCATAAAGCAGGAGTGATGACTGGACCCTTAGAGACAAGCTACTGCAATGGCACACCTAATCTTCTTATTCCTCAGTCATCTTCCCTGCTCTCCTTTCTCCGGCCTACTGGCTTTCTGGTCACTATCAGTAAGCGGCCTGTTGCAGGAAGACCTCTTGGTCAAGTCGTTTTTTATGTTGAGCTGAAAATCTGATTTGCTACAACTTTTACCTGTTGGACTAATGAACCTAATATAACCCCAGTGGAAGGACACAGTTCAAGTCTAAATCCTCTTCATACTACATTGTTGGTGTAGAAAGGTCATGAATGTGCTTGTATTAGATTTTTAAAAATGTGATATTATGAACAAGCCTGAGATGAGGGTTCAGTGATCTGGACTGAAGCCCTGCCTCTGCCACTTCCCCCCTGGGGTGGTTAACAGACCATTTAGACATTTTTAGCCTCAATTTCCTTATCTGGATATTAAAGCAGTATGTCTTTTTTTTTTTTATCTTCTAGAGGTTTATTTTAACTCATGTTTATGGTTGTATAATTTTCATGCTGAAAATTTCACCCTCGAAAAGTAGAGTTTATCAAATTTTGACAACTGTAGAACCATGTAACTGCCACCACAATCAATATATCATCTCAAAAAGTTCTCGTGTCCTTTGAAATCAATTCCCTCTACCAGCCTCAAGCCCATAGAAAAATGACTAGTTCTAGGGAAGGGACATTTTGGGGGGTGTGTGCCATAAAATAAGAAAGTTCTCAGAAAAATAAGGATATGTCAAAAGGGCACAGGAGCCAGCATGGAGTGGCTCACTAAGGCCAAATCTGGGACCAATTTGTCATCTAAATGATGATAGGGAAGCATTATAAACCATTGAATAAAATAAAATTTGTGATTCCCACAAAGAAACACATACATACATACATACATACATACTTACTTACTTACTAAGGAAAAGCTCTTTTAACAGTAGAAAGCCAGCCAACAAGTGGGATATAGGAGCCCCTGGGTGGCTCAGTCAGTTAAGCATCTGACTCTTGGTTTTGGTTCAGGCCAAGATCTTGTGGTTTGTGAGTTCAAACCCCATGTGGGACTCTGTGGTGACAATGTGGAGCCTGCTTGAGATTCTCTCCCTCTCTCTGCCCCTCCCTTGCTCGCACACATTCTCTCTCTCAAAATAAATAAATATTAAAAAACATTACCATTTGGCAATCTTCATAATAATATTTGACTCAGTCAAAAATCAGTTGATACTAATTAGTGGTTAAAAGTGTGAAAAGTACCAGGATATTTACAGAGCCTCAACTTATGTTCCCACAAGATATTTATTAATTAAAAGACCAAATATAGTAACTTTACACTGGGGAAACTCAACAGATACTACCTGAGGCAAATGAGAAAAATTAACATCATCAGCAATGGGACAAATTGACATCATATGCCTCTTCCTTCGTGTGTTGTACCTAAAAGAACAAAACACTTTTATGATATTCTGGCCCCGAAATACATGTGTTGAATCTAATCATAGAGGACTATTAGATAAACCGAATTTGAGGGGCATTCGACAAAATTGTGAGACTATACTTTTTAAAAATATCCCTGAAATGAAAGAAATATTACAACTGAATATAATATATAAACTGGGATTTTTCTTTTGCTGCAGGCAACATTGTTGAGATAACTGGTAGAACTGAATGAGTTCTATAGATTATATGATAGTATTTTTTTGATGTCAATATCTTTACATTGATAATTGTACTGTGACTATGTAAGACAATAGTCTTGTTTTAGGATATACACAGTGAAATATTTAGGGGTATATACAATATCTTGTCCACAACTTACCTTTAAGCAGTTCTAATACACCTATTAAGAGTCGGGACGATAAGGTAGATATGGTAAAATGTTAATATTTAGACAATTTGGATGAAGGGTACATAAGAATTTTAACTCTAGCTACTATTCTTGCAACCTTTCTGTAAGCCTGAATTTAGATAAAAAATGAACAAAGAAAAATTGTTTTCTGTCTAAAAGAATCTGGGAAACGCCTCTATTCTCTACATACGAAAGTAACAACAAAGAAAATACTCATGCTTTCTATTTATGCTTATGAAATAATAAAACACGTATATTATCAATATCCAATTAATGCAAAGTGGTATTTTAAAAAATAATCTCATTATAAAAGAATATTCATGTTATGTCTTTGCCACTTTTAATAGCATCATTAAGGAAAGACTGTATTTATTGCTTAATATATTTTCTATTTTCTTGACTCACACATTTATTGTTTCATTTTATTCACACCTTTCAGTGATAGATATTGACATTGGGTCAAAAATCTATGGGTTTTTCTCTGAAAACTCTGGACTGTATTTTGAAAAATATATCAATTTAAGCACCAAGGAGGCAAATGGATTGCTTAGTTGTTAAATAATCTTAATGAGATGTCAACAGCAGAAGAATATTCTCAGTCCTCAGCAAGGTCTTCAGGTAATGAAACATTGATTTTTTTTTAAACTCTACAGCCATTTTGCTTACTGTATGGGAAGTAAATGAAAAATAGTTATTTGTTTCCAAGAGCACAATACATTTTAGATACTTAATTTAATATTTAAAATTATTTCTAATATCTGTACCTTCATTAACTATATTTTTAGTTTACACCATTGCCTTTTTGATTAAACATCCTGAGTTCATTCTCAAAGCAAGTCTCAGACTAAGATCCTGTCTTAAATCATTAGGGAGATTATGCTTGTGGGGAAGCATCTATATTTTAGTTAGAAAATGCTTTAGGAAACCAATAAACATGATGTAAGAATGTATTGTACAAACTCATTTATTTTTCTTTCATGCACAACTGAAATTACTTTGATATGTGGATCAAAAGTTTATAGTATTCGCGAGAACTATTCAGCACCCCAGATCTCTTGTTTACCCCACTTGAATTTCTTAGCCTCTGTTCTAAGCATTAAAACAAAACAAAATAAAAAATATCCATTATTTAGTAATTTGGAAGGATAGTAGTTGTCTATTGACTTTCTTGTCTATGTTGTTCAATAAGAATCACACATCTTATTTTTAGGCAATAGCATTGTGTCTAAGTGAGAGATGCATATTAGCTAAAACGGGTATTTTCAGAATGGTAAGGAGCCTCTGGTCTCTAGAGAAACATTTCCAGAGTATAAACTTTGGAACTACTACTTCAGCAGGGATGGGAAGCCATATTTTTCTCAGCAAACTCAACAAATGTGGACCATTTTCACCTACTCTCATTTCCAAATAGAAGCATTTTCCTCTGTATTTGAGGATGATAAGCACAGTAAAATATGGCAGTGTTTTGTTTGTTTGGTTTGGGGTTTTGCCTTGTTTTGGACTCCAGAAGAAATCCCACATATATATTTTTAGCTAGTCTTGTTCCTCATTTTCACAATGAAAGGCCAATGAACCAGCTAGCTGTTGTTGAATGAGAACCTACTTCAAAATGCAGTGGCTTTAAACAAGAATCATTATCACCCCTGTGTCTCTAGGACTTTGGGAGTTTGGCTGATATAGGCTGGGTTTGGCTGGGCAACTCAGCTTCAGATTGCAGAAGCAGAGCCTGCGACCCCACTCTCACTGTTTCTCTGTGGGTCAATGGGGGAGGTTCTGGTCTTACCACCTGTCACTCATCTTCCTTATGTGGGCTAGCCAGAGCAAGCTCTTCTCATGGCAATGAAAAAAGTTGTAAAGAATGACTGGAAAATTGTTTTTACTCATATCACATTGGCTAAAATAAGTCACATGGTCAAGGTCAAGGGGCAGAATTGCAAAATCACACGATAAACAGCATGGATACTGGAGGGATGAAGAATTGGAATAATAATGCAACCTATACTAACATGAAGAGATATCTGATACGCTGCTTTAGAAACTATTCCTGTTGCACATATTATTTCCTATCAGTGCTTTTTGATCATGAAAAAGGAGTTGCCTCACCAAGTTACAATTATGTCACCTTAAGAGAAAGATAAGCTTTTGTCTTATTTTAGGACTGTTAGGTATATCAGATTATTACTTCATATTTGATATTGATTTGATGGCCACATTTTATGAGAGATTCAGTTTTAATACTTTTCAGAAGAAAGGATTTTATAATTCATTTGGAGCAAAGAATATCAAGAAATGGTGAATTGGCAGGAAAACCATCAGCTCTGTATTATAGAGGTGGTAGGCAACATGAGCTTCTAAAGAAGCTTTGTCTCCTTACATTTAGAACTCACACAGCCTGGTTCTTGTGATAAGAACTGTCCTCTGTTACCATGGGAGAGAGGAATATTCACTCCAGGGGAAACAGAAGGACAATGACAAAGTGAAATAGCTTCAGAGGGCAATAATTCTGATGGGTTGTTATATATACAGAGAGAATAAAACCATTCTTTCGGGATTTAGTGACGATTTTAAAATTTAAATATATTGCAAAATAATTTAAGAGTGATAAACATCCCCTTTCTTGTTTGATAAAATGTTGTAAGTGCCTGAGATGGTTTTGAATTATCAGCAAATCTTTCTAAATTCTTTTTATTGCTGAGGGTTTTTAATGCTTCAGATGTCTGAATATGAACAGAATGCTTATGAGCCTGTTATAAACACCTGAAGATAGAGTGTTTACAGTGACAACACCTAAGGAATCTTAACAAAGGGGCTAATATCCTGCAATGACAAACAGCATCCATTTCCAGCAGTGGTGCCATAGTGATAGCATGAGTTCACAGGATCTGACTGGGGTAACTGCTAACGTGTCATCTGTCAAATCTGAGTCACAGTTACAGTTATTCACAAGACATTGATTTTTCTCCTGTTGACAGAAGCATTTATCATTTTTCTCCCAGGATGGATCTGATTTAAGCATATACATTATATTCTTGATTATGCTGGAAATCAAGATCCTTGTGACCTGGGATCTACTCTTTACTTTCCCAGCATCTACCTATGTGACCTGTGGCAAGCCCAGTTTTCAGTTCCTTATCTAGCTAAGGAGGGGATGGGAAAAGATCATTTTTTAGATCACTTTCAGCTGTAATATTTCTCTAAATCTGTGCGGGCTCAGTGTTCATGGAGGACTCCCTTTGACCTACATGGGAAATCTTCCCTAGACCCTAAGTGCTTCCTCAAGTAATATGTAAATTGTGACAGAACTATGATCTATAAATGGGTTCTAGTGTCATGGAAATCCTATCGAGTTAATGTTTCAAACATTTGGGAAAAACATGAACTATATTTCTGATAATGAGAAAAATACAAGGAATAGTCTTGTGGTCTTTGAACTCTAGTTTAATAATGCAGAACACCCTCTGTAGTAACTGATCACAAGGGGAAGGACTGAAGAGTCACTGAATTTCAGGATCAACTGAATCACTCCTCATTTTGGGGGGATGACAAAGGTAGTAGCTATGTTCTGTGACTTTATTTGCTAAAATGGAGGAGAATATATTTTGTGTAACTGGTGTTCAGGGCTGGCACATGGGGATGTGCAGGTGGTATACCACAACATTCCCAGAGGCTGCAGTTCTCTAACCTGTGACATGAATGCCCTTTTGTTGTGTGTTCTGTTGAACTGAATGTGGAGGCCCTGCTGGGTAATAGCTGGAAATGGCATTTCTGTGTGCTTGACCTCACCAGACTCTATCCAAATAGGTGAAAGCAGAGCTGGCTTCATGACCAGGTAACACGTAATTGCAGAGGCCCCTGACTTAGAAGGGCTCCATAGTTGGTTTGATGTTCTTTTGTCACCATCTTGAAATCTAGAAAAAGTTTTAAACAAAGAGCACCATATTTTCATTTTGTACTTGGTATAAAAAATTGTGTAGCTGGTACCGAATGGTTGTAGGAGTGGGTTAAGACTGTAATAGCAGAATACAATTAGTAGCAGCAGAATACAATTTAAGGCTGTAAAGAGGAAGAAATAATTGCTTTTCAACCTCTGCCATCCAAAGTAGAATTTTTCCACTGAGGCAATTGGCTCGAAAGCCAGGCTTTTTTGAGATAGTAAAATATTTTTCTAGTTTCCTTTAGTATGTCATAGATTAAATATGCAGGATTCAGATTATAGAATCTCTTATAAATATAGAGGATATGCCCATTTCACATATGAGCCATGTCACAAATGTTAATTGTCAATGTTTACAATTATTTTATTTTATGTTTTAGTGTAAGTGGTAACTTACCTGGACCAGAGAATACCTTGTGTTTGCCTTTGTCACACATTTACATATAGATTTATACTCTTGCAACTGGGCTCAGCTGAATTAATCCACAGATGTGAAACCCAATAAAAAATTTTCCTATATGATTCTTTGTATTCAAAAAATATAAGTACTGTAAATGTATTTTTTAAATGTTTATTTATTTTGAGAAACAGAGAGAGAGAAAGAGAGAGAGAGAGAGAGAGAGAGAGAGAGAGAGAGAGAGAGAGAATGAGCCAGGGAGGGGCAGAGAGAGGGAGAGAGAAAAATCCCAAGAAGTTTCCATGCTGTCAGTGCAGAGCCTGACACGGGCTCAATCCCACAAACCATGAGATCATAACCTGATCTGAAATCAAGGGTCAGATGCTAACCGACTCAGCACCCAGGTGCCTCTGTAACTGTATTTTTTACATGTGTACAAAGAAACTAAAATCCATTTTCATTGTTGGCATGAACATTTTCTTTCTTTTGTTTTTTACCCGAAATGACTTGAAAGTGAAGTACTTAGGTTGATCATATTGAGTTGTGTAATAATATATTAACATGGCCAGCTCAAATAATTATGGTCCAAAGTGAAATTTTAATCTGCATTATTCACTTACCTTAATGACCCAACTCACAAGAAATTCAAATACTAAGACATTTTTAAAAAATGGCCAAAACTAGTCATATTTCTAAAAAGGATTTGGCTGTGATTGCAATATTTGAATCATTCCAGTTGGTAACTAAGTAGCCGGTCTTCCATATTTAGAGCAAAGGAGTGAGGGAGGGATGAAGGGAGGAACACTGAGAGGGAGGGAGATTGGTGATGATAAAATTAAATATGTTGTTGGCCCTATAGCTGTCAGTGATATTCCAGTCCTTGTGGGCTAGATCAACATTTCTGAACCTCTGCACAATTGACATATTGACAGTGAAACTGGACAATTCTTTGTTGAGAGGGAGTGTCCTCTGCATTATAGGATATTTAGCAGCATCCTAGCTTCTACCCACTGGATGCCAATGGTATATCTTCTCTTCCTTCACTTGTGATAATCAGATATAAGTCTGGGCATTGCCTAATCACCTTCAGTTAGGAACCAATGGGCGAGATTTGACTAAAGATATCTTTGAGACGACTGCTTTTCTTTAATTAAAGTCCAAAAGCAGGTCAAGTAGTTGTCTTGGTTTCTTTCTCATAATCTCGTATCTTGATATTATACTTAAAATGTTGAGGAGGTAGCCCAAAGAAAAATAAATACATTTCCCTAAGACTTAGAACAGCTGATTAGCGCTGACTAATGATATATAAAATTGCTGAATCACTATATCATACATCTGAAACTAATATAACACTGTATGTTAACTATACTGGAATTAAAATTAAAAACAGGGACGCCTGGGTGGCTCAGTTGGTTGAGCGGCCGACTTCAGCTCAGTTCATGATCTCACCATTCCCAAGTTGGAGCCCTGCGACAGGCTCTGGGCTGACAGCTCAGAGCCAGGAGCCTGTTTCAGATTCTTCCTCTTGGTCTCTCACTCTCTGCCCCTCCCCCACTTATGCTCTTTCTCTCTCAAAAATAAGTAAAACATTAAAAATAAAATTAAAAAACTTAATTTAAGAAACCCAGCTGAACTCGACTGGCTATCCCAGTCTGGGCTTTCCCAGAATACGTGTGTGTGTGTGTGTGTGTGTGTGTGTGTGTGTGTGGGCGCGCGCGCGGGCGCGCTTGTTGTAGAAGGGTAAGAAATGACTCAAAGCTGCAGGCAGCCCCCGTCTACCTATTCCTACTTTATTTACACGGGAACAAGTGACCATATAAATGACCATGATCTTGAAGAGCACTCTGACCCAAAATGCACTGACTTAATACCATATTAACATAAGTTTTCAGCTTTGTTAGTGATTAAATAAAAAGATCAATTTCCTAGGGTTTTGGTTCTGCCTACATTGCCATCCTTTCTTTGCAGAATGCTTGGTTCATAATGTTTGGAAACATGTGAGTACTCAACAGACCTTGGGGTTCCTGAGAACTTGAAGATATAGCCTAAAAAAAAAGTGAATCTTTCTTTCCCTAAGTCTTAGAACAGCCACAATCAATACTAACTGTGCTTAGTTACCTGGAAAATTTGAATTTTCTGCTCCACTTTAATTCATTCAAAGTCTAACAATTAGTTTGCTTTTTGATTGGTAGCATTACTATTAATTTTTAAGGCCTGTAATTATTTACTATTGGTTCTATGCTTCTCTGACATTGGGAAAATATACAGACCATGTCATATTAAAAAAAAAAAAACCTTCTGGCCAATAAAGAGAAGAGAGGAGGCATTGTGTATATCCCTTTAATGTCATAGGGAGTTCTAGAAAAATAACATTTTTCAGTGGTTTAATCTAGGAGTCGAAAGTGATTGTATACCACTTTATGAAGGAAGAATACATATCTTCAATTGCTTAACCATTTGTTGTGAAATATTTGACTAACTGCTTGATGGATAAAAATACTGTCAAAATAGATATTGCAGGGTAATGCAGCATAATTACTCAAATATTCCAGAAACAGATGAAAGCTTGCTATGTAACAGCACATGCTATTAAGTTTCTGTTTTTTCTTATTTTATTTTCTTTGTGGGATATATTATTTTTAAATAAGGGTTTACTATCTAGAGGCTTGCCTAAATTTGCTTCAAAACCTAGAATAAGCCTCCTTGTATGTGAAAGTTACTTTTCCATTTTACATATAAGGAAAGAAAATGCGAACAGGCAAGTGGAGAGATTTGCCTACATTTGTAGAGTGAGCTAGCGAGCTCTGTACCAGGCTGATGGCACCTTTCATGACCATTCTCCATGTTTAATCTCATCACTTTGGCCCATGCCCTTAGGGAAGCAACACGAGACGAGGGCATGTAAGAGTTCTACCCCTCTTCACTTGCTGAAACGCTGAGGTATTCCTCACATTTTACACTCCGTATTTGATCATACTGCCTACAATTAGGGTCATAGAAGAAACAACAGAATGCTAAGAGACTAAAAGTAACTAAGTTTGGCTGAAAGATAACAAAATTTTTATTTTGATAAAAAAATGAAAACTGTCACCCTAGGTGGTTTTCAGGTTGTGTCTTCACATGTTGTGTTCAGGTTGTGTTCGAACAAAGGAAATAAACATTGTGAATTAGAAATCCACAGTTCTACCCTATGACCCAGCAATAGCACTGCTAGGAATTTACCCAAGGGATACAGAAGTGCTGATGCATAGGGGCACTTGTACCCCAATGTTTATAGCAGCACTTTCAACAATAGCCAAATTATGGAAAGAGCCTGAATGTCCATCAACTGATGAATGGATAAAGAAATTGTGGTTCATATACACAATGGAATACTATTTGGCAATGAGAAAGAATGAAATAAGGCCTTTTGTAACAACGTGGATGGAACTGGAGAGTGTTATGCTAAGTGAAATAAGTCACACAGAGAAAGACAGATACCATATGTTTTCAGTCTTATGTGGATCCTGAGAAACTTAACAGAAGACCATGGGGGAGGGGAAGGAAAAAAAAAAGTTAGAGGGAGGGAGCCAAATCATAAGTGACTCTTAAAAACTGAGAATAAACTCAGGGTTGATGGAGGGCGGGAGGGAGGGGAAAGTGGGTGATGGGCATTGAGGAGGGCACCTGTTGGGATGAGCATGGGTGTTGTATGGAAACCAATTTGACAATAAATTTCATATTAAAAAAATTAAAACATACATCCAAACAAAAACTTGTCCATGAATATTCATAGCAACATTATTCATAGTAGTCAAAAGTGAACTACTCAGATGTCCATCAGCTTATGAGTGGGTAAATAAAATCTGAAAAAAAAAAAAAGAAATCCACAGTTATTTTACCTATTCTGGTTTTAATAAACTATGTGGTCCTAGGAAAACATTTATTATGGAGTGGTCTTTATTCTTCAGCCCTGTTTCTTCTGGAAAAAAATCCTAAAGCATATCATGGTTACTATCAGAATGTTCATAAGTGATCGTCTCTAGTGCTGGTGGGTCTGTGGGAAAAGGTCCAACTGTTGGTTGGACCACAAACAACCTTCTTAGAAAGTTATCTGACAGAATTAATTAAACTTTAAAATATATGCCCATCTGAACAGCAATTCCACTTCTAACCACTTATTTACTAGATATAAAAATACCAAAGGAACATGTATAAGAAATTAATAACATGGTTTTTGGCAATGAAGAATTGGAGGCTGCCTCAATTATTCTCAATAACTGGATAATTAAACAAATTAGGCAGTTCATATTTTGAATACTATGCATATTTTGAAGGGGATAGATACAGATTTATATAATTGACTTGGAAAGATATCTATGATGCATTTATAAAGTGAAAAAACAATTTATAAAATACAATATAGTATCATCCCATTTGATATTAAATCCTTATATTTATGTATGTTTTATATTTGTGATTAAATAAGGAAAAAATGAATAAATACCTCCTAAATTAACAATAGATAAATCAAAGAAAAATTATCTTTTCTCAAGATGTATTAGTACTCTTTGTATATTTGCAAGAAGTATATTACCTTAAAATTGTTCTTAATGTTTATTTATTTTTGAGAGAGACAGACAGAACATGAGTGCGAGAGGAGCAGAGAGAGAGGAAGACACAGAATCCAAAGCAGGCTCCAGGCTCCGAGCTGTTAGCACAGAGCCTGGTGCAGGGCTGGAAATCATGAACCGTGAGATCATGACCTGAGCTAAAGTCAGACACTTAACTGACTGAGCCACCCAGGCACCCCAATAAGCATGTTACTTTCAATGAGCAATATTTTATCCAGCATTTTATTACAAAAAGTTTCAAACATAGAGCAAAGCTGAAGTAATTTGACATTATGGAACCATATGCAAATCTCTTGGAATCTATCCTGTTTATATTTGCTATACTTACTTTATCATATATCTATCATTTGTCTGTTCTTCAATCCATTCCTCATTTTTATTTTCTTGATAGATTTTGAAGTAAATTGCACACATTAGTCTATTTTCTCCTAAATTCTTCACCTTATATAATAATGGTATTTTGATTTAAATTTAAATACATTTTAAAGAAACTTGCCATGGAGCTCTGTTGTGGCTTCACTCACTAGGCATCTTGGATCCCTCCTCCCTGCCCCTGACATAACATCCTCCTGGGGGTCTACAAAATAAACGTCAATTAGGTATTGAGGTTTGAGAGTAGGATGTTAGAAATATTAGAAAAATGAATACTCTTTCCTATGCTCTTTGGGGATCCATAGACTGTCACATCTCTTAGTAAATGTTCTTTGGAACTCAAGGTAAATTATATATGCATCATGAAAATGTAAGCCAGACATGTTCAAGGAGATTTCAGGCTTTTGGTGACATAGAAAGTGTATTGCTCATGAAACAAACCAGACATAGAAAGACAAACACTGCACAGTATCATTTATATGTGGAATCTAAAAATAAAAAAGTGAAGCTCAGAGAAACAGAGATTAGAAAAGTGGTTTCCAGAGGCTCAGGGTGGTGAAATAGGGAGAAGTTGGTAAAAGGGTACAAACTTTCAGCTATAAGATGAATAAAGTCTGAAGATCTAATGTAAGCACATAGTGACTATAGTTGATAACACTGTATTGGATAATTGCAATTTGCTAAGAGGGTAGTACTTAAGTGTTCTTTCACACACACATTATATAGAGATACACACACACACACACACACACATATGATAGGTACGTTAATTAACATAGATGGGGGAATCCTTTCACAATGTATATGTATATCAGATCACCACAACGTACATTTAAACATCTTACAATTTTACATTTCAATTATACCTGAATAAAGCTAAAATTAAAAAAGAAAAGAGTGTATTGCTTAGAATTCACTTGCCAAAGATAGAATCCATTCTATCTGAACAGAAAAGGAGTTATTATGTGGTACCATGTGACTTACAGAACCACTATATGGGCTGAAGAAAAACCCTATGTTGAGATCAGGAAGCATTTCCAAATCCATGTGACAGAATCAGGCCAGGAGGCATGTTGCTTCTGCCATGATCGGAAACTTCATTATACAATCAGAAATATGTTATTGTGATCATTGGTTCCAGAATGATACCTTAGTTTTTGCTAGAAATCTACCAAAGGAGGAAACTACCAGTGGAATCAGGAAATCATTGCTGTAGTTGCCTGTTCCAGAATTAGCCTGCCTTTGTCATACTCTATGTCAGCAACACAGAAAGATCTTTTCCTGAAATGAATCAGTATCCAGAGTGAGATAATAATCTGAAACCTTACTGTAAGGGACTGTAGGAAATGTTTTATGAAAAATATCATTCTTGGGGCGCCTGGGTGGCACAGTCGTTAAGCGTCCGACTTCAGCCAGGTCACGATCTCGCGGTCCGGGAGTTCGAGCCCCGCGTCAGGCTCTGGGCTGATGGCTCAGAGCCTGGAGCCTGTTTCCGATTCTGTGTCTCCCTCTCTCTCTGCCCCTCCCCCATTCATGATCTGTCTCTCTCTGTCCCAAAAATAAATAAAAAACGTTGAAAAAAAATTTTTTAAAGAAAAATATCATTCTTGACAAAAATAATTTTCTCCTTGAGTGCATGGCTAGACTATGTTTTTCTTTCTTTTTTTTTTAATTTTAAAGTTTTTTTATTTGAGAGAGAGAGAGAGAGCATATGAGTGGGGGAGATGGCCAGAAGGAGAGAGAGAGAGAATCCATGCTGAGCATGAGCCCAAGGTGGGACTTGATGCCACAACCCTAGGATCATGACCTAAGCCAAAATCAAGAGCTGGGTGCTCAACTGACTGAGCCACCCAGGCACCCCTAGACTGTTTTTCAATCTCCCCACCAGTTATATGTGGCTGTGTGCCTAGGTTCCTTTTTTTATGTTTATTTATTTTGAGAGAGTGCATGTGTATACACATGTGACTGGGGTAGGGGCAGAGACAAGGGGAGAGAAAGAATCCCAAGCAGGCTCCCTGCTGTCAGCACTGAGCCCAACAGGGAGCTTGATCTCTCTAAGTGTGAGATCATGAGCTGAGCCAAAACCAAGAGTTGGAGGCTTAACTGACTGAGCCATCCAGGTGCCCCTGTATGTCTATGTTCTTGCCTAGAGAATATAAGTGGAGATAACATACACCTTAAGACAATGGTAATACCTTGTCCACATTTTTTCTCTTCATTGTTGGCTGGAAACTGACACACCTTTGACTATGCAGGTGACAATGCCAGAGGGTGTGGAGTTACATCACTACCCTGGGTTCCTGGATGATTTTGTGGAGAAAAGTCCATTTAACCACTTTGGATGATTACACCAGCGAGAAAAAAACTTGAATATTCTTTAAGTCCCTGGAGTATCGTTTGGTCTTTCAATTGTAACAGTCCAGTCTTACCCTACATAATGCATGTGGATTTTAGCTTCTTAGCTTCTGTACCTGGAAATGTTGATTGGGCTCAATGTTGAATAAGCCAGTTCACAGTGCCCTCCAAAACAGGACTCCTCTCCCTTCAAAACACACCCTGACTCTTCTTTTCTCTCTCTCCTGTCTCTCATCACACATAATCACACACACACACACACACACACACACACACACACACACACAATCTATCTTGTTCATTGTTGAATAGTTAGTGCCTAACACAGGACCTGGTATATCCTAGATGTTCTACAAATATTTGTTTGATGAATAAATAAAAAATCTTAACAATTTGAGAAATCATATGGGTCCAGTTTAAAATATTGCCTTTGATATACAGTGGGAAGTGTGATTTGAAGCTTGGAAAGGATTTCAGCATATAGAGATGGGGTAAAGGGCATCTGGGTAGCACAGAAGTATGCCTGGAGTATGGCAGCACAGAGGGGTGAGGGGAACAGTGAGCTTGCCATTGTGTCTGATGGGAAGGCTGAAGAGAAGGGGCTTGGAATTGAGGTTAGATTCTGATTGGGTAAATTCTTGAATGCTATGCTTGGGTAATAGTAATTCTGTAAGCCAAGAAAATATCAAAGGTTTTTTTTTGTCTCTGTTTTTGATTTTTGCTTTATTACCATATTGATACACTTGGCTCTGTCTTTTAGAAAACGAAGTGCTGGGAGTATGGAAGAGAAGATTGGAGGTGAGAGAGACAGAAGCTGTTTTAATTGCCAGGGAAGGAACCATAGATATTTAAATTAGGCAGAGGTGAAGGATAGATTTGAGGGATACTTTGGAGATAAAATTAAAAGGACAGGATGACTTCTTAGACAATGAAGAGAGCGAATCTCTTGCTTCTGGATTGAGATGACAATACGGTTTTGACATAAGACAGGAAATATAAGCAAGGAGGTAAAATGGGGGGATGAATTAAAACTTATCTTTCATACTGTTACGTCACATTTTCGGTAATGGGAATATTAAGTAGCTAGATGGAAATAAGGGTTTAGAAGTCAAGAGGCAGATTAGGATACCTTTGACTTGGAAGCCATGGGCAGGAGACATTAGTGTTTCTCAAGATGTGATCTGAGAACTTCTGCATGAGAAATACTTGTCTCAGGGTGCTTGTACAAATGAAGATTCCTGGGTCTTATCACAGAATACTTGATCACATTCTCTGGAGGATGGGGTCCTGGATCTGTTTTCTAGAAATATTCTTGGGTTATTTTAATGCATTACAATTTTTGAGAGCCATGGATAAGGACAACAACTGAAGCCTAATGGTATATAAGATTATCTGGGAGAAAGTGAAGAGTGAAGAAGGAGTATGGGGCAGGACATGGATGAGAATGGTACTAGATTACAGAAACTGCAGAGTTAAAAATTCTGTTCAAAGAGGAGAAATGAGATTCTTGAAAGCATGAGAAGTAGCAGTGGGAAAAGAAATGTTTTAGGGAGGTGAGGTGGGGGGCAGCTCCAAGGAGAGCAGCAATATCTGTAAAGATGTCACCTGGAATGAGATGGAGAGAGGGATATTGGTCCTGTCAATGTGTTGATCATCACTGACTCCTGAGGCAGCAATTTCAGTAAACTGATGAGAGTGGAGTCATATGACACCAGTAAAGCATTGAAGGAACTGAGAATTCATATAGATAGACTATGTTGAGAGTATTTTCCTTTTATAAGGGGTAATGTATATTATTTGTAACTCCGTGTAGTTTCTAGTTCAAATTCTCACGGATGAGAAAATGTCGTATAAATTGTACCTCTTCCTCCTAGGATGTGCGACCTCCCACTTTGTGATCAGGTGGGTGCAAGCAGGTCATTGCTGAGATGTCTCTAGGTCCATCTTCAAGGACCTTCCAACCTGGCAGCTTTCTCTTTCCTCCTGGTCATACATCAGTTGGGGAGTCTGTGGGGCAAGCACAGCCTGGAGTGCACAGTTGCACCAAACAGACATTTTGTCTCCAAGTGAAGCTTCTTTTGGGGTTTCCTCTTGAGCATCACACACCCATCCTGGAATTCTGTTCTGCACCAGGGCTATGGTGAGACACATTTCCGACACCAGTCCTGGAGTGCCTGCTTCTTCCCTTGGAACCCTTCTCCTCTTCAGATGGCACTTCACATGTGTTACACACACTATTCACCACAGGATAGTTTCTATTATCAGTAATTTACATGTAGTGAGAGTCAATAGCCTTAAGCCAAATTAGGATTGAGAATTGTGTGTGCTGAGTGCACCTGGAAAATGAGGAGGTAGGCCTACTCACCAGGGGAAGGGTGAAGAGAGGGTCTCCTTTTAAGGGAAAAGAGTCAAAATGTAACTTGTGGAGAATACATAGGAATGATTCCAAGGACATCTTAGTGTCCGTCAGATGGTCCCCAGTTCAATCTCCATGCAGCCTTCCAAGTCCTAGAGTGAGGGGCATAATAACAGAGCTATGTAAATTAAAGAGTCATTTCTCTGGAATCCTCCTGGGACACTGATGTGCACATTGTCAACAACATTGGGAATCACTGGTCCCTGGAGAAGAAGCAGTAACATGGGAAGTAGCAGGTTGACTGTGGTGATGGCAGTGACATTAGAGAAAAGTATCTTTCTCTTCATGTCTTCTGTGCCTTTGGCTTTGGCAATCAGCAGCCTTGCTACAGATATGGATGCTTTTGAGCCTTGGGCATTGGCAACCTTACAGGCTCTGGAAGGCAGCAGTGGCAGTGCTGGCATAGATGCCACCTTCAGAGTCCTCAGAGAACACAGATGCCACTCTGGCGGCTAGACAAGGAAGGGAGGGAGGATGTGAGTGCATGCCACAGGACAGGCAGGAGGAACAGGTCCCAGAACACTGTGCCACTTGTAGGACAATCCTGGAAGCATTAGATACAGGATGGAGCTCTCACAAATCAGGTAAGGGGTCCCCTCACAGGGCTACTACATTTTTTTTTACCAATTCTTTTCTCTTTTTACTCTGCTATTTACTTATCTAGGGTGTAGTGAACAAAATAGATTAAGTTGAGAAAACTGAAGTTCAGAGAAGTGAGATAACTTGTACTAAATTCTATACATGGCCTTGGAGTTGTGGGATGATGTGACCACCCATGCTGCCATCTTCTATTTGGGACAAAGAGAATACAACAGGGGAGAAAAACAGGATTGCTGTTATCTGACAATAATCGATGGCAGGGTCTTGGATAAATTAGAAGAGGATAGGATTAAGAGTATTGCTGGAGGAATTAATTAAAGGCATTTAGTAAATGGGATGTAAGAAACTCAAGCAGAAATATTTCAGGCAGAAGATTATACACATATGGAATCAGATAATAAAGCTAACTGAATCAACGTGCAGACAAAGTAATTAGTTAAAGAAAGACATCTGTAAGAGGAGATAAATAAGAGAAGCAGTGGAAATAAAAGGTAGGTTTGAGGTAAACTAGAATATTTTGGTAAAGTCAGATGATTTTTTTCCTCCTTTGCTTTACATATGTTATGCCTTTCTTAACCACAATCCCAAATATTACACAATTCAACATGTTATATTTTTTTTCTGGAAATACCTAGGAACTGCATAAATACATCTGCCAAAGCAAATGATTCAAAGAAGATCAATGTTTTTCATGGCTAACTTAGCATGTGTATGGCTTCCCACAAAAGTTTAGATCTTATGTTTGTGATTACATATTTGGGGCCACAAAAATAACAAAAATAGCTACTTGACACCGTTTTCTATGGCAATAGGAAACCGTATCCAGTAAAGTCCCACTACAAATATCTTTCATCATGCTCTTCTCATCATGTTAAGACATGGAGCGAGGCGATTTTGATGATGAGGGATTGAGGTGCATTATCCTTTTGTTTTCTGTTACTCTGGGAGGTAATCACATCTGTATGAATGATGAGAATATCTCATTTTACATGCTTTCTTCTCATTTGCGTTTGAAGTGTAATTTCAGTCTATGGAATGTCTTTGGTCATAGCCCATGCTGTGCGGTGGCCAGGATGGCTGCAGATGTGATGTGACTGGGAGGAGGACTGAAGAAAGGCCTATGCCCCCAAACATTCTCCCCTCTAGCTGATGGGATTTCAGAATCACTGATTGTTGCCATTTTCCAAAAGGACAAGAGACACAGCAAATGAGTAGATCTTTATGATAAAATATATCCTATTTGCCCTGTTTAAGAATCTATTTTTGGGCATCTTGGTGGCTTAGTCGGTTAAGTGGCCTACTCTTGATTTTGGCTCATGTCATGATCTTATGGTTCATGAGTTTAAGCCCCACGTCATCAGGCTCTGCACTGACAGAAAGGAGATTGCTTGGAATGCTCTCTGCCTCCCTCTCTCTCTCTGTCTCTCTCTCTCTCTCTCTCTCTCTCAATAAACAAACAAATAAATAAATAAATAAATAAATAAATAAATAAACATCTTAAAAAAGAATCTATTGTTGACTCACAGGGAGGTTGGGATACCAAGATTGGAATATTGTACAGCTAAATTTTCTTTGGCACAAAAAAGCAGCAATACAGAATTACTCTGATCAGAGAAACAGGTTGGAACAAAGGGATCTGTGGTTGTGAGCTCTGTCATTTCCAAGGTTTATGATGAAGTATGTGTGGTACAAAAGGCCATGACTCTGAGCAAACTGTTGTCCTCAGATTGGTTTCTGAGGAAAACGATCTGCTCAAAGCATCCTTTATTGTGGATCAACACCAGATTGTTTTCTTTTTAACTTCTCAAAGACTGGATATCTTGAGAGAACTAAGAGTACTTCAAATTCACATTATTGTAGCCTATAGTTGTGTATGTATACACACACACACACACACACACATATATATATATATATATATATATATATATATATATATATATTCAGTAAGTACTTATTGAGCAATTACTAAGTGCCAGTCTCTATGCTAAGTAGTGGAAACATAAAGACAAAAAAAGCTGACTTCAGTTTTTGAAAATCTCAGAGTTTAATGGGAAAAGAAAGACATGCAAACCCCCAAAATAATTTTTAAAATAAAATAATAAAATAAAGTCTTACATGCAATAGCATAGACTACCTACACAAAGTATTATGGGAGCATAGAATAAAGGGTAATTATTCCTAGGAGGAATTCAGAAATCTTCAAAGAAATTAATTTGAGATGGGTGAGTTTAATTTTTCAAAGGAGCAGAAAATGAAGAGTGTTCTAGTAAGAGAGAGAAAGAAAGCTCATTAAGATAGTTCAGTCTACTGAACTTTTGCGTTGCTCTTAAATTCATATGTTAATCCCTAATGTGATGGTATTTGAAGGGGAGGCCCTTGGGAGTAATGAGGTCAAGAATGTGGAGCCCTTACAAGAGTAGAGAGATATTGCTTCCTCTCTCTTTTTCTCTGCTCTTTGCCATATGAAGATATAGCAAGAAGATGACCATTTACAAACTAGGAAGTGCCCTCACCGCATGCCAGATCTGTGGGTTACTTGACCTTGGAATTCCTAGCCTCCAGAACCATAAGAAATAAATGCCTGTCATTTAAGTTACATAGTCTATGGTATCTTGTTATAATAGCCTGAGCTGATTAAGACAAGTGCTTACTGGCCCATCAGAATGGGTGGTATAAATCATAGTGGTTAATCATCACTAAGCAAAGGCTGAGAGATGGCTACATTCAACAGATAAATCTCACAAGGCTAGAACATGAAGTATTTTTCAGGGAGGCTGGTCCAGCATTAATCGGGGCTCTAAACATGAAGGCATTAGGAAACCTGGTGGGTGAGAGCTGGCATGGGAGAAAAGATGCTGATGAAAAGATGGGGAAGGCCAATATAAATAAATTTTGCCTTCTTAATAATTTTTCTTAGCATCAGTCCTAATCAGTTTCAGCCCACAAGAGCCCATGTATCCAAATCAAGATGACATTAAAAATATGGAAAGATCAAAATCAATACCCATGGCTCTAATAAAGAGCTGAACTCAGCATGTACCATAGAGGGTGTCGAGATCTAACTCCAGGCCTTTTAAATTCTGCAAAGTGATGAGGTTTGAAAGCATGCTGTGTCTGCTCCAGAATTTCAAGTAACTGTTGTAAAAGTCAGAGCATGCTCCTACTACTCTAGTTTTGTCTAATTTCTCACAGACAGTGTTAGTTTATGAAGCTTTGTATGTGTGTGTGTGTGTGTGTGTGTGTGTATACATATATTTGCTTGCTTTGAGCTTTTTGGATTGTAATTGCTTATAGACATGAAAGGTCACATTGAGGCCATTGAAATTTTGTCTTAGAAAAGCAGCGACTGACTATGGACAAGCTCCCAGAGGACATCTAAACAGTAACATACTGTTAGGATTTTGTGAGGCATCATAAAAATATGCCCCGAATTCTCTGTTTCAAAGGTGCTATTTAGATGCCAAAAGTAATACTGCATTTCTCAGAATTAACAGAATTGCTAGACACTTCTCTAAGATAATAGGTAGGTGTAAACTTTTTTTAATTAAAAAAAAGTCTTAACATGAGAATTTGGCTATGTATGTGGAAAGTAAATGAGGTATAAAATAGTAGTTTCATGAGAGGTAAAGGGATTTTTCAGGTAGAGAGCAAGAAACGGGCCTTTTGTTCAGAGACAGAGAATAAGTGTATATCACACAGTGCCCTGCTTTCTGAACAATTCAATTTCTATATATCCTGGGTATAAAGAGAACCTTTGATCATGTTATCATGGAATGAATCTTAGTTTCTGATAAAGGGATGTCTCTCTTTATTGAGCACTTTGAGGCGGAGAGGGCTCTCCCTGGGCCCTAGAAGTTACACCATAAGGGCCAGGCCTCATTCTCCAATCTTTGCGACAATCCTATTCTATATTTGAGACCACTGAGGTTCTGAGAGCTGGAATAACTTGGCAGATGTGGAGTCGAACTGACCTCTGTCTGTCTAGTGCTCCAATTTTCTGCCCCATATTGCAACTTCCCTTGATAACTCACCCTTCTGCTTGGAAGCTGACCTTGCCATATGTCTTCTGTGTAGAACCCTGAGGATGCTAGAGGCCAGATTCTGGGGAGTGGAGAGAGAAAACCTGAGAAGTGAAAGCAAACTTCTCCCATGTGATTGAGAACTGTGATAGGTTCTTGAGGCATATGTCAATGTGCAATCTGTTTCAAATGCTTTACATGTATCAGCTTGATTAATCTTCACCCAATCCTGTGAGGTAGGTGCTATGAGTATCACTCTCATTTTGAAGATAATTTTCCCAAGGCCATACAATGAGTATTGGTGGTGGCGGCATTTGAAACCAGATAGTCTGAGTCCAAAGCATGTGATTTTCACCATCATGCAATACATACATACATATACGCAGCGTGTTTTTATTTCCTTCTCCTGTAGAGTAAGAAAAGGGCCATATAATGGTCTACATAAAGTCTAGAGTAGGGGCACCTGGGTGGCTCAGTCGGTTGTGTCCAACTTTGGCTCAGGTCATGATCTCACAGTTTGTGAGTTCGAGGCCCACATTGGGCTCTGTGCTGACAGCTCAGAGCCTGGACCCTGTTTCAGATTCTGTGTCTCCTCTCTCTGCCCCTCCCCCGCTCACACTCGGTCTCTCTCTCTCTCTCTCTCTCTCTCTGTGTCAAAAATAAACAAACATTAAAAAAATGTTAATAAAATAAAATAAAATCTAGAGTGGATCAACTGAGTGAGAATATCTTCTGTGAGATTAATATAAGGGCTAAGAAGGCTCTAGTGTATCAGAAAGATTTTGACAACAAGGAGGGCCTTGAATGCCAGAATGAAGTGGCTGTATGAAGTTAGAAGGGCTCTTGGGAAAAGACTACCAGAGGAGCAATGTGGACATTAGCTGAAAGCTCAGCAGGAGGCAGTGTAGAGGAACACTATAGGGCTATAAGGAACACTATAAGGAACATCTATAGGGCTCCTAGTAGCCATATAAAGACTATTCAAAAACATAGTCCTTTCTCCCACTGTATCTGTATCAGACAGGCTTCTCCAGAGAAATAGAGTAGTAGAATATGTATAATATTTTAATTTCATTTTAATATATTTATATTACATGCAGTGTAAATATATTTTATATATATAAAAGAAATTTGTTATGATGAATTGGCTCACATGATTATGGAAGCTGAGAAGTTCTATTATCTGCCATCTGCAAGCTGGAGACCCAGGAAAACTGGTGATATAATTCAGCCCGAGAAGATCTGAGAAACCAGGGGAGCCAATGGTTTAAATCCTCAGTGCTGGAGAAAATGAGATGAGATGTCCCAACTCAAGCAAGGAGATAGGAAGCAAAAAGAGGCGACTTCCTCCTTTTTCCACCCTTTGTTCCATTCAATCCTCAACAGATTGGATAATGCCTATCCATACTGGGGAAGGCAAACTACTTCACTGAGTCCAGTTCATATGCTTATCTCATCCAGAAACATTCTCACAGACACATCCAGAGATAATGTTGGACGCGGGCACCCTGTGGCCAGTCAAGCTGATACATAAAATTAACCATCACTACATTCTAAGTTTCCAAAAGATGAGGGCCATGTCAGAATATTCCCCATTCCCTTATCTTCATGCCATGTGGGTTGACTTACCTTCTATATAAATTTTCCAAAGACAAAAACTAGTAATCCCAACCACCTGTCACTTAAGTAGTGATTTATTTTTTATAACTAAGGAGCCCTTGTTACAACAGGATACCAATTATGTCAAGGGGAGATAAGGAGCAAGCTGTGTCCTCAGCCGACTGTGCAGGACGCTCTGAGCATACCCTCCTTTCCATCACTGTTGCATTATCATTGCTGCTCTGACATCTAAATTGCAGCCAAAAAAGGGCCTCATTGATAGGACCTCTGTTGGTGAAAACCCAAACTACAGAGACTCCAAGTCAGTTCTTCACTTCATGGTTCCAGTTCCTTTGAAGTTGACTCAATATGATTTCTGTCTACATATTCATTGGTCAGTGTAAGAATGGAATAATGTGCATTACTGTAATCCTAACAAGCATGGACGGAGGCCAAGCGTGCCCTCTTTTGAACTGAAGTCAGAATGGAAATCCAGAGATTGGATGCTGCCACTGTTATATCAGTTGCTGTCACAAGGAGGCATGGAAAGAGGCAGGAAGTGAAGGTTACATGAATTATACAATGACCAAAGGGCATAGGAGAACATTACAACTGTCAGCTTTATCATTTTCATTGATAATCTTCCCAATATCATTCGTCTGAGAGTTAGGGTTGATTTTTTGTTTATAAAGACTATTTGCTAGGGTAAAGGTTACAGAAGAAAAGTACCCCTGCAGGCACTGAAAATGGCAAATTGCAAAATGGTGAGGCTATGAGTGTGCCAGGAATTTAAAACATTCCTTATAGACCATTACTAAAAAAATGAGAAACTGAAGACATAAAGGCAAATTAAGAGCTTATGCCAGTAAATAACAGCTCGTATGGGGATGACAACTGTGAGCATGGAAAGGAAGAGGCATATGTGAAGATGCTCATTGAGACAGAGCAGGCAAGATTTGCCAAATGGTATAACGTGGCAAACAAAAGAACTGAAGGATGCAAAGGTGATTCTAACATTCTGAGCCGGGAGAAGGTGATAACTTTGATAGGAAGTAAGACCAAAGAAGGAGCAAATTGAGATGAGAATGCTGACACCAGAATGAGACTGATTAAGTTCAAGGTTGTGAAGAGAAATCCAGGGACAAATGCCTACGAGGGGCTGGCAGTGTGACTCTGGGCTTGAGAAGGAGATTCTCTCTGTAAGGAAATTAGAGCGCTTTGGAAAAGCCGTGGAAAGATACTGGAATCTAGATGATTTGATGCCATGATATTAATGAGGAATGGACAATTTAAGCAAGATGTCAATAACCTCAAATCCTGCAGACAAATAAGGGCCTCTGAGGGGATAGGAAACCTTACTGGATTTGATCACAATAAAAGAGGTATGTGCGTGGAACTAAAACCAGACTATAAGGGGTTAAGGAGTGAAACCAAGGCCTCAGGGGCCATAGGTGTAGACTAATTTTCAATATTTTGACAGTGAAGGAAAGGAGGGTTGTTAGGGTGACTGCTTGATGGGCCAGCCCTACAGAGGGAAAGATTTTAGATAAAGATCTAAACATAAGGGGATGGGACTATAGAGATGAAAAAACAAGAACATTCAAAATACACACAAAGAGAGGGGAGCCTGGGTGGCTCAGTTAAGTGTCTGCTCTTGATTTTGGGTCAGGTCATGATCACATGGTCATGGGATAGAGCTCCGCACCAGGCTGTGCACTGACACCAGAGCCTGTTTGGGATTCTCTCTCTCTCCCCGTCTCTCTCTGCCCCTCCCCCACTTATGCACGTGTGCTCTGTCTAAAAATAAATCAACATTTAAAAAATATATACATGAAAAGAGAGAATTATTCATGAAAGTTGCTTTAGAATTGGCATTAAAGCAGTAAGATAAAGACCAATATTCACAATTAGAGTAGAGTTGATTCTTCCTCTGAGTCAGGAGACATGAGACAAAATTGAAGGAAGATACAAAAGAGTTGGCAGAGAAGAAAAGTAATATGAAAAAGTTTGCACTGAATTGTCTCAATCATATCAGTAATAATAGTAATCAAAACCATTTTTTCACAGCAAACAAATGCATTTCATGCTTTTAGTAAAGATGGGTGAATAGTTGCCTTAACCACATCTTTTATTTTCTGTATTGTAATGCTTTGACATCAGAGCTTTGCTGACCCCGGAGGGACTGCCTTTCCCAGGGTTAGCTAATTCCTAATAAAGATATTCCTAGACATAGATATACATAAGCCAGTGTGAGTGCTTTTCAAATGCAAATCAACCAATCCAGAGCCAGCATCCCAGCCATCCTTTATCAGGCTCTCATCCACCTGCCCTAAGCATTGCAGGGCCAGATACCACACAATTAGGGATAGCCACCATGCTTCAGAGCCCACTAAAATTATTCAAACTAGCCGATTGCAAGCCCGTTTACCCTGCTTCATTCACAACCTTCCTGTGGAAGCCACCAAAAAGGCTCTTGCCTCCTGACTAACTCTGGCTTCTCCTCCTTTCCCATGTGGTCCCCTGTGGTGTTCTGTGCCCCTTCCACTTGGGAACTGTGATCAACAAATGGAAATCCTTAGTTGATCTCTTAGCCTTACCATATCTAAATCATAAATCCAGTTAAAAAAATGCCTTGTGAAGTGCCTGGGTGACTCAGGCAGTTGAGCGTCTGACTCTTGGTTTTGGCTCAGGTCATGATCCCAGCATCGTGGGACTGAGCTCCTCCTCAAGCTCTGCACTAAGCATGGAGCCTGCTTAAGATTCTGACTCTCCCTCTCTCTCTCTCTCTCCCCCCCCCCGCCCCTCTCTCCTGCTCTCTCTCAAAAAATACCTTATAATTATGTACATTATACTAATATTTGATGCACTTAAGTTATAAAGCAGGTAGGCTTAAACAGTGGCTTACAAAAGGATGAGGAATAATTGTTCCCCAATTTAGGTTTTAAGAATTGTATTATATCATTGTGGGCATCTTCCTGGTTGTTTGAACAATCATAAATAACATCAATTTGAGATGAAACATACACATTTTGAATGCAGGAGTTACAGCATGTGCTAAATTGGGAAATATCCATGCAATCCATGCATCACAGTTCTTAGGTTTGCAAGAGAGTAGTTGTACTAATGGTAACAAGGAAGCTAGATGTGACTTTCTACATAAAATAGGACATCATTTCCACCAACCCCCCTGTGTACAGAGTCAACAATTGAGCAGGGAGGCCATCAGTGGGCCTCTCAAATTACAGCAACATCCTTTCTCTCCACTTCCATTTGCTCTTAATTCATGGCACCAACCCCATTTTGAAAGCAATCTTCTTTTTGATGGATTGAAACACAAACTTGTTTCACACTGATTCTGAGTAAGGGTCTACGGATGTTACTTTTCTATTGCATCTGACATCATCAACTGGTTGTCTTAGACAGACCTGAACTAGCAGTGAAGATGTAAGCACTCAGTAAATGATGAGCTTTAGACTGAACTGAAGCATTACTTACTGTTCTGCAAATGGTAACAGCAGTGATATGGCCAAGCCATTTATACAATCAGCCTATTATATTATGTTACATGTATTCCCGGTCTCCTCTGAGTAGCTTTGTCATAATGAGTGGAGACTTCTATAAATTATATAATTACTGCTTACTTTAAAATATTGTAGCAATTACACAAAAGGTTACCCCCAAAGCTCTAATTGGAAGGTTAGTGGTTAATGGGGTGACTCAGCTTGTAGCAGTATTGTATTTTGAAGCTATATGGGTGAGACACAGCATCTGAACCTTTCACTTTAGCTTCACTCATGGTTTTTATAATTCTGATTATTTTGATATTGTTTAATAATTGCTATTTTACTTACCTAAATGTTCTAAGGGATGGGTTCTGTGGAGTAATCTGTTTAGAAAACAAACAAATGCACTGAGAGAAAAAATATCTTTGGCTTTCATTTTCCAGTATCAACCTCATGCTTCAATTTCCATTGTTTATAGAAACAATAGTCTCATCTACATAAAACCCAATAAATGTGAATATAGAAAAGAAAGCTTTACAAAGGCTGCTGAGAAGGTATTTGATGCTATAGTTGTGTTGAATCTTTACCATTTCAAAAAAAAAGAAATATTACTTATATATTTTTCTAGTTGAACTTATATGCTGAGTTAATGAGATTTCCTGTATAATTCATAAAGCAAATTTTAGTGAAGTGTTCAGTTAGGCTTTTGGAAAAGACTATAATTTTAAGTGTACATTATTTCTGTGATTTCTGAAATCTTCTTCCTACGCTTGTAAACTATATGAAAATCACATGGCTAAGCAACATTTCTTCCAAGTTATTTATCTTCTGTTTTGGAAATTCTACAAAAACTTTCTGGGTTGAAATTGTAGCTGCTTTACCTGGCAATGCCTCCTGCTATGAGCATCAGAATTATTCCCAAGGTGGGGCTCCTGGTGGCTCAATTGGTTAAGGGTCCGACTTTGGCTCAGGTCATGATCTCGCGGTTCATGAGTGACAGCCCCGCGTCAGGCTCTGTGCTGACATTTCAAAGCCTGGAGCCTGCTTCAGATCCTGTGCTTCCCTCTCTCTCTGCCCCTCCTCCACTCACACTCTGTCTCTGTCTCTCTCAAAAATAAATAAACATTAAAAAAAAAAAAAGAATTATTCCAGGGGTGCCTGAGTGGCTCAGTCAGTTGAGCATCTGACTTTGGCTCAGGTCATGATCTCACAGTTTGTGGGTTCAGGGCCCCGCGTCAGACTCTGTGCTGACAGCTCGGAGCCTGGAGCCTGCTTCAGATTCTGTGTCTCCCTCTCTCTCTCTGCCCCTCCCCTACTCACGCTCTGTTTCCCTCTCTCTCAAAAATAAGTAAACATTTAAAAAAATAATAATAATAAAGAATTATTCCAAAGGTAAGCATGAAGATCTCAAGGCGTGTGTGAAAGCTCTCATGTATTTTCATTTAGCATAATGTTTTGCTTAATATCCAGAAAGGGCTTTAGTCATTCAAGAAAATTTAAAACATAAGCTGAATAATTAAGTCTTAATTGTATTCCTGCCTTGGGTGTTTATCTGAAGAAGATGGTTTTTCCTTTGGTTTGGTGATGTGTCAGTCTCTAGAAATGTTAAGTGTAAACATGAGAAGCAAAAATGAAATATCTTTGGCATTTAAAGTGGTTTATTATTCACTCACTCATTTACCACTTTTTTTTGTAACCAAATAGAGACGAAATAACAGCCGGATGATGGTCTGGGTGCTGTTGTTTATAGGTCAAAGAAAATCTTTAAGAAATAAAAAGTCAGACTAATGCATCCATAGACTACTTAGGTTCTGGAACAGCACTATAATGGAGAAAAGACAGTAAGGAATCTAAGGCGGGGCACTGGAAGAGTGACATCCTGACTCTTTGGAAATACCCTATATCTTTCAGACCATGAGGATCAGTGTAGGAAAAAGCACTTTTCTCTTTTAATAAGCAATTCTCTAAGTCAGGGTTTGGCAAACTTCCTGGAATGGGCCAGATGGCGAATATGCTTCATTCAGTGGGCCATACAGTCTCTTTTGCTACATGGCACAACTCCGCCATTGCAGAGTGAAAGCAGCCATGGATAATACATAAATGAGTGGTGTCACTCTTTCTCAATAAAACCTTATTTTTGGACTCTGAGACTTAGATTTCATGTACCACAAATATTATTTTTAAAATTTTCTTTCAATCATTTAAATACATAAAAACTATTTTTAGCTCACTGGCTATACAAAAGCAGGGAGTACTGGATTTGACCCTTGGGCTGTAATTGTATGACCTCTGCCCTAAAAAATAATCTTATTTTTATTTGTTGTTATTATTTTGAGAGAGAGAGTGCATGCAAGCAGGGGAGAGGGACAGAGGGAGAAGGCAGAGAGGATCCCACACAGACTCTATGCCCAGTGTGGGCTCGATACCATGACCAACTGTAAGATCATGACCTGAGCCAAAACCAGGAGTCAGATGCTCAGCTGACTGAGCCACCCAGGCACCCCAATAATCTTATATTTAAGACCTCCAAATATATCTACACATGTATACATACATATTTGCATGTTCTAAGATTATAATTTTGTGAAGAGATTCAATCCTAATGACACATCTGCTTTTGTTAAACACATGCTTGTGAACATGTTCAACTCTCAGCTGGAATAACGACTCTAAGTCTTTCACTATGTGGTGCAAGGCAAACAAGGAGCAATGGATTAAACTAGTGTTCGGGAGTTCCCCAAGCCCTACCTGAGTTTCTGTGTGTTATGCATGCGTAAGATTTATTTGTAGTTTCAAATTCTTAATTCACTAGAGGTATGTGCTATAATTCCGCATCCTCTTTACCTCTTCCCTCCCCCTTCTTCCTTTCCAAAGCTTCTTTCTTTCCCTATTTATGTCTTATTTAGGTTTCACAGGACAAAAGGGATTTTGATTTGATGCAACACAGCAAGAGAGACAATGGCAGAGAGAAGGGAACTAATGCGGCCAGAAAAGTGAGAGATGAAATAGAGACGAGCCCAAAAGGGAGGTAGTGTTCATTGCATCAGGAAAGGATGTGTGATTAGTGGGGGATCACTCCGCTCCTCACACTTTCCTCTCCCCATTTCTCCTGTTTCACCCCCACGGGCTCAGTTGCCCATTTCTTGCCTGCATCTAATTCCCTGCTTCTTTCTGACCTTCTTACCAGACTCTTTCCTTTCTACTTCCTCCTTTACTGTTTGCTTCCCAGCACAAACCTTGGGCTCATCTCCTTCAAAGTACCACTACAACTTGCCTTTCACCTTCTTGCTTCCAGGCACTGCAGATAGCTACCCTCAGCCTCCACAGGTGTGACGGCGCTCAGCAGAGCAGTGTCCACACTCTTGAGCCAGGCCTCCCGCTTACTGAGGCGTCATGGTGGCAGAGAGAATCTTCCCTTGTGCATTTGCAGAAGAAATAGTACAACTGAGCTGATGCAGTTAGGAGGCAGAGTACTGTTCTGCTCCACTAATTTGCTTTTTAAATGCAGAATTTAGCTCTTAAAACCTTTCCCCACATACTTTACTGGCGTGTCTGAATATTGGAGAACTTGCATGCATTTTTGGTACCACTTTAGAACTCAAATTCATGGTTTCAGTTATACTAATTTCTTTAAATAAATGGACTCACTAATGAGGAGGATTTTTATTTTACTTTATTTTAAAAACTATTAGGCCTCAAGTAAACATACATTGCTCACTGTAAAAAATTTAGGGCATAAATATTGGCAAAAAAATGTCAACAATCACTGCAAACTGCATTTCTCAGACGCAAATGTTAAGTATATGCCATTTAACATTTTGGCATATACTCTTCCAGAGTTTTATATAACCCTAAACATGGCTTACACATCTATTAGTCACAGTTTGATCAGAGAAGCAAAACCATTTGGAGATATACATAAAATAAGGGATTTGACCTTTTTCAATAATGACAGCTGATTAAATACTCTCCCTATGCTGATGTTTTTGTGTTTAGTGCTAGAGTTTGAAGACCTTTATCAAGCTAGATACAATCTCTGAACTTCAATTTTTTCATTTGTACAAATGGAGATAGTAATACGTACCTAATGGGGTTATTATCAATATTAATATCATTATTAAATGAAATGATAGAGTAATACGCTTTATCATAGTTCCTAGTTTGCAGAAAGAGCTCAGTAAATTTTATCGATGATGATGATGATGATGATGGTGATGATTTTTAACTTTTAATGTTTGTGTTTTTTTTTTAGTTTTGAGGGAGAGAGAGACAGAGTGCAAGCAGGGGTGGGACAGAGAGAGAGAGAGAGGGAGACATAGAATCTGAAGCAGGCTCCAGGCTCTGAGTTGTCCGCACAGAGCCCGATGTGGGGCCCAAACCCACAAACTGTGAGATCATGACCTGAGCCCAAGTTGGATGCTCAACCGACTGAGCCACCTAGGCGGACTTATCAATGATTATTATTAATAATAATTATTTTTATCATGTTTTCCATTCCTGACACTATCTGTGAACCAGTTATGTAGGTTTTCTGGTGCTCAGTTTCATTACCAGTGAATTGGAACAGTTAATACTTCAAAGTGCTATTGTGAGGGCTTAGTGGGAAAGTATATCTAAAAATACCTAAGACAGGGGCACGTGGGTGGCTCAGTCCATTGACTGGAGTCAGGAGTCTGACTCCTGATTTTGGCTCAGGTCATTATCTCACAGTTCATGGGACTGAGCCCCTCGTTGGGCTCTGTGCTAATAGTGCTAAGAGTGTGAAGCCTGCTTGAGATTCTCTCTCTCCTTTCTCTCTCTGTCCCTCCCCTGCTCATGCCCTCTCTCTCAAAATAAATAATTAATTAATTAATTAATAAAAATAAACAAATACACAATTAAAATTCCTAAGAGTACTCAGTGAACATCTGTGGTTCTGCTAATGCTAAGATTATTTTAGCATTCATTAGCAGCACCTCCGTGTCAGTATCTAATGTTGAGCTTGTTGTCATTTAGATCGTTGGGAGTTTCACCTGCCCGGTGAAATATCTCTGGCATTCTATATGTAAAAAATGTTGTTTATCCTGGTCAATATAAGGTTTTACATGTATCTTTGTTCTCTTTCATTACAATAAATTTCTGTCCCATACCTCAGAATGCCTGGATATCTTTCAAACTTGTTTCTGGGTCCAACATATTATTCTTCCTAGTTTTTCATGCTTCCTACCAATTGGTCTAAGATATTAGGCTGAGTCTTGTGTATATTGCTATTTTTGTAGGTCAAAAATGCTACACAGTGGCAGTTGTATATGGTGCAACCTAATATTTATTACAAAGTTGAATAGAATCAAGCACATGAGTGTGAACTCTTTATTAATAGTTTTTACCTTTTTTTGGGTCATAAATCTCTGAGAATCTTATGAAAGCTATTTGTTTATTTTCTGGAAAAAGACACACACACATACTGTCTTTTATTGCATTGGATATTCATTTCCTTCATGGAGACAGAATGTAAAATAAATTTTCTAAAAAAAAAGGCTCTAATTCTCAACCTTAAAATTTTTTTAAATTTTTTTTTAATTTATTTTGAGAGAGAGAGAGAGAGAGAGAGAGAGAGAGAGAACACATGAGAAGGAGAAGGACAGAGAGAGAGGGAGACAGAATCTGAAGCAGGCTCCAGGCTCTGTGCTGTCAGTGCAGAACCTGATACAGAGCTCAGACCACAAACCATGAGATCATGACCTGAGCCGAAGTCAGACCCTTAATTGACTGATCCACCAAGGCACCCCCTTTTTAAAAATTTTTAATTTTTTAAAAAATTTTTGTGAGAGAGAGAGAGAGAGAGAGTGTGTGTGAATGAGGGTGGGGTAGAGTTTATTTTCAACTTAATGTGAAAAATATTACTTGCTTTAAAAATTATAGCAATACAAATTGTGTATAAAACTAAAATGTAAACTCTAATCATGTTTAAATTTCAATGAAAACACAGTTTTGTTTTGGGTTTTTTTTTTTGGTTTGAATAAGTAATGAACTTGAGTGAACTTGTATGACTGTAAAAAGCATCTTTTGATAACCATTTCTGAGTTTTCATTTCTGTGCTTACAAATGCTGGAAACTCTGACTGAAAAATATCTGGAATAGCAAAACAATGGAATCAGAACTCCCATTACTTGTTTTGCTAGATGAGGGGTGCCTGGGTGGCTCAGTCAGTTGAACGTCTGACTTCGGCTCAGATCATGATCTCACAGTTCGTGGGCTCGAGCCCCTCGTCGGGCTCTGTGCTGACAGCTCAGAACCTGAAGCCTGCTTTGTCTCCCTCTCTCTCTGCCCCTCCCCCGCTCATACTCTGTCTCTCTCTGCCTCAAAAATAAACATTAAAAAAAAACAAACAAACACTAGTTTTGCTAGATGAAAGTAGCCTTGTTTCAATGAGGAGCAGAATTTCCAAGGTCTTCAGGTAGAATTTATATCATATCTTGTCCTTTGTCTCAGGTCAAGGAGATGCCTACAAGTCAGCAAAATAAGGATTATGAATCCACATTTCATTTTTAGGTTATTTGAAGGGATGTAGCCTTCTAAAATCTCTGTGGTATTTCCAAGTGTCTATAGGTTTTGGTTTGCTTAAAAATTGACAGGGCTTTGTTGGTTTTGATTTTAGCCTACAGCATCACTTCCTCTAGCCAAGGGAAGTTTTCAGAATTGTCTGTCTCCAATCTTTTGTTCCAGAATGTGTGTTTGGCTGAAATGTCGCACAGTTTCAAAACAGTATTTATAATGCTGAATATAGGGCCTTAATGTAAAGGTTTACATTATTCCTGTGGCTGAAAATATTTGTCAACTGAGCCAATCTAGAAAGCCATGCTCTGTGCCAAATGATTTTATGAGTGGATTTCTTCTATCACATAAAAAGAGCAGTGGGTGGGTAGAGGTTGGAGGCTCTATCCAAAGTTAATCAAGCTCATATTAAAAACACTTTCTTCCGTATCATAAAGAACTCCATATTCTGTTCCTCTATCTTGGCAAAACTTTTTGGCAAAGTGATTCACTTTCCTGGCATTAGCCAAATATTTTAGGCTATTGACCAATTCTCTTACATTAATGCATCCTGATGTGCAACACTACGATTGTTATTATTGGTAGAATTTATTTTGTTGTTCTTTTTTTAATCAACTCACCTGCTAAGTGCTGCTGAAAGACTCTCAAGGACAAGTATCATGCAGAAGTGACATTGACTTGCCCTTATTTGTTACTTTTCATAGAGAGAAATGAGCATGACTCACCTTCTCAGAACACAAGAATAGCATAATTATTATGTATGTTATCATAGTACTTGAAAGATGAGCAGCAGTGTGCATGTTTCAAGTAAAAATCTTTAATTGATAAAACATAATCATATTTCATTATTAATAACAGGTTAGTTTGCAAATACTTCCATTAACTGTCTTATCATTATTATAGATTATCATGATTATTGGTTAAAAAATTATGGCAACTTTGTTCAAAATGTATCCTTTAAATTCCCACAATCAATGGCACTTAGCCAATTCCCCAGTTGGTTTAGCCTTCACCAAGATAGTTCTTCTTCCATTCTATATTCATTTTTATTTATGATCCCGGCTTATATTGTGGTTATATGTCTTGTTCCAAATTCTTTCCCATAGGCCAAGCTAATCTTAATATGGTTATTATTTCCATCTGGTTCTTACCTTCATTGGACATCTCCCATTGTAGAATTTATCCTCTTTCCAGGCTTCTTCCTCCTCCTCATTCAAATGTATTATTATCTTTGTCTAACCACCCCAAAAAGGACATTGATCAAGGCTTCTATCTGGCCAACTGCCTGTAGTACACTTTCACAAGATACTCTGTTGATGAATTTCCATTATCAAGTTCAGACATTTTTCTTGAGAATAGAATTTGATGTATAGTACCATTTTTTAAGTTTTGTTTTGTTTTGTTTTGTTTGAGAGAGGCAGAGACAGTATGACTGGGGGATGGGCAGAGAGAGGGGAGAGAGAGGGAATCCCAAGCAGGCTCCACACTGCCAGAGCAGAGTTCGATGAGGGGCTTGAACTCACAAAGCCACAAGATCATGACCTGAGCCAAAACCAAGAATCGAATGCTTAACCGACTGAGCTACCCAGGAGCCCCTGGTGTATAGTCCTATTAATTACTCCCCCATTAGTAGATATGTTTGTGTCTAAAAATGATTTTCTCTTATTCTACATTCTTATCCATGAATGCCTACTATAAAGAATGAATTTTACCAAAGATCATATTTACTTGTTAGTATCTAAAATTTAATTTTGGCTATTTAAAATATTTATTCAGTGAGTAGCTTCTAAAAATTTGAGACAATGAGCATTTCTTATTTTCTGTTACTATAAATCTCCAAGTAATCATCTTTATTTATATATCATTCTTGTTGCCACCATAATATTTCTTTTTTTTCTCTGTCCTGAAAATATTACTTTAATGCTGCCTTAATCAAGTTAGTGAATTTCCTGGAACCACAATTTTCTTAGAAATTTTAAAATGTTCTTTGTCCCTTTTTAGGGGATCAAATTTAATTATTGTAAGAATATAATTTTCAAAAGTTTTAAGTCATGGAAACCTTAGTTCCTTTAAAGGAAATCTCATTCAGGCCCTTACATATAAAATATATGGAAGTGCAGTTCTTCTAGTTGGAGGGGGTACGTGTGTGGGGAAGATAAGGTATGGGGAAGGTATGGGGAAGGAGACCTTCTCTAGGTGACACTTCTGTGGCTCCAGATCCAGATCCAGAGCACAGCTTGAAAACCAGTGTTGCAAGCCATGGTCAAGTTAAGCAAAATCTTTTTAATGTCAATTCCTTTCTTCTCTGAATATTTACTGAGCACCCACCATTTGCAAAGCACTGTCCTCTGGGTTACTTATATCCTACTCTCATTTCCAAAGCGATACTTTTTATTTTTCTTCTTCTTTTTCTTCTTTTTCTTTTTTGGGAGAGAGACCAAGGGGGACAGGGGCAGAGGGATAGAGAGTAAGAATCCCAAGCAGGCTCTACACTCAGCATGAAGCCTGATGCGAGGCTTGATCCCAGGTCGATCTCATGCCAGAGGATGACCTGAGCTGAAATCAAGAGTCAGGCACTCAATCGACTGAGCCACCCAGGTGCCCCCAAAGTGATACCTTTCCATCAAGAGTAAATGAAGACACAATCTACATCAAGTATCTCAGAAATCATCAGGAATATGGGGCATCTAGGTGGCACAGTTGGTTAAGCGCCTGACTTCAGCTCAGGTCAAGATCTCACAATTTGTGGGTTCAAGCCCCACATCAGACTCTGTGCTGACAGCTCAGAGCCTGGATCTTGCCTCAGATTCTATGTCTCTCTCTCTCTCTCTTCCCCTCCCCAACTCATGCTCTGTCTCTCTCTCTCTCTCACACAAAAATAAATAAAAACATTAAATAAGACAGAGAGAGAGAGAGAGAGAGAGAGAGAGAGAGAGAGAGAGAGAGATCACCCAGGAACCTATTCTGGGAAGCTTCTGGTGATTACAGTCTTTTCAATATAAATAAGCACACATGAAAACCTGTTTTTCCCTTTTAAAGATTTTGGATACTAACCATCAAGTATCAGTTCCATTGAGCTGGGGGCACGGCACAAAATGTACTGAATATAACTGTCACAGAGGAAAGCTCAGGTTCTCTAGTCATATTTCCTTCAGTGACCAAGATCCCATATAAGAGGACTCATGTGCCCTTTATACACTGCACATCCCACCTCTGTTTCTTTATTCTGTTGTCCATTCTAGTCCACTCTCAATGGGCTGCTGGCTCACTTTTCTTTGTTTAGTACATTTCTGGCTTTCAAATCTTCAACCCAGTCTGCCAAAAATAATTGTTTCTTCTTCTGTACCACAAATTGCATGTCTATTTTAAAATCACACATCAGTCCTTTTATTACAATTATTTTTATATGTGTTGCACCTGTCTTCCTACAAGATGATAAATGTCCCAAGGACAGAAGACACTCCCTCTAAGACCTAACTGTCAGAATCAAGTTAAATAGGGACCTTGTTTATTTCTTTTAACTAAAGAAATTAGGGGAAATAAAAAGATGCACAGAAAGAAGAAAAATAAGGCCAATGTAGGTATCATGTTTGGGGTTTCTGGATGACATAGTGGGTGTCAATAATACAGAGAACCATATCCTTTTTACCAAATGCCAACATACTCTAAGCACTGCAAGGATGGAAAATTTGGGGTCCGTTGGCAGCGTAGTCTCAGCATAGCACTTGCATTCTCCTGGCAGGCTACACAAGCAATGGCAGAGATCAGGCATGCCAGAGTCTCAGGAGGAAGAGATATTGACTGAGAAGAATTAGATGAGGGCAGGAGGAATGCAGAAAACACCACATGGTCCAGTGTTACTGTGGCCAATGGCCCAGTTCACGAACACATAGGAAAATCTGCTAGAGCTGATAGGGCAGATGGAGAAGAATCTGCAGGAGATCACAAATCCTGGTTAGCAGATGAGGACAAGACATGTCCTCAAATTAATGATTAATTTGCCCTACATCCCAAAGCTGGTGAGGTCCAGAGATATTTGTATATTAAATGCAAAGCCATTTAATTTATGATTATTTAAAGGCTTTTAAATGCAAACATCCATTAAGGCTAAGATATAAGTGACTTATGTAATTGTATATACACACTATATGCATATTATACATGTGTGTGTCTCTGTACTTCTTTCCTAAAGAAGAGGTTTTGCTAAGAGGGCAAAACTGGCTAGCCAAAATGGAAAGGAGACACAGAAGAGAAAAACAATGGATTTTCTGGGGACTCTGAAGAAAGCAAATGAATCCTATGTTTCAGTTTTGACCATGATTACCTATCTTAGTGAGCAATTTGTTTCATATTAACTTAGAACTTTGCCCAGCTCTTTACAAAATATAGATTGGAAGGAAGAAAATATATTTTGGCCCCCAAATTTAAAGTAGTTGTTCTAAACCTATAAAAATAGTGAGTCTATAAGGATGACTATAAGCAGATGTCTCTGAAAAAAAAGTGTAAAACCCACAAAAATTCTAATTTCCTTCTATCACTGGAAAACTCCCTTTTGGTTTTTAGGCTGTCAGCTTTAGACAGCCAGGTGGACTTGGAGAAATGGCACATATAGATTTTCCATTTGTTTAAGTGCAAGTATTTGGAAGCTAGTGAACATCTGAATCATCCCTAAACCATCTTTCACCCAATAAGTTTTTGGATCATGTTAAGCCAATTTATGCAATCTATTGCCCATGGAAGTTATTTCTGGCCCTGAAATTTTATTGAACTATGCAGATCATCTTGCATTTCAAACTGAAATATCAACTTATTATTGCCTTATTCTTCTCTTTGATTCCATCATTTTCGGACACTTGGACGTTCACTTAAGGATGTTTGGAGGGGACTGACTTAAATCAGTGTTATCTATGCTCTCAGTGACTGCTTTGACAAAATATAATATACAAAGATGTCTGAGCCAATAAAACCATCTGGGGCTTTCATGTTTTTAAGACTCAAAATCTTTTAGGTTTGTGAATTGTGCCAATAAATTTCAAGGCATTTGAATTGAACCAGGTAATAAATGGCCTGTCTCTGGGTCACATTTTTTCTTTTCTTTTCTTTTTAAATTTTATTTAAATCCAAGTTAGTTAACATATAGTGTAATAATGGTCAGGAGTAGAATTTAGTGATTCACACTTACACATAACAGCCAGTACTCATTCTAATAAGTGCCCTCCTTAATGCCCATCACTCATTTTAGCCCATCCCCACCTAACACCCCTCCAAAACCCTCAGTTTGTTCTCTGTATTTAAAAGTCTGTTATGGTTTGCCTCCCTCTCTGTTTTTATCTTATTTTTCCTTCCCTTCCCCTATGTTCATCTTTTTTTTCTTAAATTCCACATATGAGTGAAATCATACGATATTTATCTTTCTCTGAGTGACTTATGTTGCTTAGCATAATACATTCTAGTTCCATCCACATTGTTGCAAAATGGCAAGATTTCATTCTTTTGATTGCCACATAATATTCCAGTGTGTGTGTGTGTGTGTGTGTGTGTGTGTGTGTACACACACCATGTCTTCTTTATCCATTCATCAACATATGGAAATTTGGGCTTTTTCCATAATTTGGCTATTGTTGACAGTGCTGCTATAAACATTGGGTGCATGTGCCCCTTCAAATCAACATTTTTGTGCCCTTTGGATAAATACCTAAAAGTGCAATTGTTGGGTCATAGGGTAGCTCTATTTCTAATTTTTTGAGGAAGCTCCATATTCTTTTCCAGAGTGGCTACACCAGTTTGCCTTTCCACCAGCAGTGCAAAAGCTTCCCCTTTCTCTGCATCCTTGCCAACATCTGTTGTTTCTTGAGTTGTCAACTTTAGCCATTCTGACAGATGTGAGGTGGTATCTCATTGTGTTTTTGATTCGTATTTTCCTGATGATGAGCAATGTTGAGCATCTTTTCATGTGTCTGTTAGCCATCTGGATGTCTTTTTTGGAAAAGTGTCTGTTCATGTCTTTTGCCCATTTCTTCACTATTTTGTTTGTTTTCTGAGTGTTGAGTTTGGTAAGTTCTTTATAGATTTTGGATACTAACCTTTATCTGATATGTCATTTGCAAATATCTTCTCTTATTCTGTTGGTTTCTTTTTAGTTTTGTGGATTGTTTCCTTCTCTGTGCAGAAGGTTTTTATCTTGATGAGGTCCCAATAGTTCATTTTTCTTTTTAAATATATATTTTAAACTACAAATATTTAGATTGGATATTCTTTCATGAAGTAACTCTTATTTATAACTTCACAGCATTTGATATTTGCACAATTAAAGCTAATGTTATTTAACCCCCAAGGGAATAATGACAATATAAATATGTACTAGTAATTTTTAATGGTATTCTAATTCTAATGGGCTAGCAGTTGTTCTTGGAGTTCCTTGTTGCTGGGGCCCTAGAAAGGTAACACTATTCTCTCATTACCAAGTAGTCAGTTGAGCTCAAGGTGGTATACAGAAGTATAGATGGGCGGGTATGACCAAGGAACCAATTAACTGTGTGCTTAATACTCAGATGATAGGATACTTAGAGCAAGTATTATTGGATGCTGACCAAACAGCCATTCCTCATTTCTTTCTTGCTGAGGCAGCCCCAGTTCTGTTTGTGCTCCATCATTTACTCAGAAATTAGACCACAGACTAAGAATTTTAGACCTTATTGTTTATTAAGAATTCATTGTGGGAAAGAAGAAGGGAAATGTTAAACCAGCCAGTAGCTGGGCATTCATCAAGTACACTTCTTTTAAGACATCAGAATTACAGACTTTCTTTTATACACTGGTACAAGCTAAGACCTCCTCTGTGAATTGTCTTATGATCAATGCCAGTGAAGAGCTTTGTGGCACTCAGATAGGAGAAAGTAGAAACTTGTGGCAGGAGGGGTGAGGACAGACCTTGTAGTGATAATTAAGAAGATTTTAAAAAATAATATTTGAATAACATGATTAGAAACATGTGAAAGGAATTGGCCCTCAATTGGCTCAGTAAGATATTAAGAATCAATTATTTTCCTGAGATTTGAACTTTCTCCTTCAATTACAAAGTTGTAGTAATAGCCGATTATGGAAGGTCTGATTTTTTCATGACAGAAGGACTTTTTCTTCTGTTATTATATGATGTCATATCTGCACGGCATATGTATGACCCTCAGATAAGCTGGTCTTTGTCAAAGTGGCAATGCTGAAGATGGAAAAACAGCAAGATGGAAAGATTCCAGATTGTTGATGATGTCATAGAGCTGAAGAATTAGTCATGACTAGAATCACTCTGACTCAGGATTTCTTGCTTTGTGGGGTAATAAAAATTCCTTAATTGCTTAGGCCACTGTGAGTTGAGATTTTTCTTATTTACAGTCAAAAACTCTGTAGCCAACACATTGTTTAACCCAAATTTCTTTGTTTAGTGGAAACAATACCTGGTATATATAATGTCTGGTATGTAAAACATGTGGATCGAATGAGACTAAACATTTCAGGTAGAGAAATTATTTTCTGAAGGAGTGGGTAAGGGATATGGGACTGTAAGGCAGGAAATATTTACAACGAGTCAGTGCTGCCTTTGTATTAGACAAATGTTTCCAGGCATGGATGGTTTAGGATGTTAATATGCACTAACATTCTAGATTCCAGAGATTCCAGCATCAGTCAAACAGACTTAGTAAATAATGGTTTAAATAAACTTACATTTGTTTGTGGCAAAACCACTTGGAGCCTAGACTATGCTTATGTGTTCTTTGATCTTCCAAGAGGGAGTATAATATGTTCTGTTTCCCCATTTAAAAATCAGAATATTTTATTTTCAAAATCTGTATGGAGATAAAATTATTCATTTCCTTTAGTGAAGAGAATTAAAAATATCTAAAGGTACAGCATCTGTACCCACTGAGATTATTGAAATGTATGTTACCAGGAGCTCCCTGTTTTCTGCTCCAATTTCTTCTTTGGTCCTATGTATGGAGAAAGGAAGCTTCTGGGAGAAGTGTGTATACATATATAAAATGCAGAAAATGGGAAAAATCAGAATAGCTTTTGAGACATTCCAGTCTCAGGATACAAAAGAAAAGCTAGAATCTAACTGGATTCAACTTAATTGGAAACAGGACTTGGGAGAATTTTGTAAGGCTCTGGAATTTAATACTTCCTCATATTCATCCTCTGTTTTCTTAAAAGCAAAGTTAATGGCGATGTGGGGAATGCTGAAATACTGTGGCAGAGTTTTGAGAAACGCAAAAACCAAAGGACAGGGAAGGGTGGGAGCAGATTTGAGGAGGGCAGAACAGGACAAAAGTAGGAAAAAGATGGATTCCATACGAGGAGTTGCTCTGGGTGCTTCTCAGGAGAATAACCTGTGTAGTTCCTAGAAGAGAAGACATGATGGGATTTCTGGGTTTATCAGTTTACATACAAGAGAAGATGAGAGAAAGCTGAATGTATGGGACATAATAGGAACTTAGAAGCTCTGTGCCCATAGTGTTCATCAAGAGTGATCAGGGAATGCTACAAAAAGCTGCATCAGCAGGGAAGGACCAGTTTGTGACATAGTCAACCGAAACAATCTGGATCTGTCTGGATGGAGAATGGGCTTTCTAGGACCTTGGCATCTCAAAGCAGTTCTGTTCCTAATAATTGTGTGACTATGTTGAGGGTAAATCTTTATCCTTCCTGAATTTTAGACTCTTAGATGAGAAGTCTCCAGGACTCTTTCCAACACCTAATGGTCTGTGATACCCCTACTTCCCTTAAAACAGAAGTTGGCAAGGGGATTATGGAGAAAAAAAAACAAAGACAAATGGCTATGGGAACACAATTATATAAATTATCCTGGAGACAGAAAGATTTCTTTTGTCCCTGTGCAAACTAAGATTGCACTTTAATGATAGAAATAAGAAAGAAATAATTTTGAGTCTGCTGTATGCTTGATGAAGCAATTTGGGGCTACACAAAAGCACTTCGCTTTAGGGTATAATAAGAATAGAAGTTTCCACTGGAGAGGTTGGTCAAGGCTGGGGAAAGGAAGAAAATCTAACATACATGACTGTCTTTGACGTATGACGCAGGTTTAGATGTTGGTCTTTGACTGAACCAGGAATTGAAAGGGTGGATGGAAGAATCTCAGATCACTCCATTTGTCTGAAAGAAGAAGGAAATGTGAGTGCAGAGCATAGGTGCCTGGTGACAGCCTTCCCTGGGGACTCTTCTGATGCTTTCATTGAGTTTTCAATAAAGATTTATTTTCTTTTTTTAAATTGTGGTAAAAACATTTAACATGAGATCTATCCTCAAATTTTTAAGTGCACAATACAGTACTGTTAATGATAGGCACGATGTTGTACAGCAGATTTCTGGACTTATGTAACCGAAACTTTATACCTCTTGATTAACAATCCCCAATATCCACTTCCACCCAGCCCCTGGCAACCACCATTCCACTCTACGTCCATACAGTGTTTATTTTTGGGAGGGGGTATGTTAAACTTAATTTGCTTCAGTTTTCTCTTCCTTTGATATCTTCAGTTATAGGTGCCAATACATTCATTTGGGGCTAAGTTTAAGGCCACTTGCTGCTAGAAGATTCCTTAGTGGAACAGGCCCCTTAAAGCCTCTCCAAGTCCTACAGGACCATCCAAAATCTCATCAGTGGCTCCAAGAGTTGGTCGTTCAACCTCCATGCCTCCGCCCCTATCCCACGCTCCACGTGAGCATCAGGAAGTCCCCTGGAGAGCTTTGCCATCAGACAGTTCTCACTTCCTCGCCTTTCTTATGTTGTCTCCAGGCCAATAGTGCCCTTTACTCTTCATCACCGCCTTACTTCTTATGCATCTTCAAGTTCCATCTAGTGCATTGTCTAGCAAAACACTGAGGGCTGGACTGGCTGTGGTTTACTGAGTTCAAAATGGACTCTGTGAACCCTCATGGGACCTCATTGTGTTTATGTGGTATGTCCTATTAGTCTGCCCTGGAAAGTGACTTCATGGAGAACAGGATCCTTGCCTTTCCTCAGAGCCGCACATAGGGCTAGGTGCTAGGCAGGCATACAATAAGGAATACTCCGTTAAAGGCTGAATGCTCTTCTGTGTTGTTTCCCTGTTTTTACACCATTTACCATTCTGGTTTGAATACCATATCCCACCCATAGCCTGATAGTCTATAAGTGGCCAACACTTGATTTGTAACTTCCATAACAAATGATTAGCAAATATTATGTCTCTTTGAAAACCATCCCTTCTACCATAGTCCCCTTTATCTTTTTTTTTTTTTTAGCTTCATTGAGGTATAATTGACAAAACTGTAAGATATTTAAAGTATACCATGTGAAGATTTGGTATATGTTAACATTGTGAAAGGGTTTTCTTCCATCAAGTTATTTACCACATCCATCACCTCACATATTTACCTTTTTTTCCCTTGGTGAGAACACTTAAGTTCTACTTTCCCTGCAAATTTCAGTTATATTATATAGTGTGATCATAGTCACCACGTTATACATCAGGTCCTCAGACCTTATGCATTTTATAACTGAAAAGTTTGTGCCCTTCTACCAACCTCTCTTTATTTTCCCATCCCCATCCCTGGCAATCACTTCTTTTCTCTATTTATATGAATTCAACTTTGTTTTTTAAAGGTTTCACACATAAGTGATGCCATGCAGTATTTGTCTTTCTCTGTCTGCTTATTTCACATAGCAGAATACCCTCCAGTTTCATCTGTGCTGTCACAAATGTCAGGATTTCCATCTTTCTTAAGGCTGAATAGTATCCTATTGTATACGGTTGCCACATTTTCTTTATCCATTTATTTGTTGACAGACACTTAGGCTGTTTTCATACTTGGCTATTGTAAATAATGCTGCCATGAACATGGCAGTATATATATATATCTTCAAGATGATGGTTTTGTTTCCTTTGGATATATACTCAGAAGTGGGATTACTCGATCATATAGTAGTTCTCTTTTTAATTTCTTGGGAGTATCCATATGTTTTCCATAGTGGCTACACCAGTTTACATTTCCACCAACAACATATAAGAGTTTCCTTTACTCCACATCTTCACCAGAATTTGTTCTCTTTTGCTTTTTGATAATATAACAGGTGTGAGATGACATCTCATTGTGGTTTTGGTTTATATCTCCCTGATGATTAGTGACTTTGAGCACCTTTTCATGTACTTCTTGGCCATTTGTATATCTTCTTTGGAAAAATGTCTGTTCAGGTACTTTGCTAATTTTATATTGGGTTATTTGTTTATTTATTTTGCTATATGAGTTCCTTGTATATTTTGGATATTAACCTATTATCAAATATGTGGTTTACAAATATTATTCCTCATTCCATAGGTTGCCTTTTCATTTTGTTGATTGTTTCCCTTGCTGTATAGAAGCATTTTAGTTTGATATAATCCTACCTGTTTATTTTTGCTTTTGTAGCCTTTATCTTCTATGTGTTTGACTACTTTAGATACCTCATATAAGTGGAACCCATGTTGTTGCACACTGCAGGATGTCCTTCTTTTTTAAGGTTGTATAAATCCATTGTATGTATATACCACATTTTCTTTAAAAAATGTTTTAATGTTTATTCATTTTTGAGAGACAGAGAGAGACAGAGAGTAAGTGGGTCAGGGGCAGAGAAACAGAGAAAGACAGAGACAGGATCTAAAGCAGATTCCAGGCTCTGAGCTGTCAGCACAGAGCTGGACGTGGGGCTCGAACCTACAAACCATGAGATCATGACCTGAGCTGAAGTCAGACGCTTAGCTGACTGAGCCACCCAGGCACACCTATGCCACATTTTCTTTATTCATTTTCCAACTGATGAACATTTGTTTCCACATCTTGGCTATTGTGAATAATGCTGCAAAGATATGGGTCTTCTGGAAGACAGGGATGAACCAGGAACCATACCTTCACTCTCCTGCCTGTCACACTATTGCTGAAAGTCATTAACACAGAGGCCATCTACTTTTCATGAGGCTGCCCGTATAATTCAAATAGAGACCCTGAACTTGCTCTCCGTGTAATGTTTTGTTCTAAGCCCTTAATGCAATTGAGAGTAAAACAAATGACTTTTTTTAATGCTTCATACTCTAAGCAACAACCTTCACCCCCAATTAGGCAATTTTCTACAGGAAGTATCTGATTATCCAACCCCAACCTCAACTCAATCCAGTTAATAAAATCCAGACTATTTTGAAAAAAAAAAATGAGGTCTGAGGATCAACTAGCCAGAAGCTATAGAACAGACTCAAGAGACTGGTTTTGAAGGGAATATAACAGTTTGGACTGTTCTGTGAATACTTTGGCTTCCTTTGCATTGAAGCCTTGCTATAGTCAAGGCACAGGAAATACTCCACCTAATGTGCTGCTGAATCCATGAGCATTTCATCTCTGCTAGTATGTTCTTAATTTAAGGGAAAGTTTTTAGTTCTGTTGGCCAACTGAATTAACTCAAGAATAGTTCATGTCTATATCGTTCCAGGAGCAAATAGGGTTATGGTTAGATGGATACAAATCTTAGTTCAATTTAAGGGAACATATTCTAACACCAGAACTTTGTGGAGGTGGAATGGGGCCTGCTGTCACCTTCTCAAAGTCGAAAGATTAAAGGAGACTTCCATTTGTATGTATGCAGAAGAGATTGAGTGAAAGACTGAATGTGAAGACATTCATGCTAAGGATGTACAGCCACTTTTCCTTCACATGTGGAGAGTATTTATGTCATCAATGAAAGGACAGGGAGCTGACACCTATTATGTGCTTCAAGTGTGCTAGGTGATTTCTTATATTATGCATTTAATCCCCCTGGAAATCCAGTCATGCTAATATTGTCTCCACTTTACTGTAAAGAGCTTAGGCTCACCTGCCCAAGGACAAAAAATAGAACTAGGTGAGACTTTCCAACTCCTGAAACCATGTTTTTCATAAAAATGAACATTTATGAAGCACTTACTCTATGCTAGCATCATGTCTGAGCACTCCTCACATGCAATGCCCTTTAATCTCCAAAAGCCTGATAAAGCAACTTCCAACCTCATTCCTATTTATAGATGAGGGTATTTAGGTGTACAAAATTAATCACATTGTCCATTGAAAAACATTTTGTTACTAGCAAAACCAGGATTTGACCCCAGGCAATTTAACTGCACACTATTAATCATTAGTATATACTGCCTTACTTCTATATCAGTCTGCTTGCTAGATTCTACTACAGTAATGATTTTTGGCATATTTTTCTAGCAAGCAGTAGACCTTCCTATAGGCCAATTTAGAAACAACCCAAATTTATTCACAGATTAGTGTTTAAAACTCCGAAGTAATTATGAAGCCGGAACTTGTAAATTCTAAATCATTTCTAATTGCCACAACTATCATCAGAACCATAGTAAGAATATCTAAGGGTGAATTGTAGCAGAAATAAGGCAGTTCTGGGCACTTGGGGTTGTCAGTTAAGCATCCAACTCTTGATCTTGGTTCAGGTCATAATCTCATGGATTGTGAGACTGAGCCCTCATCAAGCTCTTTGCTGATAGCACGGAACCTGCTTGGGATTCTCTCCTTCCCTCTCTCTATGCCTCTCCCCTGCTCGCTCGCTCTCTCTCTCTCTCTCTCTCTCTCTCTCTCTATCTCCCTCTCTCTGTTTCTCTCAAAATAAATAAACTTTTAAAGAAGGTTTAAAAAAAAGAAATAAGGCAGTCCTGAGGTACATGGCATTCTGAGTTCCAGTTGTATTTCCAACCCTTTCTTTTCCAGTAAAGAAAGCACATGAGATTGCTAGTAAGAGTGACATTATTTATTATAGGGATAACCTTAAATTCTAAACAAATTAGTTAAAAAACTCTTTACATTTCCATCCACATTGCTGCAAATGGCATGATTTCATTCTTTCTCATTGCCAAGTAGTATTCCATTGTATATATAAACCACATCTTCTTTATCCATTCATCTGTTGATGGGCATTCAGGCCTTTCCATAATTTGGCTATTGTTGAAAGTGCTTCTATAAACATTAAGATAAAAATGGAGATGGAGGCAAGCCATAAGAGACTCTTAAATACAGAGAAAACTAAGGGTTGCTTCAGGAGAGGTGGGTGGAGGGGTGGGTTAAATGGGTGATGGGCATTAAGGAGGGCACTTGTTGGGATGAGCACTGGGTGTTATATGTAAGTGACAAATCACTGGGTTCTACTCCTGAAGCCAAGACTACACTGTCTGATAACTAACTTGAATTGAAATAAATTTTTAAAAAGCTAAAACAAAACAAAAAAACCTCTTTACAAATTTTTGTGCTTTATTATTGGTAATGTCATATATGCATGTATATGTGTGTGTGTGTGTGTGTGTGTGTGTGTGTGTGTGTGTGTATGCATGGGACAGAGCTTACAGCTAATCAAGGTATGCCATGGTCTGGCATTCCCCAAGTACTCTCCCACTCTAACATTCTATGACTGTGTGTAGTCGTTAACTTTGATGCTCCATCCAGATCCTCTTGGATCTCACTTTTACAATTTCTGTTTCCCCATGGTAAGAGTGCCTGTGGGCTCCTGGAACCCTCTTTTTCAGGGCAGAGAGCCAGAAGTTCTGGGTATTTGCATCCCCCAAGGGTGGCCCTTAACCGGTGACTCCCAGGTGTGGGAGTATGACAGCCCCCATTCCCTTGACTGGGATGGGGACTATCAGAGGCAGAACCCACAGTCTGTAGTTTTCTGCATGATTAGGCTGAAACTAACCCCTGGGAGACCATCCCTGAGATCACCCCCTTGCTCGGCTTCTTCTTCTTCCCTGTCCTGCTTTCCCCATTCTTTTTCCCATTCCCTGACTGGCTTCCCCTGGAAGCACTTTGTTAATAAATCACTTAAACTGGAATCATCCCCTCAGATTTGCTTCTGGGGAACCAATCTGAGATAATGTATTTCCTGGTTCCTCTAACAGACTTCAGGTCCTAGCAGTGACAATGAGAAAGTCTTTCTTGAAAGACTTGAAGTTAAATGTTTATGGACACATCTATCAGAAGATAAGAAAAATGAAAGGAAGAAAGGAAGGAGAGAAGGAAGAAAGGAAAGAAGGAAATTATATATGGTTCTACACAGTAAGTTACAGCTGTGAAACACTTTCCCCCAATCATTGCTTTCAGTTGTACATGGGCAAATCCTTGTTCTTTTCCCTTAACATCTTGGACACTTATCAACACTCAGTCTAGTTGAAAATGCATCTCTTCCCCCATCTCCAGGACAGGTTTCAGCTGGGATGATGACTGCTTGGGGAGTGTGTGTGTGTGTGTGTGTGTGTGTGTGTGTGTGTTTGCGTGTGTGTGTCAGTGGATGTTTTTGAGACACGTCTTCCACCCTTTGCTACAAAGTACAGTTCTTTCTCTATGTTGATGCTGTTGGGGAGGAGAATGAGAGAAAATAGTGAATATTCCCAACTTAACTGTCTCCTGTTGTGGTCCTCATTCTGTCAGTAGCCACCTCTTCTCTCACTAGCCCAGATCAGGTGTCAGGACTATGGCACCAGCCAGATTATAGTGGCACTCATGGATACAAGGGTGAGTTCTTTGGAAGCCATTGCAAGACCTCTAACTGCATACCGATTTTTCCACTTCATTTCCTCCCCCCGTAAGTATACCCCATAAATTCTTACTCTTAGGTCCTAGATGGAGTGTCAGCATGCTGGCTCAAACCCAACTACATTTCATGGCATTCCATGGAAATTTCACCCTTACCCGCCCCCCCCCCCCCACACTAATTCTCTTCTCTTCTTCCTATAGGGTCAGGCTGTAAGTCTACCATCAAAGCAGATACCCAAATGGAAAATAAGATGCAGTCTTCCTTTTTGAAGGCATCTTTCAGTCTCTGTGGGAAATTCCCTTGGAATTCCATGTCCACACAACGCCTCACATTTTAGAGAAGGTATTAAATAATCTTTGAAGACTAATAGAACATTTCTCATGAGGCCTAGGCCAAAGAAGCTAATGACCCCTTCTCTCTTCATGCCTGAATCTTTAGATAGAAATAGACAGATGGAGGCATGATAAATGTTAGATAATTGAATTTTTCTCAATTTCAGATGTTCAATGAGAAGTAGATAAATGATACATAGATTATTGGTTGTTAAATCATAGATAGGTAGATAGATAGATAGATAGATAGTTGATTGAGTAGATTTTGCTCCCTTCAGTTAATCTCTGAAGAAATCAGTCTGTCCCCAGTGTTGGTGAAAAATTTTACTAATCCGTGCTCTAGAGCCATTTCAAGAAAATAGGGAAAGTTCCTCTCAGCATCCCATTACACATTTTCCCCACTATTCCAAATAAGAAGAGTGAGGATTGATCATATCTCTTTTGCCCACTCAAAAAGATGAAATTTTAATTGTTATTTACTAGGCATATACTGTGAAATTAAGATTGTGTTGGTGACTGAGTGGTAGAAAAGAATATAAGTTATAGGACCTGACCTCAAGGAACTTGCAATCTAGGAATACTTAAATTTCCTGTGTAAACTGTTAAGTGATAATAGGAAGCAGTCTCTGATTAAGTATTTTAACGAAATGGCACTAGTAGTTATGGCTGTGGGAATAAGACAATTACAAAGCCTGTGCAGGTTGAAATAACCAGTGAAGAATAAACTTTGATTTATACTTCAAAACATGTCTAGAGAGGTATAAATTACAAAGAATGGAGCCAAGATTCAAGTGCCTGTGATTTCCTGGCACTTGGGAATATCAGAATTCAGTGACCTATTCAAACATTATTTATATTTGTTTATTGTTTATTTATATTATTTATTTAGGAGTCCCAACTCCAGGACACCTAAACAGTGAAAATTATTCATAAAGGATTTTGTAATTGATTACCAGCAATACTACTTTTAAACACGATTTTCTATATAGTTCATGGAGTAGTAATCTGAACTGCATGCAATTTTGGTGATACTGTAAGGGACCAGTCCCAACGCTGCCGGCAGGATTCTGAGGATCAAAAAGTATGATCACAGAGCTATTGAGCCTTCATATAATTTGGGGGGTAACAACTGCTATTCAGTGTTAAATATTGGCAAAACTGTTAATCCACCTAATTAAAAAAATGCAATGGTATTATGAGTGCATCCACAAGATGCTAGGGCTATATGGAGTCTGTTTTAATCACATGCTGGATGAAGTCAAGTCCTAGATGTGCTCAACATAAGATCTTCTTCTTTTTTATTTTTTATTTTTTTTAACATTTATTTATTGTTGAGAGACAGAGACACAGAGCGTGAGCAGGGAAGGGGCAGAGAGAGAGGGAGACACAGAATCCAAAGTAGGGTCCAGGCTCTGAGCTGTCAGTACAGAGCCCAACGCGGGGCTTGAAATCACGAACTGTGAGATCATGACCTGAGCTGAAGTTGGCTGCCCAACCGACTGAGCCACCCAGGCGCCCCTTATAAGATCTTCTTAATTGGTGACCAGCTTCATTAGCTATTTATATGAAAATTTTCAGAGGTAAATGCCATCTATTGTACTTTTATCTAACGAGGTGCCAGGAATGTCCAGTACTTACCATCTACCAATTGTGGGAACATAAAGATTAATTTCTGAAGTGTTGGATGAAAAATAATTGTCAAATGCTTCCCTGTATACTTTTATCACTGTGTTTTTCAACAAAGGAATTGACATATGGGAATATTTGATGGACTTATCAACCTCACTGAGGTTCTAGGATTCTTATTCTAGGGCCATTTCATCCTGAACATGATCGAGGAGTCATTTTTATAGACACCTATGGAATCATCTTTAAAGCATCTTTATCATCTTAAAGCAGGTGCATGCCTTGGCTAGTTTAGAAATGCCAGTACTGTTGTTTTTGAAAGTAAGAAGTAAATTCCAAGTTATTGGACCTATTTGTGTGTGTGTGTGTGTGTGTGTGTGTGTGTGTGATATCTGTATCAGTATCTAATTCTACATCTGCATTGATATCTATATCTCCACCTCTACCTGTGTCTGTATCTATCATTATATAGATATAATTTTAATACTGCTTTGGTAGTTTTTAAAGATTTTTTAGAAGGTGCTGTAGTGAATCACCACTTAAGAAAACTTGGGGGATGGGTGCCTGGGTGGCTTAGTCAGTTAAGCAACTGACTCTTGGTCTTGGCTCAAGTCGTGACTCGCGGTGCGTGAAATCAAGCCCCTGGTAGGGCTCTGTGCTGACAGCATGGAACCTCCTTGGGATTCTCTCTCTCCCACTCTCTGTACCCCTCCCCTGATTGTGCTCTCTCACATGCTTTCTCAAAATAAATAAATAAACTTTAAAAAAAAAAATGAGTGAAATTTTTCTTTTGGCCAAATATACATTTTTCTGAGACCTCTCTGGAGGGAGGTAGAGCACTACAACCAGAACCAGGCTCTGGCAAATATGGCCATGTCTGTATTTCATAATCGTTTCGAGCCTAGATTCCAGTTGTAGGGATTTTGTCTATTCTTCCAGGGGTATTACCATACTAACTTCCTGTTTAAAAAAAAAAACAACCTGAAAAACACTTGGCAAAGCTAAGAAGACTAGCTTTCTTTATTTGCTTGGCTTTTAAAACATTCTTCTGAAACCCTGAAGTGACCATTGTCTTACTTGTTTGTAATCAAACACAAATGGTTGAACCATGTTCTGCTAGCACAGCTTCAAAAAAGCAAAAGACAAAAAGCTAATGAAGGGGATCAGAACATGCCACCCCAAAATACGTGGCTTTGGCATATTGACCGTTTTGAGCTGAAGGTACTTGAGAAACTGCAGATGCAGAAAGGCTCTCTGACTTGCCCCTTTCTACCTAAAAGCAGGTTGATCACCTTGCTTTCTCCCACGAGAAAGTTGCCTTCCCTGTTCCAGAAAGAGAACATCTTATCACCCGAGACTAGGAGTCAACACTGCAAGGGACCTGCACAAACAAACCTACTAAAATGACTCTTGAACTTCTATTAGTTTCCCTCGTTCATTTCCTGTTTACTGTCCCACAGTTGACTGCCCCGAACCCAAGCCCCTTTGTCTTGTCACATCCCCACAATTTCTTGTTCTGTGTGTAAAAAGGTACATAGGCTTTTAAGCCTAACAGCTTCTTCAGGTTTTTATTTCTCTTCTGAAGACTCTCTTATACACATCAAAAATATTAAATAAGGGGCGCCTGGGTGGCTCAGTCAGTTGGGCGTCCTATTTTGGCTCAGGTCATGATCTCACAGTTGCTGAGTTGGAGCCCCACATCAGGCTCTGTGCTGACAGCTCAAAGCCTGGAGCCTGCTTCGGTTTCTGTGTCTCCCTTCTCTCTGCCCCTCCCTCGCTCATGCTCTGTGTCTGTCTCTCAAAAAAGGAATAAACATTAAAAAAAATTTTTTTTAAATGTGTGTGCTTTTTTTTTTTTTCTGCTAATGTGTCATATGTCAGTTGAAATCTCAGGTCCTGCCACAGAACTCAAGAGGATAGAAGGCAGTTGTTAGTCCCTTCCACCAGAAACACTTCTAGAACATTCACTTGGGAAAGTGTAGCTTAAAGCAGCAGATGAGATAGGCACCTGATTTTTACTGGCTATTCAAATCCTAACACTTAAGAAAAAACAACTCAGCATGATATACTTTCCAAAATATTGACACGATACATGTGGAAAGGGGTTCAGAAATTGATCTCACATTTCTGAACAAAGGATTTGGTTTCTTAATTTAGAACAGGTTTTCAATAGATTTCAGTCAAGGAAGCTTGATAACATGAAAACGTGTATGGGTTTTGTAATTAGATAGACCTGGAATTGAATCTTGTTTCTGCCATGTAGTTGCTGTTTGACCTTGGGCAAGTTATTTGACTGCCTTGATCTTATTTCCTCATTTATAAAATTAGGGTAATGGTCTTACCAAGTGGGACTGTTCTGAATATTAAAGGAAGTAGTATAGATAAAAATTTAGGGCACAGCAGATATTCAATAAGAATTAGCTCTTCTTTTCCTCCTCAAATTAGTTGCCATATGTAGTAATTTAATCTGGAAGCAGTGCTCCAAATACATCCTAGATTTTATCCAATGAATTCAAAAACCACATGGGGTCATATATATTTCAAAACAATTTATGCATGTAACCTCACCATCCCTACGCAAATGAACTTTTCTTCCAACTAATGCGAATAACGTTAGACTGGCAGATCATCTGGCCTTTGTTATAGAGAATCTTTTCTTTGTTTACTGAATTTTAATGTTTGAAGCAGGCTAGGTAAGAAGCGAAGACCATGAGTTAGGAGTTCACTTTGTTGAGCTTCCTTTGGCCCTTATGTTTTATGTCTGTTGGGATTAAGTTGTCTCAAGAATATTGCCTATGTTCCTGCAGAGAAACACAACCTTTTACGAATGCCACCAGGCGTTGCTTCTTTCACCTAGAAATAGAAAGTAAGGAAACTCACAAAAATATTAAAGCAAACCAGTTTCCCCTCCCCTACCACAGGAACCCTCTGGTGTTCGGTGTTCGGTGAATTATACCACTCCAGAGGAAGTTTGGGGGAAAACAGAGATCTGAAAATGTAACATTATGCAGTTTCTTCAGGAGCACTTCTCAGCCATGAGGCCTTCCCTGACATATTTCTGTGAATCCTGATGTGACCAGAGGCTCTTGTATCTTCTACCCAGAGAGAGATTTACTAGTAACACCCCAAGGTACCTGGGGGGGAGGAGAAAAGTAAGTGATAATCCCTCTGTTTCAAATACAACACTGGAAAAGGAGGTTTATTTTTAAATATTGATTTTAAAATAATTATAGTTATATATGTAGTATATGTAATATAACTTCGTAAGAGAAAATTTAGAAGAAAGGAAACAATTACCATTAATCCCGCTACCTTAACACAACTGTGACAATATTAATGAACTAATGCTTTTTACAGTTCACATAGCTATAATCATATTATAAATATCCTACTTCTTTTAGTACTTCTCACACTTTCCATCTTGAATCTAGATTTCATAACTATTGCATTTAATACCAGTGTGATATTCCATTTGATGTATGTAACATACTTAATTACTTTCTACTTTTAGACATTTAGGTTATTTCCAAAGAAGTTGTTTGGGGGTTATTGACAGATAGTTCTAAATAAAAGAGTATTTAAAAAATAAAAGAATTTTAAAGCAAAAAATTAAAAACCACAGCAAGAAATCGAGGCTAACTTAATGACAGAAGTGGAAGGGTCATCTAGGGCAGCCACTTACCTAGAACGACATCTGTGGTCCTCTGGTCCAGGGTCACCCCACCTCTGATTAAAACATTTCAATTGGATGACAAGCATTAAGCCCAAGATACGGTCCTGAAGCAGAGGGGCCCGTGGCTTCCTGGGGATGTCTGTCTTCCAAATGGCATCCAAAGATGAGTCTTCCACATGTGTTCTTCTAAGGAACTGTTGAATTCTGCCTTCTTTTTAAGGAAAATCAAGTATTTGGGTTGTTGAAAAACATTTTTTTTTTTTTTAATCCCAAGGACAGTTGTTTTCTCTTTATCAGCAGTTTCCATAGTATATAGATAGAGCAGAAGTCTCCAACTGGCAGCCCAGGGGCTAATTATGGTTGCGGAAATGTTTGCTTTAGCCCAAGCAGGGTTAAGATGATATGCTAAATTAGTTGCCAACTTTTGAAATCAAGAGATTTAACATACAGATCTGCAAATTTTGTATCTTTGAACAATTGGAGGATCTAGTAACACAGAACCTGTATTTTTACTTTCCAAAATCAGCCTGGACCAGACTAGTGTCTGCCTAGAAGAAGACACATAAATTTTCCATTTTTTGCTTTACCTCTGGCCTGCATCATTTATTTAAGTTATTTGCCTGGCCTTTGTGACATGTGAATTTGCAGTTCTCTTGTGCTGGATATCTTTGTCTTTGTGCCTTTGTATCTGCACAAAGACAGAAATACAAATGAGGAACAAGCAATGGGGACACAGATTGATTTTCATTTAGGTTGGAAAGCTATTAAACATTCATAACCAGACTGTTAGTAAATGCAATAGTCATGTGTGATCTTTACAAGCACAGAGCATAAAAGAAATATGCTGAGGGTGATAGAAGATGATACAGAGCCACAAATGAGACACTGGCTCAGCCCAAAGCTAGGGCAAATTTGCCTTTCTACAGACAGAAGGGATGGGTGGTCAAGGTGGGTATGTGTTTATATGTCTGCACATCCAAATTAGCATAAGTGATTTGCTGAAGAATGCTCATCCTATGAAGGGCTTAGCTCTTCTCAACTGTTTTTGTTTGTTTGTTTGTTTGTTTGTTTGCTTAAGATTTTTAGCATTTGGATTAATCTCCACTCAGGCACTCTCCATCTGTAAGAAAAGAAAAAGCAAAAAACAACTAGTATCAAGTCTCATATGCACCTTAATAGAAAATATGGAGACTGATGTGCCATTTTTACTGGACTTTATAAGACTAGTCCTAACACCAGTGTAATCAAACACTGGATTCAGCAGATTTTTATGAATTATTTCATATATATGTGCACAAAAAATGAACGTAGACTAATGTGATAAACTCCAGTGTACCCAGCTACCTAGCTTAAGAAATAATCCATTTAATGAAACAGTTGAAGCTCTCTGTGCACCCCTCTTCTATTTTCTTCCTTACACTGGCCCCAAGGTAATCACTATCCTATATTTAGTTTTTATTACTTTTAAGGATGTCTCTTTATTAGATAGAGTCACTAATCAAATATATTTCTTCTCATACTTTAAAGTTCATATAAATGGCATCATACTTATTGGTCTGCTTATTTTCACTCAACTTTTGAGATTCAACCATGTTAATACATGGAGCTCTAGATCATTCATTTTGGCTGTTGTGTTATTATTATAAGAATATACTATATGTAATATAGTATATATAATAAATATATACAGTATTTTTCTATTTTTTTTGCTAAGTGCACATATTTCTGCATTGAATATTTGTGTCCCTTTTTATGCATTCCCTAAACCTAGGAGGGTATTTACTGCTGGATCATAGGATATGTATCTATTCTGCGTTACTAGATTTTGCCAGATTCTTTTCAATGAAGTATATCAATTTACACTGCTCCTACTATTGGAAGACAGTTGTTTTTGCTATATCCTTGCCAATACTTAAAAAACAAATTATTTTAAAAAACTGATGGGTTCAAAGTGCTATATCATGTTGATTTAATTTGCATTATTGGGAAACTTAGCATTATTTTGTATATTTGGGGTTTTATTTTATTTTTTGAATTGTTGCTTCAAACCCTTTGTCCAATTATTTTTTTTCTCCTGGATTGTTAATTTGTAAAAGAGATTAACTAGGGCACCTGGGTGGCTCAGTTAGTGAAGCGTCTGACTTCGGCTCAGGTCATGATCTCACCATCCATGGGTTTGAGCTCTGTGTCAGGCTCAGATCCTAGAGCACATTTCGGATCCTCTACCTTTCTCTCTCTGCCCTCCCCCATTCATGCTCTGTCTCTCTCTCTCTCAAAAATAAACATAAAAAAAAAAGAGATCAATGAACTTTTCAAGAGTGGTATATTTTATGTCAATAAGCTAGCTGTGTGCACTGACATAGTATCAGGTTCCTAGGTCACACATTTTGAGAATGATTTCAAAAAGCAAACCTTAGAAATATATCTTTGATGCCATGAACACATACACAAGCTAATAGGTCTGGTTGCCAATTATGTTTTTTAAAATCATCACTGAATTTTTCTTCGCATATGCTAATACCACCCTGATTTTTAAAACTGGTCTCAGTGCCATTAAAAGATGTTTCACCCAGTTTGCCATTGGAAATTTCTGAAGCAAAATTACAGTTTAGACTGATTTATGTAACTATAGTAAATGTAACAAAAACTTATTTGGATTCATTGCTGATGGTTTACAAATTTTGTTCACATTATACTTATGTAAATTAATACCTCACTGATTATAGATGGAGATAGATCTCTTTACGTATTTGACATCAGCTTCCTGCATCAGCCATTACTTTTAAAGAGCATTCTCTCTGTCATAAGTCATTTATTTTTGTCATAGATGAAAATTTCTTTCTTGCTTTTCCTTTTTTCCCCTTGTTTTTAAATTTTGGAAGGCAGTGCTTGCCATGACAGATAAAGTCATGTTTCTCGATTGTATTCTGCATTTCAGCAAAGCCATTCAGCTTCAAGAAGTCATAAATCACCTCCAGTTCTTCCCTTGATATAATTTTGAATGGCACAGACACAATTCCCTTTCATTGTTACTGTGTACGTAGAGAGATAGCCCGGAGGTAGTTTGGATAAGTACACAAGTACTGCATTTAGGGCATTTTCTTTGTTTATAGATACACTTTGAGACCGAGCATATCTATCAAGATCTTCTTGATAGTAGGAATTCAGTAAACATCAAGTGCTAACATTTCCTTGAGTTTTACAAATAGCAAGGACAACTGGAAGTCAAATCCAAAGTAAACATGATCAAACACAGACACAGGGCAAATTGAAAAGATTTTGAAGCAGATGCGAAGGTGTGAGTCTATTTTAGAGACAAATCTAAAATGTAAAATGCACAGAAATCAAGAGTAGTTACAAAGAAAAGGAGCTGTCTAAAGTCATTTTTTGGAACAAGACAAAAGATGCATAAATATAACTAACACAACAACAGTGTGTCCTCAAGATGCTTGAGGGTCAGTGATTAAGAATCATAATCATATCGCTGCGGTGAAAACAGAAAAAAGTCTTTCTGATCCAGTAGAACCTAGACTGAAATCACTACAGCAAACAATGAAGATGAAATGTGAATGACAGAAAGCTGCAAATCACCATCAGTCTGAGTGCTTTTGGAAACAAAGAAGGAATTCCTTAGTGAATTTACAAAATGAGTCGAGCTATCTGGTCAGAGAAAGGGAGACAAGTAGGTGACTGACTGTGCTTTACATAGGTTATGGCAGAGGACTAATTTTTGGTTAGGAATTTGCCATAGTATATTGAAGTGGCATAACAAAGGAGAAATGTTCAGAGAGTACCGGAAGATCAATGTGGGATATATCTGTTAGCATTGGCAGGAGCACTTAACCATTGAAACAGAATTTAGAGCAAGTCATTGAGATATTATTCCTGAATCTAGACAGAAGTATATATTTTTAAAACATCAGTGCAGGGTCAAGAGAGCTGACCCAGGAGACCTTAGGATCTCCTACCATCTGCAACTAATTTTGTGAAACATTAAGCAGCTCTTTTCCCAATCTCCTCTTATAAATTAAAAGCCTTCACATTTTACATTTTATAGTCTCTCTAAAGCTGCACTTATATGGTCCCTATACTTTGTCTAATTTCTCTTTGTTTGGATTTTAAGAGGAAACAGTAGAAACAATTTCTGTATGACCTCTTAATCATCCTTGAACTTGGACATACATTTCTTTATATGGATTTGTGAATAAATGTAAGTGTCTTCTGTATTTCTTTTCTGGCATCTGATAGCACCTAGGGACAACTCAGATTTAACATAGATCCTTGGGGAAAGTGAGGGAGGATCGTGCCTAAAGAAATCCCTTTCACTTTAACATTTATGTGAATTTTGCTCTCCTTTTCTGGAAAAAAAAAAAGTTTGTTTTAACATCACAGCATATTTTAAATTTTGCTAACGTTTATTTGTTTTTGGGGCACCTGGGTGGCGCAGTCGGTTAAGCGTCCGACTTCAGCCAGGTCACGATCTCACGGTCCGTGAGTTCGAGCCCCGCGTCGGGCTCTGGCCTGATGGCTCAGAGCCTGGAGCCTGTTTCCGATTCTGTGTCTCCCTCTCTCTCTGCCCCTCCCCCGTTCATGCTCTGTCTCTCTCTGTCCCAAAAATAAATAAACGTTGAAAAAAAAATTAAAAAAAATAAATTTTGCTAACGTTTATTTGTTTTTGAGAGAGAAGGACAGAGCATGAGAGGGGGAGGGGCAGAGAGAGAGGGAGACAAAGAATCCAAAGCAGGCTCCAAGTTCTGAGCTGTCAGCACAGAGCCCAACATGCGGCTCGAACCCAGGGCTCAAACCCAGGAACCAGGAGATCATGAGCTGTAATCAGATGCTCAACCAGCTGAGCCACCTGGGTGCCCCAACATCACAGCATGTTTTAAATTTTACAGTAGGTAAAATTTGTGCTTGAGTGAGATGCATGTGTTTATCCCGTGTTTTCTTGTAAGCCCAAGCATGTGTGGCAACCTCCCAGGGGGCTGTTCTACCAGTTTGAGAAGCAGAGGAGTAAAAGACCTGGTTGAGCTGCATCAGGTCATTCACTTCATAAAATCCTTAAAAGGGGACTCACCCTGTGCCTGCCACAAGGTGAGGTTGGGGATACAACAGTGAACAAGACCCAGACTGGAGTTTGGTAGTCAGTAGTTAGTACCTGTAAACATTTCTTCCCTGAGTATAAACACTAAGGCAAATAGATCAATGAATGTGCTAACTACTGAAAGGGATGAGAACTGGTTTGGGAGGAGATCTCCAAGTAGGAATAGAAACTTAATGACATCTTAATTGAAAAGCTGTATGTGACTATCCATTACAAATAGGGTTGATACAGCAGTACAGTTCTTTTTAGGACTTTAAGTTTCTCCAAGAACTAGCTTCTCCTATTGGACAATGTGATGGACCAAATTCAGTTTTTCCCACATTTGTATTGAAGTTGTATCCCTTAATATGATCGTATTAGGAGGAGATAGGGCCTGTAGGGAGGTAATTAAGGTTAGATGCAGTCATAAATATGAGACGCTAATCCCATAGGGTTGGTGTCTTTAACAGAAGAGGAAGAAACACCAGAGATCTTTTTCTCTCCACATAAGCACAGAAGAAAGGCCATATGAGGAATGAGAAGTGAGAGGTGTCCAAGGATGCAAGGATAGAGAAGAAAAGAAATACAAGGATTGAGTTCTGAGATTCCAATCTTGTTCCAAATCTCTGAGGAGCTGAGAGGGTATGGGCAAAGACTGAGCATGCAGTCTAGAAACGAAAAAAGGGACATGTATCAAACATAAGGGGTGAGGTCCTATGAAAAGGAATTGGAATCATTGGATTGGAGGTCTCAGTAGGGTTGAAGGATTACTGGAATCAGGATACAATAACAAGGCAGAAGGAAACTAGATGAATGCATTAAGAAATTAGGGTGCTTGAAATTGAGTCGATAGAGAGGTTGCAGTTAGTTCTTGGTTATGACAGAGCACAAGTATGAGCATGGGAGTGAGTAGCTGAAGTTGGGTAGAGGACAAAGTATGTCTTCTTGGACATTGCAGACCAGGGGTAAATGATCTGAAAGTTCAGAATATGGGAATGCAGGTAGTGAAGGAACCGAAGTGTATGTAATATTTAACAATCTGATAGTGCGCCAGCAGGTAAAATCATCAGAAGTGAGGGGGATAAGAAGGTGGGAGAGAAAACAGCTGTCGCTTTAGGGGATCAAAGAGAGTCAGAGTCCTCTATGGGAGCCAGATCTCCATTAGAGCAAGGAGGTGAAGAGGACCTTCAGAAGAATTTGAGGATATGAGATTTTTATTGATCACTAAAGTGAAGGTTCTGCAGAAAGTACTGGAAAGGTTTAAAGAGTTGGAAAGTTGAGGAGAGGAATATATGGATTTGATTCTGGGTGTCGAGGGGTGTGTTCAAAGTGCAAGGTTTCCTCAGGTGGCTAACATTACAGCAGTGGAAAACATAAAAGATTATCAGATTATCTCAAAGCAGATAGTGGAGTCAGGTAGTCTGGGGAAGAAAAGCAGGTGGGACGAGGCAGAGTCTTGCCCAAAGTCCCCTAACTTTCTTAAAAGGACACTTGTGATGGCATTTAGGATCCACATAGATAATCTAGGGTAAGCTTCTCCTCTCAAGACCCTTAACTTCATCACATTCCCCCTGCCCCCCATAAAATACAGTATTCACTGTTTTGCCATGTAAGGTTGCATTCATAGGTTCAAGGATCAGGAAGTGAATATATCTTCAGGGGATCATTTTTCAGCTTACTACAGTTCTGGCACTCAAAGATTTACATTCATCCTGGATGCAAAATACAAGCCCTCTATTCCAATATCTTCAAAATTTGCAACCCATTTTGCCATCCACTTAAGTCCAAAATCTCATCTAAATATCTGGCCAAAAGTCCCAAGTCTTAGCCATCTTAATCGTTTAAACCAGATTTAGGTGAGAATCTGGATATTATTCATCCTGGAGCAAAATTAATTTCCATCTGTGTATGTGTGAAACCAGAAAACAATCTGTTTCCAAACTACAGTGGTGGGATAGGTATAAGGTAACAGTTATAGACATGTTCATTCTAAAAAGAAAAAATGGAAAGAATAAAGGGATTACCAGTTCTAAGTAAGTTCACAGTCCTGAAGGACAAATTTTACCAGGTTTCAAGGCCTGGGGATAATCTTATGTAACACAACTGTGTAGCCTTCTGCACCCATGGCTCCACCCTTGGAGTGGTTCTTCTTCTTTCTTGAAGGGTAGCACATGTTTGCAGCTGACTAGTTTTATCAGCCTGTTTCCTGCTCGTAGAATTTTGGGAATCCAGCAGCCTTCTTTCATGTTGTCATAATTCTGTCTCTTTCAGGCCAAGCTGACAGCATTTCTCCTGATATAATCTTCTCAAAAGCTTTGTGGGTCTTCAGTGTATTCATACCATTTAACAAGAGGGCCTTCCATGGATCTAGATCTTTCCTGGGTGATTCCATCTTGATTCCCAGCTTCCTTGAGATGATTGAGTGGTTCCATGAGTCACACACCTAATCTCTTCAACTAAACTTACCCAAATACATCTTTAGCCTTCCCTCCAGAGCATGCTTTTCTGACAACGAATCTCCCAATTTTTAGCACCATTTATATTCAGGATAGGCTGAGAATTTCTCAAATCATCAAGTGCTGGTTCCTTTCTGCTTAATAGCTTTTTCCTTAATTTATCTATTTCCTCTCTCATTTAACTCTAAGCAGCAAGAAGAAACCAGGCCACATCTTCAACATTTTGCTTGGGTGTCCAAGTTTATGACTTATAAATTCTGCTTTCCATGTAACTCTAGGATGCTATTCAGCCAAGTTTTTGGAAACTATGTAATAGGGATCATTTTTACCCATATTTCCAATAACATACTCCTCATTTCCTTCTGAATCCTTGCCAGCAGTGCCTTTAATGTTCATATTCCTACCAACGTCCTGTTCATGATGATATGTAGAAACTTTCTCTGTGGTGCCTCTTACTTCCTTCTGAGCGCTCACCAGCACTGTCTTTAATGTCCATATTTCTACCAACAGCCTGTTCAAGTCAACTTAGAATTTTTCCATCATGCACTCATAATCTTCCAGCCTTTACCAATTATCCAATTCCAAAGGCACTTTCAAATTTCTAGGTATTGTTATAGTAGCACTTCACTTCTGTTACCAAAATCTGTATTAGTTTCCTGGAGTTGCTGCAACAAATTACCACAAACTGGGTGGCTTTAAACAACAGGAATTTATTCTCTCACAGTTCTGGAGGCTAGAAATCCAAAATCAAGGAACAGCAGGAGCACATTCCCTACAGAGGCTCTAGGGGAGAATCCATTATTTATTTCTTCCAGCTTCTGATGGCTGTTGGCATTCTTTGATTATAGCCACATCACTCTAATCTCTGCTTATGTGCTCATATCCCCTCCTCTTCTTTTGTGTCTGTGTCCGATTTTTGTCTGCCTCTCTCTTATAAGGACACTGTGATGGCATTTAGGGCCCTCCTAGATACAATCCAAGGTAAGTTCCAACTTTCAATGTTCTTGACTTAATCACATCTTTTGCCATTTAAAGTAAACGGGGTTTTTGTTTTGTATTGTTTTGTTTTGTTTTGTTTTGTTGTCATATAAAATAGTATTCATAGGTTAGGAATTAGGAAATAATCAGATCTTGGGACAGCATATTTTCAGTCTGCTATATACCGTACAACATTATCACCCTTCAGGGAAAAAGCGTTTCTTGTTAAGACTGTGCCACCTGAGGTAGATTCAATCTACCTGATCATTGTCTCTTGTTTAAAAAAGAGGTTTTGGGGGCACCTGGGTGGCTCAGTCAGTTGAACGTCCGACTTCGGCTCAGGTCATGATCTCGCAGTGTGTGAGTTCGAGCCCCACATTGGGCTCTGTGCTGACAGCTCGGAGCCTGGAGCCTGCTTCGGATTCTGTGTCTCCCTCTCTCTCTCTGCCCCTTCTCTGCTCATGCTCTGTCTCTCTCTGTCTCAAAAATAAATTAAAACATTTAAATAAAAAAAACTTTTTTTAAGAGGTTTTGATTTTGGATCTAAAATATATTCTACACAGATTCCAATAGAATAGGAGAGAAAGGAAAGTGTGGTTACTATTTCATAATGAGGTTCGTGCTTATTCATACAAGGGACATATAAGGATCTGAACAACGAGGGCTAGTGTAAGGAAGAGGCAGAATTAGGCAGACTGTTGCTATGGTGATACAATTAGTATTTCCTTTGACTTCCCTATGAAACCCTGCAGCCCACTTTTCTACATAGAGATATTTAGCACAGTTTGAATCCTCTTCAGCTTCTTTTGTTCAAACAAAACTTATTCCCCTTCTCAGCAGAGAAGCATGTATTGAAGTTATTCTGCTTAGCGAAGGTCTGCTCAGTTTCTTCTCTTGACACATACGCATACCGATACTCCTGCCTGGTAATAATCTGCTTGCCTTTAGCTTTCCATTCTTATAATCCAATAATTTCAAATAATGGGTACACATGATAATACCTCACTGAGTTCTTTAAGAATGTAAGTGTCCAGGCTAGCCAGGAAACAGCTACATCAGAATCTCTGGAAATGAGGTCCAGGCACAAGTGTGTGAAGAAGCTTCTCAAGAGGTTGTGATGTCCATCAAAATATGATAATTTTTTGTCCTGTCAACCTTGAGTCACTGTCTGAAGTCATTACTTAATACTCTTTCTCTCATATTTCTTTTGAACCTGATTGTCAGCCCCTAAAATTGTGGTTCTCAAACCGGAAGCCTGCTCCTCCATTACTCTGAAACCAGCTTCCTGATCATACCTAATACCTGCTGGCAGATTGCCCTGGTGGCAGAACCTGATCCACTGGTGGAGTGTCCCTACTCTGCCTGGTCTGTATCCTGCAGGCTGCTGAATGCTCAGTGCCTGAATTCCTCCTATTGCTTAATAATACACCTTCCTCTAACCATCTATGGAACTTTGGGAACTGAGTATTAATTCTGACTCAGGGTGATATCTGATACTGTCAATAAGGGCTGCCCTGTATTAAGGAAGCATTGGCTGGAAAGTAAACAGTGTTTCAACCATAATGGCTCCAACAAAAACCACCAAGCCCAGAACTCTGAGCTCATCATGGTCAGCCATCTACATTATCCTTTCTACAAAGGAGATACTGACTGGGATAAGTGTCCAATGAAGCCACATATCATTATTCCAGCTCTGTTTCCCATTAGACTGTAAGCCCTAAGGATCATGTTTACTGTTATTCCCTGCATCTCACATAGTGCTTAGCATAAAATTGTCAAATAAAAACCATAGTTTTGATAAATAAATGAATGAATGATTACAGTTGTATTAAGACTTTTCATGATCCCTGCTTCCCTATGAGGTACTTAACTTCCCTCCCCAGTAACTGCATTACATGAATTCAGGGAATAAAGTTCATGCAGTCTATGGCCTCTGCATATAATATAGTTCCAGGAACCAAGACTTTTCATATCTTATTGGTTCTATAATGCCCAAACATAGATTATCTGTGGTCCATGGAGCCTTCCATATCCTATCACACTAGGCTGTATTCTCTCCAGGGGATGGGCTACAATAATCTAGAACCTGAGTAGTGTCATTCAACAAGGGCAGCATTTTTCCCATTGAGACTGCCACTAACTCCTGTAGGTCCGTATTTATTTACTAGGGCATCCATTAGAAAGTACCACAGACTGAGTGAGTAGCTTAGAGAACACATTTATTTTCTCACAGTTCTCAATGGTAGAAGTCTGAGATCAAGCTGTCAGCAGGGTTCATTTCTTCTGAGGCCTCTTTCCATGGCTTGCACTTACTTGTCTTCTCCTTGTGTCTTCACACGGTCTTCCATCTGCTCATGTCTGTGTCCTAACCTCTCTTATGAGGACACTGATTATATTGCATTAGGATCCACCCTAATTGCCTCATTTTAACTTAATTACCTCTTTAATCACCCCGTCTTCAAACACAGCCAAATTCACAATTCACGACTTCAGCGTATGAATTTCAGAGAGTGCACAATTCAAACCATAACATCTCCAAATGCCACGCCACCATCTTCACTCTGTGACCAGCATGAAACAGTTGTTGAGCCTATCCTGGTCCCTGCCCTGGAATAAGGATCTAGTTTACCAGAAGAAATAGAACACATAATGCGTTTTTAGTTCAGTCAGCCAAGCTCTGTCTGTAGGCACTTACATTTAAGATAATTTTGAAGAGGTCAGAATCAGTGGGCTTTCCCAATGCTTTTTGTTAATTATTGGTGGCAATAATTGCTAGACTCTAGTCTTTGAAGATTCTCTAAAGATTTCAGTGGAATCATTAAACTTTAGTTTATTTGAATTCCATAAATAATGAAATACTGTTTTGCAAATCCCCAAGAACTTTCATTAAAATTTTTGTTGGTACCCCGAATCCACAGAACTCTCTCACAGGACTTCACCAGTGTTGACTTCACTTAACTCAAATTCTAAATATTCCCACCATTGCCAGTCATGTAGGATACAAATGGACACAATTTTCAAGTTCCTTGACCCATCCCTACCACTGTTCCTGTCTCTATAGACCTGGTTGCCATTCATCTACCAGGGGCAAATTCTGACTTATCAAAGCCAAAGATAATCCTATTACTCCCACTACTGATTTATTTAAAGCTGGGCACATGTCCTAGTTCCAGCCAATAAGGATCGAGGGGAAAACCACTAAGAGCTTGGGGAAAATAATGCTTACTCTTATCTTCTGAGAGATAAACATTGAAGACATAGCACTTTTTCTGCCTCTGGACATTGTCATCTCTGAAATATAGTACATATATTGCTACGGGCCTCAAGCCAAGGCCAACAAATTATGAAAGAAAGTACAAGATAATAGAGAAGCAGCATGGGAGTCCTAACATAACAGGTCTGAGGCTGCCCTATATCCTGCTTTCTTAGAATATTAAATTATACACTTACAGATGGGTTCAGCCAATTTCCTTCATACTTTCTGGGTTTTGTCTGTTTGCTTCATGTGTTTGTTTTTTGTTTTGTTTTGTTTTTCAGTTGATGACATTTTAAGTGACTTGTTAACTAACATAAACCTAGAAGCTACGATGTGAGAGAAATTCGGATGGGTTGAGGAAATACTGTGAGGACAAGACAAGGTCTATCAGAAAGACTGACATTAAACAAATCAATTGTATTATTTAAATTTAACTCATTCTCGGAGTGCCTGATCGGCTCAGTCGGTTAAGCGACTGACTTCGGCTCAGATCCTGATCTCGAGGTTCGTGAGTTTGAGCCCTGCATCAGGCTCAGTGCTGACAGCTCAGAGCCTGGAGCCTGCTTTGGATTCTGTGTCTCCCTCTCTCTCTGCCCCTCCCCTGCTCATGCTCTGTCTCTCTCTGTCTCTCAATAACAAATAAACGTTAATTTTTTTTAATTTAACTAATTCTTATTGAAAAATACTACTAGATAGATATACAGAATAAGATGAGAGTATAACAGAGAGGAGCTTACCAGCAGCTGAGCTAAGGTGTGGTGTCAATGAAAGCTTCTCTGAGAAAGTTAATTGTCCCTGATGATTAACCTTAGATAAAAATACAGCATGTTGTCAGGATTCCTATTTAGGAGTGATTCTTTTCCTTTCCGGAAACAGCAGTATTCTCCCCTTTAACAAAGTGGATTCACAGAGAGTTCCTACTGTCCTTCTGTTGTCAAATTCTGAGCAAAAATAAAAAGAAATGAGGTATGTTTTGAGTGAGTATTCAAGACCAAATAATTGGTATTGAGAAGATCTGGGTTAATGTCCTGGCTCTGTCATTTAACTGGCTGGCACTATAGACAAATTTTAACACAGTGACAAGCCTTAGTTCTTTATTCTGTAAACGGGTATGAAAATACTTAGCTCACAGCGTTGCACATAGTAAATAAGAATAAATGTATAAAGCACCTAACATAATGACCGATACACAGAAAGTGCTTTATGAATGGTAAACATTGCTATTTCTGTTTCCCCAGTGCCTGTTATTCTAGATGCATGACACAGTATACCTATCTCTATATGGAAAATTTTGGAACAGAAATTACATTTGAGATAAGAAAGTTGAATGAAAACTGCAGTTTTCCCTAACTCACTCTAGTGATCTTACCATATTATTTTTCAGCCCATAACTGGTATCACCATCATTCAAAGATGATTAACAGCTAAAAAAAAAAATTGCCTATATATAGAAACTTGAGGGAAAGAGTGACAGAGTAGATATGAATCAGAAAAGTTGACTGAGATTATATAAGTAATTATCATAGGAAAGAGAGGAAATGTTTTGACAGTTTTCTATAGTTTCAAAACATCATTATAGTCTAGTGCCGGCCAAGCTTGAGTGAGCCCATCACACCCTGTCTCACTGATGACAACTAAAAACTGGACAAACCACAAAGCTGAAGAGTTACTTAGAAGAGAGGCTGAGAAGGGGCCAGATTTGAAGAACAACATTTAGGAGGTGAGGGTCTAGATGTGACTAAAGGGGATAGGCTTGAGTAAATGTAAAAAATTAAAATGAAAACAGTTGAAAAAGTGATGAAGTGACCGGAAGCCAGGTAATAGTTATTGAACAAAATGAAACCTGTATGATCTATAGATATTTGGAAGAAACATAAACTATTTTTAAAATATTTAAAGATAAAAGTAGAAGAAATCTTTCCTGAAATGAAGGAAATTTAGAAGTGAGAGTTAAAGAACACAATGGTAACAGGAATATTCGCACAAAATGATCAAAACCAAGATATCATTGCAGTAAAATTTCTGAACTGTAAGGATTAGGAGAGGCTCAAGGCATCTAGGCAGAGATGAAAGGTGTCATTTAAAGAGGAGGAAAGATCTGGGGGCCCCTGGGTGGCTCAGTCAGGTAAGTGTCTGACTCTTGGTTTCAGCTCAGGTCATGATCTCACAGTTATGTGGGTTTGGGCCCCGTGTCAGGCTCTGTGCTGATGGTGTGGAGCCTGCTTGGAATTCTCTCTCTCCCTCTCTCTCTCTACCCCTCCCCTACTTGTGCTCTCTCTGTCTCTCTTAAAATAAATAAATAAACTTAAAAAAAGGGGGGTGGTACCTGGGTGGCTCAGTCTGACTTCAGCTCAGGTCATGAGCTCACATTTCATGAGTTCGAGCCCTGCGTGGGGCTCTGTGCTGACAGCTCAGAGCCTGGAGCCTACTTTGGATTCTGTGGCTCCCTCTCTCTCTGCCCCTCATCTGCTTGTGCTCTGTCTCTCTCTCAAAAAATAAATAAAACATTAATTCTTTTTTTTTTTTTTAAGGGAGAGGCTTGGCAAAAAATAGAGAATTTTTGTAAAACTGTGAGGAAAATTGTATGTGATAGAAATACTTTATATTCTGGCTATCCTGTCCTTCAGAGAAATCTATCTTTTAAAAAAAATAATGTTTATTTATTTTGAAAGAGAGAGAGATAGAGCATGAGCTGGGAAAGGGTAGAGTGAGAGGGAGACACAGAATCTGAATCAGGATCCAGGCTCCAAACTGTCAGCATAGAGCCTGATGAGCGGCATGAACTCACTAACCAGGAGATCATGACTTGAGCTGAAGTTGGACACTCAACTGACTGAGCAACCAGGTGCCCAGTCTATCTTTTTTTTTAAGTTTATTTATTTATTTTGAGAGAGAAAGTACACAGTTGAGTGGGGGAGGGGCAAAGAGAGAGGACGAGAGAGAATCCCAAGCAGGTTCCACACTGTCAGGGCAGAGCTCAACATGGGGCTTGATCCCACAACTGTGAGAACATGACCTGAGGGGAAATCAAGAGCCAGATGTCAACCGACTGAGCCACCCAGGCACTCCATCAGAGTAATATACCTTAGGTCAAGCACTGAGGAAATGTGGAATCCCTGCTCCCTTATGAAAATGCGATTCGATAAATAAAAGACAGCAAAGGATATATCAAATGTAGTTATTCAGAAATGAGGTAGGAGGTAAGCACTACATCCATTTACATATTATGCAAGGACAAAATCTCTGTTGGAAATAAATATGAAGAATAATAATGTCTTCAGTCTTGACAATGTAAAATAATAAGACATTTGAAAAACATCTGGAAGATGCATGTAAGAAAGACTAAGTATGCCAATTTCTTTTTTTTTAAGTTTATTTATTTATTTTGAGAGAGAGAGAGAACATGGGGGAAGGGCAGAGAGAAAGAGAATCCCAAGCAGGCTCTGTGCTGAGAGCGCAGAGTCCAACGCTAGGCTCAATCTCATGAACAGTGAGATCGTGGCCTGAGCCAAAATCAAGAGTCAGACACTCAACCAACTGAGCCACTTAGGCACCCGGCTGTTTTATGTTCTAAAAAAAATGTTTTATGATCCAAAATTTGCAAATCACAGAAGAGTGATTTTATGTGCATAAATTCTGAATTTAAGTGATTTGCGATTTTGGAAGACTGAACTATATGGAAATGTTTGCTTCAGGAATGTCCCATTAAACCAGCCTCCCTCCCACCCACCCACCCAATTGCTTTAGCTTACTATGAGCGCAGTTGTTGAGGTCAATCAGGTTTTCTCTGGCCCTCCCTTGCTAACTGTGCCTATGCTGTTGGGAATGGTGCCTGGATGTTCTCTGGAAGGATAATCGGACTCAATGAGATAACTGTGGTACCTTTGCATTATCTCTTCTGTAATTTTTTTGAGACTCCCTATTATTGCTAACCTTTTTTCAATTTTTTTCAATTTGAATGGTGGAAATGAAATTTGTTTTTTATCAAGTTGTTTATTTTGTTGAAAGGTAATACATGTACTCAAAACACTTTCAAAGAACATGTAAACAAATACATTGATAAATAAGTACTCTCTCCTACTTCAGACTCTTGAGAGCTATGACTTCTTTTTTTTTTGTTTTTGGTTTTTTTTTTTTTTTGGTTTTTGGTTTTGTTTTAGGCGGTTTCATGCCCAGTGCAGAGCCCAACACGGAGCTTGAACACTCAACCTAGAGATCAAGACCTGATCCGATCAAGAGTTAGATGCTTAACCAACTGAGCCATCCAGACCCCTCTGTGTCTTCATTCTTTTAATAGCTGTCTCTTACTCTGTTCAATGTATATGGAATTTAAGCAAATTCCTTATTGGAGGACATATTTTTTCCTCATTGGTTTTGGTTGTTCCAAAGTTTGAAGAAATGAACATCCTTGCACATATCCTTGCACACACATATGTGTGAGAAGTTATCCAAGTCAGAGGCCACTTATTAACTCCTGCGGGGGTGGCATTCACCCCACAAACTATGGGAATGGCACCTCTGAAGTTATGCAGTGCATAGACTGCAGTGGCTGTGAGTAAGACAGTTCTCAGTGGCAGGGCGCCTGGCTGGCTCAGTAGATTAAGGGTCCCACTTCAGCTCAGGTAATGATCTCACTGTTCCGGAATTGGAGCCCTGCATTGGGCTCTGTGCTGACAGCTCAGAGCCTGGAACCTGCTTCAGATTCTGTGTCTCCCTCTCTCTCTCTCTGCCCCTCCCCAACTCTCTCTCTCTCTCTCAAAAATAAACATAAACATGTAAAAAACAACAAAAAAGAGATAGTTCTCAGTGGCTGTAAGACAGTTTCCTAAAGATGAAATGTTTTCTAAGTTCTAAGATTAGACCATCTAAGATGTTAATGTCTATCAACTTACAATGTCATTAACAGGAAATGTTTGAGGTTGCCTATTTTCCTCATGGCTTTCATAATGTGAACATACAGTCCTATGTGGTTGGAAGCTCCTGGGCGGGGGGGGGGGGGGGGGGGGGGGGGGGGGGGCGGGGAAGGTGTGCAACATGGAAAACATGGTGGCCCTGATTTCTAAAAACTCTATAATCAGACTGAGTTAGTAGACTATTAAGTAGAAAGTAGTAACCTTTTTTCATTTTAATTTGCATCCATTTAATTATAAGGGTGTTTCAGCATGTTTTTTATGTTAATAATCCACTTATAGATGTATGCGTGTCTATAGTCTTATTCATGCTGTTTCCCTATTTGTTTTCCTGATGGATTATAGGTCGAAACTCTTTATACATTAAAGACTTAAAGATTAAAAATAATCATTATTTTAAATGTGCTGCATATAATTTCTCAGTTGCGTGTCACTCTATTGATCATGAAAAATTTAATACAGTTTGAGTTGAGTGTCTTTTCTATGGTAATAAAATGTCATCCATGATTTCTTTTTCATCCTCTTTAGCTTTTGAAGTAACTTAAGGAGTGGAGTCGGTACCCAACTTTTTCTTTTTACTTCAAATGGCTTGTTGTTTTCTGCCACCATTTATTTAATAACATATGTTTTCGTACTGACTAGAAGTGCACTTTTACTGGATGCTAAGTTCCCATGGGTGTTGAATTGGTGACACCTTTATAACTGAGCTGGAAGAGCAAGCTGGGTACAAAATATATACAAAATGGGGTGGAGGAAGAATAAAGAAGTCTTTTGGAGATATGTTCATCTGAATTATATTTTTTTTTCAACGTTTTTTTTTTTTATTTTTTTATTTTTGGGACAGAGCGAGACAGAGCATGAACGGGGGAGGGGCAGAGAGAGAGGGAGACACAGAATCGGAAACAGGCTCCGAGCCATCAGCCCAGAGCCTGACGAGGGGCTCGAACTCACGGACCGCGAGATCGTGACCTGGTGAAGTCGGAGGCTTAACGGACTGCGCCACCCAGGTGCCCCTGAATTATATTTAAAACAAACAGGTGAAGATTCATGAGGTGGTTGGGATTTCTGTGTTCAGCCTCTATTTTTCCTTCCAAATTTTTATTTAAATTCTAACTAACATATAGTGTAATATTGATTTTTGGAGTAGAATTCAGTGATTCATCACTTACATATAACACCCAGTACTCATCCCAACAAGTGCCCTCCTTAATGCCCATCGCCCATTTAGCCCATCCCCCCACCCAACGCCCCTCCAGCAACCCTCAGTTTGTTCTCTGTGTTTAAGAGTCTCTTATGGTTTGTTTCCCTCTCTCTTTTCTCCTCACTCCTTTCTCATATGTTCATCTGTTTTATTTCTTAAGTTCCACACATGAGTGAAATCATATGGTAGTTGTCTTTCTTTGACTTACTTCCCTTAGCAAAATACACTCTAGCTCCATCCGTGTCATTGCAAATGGCAAGAATTCATTATTTTTTGATGGCTGAGTAGTATTACATTGTATAAATATACCACATCTTTTTTATCCATTCACCAGTCGATTCAGCCTCATTTTAAATCAGACTCTGACAGGAATTTAGTTGCCATTGCTTGCTTGGTCAAACCAGACTGCCTCCCAAATATTTAATCTTCTGTTTCACCTTGGTTTGTCTTGCGTGGATGGGACTTTCAGTCTTGGAACTCACAGTTTAGAAAAATAAGATCGTTCCAACTCCAAGTGAGTGGGCAGATAACTCATCCGTTACTTTTATGTTTTGATTTTATGTAAAGAGGTGGATAGTAATGTGCCTTTTATGACTAGACAGTTCAGGTACCTTTGTTATTAAAAGTATAGCTTTATTTAATAGTAAATGGCTGAATTATTTTGAAGTCTTAAATTGTTCCATGCAAATAACCTGTCCAGAAGGTAGCTATTTGTGGAGAATACATGTAAAGAGTTGTCTTTTTGTAAACTCATATTAATTTTCAGAATTCACAGACTTGGTTTTCACAAATTTGTTTTTATAAAGTTAGCAGTGAGACTGTCCTTAGGAAAAAAATGTTAGGAACTTCAGCCAAGAATCCTATTGGAGAAAACATTCCCTGAAGAAACCAAAAAGGTTATTGACTGTCTACTTCCAATTTAATTTGGACTGAGTCAGAACGTTGGATGATTGTAATCTTCTGAAGCCTTTTCATTTTTAGTTAACGTTTAGCTGAATCTTTCTTTTGTATTTCCCCTGTCCATTTTGAGGTACAATCCAATATCTAGCCAATTCATTTCTAAATTTTAATTAGATTACCACCTGTCCTTATCACATTTACATGAGTCATTTTGGAATGGATGTGTACATACTGAGCCAATTTGAATGAGAGATAATAGTATGCAACAATCAAGATGTAGAGTATTGCTAGGTTATAATTTTCACTTCTACTCAAATTTTCCAGGCATCTAGATTTTATGACTGGACTTTAGATTCATCCAGGAGGGATCCCAGTACTTGAAATTATTTGAACCTAAGTATATGATAAAATGAGATGGAATGAATTACAGACAAAACTCTCATCCAATGTCCAGAAGGCTGGGCCTTTGGCAAAACATTAGAAGGTTATGAATAAACTCAGAATGAAACATGTTTTGTTCATTATTTTCAAGGCACTAACAAAAGAAAACATTTTAAGCAGCAGGCTTTAGGGGCTCAGACACAGAATACTAAAAAAAAAAGGTGTAAAATATTAAATATGAAATTAGTGTACACCATCTGTGAAATGATTATAATTTATAGATTTTTAGCTTAAACTGGGTCTTCCTTCCAGGATGTATTTATACAGGTTGCTAACTGAACAACCTGCCCATTGGCACATCAGACCAGGAGAGCCTATACGAAGACCTTTAAGAACAGGCACCCTAGACTTGTAATGCTAGGACTCAGTAGCAGCAGCCAAAAGAACACTTGGAACTGTACCTAATAGTATACCTTTAAGGTAGTTTCCAATCATGAAATTTTATCATCTCAGAAAATAAGATGATTCTCTGAACAAACAGCCCATGGGCCAAATAGATGAAATTCCAAACTTCAAACTAGCTGTTTCTAAAAATTGTGTTGTCTGAAATTCAAAACCTTCAAATTCTTGATGAGACCTACCACTGTGGAAAGTTCAGGAGGAAGGTTCCCAGAGTAGACAATCAATACAATCAATGTATACTTTCATTATAGTTATCAGACTTGGATCCATGGCGAGCTGTCTTGGGCACATGAACTCTGTTTGAACATCTGGCTGAAGGTATAGGCTACAACAGAATTGGTACCATTTAAAAAATTTTGCCACCTTGGAACTTTCTCCTAGGACCATATTCTCAAGCTTTTTATCACTCCCAAAGTAAGGAAAAGTCCAGAACATTTCACTCAGGGGGTAATACAACAGAAATAAGTATTTTTGCCCAATATGTACAGTGTTTAAAGAAACCTGTCCATCTGTATGCCTTCCTGGAGGGTTTTTATTTTGTTTTGATTTTTTTCTTGAAGCAAATCTAAACCAACTCTAAAGTTGGTTGTGATTACAAGTTACAGTAGGGCGGGAGTGCCTGGCTCAGTCTGTTAAGCGTCTGACTCTTGATTTTGGCTCAGGTCATGATCTCATGGTTTCTAAGATGGAGCCCTGCATTGGGCTCTGCACTGAAGGTGCATAGACTGCTTGGGATTCACTCCGCCCCTCCCCTGCTCACACTCTCCCTCTGTCTCAAAAATAAATAAATAAACTTTAGGGGAAAAAAAATTTATACAAGGACATCTGCCAGAGGCCATGCTTCACTCTCTTTGTGAGTCAGTTCTCACCTGCACAGTCAGATCTTCCCCTTTTCCTCAAGTCCAGCCCTCAAGTCCTTGGTGGGCAGGGGTTTGCTTGTTGATAATGGTGGGACTCTCCTGGCTGAGTTCTGAGGAGCCAGGAGCCACTGTTATGAATTCTTCCTGAGCTAACATGGATTTGGAGAGCCAGAGGGCCAGCCACAGCAGAATCTGTGGGCAAAGTTTAGATTTACAACACAAATACCAATCCCACAGGGCCAGGGGCCAGATCCTGTTCTAGCTGAAGATCTAAGACTTTGAGGCCAGACAGAACTCAGACCTGAGTAGCAACTTGTTGAGACCAAGAGACAAGACCCTCAGCAACTGTTGCATGTAGCTTTGGGTGTCTGTGGCTGATATTTATTGCTATTTTCAGTGTGCGGGGAGGTTGGACTTTTTTAAGGACTCTGTGACAATGCAGAACAGGGCTGCTGTTGCCCAATTGTATAAAGGCCAGGATGAATGGGGTAGGTTTAAATATATATAATAATAATGGTAATGATAACCACACTTATTTAGAATTTATTATGTGACAAACATTATTCCCAGCAATTTTGACATATATACACAGATTTTAATCTTCACAGCAAATCTCTTGAGGCTGTACTATTAGTATCTCTCATTTACTGATTCACACAGAGGCATAAAAAGTATGTGGCAGGGTCCAGATTAGTCAAAATGCCCTGGATGTGTACTTTTAACCCCTGTACTATACTGCCTCCCATGCATTGCCAAGGTAATGGGTAGTGGTGCTCTCACAGGGAATGGGTATTTGTGGTCAGTTATAGGTAACTTTACCAGATGACTCTCGACAGACTGGATAATATCCTTCAAAACCTCCCCTGCAAAGAAACTGCAAAGTAGTTAGAATGGGCTGTTTGTCATTTGTAAAATGCTCTTTCTGGCTAGTTAGATTACTAAGTAGACACAGGAAACTGGCTCAACTAGACCACTGGATGCATTGCCTTGTGGATCCAAATCAAGTCCTTAAAAAGTCTGAATTGTTTCTATTAAAACAATTTTTTAATGTTTATTTATTTGTGAGAGACAGAGCACGAGTGGGAGAGGGAGAGGGGCAGAGAGAGAGAGGGAGACACAGAATCCAAAGCAGGCTCCAGGCTCTAAGCTGTCAGCACAGAGCCTGACACAGGGCTTGAACTCACAAACCAAGAGATCATAACCTGAACCAAAGTCAGGCCTGACTGAGCCACCAAGGTGGCCCTGAATTGTTTTTATTTAATGAACTGTTCTCTTGCTCGCTTGAGGAGAGATGGATGCTGCATTCATTCTTTCAACAATGTGCATTGAACCTCATGCTGTGCCTGCAATATTCAAGCTGGGGATAAAAGATGGAAAGATGTGGTCCCTGCCCTTGAGTAACTTAAACAGTGTGAAACCATAAGATGCTTCCTTTAAAATCTAAGCACATACTCAAGTGAGATCAACAGAGCAGTGCACAGCAGGCTTTTTTGGGAAGTCAAAGAAGCCTTCTCAGAAGAGGCAGCATGTTAACTGAAGCTTGCGGAAAGAATGACTGTCAGTCACACAGGCAGGGGAGGCTGTTCCAGGGAGAGCATGTGTAAAGGCAGGGTGCCAGCACAGAGCTTGGTGCATTTAGAGAACTCTAAGTAGTTCAATATTGCTGGCTTGCAAAGAGCAAGGCAGGAAATGACAGATGAGACTTGACATTTAGGCAGTGGCCAGATCTTGAAGTTCTTTGTATGCCAAGGGAAGGAGTTTACGGTTTACTCTGTAGACACTAGGGAAGCATTTTAAGGGTTTTAAGCCAAGGTTTCACGGTTAGATTTTTCATATTGGAACCATCACTTTGGCAGCAAGTATAGAAGATGGATTGGAGGGAGCTGAGAGTAGAGGCAGGGGTCCAGGAGGCATGTTAGGCTGCCCTACTTTGGGGAGTTTCTTGGCATTGGAATAGCAATAGCCTTGAGCTTTCCCAATGGGTTGGGTCAGACCTCATGGAATTGCAGAGATCAGTGTTGGGTGGGATCAGGAGAGAGGTACAAGGAAAGTAGGGGGACTCAGTCTGAGCCAAGGGTGCACAGTGTAATACGCAGAGTTTGGAATTTGAGCCAAATGCGTTTGCAATGTAGAATGTCTTCTTCATCATCCCCACACATTCAGGTGACTGAAGTGTCATCCTCAAATGTACCATTTCACTTTAGAAGCCCTGTCATTTTCATCGTGATGCCATAGATTGTACACGGAGGCCAAACTGAGGCCAAACTGATTGGGAATGCAGTTATGTTTTCTAACTTCAGCAAGTCAACTCTCTCGGATTGTGTCCAAGTTGGATTTATAAATAAGATCTACATTGCAGGGAGTGTGTTTGTGTTGCACATCTTAGTGTGAAATGTACTCTTACTTATTGCAGAGAATTATTGATCAGATTATCTGTAGCTTGGTAACATTTATGCTATTGTTTCCCTCAGTTGGTTGACAGGAGGTTTACTCCTCTCTTCTCTTAGAGGATATTTTTCATACACACCCACACACAATATACCCACACGCATCTAGCCATCCTGGAGCTAGACAGTATAATGCTGAGTGAAATAAGTCAGTCAGAGAAAGACAAATACCGTATAATTTCACTCATATGTGGAATTTAAGAAACAAAACCAAAGAAGAAAAGAAAAAAAAAGCAAGATAGAGACAAACCAGGAAACAGAATCTCACTATAGAGAACAAACTGATGGTTACCAGAGGGAAAAGAGGAGGGGTGAAGTAGGCAATGAGGATTGAGGAGTATGCTTATCATGATAAACACCTGAGTAATGCACAGAATTGTTGAGTCACTGTAATGTACACCTAAAACTAATATAACACTGTGTGTTAGCTACACTAAAAATAAAAGACTTAATATCTAAAAAAAAAAAAACCCATTACATCCACACATATAAAAGATAAAATGTTGTCTGTGAGGTTTTCAACAGTCTCTGGAAGGCAAAACCTTGATTTGCTGAACTTAAGTCGTAACTTAAAATTCTCCCTCTCTAATAAGTTTTCCAAAATATTTAAAATACAAGGCTTATTTTCATGCCAGTCTCATTCCGTTGGCATTTGTGCTGTATTTTTTACTTGTCATCCTGCAATAGTATTTCTGCCAGAGGAGTCCGTATTAAAGTAAGGACCATCAATAGATGCACTTGAAAGGGGCTGGGACCCTGGCTGATTTTCCTACATGAGTCGTTTCATCAGCATCTAACCTGACACAGCCGAATCTGAATCATTGGCACTGTAGAGGTGGTGCTGTTAATTGGCAGACTTCTTCTAAGTGGTATGCATTGTCTTGATGTTTTTAACACGTGGGTTCTGTGTATCTGTGGACCCACGCATGGGCCACATAAAGACTTCTGTAATGCAGACAGCTGCCAGGTTCTGTTTTCATGTTATTGGTCACACATTCAGGCATCTCCCCTAATAAAACAAGCCCATCTGCCATGAGGTGAGCAAAATGGAAAACATATAGGATGGCTGGGTGCCAGGAAGCTTATATGTACATTCCAGTAAGTTAATGCCTCACATACGGTATTGTGTTGGCTGTCATAACTCATGAACCTCAATTGGCATCACCTGGTGCTGTTTTTTCCTGAATGTTCTACGTCATTCATTGTCTTTGAAGCTAATCTGAGCTTGTGGTAATTTTGCAATGTAATCATTTCAGAAGACTGAGATGTATGTGTAACTGGTATACGGTGGGGGGGGGGGGGATTTTTAGATAATGGAAGTAATGTGATTCTGATGTATACTGACTACCACAGAGCTGTAAGTAGAGATTTTAGGTTTCGACTCTCTGGGAGGTTCAGATTGCCTCCACTTATTAACTATGTGACCTGAGCAAGTTGTTTAACTTTCCTGTGCCTCAGTTTGCTTGCTCATACAAATAGAGATAAAATAGTTCCTTTCTGGTAGGTTATTATGAGGACTAAGAAAATACATGTAAAGTGTTCGGCACAGAGTTTAAGTGTTTAATAGATATTTTCTCTTTTACTACTCAGTTATCAGTGTTTCATTATCCTTTGGCCCTCTGTGAACACTAATGCCACTTAGTTTATGCAGGCTAATTAATTATCTGGGTTATCACAGACCATGAAAGTGGAAAAGCTGTCTTCTAGAAAGGATTACTTGAATGAACTTGACTGAGATAATGTCTTTCCCCCCTCCAAACAAGCCCCAAAACCCTACTCAAACTGATTCTACTCATTTGTGCTTTTGGCAACCAGTGGATACTAATAGAAAACATGTAAAATATGAGACCTATGCAAAAAAACAGCTATTCTTACAGCTACCAGGAGTTGACAGTAATTGTAATGGAGAAGGGTAGAGCCGGGATTTCTCCTTAAGCACCTTGTAAATATGCAATTAACTGTTCTTTATCTCATAAAGTCATCATAAAGCACATTCTTCAAATGTGAGAAAAAGACCATATAAATACTAAATAATTATTCCCAGGAAAGAGTAATGTTTTTGAGAGCTGCAAATGCCAGCAGATCCTAAGGAATTTATCTATTCACTAAAGAATGTTTTTACATATGAACTAATTCCAGACAGACATAACTCAATTCAGATGATTGAAACAAAGTAAAAGTTTCTGCTGTATCTAACTAGAGAATTTAATTTTGTTTTGAGATGGTGTGAACTGTGTTGTGATTATGTTTCTATTCCTCATTTCATTTGTGGTGCTTTTCAGAATTTTGGTAGCTGTCCCAGAAGAAAGCTGGAACTAAATTTTATATGGCAGGGCTGCCCAAATTCTTTGTATGTGTCTTAAAAATAAAAACGGGCATCCGAAAATATGCCGCTGATTAGAAGGCTTGAACAAGAGTGAACCACTGCTAATGCATGCAGAGCAAAATGTGATAGACCTCCCTCGCCTTCACCCCTCAGAGTTAACAAATGTGGTCTATTTCATTTTAATTTATTTTCTATTTCCTCTTCTCCTTGAATTTGGTAATTTGTATCTAGCTGTAACCTCATGCAGTTCATGTTCATTCACGGATTATATGAGTGAACAGCAATCACTTCCAATTTCTTATAATCTCTGCCATCTTATGATTTTATCATCTTTTCATTCCTAATGTTTTTGTGTTTTCTCTGTGTTTTAGCTTGATCAAACATGTCTGAAATTTGTGTATATTATTGCCTTTGCCCAAGAACATGATCTGGGCATGGCCAATCTATTTTTTTGGCATTTTCTATTAGTAATAATAATGAAAATGCTGTTATAGACGTGTCTGAAGGTTAATGAAATAATGTATATAATGGCTTGCATGAACAGAGCACTTAAGGAAGGTTAGCTCCTTTTATTAGTAGTACTATACATCTGACTTTATTCATGCCTTATAGTTTCAACACTTGCAATTGATATTATACTTTGGAGTTTATAAAGCCCTTTCACATATTTATTGCACAATAGCCTTCTGCTACGAACTGAATGGTTATTCCCTCCTTCACCCCCAAAATTCATATGTTGAAATTCTAATCCCCAATATGAAAGTATTTGGAGATGGCACCTTTGGGAGGTGATTCGTCATGAAGGTGGAGCCCTCATGTTGCGATTAGCACCCTTCTAAGAAGAGACACCAGAGAGCTTGATTTCTCTCAATCTGTGTCTGCCATGTAAAGATATGAGAAGACAGCAGCCATCTGCAAGCCAGGTAGAGGGCCCTCATCAGAAGTTGAATTGACTGACTTTGATCTTTGATTTCCTAGTCTCCACAACCATAAAAATACATTTTTGTTGTTCATGCCACCCAGTCTATGATATTCTTTTATGGAAGCCTGAACTGAATGACAGCTTCAGAATTTGTAATATTAGTTCCATTTTTCAGATGGAAGAAATTAACAAATGTGGCTAAGACAATAGGATTTTTTGTGAAAGAGAATTTTTATTATTGACGTATATAGGAGTAGATGGTGATCTTTCTAAGAGCATAACACCCTGACAGACTAGTCATCATGCTGGTTAATGAATAATAGTAATGCTGCCCTTTAAAAAATAAATAAGAAAAGAAGAAAAAAAATACTTAAGGACATAGGTAATAAAGGCTTAGAAGACATAAGGATAATGCTTGAATAATAAAATCACCCATCTATTTGTACTGTCTTTCCATTTCATTTCATTTAGCATAGAGATAAGAAAAGGAAATTTCCAGGGAAAGTGCTTTAGTCGTTGAAAATGCCATCCTTTATGTCCACTGTTGAATGATAAGGTGGTTGTCTGGTCCTCCTAAGTGATCTCTCTCTGGAATGAAGATTTTCATTGAAAGGAGTGAAATTCTTGGAAAATGTATGTTTGGGGAAGAGAATGAAAGGTCATTGGTTTATTCTCTGAGTTGTTTCTAAACTTTGTTTTGAGTTCAGTTATTCCTAATATGTTTTGGTCTTTAAAATTTTTGAGAATTTGACAGATGCTCTTGTCTTTTTCCAGAAAAGTAACAGAGATATGCAAAATGTTGCTTACTATCTCAGAGGGATAAGGAAACCTAGGCTTGGGCCCCCAAGACTAAGAAACACACTTTTGAGTTTTTAAAAATACCTGTTTTTATAAAATAACTTGTTTTTTAAATTCCAAGTCCCATTTTTTTCTGTCTTTTAGGTGCTCAGTGAGCTCGCTTACCTGCAAAATGGACCATTTTTTAAATATAAACTCTCATCTGTACACAAAAGTATATTAGGCTTTAAAAGTCTCTACATGTTGATGGTTAAATTATTTTGAAGTATTTCAACTAAGCTTGGGCATGAATTAATGCTAATATATTGATTGTATCAGCCACTAACAAGGTTGCCAGATAAGGTGCATAAAAGCCAATTACATTTGAAATTTAGATAAACAAAAAATAATTTTTCACTGTGAGTATTTAATGCATTGGGAATTTCCTAAAATTCAATTACCCCCCCCCCCATGAATGGGCCATACTTATACTAAATAATAAATAACTATCTGGGATTCAAATGTAACTGGCTATCTTAATTTTTTTTTAATCTGGAACTCTAGACTAACAAAGTATTTTTTCAGTTGTTACAATAATAGGTTTACATGCCTGTTTCTCTCATGATTCCTGTTCCTTCCCAAAAGCAGGCATAAATTATCTTATGTTTCATTCCCTGCCCCCACTGTCTGTTAAAGGCCCGAGAACATAAAAGTCATGAAACTTGCTAAATGAAGAAAATGATTCAATTTCTAAGTAAAAGAGACTTGGTATTTAGTTCAAGTATTTCAAGGGACTTTATACTATAGAGTAGAACTCCAAGCCAGTCTTAATTTGGATAGCTTGCCCAAAGTCCAACTTAAAATTACAACTCAGCTCTTCTTAACTCAAAAGCCTATATTATTAACCTCTATTAGTGGTTCTCAAAGGAGAAAATACTGTATTCTAAAAAGCATGTAAGTAATAGAAGCAGTGTGAGGGGTAGGGGTTTGGAGGAAAAACCTCCCAGAATTTAGTGGGTGGGAGTCAGTGATGCTACGTATCCAGCAACATGTGGGAATAATCCCACACAACAAAGAATTATTCTGGGTCCCCCAAGACTTTTGAGATTACTTCCAGGTATCCAAATGGGGAATAAAATCTTATAAATTGTCTCAAGCTAGAACCTAACTCCAGTGACACATATACATAAAGTTTTGTAGTGCTTTAATACACATTGAATTTTCCAAGAATTAAACTAACACATAAATCAAGAGGAGATTACATAAAGCTCCATAGTAATTGATAAGTAGGGTCTAAAAAATCTGATAGTGTGTAGAATGCTTGCTGATGTTTTTGCAAATTAAATGACCAAGGTGAAACTGTACAGTCAGCTGGGAAATAATGGTTCCACTGACTTACATGCAAGACACACAGTCCAAATATATACGGGTCTCAGATGCAGTATGCTTCTACTTTCAAGCATTTGTCTGCTCCAGCTTAGTATTTTTGGAGACAATTCTGGGTTCAGTGACTGACTGAACTCCCAGAACAGCAGCAGCATTCCAGAAATCTCCTGAGCAGTTGGTTCATGACCCCAGTAGAATAATCCACCTTTCCCCACTACTTCCCTAAATAAAGCTGCCTGCTATATTTATGCCTGCATTTGCTCTTGCATCTATGTCTTCAACCATCAACAAGAGAAGAACATCAGCCCACCTTCAGCTGAGGAGGGGATTGGGCAGAAAATGGGGGCAAATTGCCTATGCTGTTTCATCCACGTCTGCTAATTAAGGAATGAGTTATCTTGTGTTTTATGGTTATTTGTTTCATTTTGGAACTTGACTATTTTAGAAAACTCCATCACTGATGATAATCCCTTTATAGTAGTGGGTTCTTCAATTCAACACATTTGTATCTGTCAAACTCATGGCAATTTTATGGAGAGAAGGAAACATCTGTTTCATTTTGCTTTCTATCAAAATCACATTGAGATATTAATTATATTATTAGAGATTAAACAAATTCTTCTTTTAATATAGATGTGACATTATATTCCTTTCTGAGATTATACTTATAGGTAAAATTTATATTATTTATAAATCTCATTCAAAAAATATATACTGAGTGGTACTGCTATATCTGATGGGAACATATATTTCAAAAACATCAGCCAAGCTGAGCAATGTCCAACATTCAATTAAAGCACACCATGATTTACATGTTGTCACATTACCCAGTATCAAATCATATCTGAGAAAAAAAATGCCAAAAGATAATAGTGACTAATATTTCTTAACACAGATTTCCTAAGGAAACTCACTATGCATTTATTTTTTATGAATTTTACCTTTTATAAGTTTTTTTAAAAAAGTATTCTTAAGTAAGAGAAAACTCCTTATCATTTCACTGTTTCCAACTTGGATAATATTTGGACAAAGTATACAAGAAAAGGTAAAGATTTCTTATGGAAGCCTTGATGTTGCATTGGTAAAATGCCAGCCCTTCAGTTTTTGTAAAGGCCAACAGACACATCTAGGCCACATTTGATAGGGAAAGAGAGCACCTTCTTTGAACACCATAGGACACCTTGGTGCATTTGAGTAAATATAGGATGTGACAAAGACTCGTGTTGAATCAGACTGCACTAAGTTCAAATCTCCCATGTGTCTGTCCCTTCATGGGAGCTTAAACATTTTGCTTAATCGCTCTGTAGTTCTACTTTCTTTTTTGTAAACAAAGGTAATTATAGGCCCTTTTGTCTCTTTGTAAAATAGCACAGGTAGGTGTTGTATAAGTCTGATCCAGCTGCCATAACAAAATACCAAGGACTGAGTGGTTTCAAGGATAGAAATTTTCTTACAGTTCTGAGACTGAGAAATCTAAAATTGAGGTACCAGTGGATTTGATTTCTTGTGAGGGCTTTGTTGGCTTGCGGATGTTGGCCATCTTGCTGTGTGCTCACGTGACCTCTTCTCTGTGTGCAGTACAGAACCAGGGACTTTCTTCCTACAAGGACACTACTTCCATTGGATCAGGCTTTACCCTTATGACCTTACTTAACATTAATTACCTCTTTAAAGGCCTTATGACCAAATACATCAGACTGGGGGCTAGGGCTTCAACGTGTAGTCCCTAGCACAGTGTCAGATCCTTAGTAGCACTGGTGAACATTGGTTATTACTAGGATCATATATTGAGTATGATCTTCAAAAAACCATGCTGTGAAGTAAGCATGAGTATTTTCATTTTATCTCCACTTTAGCCATAAGAAAACTAAGGCTCAGAAAGCATGGGTCACATAACTTAGTATAAGCATTCAGGAAGTGGTAATACCAGAATTTAAACTTGGTTCAGGCTGACAGCAATACACAGGCTGATTGTATTCCATACAACACTGCTTCTCAGAATAATGACATTTTAATTCATTATTAGCAACTCACATTCTTACAGTACTTTATAAATTGTAAAGTACTCTCCCAGCCTTTAACTGTTGCACTGGAGAATGTTAGGAGACTAGTTAAAAGGGACAGAAAGGGCAGCCTAGGGGAGAAAGGAGCCAACAGCAACAAAGGTGTTCCAAAAGAAGATCCCATTTGAAGGTGGAAGGGAAAGCAGAACTCAGATGACTTTTCAAGACCAGAGATATAGGCCAAAGGTGCAGGAAGGTGAAAGCGAAGAAAGGGCACACCTTAAGGAAAACAGCAAAGCCAGAGATGAGAGGGGAGTTGGCATCACCGACAACTTGGAGCCACGAAAGGTACCGCAGTCAGCCAGCTGCCTCAGATAACGCCAACAGGCTGGGAACGGTTCAGCGCTAATTACTGTTGCTATAGTCCAGGAGTGGGAGGAAGCAGGATGGTTTCTCTGTGTGAAAGAGAAGTTCATGGTTGCTATCAGAGTGCAGTGGTTTAAGGTTCTGTATCTGGAGGTGGAGTGCCTGTGTGAGCTTGGGGAAAATGTAGGCTTCATTGTGATATGGGAATGATGATACTCCCTGTCTCATGGTGTTGATGTATTAAATAATATATTGGCTGCTGTGTGCTTAACACTGCGCCTCAGACTTAGTAAAATGTTAGCGATGATGATGATGATGATGATGATAGGGTTATTTTATCCCCAGACTAATTACATTTTGGCTAACTATGTAAGTTGAAATCATGACTGCGTCTCTTATACTCCGGATGAGAGAGGTTGGAAGGTGTAATATTCCTATAAAATGATGTTTTATAGGAAATCCTCAGGAAATCCTCAGGAAGACTTAGCACACAGAGTGCCTGAGGTAGTGAAACCAGGATCCATCAAAACCTCAGGTGAATGGAGCAGTCAGGCTCATATCGGGGTTAGGTTGAGTTAAGTATCGAAGCTCTGGGGACATATTAGCAGGATGGTTTCCTAAGGAACATCTCCTGCTATACTGTTAGGTCTATCCACACACTCTCACTCCATGATCCTAGCCAGGAGGTGGTGGCTGAAAGCTTCCAGTGAGGAACCCCTTGCTGCCCTCAGAATATTGGTCCCAAGGAGAATGAAAGAACAAGTGAGAGAACAAAAGTGACAAGAAGAAAGGAGAAGAGGAAGACAGTGAATAAGGCGGAGATCACTCAGAAAGTTTCTCACAGCCAGCACCTTAGGAGAAAGGCATTATGAGTCCCATTTTATAGCTGGAGAGATTGAACAGGGCAAGAAACGGATTGTCCACACAGATCTACTAACTCAGAATTTCTTTCCCATTGTACTAGATTCTGCTTTCCTTCCCACAAAGCAATGGAGCTACCTAAAATGCCAGATAGATCATGGATCTCTGAACTACCAGCTACTACACAAAGAAAAAAATGGCCCTATGGTTGATCCAGTGTGGTTGTTTAGGTGGCTAAAAGTTTTCCTTGGAAAAAAGAGTATTTGTAGTCTCATGTAGTATTATCTTACAAGTGAAACTCACTTATTGAACAACAAAACTGTATGGCTAAACATGAAAGATCATCCGCAAAATAAAGAGATAAACTTCGTGGCTTTTTCTGTTTCCCTTGTGTATATGTGCATAAAATGTTCTACATATATCCATACCATTTTTCCTAATTGTGCATCCGGGAAACTGCAAACTCTGATACTTTATTCTGTGTGTAATTGAGGTCAGCCTCTGCAGAAAACTGGGACATCTCAATTATATAATCCCTGTTCAGTTCACACCATCCTTATTATTTACAGCTTCGATCTTATTCTGTATTGGCCGTTTCTAAAATAAGAGATCTTATATGTACTTGTTCTTAGATGAACTTTGATGATTTGTTACTTTAATTAGAAGAACTTTGAAGTGTCGATGCAAGATAACATGAATGATTTCAAACAAAATATAATTCCTGAATAAAGCCAGCATACACCTCACAGGAGACTGTCTTTAGAAAACAACTATTTTGATCATATATCCTCTAGTAAGATGTTCACTTTTAATTCAGGTGGTCAAGAAGTCTGAGTGTCTTTTATTTCCTCGAGGGATGTTTATATTTGAAATCTGGCACAATCCACTGAATGGCAGTGCATTAGATATAGGGGGAGGAACAATGAAGAAAAAGAAAATATATGAAAATAGACAGATGAATTTGGGAACCTTACTTGCCTTAGGGGAAAAGAGCCATGAAATAGCTGCGAGCACCCTTGAAAATACTGTGTATGTGCCTCATTATGCCACCTAGATTTCCAGCCTGTCACATTCAATGAGGTCTTTGCAAGCCAATGACGCTAGGGCTGTCAGCGTGATATTCTCTAACTTGGGATGGCTCCCACTCTCACCCTTTTGTGAAACTTCCTGAAAAGCAATGGAGGGAGCCTTGCCAGATATTCTTTCTAACAACATTTAATAAGAGTATTTTCAGATTTCAGTAAGAACAGCTCTATACTACTGATGTGCGGGGGCATCCCCACGTTCTCAGTACCATTCAATTTTTTTCCGCGGAAATTACATTTGATTCAACTCAGAGTCACTACAGTGCCTTCATATTCACCACCCTAGTTGCAACTTCTGCATTCTGCTTGATCCGTTTTCCCAGTTAGGTTGTCTCTCTGGCGAGATTCTGACTACCCATATTACTATTAATAATTAATACCAATAGCCCCCCTTTTTTTGAAGGTTGAGAGAGCCTTCTTAGAGGAAGTGCGCATTGTTTAGAAGCAGGGCAGCAGCTGCCTTGGAGCATCTTGAGTTCTTCACGAAATGCTGAGGATTCTGTGTAGTCCTGGAAGGAACAGGGAGTTTTTTCTTTCTCTTAGTCTGTGTGCTCCCTGCTGCAGAAGTGGGTGGAGGTGGTTTCCCTGAGGCCTTCCCAAATTCTGTGCCTTCCTTGGCTTGAGTGCAAAATCACCAACAACAGGACTCAGACCACTCAGTAATATGTCCACTGAAGCCTCCAAAAGCCTGGTAGGGAAACACAGTCATTAGGGGAATAAAGTGGTGTGATGGCTCCTGCTGACATAGCTAGAACGCCAAACCGTCGGAATCAGTGAGGCAGAGACCACTTAGAGGGCTACTCCCCTAAGGAAGAGGACCAATCACCTTTCTTCCTTTAACCTCCTCCCCAATTTCTCTCCAATTTGAAAGGACAGCCACCTGCTACTTACCACCCACTTCCTTCAAGGACCATAAAATTGGATTTTCTATTTTTAATGGATCTAGAGAAACTATTTTGTACATAGAGCTGATCTTCTCACCTCTTATTTTGGCCAATATGATGTATGTTTTTCATGGGGATAAATTGAGATTTAAATCTTTGAAGTGACGCTGATAGGATCACAACAGAGTGACGACAGAGGAAGGAAAGGGAAGACAAGAGAGTCTGAATACAGCACTCTAGTCATGGCACCAAATTATTTTGGGAACAGTATCTTCCTCTTCCTGCCTCTTCTCTCACTCAATGTGTGTCCTTGTTTTCTTGCCTCACACAAATATTCAGATGCTCTCAGTGCCCTCCATTCATTTATTTTCATAGCTATTCAAGGGCAATTATTTCTGTTCACATTTTCCTCTTACTGTTGCTTCTCTCACACCATTAGTTTATGCTATTACATTCCAAGGACCGTGCACTTGGTTTAGGTATATTTTCTGGCAGTATTGTTCTTACTGCTTGATCTCAGAAAAGTCTCTCATTTGCTTTCTGGCTTTCTTTCTCACTTTCTCCCTTCAGTTTAGTACAAAGACTCTGCAATCTGCTTTCAGTCATCACTGTTGACACATCAAAGAAATATGACTTTAATTTTTCAAAGAAAATATGAATCATGTAGTGTTTCCCACACAGACAGTACCCTCCTCTGTTAGCTAGCTGTACAATCTAAAATTCTTAGCTTTATTTTATACACAAGCAATGGTCATATTATTGGGACTGTACCATGCAGAGCACCACCCCACCAGGATATGAGCTCATCTTCTCTGAGAAACTAAGTGGGGTTGAGCTGGGTCAGTGTTTGGAGGAACTCACTTCCAATGAAATCCAAGAGAATCTCAGGAAGGGACAATTCCCTATTCTGGACAATGACCTCCTTCTTTGATGAGAACATTTCAGTTGAAAATGAAAAAGCAATGATAGACCCATGATTGTCACACAAAAACCACTTAATTGAAAATAAACTCCCATTTTATATGGTAACCAAACAAGAAACATCAACTAAGTTGCATAGAAAGTAGGTTCATTAATAGTTCAATTTGTGTGAATGACACAAAGTGAATTAACGTTATTAAGATTTTTTTTCCAAATTAACTATTTCTAAGGTATGTGCTATGGTCAGAACAGTTTCAGTTTGTTTTCTGTGTAGTACTTGACACGAAGTGTTGGTTTTCCTAAGGACGCCCCTCTCATTGCAAGACTTTAAATATCTTTGTGATTCAGTCAGGTACGTATTTCCAAAGACTTAGAGTAAAATGCAGAATATCTGTGAATCAAAATTAACTATTAAACTATTGTGGCAGTACCCAGGAAACAGAACATTTGATGAACTGTAGCATTCCCTTTTCTAATTACTCAAATAAAAGAGTTTATTGTCTGGTGATGATGAGACAAAGGAAGGAGGTAAGAAGTGGCCAAAAATGAATAATCAAGAGCAACATGTAAGCCTGAGTCCTGTAATTACACTATGCCCAAGGTTCCTGTAAATATCACTTGGCTTCAACTCTCTCAATCTCTCATTACTTATGATTGTGTCCCCTGAAGGCTTGTTATCCGACCCACAGTGAGGGGGATGTATTCCAAAGCTGGGGGAATTATTTCTATTGAGTTATGCAGGTGGGTGGGTAAATTTACAGTTGCAGGCATCCAAGAATGTATCAGTGACAGCAAGATTCCTGCAGTTTCATTTCAGCTGCCAAAGAAATGACTCTGCTGAATATTGATTCTGCTCTGCTTTAGGTATTGCCCTTGGAGGCAGTCACCGTTAACAAACACACACGCGGATTCCTACTCATGCATCCCACACAGCAACTGCACATTGCTCTCAAATAAAGTCAGGCAGCTATGTTTTCTGGAATCGTCTCTGGACAGAGAACTATTCTAGATTGTGTGTGTCCTGGTGGTGGAGGATGGAGAATTGTTTCCTAAAAAGTAGAGAACATGTTTTATTAACCTAAAGATAATAATGATTTAGTGAGAAATATAAAATAAAAATAAAAACCTACTAATAAATACAACAAAATGACCAATAAAATATATACAGAAATAATTGAACTGGTACAGTGAAGACATAAATCCCAAGTATTTTCATATGAAGAGAAGGATGAAGAAGGAGAAAGTAAAGGGTGGTTTAGAAAAGATAGTAAATAGCATGACAGGCTTATAGTTAATCTCAAAATAGATTATGGAAAAGCAGACTTTTTACTCATCTTAGAAGAGTGACATGAAATCAATGTTTTAAGGCAAATGGATGTGCTGGGGTAGCATGTTTAAATTGGTCATTCTTTTTAAAATTTTTTTAATGTTTATTTTTTAGACAGAGAGAGAAAGAGAGAGAGAGAGAATGAGTGGGGGAGGGTCAGAAAGAAAGGGAGACACAGAATCTGAAGCAGGCTTCAAGCTGTCAGCACAGAGCCCGACATGGGGCTTGAACTCACGAACTGTGAGATCATGACCTAAACTGAAGTCGGATGCTTAACTGACTGAGCCCCCCAAGTGCCCCAAAATTGGTCATTATTAAAATCTGTGCAATGTTCAACGAGGAGAGGGTTCAAGATGGTGGTTTAGAAAGACCTTGAACTCACCTCCACCATGGACCTACCAGATATAGCTGCTTATAGAACAGTTCTCTCTGAAAAAGACCTGAAAACTAGCTGAACAGCTCCTCCACAACAAAGAATTAAAAAGCCACATCAAGATAAGTAGGAGAGGCAGAGACACAGTTTCACCAAAAACCCCACCCCTGGTGGAACAACCCACATGTGAAAGGGATTTCACAAATATGGAATGTGTCCCCAAGGAGCAAGTGGTTAGAGTCCCACATCAGGCATCCCAACCCCTGGACTTGTGGTTCTATTCCTAGTAATTAATTTTATAAAACTGTTCCTAAAAGTGTGTTTAAATGTGTGCAGAAATATATAAAGATGTTCCCTGCAGCATTATTGTAACAGTGAAAAATTAGGAACAATCTAAATGCCTATCAGTGAAAAATTACTGAATAAATTGTGGTTCATTCATACAGTAAGAATATCAATAAGCCATTAGAAGAATGAGGATCTTCGGGTCTTGACAAGGAAACATGTTTATGACCTGTTGCTAAGTGTAAATCACAAGTGGCAAAACAGTCCATATAATATGATTTTATATATATATATATATATATATATATATGTATATATATGTATATATATATATTTTTTTACGTTTATTTATTTTTGAGACAGGGAGAGACAGAGCATGAATGGGAGAGGGTCAGAGAGAGAGGGAGACACAGAATCTGAAACAGGCTCCAGGCTCTGAGCGGTCAGCACAGAGCCCGACGCGGGGCTGGAACTCACGGACCCCGAGATCATGACCTGAGCCGAAGTCGGACGTTTAACCGACTGAGCCACCCAAGCACCCCATGATTTTATATTTTAGATAAATACACGTGTAAGTGTGTATCTAAATGATGTCATTTTTTTCTTTTTTTTTCTACGCACATTTGTATTTTTAAACTTTTTAAAAATTAAAAGCAACATAAAATACTCAAAAACATCTCGGATGAAGTTGTGACCAAAGACATACCATTTGGCTATACTTATGCCTTTTTAAGGTAGTTTTCCAAGTCAAGCAGTGGACAGACTGTAGCAGATTTAAGGTAGATTAACTCCAAAACGCCATTTTGTAATCACCATCCTCCATCAATAGCTCTTGTGCATCCCCTGGATTACTGCCTTGACCTTCAAACTGGTCTCCCTGCTTCTACTGCTGACCTACTACAACACCCATTTTCAACACAGCAGTCTGAGTAGTCTTTACAACATTTAAATGATATTCATATCACCACCTACAATGGCTTCCTGTCATACTCAATACGAACCCCCAAATCCCTCGCCTGGCCTGAAAGACTTATGTCCTCTTATCTTCCTCTGATGGCATGCCATCCCTGCCTCACTGTGCCACAGCCACCCTGGACCCTTTCATTTGTTCAAAGGCACTGAGTTCTTTCCTTCCATAAGAGCTTTGCACATGCTTTCCACTTCTTTTGGAATGCCCTTTTCCTGCCTCCAAATCCACCCCACTCTTCCCTTTTTCTTGGCTAAGGCACAGCCAGTCTTCCAGATTCAACTTAAATAAGTACCCTCAGAGTAGATTTTCCTGACCATCTTTATTAATTAAATTAAATCTTTACCTGTTTCTCATATTTTCTCATATTTCAGTTTACTCATTATAATTTGTAATCTTATTTTTATACTGTTCTTTATTTAGTGTTTGCTTCTGTATCAGAGCAAGATTCATGCAAGCAAGAACTGCATCCTTAAAACAAACAACGTATAAAACCACTTTCTAGCAGGATACCTGGAAGCATAATAAATATTTTTGAATGAATGAACAAATGAAGGAATAGAACTAGCCCCCTCTTATTGATTCTTACTTTTAAAAGAGCGTTTTTTGGTGAACTTCTGTGAGCATATCAAACTATTCTGAAGTGAACTAGAACATAAAACCAATAAACCATAACATAAAAGTATTTGTGTTAATGAACTAAAGTACTGAACTAAGTAGAAACCTCTTTGGGTGTCACTTACAAAAATAGACTGCTCTTTTCATATGCTTTCAACCTGTAGGAGAGTGGGTGTTGTAACCCAGCTAAGCATTTGTGCAGTTAGAATCCCAATTGCCAGGGGAAGCCAACAGTACCTTTGGTTAAGCTGATCTGTCTCAACTCACATGTTATTTCTGGTAATTTAACCTACCCTGTGGGAACTTATGTCATCTTTTCTCCCCAGTTTATCAGCTTCCTCGAATGGCACACCACCCTTATACCTTTTTAAATAGGACCACAGCTGATCTGTTCTACATCCTCCAAGTTTAGAATTTTCCCTTTGAGGAAGGAGGTGATAAGATGGAGAAATGCAAGAAAATCTCCTACCAAAAATATCAGTTCTCTGGGAGGAGAAAGACGAGCAGAAATCTAATCCTGTGTTCATGAGTCAAGTGATGCTTGCCTTTCTTAGATGAATCTTGTGAAGAGTTTTATTAATGTGCAAACTTTCTTTCCAACCTCCAAAGTTACATTTATCTTGCCCTCATTTACCATTTCCACTAGAAACATCTGCATCTATAATTGATACCTGTTCTGAAAGTGTTTTTACTCTAGGAATTGATTAGGTTTCTTTGAGTTATATGCAATAGAAACCTGAAGATGATTTTTTGAAAGATAAGAAAATACAAAAGAAATGTGTTGAATAGATTCTAAGACATTAGAGAAGACTTGGACAATGAAGCATTCAAAAAGATGAAGACAAATCTGGTCCAAATTCATGAGCTTTTTCCTCTAACCTTCCAGAATCCTTATTGTCTGGTGGTTATGAGTCTTAAGGCAGGTTTCTGATTGGACCGGTTTGAGTTAGGTATCCACTTCAGTGTCCAATCAGGTATTACCAGACAGAACCTCTTCTGTGAATGGAGTGGGCACAGAAAAGGTGCTTGGAAGACATCTTCTGGGTGCTCATCATACACAGCGTACTGTTGAAACATTTTGTTGACAGATAATAAAAAACAACTATAAATATACATGGGTAACTCACTGAGAGACTTTGACAGAGCCATATTTTTTACTTATTAAGTTCTTATTTTTGATTCCAGTATAGTTAACATAAAGTGGTGTGTTAGTTGCAGGTGTACAATATAGTGATTCAACAATTCCATACATCACCCCGTGCTCATCATGACAAGTGCTGGCTTTAATCCCCATCATCTGTTTCATCCATCCCTCCCCCACCAACCCTCTGATAACCATCAGTTTTTTTAAGAGCCATATTTTAATAACAGGGTTCTAGAGTGACATACTTTGATTTTGTCCAAATATAGAGAAAGACATAGGAAACTGAGCACATAGGAAGTCCTTATGTTTGGGTATAGAATGCTGACCTTTAAGCAATATGGTTTCACATTTCTTCAGTTTCCTGTTGGATAGAAGTGTTTTCTAGTGCACATGGTGTATTCATAGTTTTAATTGCCTTTCTCCTTTCTCACTCATCCAAATTCTCATCAATAGTTCTGTTTGTCCTCTTTGGTTCAGTTTTCCTCCCCATTATCTTTGTAACTTCACACTCTGGCTCTTATAATATCACCTATTCCCAAAGATTGACATTGGCTACAAGTCTTCTTGCCTAGGGTTATTTACCTCCTTTATTTCACCCAAATCTTCCTAAAACACTACTTTTGTCATGATGTCTATCTCCTCCAAAACATTTAAACCCTATATCCTCCAAAACATTTAAACCCTCTGTTTTCCTACTTAATGAATTCTCATCTCCTCTGCTAATCTGTTCAAGTCCTTTGATAATTTAGCCATTCTTTACCACACTGTGGCTTCTATTCTTCCTCAGTCTGAATGCTGGGGTCTATCATTTTGACTTCCTTAATGTCCTCCTCCAACTATATTCACCCACCTATTCATACTCGTGGGTCGCTTTTGGTCTTTTATTTCCCTAGAATGCTATCTTTCATCTCTCTGTTCATCTATTGAAATTCACATTTTTATTCTAAGCTCATCTTGAGTCTCAGCCTCTTGTGACCATCTACCCAATGCCTGTTGTCCATCTCATTTTTTAAAATGTTTTTATTTATTTTTGAGAGAGAGAGAGAGAGAGAGAGAGGGCACACAACCTGGGGAGGGGCAGAGATAGAGGAGGACACAAGATCTGAAGTGGGCTCCGTGTTGACAGCAGAGAGCCCAATGTGGGGTTCAAACGCATAAACCAGGAGATCATGACCTGAGCCTAAGTTGGATGCGTAACTGACTGAGCTACCCAGGTGCCCCTGTCCATCTCATTTTTAAGAAATAATTGTTTAAATTTATTATGTATGGCAGCCTTATGAAAGACTATCCTATTCTTTGATGTCTGCACACAGTTTGCAGACTTAACATATCAAAATACGGAAAGGATATAATACTCTCCTATTCATTCATTATTTTCAAGAAATGCTAACTATGTACCTGCAATATGCCTCACATTTTTGTAAACAACACTGATACAAAGAGCAAGATGGGTAAGTGCACCTACTCTCACTGACCCTAATTCTGGTGGGAGAATATAGCTTGCACCCTGGACAAGGGAGGAAGTATAGGAGGTGATGTAAGAGAGATAGGCAGGCCCAGACTGTGTAGGAATTTGAAAACAAGAAGCTAAGGAAAATAGCACGATGATTTCTCCTCCACTTCTCCCCTCTTTCCACCTCCATGACAAGACTAAATAGTATGGATTTTATTGTAAGTGCAATGGAGGAACGCTGAATTCTATGTAGAACAAGACTGTAGGAGGCCAAAAGGAGGAACAAAAAGGACACAAAAAAAATTCAGGGGTAAGATGATGGCTGTCTCAGGCCAGGGTGATAGTAATAGAACTGGAGGAATTGTTTTTGTTTTTTAATTTTTTAAATGCTTATTTATTTTTGAGGGACAGAGAAAAACAGAGCATGAGTAGGGGAGGGGCAGAGAGAGAGGGAGACACAGAATCGGTAGCAGCCTCCAGGCTCTGAGGTGTCAGCACAGAGCCTGACATGGGGCTCGAACTCATGAACCACCAGATCATGACCTGAGCAGAAGTCGGACACTTAATCAACTGAGCCACCCAGGCACCTCAGAACTGGAGGAATTGTTATATGTGTTTATGTGTGACCTCTCCTACCATATTAAAAAACCACCAGAGACAAGTGGTGTATCTTAACCCAGGAGGTACTATACAGGTAAAAGCACATAGCAAATGTTCCATGTAGAGCTGTTGGCAAAATGGTTGAATTTAATTTTATTGTCGCTTATTTGAAAGAATGATTTGTAAGAGAGAATGCCGATGACATATACTGGATGAATTGACCATTCTTTTCATTGAATATTTCCCTTCATCATCATGATGGGTACCTGACTATTTATTTGTTAGATTTTTCAGATACAATGATATTTAGCCAAGACAGACCCAGACTACTAAACCGAAACTTCCCTAACCTTTTCAAATTTTAGATGTGTCCTCAATGTTTCACAATAATTTAAGGACTTTTAATAAGAAAATCTCAAGGCAATGCTAGATATTTTGTCATCCCACAAGTATGTTTCTTTTTAGCCCAATGTGTTTGCTTATGTATATCTAAATACCATGGTAATGTTGCAAATAATTATATACTCCCCAATGTATAGTTGTTGAGTAGGATGTGCCAATGATTAAAAATCTATGTATGGAAATAAAACTGCTGCTTATGAAGACTGCTAAGTCTCAAGACCGTGCTTGGGTGTGTAATTCATATTTCTTTTTATAACTGGCTCTTTGAAAATGAACTTTCCCCAAGTAACTTTTAAAAAAAATTAAATGCTCACAAGAGAAAGACATTCATATAAGTAAGTTGACCCAAACATCTAGGTACTCTGTTCCTCAGAGAGCAATGATATGGCTGGTAGAAAACCTGGAATATCCGGTTTCTAGTGCAGAGCTCTTCTGCAAAAGTTACAGTTAAGGCAGAGAAAATGAAATAATAGATACAAAACCACTTTGAAGAATTCAAAAAATTGTATACACATTTGGCACTCTTTATCAGAACAGCTTTTCAATTCTTCATTTAGACTATGTCCAAGCTCTTGGATTCTAAAGAGTTTATTTGGAACTGTCCATTAAATATCAAAATTCATTTCACCAGCCTGAACATCTTCTACTACCTTGTTTTCATGGATAGAAGTAATTTTCAGTGGTAGGAATTTCCTTCAACTATGTCTACAGATACCATTTTCAAAACATACTTTTCTAACTAAGGGGTTCACTATCAAAACATTTCCTAGGCCTCAATTATGATCCTGTTGAAATCACAGTGTCACACAATTTTAGAGGTGAACAGGGCGCTGGTGACCATGTAGTTCAAGTCCCTCATTTGTCATTGAGTAGCGGAAAGCAGGATGTGTTCGTATAATAGAGGGAGTGGATGATTGAAAGGGGATCTGTGTGCTCTGTCTTCACAGTAAAAATAAACCCAGTTTACTGACCTACCTGGACTCTTTGGCAGCAGCGCTGAGATTCAACCTCAGGTCTCCTGAAACTGAGGCCAGTTCTTCTCACCCACAACCTGCTTGTTTACCCTCATTTTATTGTATTGTTGAAATCATGTCTTAACTATAAAAAAAAATCGGGGTGCCTGGGTGGCTCAGTCTGTTAAGTGTCCGACTTTGGCTCAGGTCATGATCTCTCGGCTTGTGAGTTGAGCCCAGCATTGGGCTCTGTGCTGACAGCTTAGAGCCCGGAGCCTGATTCAGATTCTGTGGCTCCCTCTCTCTCTGTTTCTCCTCCGCTCACACTCTGACTCTCCTCTCTCTCTCTCTCTCTCTCTCTCTCTCAAAAAAAAAAATAAATAAACATTAAATTTTTTTAAAAGAAGGAAAACACTCACTGTTTAAAAAAATCAAATAAAAACGTTTCTGTGAATTTACTCTGTTCCAGGAGCTGTTCCAGGCACTCTGTCTATTAAATTGTTTAATCATCACCCTACAACCTGTGAAGTACATACCATTATTACCATTGTACAGATGAGAAAACTGAGGCATAGAGATGTCTGGTTATTCATCAAAAGCTACTGAGTGATAAAGTACAAATATGAGTCCACACAATACAGAGACTAAATACTTGTCCATTACTTTATTTATGGCTATACAAAATAGTTAACTCAAAATTATAATAAGACTTAAGGAATCAAACAAATTATGTTCTTAAAAATGAACTGTCTATGAAATTCTGATAATGGCTGCTTCTTGTTTTAGAATAATAATTTATCTTTCAGCATTAAAAGTTTAAATATATCATCAAAGAGGAGAGATACTTTGCTAACGTTGGGAACATATTTCTTAATTCACAGATTTTTGTGAAGGCTTCATCTGTTCCAGTCTTGTCATTGACCCTACTTATCAACACAGTATTTAGAACATGATAGGAGCTCAATAATATCTGTTGGATAAATGAAGGATTTAAGTGTTGAATGAATTATTTAATTACAAATAAGTTTTATGCCTAAAATTGTTAAAGATCTTTATTAAGGCCAATCTGGGACCTGAAATGACATATGTAGCCTCCCCCAAATATTACCTAATTACTAAAACATACTTAACAGAATAAGCTTAAGCATTATAGATATTATTAAATGAGTTTATAAGTAATTTTATTGTCTTTCTATAAGTCTTATATGCGTTGAACTATACTTTTTATATTTGGAACATCATGAGAACTTACTATGAGAAAATGGAATTTTTTAAATCAAGTTTGTACTATCAACATATTTTTTCTTAATAAATAAGTTTTCCACCTTTGAAATCAAGCGTATTTAATAAATACAGATCAATTTAATCCACAGATTGAGAAATGTTTGCCAAGAGAAATATAAACAAGATAGTTCTCTCTCTTCTTCCTCTCCTCACTCCAACCCCTCCTCAGTCTTTCTTGAAAGCCAGAGTGATAACATAGGGAACAAATAAATAGCTTTATCACGGTTTGTTCTATGTTCTCCCCAGAATATTTAAAATTTAATTATTGACTGAAAAAGAGCCTTCACCAGGAATTAGTTCAGAACCCTTATAGATGCTCTGGACTGAGGCCCTATTAGCCTTCATTGGATCCTTTTTGTCAGAGTTTCTTTCTCCCATTCTTAGAAAGTGATTTTCTGGTTTCTTTGAAACACGTGGTGTGCAGTTTTTTAAAAGTGAATTTTGCAACCATTTCTCTTCTTCCTCCATGATACAGGAAGGGCTTCCCATGTTTCAGAGAAGGATCTGCCAGACGACACCATGAAGGCCAACCTTTTATTCCTGGTGGGCCTTCTGAGGGGACCTTGGTGCTGTTGAGAAGTACACACTCCACAGATGACACCATTTTCTCTTCCAGAAACTCCTGACCCTAGTATCACTGGGTTGTAACCTTACAGAAATAGAAAAAGTGTGAACATCCTTCCTCTGATCAGCAGTGTGGCATGCTGCACAGGCTCTCAGAGCTCGTAAAAGATGTCTGCTGGCCAGTTCATCACAGTGTCTGTGTGCACTCCATTAGCTATGCTGTAAGGAATTCCGCTTGCTCTTTGTGTTCTGTGAAGCAGAACAATAGGTCACTCTCCTCTGGAATAGCTGCTGATGCCTTCAAAGTTCAGTCAAAGCCCACATTTTTTCCCCTCTGAATAATGTATGAGCATGGTTCACCCACGTGCTGCTAATCTAGTAGGGAGGAAACTTCCAACAGCTTTCAGCCGTCTTGTCTGATGTCACTGAACAAACTCACTGGTTCAAACAGGAAGACCTGTGGTCTGACTTGGTTTGGCAGACAGCTGTGATGAAAAAGTGGAAGTGGGAGAAACCTAGATGCATATCCATGGGCATGCAGCAGTCAGGAATGCTGACCTTTAAGACAACATCCAATCTAATATCACTTACCTAATATCACAGGCTCTTTTCAGATGGAAAGGTGAGCCCTGCTTCCCCCACACAGAGCAGTCAGTAGATGGTCTGTTGAGGAAGGACCTCCACCATTTCCCTTTCTGAAATTCAAGGCCCAGTCAATGGTCAGCTCTCAAGCCTTATCATTCTACCTGGTCAGTGGCCCCAGTGAGAGGCAACCTCCATCATTTACCTGTGTATTTGTTTCCTAAGGCCACCATAACAAATTACCACAAACTGGGTGGGTCAAAACAACAGAAATTTATTCTCTCACAGTTCTGGAAGCTGTAAGTTCAAGATCAGGTTGTTGACGGGGCCATGCTCCCTCTGAAGGCCCTAAAAAATATTTCTTCCTTGCCTTTTCCAGCTTCTGGTGATTTCTGATATTCCATGGCTTGTGACAGCATAACTCCAGTCTCTGCCTCCATCCTCAAGTTTCCATCTTCCCTGTGTGTCTTCACATACCTTCTCATAAGGATACCCATCATTGGATTTGGGTCTACTAGAATCCAGTATGTCCAAATCTTAACTAAGTACATTTATATCTAAATAGGCCACATTCTGAGTTTCTGTGATGACATAAATTATATGGGGATGCTATTCAACCCAGCATAACCTATAAAAGTAGAAAAGTGACCCACAATTTGTAGACGCTGCTCTCATCCCTAGAAATGTCTAAAAAGCATGCTTAATGCCTAACCATTCCTGAGAAGGGAGGTGAAGAGACTTCTAAGGGTTATATCCCCCTTCCTCAGGCAGAGGGAAGCACATCCATCCATGCCTGCACACCTGCTGACCTTCTAGATAGAGTGTCTTTCCATCCAGATAGGTTATCAAACCACATCCTTCAAAGTCTCCTCTCATACCTTTTCCATGAAGCTGTTTTTTTTCAGAGGGTATTTATTCTTCTTACAAACCCATAATTCAAGGAAGAGCTTTATGGATTTGGAACTTCTTGAAGTCCCCAAAAAATCTACTTTCCCAGGATTTTTATGTAGGAGGGCCACAGAGCATCCAATGAAGAATCATAAAAACTCAAAGTTTGAAGGAACTTTAGGGGCCAGACAATCAAAATTTTATGTAAAATGTCACCGTGAATTTTTAGTTAGTACCTTAAGTAGGAATAACCAAGAATAGAATCTAAGATATTTATGTAGGGAAGAGTCTCTAAAGATAAAAAAAAAAAAACTCTATCATAAGGAGAGTAGGCAAGCCTAAAGCAAGCCTCATCTATTTTATAATTTTGCCTCAAATTGTTCCTAAAGCTCACAGTGACCTCTTTCCATTATCTCCATTCTTGTGCACCTAAAACTCGATGTGGGTGTTTATCCCCTGTGTCATAGTTTGCCAATATCTGCCCTATTTAAACTTAAGTCTTCTAAGAGTGAAGGAATGTGAGGGGGTGGGGTGTGAGAGCACTGCCTGTGTTTGGGCTCCAATGCACACACAGGCTCTCTCATGCCCTGCAGAGTGATTGGAGAAAAGCAAGAACTGCATTCTCTAGAACAGTGGCTATAAATTTGAATGTCAGAGCAAAATTCCTCTAGCTTAACAGCTTTCTAGTCCCTTTTTAGACTTCTTTCATCAATATGTAATTCTTCCTGGGGCATCTGGGTGACTCAGTCTGTTCAGCATCTGACTCTTGATTTCTGCTCAGGTCATGATCTCAAGGTTCACAGGATCTAACCCTGCATCAGGCACTGTTAGCACAGAGCCTGCTTAGGATTCTCTCTCTTTCTCTCTCTCAAAATAAATAAATAAACTTTAAAAAATGTGTAATTGGGGCACCTGGGTGGCTCAGTCAGTTAAGCTTCCGACTTCGGCTCAGGTCATGATCTCACGGTCCATGAGTTTGAGCCCTCATTTGGACTCTGTGCTGACAGCTCAGAGCTGGGAGTCTGCTCTGGATTCTGTGTCTCCCTCTCTCTCTGCCCCTCCCCTGCTCTCTCTCTCTCTCTCTCTCTCTCTCAAAAATAAAAGGAAAAATTTAACGTGTAATTTTTCCTATCAGTTAGAATACTTTCAATTGTGACTAATGAAAGACCCAAGTAAAAGTGGCCTATAAAACAAGGGATATAAAACAAGCGATTCTTATATAGCAAGAATTCTTGAGACTGGACAGTTTTCAAGGTTGGTTAATTTAGTAGCTTAATAACCTTAAAGACCTGGGTGCTTTTTGTCTTCCTTCTTTAGCTTGTTCCCCTTTCTTCTTTAGCCATGTTCCCCTTGTGGTTTCTTTCTTTTCTTTTCTTTTTTTTAAATTTATTTTTGCGACAGAGAGAGACAGAGCATGAACAGGGGAGGGGCAGAGAGAGAGGGAGACACAGAATCGGAAACAGGCTCCAGGCTCTGAGCCATCAGCCCAGAGCCTGACGCGGGGCTCGAACTCACGGGCCGCGAGATCGTGACCTGGCTGAAGTCGGACGCTTAACCGACTGCGCCACCCAGGCGCCCCACCCCCCTTGTGGTTTCAAGATGGGTGAGGCAGATTCAGGTAACACATGCAGACATGAAGACAAGGGCCAGCTTCATGGGTATGCAGTCAGTATGCTTGTTTATGGCCCCAGGGTCATAATAGTGCCATGCATGAGGGCTAATGCTCTATGGTTGCCATCTTGAAATTCTTAATAGTTTTACTTTGGATTTGTGTTTTGTAAGTGAAGTTCAATGGGACAAAGGAGCAAAGGACCAAGAGTTTGGAGCCTTGACTCATGTGCAGTCCTGCCTCACCATGTGGGTTGAACCAGTTTTAGATCACCTGCTCCCTGAACCCTGCCCCAAATACTTCCACCCCTTGCCTCCAGTGGGGTTCTGAGTATTGATGTGGGTAGGGTCAGGTAATGTGAGTTCTGCATGCTGAGTTGCTGGGTGAGGCGCCTATGAGGTTACCCATCCCTAAATAGCAAGTAAAAAAATACCATGGCAGGTAGAGAGAGACAGTAGAAGAAATGAACAAGGATCTTCATATTTTAAGTCTTTACTGAGCCCCACAAATTAGATAGCTGCTCCTAGTGCAGAGATCCAGCAAAAGAAACAGACCACTATGTATCTCTTTTTCTAGCAAAGGAAGTCTTTTGGAGACACTCCCAATAGATTCTAGTTCTCCAAAGCCCAGAGTAAGAGCATATGTTCACACCTAAACCAATGACTGTCTGGTGATTAAGACTACTGTGATTGGCATAGACCAATTGAGATTCACCTTTCGGCCAGGGATGGTCTCTATCCCTGAACCCATGGCTGTTCCAAATCTCAGAACAAAGTCAGAGATCTGTAAGCAAGGAAATATAAGAGTGAGGTGAAGTGGAAGGTGAGATCTACATAAAAACCGATAGTGTCTGTCACACTCTTCCCTTCCTGATTCAGCTCTCTTCTCATTCTGTCATATTAACTACGGAGGCCATAAGGATCCTCAGAAATAAATAAACCCAATGCTTTTCTATTTGTTTGAACAGTAGGAACTATTTTTATCCATGAAATCACTCCGTGACCCTCAACATCAGGAGGCATTAAGAATAGTAAAAGGGAGCTACTTTGGTGGAAACAGATGAGTGTTGCTTGGGTCCTTATAAATTAGGAAATTATTATCCCTAAATGAAAGTCTATCAGACCAATTCAGTGGTGTCTACTTAAGTGTTGTGCTCTGAAACATCTTTCTGTGCTACTTAAGTTTAGTCTCCTAAGGTCTCAAAAATATTCTAAAAATTGGTGTTTGGCAAGATACATGTGCACTGCAGCTTATTTTCTGACTAAAGTGCAACATTTTTCCTCTTTCAAGGCATATGAAATGAACTAACCTATTAGGAAGTGCTATGATAACAATAAATGTTTTTCTAGTTTAATTCTTCTTTTATCTAGTAGTTAGCATCTCCTCATGCCTTCTGATAGTTGGCCTCTGTACTTAATTTCTAAAACTCCAGAATTACATTAAAATCATTAAATGTTCAGGTTTGGATGACTTCTTTGACCAGCACAGGCAGGAAACTGAGCTGGGAATTGATTTTCTTTTCCTTTCTTTCCACATCAAACTCAGCTTCTGGGAAGGGAGATCGTATATCTTTCTTTCATCATTGTCCGGGAAGATTTTTACGCCAACTATTCAGTACCCAGCCACTCAGGTACACTCCCACAGAAGTACAAACGCAACCAGCTGAAAATGTCGGGAAAGGAAATCCAAACCTGATGGCACACTTGGGCTTCACAGAAAACATTTGGCAACTTGGAACGGCTTCAACAGAGTGCGTCCTAACCCTTCCACATTCCATCCGTCACTTAAACACCATACAAATTCACACACCGCAAGCCTCACCCGAAAAATACACACTGTAATCCACAAAACTGCACCCCTGTGTCCACAGAGTCAGAGACAGAGTGGATTTCATCTGCACAAAAATTCTGAAAACAAAGGCCAGAGTCTGAGGTTTTCACCACAAAGTCTCCACCAGGATTAACACAGCCCACCTGAGAAAGAAATGCCTCACACAAGATTCACTGAGCACAGCTAGTGGAAGGGGAGGAAGGCCCCTAAGACTCACACAGGCCGCAGTGTCTTACTGGCCATTTTGTAATTCTCGGAATTAGACTTTAGTTCGGTGAGGTGTGGTGTACCGAGGCTGGAAATCTTTTTATGGTGTCTGCTAAGGTTTCTTAGCTTTGCTCTAATCGTAGCCCAATGGCATCAACTAACCAAGGCTGGTTATCTGGAAGGAGTGGACAAAGAGAACAGGGCACAGGTTAGTACTGGAAAACAAAGAAAATGTAAACCCTTAACGTACTTTATTGCTTGAGCAATACTTTTATTATAAAGAAGGATACGGTGGAAAACAAGAAACACACTTTGACCTGCTTTTTTCTAGACCATCACAAGACTGCCAAGCTGGTTCCAGCATTTCCAATAGCACTTAAGTATGGCGGAGACGCATACATCTCAAATCATAAAATAACAATATAGGATCACACCCGCAAAACTGCTTTGTAAACTAGGAAGATCATTTTCTTGTTATTTGGTCCAAACTCCTCATTTCCAGAGTCAAACTGAAACCCAAACTGGGTGAGTGACTTACCCTTGACTTCCAGTCTCCTGGCCTTCAATCTAGTCACCACAAAGCAGACAGATCTAAAAACAATAATGCAGAGCTTAGCTAACCCTGTCAAACACATTATTATGCATGTAATATTGGTAATTACAATCTGTCCGGAAACCAAACATCATTAACTACAGTAAATTGTGGACGGGTGTTCTTTGAAATAGTCATTTTCCTTGGATCATTCAAGTGATTTTGGAACTCGTAGAACAGAGATGTATATCATTTGCCTTCTGTGTCCACTCAGCATCTGCCTGAGTCTCTGTAAGACAAAGGGATAGTAGTAGTCACAGACTGGTGAGGCACATGTGATCCAAAGCTTGAGGAAGCTTGTTACTGTTGCCCTTTAAAGGGCATGTTTACCATGGGCCCTCAACCTTCCCAGGTAGTCTGAGCTGTGCCAGTGGCATGGTCATCTTGGCCCCCAGCCATCAAGTGTGGGGTGACAAGTCCAGCAAGAAACCATGGCTTGAATAAAGAGGATGAGTCACAGAGAAATTAAAGTTCTATGTTATTTCATTGTTAGTGTTGAGAGCGATCATGGGTCAACAGGGAACAATTTCTAGTCAAAGAGAGGACTACTTTATGGAGGGGTATTTCTTTGATTTTGTTCTATGTAAAAAATAAATAAATGAGATGTGCATATTTGGCCCCCAGTTTTGCTGATTCCCTGGGATAGCCTTGGTTATAAATTGAACATAAGTATGTTTTTGACCTGATATTTCTTGGCTATAGCATGTAATATAGTCAGTCCTTCAAGCTATGGGATTTCTAGTACCAAGGGGTCAGCTTACTTGTTTAGTAAAGGGCCAGACAATAAGTATTTTAGGCTTTCGGTCCCTAGTACTACTGTACTACTCAACCTTATCGTTCTAGCATGAAAACAGCCACAGACAATTTGTATACAAATGAGCATTGTTGGGGCATCTGCGCGGCTCAGTCAGTTAAGCATCCAACTTCAGCTCAGGTCATGATCTCAGCGTTTGTGAGTTGGAGCCCCACTTCGGCTCTGTGCCAGCTCAGAGCCTGGAGCCTGCTTTGGATTCTGTGTCTCTGTCTTTCTCTGCCCTTCCCTCGTGCACACTCTGTCTCTCTCTGTCTCTCTCAAAAATAAATAAACATTAAAAATAAAAAAAAAAAAAGAAATGAGCATTTCTGTGTTCCAATAAAATTTTATTTGCAAATCAGGCAGCTGGTTGGATTTGGCCACCTTGGAGTTATCATTTGACAACCTCTGCTCTAATAGGTCTGAAGTTTCTAGACTCACTATAGGGAGTGAGAAGACAGATCTTGATGGGTCCTGAAAGGCTTTCAACCTGGAAGAGAACCATGGAAGAGTGGAAAAAAGAGGTCAGAGTTCTATGCTTTAGTCATCATTAGGAGTCTGGGGAAGGAGATATTTGGGAAGTTCTAGTCACAGCAACAGTCCACTGAGGTCCCCCTAGAAAGGTTCCAAATCCTCCATGTATGAGAGAATTGGTTGAGCCGATTCTTTTACCACATTCTGTGAGTTCTTTTTACCAAAAATAGAAATCATTTGAAGGAAGTTTCACCTACTTTCTCTGTCCCACTGCCAGTTTGAAAACAAGCTGAACCTCACTTGACATGGTTGTAGATGCCAATGAACATGTATATTTTGAGTTTATACCCCAGAGTGTGATTCAATATAATTCTGGCCAGGGCAATGTAACTTGTAGGCATGGAGACCTAGAGTTTGAATGGCTCAAGCTTCTGCTTTGTGCATGTGCGCGGGCGCATATGTAACAGAAAGCAATACCATCTGACTAAATGGTAGGCTTAGTGCCAGATGCCACTCCAGCTGAGACAGGCACACAAGCCAGCAAGCTAACCTCAGCCTCCACTTCCTCCTCCTCCAAGAATCTATTAAAAGACAGAAAAGGACTGTTTAGCATCAGAGAGTGGGACATGAAGCTCAAGAGTATGTTCTCCAGTGTCAGAAATGCAGCAGCTGCAGCCCCATTTGAATGACAATCCTTGCTGCTGCGGGGGGGGGGGGGGGGGGGGGCAGCACATCCCAGAAGTCAGAGAGGGAAATGGCAGGACTTCCAGGATGTGGAGATGAGACAGAAGTGGGACAAGGAGCTCATTATAGAGCCTGGAGACAGCTGCAGGGAGGAGGAAACCTTCTATGCTGCTGTTGGTCCGTGTCTGTCCTCTGTCTATCTCTGAAAATGTATAGCTTGATGCTGTTAGGTAAAACTTAGAAAAAGTAAGGGAAGTGACAAGGATGAAGGCTTTGAGCCATGCTGCAGAAGAGGCAAAAGTCCCAGGGGCTCCGAAGTTTGCCAGTTCTTCCTAATGTTTGCCTTTATAGACACAAAGTGAATTGTTTATCAAGTGAAGAGTATCTTTACATTAAATATACATTATAGAAATTTTCACACTTAAAAGCACATACTAGAATGTATAACAAACTTCTGTGTATCCACTATGCAAACCTACTGAGTACTTGCACATCTACCATACTTGTGTCATTTTTTTTAGAAGAAATAAATATTACAGATACAGTTCAAGCCCCCTGTGTATCACGTCTCCTCTGCTGTGTTCTCAGAGGCAACTGCAATAGTTCCTGCATTTGGTGTGTATCTTTCCCAAGCACACTTTAAGCTTTTATACATGCTTAATATACACAAATAATCTATAGTTTTTGCATGTTTTTACTTTTAATAAAAATAGTATTATAGCATATATGATATATATGTATATTTTATATATGTTTATATATATATAAATGGTTTTCATATATATATATGGTTTTCAACCTGCTTTTTTGTATCTTATGTTTTGAGAAACTTCCTGTATTGGTATCTAGAACCTTAATTCCTACATTTTAACTTTTGTATGGTATTCTGTTTTATGAATATACACAGTTAAACTGGAGACTGGACATTCATTAAATATTGAAAAAGGTATTTTACTGTTGGGGCACCTGGGTGGCTCAGTCAGTTAAGAATGCAACACTTGATTTCGAATCTGGTCATAATCCCACGGTTTGTGAGTTTGAGCTCCACGTCGGGCTTTGCATGGAGTGTGGAGCCTGTTTGAAATTCTCTCTCTCTCACTCTCTCTCCCCTCTCTCCTCTCTCTCTCTCTATCCCTCCCCCACTTATGCTTTCTCTCTCTCAAAAATAAATAAACTTTAAAAAATTGTGTTTTTTTTTTACTGTATTTTACTGTTTCCTATGCTTCATACTGTTTTATGCTCTGAGTATATAGGAGTGAATAAATAGACGGTTTTCTGCTCTCATGGAATTGACCCTCATGGAAGGGGAGAGTGAAGAGGAGAGGAGATGCAAATTTAGAAAGCCTCTTGGGGGCACCTGGGTAGCTCAGTCAGTTAAGCATCCTACTTTGGCTCAGGTCATGATCTCGTGGTTCATGAGTTTGAACCTTGCCTTGGGCTCTGTGCTGACAACTCAGAGCCTGGAGCCTACTTCAGATTCTGTGTCTCCCTCTCTCTCTGCATCTCACCTGCTCACCCTCTGTCTCTCTCTCTCTCTCAAAAATAAATAAACAATAAAAAATTAAAAAAAAAAGAAAGCCTCTTGGAGGAAGGCCTTTCTGAGTTGGAAAGTTTTGAATGAAACCAAGTGGTTTCTAAGTTTTTGTCACCATAAAAAATGCTGTAGTCATGTGGTCTGACACAGCATAAACAATGCTGTAGGCACATATCTGTGACCACTGTGGGTATCTCTTTGTGAAAGTAAAGACACACATTCCTGGGCAGGGTTGTGTAACATTTTTTGTGTATAGAAAATGAAAAAATATATATGGCATACTTATGGAATCAGGTGAGTATCCAGAAAGAACCAACACAAGACTTCAAGCCACTGTCAGCCTCTCCCTCCCCACCTGTCCCCAAGGCTCCAGGATCAAAGTCCCAGCACACAAGTGACCTGTGCAGAGCTCACAGTGCCATCTGTGGGAAGTCCTGCTCTAGGATGGAAATCCTGGACAAAGGAGTGGAAGTATCTTCAACCTTAGGAGATAATGCCAACTATGTCTTCCTCAAAGTGGCTTTACCAATTTACACTGCCCTTCAACAGCACACAAAACTTTCCATTTCATCATTTCACCAGAAGGTGACATTATGAACTTTTAAAATTTTGCCAAATCTGTTTATATTTGCTTCTCCATAATTATTTTTCACCTTGAACACCCTTTTTTTAAAAAGTTTATTTATTTATTTTGAGAGAGAGAGAGAGAGAGAGCTCATGTGTGCTCACACATGCAAGTAGGGGAGGGGCAGAGAGAGAGGTAGAGAGAATCCAAAGCAGGCTCCACACTGTGCAGAGCCCAACAAGGAGGTTCATTCTCATGGAACCATGAGATCATGACCTGAGCTGAAATCAAGAGTTGGACGCTTTAATCAACTGAGCTACCCAGGAGTCCCTGAACATCTTTTCATAAAGTGATTGGTCAATGTTGTTTCCTGTTCTGGTATTTATATCTTTTTTCTCCATTTTTCTACTGTGCCATTAGTTTTTTTCTTATTAATGTCTGGAACTACTTTATATAATCCAGTTACTAATCTTTTGTCAGTTGTATGCAGATATCACCTCCCAGTCTGTGGCTTGTCTTCTAATTCTGCTTATTAGTACTTTTTGTTCTGTGGACATCTTAAACTTTGTTGTAAAATCTGGTCATATTTTCTTTTAGGATTTGTGCATTTTTGTCCTGTTTAAGACTCCTTCCCTGTCTTGAGGTCATGTGGTAGTCTTGCATATTTTCTTATGAAAATTTTCCTGTTTGCATCAAAGGCTTAACTTTGTCTGGCATTGATTTCCTGAGATTCATATTAATGAGGTTTATTTATTTATTTTTTTGTGGTGACTACTGGTCCTGGGACCACTTACTGAATTGTCCTTCATTTCCCCATTGGCTTACAGACCACCTTCACAGGCATGCAAGCCTTCCTTTTTCAATGTATGCTCCTTTATTTGAGAAAAAGGTCCTGAGAGCAACATGTAGCACCTTGATATGAGGTTTCTTGATGGCCTGTGAGTTGGCTCTTGTGCTGCCCGACACAAGAGCCAGGAGAAATGCCAGTGCTGGAGGGGATCTCTCTTTGAGCATTTATGACTTGTGGTGATTTAACTTTGGGAGAACTTTTTGACTCAAGACCTATTTAAAAAATTTAAGTGAATTAGTCATACCAAAGCTCACGTGCTATTATCATGAGCTCCAGCCTCAGAACTTCAGAATGAATCTCAGCCAAGATACAGTGCGTGCCCTGTAGTTCTCTACAGACTAGAGCCAACCATCAAATTTCATATATTCCAGGTTTGAGAAATGTAATTAGTTGACCTACAGTAAACACACTTTATCACTTATGGGTGTTTTGCTCTGTTTCCTGCAAACTGTGAGACACGTGCATTATAATCCTCATACATTATTAAAACAGTTTGTTTTCTTAAAAAAAATAGCTTGCCAGAATAATATTGGAATTAAACCAGAAATTCAACTTTCTGGACTTAAAAATGGCACAAATCCAAACCAAGATTCAGAAAAAAAATAAATGAAATAACAACCCTCAGCTATTTAAATTAATATACCACCACCACAACAAATTAGCAATTTGAAGAAAAACTTCACAATAACCTTACAGTAGAGGTTTCTGTTAGTGGAAATACCATGGAAATGGTAACAAAGGAAAAGAGAGTGGAATCAATCCTTTACTGGACACCTAGTATCAATCAGTCACCACAGAAAGCACTTCTATATATCCTGTGCCATTGAAAACTTATCACAGCCCTCAGACAAATTTTAAATTTTCCACTTTAAGGATGAGAGATAGTTTTTTTTTTTCAACGTTTATTTATTTTTGGGACAGAGAGAGACAGAGCATGAATGGGGGAAGGGCAGAGAGAGAGGGAGACTCAGAATCGGAAACAGGCTCCAGGCTCTGAGCCATCAGCCCAGAGCCTGACGCGGGGCTCGAACTCACGGACCGCGAGATCCTGACCTGGCTGAAGTCGGACGCTTAACCGACTGCGCCACCCAGGCGCCCCAAGGATGAGAGATAATATTTAAAAATCTTGGTAAACCCGTCAAAGGTGCAGAGCTGGTAAGCAGTAGTGTAGGGATCCAGATTCAGATCCAATGTTGCCCAATGGCTTTGCTCATCCATTCTCCACCATGGTTTCTGATTCTAGCCCTTGGCTGTGTTACTGTGAGGAGAGTCATTCAAATAGCCTCATTCGTTTCAGGACCAGGAATCAAGTTGAAGCTTGGGACCGGAAATGCGTGACATCTCCGAGGCTGTCCTAAGTTTCCTCTGGAGTAGACCCAACCTCTGGCTGACCTCAGAACCACCCAGCCTCTGACCTGACACTCAAAATTCACCCAGAATTGTGGCATCCTGTCATCCGGTCATCTTTAAGCTGGGTCAGTGTGACTCCATTCCATATTATAAGCCCCATGATCCTCCCCAAATCTCAAGGGCCAGATATACATTGGGATATAGGATGTTGAGTTGTAGGAAAATAACATAAATAATAAAAATAATAAACAACAAAAAATAATACCAATTATTGCAGAAGACGTCTACAGGTGTGAGGCAGCAACTTGTAACCTTATAATTATATTGGTATTTCTGATGTGGAAGAAATGAATATTCGTATTAAATAGGGTAAAACAAGAAAGTAAATAGGACTGTCAGTTCAGGTAAGACTTTGCTGCTATATGAGTTAGAAAGACTTTTGGTGTAGAGTTTTGAGGATTTCAGAATTACAGATTCTGTGCCTGTTTTTTTTTTTGTTTTTTGTTTTGTTTTGTTTTGTTTTTGTTTTTTTTTAAACAGGATGCTTCTGGAAAACTATACTGTTACCATTTTCAGGGGAGTAAAAGAGTAAATATGACATAAACCTTAAATCATATTTTGCTGTCAACAAAACTTTTCACACATTATTTCACCCCCAGAGTAACAATGTGAGAGATTTTTATTCTGTTTTATTGATGAGGCTGTTCAAGTTCAAAGAGCTTGAGAGTCTTGAAGAAAGTCACATAGCCAGAAAATAGTAGGACTGGAAAACACTTACATCCTCTGAACTCTATATGAAATCTGACCAAATCTATAGGTTCTATTTCCAATTTCGCCCCTTTCTGCTGTGGGACCTTGCAAGCCACTCAAGCAGGAAAAACCCAGTCTCCCTCCCAGTTTCCTTCTTTACTCTCACATGACTGCCACAGTCACAACACTTCTGAAGCCAGCTATGCAGGGTCTTTTCCCACACTAAGCAATTCTGGAGATAACATCTGATCTCACATGTTAAGGGCCCAGTTAAAGGGGGTTAAGTATTCCCCCCAGTTCCAATACCAATTGCAAGTCTAGGTTGTTACCTGTGCTTCTGACTGATCAGCTATGAATTAGAGGTTCCTACTACCCCCTCTTTATATTTGATTAATTTGCTAGAGGGGCTCACAGAACTCAATAAAACAATTTACTTACTATTTATAAGCTTCTTATAAAAGTATATGATAAAAAGATACATATGATGGTAGAGATGCAGAGCAAGGTCGGTAGAAAGAGACCTAGAACTTCCATGCCATCTCCCAGCACCTCCGTGTGTTCACCAACCCGGAAGCAGACTCACTTCCAACCACATACATTTGGGATTTTTATGAAGGCTTAATCATGTAAACATGATCTATCATGAACATCTTTTCCAACCCTGCTTCCCTCTCTGGAGAACGTGGGGGTGTGGCTGGAAGTTCCAAGCCTCTTTTTTTTTTCCCAAGCCTCTAATCATGGCTTGGTGTTTCTGTTGATCAATGCCATCCAGGAGTCTACTCAGAGTCACCTCATTAGAACAAGAGACCCCTATCATCAAGGAAATTCCAAGGGACTTAGGAGCCCTGTGTCAGGAACCAGGAGCCCTGTGTCAGGAAAGACCAAACATTAGAACAAAGGATGGTCCCTGTGCTCTTACCACTTAGGAAATTACAACGGTTTTAGGAGCTCTGTCAGAAACTAGGAACAGAGACCAGTTATGTGTTTTCTATTATCTCATACCCCTAACCCTCACCAAAGTTTGGTTTCCTTGTCTATAACCTAGAGACAATTAGCTTTCTGCCTAATTCAAAAGATTATATAGCACAATATAATCTGTTGTGCTATGCAAATGTAAGATCTTATTACTGTACACCTGCATAGTTTGGCTCAAAATCTGCATATGGCTTTGTCAGGACAAGGAGTATTATCTGTGACTCCCTGGGGAACTCATCGGAACTTATAGAATGGCCCAGAAGGGGACCTGTCCTCTCCTGCTGAGCCTAAGCCCGTAGCCACAGCTGCAAAGTTCTCATGTTTTTTAAACTTTCAGCTGATCCCTGAGCACATTCCATTCCCATGATGTGCAAATTTTAAAGGACATTTGCCTTCAAGCATGCTGGAAAAAATAGATTGAAGCCTCTTTTTTCAGCCTTTGGACCTTGGAATATATAATTCAGGTAATAATATATCACATGTTTTACTGTACATTTCTGTGTAATACAGCAATAGATATTTGGGTGGAAGTTATCTTTCTTTTCAATACAGTTTTCTCAGGACCACATGTGAAAGCAGCTGTCCCAAAACCTGCTTCGTGGAAAAACTCTTTAAAGGGGTGTCCAGAAAAATGCAAGAAAGATCATTATTATTCCAGAAATTCAATTGAAATATTGACCAAACCAGTTCCCACCTACATATTTTACAAGTTACCACTTGTCCTATAACATCACAGGACAAATTGGGCATGGCTTTATTATCTCAACACTGGAATGATGGAAATATTACACTACACTTGTCATTTACTTCCTTCTAATTTTACACACACACCAAATTTCACAAAAACAAATAATCAATATCTTGTGTGTATGTGTGTGTGTGTTTCTATATATCTATAGTACATATACATATATATGTATTGCATACATGTATCTATTATACATAGATATATGTGTGTAGGTATACATACATTATATGAGTGGTTATTTATTCAACAAACATATATTAATTACCTCATGTGAATCAACTACTTATATGAGGCGTTGGGTATAGAAAAAGAGAATATAACCTAAAATCCTAACCTCCAGCAGACATTCATGAAAATGAGTAATTTGATTAGTAGAAGAGCATTATCACTGTTTTATTGAGAGCCCAAGGAAATCACATATATAGGTATATACTCAATTACAGAATCTAGGACTATAGAGATACTACTTTATATTTTAAAAATATGGAATATTGTTTTGTATATAGTATATGCTTAATTTCTATTTTGTTGATTAATACTGGTTGGTTTAAAAAGTCTGGAATGTGTTCGTCTGGAAAAGTGATCAAACTTTGCATTTGCATATCATCCTGGTGCAGGAGCCATGCTAATGCTCTCCGTGTCATTCCAACTTTAGTTAGACGTGCTGCCAAACGAGCATTCAAACTTTATGTTTGAAGGTAATGCTTCCTGGAGCGATTTCTGTATAAGACCAATCTAAATTAATGCTTTTTTTTTTTTTTTGAGAAAGAGAGAGGAGAATGCAAGCTAGGGAGAGGGGCAGAAGGAGAGGGAGAGTGAATCTCAAGTAGGCTCCACTCCCAGCGTGGAGCCCAAGGGGAAGCGTGATCATAACCCTGGGATCATGACTTGAGCCCAAGTCAAGAGTTGGCCACTCAACTGACTGAGCCACCCAAGTGCCCCTCCCCCGCAAATTAATGTTTTTTAAATCCAGATTGTGCAGACATTATATTGTCTTTTCATTTATTAATAACTTCTTAAATTCCCAAAAAAATAGCAATTATAATTGGCTCACACATGTGAAAGTTTAAATAAAAAGAAAGAAAAGTTACCAATTAAAAATATAGATGTGATTTCAAAATGTTTCGGTCATTTCTTTGCTAACATTCTCACATTCCCAGCCAGTCTTTTGTCTTTGGGGCTGGATATACCAACTCATATCTCTCTTGCTTATTGGAAATTTTTATAGGAGATAAGATGGGAAGAGAGGTTGCAATTCTTTAAAAAAATATTTAAGTGGAGGATTATCTGTGGATTTTAGTGAACCTTGGGTAACTGAAGTTGACTCTGATGGCTGAGACAAAAAAGGCCAGGAGTGTACCTTGAATGGGATAATAGGGAGAGGAATTCTTGAAAGTATTCAGTTAGTGGCCTTGGCTTTTCTTAGCATTATGTGTTGGTAGGGTTGTGTACAGAGACAGAGTTGTCACTATTAATTTCTGTTTATGAGACATTCCAAAGATATTGTCGAATAAAAATAATAAACCAACATTGTTATTTTCAGGTATGTGAGCTGTAAAGCTGACACTTTAGCCCTCTGGCCATTTTTCAAGACATTACCTAATACATAACCTCATAATGATGACTAGAGGGAAACATTTTCAAAAGCACAGTCATAAAGTGCTTCGATAAAGCCCACCCTAGGTCTTGTAGCAAAACCTAGACGTGAATGCCTCCTAAAAGGAGTTGGGGGCACCAGATGTGTCTGCCATTGCAGCAGTATCATTTATATCCTTCAAGATTCTCCATTCCACTTTGGGACAGACATCCTGGCGGGTAAACTATGTGACACAAATTTTACCTAATCCTGCCCCAGGGAAGAAAGAGCCTGTTGAGTAGTTACAGCAGATAAAACACTGTTGCCCTCTTTATCTTTATGCAGGAGGAAAATTACCAGCCAATAACCTCACTCTTGTTTTGTGCCTGCCAGAGGTCCAATCCCCTAGAAAGGGGCAGGGGTGGGACACATGGACCCCAGAATGAAAGAATGGCCTGTCAGGACACACTGGGCAACTGCAGAGGGCTGCATTGCTGACACTTCTGCCAGAATCAGATGTAAAAGAGAGCTGGAGAAGGGACTGTAACTGGCAAGTGCTGGTGTGCAGCTATTTTCGACTTGTACTCAGAGAGTAAAAACTCCATCTGCCTCATAACAATGGCATCCGCAAGAAACATCTCTATGGGCTCAATTTTCTTCAGTTGTGACTGGCTTCTTTTTCTTGCTTGCTCATTTCTTATCCTACATCCCACACTTCTGCCCCTGCCATTTCCAATCCGAAGCTCCTGAAGTTATCCAAGATGGTGGTTCTTGACACCAATTGTACATTAGAATCACCTGAAGAGCCTTAAAAAGAATACCTACACCTGGGCCTCATTGTGTACCACTTCTAATTCAGATGGTCCAGGCATATGTAAAAAATCCGCCAATGTGTAGCCAACATTAACAACTATTGACCTCAGGAGTTAGGGCTTTTTAAAGTAAACAATTAGTGGATAGTAATGTTTCTGGATATGGGAGTGTGTGAGATAGATAAATCTGGTGACATTTTGCAGGGTATATTGGAAGGGGAGAAACTGGAGGTGGAAACCATGGGTTTATCAATTCCATCAACATTCGAAGGAGAATCACTCATGGTGGCTGAAATGTCAATGCTGATGAAATGGTCCCACTCAAAATCTTTGTTTAAGCCATATTAGACATTGTGTTTAAATGTCATTTAAAATGTCTTTTGCTTTAAAAGATAAAATACTCTTGGAATGCATTTCTATTGAGGAGGTTGTATAATTGACAATGATTTGTACTTGTAGCTAAGGGAAAGTACTTTGTCTATAAATTCTGGGATTAACTTTCTTTCAAACTAAGGAAAGATGCAGATAGCCTCAAACTTATTCTCCATTTTTATGTTAGATGGTGAGTTTCTCCCTCACATTGTCTGACTGGAGGCTAGTGAGGCTTGTTTTAGTCAGGTTGAAGATGGGGAATATAGAGAATAATCCCATCCATTCACACGGGATCAGAAGCTGTCGGGTTGTGGAAGACACCACTCTGCAAAGGTAGAGAAGATAGAGAAATTGGGAGAAGTTAGTTACAGAACATATTCATGCTGCTGATATGGAAATACAATTACATGTTCATATTGCTCTCCTCTGCAAAATTGAAGCAGAGAGAAAGAAGTGATTCTAATTTGTCAGCCAAGTGCTAGGAAGGTATAATCATTCATTCAATCAATTCATTCTTTTAACAAATTTTTATTGATGTGAAATTTCAGCAACATAAAATTAACCATTTAAAAGAGACAGTAAAAATGTCATTTACTGCATTCAAAATATTGTGCAATAACTACCGCTATCTAATTCTAAAACATTTTTTAGCATCTAAACATTAAGTTACTCTTCAAATATTTAATCATTACCCTACATACAACCCTTTTTGCACCAAGTATAAGAGACTACATAAAGAAAAATAAAACATGGCTTGTGCCCTTAAGATGAAAATTTTTAGTAGGGAGCTTGGCCATTTTCCTCCTAAAATATAAGACAATATATGATAATTTATATAAAAAACATGACACTAACTAAAGGAGAGTTAATTTCTGATTTGTGGATGCCAGTGGGTTTGAGTGTGAAAAACGCTTTGAAGGAGACAGTGTTAGAGATAGGCTTCAAATGATGGGTGGAAGGAGGCAGCATACTTCTGATAACAGGAAAATCATGAGCCAAGGAAAGAAAGGAGAGGCATAAGAAATACTCAGGGAGTGTTGAATGACTACACCTGGATGGGACAGGAGAACAGAATTTCAGACTGGAAAAGCAGGTTGAGCCAATATCATTCATAGGGACCTTTGAAGAACTGACAGAGTTTTGGATTTTATTTGCTAAGCAATGAACAGCTATGGAATACTTTTTAAGCAGGAAGAAATATAGACAATGCAGTATTTTAGGGAGATAAATGTGATGACTGGGTAAGGATGGATTAGAGAGAAAGAAATTGTCCCTTTAGGTACTTCTAGCCATGCCAAGGGCACTGTTCTATCAGTATGTAAATTAGAGGATAGAGGCTCCCAAGCACCCAAAAGTAAGCTGGTGGTAGCCATAAAAGGTGAAGTTGTTTGTTTGTTTGTTTGTTTAAGTAGTGTCCACACCTAACACGGGGCTTGAATTCATGTCCCCAAGATCAAAAGTCACATTTCCTACTGACTGAGGCAGCCAAGCACCCCAAGGATGAGGTTTTAAGGAAGCTCAACCACCACATGTGCTTCTAGTCTAAGAACCAACCTTGGTTGCCTTGTCTTAGAGACTGTCTAAATACTAGGCCAGTTTTATTGGTAAATCACAGGGCCAGCTTTTTAGGTAAATCATGGTCAGGAAGTTAGTAATTGTCCTTTAGTGATACCTCCTCTAGAGAGTCTAGTCTGGGGAAACATGGGTCTCTACTCAACAGGACCTATGTGAACTTTATGCATGCTATACTATTGGTAGTTATGGTTATTCAACTGATAAATCAAAAGCTTGTGGTCAGGTGTTCAAAGAATCCTTTAGAACATGGGGTACATAGATTTGCTCCACTGGTCATGTTATTTTCATTCAACAAAAATTTACTGAATACCTACAACGTGTTAGCCCCTCTCCCATACTCACTCAAAAGGCTCTCACAGGGCAGAGAGAGAATATCAAGTCCATTTGCACCATTTCCCTAAACTACAGATGACAGATACATGGCATATTTGCCTCCACCACTGAGCCCGGGTGGTCATCGCACAGCTTCCCACTCACAATCTTCCTCAACACAGAGCTGCAGGCAGCCTCCACATACACTGAGTAGAGGGGGCCTATGGTATGTAATCACTTATTCACATGCCTTCCTTGAAATGAGTAATCTTTTCTTGCTTCTAATGTTAAAATGCCTAAACCAGAGCAATACTGCTTTATCCCTGCCTTCAATGTTAAGTGTTTGCCTTGTCTGGGCCTCCTTTAAGCTAAGAGACTTGCCAAAAAAACCATATATTTAGTCTCTCTTTGATATCCTTGCTAAATACTCCATGTTTATCTACTATTTTTTAGGGTCAATAAAATGTGTAGGATTAGAAAGGGTCTTATGTGACTGAAAAGTTTCACTGGAGACTTCTAGATGCAATGATATTCGAAGATGAGTTTCACCTGGGTATTTTTATGACTCATCCTCTTACCTGCTGGCAGCCCTCAGGCTTCGAATAGTCCTTCTCTCTTCCACCGGTGTCCTCAGCCCTCAAAGTCCCTCTCAAGGACACCCTTCCCAAAGTTTGGCATCTGGGCCACAAGGAAAATTTTATCTTTGCCCTTCAGTTGTGGAAGTATAGGCTTGTCTTACCTCAAATCTGTCCCTTCCCTCTGCCACCAAAAAGAAGAAACTCCAGATATAGCCTTGTTCATTGACCTTCTTCTTCTTCTTCTTCTGCTTCTGTTTCTGCTTCTGCTTCTTCTGCTTCTCCTCCTCCTTCTTATTCTTATTCTTCTTTTTTTAAGTAGGTTTCATGCCCAGCATGGGGTCCAATGTGGGGCTTGAACTCATGACCCTGAGATCAAGACCTGAGCTGAGATCAAGAGTTGGACACTTAACCGACTGAGCCATCCAGGTGCCCCTGACATTCTTTTGGAAAGAGTCAAATTCCAGTCCTCACTTCTTCTATGTGTTCATAGGTCAGATTCTCTCAGAGTTCCTCCTGAAGCCATCCCTCACCTAGATCAAGATGAAGGGTTAAGTGCCCCTGATGTCCTCCACGAGTGGGGAAGGATGAATGTTCAGTACACCAATAATTACCCCTTTAAAGTCTTATCATTAAGCCTTTTAGCCCCCGAATGAATTCTTGGCCATATCTTCTATAGACTGGAGGTAGATGAGGGCTGATCTTGGCAGAATAAGTATACAGTCTCCAAGTGTGTGTCCTGCAGAGGTGGTTTAGTATCTGCTTTAGGCTACTGTATTTTTATCTCTGAAAATTCAAGACAACAGGAAAAGTTATGTCCCATTACATTTCTAATTTTTGTGTGAATTAAAGTTCACACAAAATTTGCAAACTACATGTCTACAGTCCCTTACTTGAAACTTCTTGGAACAGGTAAGTTTCAGAGCTCATGATTTTTCATATTTGATAAAGGCAGTATGAGACACATCATAGATTATGGCACACCCCCCGTAGGATCAGGGGCAGCAGTACTCCATAATCAAATTCAGCAAAATATGTACATATTCACTCAAAGTAGGGTGAATCAAAATGACAGAAGGCCTCTTGTTAGTTCTAGTCAAGTCTGGGCACCAAATGACTTGTTGCCTGAAATCATGCTCTGGTTTCTCTCTTCCTTCTATTCTCCAGCTTTCCACCAATGACTTCCATTGGCCACTAACCAGCATGTGAGAGAGCTTGAGAAGTCTAGCCCTATGGAGTGAGCCTCCCTAGGGAGAGAGCAGAGGAGGAAAGGGCCAGAAAAATGATGTGAGGCAAGCAAGTCTGGGAAGGCACACTTACCTATTTCATTCAGGCCTTCCCTTTCAGGTGTCTACCATCCCTGATTTTATGAACCATCCCTCTGCCCTTTCTGTCACCAACATCTCTTCTCAGCTAACTCTAAATAGAGACCAGCATTGAATTGAAAACTAGATAATCTGGGTTCTTATTAGGGGTCTTCAATCATCTCTTACTGTAACTAAAGTGTCTACAATGAGTGAGAGTGCTTTTAGAAAATGCACATAATAATTTTACATCATAAGAAATGTCAGAGGGTTGAATCTATGTGAATCAAGTATATCTAGTAAAGGTTTGACTCAAAGATTCAATGTGAATCAGAATGAAGGATATATTAAGTAGTAATTGATAATTTAGAGATTACTGGAAAAAAGTACCATGACCTCTCTAAGCATTTGGTTAAGTCTTTATATGACAGAGACAAAAAAAATCACTAATAAATGCATATTCATAATGTCCTTCCACCAAAAGAGGTCATGCTGTTCTTGGCCTTCTGCTGTTCAAATCTGGTGTAAACTGATGCAGAACTGACATAGCTGAAAAGACTAAACTAATTTCCTTTAGGAGTCATATGACATTTCATTATGAAGAATAATTAATATTCTTGGTCCTGGGTGTAAATTAGTGAGAAAGCATAAAGGGAAGATGGGGAGAGAAGGGCCAACACCAGCTCAATGGGGCAAGAGGAAGTCTGATTTTGTGTGGAGAAAACTATGCAGGGCATCAGTTCTGCTCTGTGAACTCTTGGGAAAGAATTGTTAGGAAGTTTTGGTTTTGTATTGTGAATGGCAGACCTCTTTGCTCTCTCCTCATGAGACTTCCCTGTGTTTCCAATTGCTTTTCAATACCTCTTGAGATGTTTCTTTTGTGTATGACACATGCTGAGATAGGTCACAGAATGATCCGGTTTTATTAGTTACATTTTTATAACATCTTTTTAAAGTGCTCTTTAGTGCTGCTGTTTAACTTTATCAAGTAATTATTCTTTTGAATTTTAAGCAGTGAGTAAAAAAAGCTTGTTAATCTTTCTCTCCCTTAACCAAGGCTCCATTGGAATCCTGGAAATTCCAAACATGTAGGTAGAACCAAAGCAGAACACCTAAGGCAGTCTTTGAGCAGTAAACTTGAAACTGAAACCTACAATGTTCTAGCATGAAAAATCCCAACAAAAAATGTATTTTTGTTTTCTAGTTGGTGAACATTCTGTGTTCTTAACTTGGAAACAGGCACACTGAGGTTTTACAGGCCATTCCCACGGATGCATTTCAGTAAAATTTCCTCATTGTTTGTGATGAAGTGTGTGAATGATTCTGGCATCGATGCCTATTAATTTCACACACTCTCCCCTTCAAGTCTGTATGGTCCCAGCCCCAAATCCCATCACAGAACGTCATTGCACCTGGCCCCTCTCTGCAGACTTCACCATGCTGCGTCTTTGACACGTGTCTTTGTTCTGCATGAATGTGTAGCACATCTCCTTTTTTTCAACAATTTCAAACATAGATGTTAATTTCCCATCCTTTTTCCAGTTCATTTTGTTTATAGGAAAGCATTTCTGGTTATTTTCTAGACTTTGACTGCTGGCTGATGGACTGATAGGTTCTGCTGGCAAATTTGAACAATTTTCTGTGTTTACATCTGTTTCTTCTCAGGAGCACCCAATGCTAGACTGGCTATTGGCATGCTGCCGATTTCCTTCTCTTTGGCCAGGTCTCTATTTTAAAATAATACAACCTCCACAATTGGCCCTGGAGTAATAATCAACACTTCTCCCAGGTGCATGATAACAGGAGTATGGTAAGGATTTCTTTCTGCTGGAGGTTACCTTCCCAATAGACGTAAGGCATTTTCCTTTCTCCGAAATGACTTAAAATATCTCTGTCATTGCTTTCATTGTCTTGAACCAATGCTGTGGCTTGGATTGGTTTATCAGCCTTTGCTTTGTTCTTTTCATTGTCTATGCATGAGACCCTGTCAGTTTAGTTGTACTTATGTTTCCCTTTGTGTCATCATACTTTTTCAAAAGGTAGTTCTAAATGGACTCCTAAGGATACAACAAGTCATGTCTTGGTGTGTGTTTATGTTTATGGTTTTTCACCAAAAAAACAAACAAACAAACAAACAAACAGAAACACAAAACCTGAGGTTGTTGGCAAATAGTACTGATTAAAAGTTATCTGTCATCTACTAAAAAGGCATATTACTTAAAGACAGAATATTGTTAATGGACAAACTTTGTCAAATTCTAATAATTCTTTATTTTCCATTATCAGTTATAGAGAACCCATGCAGTTTAGTAAGGCTTTAAGATGGCCAAGTTTGAATACTTAACTTCAAGAGGCAGTGTTGCAGAATGGAAAGTACACAGACTCTAGACTGGACAGACTTGGATTCACTTAATATCTCTCATGGGCTCATCTCTCCTTTTATAAAATGGGAACAATAATATTTACTGTGCAATATGTAGTTAAGATACATTCATACATAAAAATGCTTGGAATAGAGTTAAGTACCTCTCAAAATGGTAGCCACTTCTACTTTTATTATTGATTTTTCTGAAAATGTCCTCAGTCAGCCTCACTCAAGTGCTCTCACTGGCATGATTAATTATTATTCTCAAATTTCATAAACCACATTTGGCTTTAATGAAACAATGCATATGTCCATCTGGAAAGCAAGTTAAAAAAATAAATATAATTCTATGGAATGACTAATAGCCCCTTGGGAAGAGCAAAACACTTGGCAGGCTGAGGATTTTTAGGTATAGGACATAGAAATTTTGTCTGGGAATAAACAATCAACGCCTACTTTCTCATTAAAAATGCCAGGAGAAATACATTAATATGTTCAGAGTCTATATTTCCAAGGGTTTGTTTCTGCAACTCCTCCACAGTAAACTTTATTGTACTCAATTTATCTCCTTGGAAAACCAACCCAGTTTGGGGATATGATAGGCCTGAAGGAATATTCCACTTGCTGATTCAACTCGCAAAACTTTTCTAAGATGCATTGTGAATGAGCTTTAAAGAATTTAATTTCTCAGGAAACATAATCATTCTTGCTTGTCTGGATCAAAAACAAAAAGGTGTAAATGGGATTAGGGTCTGTCAATTTGGCAACAGAAGAAACTTACAGAACTCTGTTAGGAATTCCTATAAGACAAATGGTTTCACATCAGCATTGGTCTGACCCTAGGAAAGCAGAGAAAAAATTGAGACAAAAAGAGTTTTATAAGAATTATAATAGAAAATTATGTTTTATGAGTTATAATAAAGATATTCATGGATGGTTCAATTTTCTGGCAATTCTCCTATTTAAAAATTTTGCATTTTGTGATTAAAATCAAAGCACGTATAAAAAGGTACCTATTTTTTTTTAAAAAATGTATTTTTCATGTTTAAAGCAAATCTTCTAAACCAAATACTCTTTTGATGCTTCATTATGCATGGGGCTAGAATGGAGCATTGTTTTCATTAATTCATCATTATTACATCCAAGACTGTGTGTTCTTTTCTTAATCTTTCCCCATTTACTCTGGGTAAGCACTTTAAACTACTTCACCAACATTTTAATAAGTTGTACGTAAGTCATTCTACATAAAGCTTCTAATCAGAACAACAGCCCAATGTCTTCTTTTAAATTTTTAAGTGTTTTTTTGTTGTTGTTGTTTTTGAGAGACAGAGAGAGAGAGACAGAGTGTGAGCAGGGAGGGGCAGAGAGAGGGAGACACAGAATCTGAAGCAGGCTTCAGGCTCTGAGCTATCGGCACAGAGCCCGATGTGGGGCTCGAACCCACAAACTGTGAGATCATGACCTGAGCCGAAGTCAGATGCTCAACCAGCTGAGCCACTCAGGCACCCCTACAGCCCATGTCTTAACATGATCTGAAATTTTGCTGTGACATTTTTAATGAAAAGTAGAACTCTTCCAATGGGCAGAATTAATTTTCAGACTTCATTTTCAAGGCTCCCAGAGACAAAATATAGATTCACCATTGGTTTTAATGAATGGACATGAGAGTTTCTCTAGAAATATGGGGTAAAACTGGTGCTGAAGGCAGGGAAGAGATTTGGCCCTGGGCAACTGAGAACGCCTAGCTGTGTCAAGGATCATCAACTTTGACATTTAACTACACATTTTCTCCAGAAGGTGGTGCTTGTCAGTCACTCCTGGATGGTTGTTAGCAAGGACTAAAATATATCCTGATTGTTTAAGATTTCCCCTCACTAATAGAAGCTCATGAATACAGAAGCATTGCTAATATGGGAAGAAGATCTAATGTTTCAGCATATCCACAACTCCTATGTAATGAGCACCAAGAAAACTTGTGCTGGACGAACAGGTAGGGGTAGACCAGCCCTTCAGCTTTGGAAAGGGAAAATTCCTGGAATCATAACATTTCAAAATGAACAAGTCTTTAAAGATCATCTGTCCGAAGAGTTCCTAGCAAAACCCTAAGAAGTGTGCGGAAGATTTTGAGTTTGAAGTTATTATATTATTTTGGAATCATTTGCAAAGTTCTTATATGTATGTACTGAGGACAGGGTTGATAGCTTTCATTATATTCCCAGCGATGTCTAAAAAAATAGGATTAAGCAATGCTCGTTTTAAAGTGGGAGGAAGCTGATCTGCATGGTTAAATGATCTGTTTGTGTCTCTTTCAGAATAGCAGTGGCAGAGCTAGATGCAGACCCCCGTTGATGTTGCAACTACACAAAATTCCAACAAGTTTCCCTTATTTTTTATAAGTAGAAGCGTTCACAGGGTACTCTGCTAAGTTTGTTTCTGTATCCCCTCAAAATAAGTGTAAGGTTAGTTAAATATTCAAAGCTGTTCGCCTTATGCTAATCATTTAAAAAATGCTTAACTGACCAAATGTTTCCGTTTTGATTGATTATGTTGGCATTATCCAGACATAGTCCAAATAACAGCACACTCCCATGACCATGATCCTGTAAATATTCTGGCATCTCCCCCATTACCAATAAAACTATTCAGCACAAGTATGCGGCATAAAAGGGAGAAAAATGGGAAACATATGTCTGAGTTCTCCATGTGAAATCTATAGCCGTTAAGGGAATGATTTGCATTATGTGACCTAAGCATGCAGTTAGCAACCATGGGACCCAGCAAAGTGAAAAAGAAGGAGCAAAGTTGGAAGAGGTATTTCCAAAGGAGACAGGATTACAACTCTTTTTTCTAAACCAAAACAACTCAGAAGCAAAACTAGTGCGAAAACGTATAGGACAAAAGAAATACAGTATCTTGTACTCCTGTGGTATGATATAGTTCCTAAGATTAAGGGTAGGCTTATAAAAAGGCAAATATTCTGAGAAAAACCTAGAAACTAATAATTGTTACAAAGTATCTTTAATAATTTGGCCCAAACCTATGTGAACAAAAAACTCTCTACATCTTTAATAATTTGGCCCAAACCTATGTGAACAAAAACCTCTCTACAACATTACCCACAAAATAACACCTAAGATCCCACCCAAGTATCACAGGATAATAATTATTAGCTTGAATGGGGTTCATATCTTTCCTCACCTCTGAGTACTTCACTTCTCCTACCACCAAGAAAGTTTACCCTGTGCTGACTGCATGGAGGAGGAGCCTGGGAATGTGGGCTCACATGATAACATGCAGTCGGGGCATGGAAACTCAAGATGGCAAGGTAGATGGAAAGGAGAAGAGAATGCTGTGGGGTGGAAGAAGGAAGAAAAGACTCTGGCGGTGGGGCTGCTAAAAAACAGAAAATGAGATAGATTAATAAGATTGACATGAGCCAGTATAATGGAAACTCTGATAATCTTGAGAGAAATTCTATTAATGCTTGACAATTCCACATTGGGGGATGCTTCCCTAAATGTGACACTCTGGAGGAGGAGGCAAGGGCAGAAAGTAATCAAGGCTTTATGAAAGATTTACACAGGCAAAAAATAAAAGAAACAACATTGTCTAAAAAAATGTCCAGGTTGCATGTGTTTATGATATGGATACCCCATGTGTGACCTAATTTTCACAATGGGTCACTTCACCTTCAATGTGATGGCTATATTTGTCACCACACTTGCCAAAAAGGGAGGTGGTCAATGTACAGAGGAATCACATCATATTGATGATGATAAGGACTGGGCTAGAAGGAAGTGAAGGGTGGAAGACAAAGGCTACATAGTCAAAACTTAACCATACGTCAATGGTAATTGCAAGTTTCAATGCTTGGTAATACCAGGAAGTGAGTTAAGTTAGTAAATCCCTTCTATATTTGGAATCCCTGCTGCTACATTAGTCAACTATGAAAACAAACTAGACTGATTCTTCATGCTTGTGAAGGTGTGGAACATAGCAGGTTATAGAGAGTGTCCATGGCCATGAGGGACCGGCTCAATCCTGCCATAAATAGGCAGAGTCTTTGGATGCTCTATTCCCTTTCTTCTCCTATGTCCTGAAACTATTTACTTTAGTGACTTGCTTGCTAGGAAAGGTTTTAAATCAGGGATCACCAAAACAAACAAACAAACAAATAAACAAAAAATTCAGATTGTGATTCAGTGGAAATGGCTTGTAAGGAAGGACTTTATTGTTGAATAAGCTTATCAGCTTGTCATTTAGTGAAAGCAGTCTCCAGGTTTATGTGGCCAGCTGTCCAGAAAATATCCTTCCTGTGGGGCATTCATGCTTAATTGTCAGAAATGAGTTTTAATTACTTGCCACTTTACCGTAACTCCAGTAAGCCATATTGTCTGCTAGGCAGTGGGTGTTATTTACTTACTGTTCACTATCTGCCAGTGTCTTCGTGATTCAGGTCAAATCCCACCCAGGTTTGCTTGTGTGGGTTGTTTTCATTCTGTTCAATATTCTGGAATTCCCGACAAATCAGAAACCTGTTTCATTGCTTAGGGACTAAATCGATAGTCACATTTCCTGGCTATCAGATACTCTTTTTTTCCTCAAAATTTATAGGAGAGTGCCCCAATCTACAGCAGTTATTTTTTTTAATTGAGATATAATTAACATATTTATATTAGTTTCAGGTATACAACATAATGATTTGATTTTTGTATGTATTGTGAAATGGTTACTACAGTAAGTCAACATCCATCACCACACATAATTACAATTCTTTTTCTTATCATGAAAACTTTTAAGATCTATTCTGTTAGTAACTTTCAAATTTATAATGCAGTATTATTAACTATAGTCATCATGTTGTACATTACATCCCCAGGACTTACTTATTTTATAACTGGACATCTGTAACTTTTGACCTCCTTCACCCATTTTGTCCACTTCCCACCCCTTGCTTCTGGCAACCACCAATCTGTTCTCTGTATCTATGAGTTCATTTTGTTTGTTTTGTTTTGTTTGTTTGTTTGTTTGCTTTAAGATTCTACATATAAGAGAGCTCATACGATATTTTTCTTTCTCTGTCTGACTTATGTCACCATAATGCCCTCAAGATACATCTATATTGTCACAAATGGCACGATTTCCTTCTTTTGTATGAATGGATAATATTCCATTGTATATATACCACATTTTCTTTATCAATTCATCTATCCATGGGCACTTTGGTTGTTCCCATACCTTAGCTATTGTACATAATGCTTCAATGAATATGGGAGAGCATGTCTTTGTTTTTGTTTCCTTTGGATAAATACCCAGAAGTGGCTTTGCTGGATCACATGATAATTCTATTTTTAATTTTTTGAGGAACCTCCATACGATTTTCCATAGAGGCGGCACCAATTTACATTCCCACCAACAGTACCCAAGGGTTCCCTTTTCTTCACATCCTTGCCAACACTTATTCCCTGTCTTTTTGGTAATAGCCATTTTATTTTTATTTTATTTATTTTTTTAATTTTTAAAATATTTTTATTTATTTTTGAGAAAGAGCGCAAGCAGAGGAGGGGCAGAGAGAGGGAGACACATAATCTGAAGTAGGCTGCAGGTTCTGAGCTGTCAGCACAGACCCCAACGTGGGGCTCAAACTTGTGAACCGTGAGATCATGACCTGAGCTAAAGTTAGATGCTTAACCGACTGAGCCACTCAGGCACCCCTGATAGTAACCATTTTAAAGGTGTGAGGCAATAGCTCACTATGGTTTTCATTTGCATTTCACTGATGATTAGTAATGTTGAGCATCTTTTCATGTACCTGTTTGCCATCTGTATGTCTTCTTTGGAAAATGTTACTTTAGATCCTCTGCAGGGCATTTTTTGTACCTTCAAAAATCCCACCATGAAAAATGTATCTGGAGTATCCTATTTCACAATGTGGTTTAGGAATAATTTGCTCCAGAGTGCATCAGTTAGTAGCCACTAGTTCAGATTAGCAGACAACCCAGTCTCCCTCCCCTACAGACATATCCCCCTTCAGTATTTCCAAGTATTACCCAGGGGGTACTTACATGTATCCAAAGATATTGTCCTGTTTGCACCCAATCACCCCTGGAATGTGATTCCCACACACCATCCTGGATTTGGAGAACATCAGCCAACTCTTCAGACCAGCTGCAACGGAGGGCATCCTGCCCATCTTATCACAACTGTTGTCAACAAACTAGAGAACTGCCAGCATCTAAAGACCCAGACAAAAGAGATCTGCCATGTCTCAATAGCATGTCAGTGTGTGTCATTCATACCTGAAGCAGAATTGTTTGGGTCTGAAACTCATATTTAGTCACTTCCACTAGCGCAAGTCTTTGCCCAGGCCCAAAAGATTTCAATACTGGAAATTTAATCTAAGGGCAATCCATTCCAAGGTAGTGTCTTCTCCCAAAGTCTCTATATTCAAAGAATCATTTTCCAACTACACGAATAGGACCAAGGGAAATTCTGGTGTTCAGGTCCTCAGCACATGGGTCAGACCACTGACCTTATTTTTTCTTAGTATCAAGAAAATATTTTTCTCTGGAATTTTGTTGCTCTTCCCAGACACTGGGCATTGGTAAAGATCCAGGCTACAGAAGCTTTGAAATTGAGGAGAAACTTAAGAAGAGCTGTGGCTCTGTGCAAATTTGCCAGAGATCTCTCTAGTCATCCTAAAAGTTCAAATATCAATAGTTGTTTTCTTACTCCAGTCACTCGATACTCCCACTCCCCTGAGTATAAATAGAGGCAAAGTGTGAACATTCAAATTAGGAAGTCCTGGCTTATAATATGAACTCCATTCTAGACAGTTGTCCTTGAGGGAGTTACTGAGCCTTCTTAACTTCTTTCCTTATCTGCACACTGAAAATAATAAAGAGCATAATAATCTTATGTGGTGGTTAATGAGTTTCAAATTAGTCAGTTAAATAAAGAGCTTAGAGCAGCATGCACCACATAGTAAGTACACAATGAAGGGTAGATCTTATGAATATCAGTTATAGCCTCTAATAAATGTCTACGGTAAGTTGAAGGTGTGGTCCACCCAGTCGCAAATGGGGCTTATGAAAGAATCATATTGTAGGGGGACTTCTCTGTTCTTCCCCTCTTGAGCAACAGAATCTCAACCACAATTGGCAGGTGGGGTCCTCTTATTCCAGATACCTATCTATAATAATGCCTGGCATGATCCTTAAGTGAGGACTTCATGAAGATAACAAAATTGTTAGCTGAAAATGACTGGACTCACCCATTGGAATGAAAATTATAGACAAGTCACTACACAGTTAACTCAAACATATTAAGACACAATAATCATGCAACTACGATATTGGTGTCTAGTCTGTCCTCACTAAAGAAGCTGTGGAATGATTCTGGCTTTTCTTCTATTATTTTTATTATTCTCTTCCTTTTTTTCCTGGAAATGTTTCAGAATTTTTTAAAGTTATTATATTATAAAACAAATGCTCAGTGTTAAAAAAATTCATGAATCTAAAATTATCTCGAATAATAAAAAGCTAAGTTTTAAAAATCCAAAAGTATGAAATTGTATAAAGTAAAAAATAGAAGTCCCTATGAACCTTGTTTCCCTACTGTTTATCATCTCCCTCCAGAAAAGTAGACACTATAAAGAGATTGGTATATGCACTTCTATACGTTTTCTATCCATGTATAAACATGCATATATATGGCCATATTATACTTTTTTCTTTGCATAAACTCTCTCATACTACACATGCTGTTCTATGACTTGCTTTTTCCCTTAGCATGTATTTTGGGCAGCTTCCCACATGAAGACATTTAAATTTTCTTAATTTTTAACCATTGTACAATTTAGGTTGAACTTACTTGTTTAAAAGACTTAAGCAATGTGGTTCATTATGTTTACTTATGAGCAAGTCTGTGCAATTTCCATGTTTTTTTGGTGCCTTGTACTTCTTTCCATGTGGCCTGCATGCTTATATCCTTTGTCAAACTTCCTATAGGATGATTTTCCTCCTTCTTATTGATTTATAAGAACTTTCCATTTATTAATTTAACCCTTTAAGAGTCTCATGTGTGGCAACTATATTTATCCAGGCTATTATGTTACTGTTTTACTTTATGTTTTATTTTAAATAACTGCTTCAAAATTTTAGTGGTCAATTTATCTAGGTTTTGGCTTATTTACAAATTTGTTGTCACGCTAAGAAATGTGTTTCCTAGTTTAAGATTACCAAAAAGAGTTCATTTTTTTTCCTCAGGTGTTTTGCACTTTTAAAACGTGTTTAAACTTTTACTCTGTCTAGAATTTGTTATGACATAAGAAGCAAGCATTGGATCTTGTTCAAGTGCCTACACATTTGAACCAACAACATTTACTAAATAGTACATCTTTACCCAACTGTTTGGAAAATCCATTGTAACTTATGTAAAAATTTTCATTTTTCCATGAATATAATTCTGAATATCCCATTCTCTCTCATTGATCTCCTTGTTTATTCCTGTTTATTCCTTGTTTATTTTAAATATTATCTATTTAACATATTTTAACATTTTGCATATTATTCTTCCCCTTATTAGTATTTTTTACATTGTTCCTTACTTCCCATTAGTTTATTCTTTCTAATAAATTTTTTTTAAAGATTTTTACATTTATCTATTTTTGAGAGACAGAGAGAGACAGAGCCCACGTCGGGGAGGAGCAGAAAGAGAATGAGACACAGAATTGGAAACAGGCTCCAGGCTCTGAGCTGTCAGCACAGAGCCTGATGCAGGGCTTGAACCCACAAACCATGAGATCATGACCTGAGCTGAAGTCGGGCGCTTAACCGACTGAGCCATCCAGGTGCCCCTCTAATAAATTTTAAAATATTTTGATAAACATAATTCATTCTTTTAACCAAGATTACAAATAATTTTAATATTATTTTAGGGTAAATTTGCATCTTTGTACTGTAGAGTGTTTTTTTTTCCCAAGAAAAAGTGTATGCTTTTTTTTTTTTTGCTCAGTAAAAGGTAAATATTGCTCTTCACATGTATCCTGTGAATTTCTTGTTGATTTCTTGACATTTTAACACTTATTTTGAATGGGATCTGACGTTTAATTTTATGTCTTTTTTTTTTTAATTTTTTTTTTTCAACGTTTATTTATTTTTGGGACAGAGAGAGACAGAACATGAATGGGGGAGGGGCAGAGAGAGAGGGAGACACAGAATCGGAAACAGGCTCCAGGCTCTGAGCCATCAGCCCAGAGCCTGACGCGGGGCTCGAACTCCCGGACCGTGAGATCGTGACCTGGCTGAAGTCGGACGCTTAACCGACTGCGCCACCCAGGCGCCCCTAATTTTATGTCTTTTTTTAACCAAAGGACAATTATTTATTGTGTTCATTTTTCAAACTGCCACCTTTAGTAATTTCTCGTTTCTCTAATGTTTTCTCATGCTTCTTTTAGGCATAAAATCATATTATTTGATAGAATTTAGGGGCGCCTGGGTGGCGCAGTCGGTTAAGCGTCCGACTTCAGCCAGGTCACGATCTCGCGGTCCGTGAGTTCGAGCCCCGCGTCAGGCTCTGGGCTGCTGGCTCGGAGCCTGGAGGCTGTTTCCGATTCTGTGTCTCCCTCTCTCTCTGCCCTTCCCCCGTTCATGCTCTGTCTCTCTCTGTCCCCAAAATAAATTAAAAACGTTGAAAAAAAAATTAAAAAAAAAAAAAGAATTTAGATGATGAGTATATAAGTATTCTCTCTACAAGTCTTTCAGTTTTGTGTGTGTGTGTGTTTAAACAATTTCCATATTTTTGAAAATTTTTGTAATAAAATGTGGAACTGAAATAATTTTACCTGCATACACTAGCCCAAGGTTTGACTATTTCCCTATAACCTACTTATATTTATTTAGCTACAGAAGATATTATTCATCTCAGATTATATTTGGCAAAATATTATTAACCTACTAATTGTTCTTGCTATTGAATACATTTTCTTATTCTTTATATCTCTAATTCCCCTTCCCACCTTTGTCAATCAGGGTGGTGGTTAATGAACCCAATGACTAGGACTTACTTTATCATTTCTTACATTGAGAAAATTTTAAAAAGACAATCATTGTGGTTTTAACTGATTTAGCATAATTCATTATTTGTATTATTAATTGTTATTATCATTTGTAAGCACATGCTGCACAAGGTCTCTGCCCTGGGGAGCATATCAAAGCTCACATTTAATTATTATCTTGAATTTTCATGGTATTGCACGTAACAACAAAAGCTACGAGAACCTAGAAATAATTAAAGTATATAATTAATATTACCAGTTTAATGTTACCATACACAATCTTCAATCAACCAAATAAATAATTATTAAAATCTCTAAGATTATTAAAATTTACTAACATCTGTTGGGACAATTTGGCAATAACCTCGAGTCATGAGGCCTTATCATCCACATTCCATTAATTTTATTGCTTTTATGCTTCAATGTTCAAATAGAATAAAAGGATTAACTCTGGTTGAGGTTTTATATGAGAATAAGTACACAAATGCCTAGTTTATAAACTGATTCATTTATTCTATTCTATTGTACATTTTCCTGAGAGGTTTACAGAGGGGGTTTATATATTAGGCAAACCCAAACACATGGACTTACATGATGACCTTCTTAGGAAATCAAATTTTCACATGTACATACGCTGTGTGTCATTGAGATGATTTTAGTAAAAGGACATATTTGAGTTATGATATACTATAACCCTTCTTTAATTGCATGACAGTAATGTCTTTCCCATGAGATATTAAGCTTCTACAGGACAAAAACATGTTCTTCCTTTGTTATTTTTACCTCCCTACATGAACTGGGGTGCTGCTTTGTTCATAGAGGACTCTCAACAAATTGTTCTATGAATGACAGAGCTTATAGGAAGAGTAGACTTTCTTATTATAAACATTAAATGCCCTCCCCATTTTTAGCCAAGGCAGAACGTTAATAAGACCCTACGTGTTTTTGGACATCTGTCACTTGAAGACTTACGGACAGAGCAAGTGCTATATTGGGGCCGGATTGGTTTCTTCTGCCCCCAATTCTGTCCCTGAACGGGAACTTTGATTTATTGTTGCACTTGCCTTGCAACATAGAATAGTCACTGAAGCAGTATAGATTTTGCTTTTTAAGTGAACAAATAATAGGGGCCCCACGGAAAATTGTTTATAAATTACAAAAACCGAAATGAAGAATATGGTTCAAACTACCCCCAACTGTACACCATCCATTCCTCAAATGATCTGAATCCTCCCTCTGTGGTACAGATGCTGCTGGGAAGTGCCCTTTGAAATGCTCTAGAGAGCACGAGGAAAGCCAGGAACCTATGCCTTAACAAAACTAGAAAAGTAATGTCTGTCAAATTTTCATACGGTCCTACTTTCCTTCTGACTACATAATTTGTCTCTTCTAGTTTTGTATTTACAATCTAGTTCCATTTTGATACTCTCCCCTCCCGACAATATCTACCTGAAGTACTCTTTATCACTGAGTGTGGTTTCTCCTCCAATTTCTATCTTTGCCTTTCAGACTCACCGGATGGTTTTAGTGCCATCTCTGGGACTGGCTCCTTCTCTGATCAGAGTGGCCACCATGAGACCCAGCCTCTCACATAGTACTTAAAAGTTGTAAGTCATGGCCAATTCACAGGCTACCTATTGTTCTGGAATCTTGGAATTTGGCTACAGTCTTTCTTCTGGCCCAGTGTTTTTATAGAAATAAATTTCTAAATTGTTGTGCACCTTACTAATAATCCCAAATCTTCTCTGTCAGTTACCTTTGAATCCAGCGTACATTTCCAAAGTCCATTGACTGGAGCCCCATGCACTATTCTACTCCAAGGCACCAAGTCATTTTACAAGGGATGTACAATGTTTTCTGATGATACCCAGCACTTTGCTCATATTTTTGGCTTCAGCAGCCCAGTGAGCTGATATCTTCAGACAACAGTCTACTGTTGCCTGAGAGCTCTTTTACCTGTCATGTTAGAATTCGGAAAGCAATGCTTTCCTTCAGAATTTTTGAGTGTTTCTTGTTTTGGGTCCAGCTTTTGTCAAATCTTGAGATGTTCAAGCTGTTGCAGTTTTTTTGTAGGAAGCAATTTAATCGCAGATAATCAGGTGAAAACCTCACATAGAATGGCAGAATTTTCCACTCTTAGTCTGCCAGATGGATCTGTAGCAGATGAACAATATTCATATTTTCCTATGTCCTATTTCTCTTAATCTGTAATAGGTTGTTTCAGAACTGGAGTTGATGTATTTTGCCTTTTTCTTTACATATTACTATTTGTTACTTTTTAATTAATTAATTTATTTTATTATATATTAAACTATTATATATTTAATATTTGATAAATATATATAAAACATATTTATATATTTAAATTTTTATTTTGGATAAAACACTTGACAGTCATAGATGATTTGGGAAGTATATGAAAGGATGTAAGGTCTCTTAATTAATTGCTCATCCTATAGTGGTTCTCTTCTTCCTCTACAACCTTGATTCCTGCCCCCTGCTCCTCAAGTGGCTATGTGCTTAAGCTTCCGGGGATGAATCATAATTGATCTATACCACATGTGATAATCTTATGTTCATTGAAGGACATGTGACCCAGTTTGCGCATATATGAAATAGGGGTGCGTATTTATTTATTTTTTTTAAGCTTTTATTTATTTTTTTTTATGAAATTTATTGACAAATTGGTTTCCATACAACACCCAGTGCTCATCCCAAAAGGTGCCCTCCTCAATACCCATCACCCACCCTCTCCTCCCTCCCACCCCCCATCAACCCTCAGTTTGTTCTCAGTTTTTAACAGTCTCTTATGCTTTGGCTCAGGGGTGAGGTATTTAAAATACCCCATGGCACCCCTGTGAATTCCCTTTTGCGACTCTGGGGTACCTCAGTGCAGTTTGGGAACAATGGCTTAAGGCAAAATTGCCACTTGTGTTCACAGCCCAGTAGGGGAATGAATTGTGATTACTTTTAATTAAAACAAAACAAAACAACTCCTGTTTAAAAGTTATATCCAACATTTCCAGCTTGGTTATTCAAAGCTTTATATATATTTAATTGAGGGATTCTTTCACGTGTTTCACTTGGCTTAGTATTGCCTCGAGATGAGTGTTAGGAATCAGTGGAAATGGAATGAAGTCGAAGCCATTTTGAGTCTCAGCCATTTGGGGGCATCTTCTACAGGAAAACGTGAAATGACACTAAATGGTTTCCAAACTTTGATCATTAGAATTTATACGCTCAGTTCTTTTCTTTCCACATGTGGGCATAGCATTGTTGTTTCACACACCATTTTTTTCTCCCAATTTCCTTAGGCATTTGAGCCATAGGCCATGATAGAGTAAACTGTTTCTAGATCAAAGTGGGCAGACTTCTTGGATTCTACTTTGATCTCCTCAATACACCATCTCCAAGACTTTGGGCAAACCTCACCTTTCTGCACCTCATTCTCTTCATCTGTAAAATAAGGACAACAGTGTCTGTCTCACCAAATTGTGGTAGGGCTAGAACAGTTAGTGTTACATTGTAAAGCATTATATGGCTCTGTTATGAAGATGGTGAGTACAGGTTTATAGTCTAGGAGTGTTAACATTTGTCCAGATTAGGTGTGGGCTGTGGTAATAATTACAAGGTTTTTAAGGGAAAATGTTGTTAAGCTTTCTTACTTTATTATCTATATAATCCCACACCATAATTTTGCCTATCTATGATCATTTTAATGTTGGGTTGGTTAAGTAAGTAGTTTCAATGCAATATATCTTCAACCTATTTTGGTTTATCTTGGTGCCTGATCATTTTGATAGTGGCCAACAAATTTTTGAATATTTTGAACATTTTTAAAAAAAATTTTTAACGTTTATTTATTTTTGAGAGACAGAGACAGAACACGAGTGGCGGAGGGGCAGAGATAGAGGGAGACAGAATATGAAGCAGGCTCCAGGCTCCGAGCTGCCAGCACAGATCCTGATGTGGGCTTGAACTTACAAACAGTGAGATCATGACCTGAGCCGAAGTCAGTTGCTCAACCGACGGAGCCACCCAGGCACCTGAACATATTTTTTAAACAAAAAATGGACACACATCATATTACTCCAAACTTGCTCATCATTGTAAGTTAGAGTCCATTAAAAGTTAGCATCCCTAACCATCCGCTCCTGCCCTCCTTCCCCCTAAAATTAAAAACAGGTCTTTATTAGTAGACTGTGTACAGATTTTTCTTAGAAAAAATCATAGAGGTCAGGCAGTAGCATTTTGATGTTTGGGAAATAAAGCATTATAAAAATATTTTGATATGATTCATTAAGCCATTGAGAATGTGGTTAGAGATGTCATTTACTGCATTGTAGTTTCCTCTTTTTCAAATTTTTTTAGTGTTTATTTATTGAGAGAGAGAGAGAGAAAGAGAGAGCGAGCAAGCAGAGGAGGGACAGAGAGAGAAGGAGACAGAGAATCCCAAGCAGGCTCCACGGTGTCAGCACAGGACCCAACATGTGGCTCGAACTCATGAACTATGAGATCATGACCTGAGCTGAAATCGAGTCAGATGCTTAATTGACTGAGCCACCCAGGCACCCTAATTTCCTCTTTTTCTTACTGGAATTTTCTCTGTTCTTCGTATTAAGAATGTTGTGTTCTGTAACCTTCTTTTTATTTTTTTTTCCCTATGCTTTGGCTACTAGTAAGTTCAAAAACAAGTTTTGCGTATGCGTAGGCTTTCATTCATGATTTCCATTTAAATGCTAATATAGCTCCTGATCCAAAGAACTCCTTGCCTCTTTTTTCCCTTTGCCTCATTTTATTTTAACAATATTCATTTTATTTTATATTGTCTATTTGATGCATTATTTTAAAATACACCAAAACCTTTGGAGAAAGATTCATGGAATAGATAAAGGTTGTTTATCATATATTTTTCAAGTATTCAAACAAATGAAAATACACCAGCCTGATTCTCTATCAGTCCAGGTCCTAATGAAAAAGAATGTCACATCCCAAGGAAAACAAGGACCTTAACTTTGCTTTTGTATTTGTTTTTGTTTTGTTTTTGGCTTCTTGATCTCCTGCTAACATTCAAACCCAATAGGAAGATGGTTGGAGGGCAAGGGAGCCCATGATGTAGTCCAAATAGACCAACCTCTGCCAAGGGGTAGACAGTAAGGTGGAGAGGAGTGATGAGTGGTTCTGTATGTACAAATGACAGATTTACAACATATCTAGCAATGGGTAGTAATGGAGATAAATAGTAAAACTAGATGAATCTATAGACTGGAGAGAATAATAAATGGCACCTACCGTTCCCGTAGATCAGTATTTCAAAAGCAATATTCAAGAAATCCATGTCGTCTAATAATACAGGATCTAATATGCTAGAGAAAATTCAACACTGGATGCATATAATTTCATCTTTTAAACTAAAATTAAAATTACAGAGCATTCTCAAGACCAAAATTTGTAAAAATAGGAATTACATATATGTTTTGCTCATTACTAACTGCACTCAAATTAAATAGAAAATTCTGTGTTGAAATTCAGAACATCTATGTATTCTTTGTTGTCTTTTCATGACAAATGCTCAGAGCAATAATTGCAGAAATAACAAAACAAAGATGAAATACATTTGGAATAGTAAAATTCAGCACATAAAACGTTAGCAGAATATGGGGCACCTGGATGACTCAGTTGGTTAAGTGTCCTACTTCGGCTCAGGTCATGATCTCACGGTTTGTGAGTTCGAGCCTCGTGTCAGGCTCTGTGCTGACAGCTCAGAGCCTGGAACCTGCTTCAGATTCTGTGTCTCCCTTTCTCTCGGCCCCTCCCCCACTCACACTCTGTCTCTCTCCCTCTCTAAAAAATAAATAAACATTAGGAAAAAAAATTTAAAAAACATTAGAATAATTTCAGACATGTGGATGTGGACATGAAAAGAGTCTTGGCAAAATACATTTGCCAGCCAACATGTTACGTGCAAATAATTTAATGGGCGCCTGGGTGGCGCAGTCGGTTAAGCGTCCGACTTCAGCCAGGTCACGATCTTGCGGTCCGTGAGTTCGAGCCCCGCGTCAGGCTCTGGGCTGATGGCTCAGAGCCTGGAGCCTGCTTCCGATTCTGTGTCTCCCTCTCTCTCTGCCCCTCCCCCGTTCATGCTCTGTCTCTCTCTGTCCCAAAAATAAAATAAAAACGTTGAAAAAAAAATTAAAAAAAAAAAGAATTTAATAAGGAAGAAAACATATGAACTGACATTTTAAGATGTTTTCTATCCCCTGTTCAACACTCCTCTCCCCCAAGCCCAAGTGAGTTGTTAAAATTATTATCCTTTCCCTCAATCTGGTTTCTTTGCTTTAGTCTGGAGATGAAATAATTCCTTTATTTCTCAAGGTAAAAAGAAAGAAAGAAGGGAAAAAATAAATGAAAAAGAAGAGAAAAGAAAAGAATGCAGGATATTTTGAGGAGACAGGATGAATTTAAATGATTGGAATAGCTTGAACTGGGTGTAGTCAGGAAAATAACCCCTTGCTGTTATGTCACTGAAATATTTACCATTGTCATTTGCTTTGATAATTACTGTGGGTCTTTGTGGATTTTAAATTAGTTTTGCCAATTGTGCCTGTTCATGTTCTCTGCTCATTTAGATCTAAACATTTATCAGCGAGTTAAATAATAAATTTTGCTTGATTTGAAAAATTGGACTGTTGTTCTTTCCATCAGTCACTTGGTGAATTAAATCAGATTCCAAATGCTACTTAATAGCAACTAAGCCTACTGAGTATTGACTTTAATTAATTTTCTGCCTCTGCCTCTGACAAGCAATCAACAATTAAACCAAATTTAACCTCTTTTGGGGTGTTAGCTGCTTGAAATGCAATCTCCTTCCTTGGTATATCTTCAAATCTCCATTAATATAATAGCTTAAACCCATTCCTTGTTCTTACAGTGAAAACTCTGTGTAGGTGGCAATTTTTTTTTTTAATTGAGTTCTCCATCTTGAATGCATCAAGTTGCTGAAATTCTTGATCAAAAACTCAGGCATTTTAGAAACATTAGTTAAGTCCTATCTCCTAACTAAACAATACTCTTAATCTTCTGATAGTCTTCAAGGCATGTCTACCAAACCATTTACTCCATTCCTGAGAAGCTTCAGTTTCTGAAATGAGCTTTCACTTCTTCCTGATAAAATAACAGCTTTGTTGGACACGCCACCAGATACTTATACGTTAGCCTTCAACCGGATTGTCTTACATCCCAGAAGAAGTGTGTATGGGAACAAATAAATGGGGGTGACTCCAAGGGTCATGGGAAATTTCCCTGGCATACAAAGCAATGTGAGATATGTCTAAGGAAAATATTTAGTTTCATAATTTGGGAATAGGATTTCATTTAGCACTTTTGGAACATGTGTTTAGATCAGTAGGCAGTAAGCTCAGGAAAATAGTACTGAAGTGCACTGAGCTTTCTGTCATTTCACCGTTAGCTCTGATGGCATACAAACAGTGACAGACCACTGAAGCAACATGGCCCTTAGAAACATATCCACCCCATTTCCTAGGTATTTCATGTAAATGTGTCTTGGGGTTGTTTTTGTTGTTTTTGTTGTGTTATGCCCAGAATTCATCACATTGTTACCTTAATTCTCCATTTCCATTTCGGCTGAAAGGGAGCTTTGAGGCTGTTTTTTCCAATCTACCATCTGGTGCCAAGTTTGTGTACCCTCTTTGTGTTTTCCAGTCTCCCCAGCAAGTAGCAGATGTTAAAGGAAACACATTCAATGAGCTATAAAGTTCTCTGTTATTTGCTTACCTTGGACTTGCCAATTATCAGTAAGTCAGGCAAAAGGGGGCCCAGATTGAGGCTAACTAGAAATGTATGGCTTTGATATTCAGAGAACCCTTTTCCAATCTCTGTAGGCTTCTATCCCCTCCAGTTTTTTGGCCCTCACAGAGGTTCATTTCTGCAGTTCCCACCAAGCCATTTGCCAAAAGCAAACAAAACAAGACAAGGTTTGAACCTCATAGGATCACCCTGACCCAAGGTGCTGGCCAACTGATGGGCACAGAGCAGACTCTGCTACCCCAGCCCTAGCAGAATAATACAAACACTGGCCACCACTGTCTATTTCACTCGAACAGGTTATAATCTGAAAAGTGATTTACTGTGATTTTGGAAATGATCTGATTCTGTTGGGACACATGTCTCTTTTAGGACCACATTAGCACTATTTAAAATACTAGTCATTGTATTTGTATAGGAGGCAGAATTGTAGAGCAGTGTGAAGTCAGAACTGTGGATGTGAGTTCAAATGCTGCATCCATCACTTGCTGACTGCATTGCATGACAGTGCTTGCCTAGAGTAAGTGTGAAGTGAATATTAGCTACTATTGTTAATAGTTTTGGATAAACTCTGTGGAGGCCATCTTTAACCAGTGCCAAGCCAGTGGTGATACACTAAGCCCAGGCAGAACTCTTGACATTTTCTGTACTTACTTTAGATGCTGCAGACATTTCAAGGAATTGTCACCCTACATCACCTAAACTTTAGGCAAGTTTACTGTGCTTCACTCTCAAAAGTGGGTGACAAAGAATTCTACCTTAAAAAAGAGATCGGGGAAGGGATATTCCACAACTCCCTCTTATGACAAGTAGATGCCGGCACCAGGAAATTGCCTTGCATCTTACTTAAATCTTTTGTGTTGCTGTTTGGACCTATTTCCTTACTCTTTTCTTGGTTAAGAGGAAAACCTCCTGCTCACTAGATTTTGGAAATTGTAAGTAGGTGGGGACAAAGAGGGAGGAAATGAGAATGCCCAACTCTAGGTAGGAGATCATTATTCTGGACCCAGTTTTGTCCTAACCAGCAAGATGAGCCTGGGAAAGTCACTGGTTTTCTCACCTGTAGATGATTTTTCAGGTTTATTTCACCTTCAATCAGCTATGACTCTCATAAATATCTTGAGAGGTGAATCCTGCTTTGAAATCACCTTTTGGTATAACACAAATAAGTTGTCTACTACTGGGTCCGGTTTATAGTCAGAATGAAATATATTTTCACTCCCGTTTCTTCCTTGTTTCCCCCTTTGTGTACCCCTTAGGATTAAGGGGAATCCCATTATTGAAAAATGTTTCTGCAATGACAGTTTATTGTAATTCTTAGATCACTCACATATTGTGACTTAATTAAGAACCTTTTAACAATAAACATTGGAAAAGAAATAGGGCTTGTTCATTAAAGTTAATGGACTAAAAGGAAATAACGATATCAACTGCCCTTTTCCTTCTTGGTCAGGGTGCTCTTCATATAGGATTGTTGATGGTGTTAAAGACTCTTTTTATTCCAGGACTGCCCTATGGTTAGTCCCAGACACCTATTTTGAGTTGTTTTGCTTATTCTTATGGCAGAAATTAAGGAGTCTGGTTTTAAAATACATTTAAACCCAAGAGCTACCCTACACCCACTTATAGGGGGACTCTATTTTCATTTTTTCTGCACTTACTTTTTAACTATCAGAGCAAAACTAGTTTCTCCCAAGTCATTTATTTTACTGATTACATTAAGTGTGTGTGTGTGTGTGTGTGTGTGTGTGTGTGAAGGGAACAGGAAGAATAGAGCTTTCACCTTTAACGAACTCCATTATTTTCTGCAATATGAGATGTCAAAATATTTCTCCAGCCAGATTTTGCTGACTGGTACTAAATTATATCTGATTCACTCTCGCCATTTAAACCCCGAACATGAGTATATCCAGGAGTGGAAACATAATATTTTGCAAAAAAGAATGCCTCCTGTGGAGAGCATAACACATGCCTTACCTTTCCAAGGCAAATAAGAGCAACCAAGTTTAATTAATTACAAACAGAACTCGAAAAATACTCTGTATGAGTGGTTCTCAAGCTTGGCTGCACCTTGGAAGTACCTGAAGAGTTTGTAAAATACTGAGTTCTGGGGCCTGCTTCCTAAGGTTCTGCTGGAAGTTGTCTGAGGTGCAACCTGGGCATTAGATTTTTAAAAGCTCTCCAGGTGACTTTAACATGTAGCCAAGCTTGAGGATCCCTGATTTACATTTGTGCATCTCAAAATCCACTTCTCAAAAAATTTCTGTGAAGGGAGAGGCAGCTTTAAATTTAGATCCCTTAATGACAAGTCAGTTGTTTCTGAATTGTGAACATAAATAATTTCCCTCTTTAGATTTCTGCATTACAGAAAATAATTAAAGGTAAGGTATGGGAATTGTGTCTCCTTTAGTAACCCCAGTGGGGATGAAGGGATGTAAATGAAGTAAAGGGATAGAAATTATGCTGTTCTTATGTAACATGCCCAGAGATGTGTAGGCCCATGACCATAGTGTGGCTCCAAGGATCATAGGGATACTCTCTCCCATCTTGTTGCCCTTCTGTTTTTAGTAATGTGATTCCTCATATTTGTCCAAATTAGCCTCTCAAGCTCTAGCCATCACAGCAGGAAAAAGATCCCTTCAGCTCACTGCTTCTCAGCTGGGGACAGTTTTGGCCCTCAGGGCATATTTGGAAATGTCTCAAGGCATTTTTGGTTGTCCCAACTGTGCTAGAGTGAAGGTTGGGGGTACTGGTATCTGGTAGGTAGGGGCCAGAGATGCTGCTAAACATTGCACACTGCCCGAGACAGCTCCACAACGGTGAATTATTTGACCTAAATCGACAATGGCCGAAATGTTGAGAAACCCTACAAAGTTTAACTATAAACTGGTCGTATGGCTATACACAGATACAAGGAAGATAGAAATTGTAGTCTATATTCTGAGGTTATAAGCCCATTTAAAAATCAGGGATTCTATTACTAACAAGGGTAGAATGGACATAGTGGCGGGGCCAACTATGTCTCTGTACCATATTGTCCTGTAACTTCCAACTCTGGCCAGAGAGGTTTGAAAGCTGAAATTCATTCCCTATCCATGATTCATCATTTAGCCATGGTGCAAACTCATACCCTGCACCGATGGGCCAATTTTTGAAGCAAAACCAGCCATTCACATAAATAGAAATGCAATTTTAATGAGGGCTTTTCTGGCTACTGTTCCTGAGAAGCTGGGGTTATATTTTCATGAGTTAATCTCTCATGAATATTCAATAGAAGCCTGCTGGGCATTGACTACAGCAGTAGTGGGTTACAAAAGGAGTTGCCAGTACATAATGTGCACTTTGCATTTTCATTTTCCTTCCCCCTCCCCTTAGATAGCAAAACGAGGTAGAGCAGGCGTGCCGTAGATATTCACCTTCTGTGGTCTTGTCCAGTGCTGAATGTGTACAGAAACAATATAATAGAATAAAGCTAACCTTCAAGAACATCCAAGCCACCTCTTTATTTTATGGATGAGAACAGTAGGTCCTGGAGACTGAGCTTCTAGTCCTAGCCCTTCTTCAAAGTAAACGTGTGATTTCAGGCAAGCTCCTTGTCGACTCTCAGCATCAGTGTTCTTATCTCTTAGCTGGAAGGCATCCAGCAATGTTTTGGGTCCCTTGTTGCACCAAGTTATGTGGTGCCATGAAGCTCTGATTCTAGGAGGTGATCTAGGAGTTTCACCTAGACTTACAGCGTGAGGAGTGAAAGAGACTAGAACCTGCTTTCTGCATCTGAGCTCCCTTGTGGATTTTGTACTTTTGCTTTTGCTCTCAGGTTTATACTGGCTATCAGTTAGCATAATGGGGATATGAATATCCTGAGACGCCAGCCTTTCCATGAAGACAAAGTTGTTAAAAAATGTTAAAACTGGTACATTCCGAAGACGTTTTCGGTTCTATTTCAATTCAATTCAATTTCAACTCTAGGACAGTAACACAGATAATGAATAAAGTTGTCTGGACTTTGGAAGAAAAATAATGAGATCATGTCTATAAAGCAGTTCTTCTTGAAGGTCCATGTCTTTTTATAATGACTTTATACATAATTCAAATAAACTTTCTGTTTTTTAGTAATGAGGCAAACTATAATATTTGATCTGGGTTTATATCGGGTTTAAAAATTAAAAGAAAAGACATCAAGATAGTATTAGCAGATTGCCATTAAGTTTTCCTCAGATGGGGAAAGTTTCTCCCCAGTGAACTTTTTTCATCTGATTAATATACTTATATACATACAGCAAGCTCTATCTACTGTACAGAAAGCTTCACAAAAATACTCTTCTAGGGGCACCTGGGTGGCTCCGTCGGTTAAGCATCTGACTTTGGCTCGGGTCATGATCTCATAGTTCATGAGTTCGGGCCCCACACTGGTCTCTGTGCCGACAGTATGAAGCCTGCCTGGGATTGTCTCTCTCCCTCTCTCTGCCCCTCCCCCACTTGCATTCTCTCTCTCTCATCTGTCTCAAAATAAATAAATAAACTTAAAAATACTCTTCTTCAGAAAATTATGGAGTATGGAGACTACTTCGTTTTCTGGAATATTTTTTCTTGGGCTTGATACCTTGTGAACTTTGGAGACAAACATAGACATATTGGGGGAATGACATCATACCGAATGCTCCCTCTCCTAACTATTCAAAGGGATGAGAAATTTTTATTGAAAGAGGTGAGAAAGAAGGCTCCCACTGCACAGATAGTGGACTGTCCCATCAGAGGATACTCCCCAGCTCCACTGAATGCAACAGTGTGGCACATGTGGATCAATAGTTTCCTTATAATTTTTATATTCTGTTGTCTCTTCCCAAAATTTTTCTATGCTTTCCGAGGAAAAGCCATGGGTCGGAGCTAATCTGTCTTGTAGATGAAACTACCTTAAAAAACTTACATGTTTACCAGTTAACATGTATTGGACATGTTTCGCAGTATAGAATCCAGAATAATGTTGGCCTTAATTGCATCATAATCTCAATGTTGACGTAATGTTTTCCAACATTTCACATTTTATTTCTCACAACACTGCTATATTTGGGTTTTTTTTTCATCCCATAGAGTGTAACCTCTATAAAACCAGTTGACAAAACATAGCATGAACTGGAATGTTTTTTAACAGCTAGATAAAAACATGCCTAGTGCATATCAGAGAGTTTTGGAAAAGTTAGTAAATTTTTAAAGAGATCTCAGTAAATCCAAATATTTTGAAAAGTGAGTTCCTTGGAAGTTGCCATAGCAGCAGGTATTTGAGGCTAGAAATATCTTTGAGATTATATGTTATGTCAGTGTTGAAATTGTCTTATTATAGAAAATGTCACAGATTTTCGATTCAACATTACTTGCTAACAGTCACCGCAGGTAAGAAAAAATCTGAGAAAGTAGTAAGGAATGCAGCTGTTGCTAATACTTCATTTAACTTAGCCTTCCTAGACAATTTAAAAAGAACGAAATACTTTACCTTGTGTATATTTCTTTCATTCAGAATAACTCCGTTTCTTTGATAATGAAATCCAGCACATATCAATAACCAGGTGTAGTTATCTGCCAAAGATGCAGGTGGCATTTCACATAATATGTCCAATTTTAGTTGTGTAAACAGAAGATGATTACTTATTCAACAGAGATCAGACAAAGTAAAAGAGCAAAAATGTGAGGTGTTGCCTCCATGATGACATCCGGGGAGTCTCCTTCAGGGTTGATTAACTTTACATGGGAATCTGAAATAATTATGACTACACATGCTGGAGAATGAAATGTTCCCATTAGGCAATGATTGCAACCAGCATCAAGAAAAAATTTCAGGGAGGCAATCAGAAATCACCAATTATGCAGAGTATCTGCAAGAGATGATGTTAGCTCATAAAAGTGCTGAAGGGAGTAACTCGATAAGATTTTAAAGGAAGCAGATGGGCCCATTTTGGCTCCTTACACTTGACTTATCCAAACTATATACACAAGTTCAAACAGATTATGACTCAAGGTAACAGCCAACTTGTATTGTTACATTCATTGTTTCCCACACTCCTTTGCAAAATGCTCTTCAACCACAGTGATGGCAAACAAAGCAGAGCAATGATTGTTTAAACTGATTCTCTTGTACTTTGGGTGCCCAAGCCCCATGTTTTGTCTCAAAATATGAATTTCTTTTTTTAATTTTTTAAATGTTTATTTACTTTTTGAGAGAGAGATGGATGGAGAGAGAGAGAGAGAGAGAGCCAGCAGGTGAGGGGCAGAGAGATAGAGACATAGGATCTGAAATAGGCTCCAGGCTCTTAGCTGTCAGCACAGAGCCCGATGTGGGGTTCAAACTTGTGAACCATGAAATCATGACCTGAGCCAAAGTCGGATGCCTAATCGACTGAACCACCTAGGCGGCCTCCAAATATGAATTTCCAATTCACATTTCAATGAGGCACAAAGTAACTATTTTTTTTTGTTTGCCTACATGTGAGGCATGTTGTTCTACCACAAGGTTGCCACTTTGTCTATCCATCTTAAAGATTTGTCCTGTTGGTCATTCTTAATGAAACAACTTTATAGCCTTCTGCCAGCTGAGAGATTCAAGTTGCAGATTTGAGGAAAGTTCCCATAACACTGGAGCAAGAAGGGCCTTCAGCTTTACATAATTCACATTGCCACATTTTAAATGTGAGGTCGCGAAAGTACATAGAATCAAGTATCTTACCCAAATGACACAACTAATTAGTGGCAAGGTCAAAACCAGAACAGAGATTTCCATTATCTATTGCTGATTAAAAAAGCACCCCACAACTTAAGGACTGAAAACACAATGATTCATTTCTCTTGAGTTTTTTGTTTTGTTTTGTTTTTAGTTAACCAGAAGGGTTTTCTGCTTGTATGCATGATTGCATTCATGGAATGTTATGTGGGCTGAAAGGAACAAGATGGGTTTACTCACCTGCCTTGTAGTTGGCACAGGCTGTCAGCTGGGGCACTTGGGATCTATGTGGTTTGTCATCATTAAAGGGAGTTGGACCAGTTTCCTCACATGATGATCTCAATCAATATCCAAGAAAGAGAGCAAAAGCAAAAGTTATAAGCCCTCTTAAGACCCAGGCCCAGAACTCGCAGTATCTCTCCTATTCTATTCTGTTGGTCAGAACTAACCATACAGGGATGTCCGGGTGGCTCAGTTGTCTAAGTGTCTGACTCTTGATTTCAGCTCAGGTCATGATCTCACAGTTTGGTGGGTTTGACCCCGGCCTCAGGCTCTGTGCTGGCAGCGTGGAGCCTGCTTGAGATTCTCCCTCTCTCTCTGCCTCTCCCGTTCTTGCACTCTCTCTGACTCTCTCAAAATAAATAAACTTAAAAAATGACAACAACAACAACAACAACAAAACCCCATAAAACTAAGCATACAGACAGACCAGGGAAAAGAAGGAAAGATGTGTTCACTTCTTAATGGGAGGAGTAGCCAAGTCCCACTGCAAACAATCATGGGAGGCATTGCCATAGCCATCTTTGAAAATGCCTTCCACATCGGGTTGTCAGTTTCAATAGGTAAGGACATTTCTGGGGAAGCCCAGCCCCTCTGCCACTTGCATCACTGCTGCTTTCACGGTGAATGGGTGCCATCCATTCTGTCTGTAAACACTTGGCCAACATCTAGTCTGTAGAGAAAGAGCTTCCTAATCGTGATTGTTTGGCTTTATATATTAGTAAAAACTTTAAAACCAGCTAGTAAAAATAACTAGGTTCTCTTTTAAAATTAAATTGATTTGAAACCTAATATGCTTTACGAAGTAATAAAACCTTGAGAAAGCCTTTTTCTGCTCTAAAGTAGAATCCTTAAAGTTTTGATTAGTTTCCAACTGAAAGCTGTCAAGTTGAGCAAAAAGCCTGTGTTCACAGTTTATGAGGGATGCCATTTGGTAACCTGAAGGTGGCAGATGTGAAGGCCAACAGTGGAGGATGGTCATGGGGCTGGGGTCCCACGGCCTCCAGCTGCCTTCCTGATGGGCTTTTTGTCAGAGTCTCTCTTCTGAGGAACGTGACTCCATGCAAGTGGCTGTAAGTCTTAGAATAAATATTTCACTATTCATGATAGTTTTGAAAACTTAAAGCTGTGAAGGACACATTGGAATCTCTGTGATTTATGATAAAGCTGAAGGAAACTTGATCATTCCAGGCCTGCCATATGTAGCTGTGTGGAATGTGCAAATGAATCGAACTAGCAAACCCCACAGATTTTGTTTCTTGATTAAAAAAAAAAGTCTTAAGTCAGATCAGCTAACAGGCAATTTGAAACAGGGATTTAGCAAGGCAGCTGTTTTAAATGAAATTCCTTCCAAATGCTTCTCTCTCCCTTCCCCCCTTCCATATTTTTCTTGCAAAGACTCAGAGAAGCTTCTCTTCCAAATTTTCTTGGTTCTGCATATGAGTGATTAAAAAAAACAAAACAACAAAACCTGGAATAGTCCCGTAACTTCCCATGTTACTCCTCTGTCGGTTTGCCCTTCGAGGATAGCTCATGTGTCTTGCCCATCCTAGCATGCCCACCAAATCTTGTGCCCTGCACATAGTAATCCTTTCTATGATACATATAAAGCACTTAACATAGAAACATAGAAGATCAATAAAATGTGCAAATGTGCTTTTTTCCTTCTTTAGAGAGAGAGACAGAGTAATCAGGCTCCATGCTCAGCGCGGAGCCCAACATAATGCTTGATCCCACACCCTTGCGATCATGACCTGAGCTGAAATCAAGAGTCTGACACTCAAACAACTAAGCCACCCAGGCACCTTGCAAATGTGTTTTTGGTGTATTACTAAATTTAATTATTCCAAGTATCGAAAGAGAAAGTCAGTGAGGAAACTTTCTTTTTTCTTTTGTAAAACGAGCATTAAATGATACAAAGAAGTGAAAGGACCTGTCAAAGTGTATACAATAGGTACACAGCTACCCCAGTTAGAACCCAGGTCTCCTGACTTGTAGCCCTGCCAAAATGTATACAAAAGGTACAAGGCTACCCCAGTTAGAGCCCCAGTCTCCTGACTTGTAGTTCTGTTCTTTTTCTATGATACCACCATGTTGAAATTCCATTATAGGTGTTCAATGAATATTCATTGAATGAATGAATACATCTTCTTGTTCCTGTCTTTGCTACTAGAGCTTACAGCTTAATGAATACAGCATATTTTAGAATCTAAAATTTAGATTAGCACTCCTGTCCTAGAAAGTGATTCTTTGACTCTTGTCTTTAGTAATCCATGAACAAATCAGACTGGCCAAAGAGAAAGGAAATGATTCGGGTCATTTGGATGAAGCCTGGTCCACAATGGTAGGTGCTAGGAAGAGGTCAGACTCAGTGAGCTGAATTTTCTGCTTCCTGTGGCATACATACACATTCCCTTCTCTAAAACTCTTGGGCAAAAATTCTAAGTAGTTTACATTTGGGGGAAAATGTATATTCTGAACATTATACATATACGATCAAGTGGCAACACATAACAAATGTATTAGTGTTTCTGCAGTGAAATGCATATTCTTACTAGAATAAAGTCTGTTAATAACCTCAGGTATGATTTTGACACTCAGTGAACTTTAGAGCCAAACTTACAAAAACATGTACAGTTTCTGAGTTTTCAGTTTTGGAATTCTGGATAAGAGATTATGAACTTGAATTCCAGTGATAAATCTGGTTATGTGTAAGTAGACTTTCTTTGAAAAAGAGAAGACTTTCTTTGAGTGACAACCATTTGTAAAGCAAATGATCAAACAAACAAACACACATCACTCTTCGTCTTGTGCCAACAGAAGAGAAAAAGCAAGACTTCTTTTCTAGAAGGAAAGGCACCACTCTGCTAAATCTCTATGGTATGCATTTCTCCACTAAACCTTTATTAAAAAAAATCATCTCTTGGGGGGAGAGCATCATATTGAAGCTTTTTAGTGCCCATTTAAGTGAATTTCGTACATAATAAGTATCTCCAGAAAAATCTACATTTTTTTTATTGCATGTCAACCCAATGTCTTACTTGATATATCTCAAGAAAATGAACACAGTCCTCAGCTATGTTTTTCTCCATCTGTGTGCTCAGTAACAAAGGGTCCAATTAATGGCTACTGCTTTCATGGCCCAAAGCTGTCATATCCCCTTAAGAGAAACCCAGCATAAAAGAGCATCAGTGTAAAAGCACAAATGATGTAGATCATTCAGCATCCATCAATTCAACCCTGAAGAAGGGGGGTGGGGATGGGATGCTTTCAAATAACTACTCTTCATAAATTCTACCTCTTGAAATCAGAACCTACATTTCCTCTGTGTCATTTTCCAAGTTGAAAGAGAATTGTTTTCTTAAATTGTATTTTATTCTTCTGGAAACATCTGCCTTGCTGGTTTCATCTTGTGTGTAAATGAGCTACAATAGCAACATCCTTGTCACTGATCTGGAGTCAGAGTTTCCAGAGAGCCTCTTGACTCTCTGTGTGGTAGAAGGAATCCTGCAAAATACATGAGTCCTGAACTACTTTAGGTCACCCAGAGATCCTCGCAAATGGATATCATCTCCAGCAACCAAAATGTCTCTGCCTAAATCATATATATAGGAATGTCCCCATGAAATGTGCAGCTTCAGATAAAAGCAGACATTAAAAAACAATGGTTTCTAAAGAATTGAGCCCCCGATAGTTGCGAAAACCAAATTGAACTGAGGAATGACATTGATAAGAAGTCAACTGTAGCTAAAGAACAAAAGGGCTACTTATGTTTCAAGATATCTTAGAGCTCAGACTATGAAAGTTAACAGAGGTGACTGGGCAGCTCAGTCAGTGAAACTTCTGAGTTTGCCTCAGATCATGCATGATCTCACAGTTTGTGGGTTCGAGCCCCTCATCCTGCTCTGTGCTGACAGCATGAAGCCTGGAGCCTGCTTCTAGTCCTGTGTCTCCCTCTCTCTCTGCCCCTCCCCTACTCTCTCTCTCTCTCTCAAAAATAAATAAACATTAAGAGCGAGAGAGAGAGAGAGAAAGTTAGCAAAATGAGATTAAGTCATGTGGGAAGGGAAGAAGGAAACTACAAGTTATCTATTGCATCGTTAGTTGGAACCAGACTCTGAATTCGTGAGTGTGTGTGTTCCCATTTTATCATTACAATAATCCTATGGAAATAGCTCCCTAGCTCACCCTCTTCCTTACTTCTCTGTACCTAGCAGCCCTTATGACAGGTTTATGAATGGAAACACAATTCCTCACCTACTTGAAACTCTTCAGTGGTTTCCCATCTCACTTTGGAAATACACAAAATTTTTAACATGCCCCCAAGGCTTCTGTATGAACTGGCCTGGGTCTACCTGTGCAGGCTCATCAGGTGACACCCACTCCCCAGCTCCCCATGGTCTCCACATATCGGCCTTCTTCCAGGTCCTTGAGCATTCCACTTTCTTTCTTGCCTCCAGGCCTTTGTACACGCTGTCTAAAATGCCCTTATTACAACTTGCTGGCTGATTTCAATTTAAATGTCAAATCTTCCAGGAGATCTCCCCTGGTTGCAGACTTGATTTCTCATACTTTCATGTAAAACCTGTACTTTTCTTTGACATAATCCCTTGCTATTTTTAATTATATGGTTATTGCTGTGATTGTGAATTCATACTTTACCCACAAGGTTCTAAGCTCATTTACACATAGAATTGTGTCTGCTTGTTCCTTTCTCAATTCCCAGTGCCTAGAAAAGCTCCTGGAACACATAAACCATTCAATAAATACTTAAATAAAAGAGGCAGATGTCACTTTTATCGTATGTATCTTCTCTTATTGACGACTTGCTTGCTTGTCAAGTGAGTCACCTGCCCTGTGCTACCCCCAACCAGTTTCTCTCAGATGTTAAGTGAGAGAAACTCATTAGCATCATTTAATTTATTAAATGATGTTACACATATGACCTGCATGCATAGGTCATATGGGTGAAGAGTTTTTGCTCTTTACTTAGTTCTCTTCTAGGCTCTCTCCCCAGCGAGTTCAGTGGCTTTTCACAAGTCAATAGTGTTTATTACACTTCTTATTTGTAAAATGTGATAATATCTCTTCCACCTCTTCGTAAAATCATATCAGAAGGTGAGGAATATGAGGTTTACCTGGGACATGCTATATAATTTAATTATGTAGTAAATTTTTACTTAATTAAAGTCATGTTCCCATACATGCTTCTAATCTAAATCAAGCTATATTGAAGGGAAAAAGATCTAGTTTTCCAAATACAACTTCAAAATGATAAGAGAACTATAACAAATAAGCCACAGAAATTCTTGGAACTGCATCTTCGCTTTTAGAACACAAAAGACAATACTGATCAGAATCTGAAATTCTGAAATCTGAAAAGCTGAAGTTCTTATTAGAAGGGGGAATAGTTACACCTGTAGAACAATGTAGGAGAAATAGTCTGTACCAAATAAATTATCATATGCTTTGTTAAATAACAACTTAGAACAAGACAGTTCTAAGTGACAAAAGACAGAGGTAGACACTGAAAAATAATACTGGGCAGTTAATTTGCAAGCAGTCTGGACGCCCTCCCAGATTCAACAAAATACTAGACTAAAATAAAGGTATCCTTCATTTTAAGGCGATAGGAAGGAAGGAGATGGAAACAATTATTAACTCTTTGCCCTTTAAAGACTTGATGTATTTATCTTGGAGTCAGGGGGAGGTTGGGATGCAGATCATTTCTGATTAGATATTTTTCTTCACTGCCTACTCCGTCATGGTTTAGTGCTAATTTGTGTGTGTGTGTGTGTGTGTGTGTGTGTGTGTGTGTAGGGAAAACAGAGAGACAGAGAGAGAGAATGTCTTAAGAGGAGTGGTCTGATACTTCAAACAAATAATAATGTAGCCGACAGCAGCTGTTCCTGATTTCTTTTAATATTCCATGACAAAAATATTGAGTGTACAGTAATGCAAACAGCCAAACAATGAAACGAAAGCAGGCAGATGCAATCTTTTGCTGTAACTCCTTCCATTTCACTTGAATACACTGAGTGTGTTGAGATGTTGAAATAACTTACTGTTTATGAGAGCATCAGCACAGTTGTGGCACCGGTGTGTGTGTGTGTGTGTGTGTGTGTGTGTGTTTTAAATCCATTTTGGGGGCTGAAGAATGGAAAATCAATATAGTTACTTTTGTTCTATACTTAAAAGATCTTTCTGCTTAGCTAATCTGTCCTTTCTTCTTTCTCTTTTGTGTAACCTTTTGATTCTTTTATGATCTAACTCAGCCAGCCCTTGGGGAACCACTTCAGATGAAGGGTGTGAAGATGAGTTAAAAGATATGTTATCTTAATAGCTGGTACTGGAAGTCCTCTTAGATTAGAAGCTCTTTTGTCAGGAAAAAGCCTCATCGTCCCATCTCGTCCACTATGCTTTTGACATACTGGCTTTCCTCCAGTTTCTTGGATAGGCCACTTTCTTTCCTGCCTCAGGGCCTTGGCATGTGCTCTTAGGGCTAGAAGATGAGATAGTGAGGGCAGTAGGTGGCACAAGAGAGGGAATGGAAGAGATGGAGACAATACATTAAAAATGAATTGAGAACTGTGCACTTAAGATTCATACATTGCATTCTATATGTATGAATTTTCTGGGGCTGCTGTAACAAATTGCCACAAACTCGGAGGCTGAAGACAGCATAAATTTTACTCTGTCACAGTTCTGGAGGCCAGAGGTCTGGAATCATGATGCCATCAGGGCAGTGCTCCCTCTGAAGGTTCCAGGAGAAGACCTGCACTTCGCCTCTGGCAGCTTCTGTTGGTTCGAGGCATTTCCTGGCTTGCGGTCACATCCCTACAATCTGTGCTTCAGTGGCCACATTCCTCCTCTGCTCTGTCTCTCCCTCTTCTGTCCCTCCTTCATAAGCACACTCGTCACTGGATTTAGAGCCTGAATAGTCCAAGGTAATTTCCTCCCTCAAAATCTTTAACTCAATCATATCTGCAAAGACCCTTGGTCCAAATAAGGTCACTTTTATAAATTCTAGGTATTGGAACTTGATAGCTCTGGACAGTCATTATTCCATTAACTTCTTCAAACTGACTCACAAACTGTTTAAGTTGTGTCTATGGTTTCTTTTAATGAACTCTTTGGTTATTCCTACACTGTAATTTTTATTCATGTGTTTTTACATTCTCCATTTTTTATAATTAAGTTAGCTAATGTATTGACATTTTCAAACTATTCTAAGAAACAACTCATGAATTTGGTTGCTTTATAATTATTATTATTTTTAATATAAATTCCTTTGTCTTACTTTTATAATGACTATATTCTCTATTCTGTACTTTTTATCCCTGTAATTTATTTATTGTATACCAGAAATTGGTACCTCTTAATCCCCTTCACATTGGTCTTTCCTGTGCATTTGTCTTATTAATTATTTCTGCTTTCATGTGGTTTATTTGGGTCTTTTTCCCACCTTTTTTATTTGGATATTTAATTTATGTATTCTTTCTTGCTGGTTGACCTAAGATTTCATTGCCAGACGATTTCTTCCTTTTTAACCAAATTCATAGTTATAATATGTACTCAAATCTTTGCTCCGAGAGTTTTTTTAAGAAGAGATCTCTAATATAGAAGTAGTATGGTATTTTTGTTTGTTTCCTAATTTGTACATTAGTTTAAGTACTATTACATAGTTATCAGAAGATATTGCCTCTGTCATTGTTTACTTTTACGAATTTATCCAGTTGTCTTCATGGCCAAATTTTGTGACCATTCCATGAGCATCTGAAAAATACGTTCTGTGTTCGGAGTTGAAAATTAGGTAGAGTTATCTTATTAATTATGTTATTTAGGTCTCTTATATCCTTAATTGTTTTTTAAACTTGATCAAGCATAGAATGATAATAAATCAGATTCTGTTTCTCCTACTGTGATTCTTCTTATATTTATTTGCAGTTCCTGTACTATTTGCTTTGTAATTATTAATGCTAGGTTATTTGGTATATGGTTATTCATAACTGCTAAATATCATTTTTAATTTAAGTTGCCTATAATTCTATCATTTAATGCACTTCCTCTCAATTCTTTCTAATACTAAGATTGTGACCCCTGCTTTCCTATTTGTTTGTGTTTTCCTCATGTGCATGTTCCTATATCTTAATTGTCAATCTTCCTGAATCATTTGAATTATCTGTTATATGAAGCATATAATTGAGGTTAGCTTTGTAATTCTAAGAGGAGTCTTTTTATCTTTTAATAGGCAAATCTATCCATTAATAAATGTATTAATATGAAATTAATGTTTGATCTTAGGTGTGTGTGTAACATTTTATGTCATTGTCTCTGTTTTCTTTCATACTTTCTATGGTTTTCTCTAAGATCTGTATTTCCCTTACTGTGTAGCTTTATTCTTGACATTTGAAAGGTTTTCATGTTTGTTCTGTATGATTGCCATTATACAGCTTTACACAATGTCCTTAATCCTCCATTCCTTTTGAAAGTCTCTCTTAATTCCCTCCTATGAGCAATGACAGAATAGGTATTGTTCTATTGCCTATCCCCTTTTCCTGGCACCATCCAATGCATGATCGTATGTCTTTAAATATGCTCCATTCTCTGCTACTTACCTATGCAGACTTAAATAAACTTGCACATCCACTCTTCATGGATCAAGTGTTGCCCCTGGGAGCTTTCCCATCCCTGGATCCTTTTTAGGTTGAGTAGGCTTCCTTGACTTTGACGGAAGCCCTGAGGCAAAAAAGCAAAGAGCATGTACTGAGCTGCCCACATGACTGTACTGGAGTCAGAGGTGGGTCCAGGGATATGACTTAAGCACCAAAAGCACCTGCTGCAGCGTCTCCGGAAGGGTGGGTGTTAACTCACGCAGCATCAATTGGGCATTGATATTACGCTTGAGCCTCTATGACACCAGTAAGTGTGGGAAAGGCTGGAAAAGGCCGAGAGGTTCACACTATCTTTCAGGCTGGGCTTATCTTCCCTTTTGTGTTCTGAGCTACAGCAACTGTTGTTGCTATCCTTGTTCCCATGAGAACACACACAGGCCTGAGACTTGAAATGGAGCGTGCTAGTGCCTGGTGAGCAGTCTGACTTTGGAGACAGACGTTAAAACTAGATGCAGCCTAAGAAACACAGGTCAAAAAATACTGTATTTGTGATTGTCAACGTATTGTTAATTACAACCTCATAAATCAGGCTTTAAGAAAAGTTACTTAAAAATGGATTTGTGCCTTTTCCCAGCCTAAAGCAAGACGAAACAGATCAATTTTGTAGACTGCTTAGATATATCTGTTTTTTTTAATTTGCAGTTATTAAACTCAAAGGCCCTTAGGCGTTACATCCTGGATTAAAATCCTGCCTTTACCGCACATTGACCATGTGACTTTCAGCAAATTACTGAAACTTTCTGTGACTCAGTTTCTTACTCTGTTAAATGGAGGTAATAACAGTATCTACTTCAAAGGGTTGACAAGTAGATTAAATAAAATGACATATGTAAAGTGTTTTTAGAACAATCTCTGGTCCATAGTATACCCTGTTACAAGAGTTATCTCTCCTTTTTATTATTATTGCTTTTATACCCACAAGATTGATAGTGCCTCTTTATGTATGTCTATTATGATTTTCTAAAAGTTTCCTTACCATTACTTTTACAATGCCTATCTTACCTACTAAAATGTATACTCCATGAGAACAAGGACACTGTTTATCTAATCCACACCTTACCCAGCTTCCAGTAAATGGAGTAGAGCATAGTATGGCTCAATACTTTTTTGCATGAATGGATGAATGAATCAAAGAATCATCTAATCAATACTGCTCATTTAGGTCACTTTGTGTGTCAGTTTTCTGAAGTAAATCACATATTTTGTTTTTGGTTTTTTTTAACGTGTATTTATTTTTGAAAGACAGAGACAGAACATGAGTGGGGGAGGGGCAAAGAGAGGGAAACACAATTTGAAGCAGGCTCCAGGCTCTGAACTGTCAGCACAGAGCTGGATGGGGACTCGAACCCACCAATGGTGAGATCATGACCTGAGTTGAAGCCAAAGCTTAACTGACTGAGCCTCCCAGGCGCTCCTAGTAAATCACATATTTTGGGCTCATTCACGCATTACAGAGAAAAACTAATTTCTGCTCTAAGCTTTGATATTTAAAAAAATTTTTTTAATGTTGATTTATTTTTGAAGGAGAGAGAGACAGAGTGTGAGTGGGGGAGGGGCAGAGAGAGAGGGAGACACAGAATCTGAAGCAGGCTCCAGGCTCCAGGCTCTGAGCTGTCAGCACAGAGCCCGACGCAGGGCTCGAACCCACAAACCACGAGATCATGACCTGAGCCGAAGTCGGATGCTCAACCAACTGAGCTACCCAGGCACCCCTGAGCTTTGATATTTTTTAAAACTATACTTATATTTAACCTTCAGTGGAGAGATATCAATCAGACTGATAGATCAATCCATCCCATAACTCTCTTCTCTTCCCTAACTGCCAAGCATGCATCAACTTAGATTATACAGACGCCCCATATTTTTCCTCATTGAATTATCTATACTGCATGACCATTCAGGCAAAATGTTAAAAAGATACTCAGTTCTGTCCACACCCCCATTTTGTTCCTATTTTCTTGGAAAATATTCACTAATAGCTTTGCTGCCATAAGGATACATAGACAGATTGATTTCAAATTTCTCTGATATGAATAATTACTTAATCGGGGTATCTCCCATTCTTTTTTAAATTTTTTTGCCCTGGAAACCAGAATTGACAAGATTCAAACTGGTTACAGAGACACTGATTCAAACAGTTTTGACTTCAGGGAATTGAGGTGATTTAAAGGCATAAGCACTGTGATGAGGCAGCTTTGGATGAGATGAATTTGTCCTTTTCCAGGGGCTTGAGATCTGGTCCAAGTACATTGAGATGTGGCATTTAACTGACACATTAAAGGTAACAGTCATGGGCTGGGCATGCCTGACAGCAAACTGTGAGGACGGGCAAGAGGGGAAGGATGCTACCATTGATCAAACCCGCCATGCCAGGTGCATCATCTCATTTAATATAACTATCCTCTGAGTTTTGTAATTATACCTCCTCAGATGGAAGGAAACTGAGATTCAGAGAGCTGAAGCGACTTGTTCAGAGTCTACATAGAAGGAAACAGCTGTTCTTTGATCATCACTCACTGCTGGCATCATTGGCTCATCCCAAGTGTCAGTGGTACAGTGTTGGCTTCACTCCTTACTCTCCCCCTCAATGTGTAGTAACGTGTACCACAGGGAGTGCTTCCTTTGTTGTGTCCACTGCACCTGCAACTTTGCCCACCTGCCCACTCCCAGACATTGGTGTCTCTGCCAAACAGGTCATGTTTACATGGAGCATCTACATCTTTGTCCTACTCTGGGGCCTACCCATGTGGACAATAATTAATGGCTTATTTTGGTATTTGCATGTTATTGGGTGTATAGACTCGAATATATGAGAGCTATCCTTTCTTAGGTTGGTCTTTTTCTTCCTGAGTTCTCCAAAACTCTGTTTTTACTTTTCAGTCTCCCTTGTTGACTCATACCCCAAATATGAGTCTTTATCCTGCCTTATCCTCCTTTGTGAGCTACACAGTGTTTTCTTAATCAAGCTCATGCTTTTATGACTTTCACTACCATTTCTATTCGGATGAATCGTGTCTCTATTTCTGACCTCCCAATTGAGCTCAAGACTTGCATTTCCAGTACCCAGTGGGACATCCAATAAGTGCCTGCTTAGGTTTGGACACGTTGACTTTGAGAAGCTGGCTTCACATCCATTTGAAGACTTCAAACTCATCTCTGTATTAGTTGGCTCATCTTTAAGTGGATTCCAAGCTAATAATTCAAAATCAACAGCCGCAGTCTGGTCTGTCTTTTGATGAGTATTATCACTCAGCCACTCAGATGTAAATCCTCACCATTACCTTTGTCTCTCCCTAAGCAACCATATCTATGAGGTGACCAAATTTTGTACATTCTATTCAATCATATTCAGCCCCTTTTTGTTGTTAGAATCCTAGTTCATCTTCACCCTTTATTTGGCCCCTTCTTACCTTCTAACGAGTCTTCATCCCTTCACATCTTTCTGCAGGTTCATTAGCGCTGATGACATAGTTATTTTTCTAAATCACAGGTCTAATCTGTTTTTCCTTTACCCCAAAGCCTCTAGTTTCACTCTGTTGCCTATAGAATAATATCATAAATCCTGAGTAAGCATTTTAGGCCCCTCAGAGAATCAACTCAATCTTCCTTTCTTACCAGTCCTAATCACAACAGACTATAGTGCAGCCATGCCAGGCTAACCCAGAAGTCCTGGAGGCCCCACCTTTTCTCAACCTTTATGCCTTGCCCATGGGGTGGTGCTCTGCTGGTGTGCTGGCCCTTCCTTGCCCGTCACAGTGAGCCCAAATCCACCATGCCCCAATCCTTTCCCAGTCACAGTCAATTGCGCCTTCATTTATTTTCCCATTACGTTTAGTTGAAATTATATAAAAGTCTATCTTTCTATCATCTTTCAGACTTTTTGAGAAGAGAAACTTTTTCATAATCATTTCTACAGTCATGTTACCTAGCTAAAGTAGTTCTATAAAAATACCAAATTAATGTCCAAATCTCTTACATCTTGGACTAGAAGTTTATCAATAAAGCTTCTATATTTAAGGAGTTAGTATCAAATCATATTGCCACTGACATCTTTACTTTGGGATTATAAATTGTTAGCACCATTTTAAAGGTAGAAGAGTAGGGATACCAAGGAAATATTTGATGAATATCAACTAATAAAATTGTGAAAGACTTTGGAGTAGAGTTCAATATTCCTCATGTTAATGCAATTTTTGAGACCTGGGGTATCTAACAAGGAAACCACTAGCTAAATGTAACTATTTAAATTTAATATATAAAATGGATGAGAGCTATAAAAATGGATGAGAGCTCATCATTTGTGACAACATGGAATGACCTAGAGGGTAGTGTGCTAAGTGAAATAAGCCTGACTGAGAAAGGTGAATACCGTATGATTTAACTCCTATGTGGACTCAAAAAACAAAAACAAAAACAAAACAAAACAAGTGAATGAATAAACAAATAAAAAGCAGAATCAGACCTATAACTACAGAGAACAAACTGATGGTTGCCTGAAGGGAGGAGGTGGGGAGTTGGGCAAAATGGATGAAAGGGAATGAGAGGTATAGGCTCCCAGCTGTGGAATGAATACATCATCAGAATAAAAGGCACATCACAGGGAGTATAGTCAATGATATTGTAATAGCAATGTATGGTGACAGATGGTAGCTACATTTGTGAGCATAGTGTAACATGCAGAGAAGCTGAATCACTATGTGGTACACCTGAAACTAATACATTGTGGATCAAATAAAAAAAATTTTAAAGAACAAATTTAAGTTAACTAAAATTAAAGAAATACTAAAAAATTTGTTTCTTCAGTCATACTAGCAGTATTCCAACTTCTTTTTTTTTTAACATTTTTATTTATTTTTGAGACAGAGAGAGACAGAGCATGAACGGGGGAGGGGCAGAGAGAGAGAGAGAGAGAGAGACAGAATCGGAAGCAGGCTCCAGGCTCTGAGCGATCAGCCCAGAGCCCGAAGCGGGGCTCGAACTCACGGACCGCGAGATCATGACCTGAGCTGAAGTGGGACGCTCAACCTACTCAGCCACCCAGGCGCCCCAGTATTCTAACTTCTTAATAGCCACATGTGGCTCACGGCTCCTGTATCAGATGGCCCTGATACGAAACTTTATATCATAAAAATTTCAACAGCACTGTTTTATTCCTGTTGTAGGATACACTAGACAAACCATTTCTCATTAAGGAAATCTTCTGTTTTATTTATTTATTTATTCGTTTATTTATTTATTTATTTTTATTTTCATTTACTCTTGCAAATGTCAGTTCTGGTGCTTAGAACAAGTAGCAGATGATTTTTCAGTTAACTTTTATAAACTGGCTTGATTTCTTCTATGTCCTCAGAATTTTTTTCAATCCAATTTCTTCTCAGCTGAGGTCGTGAAAAAAATGACTCCTAGCATATGATATTTTCCTTAAGGAATTAGACAAAAACTTCTACGATTTTGTGCAAATTCGTTACATATCTTATGAATGGATCTATATAGCTCCCACTTCACTTATCCTAGCTTAGTTATCAGCATAAGCTTGTAAAAGTCAAATCTTGCCCACAAATGAAAATAATGGCAAAGAGATCTAAGGATAATTTGGTCCACTTAGGAAGAACGGGAAGCAGAGGAAGAAAAACACTTGCTCTAAAAACATTTTCACTTAGCATGCACACACACACACACACACACACCTCAATATTATGACTTCTTGAAAATGAGGGCATCGGAGTTCAGATAAAAGCTACAATGCACTCTGCTGTTAAGATCTTTTGTCAGTGGTACATTCTGAATAAAGATTCTCTCTTGCCTTAATGTATGGGAAACCTGAACTTATTTTCAAGACAATGAGGTGATCACTCATATCTTTGTATTACTTCTATTGTTTATTTTTTTAAGTTTATTTATTTTTGAAAGACAGTGAGAGAGAGAGAGAATGAGTCAGGAAGGGGCAGAAAGAGAGGAGACAGGGAATCCCAAGCAGGCTCCGCCTTGTCAGTGCAGAGCCCAATGCAGGGCTCAAACTCACAAACCATGAGGTCATGACCTGAGCCAAAGTCAAGAGTCCCAGGCTTAACCAACTGAGCCACCCAACTGCCCCAACTATAGTTTAAATATTATTGCACACATTGTATATGTTTGCAGAGTCATTTATTTGCATGAAAGTCCCTCTGACTATACCGTAATTATTTAAGGCAGGAAAAGCCCACTCATCTTTTTATCCCCAGTGTATGATACAATGCTTGGCAAATATTAGAAAGGCTAGTATGTCTATCTATTCCCTGGTTACATTCCTCAAATCTTGAGAGGTCCTACCTTCCATATCCCCAGCCACATTCTCCATCCATCGTCACCAGCGTTCCTTCATCACAGTGTTTTAGGATAAAAAGATATCTAGCAGCAGTATTAACCATCTCTCTTTCCAGCGATAGACAACTCTCTCCTATGCCAAATGCAGTCATGTACACCACCCGTCCCAACTTTACACCTCCTTGTCCAACAAACCAGTAACGGGCAGTGAAAAAATCCAGAATGCTGAGGAACTCGATGTGCATCTTCTTGCCGGACATTGGCTGAAATACAATTGGAATAGACTCTCAACATTGCTTTGCCTCCAATCAGGGCATGGAGAGATCAAAGGCAGTCTACCGCCTGTCTATCTCTGAGATAAAAACACAGTTAACAATTTCCTAAACCCCAAGAGGATAGCTGAGCAGGATAGTGCCTCAGATCTTGCCCAAAGCAAAATTAGGATTATTCCAAAAAATTTTCCCTTTTTTAGCACCTTTTTCCTTTGCACAAAGCTTTGATCAAACTAGTTTTTAACTGATGATTTCAGCTTTTGAAGACTCAAAAAATTTCAAGACCCACTACTCTGTTAATAACAGTGTGTTAGGCCAGTGGGCTTTTACTCAGAGGAGAGGGGTGTGCTCAGGATCCTGAAGATTATACTGTTTGCAGTTGTCTACCCCACTTGTCACAAGTCCACCCTGATATGGCTGGGCTCACATTAAGAAAAATCCTGAAGACAAACATAATTCATTTTGCTTTGAGATCAGAGTCTGAAAGCTGTGGAAAGAATTTCACATTTTCCTCCAGGAAGGAAAAAATTATAGTCTGCTCAGTCTCCAATCAACCTTTTTTATGACATATGGAACAACTAAGTTCTTTTTCCACAGAGGCCAGCTTTCATTAATCAAGTTTCTCAACTCCTATAGAAAAAAGTCTACACATAACTTAAACAAGTGGTTAAACCAAAAATATGATGTGGTTTTTATTTGGTTAATCAATGATTTAATAGTTTCTGCTGGATTTTTTAGAACCATATTTATTTTCAATCTTCTTCATCAACAGAATTAGATCTATTACATGGCCAAACTGACTGCACAAAATTGCTCATTAGAAAGACACCCAAAAAAGAAAAACAAAGGATGGAGGAAAATCAATGAAATGCCAGCATAAAGGCAGAGCCATTGATGTTAGGAAGCTCGAGGAAGTTTATATATCATACAGTTTTTTCAAAAGCATCCTTTTAAAAGGAGGATATTGATTTTTTTTTTTTTGGACAAAAGCAGATAGATATATTTTCCCTAGGCCCACCCTATGTATTCTAAAATTATCTGATTTATGTTTTTTTAATATTCTTTTCTTGGTCTGTTAATATAGCCTCATAAATAATACAAAAAACTCTGTGGCAAATGCCTATGGAGGCCAGGCAAATGCTTCTCTGTATTAGCTTTGTTCTCTTTCTTCCTCATTTGTTTGTGATTGCCCCCCACCCTTTCATGTTTAGAACTTAAAATAAAAAGGCAAAATAACAACAACAACAACAACAACAGTAGCAGTAGAGCTACAGCAGATCATTGAGGATAGGGAAGAAGATCTAAATCTCAGCAGAAGACACATGGGCCATGCATTTTTATTATGCCTGTATCAGGTGTGCATTGAATGCCCCAGCTTAGGGTGTAATTTTACCACACACAATTTTACCAAGCAAGACACTGCGTCTCTGCCGAGGTTGGACACAGGTAAGCTGATCATCTGTGGTGTCAAGGAAAAGTAAGCATCACATGACTTCGGTCTTGATTCATATATTTAATATCCAAATTTACATCCTCAAAACTCTGGCTATATTCTGTACACAATATACTGGAAGCTAACTGCCTATTGGGAAGTGCCTTGACAGGCAACTAAAGAACTGACATCAGGAGCATACACTTTGGAGCATTAAGGGATTTTGAACAGCAGATAAGCATTCAGACTTGAGAGTCCATTTTCCTTTTAAACAGCATAAACGCCAATAGTGGTCGGTCAAGGTTACATTTTTACACGTTTGGCATCTGTCTTCAACTACAGCATATAAATGCCCCAGACAATGCATGCTTAAAATTGACAGTAACAGAATTTGGAGAGAGAGTAGTGATTGTACCACTAGATTATAGAGGCCGGCTGCATTCCAAAGAATTTACATTTGCTCAGCATCTGGGATAGTTTAAAGCTTATAGAAAGTGGGAATGGATGTTGACAAAGATATAATAATACAAATCAAGTTCAAAGGTAATATAAACAAACCCATATAACCAGTGACATTTTATGTGAAGAGAAGCCTTTAACGGGAATAGTCAGAGGCAAGTGTGCACACCCTTTTGAATGTCTAGACATTTGGAAGGAAGGAAACTAACCAAGTGTTCCAAAGCCCTCTTTTGCACTGATTGAATCCGGCCACAATGGCTCAGCCTCTGCCTTAAACAGAACATCCCACGCTTCCTCCTCATCCTCCGTGGCTACATAACTTTCAGAGTTAATAGTTTGGGTCAGGGGAGTTATAGACAACACTTGACGCATGTATGACAACCAGAAGAGAGTCCAATGATCTTGAGCCTTAGGTAGGTGTTTCCTTCATTCAGAAGCACCCTGTCTTTCCTGAGCTATCAGCCTTCAGGTGTTCCTACAGACATCTCTACTGGAGATGGCTGACCCATGCCAGTGAAACCTCACAGCCCTTAATACTGAGCACATTTGAAGGTAGTGATTTCACTTGAGTCTCTATCATCTTTGTTGACTTCTCCATAGAGATCTAAAACTAATTTCTAGTGAAAATAATATGGAGGACATCTTTGGCTTTTTCTCTCCTTACCAGATACTTGGATAGTGCTGATGACTGATTGGCGAATGATGTCCATTCTTGGGCCAGTTTGAAGCCATGTCTCCAGGGTCACCTTTATCTAAGGGTCAAGAATTAAATTTGGGTCTTGAAAAGAAGATGACTTATTGGCATAAATGCACACATTACAAAGAAACTGTAAGGACCTACTATTAGTTAATTAAATTTAAATAAAATAGGATATAATTTTATAGTGACAGTTTTAAATTCACCTGCCACCAAGTGTTCCAAGAATCTTTCAGGACAGTGTCTACTGGGCAGAGAATAATGTTAACAACTAAGAAGAAAAAAAAAAAAAAGACTGCCACGGTGGGTCAGACTCTCTTTTGCCAAATTTTTTTGTTTTTCTGTCAATAAGGGACTTTTTGCAAGATGGCAGTTACTTCCTAAAATCAACTCTCAAAGATGAGGGATGTGCCCCAAACATATAATTTTCTGTAGTCAAACGTGTATGTTGTTAGGTTCTCCAGTGTCACTACTTAGAGCTTCATGTTTCATGAGTTTATTGTGCCCAGTTATATCATCAGTGTAGACATACAGAGAAAACCATTAAGAATAAATTCTATTTCTGAGTCTATGTTCACAGATAACTCTGACTTCATAGAGGGAATGCTTGTCCAGCCTCTGGCATTCTAGAATCTCTTATCCTCCACCTGGGGAACCAGGCTGCCTGGGGCTGAAACCTGGCTTTATTACTAGTAGTAGCAGCAGCATAGTGTGTGACTGTATTTGTTAAAGTTCTCCAGAGAAACAGAGCCAACGGGATGGATGTGCATGCAATATAAAGAGATTTATTTTAAAGCATTAGCTTACACAATTTTGGACACTTACAGAGTCCAAAATCTGATAAGGGAGGCTGGCAGGTTAGAGACTTAGGAAGGCATTGCAGTTCAAGTCCAAAGGCAGTTTACTCACATGCCAGGAAGAGCCAGTACTGTAGACGAAGTCTGAAGGCAGTCTGCTGGCAGCCTGGCCTTCTGGAAGATCAGCTTTTGTTCCATTTAGGCTTTCAATTGATGGGACGATGCCCAACCTTACGGAGGGTAACCTGTTCTACTCAAAGTCCACCAATTTAAGTGTAAATTTCATCCAAAAACACCTTCACAGAAACAACAGTCATGTTGGACCGAATGTGTGGGCCCAGCCAAGGTGACACATAGAATAAACCCAACACAGTGACCTTAGGCCCATTATGCAACCGCTTTGTGCCTCAGTATGTTTGTCCATAAAATAGGATTAATTAAAGTTTGGGCATATACTTGATAGGACGGCCGTGAGGATTAAGTAGGTTGACTTTTAAGTGACGCGTGTAGAACAGCTCCTGGCACACAGTAGGCACTTCATTACAGATCATTGGAAAAGAAAGGAATTTTCGAGATATCACATCCATTCTGAGATCCAGAGAAGTGAAATGACTTGGCCAAAATTGCAGAGTGAGCTGACATCAGAGGCGAGATTAGGATTCTAACGTCCTAAATAGCAGTCCAGTGACTAGTGCGGACAGCTTTGCTGCTGCTTTCTTTGGCTGGGTAGGTGTTACAACAGTACATCAGGTGAAGTGTAATATTACTAAAATTTAAAACCCCTTCATTTTTGAGATGTTTTAGAAATAAGTAGTTGGTAATCACTATTGCAGAAGTATATGTTCAGTTATTTATATCTTCAGGTTATTGAAAAATACCTCTCTTGTCTACTGGATGATTCATTGAACTTGAAATTCCTTTATGCTTCTGCTGTTCCACATGAGTCATTCGATTCCTTTGAGACAAACTGAGCTAACGCTAACACCTGGTATTTCCACAGAACCCGCCCTCTAAGGTTCAGTGAGAGTCAGGGTACAGCTAATTGAAAAGACTTGCATGGTTTGAGTCGTTTTGTTTTATTTTTCTTTCTTTCTTTCTTTCTTTCTTTCTTTCTTTCTTTCTAAGCGTCTGATGTGCCTCCATTCTGAGACGGCTGAGAAGAGCTCTCTCTGCAGAACTTTGTTTCCTTCCTGTCGCACAAATTACTTGATCTGAGATTTTTTATCAGTGCTTCTCAGAGCGAGGTATGCCAAGATCACCTGGACCGTAATTACCCAGAGAGCTTCATTAAAAACTATAGATAACTGCTCAGCATTACAGAACCACTGACTTTGAACCAGTCCAGTGGTTGTTGAATCCAGAAACAATGCATTTTTTTATAAGTTCTTCATGCCAATTCTTCTGCCACAGAAGCTCGAGAATTGCTGCTCTAGATTATCATGATCTTGCTAATAAACACTGCATTATGGAATTTTAAAGCTGCAATAATGTCTTGTAAAGTTTCTAGGCTGATCCATCTCTACTTGTTTAATTATGTTGCATTCTACATTCCTTCTAGCTGAAAACAGTTTGACTCTTCTGCATTAATGAAGTGTGGCTGTGCTTACATACTATCTCCTGATTTGAGCTGCTTGCTTAGTAATTCTTGTTCGCTCTGCCTCATAGGAGCTCCAGGAAACATAGTGCTTGCTTTTAATGCTGACTGTTAGCTTCCATGGTTTATTACGTTTACTGCTACATTTTTAATCACCCTCCTGTATAAAAGTTTCCATTTTCAAAGCACATTAAATCTCAACTGTATTCTGGACGGAAGCCATTCCCATCCTTAAGAAAAGATTTAGTAAATGTCTACTTTTGAAGAAATGATTTGTATCACGTGGAAATATACTTGTGCAGATGTTGTTACTAATCATATAAGCATACATTATTAAGTCAAGGAAATTATGTAAACTTACATCATTGAATCAAGGAAAGAGATCATTGCATCCTAAGGTAAAATTACACAGAACCAACTGGACTTGGTTCCTGACTCCTACCCAACCAGTTATTGACAATACTAAGAACAATCAACACTGAGGGAATGTTTACTACATGGCAGCAGGCAGGGGGGTGGGGTCATGCTAAGTGTATTCATGCATTTACTTAATCCTCCAGTGACTCTGTAAATTAGATAATTTTCTTTGTCTCCATTGTTCAGAGGAGAAACTAGAGCTTAGAGAGGCCATATTTCTTTTGCATAACCACGTAGCTTGTCAGGATGAGAGCCAGGGTTTGAACATGAACCAATCCCACTGAAAAGCTCATGTTTTAACCCTGCCTCTGCTTCCTGCTTCTGCTCTGTTCTGTCTGACCTTATTCAGAAAAAGAGACACCAGACAAAGAAAAACTGAGATTTGGCCTTTGAGAATATATCACTCTCAGTGGATTTTTAATGTTCTGCCTCTCCAAAATTGGAAGCACACCATTAACGTACTGCAGAGGAGTAGGGCACTGCCTGGGACCCAGCTGAACTAAGCGTTAGAATAGACCTATTACTTGTTAAATATGTGACTCCGTGAAAATCATTTCATTTCTTTGGGCAACATTGAATTCATTGATCATATATTAACCAAGGTGGCTGGAATCTCATCTCTTCAAGCTACAGTCTACTGTGATTTTGTATATTTTCACAGAACTTTAAAACGGGCAAAGATCATCTCGTCAGGAATTGTTGGGTTGTAAGGGATAGGTACTCGTTCAAGCTTGTTTAGGTAGAGGAAATTTATCATAAAGAAAATGGTTCATCTTACAGAAACAAAGCTTGAGGGATACAGACAAACTTCAGAAGCACTGAAATGCCATCATTGTCTCCTGTCTCCTTTTTTCTGCAGTGGATTCAGCCATCTTCCATTTCTATGTTTTGCCCCTTCGCTATTCTCCATCTCTGCAGAGTGGCTTCCTTCCCTTGTTTTCTCACGGCCAATGAAAGCTGCCCAGCCTGGTAGTTCATCACCCCACTTCAGCCTCTGGGTTTAAATTCCAAATTTCAAGATGAGAGCATATCTAACTGGCTGGGTGTGGGTCACATGTCCGGGACTGACTGAATTTTCTGGGCCAAATGGATAGGATGCGATTGTTTGATACTTGACACTGTCCATTCAAGCAAATGATTTCAGTGATTTATGCAGAAATTATACAGCCTTTGTGAGAAATTTAGAATGAATCTTCAATGGATTTTATAGACATGGTTCAACCTAGGAAAATCAACCGCATTTTTGAGTTACTTCCTCTCATTCTCATTTTGTGTCTCTTGATCCTATTTTGTTCTTATTCTTTGTCAGTGCCCTTGTGTCACCCTCCACCCCAGTCTTTTCCAGTCTCCCTGGTTTCTTTGTTTCCTCTGTTTATAAAATTTCTCATCTCTTTGAGGTTACTGCAGGCAGATTTTCAAGGTAGAAGCAAAACAAATCTAATCAAGTAATTCCTACCTAGAGTCAAAGTAAATACATTGCCATTATTTACTGAGTGATTATTATGTGCCAAACACAGTGCTAAGCCCTTCACATATACATTTCATTCACTGTTCACTATAGAGCCACCAAATAAGCATTATTAACTTATTTTTCCATCTGAGAAAATTGAGGTTCTGTGTAGTTAAGTAGCTTATGCAAGCTCACACAGCTAGTAAATATACCAGCTGGGATTCAGATCTAGCCTCCGGAGCCTGAACTACTGTGGCCACGGCTGCTGTGGTCATGATATGGCATTCAAGGGTGTGCTGCAGCTGGCTCATACTGACTCACAAGAGCCAAGTGGTAGGCTTCCCAGAATTTTGAGAGCCGGCTATTAAACACAGCCATTACGAAAATTTAAATTACAAAAACTTACAGTCAAATTAAACAAAGGTAATAAATACTGAACACTCATCACTTTCTAATTATTTTACTATGCTTTACCATTACATACGCACTTTAGTATCTTTACATCTGTTGTATGTGTCTGATGGAAATGCTGTATAATGCTGTGCTCCCGCACACCTCCTGCCAACTCTGCGTCCCGGAATGCCATGTTGGTGGCTTGAAATCAGACATTATAAGAGTATTTATGCTACAGACTTGACAAATGCTGCATCTGAATGCACTGACATTTTTTTAAATGAATAAATAGACAGCTGTGTGGCCTACACAAAATCCATCTGAAGGCTGAATGGGCCACCAGTTTTTGACCTTTTCTTTAAAGAAATGCATCTCTAATGGGTGAATCATAAACGTCCCTGCCAGAGCACTCTCTTGAGAGTGGGTATCTGACACGACCACACATCTGCTCTTTCACGATCGCCTTCAGGAACCACCAAAAGTTTGTCGTCCAGACAAAAAAGAAGGAATTAAATTATCCCTAGCCAATGACTCCCTGTTACCTAAACTGAGGAATTTCTTTTTAAGTTTATTCATTTTGAGAGAGAGAGAGAGAGAGAGAGAGAGAGAGAAGACAAGTGGGGAAGGAGCAGAGAGAGAAGGAGAGAGAGAGCATCCCAAGCAAGCTCTACATTGTCAGCACAGAGCCCAATGCGCGGCTCGATCTCATGAACTGTGAGATCATGGCCTGAGCTGAAATCAAGAGTTGGACACTTAACCGATCGAGCCACCCAGGGGTCCCTAAACTGAGGACTTCTTAAGGCCTGGCTGAAGTGTCCTGTCCTGCACAGCCAGGTATTTGGATTGGCACATGTGGAGCCACCACAGTCTCTGTGAATAGCTGGCTGGCTTGGCTAGCTTCCTGGACTGACGCACTCGTGCGTGAGCAGAGGACGGCTAACCCAGAGATTAAATTAAAGCGCAGTGGCACTTTTTTTTTCATTCCGCCTTTGCATCTGTTTTAGACTTTGTGTATTCATTTGTTCTTCTTTCTAGGTCAATGGGAAGCCACAGAGAAGAGGGTCTTGCAGCTGGAGGAGATAAACATGTGATGGAGTATATGGGTGGTCATTTAATGCTGCTTTCTGGGATGAAATGATGCTGGTTTCTTGTGTTGTCTGTATAAGTAGCAATTATCCTTCTCTCTTTGACTGAAGCAGTTATTTTTGGTAAAAAAGCTTTTAAGTCTTTTGACTAAGAACATTTTGGGTACCCTGTGGTTGGTTAGCTATGTTTAGATGACTTGCTCTGTGACCTTGGACAAATCTCCCATCCTTTCCACTCTATTTTGTTAAGCTGAGAATGTTAGAGTGATGTGTCTATAACTAGATAATGGACATAAAAAGGTTTTTAAAATCTTTGAACTTCTAGAAAACTATCTAAATTCTTCAATGTAGATTCCTATTTGTTTAAACAATTACCCCCCATTTATCACTATTTTATGCTTTGGATACTGCATTATATCCATAATGTACCTAAAATTTTAGTGCAGGAACCACATCCTTAGTTTCCTAAATGTTTTTATGTTCTGATTATCCGTCCCTGTCCAAGTTACAGAATAGTGTTTGAAGTACGAACCTCTGGAGCGTGTTTCCCTTTTGTGGATTTCTAGAAAGAGATTTTTGCTTCAGCTTGCCAGATGAGTTTAATCAGCAAGAGGAGTTTATGGAATATTTATTTTCATTATAATGTCAGTATGATTCGCTGTGAGGAAGAATCAAGGGAATCTTAATTTTCCCGCCCTGTCGAGCCAACCACAACGGTCTACATGAAATGGCAATTGCCATCCTCACATCTCCAGAAGCTGTGTATAGTCAGAGGCAAGTAATGAGAGAGACTATAAATACAAATGAAAATAATCTCTTTTTTTGCCATTCACTTAGCCAGCTCTCTGGAATAACTTCAGCTCTCCATTCACCCAGCAAAATACAATGCCATAGCATGCCGCCTGCTCACAGCTAGCTTGCCACCCTCTAGGACACCTGCAGCCGAGTACTGTGCTGTCTAACCATGTTTGTTCCACATATGTCAGTAGTACTTGTTATTAAAATCACATAAATTTTTAAGTCAATAAAATATGGGGGCATAAAGAGAGATGTGGGGTTTTTTTTTGTATGAAAATGAAATTGATTGCTTTAATATTTGTTTATTTTGAGAGAGAGAGAGAGAGCATGAGATGGGGAGGAGCAGAGAGAGGGAGAGAATCCTACGCAGGCTCTGTGCTGTCAACGCAGAGCCAGATGTGGGGCTCAAACTCACAAGCTGTGAGTTGATGACTTGAGCCGAAATCAAGAGTCAGACACTTAACTGACTGAGCCACCCACGTGGCCCTTATAAAGACTTTTAAATATAAATAATTATTAACAAATTAAGTATTTCAAAAAAAACCTTAAAAAATTAAAGGGGACAATCACAGAAATTTAGGAGGATTTTGCACTCATGATATTTGGAAGATTTTTGCTTCACTTTAAATCAAAACTTGGGAGGGAAACATCTAGGTGGCTCAGTTGGTTAAACATCCAACTCTTGATTTCAGCTCAGGTCATGATCTTGTGGTTTGTGAGATCAAAACCCATGTTGGGCTCTGCACTGACAGCACAGGGCCTGCTTGGGATTCTCTTTCTCCATCTCTCTCGCTCTCTGCCCCTCCATCTCTCTCTTTCTCAAAATAAATAAAATATATATTTAAATAAATCAAAACTGGGAACCATGGAGGATGCATTACAGATGTGTTATATGAAAGAAAGATGCTGTAAAATTCTGTTAGCATACTCTCAATTTAAAAAATGGCCCTATATCAAAAGTTTGATGAATTAATGTATAGTTTTTAAGTTTGATATTGGAATATTTATGAAATATATCTATCATTACTATGAGTTTTACTCTAAGCATTTTTTTTTCTTTTGTAGTTGATTGACCATTCAACTACTGGTCTTGATCTCATCAGATTAAAGAATTATTATCAAAAATTTGGAGGAAACTGAAATCAGTTAGTTTTCAAATAGTTTGGGTGTTGGCCTAAAATTATTTGTATGATTTTTATCACTACAGAGGAGCAAAGCAACATTCTAGATAGAGAAAAAACACAAAAATAGTAGAAGAATGCAAAATTCAGGACATAAGAGGTAAAATCCATGTAGAAGTATAAAGAGAGGAGCAGAAAAGACTGAGAAGAACATTTAGAAAAATCTTGGAGGAGCTTGGGGATCTGATTTTAGGTAGTAGACAATATTGAGCCATTGACTAATTTTGATCAAGACAGTGAAATTATAAAAATAGTATCTTAAAGAGATTTTTGTGGTAACAGTGCACAGAATGAGATGAAGCCTTCATGACGAATATATTTTTTTCCTGGGTGCGAACTCAGATAACTGGTATTGTTTCTTGGAACGCTATGATGAGGAATACAAGGATGAGGCTGGCTTCAATGGGAAGAGTTTTGTTTTCTGTTGGTGATGCTTGACGGGCAAGGGGAAAGAGGCTTCAGTTACTAGGCCCTTTATTTGTTGGCTCTGGGTCAGATTGAGGGCAAAGATAGTGGATGTAGTTATGCCACTGCAATAGCATGAGAGATAACAAGGAGGGTGTGAGAGATATTTTGAAAATATTGATTTGGTTATATGGGTAAAATTGTCTTGTAAGTGGAATTAAAAGAATATTTTTCAGTCAAGCAAGATGGTTTGCCTTATTATTGACTGAAGGAAATAAGGAAATCATTAAAATATAGCCATAAAGAGTACATAATTTACATTAAGACAGAATTCTGTTCAAAATCTAGACCTGTCATTTGCTAGCCAAATAATTTGAGATATCCAAAGTATTGAAATTATAGGAAGCATTTAAAGCAGTAGCATACTGTCTGTCCCAAAATAAGTGCCCAGGAAATAATATTTATTATGTTTAGAGCATTGCCAATGAAAATCTGGCTTCAAAAATATTTTACTAATTTTTATCTCATTATATACTGCCTTAAAAATAAAAATCCGTAAAGTTCTAATAGGATTTTCTAGCCTCTTATCCCCAAAATGAAACTGAACTGACTCTAGATAAAAAGTAAATTATAATCCATATTTCCAGGTCTTTGGAAAAGTGACACTATTTGTTCTTTTTTTTTATAAGAAACTAGAAATTACAAAATCCCCCTCTGTCTGGACCAATATTTGCCTACCATTTATGGAAATGATCAAAAGCTTTGTAAACGAGGGATTATCATAGCTATGAAGCTCTGATCTGAACTGCAAAATGTTGCTGCACTGATATACAGCCATTGCAATAAATTTTTCCTCCTATCTCTGCCCAGTGGGCAGTGATTTCTTGGCAATGCACATGAAAACACTGGGCATCCATTCACAGGATTTCCTGATTTGTTTGTGAGAAGTTGTGATGTTCATTTGCAATCAGGTTTTGGCAAACTCTTGGCAGAGAATTTCTTTATAAAAAAGTACAGAGCTCTTCTTTTGGCAGAACTCTTTAATATGTAGGTTTGTATTTCCTGTCTTCTAGTTTCCTTAAAAAAATGTTGTAGAAACACATACATACCCATTCATTAAGCACTTTGAAACAGCAATCTGTGTATTTCCAAACAAAACATTGCTTTACCAGCATGGTTGATTGTCTCAAATAAAGTCTCCTTTCTGCGGAATTCTATCAAGTGAAATTTGAGACTGAAAGCCAAAAAAGTAGGTTTTGTCTAGCTATATAGTTTGGTACTTATGGCAGAGAAAGACATGAACCAATTTTAACCCAAGGGAAATATCATGAGTCTTCATATTATTATATCCAGCTTTCCTATGTTGCATGGAGAAACCTGTTCAGGGTCTGAATATCCTAGAAATGATTTCTTTTCAAAGCCTATTCCTTACCTACAAGCTTTTCCTCTGAATCCACTTGGAAATGGTGAACTTTTGGTTGCAATGTAAAAGTAATAAAGCTGTGATACATGAAACATAAGTTATTTACAGCAATGCTGAATCATTGTGATTATCTCTATTACTGTTGATTATTCAAATACAGCCAATTCTAAGTCTGCATGTGTTAAAAGACAAAAAAAGTCTGACATATGAAATGCTATCACATGGAATGAAATATCAGTAAACTGGCTTAAAAATGATGTCCGTTCATGACATGAAAATTTGAGAAACTTTCTGCCTTTACAATGTGAGCAGAAGGAAATCCCAACATGGGATGTTTCATTCTAAGTCTTCTGTTCCCAGCTTTTCAAAGGACCCAGAAATTGCACCCAGCAAAGATACCCTGTCAAAATGATTTAAAAGGAGGAAAGAAAGTTGCTAGAGGGGAATTCATACTGCAGATCAAAAAAACAATTTTAAGTAGTCTTCTCCGGTGGCCTATGTTGAGACATATAACAGCCCAGACGACTGTTTTTCCAAGAGGTTAAATTTCAAAAGCGGGAAACAACAGCAAACAGACTGCCAATTCACTGAACAATGTCACAACTGGCTGGAGATGTGTTCAAAGTAAAACCACTGATTTACAAATTCCTGGATCTAACATGCTCTTAAATATTAACACTTCTCGGGAAACTTTAGAGCTTGTGTGTCACATTTATGACTCTGGACAGACAAGGATCTGTCCAAACAGACTGGTCCTTGTGACAATTCTTTGCCCTGTAATTAAGCCCCACTGGGGGAAGCCACGGTGAACTCAACCTTTGATGCCGGGAGCAGCTCCTGGTGCCAAAGGACACAGACTAGAGTTAATACTCCATGCATTTCTGTATGGTGTAGGTTGAAGGGGGATGTTTACAGCACAACTCCAAAACAGTAATCGTAGCAGATAGAATATTACATTTTCTTTTTATCAGACACAAAGAGCTGGTTTGGGAAGGCGAGCTGACTAGATTATAGTTTAATTTCCCTTGGATCCTTTGCACAAGTGGGAAGCTGAGAGCTGGTGGTGGAAACAGTAGAGAAACCACCTTAAGATGTTGGAGAAGAGGGTGGGGGAGGTGCTGCCGACCAGGACTCCTGAAAGGAAGATGTGTTTGAAGAGGAAGGAGGAACACAGAAATAGAAGTGAGTGTTGAACAGCCAGTAATTCTAACATTTTCGAGAGGTGTAACAGGCTTTAGGCATCCATTATACCTCAGGCAATGCTTCCTTCCTGAAACTAGAAATTTCTCCAACTTACTCACCTGTAAGCAGGGTCCAAGAATCCAATCACAAAAAAAAAAAATTGTAAGTAGGCCCAGTGAAGATTTCAGGATGGGATATATGAAACCATTAAATGTATTTTTTAAGACGAGAAACAGTAATTCTGAAATGTATACTCCTTTAACTGGAAAAGTACTTAAGTTGTTATATAAAACTATGTACACAAACACCTAGAAAACCATAAGACATTGCATGAAAAGCTGCATGACAATTAATTGTACTATATACATTCATTTTATGTCCTTATGTGTTAATTCATGTCTACCTATCTTATCTATCTGTCCATCTATCCATCCATCCATCATCTCTACCTAGTTATCCTTGGAAAAGGAAACGCTGTGAGAACAATATATTAGGGGAAAAGAGAATGTTAATCGTAATTATAGTCTGAAGTTTCTATAACACCAAAGAATGTTTTTTAATAAGTCTCTATTATTCATCCAGAGATAAAAACATATACAGTGATAGAGCACAAGTCAACACATTATTACTATGTTATGTCCACTTTCTATAAGTAGTAAAGTAATAATAAAATTTACTGAGTGTTTCTCGCCTGCCAGTATCTATGCTGAGCACTTTGCACATATCATTCAATCCTTATAAGAAACCTAAGGAGACAGCCCATTATTTTCCCCATTTTCAGCTTACAAGACTGAGGCTTAGAAGAACAAGTTGGCCAAAGCCCACTAAGCAGAGTCATGTGTAATGTTTCAGGGAATGAATAATGCAGCTCTAGATTAATCCAAATTGGTTTAATAATTAGTGATGCCATAAATGGTGTCTTTCATATTGTCTAAGGAAGAGGTTTTATGGAAGTTAGATAAGGTTTAAAAAAACAAAATGCGGGGCGCCTGGGTGGCTCAGTCGGTTAAGCGGCCGACTTCAGCTCAGGTCATGATCTCGCGGTCCGTGATTTCGAGCCCCATGTCGGGCTCTGTACTGACAGCTCAGAGCCTGGAGTCTGCTTCAGATTCTGTGTCTCCCTCTCTCTCTGACACTCCCCCGTTCATGCTCTGTCTCTCTCTGTCTCAAAAATAAATTTAAAAAAAAACATTAAAAACATTTAAAAAAAAAAAAACAAAAAAAACCCAAAATGCTTTAGGAAGCAGCCAAGCAGGACAGAGAGCTCATGAGCTTTGGGAAACAGATGACCTGGGTTTCTCTTCTGGCTCTATCACTTACTAGCTGCATGAACTTTAGCAATTTACTGATATATTAGAAAGTGATTACTTCAAATCTTACCAAATGAATGTATAACTTTAACATTTGCTTGACTGAGTTCCTTTGGTTCTTTATGTAGGTACTGGCCAATGGTAATTCTAGAACTAGTTTTGTTTTCCAGAAATACACAGAGCTATAAATCCATTTTTTCATTTTTTAATAGCAAGCAGGTATTTTTTTAGCTATAAAGCAATATTTCCCAGCTGTCATATCATCATGACACCAAAAAGTATGCACCAGAAGTACTTAGGTTATTGTCTATAGCTAGATATAATTCCTTATAATATAAGGAATATAATATAAAGGTTATGATAAGGGAAACTTGAACTTTCAAGATAGTGTCTCATGAAGGATGGTTTACATTTTAAACATCAATATTCACCAGCAAAATCAAATCACAGCAGTCCTTAAACTAAGTTTTGGGTTACTTCTCATATACTGTGTATTCAATTTTAATAAAATGTCACCTCATGTATCATTTTTTTATTTAAAGAATTGTCACTCCCATTTCATTGGTCCCATAAAGAACTTAGAAAGTGTTATTTTCAAAGTGCCTGTTTATACTGAAAAGACAAATGTGTTTGTTCTTCACCACAGCTTAGCGATGTGGACCTTACCAACAAGTGACAATGTGCTGTGTTAGTTATTTCAACATAAACAGTTATGTTCAAAAGGTGAGGCACGGGAATCTGCATTTTTAACAAATGCCCCAGGTAATTCTCAGACGTACCCCAAATTGAAATCTGCTGGACTAGGAGGTAGAATTTCTGTTTGGAGGATACTTCTGTAAGTTACTTTTCTAGTATTCCTTCCCCTTCTCAGGGTACCTACCCGCTTTCACCCTGTGCCTAAAGGGTCTGAATCCCACAGGCCCAACTACCGGTCATGGTGAATTAGAACAGAGATGTTCCCTGGAACCAAAATGGGCCCTGGAGCCGCTCTCTCTGGTGAATAGTCATTCAGACCCAGAGACTAGTTAACCTCTGCTGGGTCCTGAGAAGTAATAGAAAGCATTCACTTGGTTAAAGACTAAGTTTCTAGCTGCGAAGTTGGAACTAAAATACTCAAGTAGACAGATAGCTGAGGATATCTTTACAGAAAAAAACAAAACAAAACCAAAAAAACAACACAAAAAACCTTCACATAGTATGAATAAAATTAAAGGAAATCTAATATCATTTCCCATGCCCCAGAAACCAAGGGTGAAAAAAGGGGAGAATTCTTAGCTAAATAGAAATAAAAACTCTAGTTTCTTACCTTCCCAGGCCAAGGATAGCATATGTTAAAAATGGATGCAGTATTTAGACTCAATTCAGATCATTCTGTTTAGAATTAAGTCTGACAGGCTTGGAGTTCGTTAGCAGATAGTTGGTGACCTAAGGCAGAGCAGAGCGCTTGTTATAATGGGGTGAGTGGAAGGGGAGGGGCGTGAGCCCCCCAGAGCGAGTTTTGCAGAGTCCCTTATAGCACTCCAGGACAGGGATGGTCACATTTGGCCAAGAAAAAGCGAGAATGAGCCTGCATAAAGAAAAACTTAAGCCAGGGTGCCTGGGTGGCTTAGTTGGTTAAGTGTCTGACTCTTGATGTCAGCTCGGGTCTTGATCTCAGCATCATTAGTTTGGGTCCCTGGTCAGTCGTGAAGCACACTTTAAAAAAAAGAATTAAACACATGTGTAGGGAAAAACGTGTCCTGCACTTGGGCTGTGTGAGATACTATTGATCCCTCCTAACGAATCCCTCCCCTTGAATTTCTGGGGTTTTTTTCCCTTTTGTTTTGTTTTCCTTAGTATAATGTGTGTAGTTTCTTGTTCTTTACAATGAAATAATTCCTGACCAAGGTAGCCCCAGTAGACAAAAAATTAGGACTAGTAGGGCATGAATTGACAAGGCATCTTGGCTATTTGGTTCACTGATGCCTGAAATTCTATACGAGATTTTTACTATTTTCATGTCAGCTTTAATTTCATGTTATTTCTTTTATTTTTACTGATTCAAATGTAATATTTCTGAGAATAATAGTAACTTGTGGGGGTCCATAAATCATCTATGCTCTCAGGATTATATCAGCATTTTCCCTGTGAGCAAGATTTGGTACAGAAAAAGAGTCTGATATGGAATAGGGGGATATGCCAATACCATTGTAATCACTGCCAACTTCCTCCAGTGTTCAGTTCCTGCCACTCCCAGCCTCAGAGTGAGGGGAGGACCATCTGAGAGCCTCCTTTCTGGTTCTACCTGGCAGGGGCTAGCAGAGGCATTTCTCTTTCTTTCTTTCTTTCTTTTTTTTTCTTTCTTTTTAGTGTTTATTTTTTTGAGAAAGAGACAGAGAGCGAGACAGAGAGAGAGAGAGAGAGAGAGAGACAAAGTATGAGCAGGGGAGGGGCAGAGAGAGAAGGAGACACAGAATCCAAAGCAAGCTCCAGGCTCCGAGCTGTCAGCACAGAGCCCGATGCGGGGTTCGAACTCATGAACCCTGAGATCATGACCTGAGCTGAAGACAGACGCTTAACCGACCGAGCCACACAGGCGCCCCATAGCAGAGACATTTCATACACACTGAAGCCGGAATTTCTCACAGTACCCTGATGATGTTATCGACATTGTGCTCATGAAGACTTGGAGGATCAGAGAGTTCAAAACAGTCGCTCAGCAAGCACTGAAATTAGAACAGTTTTGTCTGTCTGGCTCAGTCTGTGTTTTTAACCTTGGATATGACAAAAGAGGAAGGGTGACTAGAGTAAGAGATAGAACTAAAACAATGGAGGTGAACGCACTGTGAACGCAATTTAACTTTTGGCCTGGGCTCTCTCTGATAGGAAATTACTTTTTAAGATTTATAAGCTAAAATAATACATACTACATTAACTGAGAAAAAAGCCCATCTTCTTATTATATGTAGGTAGAGGCAACATCACATTTACCTAAACCTGTCATTCTCTAGCTCAGGTTTTCAAATAACTCTGTTAATGGTTATGAGAAGACACAGTTTAGAATTTTTGCTCATAAGAATGTTTATACTAATAGTGTGCAGATGAGAACGTGCAGATGAGAACTAAAATGAATGAGAGGAATTTAATCAAAAAAATGTTTAAGAAGGATGAAGTTTATTTAAAATATTATGTTTATGTGATACGTGATTTTTATTTTTATTTATTTTAATTTTTTTTAACATTTATTTATTTTTGAGACAGAGAGAGAGCATGAACAGGGAGGGTCAGAGAAAGAGGGAGACACAGAATCTGAAACAGGCTCCAGACTCTGAGCTGTCAGCACAGAGCCCGAAGCGGGGCTCGAACCCACGGACTGCGGGATCATGACGTGAGCCAAAGTCGGACGCTTAACCGACTGAGCCACCCAGGCGCCCCTTGATACGTGATTTTTAAAAAATCAGCATAAACTGCCTATCTCATAACTTTAACTGGGATGCTATCTCTTTAACCAAGTTGCACGGGAGTGCCTACCGCGGGTGAAAACTCCAGGGGAAGACATTTAGCCCTTGAGAGTGGGGCATTTGTCTAATGTCACAATTTGAACGTTCATCCTGCCTCTTATGTTAGGTTTCTATGCTCTTTTAACCTAGCTCTCCGAACACATTGATTAAAAACTAAGCTGGACCATGTTTGATAAATACACTGTGAAGTGGCAATCTCATGCATGAAGTCCTTTTAAGAATGAAAATAAAATGACTTTTCTCACAAAAATGCCTAGTAGAAAGAAAAACTTTATCGAGTCAAGTTCTGTATTTTAAGAAATCTGATTATTAACTTAGTGTTCGTTAACACAGGCTAATCCTCTACATTATAAAATGTGAGCATTTAGAGAATTTTTTTCCAGACTCTAATTAAGAAATGAATGGATGAGTGAATAAAAATTTTGTAATGCTTTTTGACAGCTCAACACCTATGCGTGTTATTACATGATATTTGGTGGGAAGATAGTCTATACTGCAATACTATGAAATGATCAGATGGTCTACACTGGACTGCCATCTCTTTTCTATTTTATTTGTTGCTTCTGAGAATCCAGTTTTTAAATAGGAAAGAGTTGCTGTACTACAGTGTTCTTTATTTGGGTCTGTACCCACTTAATAGAATGAAGTGGCAAATTTTCAACTGTTCAGTTTATGTACAACATATAGGTTTTCTGACTGGATAATTCACAGATTGCCCGGCGTGAATAGACTGGTTAAATTTCCATATTAACCCAGTTGACTAGATAACCCACTATATTTGGAAGTTCTGGGTGACAAGTTCTGACAAATTACCTAGAAAACCTGGAGTCAACACCACCAGTATAGTTGTATTGTGAAAATGATCATATACAAATATTCATTTGTATGATTTTTTTACCTCACAAATAATGGTTATTCTTCCTTGATTTCTTAGGTAGTGCTGTTGAGTAGTATATGACAAATTTGTTGTATTCATAAAAATCTCCTTATTCACAAGTTTCACGGAATACACCTATTAAAATTTATTTATGTTATTTCATATAAAAAGTGTTTAAATTAACCGCATTATCCAAACAAGATAGAGATATAATCGTCTTCAAGTAATATAGAGACATTAAAAAGATTTGACTTGACCTCACTTTTATGCTCCGAGGAACTTGAGGTAGAGAAAGTAAACAATATTTATTATAATCTCTAAGGCAACACAAGAAAATAAACTAGGTAATGCACCTTAGACATTTACACAGAGTCTTCTGACAATTCAAAAAATAGGGATGGCTCTAGGATAGCTCCTTCACAGCTCCTGGATCAGTTTGCCATAGAAGATGGTATGTTAGCACTTTCCACTATTTACCCTGCTTGAACTCCAAGCCCAAGAGAGCAAAAAGTGAGAGAGCAACTCAGACTTCCCCATCCCATTTTAGTAATCTCTACTTCTATACTTCCATTTTCCTGACTTAAAACAATCCTTTTCCAGTCCCTGTAGGCAGTGGCCCCTTAGGCTTTAGCAGAATAACTATGGCCTCCAACGGCACCACCCCAATACTTACATAGAAGATATGAAGCCACACAGCCTGTATGTCTTAATCCTGGTTCTGCTCCCGGTGACCCACAGGGATGCAACAGAAGCATCTAAACTTTACATGCTTTGCTGACTCCTGGTGTGTGTGTGTGTGTGTGTTTATGAAAAGTTTACTACACTATATTAGAATATATACAAAATGCAGTACTACAAAGAATGCCCATTTGAAAAATAAAATTTTATCAAGTTCACTGAAGGTCCTGTATACTCTTTCCCAATTGCATCCACTTAATTTCCTGCCAAGAATGACTGCTATTTTGAATTTGATATTTATCATCGCTATGTATTTATTTTTTTCTGGTTCAGCCTTTCACACTGGCTAAAAATTCTAACATGTCTATCTTAGCATGATTAATTTTGTAATAAACTAAATGAAAGGAGTGAATTTTAGTTAAATATGAAGAAGATATTTCTACAGAGAATAACATATTATGGTAGCTTTGCTAACAGTGGTTAAAAGAATCAAAATGGTCTTATTTTGGAGACTTTATCTTCTGCTAAATATACTTACCCTTAGACCACACCACTTATTCTCTTGATCAAATTTGCAATCTTAGTAACCGTTGAATGCTGAAAATCACACAAAGAGTTTTAAAAAGGAAGGAAACTAGCATAAAAAATCATTTCTGAAATGGGTTGACCCATATAAAAGAGAAAAATGAAATCATCTAGAATTAGAGAAACTCATACATATTTAGGGAAAAAAATTTAAAAATCTAAGTAAAAATAAAAAAATAAAATCTAATTGATGTAAGGGGCAATTAAGGTGAGTATGAACATATCTCCACTGTGACATAGATGATTAAAGCTCAGTGTATTTTAGCAGCACTCTTCTAGAAGATTTTATAAAAATAGAAAACGAAACAAAAGAAAATTCAAAATAAGTGTTTGGCAATACTCTTTGGAACTTATCAGGGCAATTTCTTTCCAACCTTCATTTACCTTTTCTCATGAAACATTCCAAGGACAGACTAAGAGTTATTGAATTCATTTATCATTTTCCCCCTTTGGAAAAGCGATGCCACTTTAGAAGTGTGGTGAATTTCCACTCACTAGAGCTGGGAAATCATAATTTCCAAGCTATGCTCTGCCTTTTAATAAAATACTCCATATATGTTTAAACTATTTATATGCATATACACCATTTTCAATAATTTATCCTGTAAAATTTCAAAACAAGTGAGACAAAAAGCAAGTATTTGTACTCCAAAAAATTCACTTGAAATGGGGAAGTTTCTTCAAATATGAAAATATGTCTATGTCTTGATTTCAACATAATAAAAATATCGTTCATGTGTTTCTGAAACTGAATTTTGGGAATCACCTCTTTTATCTTTCTTTTTAATAAATCTATCTGTATATATTTAAAAATGCATGCAGGATTCAAGGTACTGTCCAAGGCCTGTAAGCCTTCCAAAGTTTTTTGTTATTTTTTGTGTCTACTGTTTTTCCAGGCACATTTATAACAGATTCAGAATCCTCTGAGATTATTGCTCTAGGAGTCCAAGAAAATTGACTTTTTTAGTGCTCAAGTACGAAGTAATACTGGCAGACACTATGCCTCCAGAGAGGGAAAACATAAGAACTTGCTCTGGTATTAGTATGAAAAAACAATGGATTTCGACAATGATGTAGGTCTTGTCAGCCATTTGCTTTTTCACAAAAACAAATTATTTCTCTTTAATTCAAATGAACCGTTGCCCTTATAGAAATGAAAAGGTCACCAGCATGCATGCTTCCTTTCACAATGTTTTCTTTTGGAGAACTTGTTCAGATAACCTCTGAAAGTTGAACTCCTGACCTTTAAGCAAACAGCTGTTTTATCGGGGAGGAGAGTGGTGGGCATCTGCAATAATATTTAAAAAGAATTAAACTTTATTTAACAAATCTTGGAGAAACTAACCCACGCCACTGGCCAGAACTTTTCTCTCCAACTTTCAGGTTTTCATAGAAGTTTGGATATATATTCAAATAGAGAATAAGGGTATCATTAGCTTTTTTGAGACAGGGAAAAACTGAGTGCAAATACAAGAAAAGCAATCTATTCTAGACTATTTTCCTGGGGGATCCAAAGTTCTAAAGTTGAGTTTGAGCAGATACAGCTGTAGGTAAGAATCTAAAACCAGGTTCAGTGGGCAGAAGACAGCCCTGGAGATCCCTCTGCCCTTGTCTACACATCCTGCAGTCCTGTCTTATCTCCTTCTGTTGTGTATGAAGTGAACTGTAAACATGTTAGAATGTTGCTCCTATGAGTCTGTTTTTTCTTAATAATTGTTTTTAAGTTTATTTATTGTAGAGAAAGAGAGAGAGTGTGTGTGAGTGTCAGAGAGAGGGAGACACAGAATCTGAAGCAGGCTCCAGACTCCGAGTTGTCAGCACAGAGCCCAATACAGGGCTCAAACCCACAAACTGTGAGATCGTGACTTGAGCCAAAGTCGGCTGCTTAACCAACTGAGCCACCCGAGCACCCCTACTCCTATGAGAATGTTACTTGATGTGGCAAGGTGAAGAGGTCATGGCAACTAACGCCCCGAAACTGTTGATTTTGATTTAAACAAAGGGGGGATTATCCTGAGAGTATCTGTCTTCAGAGGTGAGTCCCTTCCAAAAGAGTCTGGAGGTCAGCAATGTTCTCTCCTGCTGGCTTTGAAGACGCAAGCTGAGATCTACAGCTGCAAAAGAGTGGATTCCAAGGGCAACCACGGGAGGCCGAAAGATGGACCTTGAGCTTCTGATGAAATCGCAGCCGTGGCAACATCATCTCCCATTCTCCTATGCCAGTGGCTTCTAAAATCTTCTATTCCTAGCATGCTGGCCTTTTACATCCAAGTGCCTTTGAGTATGTTAAATTGTGTGTGTGTGTGTGTGTGTGTGTGTGTGTGTGTGTGTGAGTCCATGACTCTATTAATCTGAAAGTTCATTTTCATTCTAGGGAATATTCATGTATTCTTTATTGGACAATTTTCCCACTCTATTTTGTTCCATTCTTCCTTTTGAGAACTTATTCAGAAATTAGACTTCAGCCTGTATCTTTTATAATTTTTCTCTCTTATTTTCCTTCTTTCATCTGGTACTGCTTTCTTTCTTTCTTTTTTAAATTTTAAATGTTTATTTATTATTGAGAGACAAAGCACGAGCAGGGAAGGGGTAGAGAGAGGGGGACACAGAACCTGAAGCAGGCTCCAGGCTCTCAGCTGTCAGCACAGACCCTCATGTGGGACTTGAACCCGTGAACCTTGAGATCATGACCTGAGCCAAAGTTGGACGCTTAACCGACTGAGCCACCCAGGTGCCCCTGGTACTGCTTTCGGAGATTTGTCTTCAGCTGGATCTTTTAAATTGCCTGGTAGCTTTTTAAGTCATGTTAACATATCTTTAGTTATAATATTTTTAATGTTTATTTATTTTTGAGAGAGAGAGAAAGACAGAGTGTGAGCAAAGGAGGGGCAGAGAGAGAAGGAGACACAGAATCCAAAGCAGGCTCCAGGCTCTGAGCTGTCAGCACTGAGCCCGAGGTGGGGCTCAAACTCACAAACCACGAGATAATGACCTGAACTGAAGTCAGATGCTTAACCGACGGAGCCACCCAGATGTCCCAACAAACCTTTAATTATAAAGACCTTGTCTTTTTCCTGCATAAGGTCCTTTTCACAACCTGCTGCTCTTGTTCATGGAAATAATACTTTTTTCTGCAGTTCTAAGAAAATTAATTTTCAAATATTTTCTTACTCTCTGCATTGCCTCTGTTTCCTCCAGGTTCTTTTCCCATGTATTTATTTGGGTCAACTCCTTTTACATAAATTTTTCCTGTGGTATCTGTTGACTCTTGGTTGTCAGCTGACATTTTAAGAGTAAAGTTTTTAAGAGTAGATGCCAATTAGAAACTCCAGCTTTCACATGGGTGAAGGTGACTGTGGGCTTCTTCACAGACTAATCTGGTAGGCACCGGGCGTTACTGGGAGATCCCCAGCTGGTAGCATCACTAACCCCACCCCTTAGGGCAATTTCCTCAGCCTTTAGTCCTTCAATATCATACCTGGTTGCCAGCATCCTGTAAGCTGAGCTTACATCCTGTAAGAGAAGAGGGCTTGAGTCTCTCCATTCAGTATATTAATTGTCACTTAATTCCCCTGGTTTCAGTACAACACAACACTCACCACAGTTCATAGCCTGTCTTATTTAAGCTCTCCTATCTTCGTCAGGTTATGGGAGGAATGACTACCTGGCTAGGTGTAGTAGTTGATTTAATAACTTTTCTTCCTATTTTCAGCCCTACTTTACCCTTCTGCTTTCGTAGTCAAATTTCAAGACCCCAAATGTACATCAATCTTTCCAAAGTCTTCTGAAGTGAATAACTTTTGGGGAATGTTGGGGGAGAGAGAAGGTAGACCTTCCCCCACTGAAGGCTTTTCTTGTTTTCTTAGGTCTACAAAGTCAGTTTTCACTTAAATATCTGCTTCCTAGCTTCTGGAATTCATACCAGTAACTCCCATCTGATGTCTTCTCCTTTCTGATGGTCTTTTTCATTATGGGTTTGTTTAGTGATATGCTGATAAATGGCTGTTTGGAAAAAAAGAAAGAAAGAGGGGAAAAAACTCACCTCTGATTTGCAGCCTTTGCTAATTTCAGTGGCGTATACTCCCACTGTGACTATTTTCAAGCGACCAGTAGTTTAACAATGGCTTGCAAGAGGCCTGAATATTTAAAAATTGTGTCTTGACACAAGGTAACAATTGGCTCCAACCCAGCACTGTTTATGCCTTTTTAAAATTTGTGTTGGGGCGCCTGGGTGGCGCAGTCGGTTAAGCGTCCGACTTCAGCCAGGTCACGATCTCGCGGTCCGTGGGTTCGAGCCCCGTGTCGGGGTCCGGGCTGATGGCTCGGAGCCTGGAGCCTGTTTCCGATTCTGTGTCTCCCTCTCTCTCTGCCCCTCCCTCGTTCATGCTCTGTCTCTCTCTGTCCCAAAAATAAATAAAAAAGTTAAAAAAAAAAATTTGTGCTGTCTTTTTAGTAGGGCTTTGGGAGAGGGTTGACATAAATTTAGAAATTCACCCCGCCATATTTAATGGGAAGTGTTAATTTCTTACTTAGCTGGTTTGTGTAAACATAAACAAGGTGATTAGAAAACATTATTCTCATGAGTGGAATAAATATGAAAAACAAAAAATTACCTGGAAAATACATGATGAATTTGGTTGTCCCTCATTCATCTTCACTGCCCTCACCTTTCTTTAAGTTAACAGGCTTTTTCTTTCTCACTCTTCCCCTTGCATACATAAACACATCTATTAAAATGACTACAAGACTTAAGAGAAACAAAGTGTACTTCCTTTGAGCATAGGCTTAAACGGAAAACTCTACTTGAAAGGATGTATTTTAAAACGCCGAGAGGATATTTAGGGCTGTACTGTCCTAACATCAACTCATAAACATTATCATTCATCTGTATCTTGGAGGTGTGGTACAAATAAACTTAGGTATTGAAATAATATTTGCTTTCACATTAGTCACTGCTAGTTACTCAGAGCTGTAAATTAGAAAGAATATCTAACTTGTAATAATTATCTTACCCTTTCTAACTAACTGTGAAATATCTATCGCCAGCCCCTTTTCTATGAAATTTTAAGGCCAAACCTGAAGGTCACATAAAACTGTGGCTGCTGGTCAGTGACTCTGCCTCACGTAGGATTGAGGTATTTCGCTGGATGGCGTCACTGTACTAATTTGCAGCTCGGAAATGTTAAGAATCCTGGCACAAAGTTAATGCACGTAGGCAAACGATAACGTGAGCCAATTAAAATTGCACTTCTGTTGGTGAGATGAAGTTTGTCACACCCCCAAAGAATTCACAAGGAAGCTCTGAAAGAATCATAACCCTCCCCAAATTTAGAATGAAAGCATTCCTAGATGTTGTCTTTTTCACAGCATTCAAATGTAGATAGGGAAACAGGTCTAAAGTGATGAAGCCAGTAGTCCAACGGGGACTAAGAATGACTCAGTATTTGTCTCACACCTGGAAATCTCATGTCTAAATAGATTTCTGTCACCACAAAATTCTCACCCAGATCAGGGGAAAATGAAACTGGGAAATTTTCATTTCACACATTTCTTATATGGAAAGAGTGCTTTGAGTTCTCAATGCTGTTGTCCCACTAAGACATCAGCATACATTTTTGCAATGTTCTACTTGTGTGAGATAATTAAATTCTACGGTTTTGAGGGTCAGGGACTGGTTTTTATTTATACCATGGCTTCTGTTATTGCCCATCACGAGATTGCGCGTGAGTAATGTGAGTAAGGAATGTTGCCTTTGGCTGTCTGATATCCTGTGTCTACAATACAGGCGAATGTGACCCCCAAAATGTTCTGAAAACCCATTAATGCTAAGAGCCAAACAAAAAAAGTTGTGATTTTGGTAACAGCTCACTGTTTTAGGTAAAAATAATCCCAGCTTATTTCTTATTATAATTTCTTTTCTCCTCCGGCCAAATGTTTGAAGCAGAACCCATGCTGGACACAAACCATATCTTGGCATTTGTCATGTGTAGCATGTTCAGAAAATCTGCTTTGGTTTATTTTGCATGATGTCATATTACATGAAACAGTCTTAAAATGTAGCTTTTCATGAGAAATTTCCTGAGAGAAGTTACAAAATGTACACATGACTGGAGTTGACTATTGAGATTCAAAAAAAATTAGGTAATGAAGACAAAACTTTTCCATTAAGCTAAAAAATAGCCCTGAGGTGTGTAGAGCCTAGGCCAGCTTTGATGATAATTACTCAGCTCTCTGATCTTTCAGTGGGGCCTGACTGTTCCAGCATCACTGGCAAGAAAAGATCCAAGTTTTACTTCCAGTGAATGGTCTTTTGAGTGAATAAATGTAGGTAAGATTTTATAATCAAAACTGGAGTCCATCCTGTATAAGTAGTAAGTCTTAACAGTCATTGTCTACATGCTTTTGGTAGCATTTCTAGGCTACTTTTGATAGCTGCTGTTAAGGGAGGTGAGGGCCACTGTTCGTCTTATGTCATCACAAGCTGCCGATTGTAGGTGGCCTTATGGAGGCTTAATATTCTCTTAAAATTTTGTCAAGCTTCCTTTCAGCAATTTATATACCTGATGACTTGTGATTTTCTTGGTGTCCTGTCACTGTCACTGAATGAGTGGCATAAGTTTTGCCCTTATAAGGTCCGGATAAAGAAGGATATTCCCATAGGTCAAGGAAGAAAGGACAAGGTGATTGACACTTGTCTTAGTAACCCATCAGTGCATTATGATTTACCAGGCAAGAAGATGACATATAGTTTTTTTGTAATCAAGGAAGCTTATGTAATAAACAAATGAAAAAATATTCTAGGGTTCACTCTTCTATTAAAAATAGTACAAGGGAAGGGCCCCTGGGTGGCTCAGTCAGTTAAGCATCCAAGTCTTGATTTTGGCTCAGGTCATGATCTCATATTTCATGAGATCGAGCCCCGCATTGGGTTCTACATTGACAGCACAGAGCCTTCTTGAGATTCTCTCCCTCTCTCTTTCTCTCTCTCAAAATAAATAAATAAACTTAAAACAAATAGTACAAGGGAAACTCAAAGAAGGTAAAATTAAAGATATGTCCAGGACCCTTCAACTTTTTGACTGTCATCATTCTCAGCAGTTCTTCAGGGGCAACAACAGCATTCAAGAGATGAACAGGCACGTGTGTGCTCCTCCATACCACCACACTGTCACTGCTGCAGGAATTCTGGGTAAATAACAGTTAGATTTTTAGAAAGATATTGCTGATGATGTGTTGGAAGACTACTTACTCCTTTTAATTGTTCTTCCACAGGTAGATGGTTTCATTGAGATCATTGTGTCCAAGAATTTACCCGCATCCATGCTGGTCTCATCTTCCTAAGTAGCACCTTGACCACTCTGTTCTGGAGAGTGTTTCATTTTAGTGTGGCAGAACTTCAGTGTGGCTTTCTTCTTTCCTGTTGCTCTTTTGTTACATTAGAACCCTTGGCCCATGACAGATCGTATCCCTCAGATGTTTAGGTCTGCATTGGCCTTAAGGGTTTGCTATTCCTGGAAAGTCACATGAAGCGTTGAAAGTTCCTTAAAAGCATCTGTGTGTTACTTCTTTCCGATTTAATCATGACTGGTTTCCTACTTTTCTCCCTCCCCCACCAAAAAAGGGAAAGAAGAGCAATCAAAAGATTCCTGCTTGTTTTCACATTGAGGTTTTGGGTCTGCAGCTTATGTTAAGGTCAGACAACTTCTGATTTACTTAGTGTCTTATGATTGTCATTGGACATAAAGAGTTCAGATGTCATTGAGAAGCTCTAACCAGGAGGAAGGGAAGCTTCATGAACCAGGAGGAGGGAGATAAGGTAGCTGGCATTTGGCTGGAGATCCACACCAGATTGTGCTTTGCTGGCTATTGGTCAAGAAGGCTCATTCCAGGGCACAGAGAACAATCCAGAGAGATCGCTTGCTTTTTTATGTCACCCACAAAATATAACCATCCTAAGTATGGATAGATGGCAAGCATCAAGGCTGGGAAAGCCGCACATTTGATAACATCTACTCTAGCACAGAATACAAATGCCAGGAGCCAGCAACACAACCAGGGACATTAGTGAAGGGAGTAGCTTTCCTCTGTGATCCCACAACATAGCCAGAGAGACAAAATATTTGTAAACATCACTGTGATTCACTCTTCAGCATCAGCGGTTTTGAGGAGATTAAAAACAAAACAGGACAAAAGCAAAAGCAGTACTATTGCTGTCTTTGAATCATTTCCTGTCGAAGAGGGTCAGCCTAACCACATGCTTAGAGACCAGTTGACCCAACAACATGAACTCTGGGGTGCATTTTTCTGCTTTTAATTAGTTTTTTAGCAGCATGTTGAGACAAGCTTAGGTAGCACACTCACTTCTCTACATAAGGTATAGGAAATAGTTTATAAAAGTTTAAAAGAGACAAAAGCAAATATGTCAAATGTTCTCTTCAGGAAGAGAAAAATTTTAGTCTACAAAAATGTTACCGGTTGATACATGACAGGCTTTCCTTTTATAGCTGCACTACCTCAGGCCTTAAAATTGTTTCATGAATTATTACATGAAGTTCACTGGGTCATTTTTCTCCAGAGACCCTCTCCTTCCCAGGCAATCTACCTTCTTCTGATTCCCTCTGTCTTATAGGCTATATTTACATATATATCTATATGTATATATCTATATCTATATCTATATCTATCTATCTATCTATCTATGTACACACACACATAAATATACCTCTCACCCAGTCTTTGTGAATAAAAATATTTCAAAAAGCTGAACTATGCTATGAAGTCTAAACATTCTAAGTACAATATTTTAAGTTATTTGAAGTTGAAATCTTTTTTTTGAAATGTGCATAACATCTAACTTACAAAATTATTGTAAGGATTAGAGTGATGGATGGGAGGCACTTAGCCCATTGCCTGACTAATGGTAATGGTAAATAAACCACAGCCATCATTATTACATTATTAAAATTTTTTCCAATGGGCAAGTAAGCCCTGTAGTGTAGAGTACTTCATTTAAAACTGTGGGTTGTGACCATTGGCAGCTCATGAAATCAAATTGGTGGGTCATGACAAGAATTAAAAGAAAAGTACGTAAGTATGACAGAAGAAAAAAATCTCAGAATATATTAGCATGCAGAATTAAATGATGTTTTGTGAAACTGTTATATCTGTTCTTCATAGTCTGTATGTTATTGTACATGTGCATTTATGCTGGGCTTAGTCTTCTGTGGATCATGGTCAAAAAACTTCGAGAACCATTGACAGAGAATTGGGTGGAGAAGTGGCAGACTGGAGGATGTATCTAGAACCTCATAGCAGGGGATCGTGTGCTTTTTGCAACTTTGCCCTTTGTATGAGGCTGGAAGACAAGGCTTTCCAAGGCTGAGAGTCTATCCTTCTGCAGGTGTTTCTGTGGCTGACCCCAAGGGAGGACAGGGAGAAAATCACCCTAGGATGCAATAGCCTAGGTGGTGTCCAAGCTCGGGGCTGAGCAATAACCAGGCCATACACGTGCCCACATGCCCTAGAATGTTTGGGAAGGGCAGGCCCACTGCCAGGTGCTCTTGGTGATCCTGCTGCTGATATGGTTGCCATGAAGCTTTAGGATTTGCCTACCAGGCTCCTATGCCAGAATTTGCACATGCTGTCAGTGACACTGGGGTGGAAGCTGTGGTGAAGAAAGATCTAGATCTGTGGGTGGGGAGCAAAATTATGTTTTCCTCTCATCCGTGTGTCAAAGGCTGTGGTATTAGCTCCTTCATAGAGCCAAAGCAAGAATCAGCCTTCTTTGTAGTTTCTGGCTGAGAAAAGAATGAGACAGATGTTTTGTAAATTCCAAAACCGTGTTATAAGATCAGAAATCCTACAGTGTTCTGGGGAAAGAATGTTTAATCAGGACATGAGCAACAGAGGTGATGAATGTCTGGCATTGTCGAAAAATGTAATAGTTATTATTGTTACCAACCAAGAAGGTCGAATAGTACTTACTAACAAAAGAAACATTCACACAAATGAAGAAACTGAATGTAGAGTCTTCCACTGGAGTGTGGGAAACAGTTCATCCTATTCCTCATGGTCAGTAAGCCCCTCTTATGCACATCTTTGGCTCTTGGGAAACTGTGGCTCTCAGAGGAGCCAGTGCAGGGAGGGAGGCAGCTGGTTCACTGAGATCACAGACACGATGCCTTGGGAGATTCCAAGTACCATTCTGCTTCAGCCTCAGGTTCAATTTTAAGACCACAAGAGCAATTCTTTGAAGTTTTGGAGTTAGCTCTGGGTACAACGCTGAAGTGTGAGACATTTGGAAGTTATGGGGAACTTAAGCAAGGAGGCCCCATGTGTTGAGCCACCCCCGATTACCTGGCTCCCCCAGACTGTAATTACGGACCAGTCAGGCTTGAGGACCAACCACCACTGTGCTGCCACCTTACTTTTGCTTTGCTATGTGAATAGTTCTTTCCTCCAGTCCTCCCTGGAACTTCTCAGTGTCCTTCTCTTGCTTAGGAGGAAGTGGAAGAGAGAAGGGGAATGCCCACTGGTTGCATGAAGATTCACAGAGCATCTATAATCATCCTGCTGTGAGGAGCTTTCCAGCAGTAGGCTGGTGAAAAGCTGACTTGGTGCTCTTTCAGAAACCCTGGAATCACTCTTTTCTGGTGTTAGATGGACGGGAGTAGAGCTGAGAGGAGAGGAAACCCACAGACAATGCCACTGTCCCTACGTGGGAGAAAGAGGGTACCCTATGTTTCTCCCTCATCTTCATCCAAAGATGCAGGTATGTACCCTAATCTCTCAGAAAGGTTATTATACATGTTAACTAGGTTTTAAAAAAGTGAATAATCTTGCACATATAAATGAAATTCATGCAGATGCATCATGAAAAGTAAGACAATGCATTATTTGTATATAAATGCTCCATTTCCCAAAGCATGTTGCTAGAAGATGTTTTAAACGCATGTGCTCACAAGCACTGTATAGACTCCCCTACCCACTAGAAAAGGCTTTTCTAAGCTGCATACTGGAAATCTTGTATTATACAGGGTGATATTTGTACAGTTGTGCAAACTGGCTGCCTCTTGGGCCACTCCATGATTTTCACTCACAATTGAATTTTTAAAACACAGCAGTCACTCCAGGACTTGGCTATGTATTTTTAGAATCATCTTAGACATTTTTGAATAAGAAAGCATTCAACTTCTTGCAGACTTTGTATATTAAATTTTCCTGTTACCCACCTTTTTGTCTTTTTCAGATATATTTCATACTCCAAATCAAGGGACATTTTTTTTGCCAGGAATTTCCCTTATAACTTCTTTAAAGTTTATGCATTTGGAGGCAAATGTAATCCATATGTTCCTGAGTTACTCTCACTTTTTTTTTTATCAAAATGTTATTCTCTGCAAAGTACTTGATCACCAATAAGTTATATGAGATTTTTGAAAACCTTTTTTTCTTTGTAAAGGGAAACCACATTTGATCAATAACACAGTTAGTTATAGAGTCAAAGTTACACAAAGACTTATGAAGATATATTGTTTTACTATTTAACTTTAATAAGTTAGGCTAGAGATATTTGGAAACTCACCAGTCACTGTCAGAAAAATGCACACTATTGTTTTTTTTTTCTCTTCACAGCCTAAAAACTCTATTTTTTGTTTATAGGATACACTTTATCTTCTCATTACAGTGACTTTGTCAAAAAAAATTGGTCCTATTTCTGCAGTTAGAATTCATTGCAAACAACTATGTAATGTAACTATATTTGAATACATCTGCATGTAAAGACCCTTTACAGAAAACCCCTAAATCTGTAAACCTGAACACATAGTTATAATACAAATTTCTATACACATAATACAATAAAAGGCAATAACTCTTTCCAGAAGATGAGTTCCCTAAAGGCAAGAAGAGTGTCTTCCTCATAGTGGGTCTTTGATAAATATTTGTTGACCAAAGAAACCATGATTTATTTAAACAATTTTTTTTTAACATTTATTTATTTTTGAGACAGAGAGAGACAGAGCATGAGCAGGGGAGGGTCAGAGAGAGAGGGAGACACAGAATGGAAACAGGCTCCAGGCTCCGAGCTGTCAGCCCAGAGCCCGATGCGGGGCTCAAACTCACGGACCGCGAGATCATGACCTGAGCCCAAGTCGGATGCCGAACCGACTGAGCCACCCAGGCGCCCCAAAGAAACCATGATTTAAAAAAAAAAATTAATGTTCATTTGTTACTGAGAGAGAGAGAAACAGAATGGGAGTATGGGAGGGGCAGATAGAGAGGGAGACACAGAATCCCAAGCAGGCTCCAGGCTCTGAGCTGTCAGCACAGAGCCCGACGTGGGGCTCCAACTCAGGAACAGGGAGATCATGACCTGAGGCGAAGTCAGATGCTTAACCGATTGAGCCACCCAGGTGCCCCCCTCTTTTTTTAATTTTTTAATGTTTACTTATTATTGAAAGAGAGATACAGCACGAACAGGGAAGGGGCAGAGATAGAGGGAGACACAGAATCCAAAGCACCAAAGAAAACATGATTAAAAAGAACGTAAGAAACATAGTTACAGCAGAGTCTGGTTTTAGACTACAGAAGGGTGCCAGCTGAACAAGGAGGAATACGTGAACAGGATATAAGAATACACCAACCCCTACTTTAATGCAACTTCAAAATGGATTAAAGGTACATGGTTGGTTGAAGGCAAGAAAGAGCTGGGAATGTGTTCAATGACACAGCTGCTCTGGCCATGCCCTTCCCAGCACATGTTCTTGTTGAGAAGAGAAGTGGGCTGGGCTTGATTACAGGCTATACATTAATTTATATTACTTTATATTCAAACGTATAGTGTTAGCATAATCACTGTGCTTCAGAAATACCCGTATTTCAGTTTGCCTGAATAGAATTATATATAACCTATATAAATACATACAACAAATACATATTGGTTACATATATATTTGTTCAGCTATCTATTTTTACATTCTCTATGTAAGTTTGTGTATGTATAACATATGTTATAAATATATGTTATAGAATTTCTCCATACATAAAGATTTCCATTATTTATGTAGGAGGCCAATATCATTAGCGTTCATAAATTCTTTTGTATCACAGATTATTGATCCAAAGAACATTCTTTTCATATAGACTCTTCAAGGAAGCAGGTGATGTTCTCTGATGTCTGAGGCTTATCTGCACTCAAAACTTTATGTAAATTACTAAAGAATATAACATGAAACTCCCTAAGGACATTTAGGAAATGTGAACTCCCCTTAATTGATATAATCAAATTTCTAGAATTGCAGAAGAATGAAGAAAACTTGTTTGAAGGCTATACTCCCCACCAAAGATTTTCCATGGATTATTTTTTTAAGCTGCAAAGACTATGAAATGGAAACCAAAATGGGATCTGAGCCCCAATAACACTTTCCCACATACTACACATTCCTGACTTCTAAACACAAAGTCATAGATCAGAGTTTCAGGCTCACAGAATTCTAAGCTTACTGTCTCCAAAAAATCCACATCCACCTTTATACAAAAGTGTTGATTTATAACATAGACACTGTAAAGGGTATTTAAATGTGTAAGCAATTTTTCTGTTTTAAACACTTGTTTTACTAATGACCCATACTTAGAACCATTATGATCTTTCTTCTTCAGTGTTGTTTTTTCTCTCATGCTAAAGGCCCTGGTGGTTCTGGCAAAGCAAACGCACAGACGCCTCCTCCCCCCCCCCCCACTTCCTACACACATACACACATACACACACACTTCACAGCAATAAACAAACAGACAGAGCTTTGAAAAAGTTGTGTAGTATACATGTGGAGAAAGGAACCTAGGAAAAGCAGGAACTGATATGCTTTGCTATGGGGCAAGACATCAAAACCCAAATAACAGAAAGATTAAGAATGCTATTAGTCGTTCAGACCTGAATGGATATTAGTTTAATCGGAGATGGCATCATTCCCATTAACATTGGCTTCTTCTTTTAGTCTTTCTCTTTGCCCACTCCTGCAGAGAGTTTGCAGTGATGGGGTAGACCAGCAAAAAGTCACTGCGGGTGGGAAGTAGAGGTAAGAACAGCACCACATGGTTGAGGACGCAGTTGCAAATAATAAAAAATTAAATGGGGAAGAATATCTCAAATGACCTTCATCCATTTTAGAATTTTGACAAAGCCACACCAGGTACCAAAAAACTGTCTTCTTTTCCTGTCTTCTTCTTCTTCCTTCACTGTTCTGTGGCCAGAGTCAATTCGTCACAGTCCCTTTACCACATTCATGGCACCCAATCCACCACAGCATCTTGGTGACTATTAACTACAGAGAACATCAATGGGTTTCTGGTTTATACAACCTAAGAAGTTCCTGGAATAGAACCAGTTTATAAGTTAAAGACTTCCTATACTAAGCACACACTGTTTCAAAGTGATAACAAAAGCAGGCCTTTTTATTGAGCTAGGCAGAGGAGAGGAAACCCTCTGCATTTGTCTATTATTGGACATATGAATATGCTATAAACTGAGCAAAGTACTAGGCAGCACATAATTATGGACAAGTTGTTGTCTCTGTCCTCAAGGAAATCAGTCTTGTTGGGAAGACGAACGTGGAAAGACATTAAAACAATTGAGTGTTTAAATATATTGTTTAAATACATTGTGAACATTACAGTCTGGTGTGAGCAAAACAAAGAAACAGGGCCAATGTAAAATGTATTTGGGTGGTGGGACCTATTTCTGATATTCAGTGTTCATAGGCCGAGTGGATTCATAGAGTCTAGTGGTATGGTAATGAGTGGCTAATGACAGGAAGATAATATAGATGAATCAATACCAAGAAGTGTCTGCCTTCCCCTCCTGGTTACATGTGGGGTCCTAGAATCTGGGTACCAAATTCAAGCAGCTTCAACCTATAAATAAAAATTTGTTCACCATTCATGGGCTAAGTGGGCAAAAGAGAATCCAAGTCAATATTATATATATATTTTATAAATATATATATAATCTTATTTTCAGTATACATATGTATGAAATTGTATATAATTTTTAAATATATATAAAATATATAGTTTTAATATATGTATGAAAAGTGGTAGGTTTTTTAATTTAAATATTTTTAAATATACATATGTATAAAGTTTTTATTATATACTTTAAATATATATATAAATATATAAACTATATGATTTTTAAAATATATACATATGTATGGAAACTAGTAGGTTTCCTGTGACTCTAAGGGATAACACAAGACCACCATATGTGGAACCTTTGGCTGGGGGTGGGAAAGTGGAGTTAAAAGTGTCCTATGAGTTTAGACATTGAACACAGTGTCCTAATGAATATGTATTTGAGTTGCAGCAAAGAAAATTGGCCAAGGTGTGGTGGAAAGTAAAGAGTCAGTGATGGAAAAAACTAGAATAATCTTTTGATACATGAAAGGGAGACTTTATGGGGTGCTTGGGTGGCTCAGTTGAGCGTCCAACTCTTGATTTCAGCTTAGGTCATGATCCCAGGATTGTGGGACCAAGCCCCATGTCAGGCTCTGTGCTGAGCATGGAACCTGATTAAGATTCTCTCTCTCTCTTTCTCTTTCTCTTGCTCCCTCTCCCTCTGCCCCTCTTCCCAGCTCACATTCTCTCAGAAGGAAGAAAGAGAGAAAGAAAGAAAGAAAGAAAGAAAGAAAGAAAGAAAGAAGACTTTTACAAAGTATTTATTTATTTATGTATTTACTTATTTTTGAAGCATAGCTGATATGCGATGTTATATTAGTTTCAGGTGTACAACATAGTCTTTGAACAATTCTTTGCGTTACTCAGTGCTCACTGTGATAAATACAGTCACCAGCTGTCATCATATATCGTTATCACAATATTATTGACTATATTCCCTATGCTATACTTTTTATCTCCATGACTTATTTATAACTGGAAGTTTGAAATGAAGAGAGTTTGGAAAGAAGACTTTTTAAAGTTAATTTTGTTGGTGTTTTCATGGGGGTGGGGAGGAAACAATTTATAATGAAGTTGTGTTAATAAATGTACAGCAATCCCCCCCTTATCTGTGAGGGATACATTCCAAGATCCCCAATAGAATGCCTGAAACATCAGATAATACCAAACTCTATGTATACTATGCTTTTTCCTATACATACACAGCTATGAGAAGGTTTAATTTATAAGCTAGTACCATAAGAGATTAACAACCATAATTAATAATAAAATAGAGCAATTACAGCAATGTACTATAATAAAAGTTATGTGAATGTGGTCTTTCTCTCAAAATAGCTTATCATACTATATTCACCCTTCTTTTTGTGATAATGTGAGATGATAAAATGTCTACATCATGAGATGAAACGCGGTGAATGATGTAGATGTTGTGGCATAGCATTAGGCCACTACTGATCTTCTGACAATACCTAAGAGGAAGGATTATCTGTTACCCTACTGCAGGTAACTGAAACCATGGGAAAAAAAATTGCAGAAAAGAGGGGACTGCTGTAAAGTGAAAAATAGAAGCAATTATTCAAGGAGCTATAGCCAGCAAAGAAAACACAGAGTTATTTAAAAAAAAATTTTTTTTAATGTTTATTTATTTTTGAGAGATAGAGACATAGTGTGAGTGGATGAGGGACAGAGAGAGAGAGAGAGGGAGACACAGAATCTGAAACAGGCTCCAGGTTCCAAGCTGTCAGCACAGAGCCCGATGCAGGGCTCAAACTCGGGAATGGAGAGATTATGACCTAGGCCGAAGTCAGATGCTTAATCAACTGAGCCACCCAGGCCCCCAACACAGAATTATTTTTGATAAAATGTTCAGATAAGTAAATAAAAAATTAGTGACCTACCCATGTGGTTTTCTCCGATATTCCTCTTTTTAACGGATAAAAACTAATAAAAAGACCTGATTTAATAACTTCTAGAATGTTTTTAGTATATCTTCACATGTATTCTTGTTTTTGAAGAAAAAGTGTGATCTAAAACGACAATTTCTACAAAAGAAAAAATACGAATCATTTGAATTAATATATATACAATATATAACTATATATCTATGCTTATATCGACATATACTCACTTTAAGGTATTACTACTGAAGATAATACTGAATTGAAATAAACAAAGGAAGCATATCCTTTTCATCATACACAACACCTTTTCAGAGACATTTTCAGATGCTAAAAGAATTTCTTGGAGTATTTTCTCCTCCAAGTTAAGAATAAATTGAGTTGTTCCAAATGTCATTTTATAGAGTGCAGAATATCAGTGATACGTCCAAAAGATATCTATGATGAAAATATCATTTGAGTGTTCCTGGGCATGTGCGACTATTTAAAAATGATTTCAGAAAAACTCCCCTGTCATAGTGCCATTTTCCCAGCAGCCGTGGCGGTACCAGTAACCACACGACAGATACTGGCTTTTCTGGTTCTGAAGAGAGAGCAAAGAATGTTGACAGAAAGCACCACCCCATGATTCATGTGTCAGAACAAGGCTTAAATCATTCTTCAGTAGAAGAATTTCCAAGGTTATTCCTTCCCAGAAGCTTCATATTTAAGATACTCTGCTATCCCTATGGTTACCAAAAGGGGAAAAAAGAAAAAAAAAAAAAACAGACTTCAAATTTCAACTGCTGTGCTGTTGAATCCCAAGCAACAAAGTGACCTTCACCTGAACAATGTCTTCCGGATGGTTTCAGGTCTTTTCATTTGACTCTGGACCTGACTTATCTTTAAAAACAATGAAAAAAAATAGACTCCAAACAAATAACAATGAACATATCTTCTACACGCATAATAATAAAAGCTAGATTTGTGTAACTAGCTATATTGTTTAATAATCTGAGGGAATTGGGCAGTAGGAAGATCAACCAGAAAAAAAGTGATTTGATAAAAATTTTTAAATAATGATAAAAGCAAATAAAATGAATTATGACTTGAATTGCATTGCTGAGGTCAATAAACCATGTGAATGATCCCTGCCAGCTCTGGTTAAAGGGATTATTTTTAGCTTTGTAGTTAGCAGGAAATATTAATACACAAGAGGAAAAACTATCTAGGTTATATGGCTCATTGGCCTTCTCAAAATTCTTTTTTCCTCAAAGAAAATGTAAGGAAGTTAGGGAAACAAATCAAAACGAAAAGACTGAGAAGAACAATAAAACGCACACCTTGTCTGTGTTTATCTAAATGAATCTACATTTCTAGTTTTAGAGTTGGCTCAAGCCTCATTATCCATTATGGGAATGTTATGAGATGGGTGTTTCCAGTAAAGTTCTGTCCTACTCTGGCCCCAAAGCAACAACACAACCTGATCAGCACAAGAAATTCAATACTGTTATTGTGTCCTCAGTATGAGCAGTAGGCACTGTAGAAGATCCAAAGATGGAGGTAATTGAATCCCGTTGTCCGTGGATGCACAGGTTAGCCGAGGAGCTAAATACCTTATTCTGCCTTTTATGGTAATTTGATTTCTTCCTTGGTGATTGCACAAGGGAATGAAGTGAAAGTGTGAAGGAAAAAGAATATCTATTTGGAAAAATCAGAAATTACTTCCTAGAGGCTGACTTTGAAAGTGCAAAGGCATGTAAGCTGGCATTTGGGTCCTAATGAGTTTAGAGCCGGTGTCATAGAGGAGGTGGACTGCAGGTCAAAGAAGACTAGCAGATAAATAAGTAGGGCCATTCTCTGGAGAATCTAAAATGCTGGTTTAATAAGAATGCATTGCGATCTATAGGTAATTGAAACTCATTAAATGTGTTTTTAAAGTGTACTGACTGAGCTTCTTTACATGCAGTTCTAACCATATGTTACCTTGACTACAAGACCTCGTATACAGCAAGTCCTTCTCTCCAGAAGGACCTGTGCTGGGACTATATTACCTCCTTACTCGTCATGTTGCCCTGCATTTCTTTCTTCACCCCCACTTGCCCCCAGCAGGCTTTCATGTGCAGGGTGGCCAGACAAGCCCCCTCCAGCATCAATCCTATCCCCTTGGGAATGTTTCATAAACAGTATGTGCTAGGCAACACATCTGTATCCCTAGGTACTTAGATAAAGAACGGGGCAGCAATCAGCCTGATATCAGGAGAATGCTTTCGGGCTAGTACAGTGGTTAACAGCAGAGAAATGTCCACAATTTATTTTTGAACCACCCCCATCTCCCCCACAGGCCTACCTCTGGCCCAAACAGCCCTATGGGGATTCCTAGTGCTTCCTTATGTTGAGAGGGTACAAAATGGAATGAGAATGCAGTGAGGTGATGTGCACAGGAGAACAGCACAAGTAGAACATCTAAAGCCTCGAGACCCTGGTTATGTCACACTCAATGTCAGTCCTACCTCAGAGATACAAATCCACAGAGCACACATTTAATGGGGATGATATCGCCTCCAAAGGGAGAAGATTGGTTCTCGGGGAGTAAAAGCATCAAGCTTGTGTGATGTGTAAAAGACAGACACACATACAGTATATGAACAGTATTGAATTGTCATGAGGGAAATTTTATTAACTTACTAATTAAGAAAAAACCCATGTCTTAAAAGGCTCCTTAGGAGAGCAATGATGAAAACAACATTATCATAGGGGCATAGGAGCCTCAACCTTGCCCCACTGTGGGTTCAGTGGAAATGGACAGAGGGAGAGAGAGGGAAATCTGTGAGCCCACCTTGACTCCATCCCCAGAGCCAAGGCAGAGCCGTTTGAATATGTAGCATCCACTCTGGAGAAGGATTCGGTAGGTATTCAGAGAGCTGATGGCAGAATATGAAATTCCTGGGTCTTGCCAGGCTACAGAACGAGCTCACTGAGTGGCAGCTGGGGAAAAATCAGGCTCTGCCAGCTTCAGAGTGTACGCTCGACTTGAGGGTGGGAATTTCCCAGAGCCCACATTAGAGTTCAGGCTTATACAGAGCTGGGGTACCCTGATTTGCTCTGTGCCTGGGGACAAACATGCCATGTTGAGCTTAGCCATGAATGCTGTCTTTCCAAAGCCTGCAAGTCTCCCTACTCATGGGATATGGAGATATTCCAAAAGGAAGTGTTTGGCTACCTTAGGCTTCCCATAAGCCAGTGGACTGGAATGGAAGACCACCTTGGTAACCAAATTCTGCATGGGGTGATGACATATTCTCTTCTTTGTAACTGAGGGACAAACAGATGGAGGGAACCAAGAGAGGTCGGAGGCCATCCGTGACATCAGAGAGGGAGTCTTCTTTTTTTCTATTGGAGTTTCTGTGTAATTGTTTTGTCCACCTACAAACTACTGGAGTCTTGCCCAGTATCTGAGACTTGGGAAGAGGGTGGGAAAATGAACAGAACAGAGAGGGAGGAAGGCAGTGGCCCTGCAAGGAAGGCATAAAATATTAAGCATGGTGGAGGAGAGCTAGCAGTGAGGGGCAGCTGAGAGTCAGACCGCTGAAAATGGAGGTGGCAGTGGGCTCTAAGTCCATTTCAGCTGAAGAGAAAGAAAATATGAAGAAAATGGCTCTGAAGACTAATTGGCAAGATATGTAATTTTCTCTAATTATGTTGTAGGAGAAAATTATGCATATTTATATATGCCGAGACTGTATATCCCATACAAGCATGCAAACACATGTATATCTCATCTTATTATAACGTGTGGAATATTTGGGTATGCAATTTTCTAATTTGATAATTATTTAATGAAGTTCTTCTTTCAAGGTACCTTCCTTTGAATTTCTTTTTGTGTTCCTGTATGCTAAGCAGAAAGTGAGAGGATACTTCCAAAAATGGAAATGCATCAAGGTAGGCAGCGAAAACTTGATGAGGCTGTCACCCTTTAGATCTTTAAGGGATTTCTCGTGAAGGGTGAATAATACTCAATATAATTACTTGCTGAAGGATTAGGATATATTTTTTTAATTATAGGTTTACCCAGGTAAATGTTTATGGGCTTGCACTGACAAGCTCAAGAGAGGTAAAGGAGTTTTAAGGCTTGTGGGAGGAGAAGCAGGTCCACAAAAGGAAGCAATACTGTTATCCCACGTCACTTAACGTGGAATCATCTTTGGAATTTATGTTCACGCCTTTTATGGTTAAAAAAATGGAGACTTCATTTGCATTTGTAATATGTGCTCAGGTTCATATCCTATTAAATCCAACCGAGTTCACACGCCCCGTGTCGTTCTGACAAGACTGAGGTGCAGAGGAAACTAAGGTTTTTCTAAGTTGTTCAGGCCAGCAGTAGAGCTATGCCCGCAAAATGTAGTAGAATGGCCAAGATTTTTACCATGTGAAATTCAGGAAGAAAAAGGTCCGGGGTTGCCACGTTTCTGATGTGTTTTAAACCTAGGTTGTCCACACCATATTCACTACCCTGGTAAGACAGAATCCAGCCTAATCTAAGTTTCAGAAGGGAAATTAATTATACGAGGGTGCTAATATGGCGTGGAGAAAAAGAATCCTTAGTCATAAATCAAATATGCACCATTGAAACCACATGTTTTAAAAAATAATAGCTTCCATCTTCATAAGAAAAAAAAAATCACAGTACTTGAATACTGCAAGCTTTTGTGCCCAACTTTGCCTCTCCATCCTCCTGAGAGGGGAAGAGTCAGCTTGTCATCAGTGCATTTCTTTCCAAAAATCTCGGTACTTTTTAGAAAGGCGTTGTCAGAAGCCAAGGTCATTCCTAACAGTGCAGGGGCTCTAGCTTTAGGGTGCTCTTAAGTTTCAACTTACCTGGGATGAAATGTCTTTGCATGGGTTGTGTCTCACAGCTTGTGTTTCTCAGTATGCTTTTGCTTCGTTGGTAGCTTGGTGTCATGTTCACCACTATTCTGTATGTAACATACGTGAGAGAATCCCACAATGTTGTCAATTCTTAATGAATATTTAGGTATATCATAGCTGAAGAATATGAGGCAAGTGGTTTTGGTCCAGGCTTAATAAACATACTGTTATTTCCTTTTTTTTTTTTTCTTTATTTATTTTGAGAGAGAGAAAGAGAGAGTGGGGGAGGTGTAGAGAGAGAGGGAAGGGCAGAGAAAGGGAGAAAGATAATCCCAGGCAGGCTCCGCACAGTCAGGGCAGAGCCCGACACAGAGCCAAACTCACCAGCCAAACGTGAGATCGCAACCTGAGCCAAAATCAAGAGTCGGATGCCCAACTGACTGAGCCACCCAGGTGTTCCTCTGTCATTTCCTGTCAAACATTACTAAAGAAGTTTTTCCAATTAAGACCTTTGGTTCACAACAATTTTCCAACATGTTTTTATTTATGATCAGGAGCAAATGTTAAAAGAGTGAGCAAATGCCAAGACTTTTTTTTTTTCCTATATTTTCTCTTTTACTGCTTCAAGAATTTTGGGTGATTTTGTTGTTGCTTTCTCTTTTCAAAATCCAGTTGATACAAACCCTTTTCTAATTGCAGAATTTGGCTTTGATGTCTTGTTATGAACCATTCCTAAGGCAGTACAAAGTAGAAATAACATGAATAGTTATGCTTCAATTATTAATTCACCTTTCCACCATGATAAAGCCCAATATATGGTGAAATAAAAGTCATCAGTTGCCTATGCAGTACGAGAAATTAAAGTATTTAAAAAAACAAAAACAAAAACCTTCCACATGTAAAACTGTGATATTTGTGGCTCTAGTTATGGGATCATTCATTTCTCAAAAGAAATATTTTGATGAAAAAAACAATTTTCCAGATAGAAATATCTACATGAGAAAAAAAAAATTCTAGAAAATGTTAGGGGCGCCTGCGTGGCTTAGTTGGTTAAGCGTCCAACTTTGGCTCAGGTCATGATCTCAAGGTTTGTGGATTCGAGCCCTGTGTTGGGCTCTGTGCTGACAGCTCAGAGCCTGAAGCCTGCTTCAGATTCTGTGTCTCCCTCTCTCTCTTCCCCTCCCCTGCTCATACTCTGTCTCTCAAAAATAAATAAACATTAAAAAAAAAAAGAAAGAAAATGTTAGGTTTGAACCTATGACACCAATACTGATGGGCTTTCTTTTAATTAGTCACACATTTGAGCCTCCCTGAGGCAAAACAAACTGCATGAACTATTGGTTTTCACAATTTTCCACCTTCATTGGAATAGAAGCTAAAGAGACAAGGATAAAAGTCAGATTTTGTATTTGAAATAGCATGTCTTTTTTTAAGACCTGGGTCACTATGGCCCCCACAAAAACAAAGTCAGAAGATCATGAATCATACATGAATGAATGCCAAATGTTTTTTCTCCACCTAAGATGTTTGAAAGGGCAACAAGAGCTTTTAAAGTACTCCATATGTCCTGTGTAATCCTAGTAATGTGTTAAAATATTCAATTGTAAAAAGTCACCAAAAGAGAAGACCCTATTTCTTCCATATCAAAAACCAAAGTAAACAAAACAAAACAAAACAACCCAGAATATCATGAAAGAAAAACAGGCACATCTTTTACTCTAAATAAATGGACTGAACCTATAATGTGGAAGAATTTCCACGTCTGCAAGGAGGATTGCAATGTTACTGACAGTTACGGGTGCGGCTGCTTACGCTATCATGTGACTTTTTCATCTCCCATTCAAAAGCTATTCAGAACTGTTCTAAGTTCATTAAAAATGTAAGAAGGATTTATAGTGACCTAGACAATAGGAACCCACTCAACCAAAGCTTATTAAAATCTGATTTTTATGATGTTGCTGCAATGTGCAACTTTTTATTCAGGTAGCCACAGCAAAATACACTCTGGAGATCATCCTACCATGTTAGCCCATATTCGTAACAACAACCCTTTATTGGCTGATCTGGTGACCCTTACCATGTTCTCCCTAATATAGTCTTTTACGTGGACAACTTCCAAATATTGACACAGCCATTAGTAATAATGGTAGTAGGATAAAAGAAAACCCTTGCAACACTCAATGCAGATAATCTAGGTTATTCTTCAAGCTTTCTCACTTCTTATCTTTTATGTAGATGGTACCTAAAAACAGCTTCCTAAATTCCAATCCAGTCTTTAAAGTCAGCAGATCAAATTGCCCAAACTCACACAGCCATTTAATAATCAGTAACAACCTCTAGCAATCTATTCCTTCATCTGTAATATTAGAAGACTGAATTGATTGATCTCAAAAATTCTTTCCAGATTTACAGTTCTTGTTCTAACAGCAAAAGAAATACAGAAAAGCTTCAAACAAAGTTGGATGGGAAGCTAATATTTGTAATGTCACATGGAGAGATTAGCTCAGCAATTTCCATTAATAGGAGTCATATGGTGAAATCTCCCAGAGCTATTTAGAAACAAATCTCTGATTGCTTAGAACTATAGGTAGAGCCAATTTACTTTGACTTTTTTTTATTATTAAAAAATTCAAGGTATTTGAGGGCTATGCCCTGTCTTTCTTGGGGTGGAGTAATAGACATTTAGAGAAGAAATTTTGCCTAGGTCAGCACTTTACCTTCTACATGAAGCAGAGGTTTCCTGGAAAATCTTTTTCAGATGAATATTGAAAAAGTACTGAACCAAGCAGCGGATGGGGTAGAGAAGAATGAAAAATGTTGTAAAGGTCATAGGAGCAGAAGAGGGCTGTGGATTGGCATGTGATAAGTGTTTCAATGCCTTATGGTTTCTTGTTGATGGTAGGCTAGCCTTCCAATTGTATGTAGCACCTTAAATAATGAGAGGTTTTGAGATATTACGAGCAGTTGCATTCATCACCGTATTTTGAGTTCGTTGTGGAATGACTCATGGAAGACAAGGGAAATGCCAGAGTCAAAGAGGGAGGACCAAAAAAAGAAAGTTTTCAAAGATTTAAAGAAACACTTTATCATATTTTCCTCCTGTACAGTGGGTGTGTTTGGATGGAGGGGTTGTGTAGGGTGTTGGGAGTGTTATTTTTCACATAACATGTGTTTATATATATTACATATAATATATTATAGCTAATATTGCTATAGTCCTATAAATATGAATAATTTTGGATTATTAAAAATAGGAATTGAAATATTAGAATGAATACTTAAAAATGAAATTGTTTTTGTGTTTCACATTCATATGACTCACTTTTCAGGTGTTCTTTAAAAATACCTACATGATTTAATGGCATAAGATCAATTTGAAGAATTCACTTATTAAAATGTTGAGAATAAAAAAAAATTTTAAGGTGAAAGGTACTAAGAGCTTGCAAATCCGTATTTGATTGTATACTATTAGCATATAATAGGAATTCCACAGTCAAGGGAAATTGACGTGTACAAAAAGTTAAGAACTCAGAGGAATAACAACACAGTAGCTCTTTCCCCTCTATGAGATCTTCTCTGATAATCCATGGGTAGTTTTTGGCATTCTTTCTCCTCTGCTCCCAGTATATATTGTGTTATAAATTTATTGGAGTGGACTTGTGTATTTACAGGTCTATCTGCTCCTTGTACCAAGTGATCTTTATAATCAGGGATCATCCTTCTTTTTTTTTTAAGTTTATGTATTTATTTTGAGAGAGAAAGAGAGAGGGAGGGAGGGGCAGGGATAGAGGGAGAGAGAAATTCCAAGCAGGCCCCATGCTGACAGTGCAGAGCTCAACCACCCAAACCGTGAGATCATGACCTGTGCCGAAACCAAGAGTCGAACACTTAACCAACTAAGCCACCCAACGTCCCAGGGATCATCCTTCTACCTTAGTGCCCTCTGCAACTACTCTCCATAGTGGGCATTCAATAAGAATTTGCTCAATAGCTTGGTACTGCTTTATTTTTAGTGCAAAGAGAAAGGTCATGCTTTTTTCTTTCTTAATTTTTTTAATGTTTATTTTTTAGAGAGAGAGAGAGAGAGCAAGCAGAGAAAGGGAAGACACAGAGGGAGACACAGAATCCGAAGCCGGCTCCAGGCTCTGAGCTGTCAGCACAGACAGCCCCCAATGCGGGGCTCGAACTCATGGACCACGAGATCGTGATCTGAGCCGAAGTCGAACACTTAACTGACTGAGCCACCAAGGTGCCCCAGAAAGGTCATGGTTTAATCAAGTTCTTTAATACCTCAATGGTAGACCTCAATGGTAATTTTGGGACACTTATAAATTAAAAACTTAAAAGAGGGGCGCCTGGGTGGCGCAGTCGGTTAAGCGTCCGACTTCAGCCAGGTCACGATCTCGCGGTCCATGAGTTCGAGCCCCGCGTCAGGCTCTGGGCTGATGGCTCAGAGCCTGGAGCCTGTTTCCGATTCTGTGTCTCCCTCTCTCTCTGCCCCTCCCCCGTTCATGCTCTGTCTCTCTCTGTCCCAAAAATAAATAAACGTTGAAAAAAAAATTAAAAAAAAAAACTTAAAAGAAAAACAACAGCCTGGAAGAAAATATTTGCATAATATATAATAAAAGGAGTACTCCTAAGAAAAAAAGAACTACAAAATAACAAGAAAATCACAAACAGCCAAATGGGAAAATAATAATAATTGGAAGATATGAATAAAAATATCAAATGGCTAATAAGCATATGAAAGGAAGATACACCCCACTAATAATAATAAAAAGTCAAATTAAAACAATAGTGAGCTGTCATGTTTGCTGGTTTCGTGAAACAAAACCTTAAAAGGTTAATAATGTCAGTGATTGGTAAAAATGTAGGGAAATGACTACTCATATATTTTTAGTGTGAGTGTAAAATAGTACAGCCCATTTTGGGGGAAGGGGTTTTCACTTTCTAATCTATTAAAATGTAAAACACATGTGTCCTTTGAACCAACAATTTCACATCTTGGAATTTATCTTAAAAAAATACTTGTACAAAGAAGCATGTGTCTGACTGTTTCTGGAAGCATTTGTTGCATTAGTCAAAAATTGGAGGCAATCTAAATATCTATTAATAAGGTGCAGGTTAAATAAATTGTGGTCTGTCCGTCTGCAGAAACCTGTACAGTCATAAAAAAGAATAAGCTGAGTATGTGCTCATTGACAAGGGGGTACACCTGTGACACAGCGCCCTGTGAAAAAGCAAGTTGTGAAAGAACACATATAGTATGATTTTTTTTGTTTTTGGTAAAACATTTTAATAAAGACTATGCATGCCAGAGTTGGAGAAGATGCATAACTCTAGTAGTGATTGACTCCTGGGCGTGTAGGAGGCAGCCGGAGACTTTCATATGCTTTTGTATTGACTGATGTTACCACTGAGTAATTCTTAAACACACCATGTTTTAAAAATAGAAATGCAGAGGGAGGATTGTGTATGCTTAGAAGAAAGTTTGTAACATGAAGTAAGCTGGGTTTTTTTTTTATCTGAAGTATTTCAGATAATACAAACATATGCTTTTAAAAATCACATGATACGGAAAAAGAGGGCCCTTCTTGCTCCCATCTGTGCCAGTCGCTCTGTGAGCCTGCTGGGTAGCACCCCTTCAGCTGTGCTCCTGGTTTGGATACACTTGAGTTCATGCTTTTCTTTTTCTTGGTCTGTTCTCTCATTTTGCTGAAGATTGTCCTCAAAGACTCCTGAAAATGTTTGCTTGGGAAACAGGATCTCTGAAAAGAGATTTTTTTTTAAGTTTATTTATTTATTTTGAGAGAGAGAACATGAGCAGGGGAGGGGCAGAGAGAGAGAGGGACAGAGACTCCCAAGCAGGCTCTGTACTGTCAGTGCAGAACCCAACATGGGGTCTGAACTCACAAACTGTGAGATCATGACCTGAGCCAAAATCAAGAGTCAGATGCTTAACTGACTGAGCCACCCAGGCGCCCCTGAAAAGAGTTTTATTAATTTTTTTTTTTAATTTCAACATGACATACACTAAGAAGTTGCATATTAGATTTGATTCATATAGTACTGTATATAGTAAGAACTCAACAATCAAGGCAAGCTGATGTGTATAAAAAATTAAGAACTCACAGAAATAACAAACCAGCTCTTTCCCCTCTATGACTTCTCTGATAACCCACAGACAGCTGTGACACTTCTGATTTAAAAATATAGAAGACAAACAACAGCCTGGGAGAAAATACTTGCATCATGTATAATAAAAGGAGTACTTCTAAGAGATAAAGAGCGACAAAATAACAAGAAAACCACAAACAGCTAAATAGGAAAATAGTAATAATTGAAAGATACAAATAAAAAAATACAAAGGGTTAATAAGCGTATGAAGAGAAGATGCCTTCCACTAACAATCAGAGAAAGTAAAATTAAAACAATGGTGAGCTGTTATGCTTGTCCGTTGCATAAAACAAAACATGTACTCAACCCACCATCTGGAACCAGAAGTCACAGATAAGCTTCCAGAGGCACATTTTCATTCCATGTTCACATTATATTTGCCTTGTCATGCAATATTTATTAAATTTTCACCACAACTTCATGAGACAGGCAAAATTATCTCTAATTTACAATTAAAAATGAGATGCAGTCACATTGATTTCCTCAAGGTGAAACACTGGTTAGAAATGCCAAGTTAAGTATTCTAATTTCATCACCACCAACACACCTACATTGAGAGATCACAGCTTTAGAGATGTGCTTTCAGTCACTGGCATATTTTAGGATGTATGATGGTATCGTGTAAAAAGCCCTGGGCTGGAAGAGTCAGGAGGCCTAAAATCTAGTCTTGTTTCTCCTAACTGTATCCACCACACCACCGTGGACTTTTATTTCCTCATCTGTAAAGTGACAGGGTCATACGGGATGGCATTTCCAGCTGTAATGGTTGATATTTCTATAAACCTACTGAACACGTCACCACATGATATTGTTTGGGACTTAAGGAACATTACCATAGAAGTGTTTTCTGAGCATGTTGTTGTGGATTCACAATGCCCTGTCCTTAGTGGGACGGGCTTCATCAAGAATTTTCCCCGGGCACCAAATTAAGTCTAATAATATTTAATAGTGAGGACTCTTGCCTAATTGGGACAGTCATGCTTACTTAGTTGAGATGCCTCTAGGTGATTGTGTGGTATTATCTGCAGAATTTGAGGTGACTGAAGACTGGTGATGCCTTGGGCTTCTTCAAATAATTCTGTTAGTGCAAGTCAGTAGAGAGCACAGAAAGAGCAAACTCTTCCCCAGAAAAATCATCTCTCCTAGGTGAGAAGAATCAATTCTCCCAGGAAGATTACTCTTTAGACGGCTAGTAAAGATCAATTAGTAGAGGGCACCCTTACTTCCAGAGAGAAGGCACTCATCGAGAGCTAGGTTTAGTGTATGGAGTGCACACTCAGTATACGTGCGTACCACAGCAGAATATTTGTATGGTGTCTGCCAGAGAGAATTTGATAGTCTACATTAAGAAACAAATCCGGGGGCGCCTGGGTGGCTCAGTCGGTTGAGCGGCCGACTTCGGCTCAGGTCACGATCTCGCGGTCCGTGAGTTCGAGCCCCGCGTTGGGCTCTGTGCTGACAGCTCAGAGCCTGGAGCCTGTTTCGGATTCTGTCTCCCTCTCTCTGACCCTCCCCCGTTCATGCTCTCTCTGTCTCAAAAATAAATAAACGTTAAAAAAATTTTTTTTTAATAAAAAAAAAAATCCGTAGAGAGAAGGGAGGCAGGAGCTGAATCAGAGACCTAATGAGTCAAATGTTCGCAAACATACGTACACACTTAGTAGCCACAATTTAATGGAAAAGCACAGGTCGCAGATTGTTCTTTGCAATCTCCATAACCTCAACACAAGGTGCAGAATTTAACACCTGCCTGTTTTTAGCCATCAGTCTTCTCTCTCTTTCGATTAAATGAGGTCTCTCTTTCTTTGGTTTCTGAAGCTGTTGCTATACTGAGTTTTGTTGCCTTTCTATTATGAAAATATTGACTTTTTTGCAATATAGTTCAATATAGTATCTATATAAATCTTGACTTTTCCTCCACTTTGCCTATATGATAATATTTTCCTTATAAATGGCATTAGGGGAAATTTTATAATAGAGAATTATATTATTTTAAGATCTAAAAGATAGCACATTTAATTTTTTTGCCACTTTTTTTTGGTCGCACAGACCCAAGAATTGCGAATCGATTCCTTTCTGGTGGAATTTTGGCTTTATCTGATATATGTTTATATCATGTAATAATGAACATGCCCTAGAAGAATCATAATATTTCCTCAGTGTTTGAACACCCCATGCATACAATTTGTCCTTAATCCAAATAATCCCAGACAGCATGTCCTGTATAATCACTGCAGTTGCCAACAGCAGACTTACGCTACTTAATCTGTTTTTTTTCAGAGAGAGGGGTGGAGCTTTTAGATAATTCATCTAACAAAGCTAAAGGGGTAAGTTTAATTATTGCTTTTCAGCAGTTTACATTACATCCGAGCTCAGTAACACCTTTGAGATTTCTGCCACCCAAAGCAAGAATGCTCCATGCCCTTGATTTAACCCCCTCTGAACCAGGTGCTCACCTACACTGTTATTAGCAAAAGTATTTTACAACCTACAGCTAATTCCAAGAGTTACTTCTCTCCACTGTCTCACTGAGGCACTCAGGCTGGGGCAAAAGACAAGTGGAAGTTAAGTGAAACCGTATGCTGAGGTCAGGTGGATTTCAGCACCCCAAAGAGAGACTTGAGTGACTCTTTAGCAAGGACAAGCGTTTATTCAGAGCTCTTCCCTTTCCTTTTGGTGTCTCTTCACCCTCATGTCTGACCTGTTCTGAGCAGTGAATTGACAGCTTTCACTACAATGGGACTTAATAGTTTTGAATGTAATAAAATATTTACTACATACGATTTTGATTTTAAAATTTTAACTATTTTGCCCTTATTATGACATCCTTTGTTTATGAGACAGTGCATGTATATTTCATATTAGTTTAAAGTACCTGTAGGTGACTTTGAAAGGTTGTCTCAATTTAGAAAGCAGAGCAATTATGCCATTTTACTATTTGATACTGTGTTCCGAGCAGGTATTCAATAAACGACAATTGTTGATTAGATAACTCCTAGAGATGTATTTTATAAAATAACCCATATAATTCTTTATCAATGTTCTGATCCATCTGATGATTGTTAAACATGCCAACAATTTCAAGTATTTAATAATTTACTTTAGTCTAGAGTTGATGTCTTTCTCTTCATGGCTGTGTTTTATTTATTTATTTATTTATTCGTCTAAAAAAGGGTATCTTGTGACCTATTGAATTCTTAAGAATGTCTATTCACTTAGAAATTCAGATTTATTGGATCAATTTGTAAGGTCAAAGTTGTGCCAGTGCTTCACAGCACAAGAAGTTTTTCAGCTGTAGGCTCAGGTTACACCTTGTATGCATTCCCCAGTAGAGTTTTACATTTAATTCTGGACTTTGGAAGAACCTGGGTAGGAGAAAAGAACGAGTGTGGATGAATTAATGAGGAAAGCAAAGTTCAGTGCGACTCTGAGAGCTGATCAAGTTTGCTGAAGTGCCTCAGCCACTTATGTGTCTGTGATTTTCCATGGACCCCAAGTTCACAAGCTTTACAGTCTTCAGGAGGCACCTAGCTCCATTTCTCTGGCTTTACAAGATGATGTTCACGGTTCTTGCTCCCCACGTAGTTTTTCTAAAAGCACCTTATAAAGCTATGGTAATCTTCTGAACCCAACAGCGGTTGACCTAATTAAGGTCATTTTCAGATTTATAACATATCTAAATATACTTTGTAAATATAAAACTCTAGTAAAGTCGAGCAACGATACAGAAGTATTTTACCCTTAAGACTCCAGTGAAATAAAAAAATCAAATCACACTTAATTTTACATTTAAATAATTGCTTTTTTTTTTTAGAAAAAATGCATTAAGAAATCAAGACAATGCCAGTAAATCTCCATATTTATGGTTGGCTATGGACTAAATTATGCCCCCGAAATGAATATGTTGAAGCCCTAACTCCATGTGACTGTATTTGGAGATAGGATCTTACGGAAGTAATGACATTAAATGACATTATTAGGGTGGAACCTTAATCAGCTGAGACTGATAGCCTTATAAGAAGAGGAAGAGATGTCTTTCTCTGTCTCTCTGTCTCTGTCTCCTTGTGCACACAGTCGAAAGGCCGTGTGAGGTTACCGAAGGAAGACAGCTATCTGCAGACTAGGAAGAAAGGCTTCACCAGAAACAGAACTCCATTGGATCTTAACCTTAGACTTTCCAGTCTCCAGAACTACGAGAAAATAAATTTCTGTTGTGTAAGTCATGTAGTCTGTGGTATTTTGTTATGGCAGCCCAGGCTGACTAAGACACTTTCCATATCTATTAAAAGTGCACAGAAATGAATAAAATATGCCACAGATTTCCAAAGGAGTTTTCAGAATAGCTGTAGTGCTGGTCTGTCTAGAGTGCTTGACTGTTTGGAAATCGCGGCATGTAACTCTAAAAAAATCGCTTTATTGGGTTGCAAGAAGGAAGTTCTGGCCCTGGTATAGCTCTAATTACCATAAAACTATGTGGAATTAATATTCACATAATGTAAACCAAATGAGTAATTTTAAACCAACCAATGGCAGGGCGATTGGGTGGCTCAGTTGGTTAAGCATCCGACTTTGGCTCAGGTCATGATTTCGCAGTCCGTGAGTGCAAGCCCCTCGTCGGGCTCTGTGCTGACAGCTCGGAGGGAGACACAGAGTCTGAAGCATTCTGTGTCTGCTTCAGATTCTGCTTCAGATTCTGTGTCTCCCTCTCTCTCTGCCCCTCCTCTGTTCATGCCTCTGTCTCTGTCTCTCTCTCTCCCTCTCTCTCTCTCTCTGTCTCTCTCAAAAGTAAATAAACATTAAAAAAAATAAACAGTGGCAAAGTCTGTCTATTTACAAACACTCAAGGTGATCTCTTAAAATTCATTTTGTCCAAGATAGAGAGAGGTAGAGCTGCTTCCTCGAGGCTGGAGACTATTGTGGGGTATCCGGTTCAGCTACAACATTGTCAGTACCAGCTTTCTTGGACTTGCAGAGGTAGTTCTGCCTTCTTTCATTCAAATAAACATGGAGACAAACAGAAAATATTACAGAAGTCAGAGATGATTACTAGAATCAAAAGAATGCAACTGAGTCATCATCCACAAGTACAGAGAAGCTAAAGACTAAGTGACTTGCCCACAGTGCTCATTCATGGGAAAGAAATAGTCCAAATCTGAATCCAGGTCTCTCGAATTCCAGTCTACTACACATAGCTCCTCTCTCTGTACATGAAGAATATGACTGGGCTTAAAAAATATGTGCTACGGATTCCATGGCATAACAAAATATAATATCCTGTAATAGGTGCATGTTAGTCAATGGAACACAACCTGAAATACAAGATACTTTTTTTTTTTTTTTTAACACTACAGCTATTTCAAACAACTGCATGTTGTAGTGTAATTGTTTTCTTTCCTTTATAAATTACCTGGGATGTGGACAAGTCAAATGGTCCTCACACGTTCAAAAGAAGTCAAGAAACTTATTTGCTTTCCTTGGCTGGTTCTTATTTTGTTGTCTTTTACAGAGGTGCATTCTGGAAAGAAAAATCATGATTTGGTTGTGCAACCTTTGTCAAAATAATTTGTAAACGCTCTTCCATAATGGAAAAGAATCAACCTGGAAATAAACTAAAACACAGTTACTTTTCTTGACTGAAAGTACTTACCTAAAAAAGAATTTCAATTCGCTTTCAACTATCAACAATACTATGCTGGACTTCTTTCCAGTTTTGTTGAGAAATAATTGGCATACATTACTGTATAAGTTTAAGACATACAGTGTGATGGTTTGATTTACACATATTGTGAAATGATTACCACAATAGGTTAAGCTAACATCCATCTTCTCATATGAATACAATAAAAAGGAAAGAAAGGAAAAAACTCTTTTATTTGTAGCACAGGAGCTTTTGAGAAGAAGATAAATAACAATAAAAAGTAATCTCTGAATTTCTAGATGATCATTAAGATTGCTCCAAATTTATATGTCTGAAATGATGTAATACAGATTTTAATGTTAACTGAACTTGCTTTTCAAACCTTTGTCTTATAAGGAAAATCCACCACAGGTAATTATTTCTAATTGTAGTTTTTCATGTAGTTTGTAGTATTTAGGGCTTTTAAAAAAATTTCCTTAATAAACTGGTAACACATTATTATTTTGAACAATTCACAACTTGACAACTTAAAATTTTACTATAGCATTTATCAAGAATTCCATTTGCTGCTGACAAGTAGTGTCATATTCTCCAATAGATCTTGGCCAGCCAAGGGAGTGCTTAGGTAAATGGTCTCTCCTAACACCACAACCTTGTGGTTTACAGTAGAAGATGAAAGCTGAAATCATGAAATAAAAAAGTCAGCTGACTCTGGGAATGGTATTGGACGGTAACAGATATTATAAGTTACCATGCTAATGAGCAATGATTCTTGCTGCATGAAATAGTTCCCTTATGTATATCCTAAATTCCTCTTGTTACACTTTATTATGCATTTCCTCCCATTTAGTCCTCAGGAAAAATAAAGTTCCTTGTTAGAGGAGATGAAGAGTTTCTAGTCACCAACCTTTAAATAAGAAGTTTTCATTGGCTTGATAAATATTATATATAATCTAAACATTCTTTTCTCTACAGTGAATAAACTTGCTTCCCTGCATGTTTCCTCTGTCTCCTCTAATTTCAAAATCCCTAGGGGCGCCTGGGTGGCGCAGTCGGTTAAGCGTCCGACTTCAGCCAGGTCACGATCTCGCGGTCCGGGAGTTCGAGCCCCGCGTCAGGCTCTGGGCTGATGGCTCAGAGCCTGGAGCCTGTTTCCGATTCTGTGTCTCCCTCTCTCTCTGCCCCTCCCCCGTTCATGCTCTGTCTCTGTCCCAAAAATAAATAAACGTTGAAAAAAAAAATTCAAAATCCCTAATTACTCTGAGAACTGGAAGGAACACTGGATAAGGAAGTAAGCATTAAGGCTCTAGTCACAGTTCTCCCATAAAATACTTCAACCTTCTGAGTCTAGTCATCAGTGAAATGTGGAGTTTGGACAGAATTATCTCTATTCATCTATCTCTAAAACCAAATTTCTGATGCTTCCCTGAAATCTATCTAGTTCTCCCACATTAATTAGGAAAGCTATGACTGGACACAGAAGGTTGGTGCTAAGTATAGAAGTTAGTATATAAGACATGCTTTATTACAATTTCTGAATCCTTGTCTCACAATATCTTTAAATTATTGAACTTAAGTGGTGAAAGAATCATTTTGTTATCCATGTTAATCTCAATACTTTCTTCCTCACTAATCTTTCTCATCCTTACTAGCTTTCAATTTTTTTCTCAGCTTTGTTTTTAAGTGTATCAGCTGAAGACATACCTAATTAACATTCATTTTGTTGCCACTGATTGTTTCTCCAACATAACTATTTTATTTTTATAATCTGGGCAACCATGGACTAACCAACCTTTCCACCTAGTAGTACATCATTTACTTCATTAATTATTATTCTCACAAATCACCAAAGAAAATACTTAGCAGTATTAGGGATGGTGTTGGTCCCAGAATAGTACCACCAGTGTTGACACTGACCCTCTGCTAAGTCCTGTCTGCAAAATGACCACGAGTTGTGTGATCCACCCTAGAACTATGTTCCCAATAGACTTATTTTCCATTTCCTTATTTATTTGATTATATTTAGTACATGTATGCTATATTGGTCCACTTTTCTTGAGAGATAGAAAAGCAGCCCAAGCTGACAGGATGACATCTAGGAACCTATTTAGATAACATATAACAAAAGGAAATTTATCATGGAAGGAAAAAGAGAAAACAACATAAGTATTATTACCAACTAAACTATATTAATTACTATATTAAATGTGATTAGATTGAAATTTCCAATGAAAAACACATTATCAGAATGGATAATAATATAAAACTGAAATATATGTTACCAATATGAATACACAGCTTTAAATATAGAGTTTCAAATACTTGAAAAGTAAAAAGATAGAAAAAATATACACCATCCAAACACAAATCAGAAGAAAGCTAGTGTAACTGAATTTACATCAGACAAAGTAGACTTCAAATAAGAAGTATTGCCTGAGATGAAGAGGGATATTTTATAATGATAAAATACTGAATATATCAACCAACATGATAATTTTGAACATAATGCACTTAATAACAGAGCTTTAAAGTACATGAAACAAAAACTGACAGAATTAAATGGGGAAGGAGATAAATTCATAATCATCACTAGAAACTTTAGCAGGCAACTCTCAACAATTGATAGAACAAATAGATTTTGCTATCAACAGTAGCCACAGTATGGAAAGAGCCAAATGTCCATCAACAGATGAATGGATAAAGAAGATGTGGTATATATATATATATATATATATATGTATATATATATATATGTATATATATACATATATATATATAATGGAATATTACTCAGCAATCAAAAAGAATGAAATCTTGCCATTTGCAACTACATGGATGGAACTAGAGTGTATTATGCTAAGCAAACTTAGAGAAAGACAAACATATGACTTCACCCATATGTGGAATTTAAGATACAAAACAAATGAACACAGGGGAAGGTTGACAAAAATAATATGAAAACAGGGAGGGGGACAAAATATAAGAGACTCTTAAATATAGAGAACAAACTGAGGGTTGCCGGAAGAGTTATGGGTCAGGGGATGGGCTAAATGGGCAAGGGGCATTAAGGAAGACACTTGTTCATATGAGCACTGGGTGTTTTAAATAGGGGATGAATCACTGGATTATACTCCTGAAATCATTATTGCACTATATGCTAACTAACTTGGATGTAAATTTTTAAAAAATCAATAGTAAAATATAATATTTGAGCAGCACTATCAACAAGTGACCCAATAGAATTTTATAGAACACTGTATCTGACAGCTGCAGAATACAAATTCTCTTCAATCACACAAGGAATATTAAACAAAACAACCCAATATACTAGTCTATTAAAAACTCTCAATAAATTTTAAAGGATTAAGATCACAAAGTATTTTATCTGATCTCAACAGCATTGTATTAGAATCAATAACTAAAATAAATAAACAAATAAATAAATAAATAAATTTCTCCAAATATTTGGATATTAAGCAACATATTTCTAAATGACCCATTAGTGAAATAAGTCACAAGTTAGAAAATATTTTAAATGGAACAATAAAAAGCACAACATATTTAAATTGTAAGATGCAGCTAAGAGAGTGTTTAAAAGGAAATTTATAGCTTAAGTGCTTATATTAGAAAAACAATAAAAGCCTAAAATTAATTATCTATCCTTCCACTTTAAAATTATAGAAAAAGAAAAACAAATTAAGCCCTGTAAGTGGAAGAAAGGAAATAATAACTGTAAGAACAGAAGTCAATGAAATAATCTTAAATAATAATAAGATTAACACATTTGGAAGTATCAGAAGTTGGTTTTCCTAAAGAATTAATATGATTGATAAACTTCCATCAAAATTAATCAAAAATTAAAGAAAAATACAAAATACCAAAATCAAGAATGAAAGGGACTCTCACCACAGATCCTTAGAAAGAAACTAAGAAAATTCTGGGGGTGCCTGGATGGTTCAGTTAAGCATCCAACTTGGGCTCAGGTCATGATCTCATAGTTTGTGAGTCTGAGCCCTGCATCAGGCTTTGTGCTGACAGCTCAGTGCCTGGAGCCTGCTTTGGATTCTGTGTCTCCCTCTCTCTCTGCCCTTCCCCCGCTCCCTCTGTCTCTGTCTCTGTCTCTCTCTCTCTCTCAAAAATAAATAAAGAAATTTAAAAAGTTTCTATGAATAGCTCTATGCCAACAATTTTAACAACATAAATGAAAGGGAAAAATTTTTTAGAAACATTATTTCCAAAATGGATATAAGATGATATATAACCCGAATAAAAGCATCTCTGTCAAAGAAATAGAATTTGTAATTCAAATTTTCCTATAAAGAAAATTCCTGGCCCAGACACTGGCCCAGGGTAGCTTCTATTAAACATTTAAAGGGAAAAAAAATCTTACACAAAACAGTTTTGGAAAATAAGAGAGATGGTATGAATCTCAATGTGTTTTATGAGGCCAGAATAACCTTATAACTGAAATTTGAAAATGACATTACAGAAAAAGAAAATTACAGATCATTGTTCCTCATGAATACACATACCCACAAAAACCTTAACAAAATTCAAGAATACACTTAAAAGATAATACATTATAAGCAAGTAGCTCTCATCTGAAGAATACAATATTGGTCTAATATTCCAACATCTATCAATTTAAATCACTGTATTAAAGTAAATGCAAATATCACCCAATAATTTCAATAGGTATAGAAAAAAACATTTGAAAAAATCCAACAAATTCTCAGCAAGCCAGGAACAGAAGGAAACTTCCTTAATATGATAAAGGAAATCTGTGAAAAACCTGCGGCTAACAGCACACTTAATGGACAAATATTGAACACTTTTCACCAAGGCAGATATCAAGCTAGGGGTGTTTACATTCACCAACCCTAGCCAACACTGTATTGATTCTAAGAAAAATTTAAACTGTCTTTATTTCAGCCAACAGGTTAGTGTATGGAGAGAATCCTTAGGAATTTAGCAAAAGCAACACAAAACAAAACAAATCCAAAACCAAAACCAAAAACCTATTAAATGTAATAAATGATTATGTGATTTCAACAAGATCACAAGATTTAAGATCAGTATACAAAAAAAATCAATTCTATTTCTATATATCAGCAACAAATAGGTGGAAATAAATATTTCAAAATGATGACACCAAAACATGACATACTTAGGAATATATTTAACATACTAGGTGCAAGACCTGTACTTGGGAAATGATAAAATATTGCTGAGAAAATCAAACACCTAAAAAATGGAGAGGTGAGCCAGATTCCTGTTAGAAGACTGAATATTGCTAAGATCCCAATTCTCCCCATATTTGTTGCTAAGATCCCAATTCTCTGCATATTCATCTATAGATTCAATGCAATTCCAGTCACAAACCCAGCAACAGTTTTTTGGTTTTTTTCTTTTGGCAAGTTGAAACTAAAATTGATACTGAGAACGTAAAGGGCTTAGAATAACTAAAACATCATTGCAAAAGAAGAATACAATTGGAGAATTTTCACTACATGTGAAGAGTTCACATAAAGTTATAATTGAGAAAGTGTGGTATTCGTGTAACAATAGATAACAGATTCATGGAATGATAAAGTGAGTGAAGAAATAGACCATACATTTATGGTCAAAATGTTTTTTTACAAAGATGTCAATGAAATTTAATAGTAAAATAATTTTCCCCAAGAAAAGATGCTAGATAAACTGGATATCCATACAGGGTTTTGTTGTTGTTGTTGTTGTTGTTGTTTTGCTCTATACACATAAATTGACTGGAACAGGATTACAGACCTAAGATAGAAGCTAAAAGCTAAGCCTATAAAGAAAACAGCGGGAGAGTATACTTGTGAAGTTGAGGTAGGAAAATATAAACAGAATGCAAAAAGTACTTGCTATACATGGAAAAATTGATAAATAAAACTTACCAACATTCAAAAGATACCATTACAGAAATGAAAAAGTAAACCACAGCCTGGGATAAAATATTCACAATGTATACAAGTGACAAATAACTAGCATGGGAGAATATTTTTTAAAACTACAAATCAACAGTAAAAAAATAACACTCAATAAAAATGGGCAAAAGTTTTGCATATATACTTCATAAAAGAGAATATATAAATTCCCAATAGACATATGAAAATGGGAAATACATAAGGGAATGCAAGTTAAAACCACAAAGAGATATCATTATACATCCATTAGAATGGCTAAAAGTAAAAATACCATATGTCAGGGAAAATGTAGGGCAATGGAATCACTCACATTGCTGATGGGATAGTACATCAGTACTGGAAAGTCGTTTAGCAATTTCTCACTAAGTTAAATATGTACTTAACCTTTGACCCACCAATTCCCCCTAGGTATTTGCATATGCTCACCCCTCCCCTGCCAATGAAAACATAAGTCCCCCAAAAGCCATGTACAGGAATGTGCACTGTAACTTTATTCATTATAGAGAAAAATTGGAATTGAGCCAATTTGTCTATTAACAGAAGCATAGATGAGTTGTGGCATATTCACACAATGGAATAGTACTTAGCAATAAAAAGGAACAAATTATAAATACATGCAATCAAATACCTAAATCTAAACAACATTATATTAAGCAATATACAAAGTTCAGGAATAGGCAAAACTTATCCATGCAGATAAAATCAAAATCAGAGTTGTTCCTTTCAGAAAAGAAATTGAGTGGAAAAAGACCTAAGGAAAATTTCAAAGGCAATGTTTTATATCTTTTTTGGAACACTGATAACATGAGCATATACATTTGTCAAGATTCACTCACGTGTACACTCAAAAGTGTATACTTACTACTGTATGTAATTATATTAGATAAAATAAAGAAAAAAACTTCCTAAACTCCCAAATCTGTATGATACATATATATCATCATGGGCATGTATGAAAGGACAGTTATGTTTGCAGGTGTGCATATAAAGAAACCAGCTCATTTGACCATGTGGCAATCTGCTATTCTGCATTAGATTTGAATGGATTTTTTCTTAATGCCTTATAAAAGATACTGTTTAGACAGGACAGAAATTAAATGACCTCAACATATCACGTAGTCGGATCCTTGAGTTGAAATATAAAAGTGCCTGTGGAGGATCCAGGTCCTGGAAACGTGGTACCCGTGTTCAGAGCCCTACGTTTGGGAGCCAGGTGCTGGAGGCTGATAGAAACCAGGCAGTGGAGGACTTAGTTCTTCCTATTGATCTAAAATACAATCCAAGTCATAAACCATGGCTTATTAAAGCTATACAAAATCTCACAGGTCATCTAGGTCAGGTGGAGAACTTGACACCCAGAGAGGTTAAACATTTGCCCAAGATCACACAGCTAGTGTGAAGTCATTCTATCTGGATGCCTCTCACGCCTATAATTACCCACAATTTTCAAAGTAAAAGTGAATGGACCACCAGTGCCTACACTCTTCCATGTAGATACTGCCTTTTGAGTTTCCCCCATCCCTTAAGGCTTCCTTTGAGAGATATTTGAACTAGATTTAAATCAGAAAGGTAAGAGTGAGTAACTAATGGTGTTGCCTGAGCCCATAGGCCTCTAGGACTGGCTCATGACTGAAAAAGGGTTTCATTGCAAGGAAGTGCATTTCAGTTTCTTACGGCAGCTTTTCCGCAGAGGTTTTAAGATCAGACAAGGAAGTGCAACGCATCACTGAATTGAAACTGCCTCTGTTCCAGGAGGTGAACAGAACCATTCATTTGCACTTAATTGAAACCGTAATTTTATTGGGCTTTTTAAAACAATTTAAGGATCATTTATATTTGCAAGATGTAAGCAAAATTTTGCTCTCCAAACTGTAACTTCATTGTTTTTACTCCTGTGTAATTTTAGGAAACGTAAAGATCATGCTTGTAGCCCAGATTTCCTTTGGAGGTAGGGTTTGTAGTCTAATGGTCTGTTTATGTTTTAATACAAACCGATTTTCCTCATAGTAATGAAAACCCATGGGGGCCTATGTGTGTGGGAATAGTGGATATCAGGGGCCTGGAATTATCCTAACAATTTGCCCCTCCTTTGTAAAATACTTCTGTTACACTTGCACCCAGACAGTTGGGGGTAGTACAGAATGAATTTTCATGATTAGAGTTGCTGGTCCTACAGTCTTCTATTCATTCACCTGAGTCTGTTTAAGGGCCCCACGGTAAGTTCGCTCAGCATCCTTTAAGAGGTCTTACAGATCACAAAGTACCCCAGTGAGTTCCAGAAAACTGCAAAGTCTTCTGATAGTCTTTTCTCCAATTCTTTTGACCTGATTTTCCAGTACCTCTGACTGAGAAGCAGAGGCCAGGTAGCACTCAACAAGGCTATTGAAAATGCAAACTGAGAACTCTGGGGAGAAATAAAACTATGAATTTATATATATGGAGAGCACCATTTGGGAAAAATTTCTAAGATGTATTAATTGGGCAATAGCTGTTAGCTTTTTTGGAAAATGAATCAAAGTTGAATGACTTCCATTGTACATTATAATAAATAAGCCTCTCTTTAGTATGCTAATCTTAGCCTTTCTTTCTAATTCATGCTTTTTAATAAAAATAAATACCCTTATTCTTTTTCTTTCACATCATGCCAAAATCTCTGATGTACTATAAAATTTGGTTTCAAAGGTCTGTTTTAATTGTATATGAGCTGCCATAAATGCCCTGGTGCCAACATGTTAACCGCCTTAGTGACCTTGTCTAACATGAAGCTAGATTCTCTAAGTGGGACTGGATGACACGGGGGACACCTAAGAGCAGTCATTTGACTGATTCCATAGCACTGCTGGGACAATGTGGAAGCACCAGGAGGCATATTCAGAGGCTGCATGGAGGTTATAAGCCAGAACCATGCGTACTGGCATAAATCCTCAGTAAATATTTATTAAGATCAATGGCTATATACAATGTGCTGATGGTAGCTTTTTGCTCTGAGCTAAAATTAAGAGGAATTGTATAATTGATGTATTACCACCTCCTCTTTGCTTTTAAAGCACAAGACGGGTTTTTTTTTCCCATATAACTTACACATCTTGCTGGTTACCAGACATTGCATCATAACACTTACACATTCATTTAACCTAAGGCCAGTCTGTAGTGGTTTGGTGACAGTAATGTGACCTACAGAAACATCTTGGATAAGGGCCAGGATCAGATTGTGGTGAGTCATCTGACCTCTACTTAGGTGGCCAGTTTTAAGGCGCTAACAGTTCATAATCACGTCCAACAACACTCAATAACAGCTAGCATTATGAAAAGCAGTGCCTTTCAGAGAGGGTTCCTTGGAGGTTGGAGTGGAGAAGGAGGGTACAGAGGACCCTCAAGTCTAGAAGATGTTTATAGAAGACAAGACTCTTGCTGGCCGGGGATAAAAGAGTAATTTTCTTCTCCCTCATATACGTTTTCAAAAATTAGTGGTTGCAAGACCTTATCTGGACCTGCATTATCTTGGATACTCTTGAGTACCATTTTGAGCTTTTGGGCTGTGTTTTCCAGAATGCTCTTTTACCTTAAATAGGCGCCCTCCAAAGGAAAGAATAAGATTTGAGATTTTAATTTACAGCCAGATATAAAGAAAACTTAACTGAAAGCATCTTTTAGGATAACACATAAACTATTTTGACTATCTAAAAACAAAAAAAAATAATTTTTCTTCCAATTCGGCAACAAAAAAGAAGAAGGAACTGATATTGTCATATTGTCTATGGTCTTTAACAGGGAAGCCATAAGCTCTTTGGTAAGTGCAGCAGAGAAGTCCCTCCAGCAGAGAATATGATCTAAAGTACTGAATCTGGTCTGCTACAGGCAAATCGGTAACGTCAAAAAAGAAATGTTCCCCCTCTAAAATCTGGTTTAGAGCAACGATTCTTAAATTTTAGGTCTGCAATCACCAGTGATCCACTAGTGATAAGTCTTGCGCATGCATCATGCATGCTTCAAGTTTAAAAATAACTCATCTAAGGCATTCATTTTTTAAATAAATATTATAGATAGAGTACAAGACCTAGACACCCCTTTATAGGCTTACCATCAAAATTATTGCAGTTTGACTTCTAATTCTGGAGATAGTTTCCCAGAGAACATCTGTGGGCTTTTTTTCTTGGTTGGTTGGTTGGTTGGTTTTACTTATGAAAGTAGTAGCCCTCTGCCCAATCATACATGGAAAGCTACTAGTCTAAAACATAATATATGCAATTTAAGGTTAAAAGCATTAAAGTCTACTGTCTTTGTCTTTGCCTAAGTTAATGAACCCTTTCAATTCAACCTAGCCAATCATTTTCTGTTTCTTCACACTGAGCTCAGGAATAATAAAACAGTGGCTCCTGGGTGTTTTTAAGTTTGATCTAACAATCCCTGCTTTTTCTTTAAATAAATAGTAACCTCAACTTGTTTTTGAGCATTTCATCATAAGGGAAAGAATTTCCACAAAGGATTTTTCCAGAAACCTGACAGGACATCTATAACTCCATCTTTTAAGTCCTGGATTCAAATATTGAATGCTACTTGACCATGCATTGAGCCATAAGTAACTCAGGTTTGTAAATCTCATCAGATTAGCAATGTGGTTCTGGCAGTCTCTGAAAGATGGACTGATCTGTGCTCAGTAGTAATCTTTGCTTTTCTTTGACTACTCCCAGAATACTGAAAAAGGTATATCTTTTGAATATACTATATGCTCTTAAAAGAAAACAAGTTATGGGGGCGCCTGGGTGGCGCAGTCGGTTAAGCGTCCGACTTTAGCCAGGTCACGATCTCGCGGTCCGTGAGTTCGAGCCCCGCGTCAGGCTCTGGGCTGATGGCTCAGAGGCTGGAGCCTGTTTCCGATTCTGTGTCTCCCTCTCTCTCTGCCCTTCCCCCGTTCATGCTCTGTCTCTCTCTGTCCCAAAAATAAATAAACGTTGAAAAAAAAAATTAAAAAAAAAAAAAAAAAAAAAAAAGAAAACAAGTTATGAAGCACTCATTTAAAATTTTTTTCTTAAAAGTTTCCTTAAATATTTTTTCATATTGCACTGACAAACTGATATAAAGTATATACTGATGTTTAGTATATTAAGTAATCAATGAGCCTTATAATCCTGTATTAATCCTTTATGTGTTGATCTTTTTGTTTCCCCTAGGAAATACTGAACGATAAAGAAATGCCATCGGGAATCAAAGACACTGAAGTTTGGAAGGGGCACTTGGGAAGAGTTATGGGTGCCCTGTAATATCCACCACCAAAATTATGTGGTCCTGGTCTCCGAAGAATGCAACAAATTCTTTGTCAAATATGCTATAAACAGAGGGAAGGATGATCAGTTGGGCAATCACTTATTATTCAACATTCACACAGCTGTGTCATTTCCTGTTGGCTAAAGGGTGAGAGCTCAGTCTACACAGCAGCAGTAAATCATATTAGCAGTCAGCATTAATGAGGAAAAACAAGACCAAATTCTGCAACTTGACTGGAGTACTCTCACCAAACAGACTACACAGCTTCCTGCAATGCCCTTGACCGGGCAATCAGCCATAATTTTAAAAGGAAATAAAGAAAAAGATTGCCTTCCAAGAGAACAAATTCTTCCCAGATAACAAGTTCAATTCACTGAATTTTGTGAACCTTCTTTCCTCAATTCCTCTTTCAAAAAAAAAAAAAAAAAGCCTTATATTTTGTTGATGTTACATAAGGCAGCTGAGTGACTGTCCCAAAGAGACAACTGTGGAAGTGGCACCCTTCAGAATAGTGTAGTACATCCTGCCCTTATTTTTATATTGAAATTCATGTTTTTGAAGCTATTGCATCCCCAGCATTTTATTAAATTCTCAAAGAGAATGCCCATGGCTCATGTCCCTATTTTCTGACGTGACGTCTAGGAAGGCATCCTGCATGTTTTCTTGTTTTTTATATCATCCCTCTGCTCCATTGATGATGCCTTTGAGAGACCTGTGCTTTCTCCTCAAGGTGGACTTGCTCCTTCAAACACTTCTGCTGGAATCTGCAGAGAGGCAGCAACCATGAATAAACAATTAGGAGCAGGCCTTCCATTATTCCACCATGAGCTGAGATCTCTATAAATGCCCTGAACCTGAAAAGGGGGGTGTCTGTAGTGCGTTTCTAAAGAAGAATGTTTGAAAGTACAGGGCATGTGATTTTCTAAGCAGCCTTATTTTACATCTTGAAGGAGGCAGATGTCATCATCCTCTTGCAAGGATGAAACTGAGGGAAATAATTCAGTCAATATTTGCTCAAGGTCAGACAGTGCATTAGCATAACCTGGACCAAAACCCAAATTTCCTCACTTGTTGTCCAGTGCTCACATCAAGAACACGGAGTTATTGCTGATCATTTGATGCCAACCCTAGATGGCTGTTCTCTGTCAGTTAACCTCCTCTCCAGGCCTGGAACCAACCCTGTTTGTGTCAGATAAAATGTAGTTTCCGTAGGAGGAGTGGCTTCCCCCTAGTAAATAAAGGGTTAACCACAAAGCAAAGAATTCTTTAGCTCAGACCTCTTAGGGCAATTGAATGTTGAATACACATGGTTTATTAACCAATGTATATTGAGGTGTTTGCTATTTTTTCTCTTCTCTTGAGCTTAGGGGGTTAAGCAGAGAAAGTAGAAAGTAATAGGAAGACAAACAGGAAGAATAAGAAAAAGCAGGACATTAAGTAATGTATGATCCCTAGATGGGGTTTCACATCTTCCAAACGATTGTTTTCTTAAGAAAAAGATTTTCAGGGGCGCCTGCGTGGCTCAGTTGGTTGAGCGTCCGACTTTGGCTCAGGGCATGATCTCGCAGTTCGTGGGTTCCAGACCCACATCGGGCTCCGTGCTGACAGCTTGGAGCCTGGAGCCTGCTTCGAATTCTATGTCTCCCTCTCTCTCTGCCCCTCCCCCACTCATTCTCTCTCTCTCTCTCTCTGTCAAAAATAAACATTTAAAAAAATTAAAAAAAAAACTTTCATTGCAGTCTAAAATTTTAGTCTTTTCTAGGTATCGTTTAGAGCTGAAAAACTCATTGAAGATGAGAAGTTACATCGGAGTTTCACAGTGAAGTGCCAGGTGCAGACCTAAACCTGGAGTCATTCATTCATTCATTCATTCTTTCAAATAATCATGTCATTACCATGCTTCAAGCCCTCCTATATCTGACTACATAATACCTTTAGAATAAAATCCAACTTCTATCATTACATCTCCATTCTTTTTTTTTAAATTTTTTAATGTTTAATTTTTTAGAGTGTGTGCAAGGTAGGGAAGAGCAGAAAGAGATGGAGACACAGTATCCAAAGCAGGCTCCAGGCTCTGAGCTGTCACCACAGCTCATGAACTGAGCTGTGAGATCATGACCTGAACCGAAGTTGGACGCTCAACCGACTGAGCCACCCAGACTCCAAGGCCCAATTGTTTGTTTAGTTCTTGCCTGCTCTCCTCTGCTCTGCTACCTATTTTCTCCCTCCTTCAGGGACCCCAATCCTTCTAGCCCTCCTTCTGTTCCTCATACCCACCCAACTCTGCCTGTGTGTGACCTGTTCACTCTCTGTTCCCTTGCCTTCCAATAGACCGTTTCATTGCTGATTTGTTCTCATCATCGAAGACTCAACCTCCTTAGAGAGGCATTGCCAGGCCACTGGGTCTAATCCCTATCTACTATAGTTTAACATGCCATCCTGTTTTTTCTTCAAAGAGCTTAGCACATGCATTCTTATTTATGTACTTGCTTCCTTATTTATTGTCTGTCTCTGGTTTGGAATGTGTACTCTGTAAGAGCAGCAAACAGGCCTGACTTGTTTACTGTTATTTACAGCTCCTAGAAATGTGCCTGGAATATAGCAGGTGCTTAATAAATATTTGTTGAACTAAATACTAAATGAATTTTTTTTAATATTGAGTATCTATTACACACTCAGCACTAGATATCCCAAGAAGTAAAGCAAAGGGTTCTTGCTCTAATGAGATTCAGAGACTGGTAACTTCAGGCAGTTGGTTTTCTACTCTATTACACAGCCATTAAATTTCACTCCGAAACTGGCAGATTCCTGGAGATTCAGGTCACCTGATTTCCAAAAATAGTTATCCACTATGATTTTAGATTATTCACTGGTAAAGTGATTATGCCTCTCATTTTGCCTGGGATAGACCCTGTTTACAGTCTCCGTTCTGACATAATCATTAGTAGTACTCTCTTTTGCTCTCAAAAGTGCCCAGCTTATATGACAAATTACATAGCTATCCTATTCATTGTCAGCCAAAAACTAATACTTCATAATTATTGCTAGTTAGAGTGGTTTAACCACATAGACTACATCAATTCAGTAATGTGGAAGATCAAATCATAGCTCTAGAAAAGGGCAACTTCTTAAGTTAAAAATCTGAGGGAAAAAAAAGGTGGGGGTGGATCTATTCTCCCAGTTCCAATTAGTGAGTCCACTAATGAGGCCAGTATTTCCCAAGATATGTTCAATAATTCTAAGACGTGTAAATAAGAGTTACATGCAAAATATAAAATAGATTGGAGATTCTTTACTGTGCCAGAAACTATTCTGCAAAATTCGCTTGCATTTCCTCATCATTACTATTAAGATTCCTATTTTACAGACAATGAAATTGAGGCTTAGAGAGGTTGAATAAGGTCACCCAGATACACTTCTTTGTGTCCTCCTGCCCCCAACCATAGTGCCCATTGCTTTTCAAATGAACTAGCAAATAATTTGATAAAAGTTTCCCGTACTGAAGTAGATTTTGGAAAAGCTGGGTTAAACTATGTTAAGTAGGCTACTTTTCCCTAGAACGTTTTAGAGTCTGTAACATGTCAAAGTGCTTGGCGCATCTTCAGGGATTGATATGGGCACAGTGTCTCCACTACTCATTGGGACACAGGACACTTTTTGTGAGGAGCATTTAAAGTTCTGCAGAGGAAACTTTGGCCAATGCTGCTTTGGGAACCTGATTAGGGTCAGCTATCCCTTTCTCTGTGGTTTAGCCCAGCATGTATGTAAACACAGACCCACATGCTGGGTCTGAGTCACAGTCTTCCTTTGGGTTAGGGCACCATTTTCTCAGCTCTGAAAGGAAGACAAGACCATCCTTGGACCCATGAGGCTTCATGGTCTTAGCATCCAATACTTGTATCCGTGCTTCTAACCCCCTTTCTGTGTGCCTTTTCATTCCCCATACTGAACACTGTGGGTTTTCACCTCACCTTCTCCTTTATAAGCCTAGAAGTCTCCATAGGGGTACCTATGAGATTTTTGGCCAATGTCCTTACTACAATTTTTTGTGTGGGGGGCGAGGGGAGAGAGAACGTGGGGAAGGGGAAGAGAGAGCGGGAGAGAGAGAATCTTAAGCAGGCTCCACCCCCAGCCCTGAGCCCAATGTGGGGCTCAACCTCATGGGATCATGACCTGAGTGGAAATTAAGAGTCAGAGCGCTTAACCGACTGAGCCACCCAGGTGTCCCTGTCCTTACTAAAATTTAATATTTGAAATCTTTCCATTTGAAGCACAGATGAAGATGAGAAAAGAAGGACCTCTTATAGGGAAAAAAGAACAAATGCAAGGCCATTTTTACTCCTTTTTCAAACTTTTGGGGTGGGTGGGGAGACGGATGGATGTGAAGAAGAGGTGGGGAGGGAGCTGAAAGTCGTACCTGCATTTTCCACGTAAGAATATTTGTGTTTTCTGGGTACAGCTGAAGTTGCTTTGATTCTAGGGAGGGGGAGGCTACAGATAGAGGAAATAAAGTCAGGATCAGATCCCCTCCTACCAAGTCTCCTCACTGCAAGAGGGGCAAGGGCTGCCTTGTGTGCTTGGGTCCCTAGTGCATTAGGGCTGAGTCTCTAACGGTGTTTGCACTGAGTTATAAGAATCTTCTTTTCTCTGTTTCCACCTCTTCTACCCACACCCCCAGACCTTTCTGCCTTCTCCTGAGTGACTGAAACTGACAGCTTTCAGAAACCAGTGTGTTGCTGTGACCCAGACAAGCCAGTTCCCGCTTCTGAAATAGCCTGGCTTAGCTATTGTTCCATGGCCTATATACGTGATACAAACCATTTCTTTCTTAAAAAAAAAAAAAAAAAAAAAAAAACACTTAACCCTTCCCAACCCAAGATTTGCCTCTTATGTTTTTAAACTATGTTTTAACTTGGGTGAGAAATGTTTTTGCTTTCATCAATGTTCATGAGGCTTATGGAAAGCAGCCCCTACTAAAACGTTTTAAAGAAATCCTACTAAAAATCAATATGCACAGATTCCCATTTCCCACCTCCTTCTGGACTTGTACCGTCCTATCCCTCGGCTAAGCAAGCTGGGATCTCCAAGTTGCCCTAGACTTAGTAGGGAAATAGATCCCGCACGGTCACCCTAGAGGGCGCACTGTTTACATTTTCCGCCTGTAACCAGACGGCGCTTGCTCCCAGGCTCCATAAAAGGGGAGGAGGCGGATCAGTTTCCTTCTCTCATTGAGAAAGAGGATTGGAAGGCCGGGCGTATAAAGCCGCGCAGAGAGCGTGAAACAAAGCAGTCGGATCGGAATTGGACTTGGGAAGCGCGGTGTGGAGTCAGGCATAAAACTTGTTGGAGGGGAGTAACGAGCCTGCTCCTCTAGCCCCTCGTCTGCGCTGCGCTTCAGGAGTTCCCACCAGCTTTGCGTTTTATTTTTATATGTTTTTTATATAGAGAGAAATATATATATATTTTTCCTCTTAAGAGACAATTCCTGTTCCAAGAGAAAATAAGGCAAGATCAATGAAGGAGAGAAGAGCCAGCCAGAAATTATCTAGTAAATCTATCATGGATCCTAATCAGAACGTGAAATGCAAGATAGTAGTGGTGGGAGACAGTCAGTGTGGGAAAACTGCGCTGCTGCATGTCTTCGCCAAAGACTGCTTCCCTGAGGTGAGTGTGGCCGGCGGAGGCTTGGAGGAGGGGGTCGGCCCTCGGGAATCCCCCCGTCTTGAGTTGGGCTTCTCCTTGCTTTTCCTCCGTCACCCGATTTTCTTTTTTTAAGCAGTCTTTCTTACAACTTTCCCCCTGGCTAGACTGCCCGGAAAGGGAAAGTGAGCTGGAAGCGTGTAGGGGACGCATCTTCACATTCTATTAGCTTCTGAAACTTGTTCAGTCATGTGTGCGGAACCCTGGGTTGGGAGGTTTGGATCCTCAGGTCTTGGAGAGCAGGGTGGTGCGGGTGGTGAGTCAGGGGTTTCGGAAGGGGTCTGCGTGGTTAGTGTGTGATCTGGTGTGTGCGACATTATATATGTTTTTTTTTTTTTTAATTGGGGAGTGAGGAAGCGATTTTCGGAGGGTGTTCTGCGGGTGTCGTACATTTTAGATAATCTCTTTGCCCTCTTCCCTTCCTCTGTCCATTTTGTTTGTCCAGAATTACGTCCCTACAGTGTTTGAGAATTACACGGCCAGTTTTGAAATCGACACACAAAGAATAGAATTGAGCCTGTGGGACACTTCGGGTAAGAGAGTCATCGGACCGCGTGGCCCTCGGGGCGGGTTTCCAGCAGCTCCAGGGCGCGCGGCGGGTCTCGCGACCCCGCGCGTGGCTCACTCCCAAGCACACAACCGCGCACCACCAGCGCACTCGGCGCCCCTGGGTTAACTTTGCCTCTTCCGTGGGATTCCCGCAGTCCCTGCTCGGTGAAAATTTTGTCCCTTCTGGGTGGGGGTGGGGGACGACAATGGGTAGGGAGGAATGGCAGCGGGGAGAGAAGGGCGCTGTGTGCCCGCTGGGTGACCCCGCCGTGGGAACTGCTTGTAGCCAGGTGGCCGGGGAGCGGCTGGGCCCAGGGTGGGGGTGGGGGTGTTATGCCGGAGTCGCCTGTGGGCGGCCAAGGTGGCCCGGTACTGGGGAGATGCGTGCGGCGCCTCAGAACTACCTGGCTCGCGACGGGCGCCCCTCCGGCATCTAACCTGATGGTTGTCGGAGAGGCTGGGAGCGCAGCGGTAGTAGTGGGAGGTGGGAGAAAATCCCTGAAGCGACGCAGTTACGTGTGTATTCAGCGCTTGGAGGGATTGTAATGTGAGCGCAAGCAACCGCGACGCTCGTGACGCCTACTGCCAGGAATGCGCTGGTGGCGCGGGCAGCACCGGGCCGAGCGGTCGCCTGCCCTTGTCTCCCGCTGCCGGCCACCCGCGTAGCCTCCGCGCGAATCTGTAGGTCCGACACCCCCGCTAAGCCCCCAGTGATCACGCCGCCGCACGCACCCCCCACCCCCGGCCCTCGCCTTCCCTCCTGACCCCCGTTGCATCACCCTCTGCCAGCCTATAAGGCCGCGGGCAGCACAATTCGCCTTTGACCTTCCTGTCTAGTTGAATTATTGGCGTCGCGGTAAATTATTTTCAAGGGTCTGGGGTTCAAGGGCGGGTTATCGCCTCCTACGCGCCCACCCACCTACCTGGCGCGCGGTGGTAGAGAGGGCCGGGTACCACGCGGTGGGGAGGCTCCCAGCGCGTGGCTATTAGGGGTTTGGGCTGGGTCAAGCTTGGTGAGGGCGGGAGGCTCGACCTGGAATCACCGGCTGGCACCGGTTCCCGCCCACCCCCGGCAGTGCGGGCGGGGGTGAGAGGGAGGAGTACCGTTTCCCAGAAGGGTGACACCTCTGGAGGAGGAGGAGCCACCGGGAAGGGGGTTGAAGGTCCCCGCGCTTAGTTCTGGGAGCTTAGAGGGGAGTTGGGCTGCTGCGGGCAAACCGAGCCAAATCCCGGGTGAAACTAGCTTGGAGGAGCGCACAAGTGCCAACACGCAAGCGTTGCGGTCAGGCAGGGAGGCCCCAGAGATGGACCTGAGCCCAGCTGGGAGTGGCCTCGTGGAGGTGCTTCTGGACTGTGCGAGCTTCACGCAGCCCTCGGTTTTAACCTCTGGAGGCCCCGAGGGACTCAGGGGATTAAAGAACACGAGGAAGATACCAGACTGACAGGGTCGCCAGAGGCAGTCCGTGCACAAAGGCAAAGGAGAAGTCTCGCACGAGCGCCTCTCACGGCCGGTGCCAGATGCTCCTAGTGTTGCAGTGAGAAGCACTGATTCTGTTACCCCCTGGAGAGGCAGGCTCTTCCTCAAGCTTGGCCAAAGAGAGCAGAACCAGAACCTCACCCTGTACTGTATCGGGGTGTGCACACGGTCTCACAACTATGGGGAAGGTGTTGATAGAATTGCAGTGTTTTCTTATTTCAATAGCTCCTATTATCAGAATTGTTACATAGCCTAGTATTTAATGGGCTCGGATTCCCAGACATATCATGATATTTGTTATACCTAGAGTGCGGTACCGCTGGTATGGTACCGGTAATTAGCATCGGTACTTACCCTCCTCCCCCAATCTCTTTGGACCTAATGCATGATAAGAATTCTTTAGTGTTGGGGTCTGTAAATCTGATCTCATCTTTGATAAAAACCTGTGTTTAGATCTTAGCTACTGGTTACCAGGGCTTTTTGTGTGCAAATTTCTACCTCCCTGAGCCTCATTTCATCATCTGAAAAGATACAGAGCTAGACAATGTGCAGGGTCTCTCCCAGCTGTATACTTCTTGGCCTTAGTATGCCAGACAGGCAAGTCTTTTTGTTTCCCAGGACGTTGGTTGCCTTCAGCTCTTAGTCTCAATGGATCTGGCACCCGTTGCTGGGGTTTTCACCACCTACAAAGCAAGCCAGGTTCTGAACACAGCCACTGCTTCCTAGTGGAGTTAGGAAGGAGGGAGGAGGCATGGCTGGGCCTACAGGAATGCAGGGTTATGCCTCCCCTGTGTCATGCTCCATGAGTCACAAGACCACCAGTGGAGATTTTAGATTAGGCGACCAAAGAGCTAAAGTGACTTTTTTTTTTTTTTTAGGGAAGAAAAGGCACATTGTTTTTTCAAATGCTAGAAAACAAACAAAATGTGGTCAGTTTATAGTTGAGGCTATGCTTCCCATGTGCAGATAAATAACACTTCAGATATCCTCAAATATTTAATCCAAACTCAATAGTTTGTACACCCTATGATGATGCTACACATGTAGCATGCCTTGCACACAGTAGTCACCCAGGAAAATCTGTTAAATGAACAAATGAATAATTGTATGCATAGTTTCCAAGGAGATAAGATTCCCTGACGTTCATTACCACTGAATTACCTGTGCGCAAAGAATGGCAACTTTATAAACACTGCCTTTCATCAGATTAAAGATAATCACCTGAAATGAAGTCTGTAATAAAATAATCACTTTTATTTTTATTTAACGTAACAAAAACTATGCATGTTTAACTCAAACATAAAGGTTTGAAAAAACCGTGATTAAGAAAACATCACACTGCAGAATTAGCCAGTAATGAAATCTTAGTTGAAATTTAGATTTATACAAATGGAAAAAAAAGGGACAAGGGTATTATTTAGAATCCTGTTATGTTGTTTGTGAAGTGAAATGTTAACTAAGCATAGCCACCAAGTACTGGTTAAATTCTACGAAATAGATTATTTTCACCTAAAATGGTTTATCATTCACGAGCGAAAGGCATCTAACAAGAGCCACTTCATCAGCGGCTCATCATATCAAATTCTGAACATTTTTCTACTTCATCTCAAGATTTTTGTGACAAATTTCCAAACAGGATTATTTTTTGACAAATATTTGACATTTTCTTTGCCCACTAGGACATTTGTTTAGTTCAGGTTGTGAAAATAATTGCATATGCCTGATGCATTCTGGTATTTATTTTTTCCAACTGCTATCGATCAGTTTAACTCTGGAGAGAACATTCAAGCCCAAGACTCTAAAGTCCTAAATGCCAGATTTTTCCCCCCTTCTGGAACTTTGTGAAAGTTAAAGATTAATAGGAAAAATGAGGTATACCTAACTTATGTTACGTAGAAAGCAGTTCTCTTTGCTGACTTCTGTACTTGGACAGCTTCTCATAAGGGGTCTCCTTCCCCCGCCCAGCAGTCATGGAATTATGCATAGGCAAAAGGGCCAATTTGGGTAGAGGAAAGAACATCAAATGGAATTAGAATATGTGGGACCTCTTTGCACCAAGAGAAGAGAATTCTTTCCCACTTTTTGAGGCACAGTAACTTGACAGTTCTTTCCATTCCCTCACCACCTCTCTCTCTGTCTCTTTCTGTCCCTCTCCCTCCCTCCATCCCTTCCTTCTTTCTTCCTTTCCTTACCTACCATGAATAGGCTTTCTGTTAAGCCTTAGAGATGCAGTATTATTATACAGTCCTGCTCCTAAGAGTCATAGAACCCTGGTAGGGCAGGGAGTGGGGAAAAGGAAGCTCTCCCTGCGTGATTATTAGTGTAGCTAATATTCAACCTATGTTGAGCTAATTTTGTCAGGTTCTTGAACTCAAGTCCACTGTTCCACCTGGTTGCAGTGTATTTCCCTTGTCAGGCATCACTAGTGCTGATACATCCTTTGGATCCTCCTCAGGTAGGAAACACTTCCCTCCTCCCACCCTCAGTGCACACCCCAATTAGAGCAACCACAAATGGCAATTTGCCAGCTGCTTGAAGTTATTCCAGCCCCCCCCCCCCCCCCCCCCCCCGGGCCAGGAAACAAAACCTTTTAAACAATGCCACCATAAATTCTCTAAAAGAGGGGATTTTTAAAGGTAGTCTTTGGATGCCGGTCCATCCTTAATTGATTTTAATGAGAAAAACTCCCTTTTCATTGATAAGACGAGTATTTGTGTTAATAGTTGCAGAAATGCTCTGAATGATTCTCAAATTCACTCATTGAGTTTCTGCAAGACACTGGGTAATGGTTTCAACATTTTGAAGTGGTAAGTGAGACCAAAGTATTTCTAATATCTTGAATGTGAATGTTCTAATATCAGAATGTGCCACATTTGCCAAACACGGAGGCAGTTTGTAGCATGAAGCCAAATGCCTCCTAATAATGGAAACTCAGCCATTTGAGGATCACCATATCTTTTCCTAAGTGATTTGATTGCAGTGTAATTTCAGCACACGCAATTTAGGGAGTAATAATCGTTCATGCCAGCTTTTAACCAATGCACGTTAATGTCCACTTTATTTAAGGCATGTTATTACTTATAAACTACTCAATTCAGCTGCTAAAATTCCTCTACAATAACTGTGCCATTGCCTCATGAACACTGTTTTGAATCTTGTCGTGATGCAAGCTGCTTTTAGTCCATGAGTGCTAAAGTTAGCACTTCCTGTATTAGTTTTTAGCAGAGTAACAGAAAATATAGTTTTCTTTAATTTTTAGACTTATAGGACAAAGGAAGAAAGAGAAATCTTAATTACTCCTGGCCTGACTTTGAGGACATACTCCTCTACAAACACAAGTCAATGCATATTGTATTTGTACCTTATACATCACATTTGAAAAATGGTTTTTGTGACAATCACTGTACTGAAATATTGCTTTACAGAGAAAGAATTGTTGCAGCAATGTTGGGGATTAGTATGTATTTAGTTCAGAAAAGCAGCTTCAAAATAAATAGTTCATTGGTCCCTTTTCTTGTGATTTGACATGTAAATTAACATAGAAAGGCAAGACTTACAGAAATGATTATAAAACCAGTAAATGCTTTTTAGGGTATTCTGTGTGCAGGAATTCTGGTAGAGGCTGTGGGAGCAAGGGAGGGTATATTGCAAAGCAGTTCCTGCCCGCAAGGTAGTAATGGCCTCCTCCTTGGTACTGCAGTCCTTGTTTATAGGAGGGTGAATCTAAAGGTTTGAAAGCTAGATTCACCTCCCAGCAAAAAGATCCAAAGAGTAATTGAGGGCCATGGGGCCAGCCCAAGCCCCCTGACTCATTCTCACTCATTCTCACTGAAGCCCACCACAATTCCATCCTTATCTCTAGAAGTTGACTCAATTCTTAAGAAGTCTTTAACATCCCTCCCACTTGGAAACATGCCTACACTTAAGGGCTATCAGTGAAAACAAGATTCTGAAAGTTGAAGAATTCTCACTTAACTTGACCTTGTGAGAGAAAGGGAGAGAGAGAATTTACAAAGAAGCCAAAGAAGCATGAGGACTTGTGATGTGAATATCAAGGGACGAATTGCAGAAAACCAGTTAGATCATAAGGTGGTAATGATCCCTACTAGCTTAGTGTTTCAAAACCAGGATCAATGCAGTTTTCACACTGAAACTCTGTAAGAGATGTGGATTAAGGCAAAACAGAGAGCTCTGAATTTGTACGGTAATTTCCAATAAGCAATATATAAAACTACATTTGGAGATTTGTCCACCATGTATTTTAAAAAAAAAGGTATAAATTCTCTTTCTAAGTCCTTATCTATCTCTAGACCTATTTTTAAATCTCATTTAGTCTGGTGTGTTCCCCCCTCCTCCCCCCCCCCCCCCCCGATCTTGTTTCTTGCTAAGTTGCACATTTCGGTGAGATATCCAGTTTAGTTATTCTGATGCCACCTGAAATAGCCAGATATTTCCTCATTAATCCAGTTCCTGCATGTAGATATGACACCAAGGACCAGTAGTTTCTCCAATTAGCTCATTGGAGAGCTGGTGGCTATGCCTGCTGAACTGGTAGTACCTTAGCCATTTTCTGATGCCCTTTATATTTTTATTTGTTTTTTAAAATGTTTATTCATTGAAAGAGAGAGCATGCATGCACAGGCATGAGCAGGGGAGGGGCAGAGATAGAGAGGAAAAGAGAGAATCCCAAGCAGGCTCTGCGCTGTCAGCACAGAAACCAACATGGGGCTTGATCTCACTAACTGTGAGATCATGACCCAAGCCTAAATCAAGAGTCTGACACTTAACAGACTGAGCCACCCAGGTGCCCCAGGTGCCCCTGATGCCCTTTAAACATCTTCTCAGTTACTATATATTGGCAACTTTACTCAGAGATGCCCATGACAAAACTGAAACTTCATTGACATGGATGGAGGGTAAGCTGCCTCAGAAGTTTTGGCAGGTGTTGTATACATTGGTTTTGAAAAATGAGCCTGATGACATAGCATGTGGCAAGGTGGACTTGCTCATGGGCCTCTCCTCCAAGGAATCACACACTTACGTATAATATAAAACACAAAATCTTCAATCTGTTACAGAATGATAATGTAATTTTTAAAATGCCTGTCTACCCTTATCCCTCAAGTTCTGTGACCTCCCATGGTTCTACTTTACATAAAGTATTTTTATTCTTCTATTTTTTAAGTATCTCATTAAAATTAGGAGTTTAAAGTTTAAGCTAAAGCTTAATGTAAAGCTCAAACATAGCAATCATTTCTACCTCTTTGACCTCTTCTCTAACTATGTAACTGCATTGTCCCCAGAAATTGAGAACATAGATTGTATTTTTGTAGCAACACAGAAATGCGCTCACATTTTCATAAAATCTGTTCATAATTCCTGTTAATCTGAACCTATAAAGAAATAAAGGAAATAGCCTCTCTGGGAATGTTTGCTGCATTTTTACAGGCATGGCGCTTATCCTTCAGACTCCTTGGGAAAATGAATTCAACAGAGTCTTGTACTGAGCCAGACACGAAAGTTCTGCCCAGACTTGATTCACATTCTTGAGATTATTGCTGACTTGAAGCTTTCACTCTGAGTAGAGACGGCATGAGGAAATGGAATCTGGTAATAATTGGGCAGATCATAGAGGCTCGCATGGTAGCTGCTCTCTGGTACAGATGTTCTCTTGCTAGTCACTAAAACTACCAAAAGTTAATATGTTTTCTCTGCCAAAATTATACAACATTCCAAATTTTACTGTTCTTGGTAGGGATTTCTTTTTGGGGAAGGGGAAGCTTTTCAATTTCAGGTTCAAGGAAAAGAGTATTTCAATTATGAAATATTCAACTAGAAGGGTTTGCAGTTCTCAAGCTCCTGTAAAGCCTCAGCGTTTGAACTGGTTTTGCAAAAGGTTCCATAAAGCCTCCCTTTTGGGCATGAATCTTCTTACATATACATTTAAGTATGTGCATATATGGTGTGTTCTATCTTTGTGCAAGGATGACTTAAGCAAGCAGGTATGTGTCTGCAGAATTAGTTTCTGGGTGAGGCATTTGGTGACTATTCTTGGGCTGGAAGTATTGCTGTCACCCAGAATTAATGATCCTGAAGACAAAGATGGTTAGACCTGAAGTTTCAAAAACGTATTTGGAACTTTGCTGATGTTTGCCAAACTTGAACTCAAGAGAACCCCAAACATGCACTTATTCCAGTTTACCCAGAGCAAAGCCCTCTGACTATATGGGGCAGGGGGGGGGGGTGGGGGGGGTTGGGGGGGGAGTGGGCACATTTTACACATGGGCCGTGGTTGTTTCTTTACAATATAGAGTTTCCTGGAGTTTTCCTTTTGGTGTTCTGATAGGTGATTAGAAAGGACTTTGGAATGGTGCTGTGTGCTTAAGAGTTTCAGGTAGTGTAAGAGACGTGCAGCATGTGGAAATTCCCATATGCATGGAGACCATTTCACATGCTGAGAACGAGTTGTATTTGACAAGCAAAGCTTAGACTAACTGAATTAGGCCTGGGAACATTCCTGGATACTGGAGCACCCACTATATGTACCTCAGTACCTACCATGTATGGTGGTTCTAGTTCAGTACTTGACTACGTAATGATTGGCGCTCTTCTGTGTGCCATGTTCAGTTCTACACTTACCCTGGAAGCTTTTCACGTGCATCTTTTAAATCTATAGACTTTTTTTGTTTGTTTGTTTTGTTTTGTTTTGTTTTGTTTTTGTTTTGTTTTTTGGCCATTTGGCTAGCAGAATGTTTTAAGACTTTTCTGGAGGGATATAGGAGTACGAGGCAGATACTGTCCATTTCATCAGCTTGCTTTCTGCTCCTCACTTTGGTGTCACTTCTGCCTGTCCATGTTGCTTGTCACTTCACAGGGGCATTCCTGGAATTCCTCTTCATTTCTCCTTGGCTGGAGAGTTATCCCCGGATGCCAGTGATTACACCCTGACTCTCCAGCTTTGCTTTTCTCACTTCCTTTGTGTAGTAGCATGGGCTTTATAGATAGGGAAGAATTCAAAGTGCTTAAACACAGAGTGAACACTGTCAAATCACACAGGATTTTTTTTTTTTTTAACTGAAGGTCCTGCTTCGCTGATGAATTGCTAGATTTTTCCCAGTAGAACAATTCTCTTATAATCCTGTATTGTCTTTTGTCTTTTTTTTTCTTTACTACAAAACAATAGAGACAGATTTTTCTATCCAAAAAAAGTTCTAACCTTACCCTAGCAAAAATTTAATGAAGAAATGGACTTTCTATTTTTAATGCCAAATCACTCTTGTAGTTCGTGGTTGGACAAATTACACCTATAAGTACTAAATGTGAGGATCAGTTTTACTACCACCTTTGGACACTTGTTGACCTAAAAGTACCGTTCATTAGCAAAAGTAGTAAGACAGGATCAAAGTGTTGTTCCTAACTGGGTCTTGTTAAAGCTCTTGAAAATCACCCTTCTATTTCATCCAGCAAGGAGCTTTACTGCCCATGAAAATCTTTACACACAAATGTATTTTCATTCAAAATACTAAACCAAATAAAAACAAAAGCAGAAACAAACTTCCATAAGAATTTGGTTTCAGTTGCACACTGTTTCATTTTCAGGCCTGGCCACTGTCTATATTTTGCAGATATATGGGCATACCCACTGAGCACAGAAGGCAGCTCACTTGAAAGTACTGAGCAAGACTGGGGCTCCTGGGTGGCCCAGTCAGTTGAGCGTCCGACTTCAGCTCAGGTCATGATCTCACAGTCCATGAGTTCGAGCCCCACGGCAGGCTCTGTGCTGACAGCTCAGAGCCTGGAGCCTGCTTCGGATTCTGTGTCTCCCTCTCTCTCTGCCTTTACCCTACTCATGCTCTGTCTCTCTGTCTCAGAAATAAAAACATTAAAAAAAAAAAAAAGAAAGAAAGTAGTGAGCAATAATCTCCAGCTTTGACTGAGGGCTGAAGACAAAGCCAGATCCTCCTTGTGTCCATAAAAATGGGTGAGAGAGGCCAACCCAGGACACAACCGGAGGAAGGAGTATTCTCTGCGGTCACCTGGTGACCTAAATGCTGAAATCATTCCTCTGGAATTTACTGGTATTCCCGATGTTACTCTATTTTAGCACCTTTGTAATTCTCCGGTTGTCTTTCCTAAAGTTTGTATTTGGGAAAGATGGTCTTTGGGTCTTCCCATTGTTAACATAGAGAACTCTTAGTACAGGGAGATCAGTATACTCTCTGTTACATAGAATACTCTCATCCAGACATAGGTCATGTTCTGAAGGCACCTGGATATGCCTTTCATCCAATTCCAGTTGGCCTGACTGAGGCTGGAAAGCAGCCACAGTGAGATAGTTGTCTTTTGTAATGTGAGTGATTTCCAAGAAAGATCTCTGAGGCCCTGTTAGGGTCCTGGCCATCAGAATTGTCAGACAGCTGTACTCTATGAATTTGGGGTCATGTCATATCTTACTAACTTGGAAGAGCAGAGGAAGTCTTTGTGTATGTGTCTGGTATTTGTATACCACTCTGTAATCTGGAATTTTCTGACAGTGCACTTTGAAAAAGATTTCCTAACTTTATTTACAGAGGAAGCTGAGTCAAAGTCTAACTTTGAACACAGAAATGAGAGAGGTTGAGATTGAACTTCACAAAACAAATACAGAAATAACCATTATACCTAGAAACAGTGATAAGCCATCTCATTTCTGATGCCTCTCAAAAATGTTTAAATTAGTGAGTTGTTTGTGAATTATTCTCTTGACCTTAAATTTCTTCTAGTGGCTGAAAAAGCAGTCACAACTCATTTTCAGAGACAGTGCCGTTCCAGTATGCCTTAATATCCAGTATGCCTTTAAAAGGACTTGATATTTTTTAACTCTAAACCCTTTAAGCTTTTGAAAAATGCCTTTCAGTTGTCAGTCTCTGTAACACCAGAGTCCTGATTCCAGATGTGTGTAGGGAGCTACTGCAGCTTGTGAAAAATTCTGGTTTAGATTTCTTCTTGGTTCCTAGAACGTTCCCTACTTCGTTGCTTGTAGACACAGCTGTCCTGGAGTTGTCACTGTCCATCCCGAAAGCAGCTATTGAAAAGGCCACAGAGTTCCTGGGGTTGCATAGTGAATACCAGATGCACCCTAACCACAGTAACTTCTAGGTCTCAAGAGCAGCCTCCTGAAGAATGTTGTTTTGATAGAATTGTAAAAGATTATTTTAAAAGGTTCTTTATAGTCTTTCTCTCCTCCTGACTTTGACTACCGAGGTTTTGATTTATCAGGGGACAACATGTCATGTTTTTCTGCTAGAAACTGAGAGTGATGTCAAAATGAAATTGGGTTTCAAAAAAACTTTGGTAGCTTAGATTTTCTTCTTCTCCTCTGGAGTCAAATACCTATATATGTAAAATGATTTTTCATGCTATGCTTGTAAAATGGTAGTATACTGAAAATGATTTTAAAAATAAATAACATTGGCAAGCTGTATTTAATTTTATAGTCACACCATTGTACAATAATTGACTTCATGTAATTGCTCATCCTTTGGGATTCTAAAAGAAATAGAAATTCTTCTAAACAATGAGACATTTCTGTGGTTAAATTAATTGGCTGGCAACTTGAATCATTTGGGTGCCCTGGATTTAACTCAGGCCAAGACCCCTGCATCATGCCTCAGTGTCACTCTCAGAGATGGAACTGTGTAGAAAAGTGACATGACCAATATGGCATTTAGTACATTCTTCAGTTGTAACAGAAAGAGAGTCCACATAGGGTTTGGGGATAAGTTCAAGTAAGCAAGCGCACAAATCGGTGGCTCATCCAAATGTGTAACTGAGATAGGGTGACTCTGTGTTTACTGTAGCTCTCTTTTCGGAGCTGGCCCTTCTCTCCCTCCCCCACTCATCCCATCCGATTACCAGAGCGATCTTGAGGTCTTGTCTCTTTCCCAAGAAGTAGCTCCATTTACGGTGCTTGCTACCACTCAGCTTGTAATAGCAACAATACAACCATAACCATAGTTGAGACTTATCAGTCCCATACTAAATCCCAGTCATTGCCTGGGTTCATTTAATCCCAGGTGTAGGTATTGTTGTCATCTTCATTTTAGGATGAAGAATCAGAGACACAGAGCCCTAAATGTGCCTTGCCCCCCTCCTTCAGTGATGGAGGTAGATTTGCACCCCAGGCCACCTGACTCCTCATGCTTCTACTCTACACTTCACCCAGGTGCCTTCGGGGACCCTGAACCATACAGATTTCAGCTTAAAGTCCTTGCTCCTCCCCTTGAATTTAAGACAGATGCCAGTGATGCCTCCTTATCTTCTGGTAGAAATGAATATATTACCACTGGGCTGTTGCTTGTTTGCATTCTTCTCTAAGAATTTGAGAAGGTGGGAATAGAGCCATGTGATATTCAGGGGGTTTAACTCAAAAGGGTAGAGTTAATAGATGACAAATAAATGGGATTCTTATCTGAAAATGTGTGTTTCTTTGTTTCTTCTCAGGTTCTCCTTACTATGACAACGTTCGGCCTCTCTCTTACCCAGATTCAGATGCCGTGCTGATTTGCTTTGACATCAGTAGACCAGAGACTCTGGACAGTGTGCTAAAAAAGGCAAGTGCTGGAGACAATGGCACAGTTCGGTGCTGGCCCATCTGTAAAACAGAGACAGGGGTTGGCCGGGGGAGCTCAAACACTCCAGTTAATACTTTGCTGCATATTTTGTAATTAAAATGCTGTAAACAACACTCTCATACTACAGCAGCGTTTCTACACACATATGTCAAAGTTTTGACCATGAACCTGCTTAAAATTTTGTTTCATTTTAAGAAAGTACATGCCCTTTAAAGAGCTTCTGTCTTTACCCTTTGGGTGAAAATGGTGCAGCCAAAAATATTAATATTCGATTACTCTCAAGCATGTGTTTCTTTTTCCATCCTTCATTTCTCCTATAGATTGTGCCTTAGTTTACAGGTTTACATTTGACCTCAGTTCATATATTGAAATGAATGTAATAATAGCTGTTTTGATAAAGAAGCCGTGCTTTGGTTATGATGTTATTTATTAGAAATAGTACTGTTAAAGGAGGAGTGGAGGTGTGTTTTCAGACATTAGACAAGGTGAAGAGTGATCAGATAGGTATCAGAGAGTGATAAAAACAGTAGTTGTAAACATGCTATAGAGAACACATTTGGTTTCTGGAGGTTCATAGGTTCTGTAGGTGGAGAAGGGACCTGAGCAAGCTCCGGCTGGAACCAGGGGGAGGTCAGGAGGAAGGGAGCCTGTTGTAGGACGGATCATAATCATAAGTCCTAGGGAGGCCAGTGGGGGAGAGGAGTGTCTGGGCTGCCACCGACCTAGGACTAAGCCCCTGGCTGGTCACAGAAGGCATAGGCTTGTCCATGGATGAGCGTGTATTTGCCACTCTCTGTTTTCTCAGTCCTGGCCTGAGTGCTGTGAGGTTTCAGAGTCAGAGCCTTCTGTAGATCACCTGCCTCTTCTCCATGCACTAAGGCTACGACAAAGGCCGTGGTTGAGAGCAAGGTAATGTGTTTGTATTTTGTGTGTTTTTATTAGTTTACATTCCCCTATTATGTTTAACTGCTCATCTTGGATGTCATTATGAAATGAGGATTTGAAGGTGATTTATTCCCCCCCTCACCTCGGTCTCTTTACCGAACATGACAAACACAGTTAGTTAGCTTAACGAAATAAGAATTTCTTGAAAGATCAAAGGCTCTTTTTACTCCTTTCAATTTTGAGTAATGTGTTATCTAACACAAATAATGCTAATGTTTGTCAGATTCAGGCAGGAATACACCTTTCCTATCTTCAGTGCTTGTAAACAATTGCTAGACATGCAGAAGGAAACCAAAGTCATTACACCGCTGAAGAACAACATAACGACATGTCTACCGCTTGTCTGTAGATCAAAGAGATTGCTTATTTACTGGAGTTTTTACTTGATGTAGTATCAGGTTGTGCATAATTTATGATCAAAAGCCTTGCTCTTATTTTATTTTGCTTTTGTCTTCTAAGACCTAATGAATAGTGACTTTGGCCTTAGAGATATTAATGAATGTGTTTTACATTTGTGTGAAGTTTAAGGCTCGTGATAACCCGTGCAGTGGTTTGTCTTGATTAATTGAGTCTTTAAGTCCTCGAATATCAAAGAGTTTAGAGTGACATAAAGCAGGATAGATCTTTTTTTCTTTTTCAATTCATCTTGCAGTTCGAACTCCAGTGTCATCTAGCAAATGGTAGATGCTTCTAAATAACTCTGGAAGGAAGGGAGGAGAGAAGGAGGGATTTGGCAGAAAAATTAGGCTCTTGTGGAAAGCATGTTTGTACCTTTTTGTCTGCCCAAAGTATACCTCTAGATCTGGAGATGTCCCCTTTAGTGGTCTTTTAAATGACTCTGGTAGCATGTCCCTCTTATCTAGTATTATATACATGACTTTGTCAACCCTGCTCTTGGGTGGATTCCACAGCTATGTCTTTCTTTCTTTCTTTTTTTTTAATGTTTATTTATTTGTGTTTGTGTGTGAAAGGGAGAGAGAGAGAGGGAGACAGGGCGTGCGTGGAGGAGCAGAGAGAGAGGGAGACACAGAATCTGAAGCAGGCTCCAGGCTCTGAGCTGTCAGCACAGAGCCTGACTCAGGCCTCAAACCCATGAACTGTGAGATCGTGACCTAAGCCGAAGTCGGATGCTTAACCGACTGAGCCACCCAGGCACCCCCACAGCTATGTTTTAATCATCTTTGTAACAACCACAGTACTTAGTAGATCACTTAATGTGTACTTGTGTGTGTGGGCTGGGAGAGCCAGCCTGGTTCCTGATCTTGGCTTTCCATTCCCCCATCCCCAGGAGCCAGAGCTCTCCTGGGAACACTCTGAATCCCTGTCTCCCATCATGATGGTCATCTGAAGCTTGAGGAAATGAAACCACACAAAGTCAGCTGTTCACTCTTTAAGAGGACAACTGGAATTCCCTCCTAGGCATTTCTGGAGGCTCTAATAAGTCTTGTCAGGTCACGAAAACAGCTAGCCAAGTTGGACTAAATTGAAATATTAAACAACTTGTGCAATTTAAAACTAACTCAAGGGCATATCAGCTATAGGACCAGAGGCCTTCCTGATAGCCTAGAGATGGGCCTTTGTAAACTTCATGATCTGTGTTGATTCAGTCACTTGAATGGAAGTTCCTTAAAGGCAGGCCATTCTGTTTATTAACACTGTCTCCAGTCCCTGAAATCTCATTGGAAATGTTGGCACGTGGTGGCTGTTCAGCCTTTCTTGGTGGGATTTGTGAATGCATACCTGTGCTTGTGTTGGCTCTGCCTTATTCTCAACCTTCCAGGCTGGGAAGTACCATACCAGCTCAACATATCTGAGGATACAGTCATGTGTTAGAATATATAATTATTCCTAAGGCACTTTTATCCTTCAGAGATACCCCAATAATTAAGAAATTATTGGAGCTACCTTCTGACACCACCCAACAAGTTTCTTGCTTAGGGATAGGTAGTGAGTCACAGAGAGGGAGAAGAGATAATAACATACATAAGTGTTCCTTAATGAATCCACTTTAAAAAGTAGTAAAACTTAATAATCTACTCGAAAGATACAGGCAAGTTTGCTTCTTCATCTGACGTGACATTTTCTTTCAAATGTTCTTTTTGAGTCTCCATTTCCGACGTCCGCCAGTGGAGGAATTGTTTGCTGATATATAGATGCCGGCACTATGCTAATTTTTCATCTTGTTTCTCTCTTCCCACACCCTCAGTGGAAAGGTGAAATCCAGGAGTTTTGCCCCAACACCAAAATGCTGCTGGTTGGCTGCAAATCTGACCTTCGGACAGATGTTAGTACATTAGTAGAGCTCTCAAATCACAGACAGACACCAGTGTCATATGATCAGGTATGTATGTTGTCAGTGTATAAATGTGGATTTCAAAAAGGATGACGAAAGTGGAACATCACTTGGGGCGCCTGGGTGGTGCAGTCGGTTAAGCATCCGACTTCAGCCAGGTCACGATCTCGCGGTCCGGGAGTTCGAGCCCCGCGTCAGGCTCTGGGCTGATGGCTCAGAGCCTGGAGCCTGTTTCCGATTCTGTGTCTCCCTCTCTCTCTGCCCCTCCCCCATTCATCCTCTGTCTCTCTCTGTCCCAAAAATAAATAAACGTTGAAAAAAAAATTTTTTTAAAGAAAGTGGAACATCACTCATTATAAATAAAGGAAAAAGTAGCTGCTTTTCTAAAGGCTCCACCAGTAGTCAGCTCCAGGTTAAAAACCCTTGGGTAAGGTGCATTCTGAGACCCATGTGCCCGGATGGACCATCTGAAAACACAGAGGAAAGAGCTGGCGTTCTTTGTCCTGGTGCCTCCTACAGCGAGCATCTAAGCCCCTCATGACAGCTGATAGCTCAGACTGTGAAGACTGCAAAGTGATCTGGGGCAGGGTTCAGCTGAGATTTTGATGGTACCTTGATGCTGGACCCTCTCAAAAAGCGTTCCAATATTTGTTTGGTAGTTTACTTTATAAGGATTAGATAAGGATATGTGTGTGCATCAGTAAGATGAGTTTGGAAAACATCTTTTAAAATGAGAAATGCTCTGTCATTCAGTAGGGTAATCACATGATATTTGGTTACTGAGTATATAAACAGTGGATCATATTCTACCCTTTGTATATCTCTGCAGCTCTTCCTGGGTTTAAAGTTAGATGGATCTAAGGGAAAATGTGGTCAAATCAGTAATACTCTGTGAGAGAGGTCATCTTACTTTACACTCAGCAGAACAATAAAATACTTAAGAAGGACATTGCCAGTAAAGTAGAACACTGCATAAAACTGTCTTTTAGAGATTCATCATTTCTGTGGGCATCTCCCCCAAGTATCTAGAAAGAATTTGTTTCAGAACTTCATTCTCTGAAAACTTAACAACCAGATTCTAAAGAGAGTTCATGTTGAAATAGCTAGAATTTTCCTTAGTATTCATCATTTTAAATACCGTAGTCATGTTTGTCTTACATGTGCAATTAATAAAAATCTAGTTACTTGAAGAAGTCATTTTGATGCACACATGCTTATTACTGTGTTCCCTGGTTGTCTGTCCGGTCCATGTTTAGAAATTCTGTATTTTGTGTTTCCCAAAGTTATAGGTCTCATAACAGTGTTATTCATTTCCTCAGTTTATTTTGGCCCTGAGACATAATCACATACATTTCAAATTTGATTCTAAATTCCACCCCTTACCCTTGTTTTTTATGCAGCCTATTGACTAGTTTTGAGCACCATTTAGACTCAAGAAAAATCAGGCTTTCACACCTCTGGGAAGTCAAGCACTGTCTACTGAGTGATGATAACTGAACATTTTAAGACCGAGTCTTGACTGCAAATATTTATGAAATAATATGTTATAATTTATTACAAAAGAATGCATTTTAAAAACTGGAGGGTTTTTAGGCAGCAACACTTGGAAAACACAGCTCACATATTTGAAATGTTTTGCAATGCATTATTATTCTGTGGTATTAGGAAGACACTTTATAACTTTCCCAAGGACTTATTGCTGATTGCAATCCATTCTTTTGCTTCTCAGGGGGCAAATATGGCCAAACAGATTGGAGCAGCCACTTACATTGAATGCTCAGCTTTACAGTCAGAAAATAGTGTCAGAGACATTTTTCACGTTGCCACCTTGGCATGTGTAAACAAGACAAATAAAAACGTTAAGCGGAACAAATCACAGAGGGCCACAAAGCGGATCTCACACATGCCCAGCAGACCAGAACTCTCTGCAGTTGCTACGGACTTACGAAAAGACAAAGCGAAGAGTTGCACTGTGATGTGAATCTCTGTCTTTAATGAGGACAAGGAAGTCTAGTGTAAAAAACACAAACAACAAAACAGAAAGGTGAAGTCTGAATGAAGCGCACAGCCAAAGTCACGTATTCTGGAGGCTTAGGAGGTGTTTGGAAAGATGCTCATCTTTTTGGAATCCTGTCCTTAGGTTCGGCATGTAGAACAGGCAGTTCAGTGAATACGTTGAAGAGTGTTGAAGTGTGACTTGAAAAATATGCCAAAAAAGAGAGATTCAAATGGGCTAGAAGTAGATAAAGAGGAACGAGAGGACCTCCAAGAAGAAGAATCACGTTCTGAATGGTGCTTGCGTTTTTGTTTTCTTTGTTACAATCTCTTCATGGATCTCTACTTTGATTTAATTTTTAAATGTTTTAATCTCCTTTACAAAAGTATATATTAATATACCGTCCTCACTGGGGAACTGGCACTGTGACCTTAGCGTTTAGTTTTCTAGAGGATGTGATCTAATTTCCTCCTAGCTCATCATTAAAATGGAAATTGTATCAGGACCCATGGGATATCCAGAGGAAAAGTTTGTAAGGCTTTGAAATCTTGCCTTCCTGAAGATAGCTGAGCGAGATGGTTCTAAAGAAAGGCTTTTGGAGTCTTGCAAGATATGCAGACCAGCACTACAAAGATCAAATAGATCAAATAGAAAAAAGGTGTCCGTTTTTATGCAGTCTGATGGTTCTGTTCATCATTGTGATTGTCATTAAAAAGTGGTAAATTGCTCAATGTAATATTTTTGTGCGCTGTTTAGAAAAGAGGGTGTGTGATTTCTTTTGCCATCATTGATGAAAGTGCAAAGTCAAATGAGAGGTGTCTTGGTTTGACGTCATAAAATGATCCAAGGGGGGAAAATATCTAAAATGTAGGTACTCTTTTCACCTGAAGAGATAATGAAGGAATAGTAGCAGAAAGCACAGTTTGTGAGTAAAGCTGTCTGGAATTAAGTTACCAAAAGTACAAAGCAAAAGGCCTATTATTTTGGGATGAAGCTCCAAAGTTGACAGCATCTGATAACTCGTGGTTTATTTCACTTTCTTTAAAAGAACATCTCTAAGAGAAGGACCTTCTTACCTAAGCTTTAGAGAATCCTTAGAAGAAAAGTGTGATGTCAGTCCTGACACTACACTAGGGCAATTCCATAGAGCGATTGCTTACCCAGATTCCTCACTTAACCAGATTCAGCCAAGGCCGATGTTCAATACTTGATTGCTGTTGTTAACGTAAAATAATCAGCATTTAAAATAGTTTACAGATATTTTTTGACCAGTTCCTTTTAGAACTTCTTTCAGAGGAGAAACCATATCTGACCTGTTTATTGTTGGCGCTTGTTGAAAACGAGCTTTCTTTCCAGTGATAAAGCTTCATTTTTGAAGTGTTGAAGCTGTGCTCCCATTAAATTGTAGCAGAAGAGGAGATTAAGGTAATTACAACATTCAGTCCTTTGTCTTACAAGCACTTTGTTTTGTCTCTGCAAGAAAATACCATTCCAGTCATTTCCCACGAAATACAGACGTTTTACCAACATAATATGCTTTGATTGATGCAGCGTTATGCTTTGGGCAGTATTACAAAATAGCTGGCAAGTGCTTTCTGTATTTAAATATTGTAAAAAGAAAATAAGTTATAACTGTTATAAAGCAGAACTTGCGTTGCATTTTTTTAAATGTTGAAGTCACTTTGTATGTTTGTTTGGTCAATGTTTCCGCAGTATTTATTAAAACATACTTTTGTTTTTCTTTCAAATAAAAAAGTAACCATGTCTTTGTCTAAATATGATTTGTCCTTTATTATCTACTTCCTGGTTTAGCTGTTTGGTTTTGTTCTTTAATGGAGATGATGAGAGCATCCAGCCTCACGTTTTCTAAACTCGTAAGCTTTGGAAGTTTTTGATTCTTCCTGGTGGTGGAAGTTTCTTGGGCAAAAGCTAAATCTGCGTAGATAAGAGGTTTTTCATAACAATTTCAAATCACAAGAAGAAAATGGAGTATTACCAGACTAAGTGGTTCGATCATAGAAAAAGAGCTACGATACTGCATAAGATTAAAAAACATGGAAAAAATTTTAAATGATAAAAAATATGGAAATGCCTTGAACTCTTTAGTAATGAGACAGTGTGAGGTAGTCTCAGGTCACACGTTTAATTCTGCTTATGAGCTTTGTTTGCTTTCTTGCCCTTTGTCCCCCAACCCATCCCTCACTTCCAGCCTCAGTCCCTAACCCAGCCATCCACCTTGGATTGCATGTTTTTGTTCAGAGGTCAGTTGGGTAGATGACCCAGGACCTAGCTATTAATAACAATTACAGGGAAGGGGGGAAAAGAGGACAAGAAAAACTGCCCTTGTTGAAGGCAGCATCTCTAAATAACACAGGGAGACAATATGAACTTCTCCAGGGACTTGAAAGATGTAAGCATGGAATAGCATGGAACCAAGAGTGGCCTGGGTCCCCATAAATCTAGTTGGTTCAAAGTCTTTAGCTAAAACTCTCACACATGAGTTCCATAAACATCCAAAGATATTCCATGTAGGACTTCAAAACTCAGCTTTCTGTACAGCTGAGTCACTTCATATGAAAACTGCATCCTTGTGGCTTTTTAAAAAATGGCTTTAGCAATCTTTGGGGTATAGTTCCTTGGAAATAATTCTCAGAAGCACCAACCAAGGGGAAAACCAGAGGGGCTGGCATGAATGAACAAATGAAAGAGCATTGACATAATAGGATAGCCTTAGAAAAAAGATTTAAAAAGAATTACCAAGAATGTAACTCATTCTTGTCAGTAAGCAGTAAAGGAAATAAAAGTACTTTCCTAATCCTTGGTGTTGAGTAACTTCTAGGCTTAATATCTAAATCAGGCTTGTGAGAAACTTGTTTCTCAACATCGACTAGCACAGAAAAAAAAGAAAGAAAGAAAGAAAGAAAGAAAGAAAGAAAGAAAGAAAGAAAAAGAAAAAACAGCTAAGGTTCTGCTGACCTTGGCAGTATTTTATAGATTGTACAGTAATATTTCCCTCTAGTGAATTGTTCTTTTCCAGCGGCTTTAATTTGTTAAACCAAAAAGAAAAAAACTTTGTCTTCAGCCCTGGGCATGTATGCCTTCCTATTCTCCTCTGACTTCTTGCTTCAGCAAACATTTATTCTAAGCATTCTGTGAACATTCCTTTCTATTGATTAATGATCATGATTAATGCCTCTTTAAATACTAAAAGGTGATTTTCAAACTTTGAGTAAGACTTTAATTGTGTCTCTCTCACTTCTATTAATCTTTTCTAGGAATAGTTGCTTGGAAGATTCTGGTCTTTTAGAAAATGTGCCTCAAATGCAAATTTAGAAATAACCCAGGGAAGTATTTTTTATTAAAAGGAATTAAAAAAAAAAGCCTCATTTCCTTAAGACTCCTGAAACTCTGAGAGCTTCACATTCTCTTTTGGATGGATTATTTTGACATTAGTATTCTGTTTTAAATCTGCCAGTTTTTATTGATGTCATTCTTTAATTGACCACACATTTTTGAGTACCAACTATGTGCCTGGCACTTTCCTAGACTTGGAACAGAATCACTGCTAGAAAAATCTTTGTCCCGGAGAGTTTACAATCTAGTAGAGGGAGACAGTCACCATGCAAGATGTCTGGGTGTGATTGCTATGGACATTAACTGAGCCATAGATGCCGGGTCAGTGGTAAACATTCCAACATGCAGCCAGGTACACCAAGGCAATAGCCACATGTGTTCCACCACATTTCTAAAGCTACGATAAAGATGGTGCAAAAGGAATTTTCAAGAGTGTCCTAACAGCTGGTGTCCGTGTATGGGGATCGTATAAGAGCAATGTGAATGACGGTTGCCAGTCATCATTCTAGTGTTTATACAATACCTCAGATTTCTGTGGCTGCTTAGATGTCCGTTGGGGGAAAACATCCTTCCCATACTGAACATGAACGATCCTTAATCTGCTTGTTATAAAATGTGTGGAAATTTGTACTTTCCTTCTGTAAAGTCTTCATTTGTTAAACATACTGGAAAAGTGAAAAGGAAATAAAGTTTGAAATAAATGAAATAAAAGTCATAAATGAAATAAAATGAAGTGACCTTTCAAGGGATTACAGAATTAACTTGGGGAATTTATAATAGCACTCTGGGTGAAGATGAAGAACCCATTATTCACCTAATGTTGAAAATATGTGTTTGGTGGGAGTTTAAAAAATCTTTTTAACAGTATTGACTAACAGTGAATTCTAAAACTCTTTGTCTCTGACCCTCTTGGGAACACAGGAAACAAATTCCAATGAACCCAAAAATGAAAACTCAGGATTGGCAAAGCCAATTCACTATTTGGGATTTTTTTTTTTTTCAGATTTTCTTTTGAAGGGAATCATTAATGCCTTTCTTCCATGAATAGTGAAATACTGACAGTGGGCCTTTATTTTAAAACAAATTTTTAAAAGGAATTCCACAGTGGAAATGAAAACTAGGTCAGTGTATGGTCAACCCTGTCAAAGTAATAGTTACCGCTGAAATTGTACATATTCTAAATGGTTTATATAATTACTCATTCCCCATCACAAATATATTCAATAAGTTAAGTACCATCAAGTTCCTCTTTTTCAGATAAGGAACCAGATATTTTCTTCAGGATCACATGGAAAACCCAAGATTAGAACTCAGGGAGGGCAGTCTGGCCCTGCAGTTCCACGTTATTCACCATACTATCTTGCCATAGACAAAAATTTCATGTGTATAGTGTGTGTCCCAAGTGCATGAAAACTGAACATCATGGCCATGCATCTGCTTGCTGAGCTACAGTGTGAATACATCCACCCTGATCTCCCCAGGTCTGTACCCATACTAGTCTTTTCCATAATCCTAGCTACTTCCCAACTCTCCTCACACTTTTGTTCCCTCTTTCACTTCTGCCTTTATTTCTATGCATGTTTTCCCTGCTTCTTGGGTGGTGAGAGCATTTCCAGGAGACAATGAAAGGACCTGTCTGAGTCTGCTAAGGTTGTCATAACAAAATACCACAGATTGGGTGGCCTAAGTATATTTATTTGTCACAGTTCTGGAAAATGGAAGTCCAAGATCAAGGTTCCAGCCCATTGTGTTCCTGGTGAGACCTCTCTTCCTGGATTATAAATGGCCACCTGCTCACTGTGTGCTCACATGGCCTTTCCTTGGTGCGTGTAGAGATCGAGAGAGAGAGAGAGAGAGAGAGAGAGAGAGAGAATCTTCCTCTTCTTAAAAAGCCACCAATCCTATTGGATTAGGACTCCAACAATTATGACTTCCTTTAAACTTAATTACCTCCTAAAAGACTTATCTCCAAATATAGTCACTTTGGGGCTTAGGGCAGCAATGTATGAATTTGGGGGACACAATTCAGTCTATAGCAGGACCCAGGGTTGGCTGACACATAAGGCCTTTCAAAATCCCAGGAAGCCAATTAGAGGAGGAAGCTACTCTTATTCACTTTGGTTTCCCAAGAGTACATCCCCAGTAAATTGCTGTTTAAGGATGTCGAAGAGTAGCTAGAACTTACTTTCCTTCACCAGGAGCTGACATAGTTCTAGAGAACAGAGATGGACAGAGAAAACTTGACCCAATTCGAATAATGCAGTGACTTCCATTTGACTGATCATCACCAAGGTGATTTAGCTAACCATAAAAGAGCTGGGAGAGAAAATGCTACATTCACCTGTTATCGGGATCGTGTGGTAGGGTTTCCTGTTTTTTAAGTGCCATTGTATCCTTCTGGAAAAGAAATTTGTCATACTCCTCTTGTTTGCGTAGGTCTCAACTTTCTCAGGCTCTGCCCTTTCTCCACTCGCGGTCCAACTGGACTAAGTAATCATTTCTAATCATTTGCTCATTTTTCTTCTAACATATCCTGTGGCAAGAAAGCCAAACGCAATCAGGCAATATGACATTTATAAATCATGTTAACATCCTCAAAAAGTCTCAAAAGATCTGGACTTCCTTGGCCACTTTTTGTCCAGACTTTCCCCAATCTGTGAGTGTGGACCTCTTTCTCTGACAGCCATACATCCAGAGTGTCTTGGAATGCCCTTGACTCTTAGCTCTGCAAGGAAGGGACTATATTTTATTTACCAATGTATATCCATCATTTGTAACAGTAGCTAGCAGGTTAATTAATTAATTAATTCACAACTTGAAGTACCAAATGAAAGGGTGCTCTTTGGGTTGCTAAGGTCTGACTCGAATGATTTCTAACAGTCTGAATTAAGCAGAGTTCTTAGGATTGTCTCAGCCCTAAAGAAGCTTGCTGGATCTGGAATTACCCTCATAGGACAAGATTACACAGGAAATCTTTGTGTATCTGTGGCCATCTGGAATATACTCACCCCACCTTTACCCACTCCCCACATTTTCCCCTGCTCCACTGCACACATCTCTACTGCCAGGAAAACATCAATGTATGAGAATGTTACAGAACATTCTCATTTCATTTAGTTATAATGCACAGCTCATGTATTATAATAATATTATTGCAATATAATATGATATTATTACTCAAGAATCTTCCCAATATTCCAGCCTTCTACATAAATAGTGTAGAAGTGGAGTATGTGACAAATTGCTGGGGAGGGAGACTTATTCATTCCTTATGTCTCCAAGACGCAGTTGACGACTTGTTAAGAACTTTAGGTTGCCTTCAGCTCCAAGCACATAGTTCCTTCTCCCTTTTCTTACCACCTGTTCATACTTAGCTATATGAATTCCTTCTCTGCTTTTTCCTTCTCTGCACATAATATCTGTGAACATGACTCTTCCTACAAAACTGTGGCATAAGAAATAAATACAAGCAAGCAAACATAAGGTATTGTATAGGCTGAAGAATGGCTCCCGTGCATGACTGCTTCCTAATCCTCATTAACTGTGAATGTCACCCTACGTGGCAAAAGGGACTTTGCATATGTGATCAAGTTAAAGATCTTGAGATGAAGACACCATTCTGGATTATCCAGCTAGGTCCAGTGTAATCATAAATCCTTATAAGAGGGACACAGAAGGACTCAGAGTCAGACAGGGGCAATGTGATGACAGAGGCTCTGCAGAGGGACAGAGAGAAAAAGAGTTGAAGATGCTAAGCAGCTGGCTTTAAATACAGAGGCAGGGGACCAACAGCCAAAGGATGTAGCTGGCCTCTAGAAGTTGGAAAGGTCAAGGAAAAGATTTCTCCCCTGCAGCCTCCAGAAGGAATGTACCTCTGAAGAGCTATTTTAGAGTTCTGACCTCAAGAACTCTACTATAATAAATTTGTGTGGTTTCAAGCCACTGAATCTGTGGCAATTTGTTAAAGGAGCCATAGGAAGCTAATACAGGTATGTTAAACAAAACTCTCCTCTTCCTTCATCCCTTACTCTCGGCTCATTTATGTTATGAGGTAACAGGCTTTGCTCATAGCATTGCTACCACAGACCCAAGCTACTCGTTTCACTAAATGTCTGCCTCCCATTCCTGATGAGTGTCAGGAATCTTATCTCCAGAGTTCCTAGGCTACGGTCTTACCCACTGGCATGTTATGTGGATAGTCTCAGCAAACAGTCCTTCTACTGTCTCCTGAGCTCTTTTTGGGTTAATAATATTTATAGATCTGATCCCAGAAGACACAGAGTATTTGAGGGAAAATAGTCAGTGTTCTAGGATAAAACACATCTACAAAAATTGTCATTCAATATTTACTATGGGCATTTGGAGAACTGAAGGGCTTAGCTCCACACTCAAATAATGTAGATGGCGTTTACCCAAGACATACATAGATATTTAAATCATGATAGATATCATGAGGCAGTGAATGACCAGGGGCAAAATGGACAATCAGAGGAAAAAAGTATTGTGGCTGAAGGAGTTTTAGATGTTTACTTAGAAGTCTAGAAACTTTATAAGAGAAAGGGATATCAAAGTTATCTATTCAGGATTTTATTCACCTTTACTTTTTAAGTTATTTTTCTTAAAAAAAAAAACTTGATAATTTATTTTTTTTTTTCAAAAAAAAATGCATACATGCATTTACTCATGTAAACATATCATTTTACACCTAATTTCCAGAAGTTCACAGGATTGCTTTCATACTCATCCATAAATCTATGCTCTCCAGGCTAGAAATTCCTGTGTCCAACTTCTCTATTATGCAAAGAGAATGGAAGCCCAGTCACATTTGGGGACTGCCAAAGGTCGCTAGAAGTAAGCTAACGGCACAGACTAAACATAGGCCTTTGAATTCCCGAGTCGCCATTTTCCCCAATCTGGACCAATGAGCAGCCTATCGCATGGGGAGGCACTGTCACTGTGCATTTGCCATTTCATGGGAATATTTCACGTGGTTTATTCCAAATCTGGATGCGGCCCTACAGGAAAATGCAACAAAACTTTTCTGAGAGTGAAAAATAATATAACAGAAATTGTTGTTTGGGCGATGCCTTATGCTTTTGGGGACACAGTCATTACCATAGTCAACAAATGCTTTTTGAGTACTTTCTGTGTATCAGACACTGTGTTCTTGTATTTTTTTCCTTCAGACACTGTGCTCTGTGACAAATCAGACCCTGCCCTTATACTTACAGATGCCAGTCTAACAGTGAGAAAGACAAATATAAGTAAAATCAGAATTCAGAGTGATAAGTAACATAGGGATAGTGTAAACAGGTCTCTCCTTTCTCTGTTATTATTACTGTTTTTGGTGTATTCTGCTCCTGTATATCTCCAAAACAGATTCTTGGAAGAATTAGAAAACAAAACAAAACAAAACAAAAAATAAGATCAGATTACAAATTGCAGTTATCCCCACCCCCTACTTGATAATTCTATTGAGGACAATGACTAGTCTAATTCTATCAATGAAAAAAAAAAAGTGATGTTTGTCCTTCAAATGCAAGCTTATGATTTTCCTGGGATTAAAGAGAAAAGGCACAGGTGTTCTCCTGATCCCATATACAGAAGCAGGAGGGTATTACTTTCCATAATCAATAATAAAAGGAGTGAAATGATTTCTTAATAAAGACACAAGCACCATAACATGAGTGTGTCTTGCTGGAGAAAGGGCACTGATCTAGAAGGTAAGACCAATTAACTTCAAGAGCAAAGCGGCAGTAACAGCTGAGCTGTCCTAAAGAACAGAATTCAGCAATTCAAATCCGAAACCTTAATTCCTTAACGAGAGACGGTGTGAGTGGTGTCTTTCCTTCTCATACCAAGCCATTTTTTAATTTGTGAGACTTTCACACTGCTTACCCAGGATCTGTTAAACCCACCTTAGGCAGAACTGAGTCATCCTCTCTGCAGCTTTAGATAAAAGATGGTGGGAAATCCCCTTAATGCTGACTTAATTATAAAGAAATGGGTGTCTGGAGAAAAAGGAACAGATTGCTTCTATTTTTAAAGAGTCATCTAGATTTATGGAAATAAACCTTCCAGCTGCGTAAGGCTGGGTGGGTTGGCAAAGCATGGCCCTGAAATGAAGCTGTCAGCCAAGAGAGACCAAAACTTTGTCAGGTTTCATATCATGGCTACTTTTTGTCACTCTCTGATGTCCTGCTGGGGAGAGAAGAAAATATCTTTCCAGATAGAATACTTGCTAAATTCCTTGGCATCTCTTGATATCACACAAAAGAAAAATTAGGTTGGATTTCCAGTTCCCTAGTGACACAAAACAGGTTGAGGAAAGGTGGAGAAATGATGATAGTCTGTGGGAGAACACAGGCAGAATAGTAAATGATAAGCTTTTTTTTTTTTTTTTTTTTTTTTTTACTGTTTATTCATTTTTTGATAGAGACAGAGTGAGTGGGGCAGGGGCAGAGAGAAAGGAAGACAGAATCTGAAGCAAGCTCCAGGCTCTGAACTGACAGCACAGAGCCCGACATGGGGCTTGAACTCACAAACTGCAAGATCATGACCTGAGCTGAGGTCAGACGCTTCATGGACTGAGCCAACCACGGGGCCCCAGTAAATGATAAGCTTTTCAGCAGCAGACCCCAGATCTCTGCATTTTTTTGTACGCTGTTACTCCTTTAAAGGCTGCCCAAAATTAGATGGTGAGAAAATGTTTCTGGTGGTAATTTAAATATGGATCTATTGCGGGGCGCCTGGGTGGCGCAGTCGGTTAAGCGTCCGACTTCAGCCAGGTCACGATCTCCCGGTCCGTGAGTTCGAGACCCGCGTCGGGCTCTGGGCTGATGGCTCAGAGCCTGGAGCCTGTTTCTGATTCTGTGTCTCCCTCTCTCTCTGCCCCTCCCCCGTTCATGCTCTGTCTCTCTCTGTCCCCAAAATAAATAAAAAACGTTGAAAAAAAATTAAAAAAAATAAATATGGATCTATTGTAATCAAACTACCTTAGAATTATCAATGGGACTCTTTCTCATAAAATTGGGATAGGAGACAGTATCATTTCAATTCACTTTTTATTGCTGTTATTTCTAGTTTAATGGAGAGCAAAGGAAGTCATAAGAAAGGAAGGGATGGATAAAATACAACCTGCTACCTTTCCTTGTGAAACAACAGAAATTGACTTAAAACGATGGCTTCCCATTACTTTTACAGTCACGTGCTACCGTCTTTACATAGTTTATAAGGTACAGCCCCCTCTGTTCCTTGTTTGCCAGTTGAACCTCATCTTTTACCACCTTTTCCTTCTTCCCGGTCTAGTTTGCCCTCCTCTGTGGTCTGCTCCAACCTTAAGGAGCTTCTTTAAGTTCTCTTAAATCTATAACTCTTACAGTCTGTGGACCACTAGTCCCCCCACATCAGTCATAATCTGATCCTAGAGTTTGTAGGGATTGCCTATAAGGGAATTATTTATATAATACTATATATAGATGTAAGCTTGTTTCTCCTTCCAAATAAAAGAGTAAAATACTAACATATATTCTCCTGCATTCCTTGGTTTGCATGAAAACTAGAAAAAAGGCCACTGTCATTGTATTCTCTGTCACATATGCTATTCCATTGGCCAGAAATACTCTTCTCTCTTCCCAGAAATATTCTTCTCTCTCTCTTCGTTCCGGTAAACTCATTCTGTTCCTTCAAATCTCAACTCAGGTAACACTGATCTAGGTGTATTCCCATTGACCTTACAAGTTGGAGTACTTGCTCCTGTTATCTGGATCTAAGGGACTTCCCATATCAAAGGATGTATCACAGTATGACAGGACATATCTGCTTTTTCACCATTACAACCAAACCTCTGACCTGGTTCTGGCCCACACTACGCTTTCAATAAACATGTGTTAATTGAACAATCAGCAAAGTGTATATTCCTTTTTCATTTTCCCTGCCAATACTAGCCTACTCCTGCAGAAAGGAAGAGAGCAAACTAGGGCTGGATTCATCTGTAGCTAACAGATTGAAACTCAGCAAGAACATGTGCCAAGTAGAGCTGGGCAGGAGGGATGGAAAACCATAAAAATATAAGACATAATTAACACTATTCGAGAAAATAATAAAAGGACCTAGGACATTTTTAATGCGACTCCAAGTGAATACATGAGAAGGTAAGCAATTATATTTAAGAAAACATATTCAGTCTTAGAGTGAGGAGTAACAATATGGAAGAAAGTCTTCAGGAAACCTGGACCTAACCTTCCACTAAATTTTCAGAGGGACTTATTCAATGCAAATTGTGACGCTGGAATCAGGCCTCCAACACAAAAGAGGGATCAGAAGGGTCTGGAGTAGACCTCATTATAAAACAAATTTCAGAAACAATGAGAATATTTTAAATATTCTCTAAATATAACCTCATTACTGCTTTCAAGCAATCCATGTTATTTCAAGAAAAGAAAATGAAGTAACAAGACTTGCTTTTCAAAGGTGGCTCATGGAATTCAGGTTTATTGCTCTGTTGTCATCATTCAACTATGAGAGAGCGTGGTCAACATTTTCATTTTTGCTTAGGAAATAAGAAATGGAAGCTAACAGAAAATGCAATTAGAATACAATTTGCTTTGAAGAAGAACTTTCCAATAAGAAGCAGTAAGTATTAGAAAGGACATTGAAGGAAGCACTGAAGTCTTAGGACAGACTTCTACCTGTCTGGAGGTGAGATTGATGATGCTTTCCCAAAGCAAGATCACTTCGGGCTTATCATCATGATTAATGTTATCATAAGCTCATCATATACACATACCTCAATGTGGTAAATAAGCATGGAGACATAGGTTCAAATCCTGGCTCTTCCACTTTCTTCATTGCTAGATATAGCTGAAGCTTAATTCTTCCTTCTAAAACGTGGATACAATAATATCTACAGCATAGGTTTGCTATGAACATTTTCTTTCCTCCCCTCCTTTTCTCCCTCCCTTCCTGTCTTCCTTCCTCTTTTATTTTATTATGAAAAGAACACTTAAGATCAGATCTACTCTCTTAACAATTTTTAAGTGTAATATATAGTGTTTTGACTATGATTGGTACAATGTTGTCCAGTAGATCTCTAAAGCTCATTCATCTACTTCCTTTAGATCTTAGCATGATTAGCATCAGCCTAGGAAACTCTTCTCACCCCTTCTAATGGTGTCACTTTCTTCATCAGACAGTCTCATGGCACTGTGTGGCCCTCCTTCTCAGCACCATCACAGCTACAACCTTATATTTGCATCTGTGATTCTTTGATTAATGTGTGTCTCTGGCACCTAGTCTAGTACCTGGAACTCAGTAAGAGCTCAATAATTTATATTGATGAATGAATAATTGAAGGAATGAATATATACCTGAATAAAAATTAAGATTAATAAAAAAGATAAAGAGACATGAAATGGCGCATCCCTAGCTCAGCACCTTGCTTCTTAGGTGATACCATATCCTTCACTAGTAAAATTTCCCATTGTTCTCATAGGAAAATATCAAGACATTTTGGATTCATTTCTTTGTTTGCCTGCTTCTTCAGAAATGCATGTAACTTCTATAGCTACCAACAAGCTAATCCAGGAGATATTTGGGAATGTTCAGGAGCTGGAAGAATTCATAGTGAAGTTTCTTCTGTTAGTTCCGCAACAAGATTTATCTTTGTTTGTCCTCCAATCCCTGCCTATAACCCTGCAACCCTGCAGACAAACAAGCCTCAAACAAGTCTATCCGAAACCACAAGGACCACATCCTGAAATAACAGTTAATTACACAGTAGTGAATTTTTTCTGGCTCACTGATCTATAATTTTTTCATTCTCCCTGCTTTTTTCTCACTGCCTCATGGTTCTTGTGCTTTTAACCCAATGAAGCTGCTTGTGTTACCACGTATCACTCACCATAGTTTTACTTCCCCTGATAATATAGTCGGAGAAGTTTTAAATAAAAATGGAACCAGACTATTGAGAATGTAGTTCTTTAAATCAGAATTCATTTGTAAGGCCTCCCAAAATTTGCCATGTGTATTGCTGTGATAAAGATCACTAAATTGTAAGATCTGTGAGTCTAGGTCATCTATCCCAGCACCTAACACAGTATGTTGTGTATAATGATTATCCAAGAAATATTTGTTAAACAAACAATGAAAAATTATTATACACTGAAAACAAGGGCCTTCTTTATACAAGATATATTCTAACAACGAAATACACTCAGATAGAATTAAAAAGGGACCTGCTTATGCCCTATATGAATTAGAAGCATCAAATTTCATTATAGTATAGTGTAGTATAGTATTTTAGAGATGGAAGGGAATTCTGAATCTCTTCGTGTTGACCAAACTAAAAAGTAGCATGGAGAGGCAAAAAATATACTTCTCTCAAGAGTATAAACAATGTAGATAGCAGCTTGCAAGGGTTTTAAATTACTATTAAAATTAGTGAAGCCATTACAAAAATTAAAGCCTAGATAGAGTATTGACTGACATCACCTGATGAGAGAGGACCAAGGCATATTCTTCTTTTCATCCCTCCTTGGCATCTTTCATACATGTCCAGTAAATACTGGTTTACTTGTTGCTTAAACAAATAATGTGCAGGAATTTCCCTGTGTTGATTTACCCACAGTTTTCTCTCGTACCTTCTTGATCCTTCCACTTTTATGAGCAGCACGATTTGGTGAAAACCATTAGCGAACTTTCCCCCTTTAAAGGAAGGGTTCCATATGGGCTTGTTCCATATGGTTTTGTTATAGCCAAATCTTCCATAGTGTTGATGCTTGCTCACATGTTAACATAAAATACCACCGGAAAAAGTCCTCTTATGTCTTTTCAGATGTCCAGATCTCTGTATAAAACTAGACAGTGAAACTAGCTCAGATGTAATATTTGCATGCAACTTGGGTTCTTTTCTCTGTATTAAACTGGCAGGTCTGTCTCTTGATTTTGATGACCCTGAAAATTCCTTTGTGTTAACAACATATACTTTATTTAAATCTTCTCTTTACAGAAGAGTTTGATCAAATTAGCATATGCCTTAAAAATAGCTTTCTTAGGGGCGCCTGGGTAGCTCAGTTGGTTAAGCATCCGGCTTAGGCTCAGGTCATGATCTCGTGATTCGTGAGTTTGAGCCCTGCATTGGGCTCTGTGCTGACAGCTCAGAGCCCGGAGCCTGCTTCAGATTCTGTGTCTCCCTCTCTCTCTCTGCCCCTTCTCTCCTCATGCTCTCTCTCTCTCTCTCTCTCTCTGTCTCTCTCTCTCTCTCTCTCAAAAATAAATAAATATTAAAAAAAAAAATTTTAAATCGCGTTTTTAGATTAGGTTTTTTCTAGGTGTCATTCAATTTTAGAAGACTTAGTTATATATCTATATAAGAGACTTCAGGTTAACACAGTTTTGAAACTTGATGATAATCAGTTTAAGATTTAAAGAGCCCAAGGACTTTGGAAAAAATAAGTTTGGGGCTTTCATTAGATGGCTGCTTATGTAGTAATTGTGATATGTGAACTTTTAAGATATGGACACCCCAGCCACAAAGCTTGCTCTGTAGGCAGGTGCTCTAGAAACAAAGTAATTCTATATGGAATCCGTGAATGTATTCCTGTTTGAGGAAAATAAGACATAGACATAAAACAGAATCCTCTCTACCAGCCACCCTTGCTTCCACTCAACCTCACCTCACCCAGATTTCAGCTTTGCTTTTTTTCCTCTTTTACTTTGCTCATTCACTGGTCTTAATATCCATATCCTTCACTTTTTATTACTTTTATTTACCCATTAAATTTTGGCACTTGGCTGTGAATCAGAAACCAGATGACAGAACCATTTACTGTTGGTACAAAGGTCCTGTAGAAAATGTCCACACCATTATCCCCTAAGCCTCCTTCATCACCATCACCACCACCACAATCATCATCCAGCTACAATGACTTAACTGCTTCTATAAGTTCATCTCTATACCTAGGTCCCCTTTCTGTTTTCCTTTCCCTGGAAGAGCTTTTCTTAATTTCCCCCCAGATACAAAGATTAAAATTAAAGTAAAAAACAGGAGAAGAATAATGAAACTGGATTTATGGAAGTTCATTCTCTAAATCTAAATTCTTTTCTGAAGCCTCTTAAAATAATATTTGTTTATTCATTTATATCTTGCCATATTCCAAGAAGGATTAGAGGTGACTTGTAAAGCATATACAAAACAAGATAATGAAGCAAATACACAAAAAAATGAGGAAAGAAAAATAATTTGGATCAAGACCTGTATCACATAGATCTGCAATTGCTTTAAAATGAACCACAACTTTGGCTATGATTTTCCTAGGAAAATCCTGAGGAAAGCCTTCAAATAGTGATAGGCCACAAAGGCCATTTTTTAAAAAGTACAGTTTTAGGGGCGCCTGGGTGGTGCAGTCAGTTAAGCGTCCGACTTCAGCCAGGTCACGATCTCGCAGTCCGGGAGTTCGAGCCCCGCGTCGGGCTCTGGGCTGATGGCTCAGAGCCTGGAGCCTGTTTCTGATTCTGTGTCTCCCTCTCTCTCTGCCCCTCCCCCGTTCATGCTCTGTCTCTCTCTGTCCCAAAAATAAATAAAAAACGTTGAAAAAAAATTTAAAAAAAGTACAGTTTTAAGTGCAGTCCTAATTTCAGTAGACAGATTTTGAATAAATATCTCTATAATTGAGAGAAAAAGAAAAGAAACAGCAACAATTCAAACTTCCATAAACATTTGTCTTTAGATACATAATTTCTCCAAAATCCTTTCTCCCCACAAAAGATCTTTTAAAATGTACAAAATTCCATTGAACATATTGACTGTCATCTTGTCAACTTTTAGAGGGTGACATTACATATCTGGAAATGTGTGTCATGTAAGCTATAGTTCTGTGTAGAATATCTCTGTCTAATTGGGAAGACAGATGTGTACACATAATCCCAGCAGAGCAAGAACATCTTAAGAGACAGACAGAGTCACTCAGTGTGGTGGATACACATTAGATTGTAAAAATGGTAGACAGGGGTTCAAATCTCGATTTACCCACTTCTCCCTTGCTAGATGTATCTGAGACTCAATTCCCTTTTCTAAGATGTGGTTATAATAATACTTATGACAGCTTTGCTATGAATATATGCACTTCTTTTTAAATCTTGGCATAATTAACACTATCTCAAGAAAGCTCTTCTCAGTGCATCCCACAGTGTCACTTTCCCTTTCTGCAACATGTGCCACTCCCCCAAAGCTGTAACCTTATAATTATGTCTGTAATTTTTTTTTTATTAATCTGTGTCCCCAGTACCTAGACCAGGACTGGAATCTATTGGAACCTATTGGGTACTCAATAAATTTAGATTGATAGATGAATAATTGAAGGAATGAAAATAAGCATGAATAAAGGTTAAGAGATATAACAAGGTGCATACTTAGCTCGATGTATGCAAAGCCTTTAAAAAATTATACCTTGAGAGGTGCCTGGGTGGCTCAGTCGGTTAAGTGTCCGACTTCGGCTCAGGTCATGATCTCACAGTTTGTGAGTTTGAGCCTCGCATCGGGCTCTGTGCTAGAAGCTAGAAGCTCAAAGCTCAGAGCCTGGAGCCTGCTTCAGATTCCGTGTTTCCCTCTCTGTCTGCCCCTCCCCTGCTCACACTCTGTCTCTCTCTCTCTCAAAAATAAATGAACATTAAAAAAAATATTTTTTAAATTACACTTTGAATCATAGTTAATGATTATTATTTATTCCAAAATCTCAGTTATAGTAGCGAGAAGAGCCTTTTCCTCTTAGATCCTTTAATACAATAGTATATATAAACTGATCTGTTTACTCCCTATGTGTTGAATAAATGGCACAAAATAGGAATACCTTAAAAATATTTAAAATATTTTAAAAATATTTTTTTAATGTTTTAAAAAGTTTAAAGGAATCCCTACCTGATTAAAGCAGTTTTAATTTGGGGTGATTAAAGGAAATGCCAAAGTGCATAAGGCAAAAATCTCCTCATGCTTTACGCTTACAGATAATTATCTTTTTAATATCTGACCTAACCTGTAAGTTTAATGAGTACAGGAACTTTGATTTTTTTTTTTATTCCTTGATCCTAACACAGTGCCTCACACAGTGTATATACTCAGTAAATATTTATTTAATGAAAGAATATATGATTGAATAAAGGAAGGATAAAATAAATGAAAATGGATGTGAGGACTCAAGCAATATTCCATTATGTCCTGAGGAGAAAGTTTATCTGACCAATAGAGTCTCAGAATTGCCCACTTATTTTAATTTTAATTTTTTAAATTTAAATCCAAGTTACCTAACATACAGTGTAATAATGGTTTCAAGAGTAGAATTTAGTGATGCATCACTTACATATAACAGCCAGTGCTCATTACAGCAAATGCCCTCCTTAATGTCCATCACCCATTTAGCCCATCCCCCACCCAACACCCCGCCAGCAACCCTCAGTTAGCTGTATTTAAGATTCTTTTACGGTTTGTCTCCTTCTCTGTTTTTTATTTTTCCTTCCCTTCTCCTAGTTCATCTGTTTTGTTTCTTAAATTCCACATATATTTGACATCATACGATATTTATCTTTCCCTGACTGACTTACTTCACTTATCATAATATACTCTAGTTCCATTCACATTGTTGTGAATGGCAAGATTTCATTCTTTTTGACTGCCAATAATATTCCATTATATATATATAATATGTCAGTAATTAATATATATAATTAATATATATTCTATATATAACTGAGAGAAACACATCTCTCAATTATATATGCAATTAATATATATGCATATGTTGGTATATATATATGCTGATGCATATATGTGTGTGTGTGTGTGTGTGTGTGTGTGTGTATGCCACATATTCTTTATCTGTTCATCAGTCAGTGGAAATTTTGCCCATTTATTTTTTGAAAATCAGCACCTTCAGTCACTATTTTGAATTTTGTAAGCTATTAAACTTTGGTTGTTACCTGGAGTCAATGTCATCCATACAAAAGGCCACCAGTAACACACCTATAGCAAACAAAGTTGGATTTATTTCTCATTGCAATTAGATAATCAGGGGCTATCTCAATGAGAAAGAGTTAGGAATGACTTATTGTAGGATCTGATCTTATATTAGGTGATTTGGGGAAGGATTCAAGGAAGAGAAAGTTCACAGTGGACTGAGTGCTGTCTGGAAATGGAGTTAATTCTATAGCTGAATACTTAATGAATTTTAAGTAGACAAAAAAGAATAGGACACTAAAGCTGTCATTGGTAAATATGAGACAATGATTCATATTATCTGGACAGGGGGCTATTTGGTTCATGTTTTGTTATGTTCAGACATTGTTACAAAGTAGTCTCATTTTTGCCTTTGTCTGTCATGATCCCCGAGTACCCTCGTCTGGTGTGGATGTTCTGTGAAATTGTTATGTTTACAAGAAACACCAAGAACTAGCTGTGATTGCCAGCTGGCTCCTGGATGTGAGGGAGTACTTTTCTCTTTCTACTGGGAAAGTGACATAAACAAAACAAAACAAAACAAAAAAAACCTGTAACCATCTATATTTGATTTAGGTTGAATCATTTTCTTAGTTTTCTAGCAAAGTCTTCTAAGCAAAATATAGTCAAAGATGGTTGCTTTCACAGGGAAAGATGAGGGTTAAATTTTGAACTGGAAAGACAGAAAGGATTATCTCATTAGAGCAAACTCACAACGTTGGGGTGTTTAAAGACACATGAAACATGAGAAGAAGGAAAATTGATCATAAATTTTACTTACTTTGTGTTTTGAGTTGTTGAGACTGAATTTTAGAAATAAGATTTTGTAAAATAAGGACAAAGAACATCAGAATATTGTTTTTTACTAAACTTACAAATAGGATTTTTGTAAAATTATGGGAAAAAGGAAGTCAGAATTTGTTTTTACAAAGTTATGGAACACAATTGCAAAAATACGTATAAAAGTAGTGTAAATGACAAAATAGGACTCCATCTTCTAAACAAAATGCTCCAATCAATCTGAGATTCATACCTAGCATTTGTCACTTTAATTTTAAAATAATGTTTTAAAGATAATTATATTTGTGAGTGATCCATATTGTTCTCTGATTAGGTAAATAATCAATAGAACTGAAAACTGAACTTTATTTTTAGATTGAAATACTCAAGTATATTTAAAATCTTTCTTGGGCACCTGGGTGGCTCTGTCGGTGAAACCTACGACTTCAGCTCAGGTCATGATCTCACGGTTCATGGGTTCGAGCCCCGCATTGGGCTCTGTGCTGATAGCTCAGGGCCTGGAGCCTGCTTTGCGTTCTGTGTCTTCCTCTCTCTCTGCCCCTCCCCTGCTCATGCTCTGTCTCTGTTCTCTGTCTCTTAACAAATAAAACATGAAAAAAATTTTAAAAAATCTTTCTTTGTAAAAGATCAATCAAGTAACCAAAGATTGTATCTCAGTGTATCTTTACATTTTTTTTCATCATCCATTATATGCTGTCAGTGATATTAGCTGTTTTGGCTAGTTCCCAGGACCTTTTACAGGCTTTCATCTTCAGAAACTCAATTGCTTCCTGTATGGGTAAACTCCGGAACAGAAAACCTGCCCTTCCACTGATTTGGAGGCAAAGCTTGCAGCATAGCTTATGCATGCTTTTTTGCTTACAGACATGATTATCCTGAAGCCTCTCCTACATGAAAGTTCCTGACTCCCCCAGCATCCTCATTAAAGTACATATTGCCAGACAGAGCTCTAAGTATACAATTAGTTTTGTTTTAGTCTCTGAAGTTTCTTTCACTCACATGTGTGGTCCTCTCCTTTCCACAATTTAATACGTTTATATTTTTTCACTTGAGGGAAAACACACACACATGTATACCCACATTCAGCGTACACTCCTGAGGTTTATCTCTTGCAAAGACTCAAGAATCATGCCATTAGGGGCGCCTGGGTGGCTCAGTTGGTTAAGCGTCTGACTTTGGCTCAAGTCGTGATCTCATGATTTGTAGGTTCAAGCCTTGCATCAGGCTCTGTGCTGACAGCTCAGAGCCTGGAGCCTGCTCTGGATTCTGTGTCTCTCTCTCTCTCTTTGTGCCTCCCCTGCTTGCACTCTGTCTCTCTGTCTCTGTCTCTCTCTCTGTCTCACTCTCCCTCTCAAAATGAATAAACATTACAAAACTTTTTAAAAAAGGAAGCATGCCATTAAAAATGGAACACTGCTCAGAGGCATCTATGAGCTTTCATCTACACAGCCATAATGAAGCAGAGATTTGTTAATTTTCTGGTTAAGTAAAACTTCTCAAGTTGGTTCTCCATATTAGGTTACAGTAATTAGACAATGGGCAAAACTTTACTTCACCATGTGTTAGGTTGGTCTGTTAGGTTTAGCACATACACACTGTTGCTTCCCAAATTTCTTCTATCATCCGTTTGTTTTGGTAGAACACTAAGCATGCCCCTTTAGAGTTGCGATCATTGCCACATAAATAAAATGCTGCTGTAAAAACAATTTATTTCCCTGTTATTTTTTGGACCTGTATAATTCACATTCAATCAATTCTCTGGCTCATTTAAATTATTGACTCTGTTTAAAATACAACTGATAGTGCAAGATATTAGTTTGGTAAAGACTAATTAAACAGTTCAACAGTTTCTTCAATAGTAATTTTTAATAATTCCAGGTAATTTAAATTATAAGTCACCTTACAAATCTGTGCATATAAAAAAGACACGAAATTTAAAAGTCAGACTCAAAAAGTCAAAGGCAAATGCTGATGTGGATACTCTGGCAAACAAATTATTATTTATTGAGCTGCTTCATGTTTAATATTACTCCCAATTGCTTCCCATTTTTTATTGTGTAATTAATGTCTTTTTGTTGGAACTTCAAATGAGCCAAAACAATGTTAGACACTTCAAAATAAAAACATGGATTGAAAAATATAGATGATATTAATAGTTGAAGTTAGAGACCATTTTTTTTTTTTACCTGTTTTTCTTTTCTTTCAGTCATGCTGCAAAAGTTTGTGCAAACTGAAGGGGATAAAAAGGAAAAAGAATCCTTACTTGTTCAAGTGTTTCCAAAGCAAATATAATCTTTGCCTTTATAATTTCTGCTGAGAAGTATGGGGCTCATATGGGCAGTATTAAAGAGAAATAGGCAGCCAGGTAGAGTGTTTGAAGCTTGGCTTCAGACTGCCTAAAAATGTATTTCACTGAAACACATTAGTAGTGTCCCTTCCTCTAATAACACAGTATATGTTTCCTACTGGATACTTCTTCTTTTTCTTCAGGATAAAACATCTCCGAAAGTTCTAAATTATTATGTTGGCTTTTATAAATTAGGCTTTTCAGCCTCAATCTAAAAAGCCTAGCAAATAACTCCAAAACTCATGTTAATGAAAGCAATTCTGCAGAGTGTTCAGAAATGTTAGTTCAGGGACACCTGAGTGGCTCAGTCAGTTGAGCATCCTACTCTTGGCTTCTGCTCAGTCATGATCGCACAGTTTGGTTCGTGAGACAGCCCAGAGCCTGCTTGGGATTCTCTCTCTCTCCTTCTCTCTCTGCCCCTTCCCCATTTCCTCTCTCTTTCTCTCTCTCTCTCTCAAAAATAAATAAACAAAAAAAAAAAAGGAAAAGAAATGATGGTTCAGAATCACAGCTTATTGGTGGTCTGGTATTCCAAGAAGGTCTAAAAATCATTCCCAAACTTCTCACTGCCTTTTTCATAAAGTACCTGGGAAGACAGAGAAGAAACCAAAAACTTGCAACATCAAACACCATAACTGACAACTGACTAACTACTAAGAGCTTGGATAATTGACACTAATTATAAGGGAGTCAGATTGAGGGAAAACCTCCTCAGGCTGCCACTCACAGCAAGAATGGCAAACAGTTATGTGATATTTACTATAGGCCTGGGATTGTTCTCAGACTTTTCTTGTTCCCATCATGTACTCTTCACAACAAACCTATGAGTTCAGTTACCATTATTTTCTCTGTTTTTCAGTTGAGAAAAACAGAAGCACAGAGAAGTGAAGTGACTCACATAAAGCCAGTAAATGGTGGTGTTGACAGTTAAGCCTAGAACACCTATACTCTTAGTCATTACAGCACATTACTTCCTGGTATATCACAGTTCTGTTTCATGAAAAGGGAGTCACCCTTCACAATGGTTTTAATGCATTTTCATTACTATATGACTTCGACCAATAAGAGCGAAGAACTGTACTGCCATGATTCTCCACCCCTGGGTGCTTTTCCAGTGTGCATCATCCCCACCATCAGCGTCTTTCTGCATGTTGTAAATAACATACACTGCAGGAAAAAACTGGAAGAAGGGGGGGGGCGGGGGGAAGTCCTGAGCTGGGTCGAGTGTGACTGCAAAGCTTTCATTTCAGTCAGGATATTTACAGAGAAAAAAACTGAATCCTGCAATGAGAGAGGGAAAGCTGCTGTAAAAACTAAGGAAGTGTAACAAGAAGATCCAGAAAAAGATCTTGTCTTTGAAAATGGTCGTCTATAGCCTTAGGGAAAAATTTCAGTAAACATCTGGCAACCTTAAAAAATAGCAAGAAAAACATGTCTGCTGCAAAGCAAGAACTGACAATTATTAAAAAAAAAAAAAAGGTTGAGGGGCGCCTGGGTGGCGCAGTCGGTTAAGCGGCCGACTTCAGCCAGGTCACGATCTTGCGGTCCGTGAGTTCGAGCCCTGCGTCAGGCTCTGGGCTGATGGCTCAGAGCCTGGAGCCTGTTTCCGATGCTGTGTCTCCCTCTCTCTCTGCCCCTCCCCCATTCATGCTCTGTCTCTCTCTGTCCCAAAAATAAATAAAAACATTGAAAAAAAAAATTAAAAAAAAAAAAAAAGGTTGAGATAAAAAAGCATCTAAATGAAGCACAAAAGAAACTGGATATGTAAGCAATGCAAGTATACTATTTATAATATACATTATTAAGTATATCTATTTATATATCTACACCTACACATGTATATATAGTAGAATTAGTACCTCAACTGAAGATGTTAAAAAGCCATTACCACAGAAAAAACTAAGAAATTTTCATAGAACAAAGAAGAAAACAAAAATATGAGGAAAATTAGAAGGAAAAATGGTTATATCAGTAAATAAGAAAACATTCTTGCAGGAAATAAATAGATAATCAAGTAAAATAATTGAAGGTGGATGAAAGAACTCTGCATTGGTATGGGTAGGGTTAAGGGAAACCAATAAAGATTGATGAAGCATCTAGAACTAGCAATAATGTAGATCAGTTACCACCTCCAGGTCAGAAGGGGTGAGTGAGCAGCAAGTAATGAACCCTAGAGAAGGCAATAGAAGAAGAAGCTGTTACTGAGGCACAGCCCAGCCTTGATCCAGCACGGAGGGAGCTGAGGGAATAAATGTCCAAATTTCTTGCCCTCCAATGTTCTGAAAATGTCTCTCTTTTTTTTTTTTTTTTAATTTTATTTATTTTTGGGACAGAGAGAGACAGAGCATGAACGGGGGAGGGGCAGAGAGAGAGGGAGACACAGAATCGGAAACAGGCTCCAGGCTCTGAGCCATCAGCCCAGAGCCCGACGCGGGGCTCGAACTCACGGACCGCGAGAACGTGACCTGGCTGAAGTCGGACGCTCAACCGACTGCGCCACCCAGGCGCCCCCTGAAAATGTCTCTTATTGGCCAGAGACAACTGGGAGGCAGAAGGCCAGGAAAACCTGTTACTCCACCTTAAAGGTCAGACTCTTGGAACATAGAACATAGTGGAGAAGGATGGAGAATAGATCTGTGAGGAAAGTGGAGAATATCCAAACCCAATGAATTACACAGAAGGGGAAGGGCGGAAAACTAGCATTTGTGTAACTGTGTGGCAAAAAAGACACAAGAACAAAAACAAAAACACCCACAAATGGAAGAGGAAAAACAATTAAAGATATCATAGAAGAAAATTTTCCTTAGGAGGCTGTACGTTGAAAGTGATCACCATGCTGTAGGCACTACTAGTGACAAAGACTCACACCTAAATGCCTCTTGGCCAAAGTATAGAGCAAAACCATACAAGGTTCAAGAAAGACAGTTTATTTACAAATGAAACAGAAAATTGAGTTATATCTACAAGGTTTTAAAAGGAAACAATTTTGAGTTAAGAATCCCATACTTAGTCAACTTGTTTTTTTATGTGTAAAGAAATCAGAAATGCATACATATGACTAGGCATGGAAAATATAACACCTATATAGTTCTCTTAAAAAACTAGTCTTAAATACATACTATGAGAAAGAAAATAAAATGAGCAGCTGGATAGAGTATGTTATAAAGTCACGCTGGTTGACAACATAAAAGAATTTTAAACACACACATATACAGCTAAAGGTTTAGCTACAAAACAAAATACATACATGTATTGAAAATATTTTCAAAGTATGTGAAGAAATTGTAAGATAAACATTAAAGCCATAATACCACTAATATAGATGGTAAATCTAATAACACTATTATAGATTCTAAACCTAAGCTTATATAAATAAAGAGGAAAAAAGGACAGGAACAGTGTGCTAAAGTTCTTAACTCATATATGGAAATATATTCTTCACTTCGACATTAAGAAGTAATAGTAATATCATCACCTTTTATTGAATGCTTACTAAATGCCAGGAACTGCTCTGAATAATTTACCTGAATTTATTCATTTCAAACTTAAAATAACTCCATTACATTGATTTCATTATTATATTGACTTTACAGATGAGAGCCGTGAAGTTAGATTACTTGCCCAAAGTGAACCGGCTAGTTTTTGAGTTTGTCTTTGTAGTCACCAATTCATACTTATTGCATACATTTAACAATAGGAAATTGATTAAATAAATCACAAAATATCTAAAAAATATAATATCTTCCCCCAAAATGTTATAAAATTTGCTGATGTGTAATGATACATATTTTCAGTCACATGTGAAGATATTTACCTTGTATTACATAGTAGACATCCATGAAGGTTAGAATCCACTTCTTCCAAACTCCTGTTCATGTTGATATTTTTGATTTCTTCTCCCAAGTCACACATGTTCTTAATGGCATCTAGAATGCTGAATTCTTCCAAGAAGGTTTTCAATTTACTTGGCCCAGAGGAATCACTATCTGTGGTGGCTATAGCCTTACAAAATATATTTCTTTAATAAGACTTGAAAGTAGAAATTACCACATGACCCATGTGCTGCAGAAAGTTGTGTTAGCAGTCATGAAAACAATATTAATTTTGTTGTACATCTCCATCAGAGCTTGTGTGTGACCATTGTCAATGAGCAGTAATATTTTGAAAGGAATCTTTTTTTCTCAATAGTGGGCCTAAAATATTCGGTAAACCATGTTGCAAACAGCTGCGCTGTCATCCAGGTTTTATTCTTCCATTTTTAACGCACAGGCAGAGTAGAGTTAGCATAAATCTTAAGGGCCCTATGATTTTCAGAATGGTAAGTGAGCACTGGCTTGAACTTAAAGTCACCAACTGCATTAGCCCTTAACAAGAGACTCAGCTTGGGAGTGCCTGGGTGGCTCAGTAGGTTAAGTGTCCGACTTCAGCTCCAGTCATCATCTCCTGGTTTGTGGGTTTGAGTCCTGCATCGGGCTCTGTGCTGACACCTCAGAGCTTGAAACTTGCTTCGGATTCTTTGTCTCTCTCTCTACCCTCCCCCGTTCATGCTTGCTCCCTCTCTTTCTCTCTCAAAAATAAATAAACATTAAAAAAAATTAAAAAGAGAGTCCACTTGTCCTTTGAAGTTTTGAAGCCAAGCACTGATTTCTCTCTAGCTGCGAAAGTGCTAGATGGTATGTTCTTCCAACATAAGGTTGTTTCATTTACACTGAACACCTGTTGTTTATTATGGCCACCTTCTTTGGCGATCATAGCTGGATCTGCATAACTTGTTGCAGCTTCTACCTCAGCACCTGCTGCTTCATTTTGAACTTGTATGTTATGCAAGTGGCCGCTTTCTTTAAACCTCATGAACCCATTTCTACTGGCTTCAAACTTTTCTTCTACTGCTTCTCAGCCTTCGTAGAACTGAAGAGAGTTGGGGCCTTGCTCTGGATTCGGCTTTGACCTAAGGGAATGTAGTGGCTGGTTTGATCTACTAACCAGAACACTAAAACTTTCTCCATATCAGCAATAAGGGTGTTTTTCTTTCTTATCATTGGTGTGTTCACCGGAGTAACACTTTTGAAGAACTTACCTTTGTATTCACAGCTTGGCTAACTGGTGTAAGAGGTCTAGTTTTTGGCCTATCTTGGCTTTCAACATGGCTTCTTCACTAGGCTTAATCATCTCTAGTTTTTGATTTAAAGTGAAAGAAATGTGACTCTCCCTTTCACTTGAACACTGAAAGGGACCATTGTGGGGTTATTAATTGGCCTAATTTCAATATGGTTGTGTTTCAGGGAATAGGGAGACCCAAGGAGAGGGAGAGAGATGGGGAAACACCCAGTCAGAAGAACACTCAGAATACACACATTTATAAATTAAATCCACTGTCTTATATGGGTATGGTTCATGGGGCCCCCAAACAACAACAACAGTACATCAAAGATCGCTTATCACAGATCACCATGACAAATATAATAATAATGAAATTTTATTTGAAATACTGTGAGAATTACAAAAAGTGACACAAAGACATAAAGTTAGAGAAGGCTGTGGATAAAATGACAATGATAGACTTGCCTGATGGAGCACTGCCACAAAACTTCAGTTTGTAAAACAAAACAAAACAAAACAAAAAAAAACCCCCAGTATCTGTAAAGCAGAATAAAGCACATTCACTAAAGCAAGCCTGTATACCTCACAGAGTTGTCTAGAGTGTCAACTGATTACACCAGATAAACCATATTTCAACATATCAACCTTTCAGTTAAAAGAGCCAATAAATTTTCTCTTTTAAGCCAGATGGCATCAGGTGTCCTATCATTTGTGACTGAAGGAGTCTTAATGATTACATATTTTTAAGGAAAATGAGATTCCAAACTACATGATATTTAAAAGACCAATACATGGATACATATACACATAGCAACTAAAGTCAATGGTTGTTATTAGTCATCGTTAATAGTAGTTAAATTTGGACAGTAAGACGAATGACATTAAAATTTTGTATTTCTAATGTGTTCTTCAACAAATATGTTTTTATTGTGTAATGAAGGAAAAAGAAATATGACTCTTGAAACAACAGTAAGATACTTTTAGACACCATTTCTTTAAAACAGGTTTTTTACACTATTTGTAGATCAGACAGTTTGAGGATCTTTTCTCTCATGAAGGTATAAATATTTACTGACTGGATGCATATAAGCCCTTATGAATAAAGAAAGGGGAATCTGAAAGTATCTGGATGGATGATGACCTATCTCCTTATAGAGATGGGTAGAAGTAGATCCTACAGTTAAGACTAGACTTTCTCTTAAGATGCAAGTCTTACCAGTTTTAGCACATGAATGAAGGGTAATTTCTCCAAATTCTATAATATATAGCCATATACAAGTCATTACCAATCAACCACAACTGCCTTAAGCAAAAATGTACTAATGCTTCCATTTATTGTCTAGATTAAACAACCAACAGTCATCTGGCCAAGTACATTCCCAAGAAAATGGAAGAAATGTATTTTTTTTCTTAGAAAATATTTATTGTTTCTATTTTTCTTGGTACTTTCCAATATCATAAAAAATCAACCATGCTAAAAACAAGTCATTGTACCTGTGTGCCGAGTGCTTTATGTACATTATTTCAGCCCTTTAAAAAAATTTTTTTTAATGTTTATTTATTTTTGACAGAGACAGAGACAAAATGCAAGTGGGTTAGGGGCAGAGAGAGAGGGAGACGCAGAAGCAGAAGCAGGCTTCAGGTTCTGAGCTGTCAGTACAGAGCCTGACGCAGGGCTCAAACTCAAGGAGCTGTGAGATCATAACCTGAGCCGAAACTGACTGAGCCACCCAGGCGCCCCTGCTTTAGCCCTTTAATAGGTTTCAAATGGGGAAAGCCAAAGAAGAAACAATGACGGGGAGACTCAAAGAAGAGAAATACCTCGTGCAAAGTTATTCATCTAATATGTTGGGAACTTGGTATTTAACTCAAACCCACTTGATTCCCAAGCAGTTTCAGGACTACACTATCCTGCCTCTTGTCAGGCCATGTGAGCTTATGCTCTGCATTAAAAAAATGCTAGAATGCACAGTTGTAAGGGAATGAGAAATGATTGAAGTTATTTGATTTTTGCGATTTCTTCCCCTAAACCGGGTGGAGCTCAAACTCCCTTACCATCAGCAGGGATCACAGGCGGGACTGCAGCTCAAGGATCTGCAGCTCTAATGAGTCAGATGTCTGGGGTTGTGAGGCTGACACCAGGGCGATTTCCGGAGTTTCACTTCGTCCTCTCCATGACTACAAGAAATCAGAAAAACCAATAGGGATGCTGGCACAGAACTATGCTGAAGTTGCATGAGTAGTCATAATTTTTGTTCTATAAATAGTAAAATGAGAGAATGCTGATTTGTAATTAGATCTTATATTTCCTATTCCATGCTGGAAAAAGAGAAAATAGGTTATTTCCTCTCTCATATCAAGGTAATCTTATTTTCTCTCATCTTAAATTATGTTTAAATACTACAAGGCAGTAGTTAAACTTACTCTAAGTTAATTTTCTGTCGTTGTGAATTGCTTCTTGCATATACAAAATAAATACTAAAATCCATAAGTAAACCAATAAATGTCATATTCATCTTACACTCTGAATTGGGGTAAAGTAGTTATTTTAGAATGATGAGAGAGGCATAATCATGGACATTTTTTATTTACAAAAGATGGACAGAGAAGAGATGGGTCAGAGCACTCATGCTCAACTGCGTGATTTTAGAACAAAGCCATAATTAAAGTTAGGAAGGAGAGCCTGGAATCTAAAGTAATTGCTTATATTTAAAAAACAAACAAACAAACCCCAAACAGTAAGACTATGTCAGAGCTTAAAGGGTTAGATGATATAATTTTTAAAATATTTATTTATTTACTTATTTACTTGCTTATTTATTTACTTATTTATCTATTTATTATTTTAAAAGGGTTTGCCTTCCGTGTAAAGGGGTTATTTAGTTTGGATGCTGGGCTGCGGGTATCTCTTTTCTGAAGCGTCAAGTTTCTCTTTCCAGATGGTTTCTCCTCCCCTAACTCAAAAACAAAAAATTGCTAACAAAAAAAAAAATTGCTTTTATGGCTATTGATTTTGATTAATGGATACTGTCATGGAAAAACATTTTCTTTTTCTTGAGAAGAACACAGACCATTGTGATAGGGGAAAAGTTTAGGTTTAAAACCTTCATCTAATATTAACCAATTGGATTATAAAGAGGACCATGTCTAAGAGTTCTTTCCATGGTTTGAAAGGATTCAGCCTCAATGGTAAAATCTTAATTAAAAAAAATCTTTTTATTTCTTATCCATTCTGTGGCTAGAATACTATGGCTGGTAAAGAGAAACCTTGTGACTCAATGCCTAATTTCGATTCAGGAATATAATTAATGTTTCCAGGGTCCGTCTCTTGCCTGGTGGATGCCCCATGGGCTTCCAATGGCTAAGCATAGGGAACTAAGCAGGGGAAAATCATGTCTGCAAGCCAGCTGGGCTTCCCCTGTTACCCCTCTCTGGCTTGGCTAACCCCACTGCATCCCCGACCCCGCTGGTATCTGCTATCAAGCAGAGCCAGAGGAAATTGATGGAGACAGTGCCAATATCAGTGCCCCTGAGGGTTCCTCCTTTGCCAACATTAGCTGTAAAGAAGCTGGTCTCATTCACAGTTAAAGCTATTGATTTTTTCCCTCCCTCAGGCCAGCCCTGCATTATGCTCTTTCCAGGCTCTGAAGGGCTGTGTCTTTCACCAATATGTTTCTTTTAGAACATTCATTTACAGAATCAAAGAAGATGTCCCTTGGGTATTCTGTTATCTTGCCAGTCCTGACCTGAAATACAGCTGGAAAATGCAGGCAGCTTTGTAAATAACAAATCTGACCTTCATTACTTAGCACTTCTTTGCACGCTTCTTGTTCAAAAAGACTCTAAGAAAATCAGGAGATTGTGTTCATTCATTGGCCGCTTCTTCTCTGGGTACCTGTGTTTAAATCCCCTTCTGGTTGTGTGAAAATTATATTAATGGTTTCTATTTTCTCCTTTGTGGATATACTTTGTAATTGGTGGTATCTGTCTTGAATAATCTATTCATTCATTCATTTAATCCATATTTGCTTATTCAGGCAATTGATTCATTCATGCAACTCATTCATTCATTCATTCATTCAATACTTAACTTATTATCTACTTATCAACTTCATGCCAGACTTTGCTAGATGATGAAGCTTTTGTCTGGAACAAAGCAGACCTCATCCTTGTCCTCATGATGCTAACAGAGTAGTAAAGCAGATAGTATATGAAGAAACATGCTATGTGATATCAGGAAGACCAGAGTGTTTTAAAACATTATAGCAATTTAGGTAGGGGAATCTGCAGAAGTGACATTGAAGGTGACACAACTAGGTGTTGGGGTACTTGATCTCCACATGTCTTCTCTGTGATGACTAATTACAGGGAATAATGGGCACTGCACTGCAGGCAGGAGATGAATAAGAAGATTATTGCTCAAATGCAGGGGAGAAATGATAACTTACCTGGCACAGGAAGGACTTTTGGGAGTAATTGATGTTTTCCTTGTCTCATTTCATTAGCATAGAACAATATTATATATATATATATATATACACACACACACACATATATATGTTTATTTATTTATTTTTGAGAGAGACAGAGACAGCATGAATGGGGGAGGGGCAGAGAGAGAGAGAGAGAGAGAGAGAGAATCCCAAGAGGCTCCATGCTGCCAGTGCGGAGCCTGATGTGGGACTCAACCCCATGTAGTTGTGAGATCATGACCTGAGTCAAAACCAAGAGTCAGACGCTTAACCCACTGAGCCACACGGGTGCTCCTCAAATATTATATTTTTATTTGGAAGGATAGCACATTCCTTTATTTCAAAAGAACTGAAGTTTCTGCTTAATCTTTAAAATCAAAATAATGTAGGGGTGTCTGGGTGGTTCCGTCTGTTAAGCATCCGACTTCAGCTCAGGTCATGATCTCCCGGTTTGGTCTGTGAGTTCGAGCCCCATGTTGGACTCTGTGCTGACAGCTCAGAGCCTGGAGACTGCTTCAGATTCTGTGTCTCCTTCTCTCTCTGCCCGTACTCAGCTCATCCTCTGTCTCTCTCCCCAAAATAAATAAACATTAAAAAAATCAAAATAATATAGAGTAGGCAACAGAGTAAAATATAAATGACAAAGAGATAATATCCCATTCACTGACAAACTCTTTGCCAGTCTCCTGTTAGCAGTGAGGGTTAGTTTTCTTTCCTTACCTATTTCCTTGCATGCCTGTGTATGTGCATGAATGAATGCGTGTGTGTATGTGTGTAGATACATTCATGCATATATTACATAAAAGGAATTAATACTATTTATCTTATCATAAAATTACTTTTTAATTAATATAGATGTCTTTTCATATTAGCACACATAGATAAACCTTATTTTTAGTGGTTGAATAATATTGCATAAAACAGAGATCAAATTGCAATCATATTTTAATAATTCCACGGTATTCCTACTTTTTTTATAGTTTTGGTGTTTTACATTCAATTTTTTTAACTCATCCAAAAATACCTTTGTAAATTAAAGTGAGATTTGCTTATTTAAATTTATTTTCCCTCAAAGCATTCTGTTTTCCCAACCCTATTTATTGAATACTTCATCTTTTTCTTACCATGATTATGTACACATTCCCTCATAGACATTAATGTCCTTTGGAATCTATTTCTATTCCACTGGTATATTTATCTACTATTATGGCTGCTGCACCACACTGTTTTATTAAAGTTGTATAGTGCTTTGACATTCTATAAGCAAGAGAACTCAAGAGCAGTGGTTAGGATAGTAATCACTGGAACCAGACCAAATATCTCTCCAAATTCTGGAGTATAATAATGTATTTACTCTCAATACTGTTCAAGATCAGTATATTCTTATACCTGTATGGTACTATCATCAGTATACTGTAGTTCAGATTATGGTTAAAAATTGATTTTGTGTTGCTCTCAGTGACAGATGTGTAGTAAACTATTTTTAAGAAAAAAATATTGAAATTCTTTAAAGCACTATTCTTTTAAAAATTATCTACTTTCTTGTAAATAATCGACTTGGACATAATGGTGACCTTAATAAAGTTGTAAATAAAGATGTCTTAGATCACTTGGTGACTGTCCATAGCCACTGTGAAATAGCTCTACTGACCAAGTCCTTGGGTACTTAATGCAAATATCTTGAAGCGTGTTTTATAGTTATCAGCATAGACCAAGGGCAGTTCTTGAAGAAAGGGAGGAAGAGCAGGAACAAAACACATATTTTTGACTCCTATAAGAACAATAATACCTGCTATAGCCCTAAGTTGCCAGACAGAGGCTGGAGTAGAGAAAATAGGGTCCACCTGGAAAAATTACAGCTGACCCTGGGGACCAATAGTTACAGTCAGAATCAGTCCGCTAGAAAACACCATGAACAAAACCTCTTGAATAAACTGAAAGGAAACATTCATGAATATTGATATTGTGTTGCTGGAAATATGTTAGAAGGGAAAATATGGCAAAACTTGAGGCACTGATTCTGATTCTGATTCTGCAAGGAAGTCTGATCAAGGGACTGTATGTGCATAATGCCAGGTGGCAGGGGGATATCTGGAGGTATAATTTGAGCTGATAAGAGGAGATTGTTGATGCAAAATAACCAGAAAGTCAAATCTAGTTACTGTTTGGGGGCAACTTGAACTGAGAAACCCAAGAGAAGGATTTTTAAGACTAAAACACTGAACTCACAAAATGGTCTTGGAGTTCAGCAATATACTATTTAACAAGCAAGATCCCCATTTATACTAAAAATAGTAGGCACCCATCAACATAACACTACCCAATCACACAGACAATCCTGTGAAAATATTCTTCTATCAAGTTTCCTCCAGCTGTTTTCCCCCCATTGCTGCTGTTTCCATCTCTGTCTAGGCCTCGATGATGGCAACACTGGACTAATTACTTTCTCTCTATCAGCCTTTCCTCTTGTAATCCATCAACAGATGGATTTATCTTCTCCACAAACAGATTTATCTTCTTACATTGCACTCATCATCTTTAAAACCTTTAATGCTTTCTGGGGCGCCTGGGTGGCTCAGTCAGTTAGGTGTCTGACTTCTGCTCAGGTCATGATCTTGTGGCCTGTCTCCCTCTGTCTCTCAAAAATGAATAAATGTTAAAAAAGAATTTAAAAAAACACCTTTAATTGTTTCTAATTTTCTATAGAACAAAGACCAAATTCTTTATCTTGGCCATCCACAATTGGTTTCCCAACCACCACTCCAAGCTTGTATCACTGAGTACCATACATCACAGCACCTAGTGAAGCAAGCTACTCTACTCACTGCTCCCTGCTCACTCCTTGTCTACTCTTGCATTTGTGTTGGCATGTATGTGATGCCACAAAATCTGCCCCCTTCTTTTTATTTTCTTATTTTTTTATTTAAAAAAATTTTTTAAATGTTTATTTATTTTTGAGAGACAGAGAAAGAGCACAAGTGGGGTAGGGGCAGACAGAGAGCAGGAGACACAGAATCCAAAGCAGGGTCCAGGCTCTCAGCTATCAGCACAGAGCCCAATGTGGAGCTTGAACTCACCAACTGCAAGATCATGATCTGAGCCGAAGTCAAACACTTAACCGACTGAGCCATCCAGGTGCCCTCTTTTTATTTTTTTACTATTTTTTAAAGTTCATTTATTTATAGAGAGAGAGAGAGAGAGAGAGCAAGAGAGGAGGGGCAGAGAGAGAGAGAGAGAGAGAGAGAGAATCCCAAGCAGACTCCGTGCTGTCAGCACAGAGCCCAACATGGAGCTCAGTCTCACAAACAGTGAGATTATGACCTGAGCCAAAATCAAGAGTAAGATGCTTAACTGAGCTACCCAGGTGCCCCATCCCACCCTTTAAAAAAAATCTAAATCCTTTCCTCAAGGTCCAATTCATATTCCTGCCGCCTTCCATAATTTCTCCAGTATCAACAACCACTCCTTCTGAACTGTTTTAACAACCATTAATCAAGTTGCTGGATAATACTAATTCTTGGGATGTTTTTAAATGTTGAGAGGTGGAAAGGGGCAGGGACTATGACCTTTCAAATTGCAAGCGGTTTTCTGTCTCTATAGGTAAAGACTCCAGTCGATTTTTGTGGAATATAGTCTTGGTGTGACAATCATTAGTTTTGGTCAAATATTCCAGATCTGTCTTCTGGCCACACTGTGGGACTAGACATCTCTCCTTTCTTGAAGTTAGGTGTGGGCACATGATTTGCTTTGCCCAGTGAATTGTGAATTTAAGTGATATGTGACCCTTAGTTTTAATCATTAAATCAATGTACAATTTTCAAAATTCTTTCCCTTTACCTCAACAACGAGCAATATACTTAGTAGCAGTTGCAACTTCAATCTGATTTTAGGGTATAATATAAAGGAGAGTCCCTCAAATCACCAAATCACCTCTCCTTGGTGGACCAGAGCCCATAAACTCGTGATTAACACAGAGCAAACCCATGATTAATAGATAGCGTGAGCATGAAATTAATCTTTGATTTTTTTCCAGTTTATTTATTTATTTTGAGAGAGAGAGAGAGAGAGAAGGTGCACTCAAGCAAGGGAGGGGGAGGGACAGAGGGTGAGACAGAATGCCAAACAGGCTTCTTGCTGTCAGCACTGAGCCCAACTCAGGGCTTGAACTCACGAACCCCAAGATAATGACCTGAGCCAAAATCAAGAGTCTGATGCTCCACCAACTGAGCCACCCAGGTGCCCCTTAATCTTTAATTTTTAAGCCAGGAAAATTTAGAGGATTTTTGTTATTTCTGCATTACTGCTACCCTATCCTGAATGATATACTTCCTTCCTCTAAGAAAATCTTCAAAATTCACCTTTAATTCCACAAATAAAGTGGTTGTCCATCCATTATTTGGAGGGAAACTATGAAAACATTATTTACTTAAATGCAGGCATTAAATTACTGATAGTTGAGCTCAACAGTTTCATTGAGAGTTTATAGCAGAAGACCAAGACTAGAAGGCATTCAAGAAGACATTTTAGGGGGCGCCTGGGTGGCTCAGTTGGTTAAGCGGTCCGACTTCAGCTCGGGTCATGATCTCACAGTCTGTGAGTTCAGGCCCCACGTTGGGCTCTGTGCTGCCAGCTCAGAGCCTGGACCCTGCTTCAGATTCTGTGTCTCCCCCTCTCTCTGCCCCTCCCCTGCTCATGCTCTGTCTCAAAAATAAATAAAAGCATTAAAAAAATTTTTTTTTAAAAAAGAAGGCATTTCAGGACTCTGGAATTGTGCAGTGATGCTCTTAAAATCAACAAAACAATGTGGCACATTATTGGGAAAGAGAAGCCATTTTCCTCATTTCCATAGCAATTAAAACTACTGTGGGGGCCCCTGGATGGCTCATTTGGTTAAGTGGCTGACCAACTTTGGCTCAGGCCATGATCCCACAGTTTGTGGGTTCGAGCCCTGCATCGGGCTCTGTGCTGACAGCTCAGATCCTGGATCCTGCTTCAGATTCTGTGTCTCTCTCTCTCTCTCTGCCCCTCTGCTGCTCACACTCTGTCTCTCTCTCTCTCTCAAAAATAAATAAACATTAAAAAAATAAGATCCAAAAATCAAAAACCAAAAACGCTATTGTGGCTTCCGAGGAGGGACTTTTGGAACATCAATAATACTGGCTATCCCATGAAGAGAATCAGCAGTGGGCTACTCAAGAGGCCCTTTTGGACACTTTGGAGAACAGTGACATTAGCAGAGAGAATTGTAGTCCCAGAAGATAATCAGAGCAGTTAGTTATTGGCTGAAGGTAAAAACTCATCCTAGCAGACAAATTCTTTTGTGAGCACAGGAGAAGTAATCCTTGGAGAATACCAGAAATAACTGGAGGATAATATGGGATTAGGAGTTTGAGTCAATGTCATTTGGACCATAAAGGAAAGTTGACCTCATTTACTACCAGATGATCCATGTTAGTTATATCACATGAGTATTATTTGTAAAGCTTATCATTTTTATTTGTTGGCTTATAATTATAGGTTTTCACTTGATACAAAAATCTCATCTTCACAAATGTATCATTAGCTCCTTGAAAGCAAGGACAATTTTTAACATAATAGGTGATTTATCAGTATTGATAATAAAGTTGTGGAAGAAGTTTATTTTGAGGAAAAAGATTATTTTATTTACATTTTGGGTAGAATTGAATGTATCTCTGGAGGTGGTAAGTGGGAAGCTGGAGCCCGGGTTGGAGGACTCGGTGGAAGATGCCCAGAGTGAAGAGAACAGAGGTTTTAGATGTGATCTCTAGTGAGGAGCTTGATGTCTGTAGTGAAGACGAGCCCAGTGAGGTAAATCAAGAATGCGAATTTCAATAACAGAAAAAAAATTTGGAGATAGTTTTGTCCAGTGGCTTCAAAACGGACCTGGAGAGCCCCTGCTGTAATTTCAACAAGATGTCAGATGCTTTATATATTTCCATGCAAGCGATTCCACTTTTGTTCGCTGTTAGTGGTCTCTCCAGTTGAATTCATTTGAAGAATCAGCCTGCTGCTAAGGTGAGATGGGCATAGACCTATGACTAGATTTATATAGTTTAACTCCCTTATTTTATGCAGGCCAAAATAGGTCAAGAGACGCTAAATGGTTACCCCAGGACATGTATCTGGTGAGTACAAAGGCCAAGGAATCAGATCTCCTGTTACCCCAGTTGCCTTTCACAGTTGTTCTTGCTGATTTTTATTCCTTATTTTTAACACGCATTACTTATTTATGAATGTCCCTTGAACGTCCCGTTTTACATACTTCTGCTTTAGCCGGACACTTTTCTAAAAAGTCTTTCAGAGATGGATGAAGTAGAGTAATGAGAAAGAAAGGATCCTGGTGTGGTTGGAAAAGTCTAGAGTCTTAGAATCCTACCCTAGATTTGGAAGTAGCTTGATTTGTCCTTTGTACAATATGTCAGTTCTCTTCATGGGAACTCTACTGAGAAAAAATCTTGCCTATGAAGGATGACTGGGAAAACCAACCTTCCATCTTGAACAATTGAGACTGTTTTCTAATTTGGTCTTTCGCTGAGCTTCATTTAATGACACTCTAACCATTTTCCTGAGAATATAGATACATACGCCAGGGGCCATACTTATGTTGAGCTTGCCCTTGATGGAATTTAAATGTTTTTTAAATTAGTTACTATTATTCACAAATCAATTGTGGTGCTGAATAGAAGCTGCCCTCTTTATACAGGAAATTAGCTCTGCAGTTTTCCACAGTCCTAACCCTCCCCTGTCCAAACGCATTGCCTTACATCTCATTTAATGATAACCTTTCTGAACACAAGGCATTCAAGATGGGCTCTCTGTGCTACTCCATAAACATACTAATGTTTGCCATTGAAACTCCATGGACTTAAGCACATGTTCACACTTTTAATTTCTTAATTGAGTATATTAAGTACCTGAAGAATGAAACCAGCCACTTTCAAATTCTAGTTTTGTGATTTATCAGAAATGAAGGGGATCCAGTGGAATACAAAAAGAGGAAGAAGTGTGTGAATTGTGAGGTTCAGGAGCAGTATGAAAAAAAAAAGAGATCCAATGAAATGTATGTATATAGGAAGCAACCTGAAATGGGAATTGTTTTTGTAGTGGGGAGGCGGCTTATTTACATTATCCAAGAGACAGAGTCGGATACAGCCCCCTCAAATGTAAAGTGAAGGACAGTCGTTGTGTGGGCTCTAAGAAGAATGTCCAGCTCTTGAGCCATGTCCAGACAGGGAGCCCTGCCTCGTTGGTGGCAGCAGCATCTTCAAGGGCAGATGGACGCTGCCTCTGTCAAGCCAGCTCTCTCACCTTATGGCAGCTCTCTAGGATGCAGTCTGGAAACACCATATGGGATATAGCCTTTCCCACATAATCCCATGAAAACTGTTTTACAGTAACACGTTATGAATATTTCATTTTTCTTCACAGATCCACTTCTAAGGTGTGGAATATTCCTTTTCTTCTTAATTTTTTCTCTTTCTTAGACCGTGGTTTAAATGGTTTTCACTTCGCTAAATGGATGTTTCTTTATCAAATTTAGGATGTTCATAGAGGGTTTGAAATTATTTACCATTGTGGTAATAAATAGGAATATGCTGACCTTTCTTACTATGCATATGCAATAGCAAACAACAAAGTAGATACTAATACATAAAACAATTGGTTTGACCTTTCTTTCTTTCTTTCTTTCTTCCTTCCTTCCTTCCTTCCTTCCTTCCTTCCTTCCCCTCTCTTTCTTTTCTTTCTTTTCTTTTCTTTTCTTTTCTTTTCTTTTCTTTTCTTTTCTTTCTCTTTCCTTCTTTCTTGGCCAGAATTGGTATATTTTTAAAAGTAAAGTTGTTTAAATTAATTTGGTGTTCTGGTTTCCTGGAAATGTGGTCTCTCTCTCTGAGCCAGCTTAAAGGGATCATCTTCAAAGCTTCTTTTCCATCCTATGATTTAATTTGTAAAATATTAAGCATCAGTCATTTGAGTTTATGTATGGTTTTAAAATCCACCTTTGTGGCTATTGCTTTGTCTCTTGATATTACAAGAATCATTCCATCCTCCTCGAGTGAGTGATAGCAGCTGGTTGACAGGACAGGGCATGTTGCAGACTGCGCCCCAAAAAGGGAGGGAAATACCATATCTAATTAAAGCAGCAGGGAATGTTTTTAGCAAGGCAAATTGTAATCCTTATTTGGAAACCAGCCAGGGCATTAGGGTTAACAACCCTGTTTGTGAAAAATAATAATAAAAAATATATGCCCACCATGGTTTTATAGATCACAGTGTCTGGGATGTCCAGGTTTACCTCTCATTTAATAAGCTTTCTTACATTCAATATCCCTAACACCTGCTGAACAATATGGCAACAATTTCGCAGCTACAGAAAGATGATGTTTGTTTCAAAACTAGTCAAGTACCTTATTTGTCCTAGATATTTTAACAAGAATTCTAACTATAATCTAGAGGGGAAAATCAGTTGGGCTTTTAAAGTAACATGGCCTAAAACAATTAAAAACAAGTTTCTTTTTAATGGACCCTTTCTTACTAGGTCAGAAGGCACAGGAATCAGTTCAGCTTCACCACTTTCTAGCCGTGTGACATCCAGTGAGCCACTTGGCCCATTTCTCTGTAAAATGAGGGTAACGATATTCATCTATTACTTTCTTTGAATAATAGTGGGGATCAGGTCCAGTGCCATCAAGCTTGTGAATACATATGACAAGCTGAAAGCAGCTTACTAGTGCAAACTATTGTTGTTATTCTGTTACCAGTTTATGCAGTCGCCATTTATATGGTAACGTTGGCAAGCATTGGTTGGAAGGGCTTACCTATGAATGGTAGGAAAATTTCTCAAGAACAGGTTTTATCCGTCAACCTAAACCTTCGATTTCATTCAATCCATCTGAAAGTACTCTGGGTATAGCCTATAGGTGATTTATTAGTTACGTATTAAATTGAATCTGTTTCAAAAGAGGAATCATATGGGATAGTGGGGAACTCAACAGGTTGAAACAACTGTTAATGGGGCAGACCACATGGAATCATAGGTGAAAATTTGGGGAGAAGTCAAAACACATAGGAAGAGTGTTTCAAGCTTCAACCAAGGGTTGAGTAAGCAAGTTCAAAGTGCAGCCTCTAAAATTCAGGCAAAATTACAAAAATGAACTACGGGCTATTATTTCCATGTTTGGAAATACCTAATACCCAGCCATTTCAGGCTGTGTCATAGTTGGCATAGGATCCATCCCAGAATTACTGTCTCATTTCTAGGAAGGTAAATTCTAGCTACAAGATGCTTCTCAAAATAAGAAAGATTCTGAAGCTAGTGGTAAAAACACTGTTTATACCTACATTTATACTACTTCTGGCTATATTAAAACAATACCTAAGAATACCTGCCACAGGTAAAAAAATACTTATTAGCTGTTCCACGTCTTTGTATTTGAGAATTCTTTGGATACTGACTTTGAGTTTTAGACAAAGAACTTCTTTACTTTAATTCAAACTTCATTTATAACTGCAAAGATTTTGATCCAAATGCCTATTTGCTATTTGGAAACAGTCATCTACCCAGTAATTAGGATAGAAAGAATGTTGGATCTATTATGATGTTGTTCTTGTTAAATTAATGTGTTGTGTTGGGAGAGAACTAAAAAAACCCAGAACCTCGGGAGTAACATGTTGGCCAGTTGAATTTAGGTGGTTTATCAAGAAGAGGTGCTTTTTTTTTGTGATTAGGTGGTGACCTGTGACCCCCTGAGTCATTTTCATTCAACAGAAGTCACAGTCCAGATGTGAGAGCATGGTGAGAACGAGGGCCAAGGGACTTGACCAAATACAGTCCAGAGTTTGCATATCTTTCCCTTTACTCCCATTCTCTGTTCTCCACCTAAAGTCTACAGCATTGGTGTTTTGACTCTGAATTGTCCTTCACAAGTACACCTGGAAGGCTCTGATCTTCTTTAGGGTCAGTGTCATTGACTATTTCTAGCAAACTCTCAGGCAGAAGGCTCATCTGGTATCAGTGTCATTCATGTGCAAAGTAGAAACTGAACTGAACACATTATCTTTGAGCTGAAATTGGTCTCTCCAACAGTACCAGCCTCTTTACAGGGTGGCATGCACTTGAAGGTTGGTTATTAGTTCCAAATGCTGCAGAAGCATCTGCTCTCGACTAGCTAGAAATCATGTTTAATAACAAGAAAATCTACTCCAGCCAAATCCCTGTTGGGAGGGCTCTCGCATGAACAAAAGGCCCCCACTTCCCCTGATTTCCATAACAGATGTAGTATCTGATGCATGACAGCTCAGCGCAGCCCCGCGCCATTATTCTCCTACATATCCATCTGCAAGAAACTGTGCTTTCATTTTATTAATTGCTCTGGTGGGCTACACGTTATTTTTTGTTGCCCAGAGAGTATTCTGTTTGTGCTTCATGCTACACTGGTCACAATAATAGTTATTTTTCTTAATGTTAAAGGTTATTAGCTTTCTTCCTTTACTTTGCTATGCATCTTCCATACCCAATAAACTATTAATGCCTCCCTAGGGGGTTGACAGTTTCACTTAAGTTGGTGTGGTCTGGTCCTCCCATCCCTGGTGCTGCTTCTTTGTCTTCTTATTGAACATTCTTGGGACAAGCCAGTTAGGGGGAAAGTCATTAGCAGGATCCTAAAGGCAGAATGCAATTCCTAATGACTTAAGAAAACAAAAACAAAAACAAAAAAAACAGAGCGTTAATTTTGACATTTGTGAATCCGCAGCCACTTTAAAATCACCTTACACACACACAACCACAGATAAAAGTATTTGCTACTTTGGAAAGACAAATGCTCTTAATTTGTAATTAGTCCTGTGTCAATGTTCTTCTTTTGATGGAACTTTAGGTAAATAGTGAGGTTTGCTGCCTAATGTCAGCAGCCAGCCAGCTCCAACACAGGCTAGTCATCATGCCATGTCACTTCATCACAGACTGCACCCTAAAAGCTGCTGCATTGATGGGGCACAGGGAAGGAGGGAGAAATTGGTCAAGTGATTAGAGATGAAAAGAGTAAAGAAAAGATAGAACAACAAGGAGAAATCCTAAGTGTAAAATTGTAATAATATATAATCTCCACATTTTCCTTTCTGGTAGAAAGTTGGTTGATTTGTTTTATTATTTTTTTTTTAAATAAAGCTTTAATGTTTTAAAATGATGTTTAGAATTTAAAACATCATAACTTGAGAGAAGGATGTTGAATCTGATACTGAGTCGAAAATAGCACAAGTGAAGCTTCTGCTCACAGTGTTAAAAGAAGTATAGGTACGACTACAGCTGACCAAGGGCAAAGCCACCACAACAAGTATATGTGAAACTGCCAAGGTCAAGCACATTTACATATAATTTGCATGTTTGTGTTAGCTGGTCATATAGAACTTAAACAAGGGACAGCAGGATAAATGAACTGTCTCTATTACCAGAATCTCCTGAGTGGACCATCAAAACATCAGAGCAGAACTGAAATATCCCAGACAGTATTTGATAGTATAAGTGAAAGATATATAGAGAAAAAAATGTGTGTTTATATTAATCCATTTCTTTTATGGTGCTAAATATTTTTGCCTACTGACTCTAAAAAAGAAAAAGAAAAAAACAATCAGAACAAAGACAGCAGCAAAAGCCATAACACGTTTACCTAAAAGTACCAAGTCACTGGAGATTTCTCAAGATCTTTATTTCTTTTTGGACCTGATACATTCTTACAAACCCACTGATGAATCTTGTTTTTTACAAAATGTAATGGCGCACCTGGATGGCTCAGTCAGTTAAGCATCCAACTTCTGCTCAGGTCATGATCTCATGGTTTGTGGGTTCAAGCTCCACATTGGACTCTATGCTGACAGCTCAGAGCCTGCTTCGGATTCTGTGTCCCTGTCTCTCTGCCCCTCTCCCACTGGACTCTGTCTATCTCTCTCTCAAAAATAAATAAACATTAAAAAAAATTTTAAAGATGTAATTATAATAATGATCCTTCTATCACCCATGTTACAGGCTAATGCTTTTGTTTTAGACATTTTTGCATAGGGTTATGTTTTGAAGGACCTAACTTGAAACAAGTCTGCATGAGTGAAAACCATAAAATATGAAAGCATGCTATGACCATATACAGTACTTCGCTTTTTGTTGAGTATGTCTTGAAAGGTGCCCCCAAATGCTAATACCAAAAGAGAACATACTTATTATAGTTTGACAAATATTATTTAATACAAGCTCAATAAATTAATTTTTTAAAATAGGCTTTCTTTTGTATTGCATTAGATAACTCACGAGAAGGAAAGATGTGATTTATAGCTGGTAAGGAGAAGACTGTCAGTGCTCTGCATCCTGTCCCTGACTTTACCCCCGTACATTTCTCAACTCAGCTTCTTAATGAGGAGGGCAATTTATCCCTCAGCCCCGGTCACGAAAGCTGGAGTCGCAGCTGGCAGCCACGAGTACTAATCGAAATAGCCCTTTGTGGGATTTTACTTCTTGAAGTCTATGATGGTCGCATGGACTTCTGTTATTTTCCTTCTGCTTTCCAGTCTAACTTTACCTGCCGCACACAATAAGGCTAATCCTCAGTGAGCATTCTAGTCCAGAAAGAGACATTAGGGAGACTTTTACTCCTTCCCTACCTTTCACTGATGAGGATAAAGAGTGTCAAAGCATTCATTACATAAGTTGTTTAGAGACAATATGAGTCTAAGATTCTGTTACTGGTTAGAAAAAAAAATTATGATAATCTAATTCCCAGGATAATAAATATGGTACCATACATGTATAAGCTTTTCAAAAACACTCAACACACTCCCATGTAGTATGTTTAATATTCTTATCAACTGCAAACTTTCAAAGAGATTTGGTGGGCATTATTATCTCAATTGGCCATGATAAAGATAGAGGAAGTGTGTTGGGGCAATTAGCAGAAATTCAGGCACAATGGAAGAGTGAGAAAGAGGTGGCGAGAAGTCTATATAAACATACTCTGGAAAGCACTTACTCGCTCCTCACTATGTGCCAGACACCATGGCTCTAAAGATGAAAGGCATAGTTCTCATTCTTCAGGATCTGGTGGTCTAACTGGGCAGTGGGGTGTGAAAGGCAATACTCACAGCATAGCTATATAGGATGCTTTGGGAGCAGAGGGAGGGAATGGAAATATGTGCCTGCAAAAAACAAACCAACTTGGAGAGGACAGGATCATTTCTTCCTGGGCTCTTACAGGTGAATTTGAGTTTGGGTTCCCCAGCTAGGCAGAGATAAGGGCATTTGTCATGAGGAACATCACATACAGAAGTGGGTATTGGGGCTCAGGAGGTGATGGGCACCTCATGAAGCGGTTCATGGGGGTGTTTCCAAAAATGCCTTTGACTGCTCTCTGCTCTGCACTTTTTATCATAGACAATGGATAGTTACCAAGAAATGCTTGGTAACATGTACATTAGAGGAAGTATAGTGAGAACACAGCAATAAATAGACCCAGTAAGTTGGAGGAAATAGAAGAACTAAAACAGTGTAATAATATAAAGAATGGGGTCATTTGTACAAAACCCTTGCCAGCAGCAATGGTATAGGTGTATCCTATGAGGAAAAGTGATCCACAAGACCAGTAGCATTTCATTAAGCTTGGGTTAGTTTATGACACACTCCCAGATTCATCTTTGTTTGTTTGTTTTTTTTTTCCCTTCCCCTCTAACACAAGGAGTGTCTAAACCTGTGGCTAATGATGATCTATGTCTTGTTCCAAAAAGACCTGAATAACAAGTAGCTGGCTTTGGGGCCAATAGCAGTGCTTTGCTCCAGGAGGGAGAGGAGGTGAATAAGAGCGAATCAGCAGCCCGCTGAAAAGGCTGAAGAAAGAGAATGAGTTTGCAATATTCAGATGCACAGGGAAAAAGTTTCTCCCTCACTTTTCAAAGTAGTACGAGCTCCTACTTACCCACCCGCGCTTCCCCCTCACCACTGGAAAATCCTGGCTTGATAATGCTCCGCCACTTTTCAAAGGCAGCATAAGACTAGTTCACTTCTGTCAGGTTCTCCCAAACTCACAAAGATCTTTGGAATGAAAATGAAAACTGCATCTCATTAAGTGGATATAAGGCAATTCAAACAGTCAGAAGAAGGAAACTGGGACAGGCACTACATAAATTAATATTATGAAAGGAGGAAATTTCCCTGTTCCGCTGTTAAACAGCATTGTGGATTTGCATAGAAAATCCGGTGTTGGAGTCTTTTAAGTTTTAGCAGCACTGTTTCTTCTCCACACCATTGTCTTTTTACTAGAAAAGGAGGCGAGAAAAACCTGAGGAGGCCATTTTGGGGGTGCCTAGAGGTGGGGTGTGCTTGAAAAGGAAACGTAAAAGGGCTTAACTCCATTCATTTGGCCCTTTCATTTTGCTCTAAATGAAACACAGCGTTGATGCCAGTGCCCAGGCCAGGGGAGCTGGCAGAGGGACTCCGCACTGCGAGGCAGCTGAAGCCTTTCACGGTGACAGCTTTTCTCCCAATGTGTCCCGGTAGGAGTTTGAGTTGACAGACAACAAAGGATGGGGAGGGGAGGGATTGGACAAATGAGCCAGACAACCACTACCCCTCTGTCTATAACAGAGCCCTGGCTAGTGGACAAAGAGAACCAGTCTACTCTGGGAAAGTGTACCCCCACCCCTCGGGTTATCTTTAGTGACAGGAACTCAGGGGTGAGGCACTGAGCATTATCCCCCTGTGGGTTGGCCATTTGGGGGGCTTGGGAAAACGAAAAATTCCCTGCCGTTGGGTCTAGTGGCAGGAAGAAAGTCTTTGTAAGAACTTGTTGAAACACTACAAGGATGAAAACTTGTTTCTTAAAACTGTGAGCAGAGGCTATGAAAACTGTCTTTCCCACCACCCACACACTGTCTGGCACCCAGTGGGTACTCCAGTGAGCCATGTTGAAATCAAATGAAAAAAATAAAAATAGGTGCTAGTATTTGGGATATTACCCAATGCCTGAGACCAACCCATGCTTCCACCTGTACGGAGCCTTTGTGTGATTTTTTTTTTTTTTTGGAATTCTCCCTGTTCTGGAAAGAGTTGGGTGGCGTGTTCATATTTTGCAAGGAAAGAGCATGAAAACTCATTTTTATTTGTGCTTCTTCTGTTACAGGCCTGGAAATATCTGATGATATTTTGAGTATCAGACCATCAGTGGTATCAACCGCAAAACCTTACAATAGATTTTTATGTTATTTTTGATAAGCACATCTCTGAGGACTATTCCACGTGTGGGTGGATTCATTAAGCAGAGCCTGTGAAAGTGGTCATAAAGCAATTCTGACAAAGCCAACAAGTGCATTTCTTCTTTGCTTTGCCTCCTGTCAGCGTGTGTTTATATGTTATGACAGAGAAAGGACCAGAGCAATTCTGCATTGAATGGTATTACAGCAACGCTACCAAATAAAAACATGATTCCGGGTATGGCTAGAGAATAGGTCTCCGGAGAAATGTAAAGGCTCAGTTTATAGATAAATTAACAAACAAGATGATTTGTCTGGATGGAAAGGGATGAAGTGAAACCCGAGTGGTTGAGATAAGGTGCCCCAAAAGGAGGGCTCACACATGCTAGCGTCCCAAGCAACTTGATAAGTATTCCAGATTGTTCTTTTGTGAAATCCCTCCATGGGAGGAATAAATGATGTATGAAATAAAGATGCCCCGGCTCCACAGGGAACACAGAGAGGACGCTTCAAGCTATAATGTGTGGTTTCTGATGGGTTTTGGCTGTGACCCCCGGGCACAATTTCTATTCAGCTGCGTGTAGCCAAACAGCTCCAGCAACTCTGAACACCAGAACCCACACACCCTCTTCTTCTCCTGCCAGAAAAACACTCTCTCCCCCAAGTTTGCTTGCAAATATCTTTCATCACAGACACTTCACCACCTCAGCACCCCAACAGCCGGCTGTAGTGGTGACACCTCGTAATTATAGCTACCCAGCAAGAAGTATTGCAAAATCTGGTGATAAATCACTTGAATTCTGTGAAATTACTGTCACCAGTATATCCAAAGCTTCTGTGTGAGGGAGAACTGCAGGTGTGCAGGCCCACTAGGGCATTCAAACATGATTTTTTTTTTTTTACTCCAACTTCTGTAATCCAGGTGGGATTGCATTTCTGTGATAGGAAATTCATGTCCATCCAAGCAGCACTGAAGTCAGGATAGGAAGGCTAGCATTGTAAACAGCGAAATGGGACTACCTCAATGGTGGATTATGGTGAGAAATTATGAGTTCTAAGAAGCTCTAATCGTTAGTTGCCAAGCATGCTTCTGGGACATCTGTCCTTAAACATACTTGATATATGTTAAGACATTAAGAAGAACATTAGTTTAAGTAATGAAATAATAATTTAAAAGATAGCACATTAAAGCAAAACACACAAACACATAGAAATATATGGGAGACAATCCAAGTTACATTTGGAAGGTTCACTTTTGGGGATTTTATGCTATCATCGTTGTTCCTATCCACCAGTGAAAATAAGTAAACAGTTGGTGCCATGGATCTGTCAAGGTATCTAAGTATGGATGGCTTTTGTGTGCCCATATCCCACCTTCTATAGTCTGAATGTTTCCCCCAAATTCATGTCAAAACCTAATCTCCAATGTGATGATACTAAGAAGTGGGGCATTTGAGTGGTGATCAGGTCACAAGGGTGGAACCTCATGACTGGGATTTGTGCCCTTACAAAAAAGGCCCAGAAAAGCTCCCTTCCCCTTCTGCTTTGTGAGGTTGTAGTGGAAAGACTCCCATCTGTGAGGAAGTGGGCTCGCACCAGACACAGAATCTGCCAACACCATGTTCTTGGGCTTCCAGCCTCCACAACTGTGAGAAGTCAATGCTTGTTGTTAAGTCACCCAGGCTGTGGTATTTTTGTCACGGCAGTCCGAACAGATTAAGATGCTGCCCCACCATTATTTCTTCCTTTGGCCACCGTCATTTCTTCCTTTTGAGAGCCACCCCATCTAATGTGACTGAAGGTACTCGGTTGACCCAAGCTGATCCTGTTGTAGTATCCAGTCCTCTTGACCCTAACTCCCACTGGGTCATTTAGAGTCCTACCCTGGATTCTTTAACTTGGAACGATAGAGCATGTGAATCAAATTCCACTGAAGGCAAACTTTGTGGGATTAAGCTCTGAAGCTCTGAAATTTCCTGTCATGTGGAGGAAGGCAGACTGCTGGGAGGGGAAATAGCAGTGATCTGCACAGAGAGGCAGAGGTATAAGACAGACTACTCTCTCTTGGCCTGCTCTAGATTAGGGTTGCCAAAGTGAGCAAATGAAAATACAGGATAAAGCTCAGTTAAAATTTGAATATCAGACAAACTAGTAATACTTTTTTAGTATAAGCATGTTTCATGTAATATTTATTATTTTCTTTTACCACAAACACTTCTCTACCTCATTACCTTGACAGCGGGCTATGATGGTGATACTCCTTTAAAAAAATTTTTTTAATGTTTATTTATTTTTCAGAGAGAGAGAGAGAGAGAGAGAGAAAGAGAGAGAGAGAGCGTGAGCAGGAGGGGACAGAGAGTGAGGGAGACACAGAATCTGAAGCAGATTCCAGGCTCCAAGCTGTTAGCACAGAGCCCAACACGGAGCTCAAACTCATGAACTGTGAGATCATGACTTGAGCCGAGGTCAGATGCTCAACTGACTGAGCCACCCAGGCACCCCATGATGGTGATACTTCTAATTACACCTCAAAATTTAAACTTAACTGGCATCCTGTGTTTTATCTGGCAACCCAACTACAGATATATTGCTTCCTCACTGTGCATTGACATTCCAGACACTCTCTTACTCTAGGGACTATGCCCAAGATGTTCTGTCAGGATTATTCTTCCCCTAGATATCCACCTGGCTATCTTAATCCCCTTCAAGTATTTGCTCACGTTTCAATGTTTTCTTCTCAGTGAGGGGAATACTGTCCTAAATTTCACAGTGACCAACCATACTCCTACTCCTCATCACCCTTACTGTGTTCTAAATTTTCTTTTCCTGTGAGATATCACTAAAACATACTCATTTATTATTTGTCTCCCTCTGCTAGAATGTAAACTCCATGGTGGTGGGGATCTGGTATATCCCAAATTCCCAAAGTGCTTGACACAGAATAGGTATAACATAAACAATTGTTGAATGAATGACAGAGAATTCACTCTCTTTCTGAGACCTATTTATGTTATTTAAATTACTTGAGCCTGTAACTTTCATTTTGCCTGAATTTTTTCACATGCCAAATTTTTTGCAACCAAAAGACTCCTGGCTTATATGAAGCTTTTCCAGAAGTGGAGAGTGAGTACTTTCTCCCTCAGGCTCCTCATTCATCAATTCACTCATTCATTCATTCATTCATTCGGCTAGACATCCATCAAGTGCCCTTGTATTATAGACACTGTGCTAAGCATTGGTGATAAATAGAAGAATTAGACTCACATCTTGCTCTTAAAGCATTCACAACATAAAATAGGACGCGGGACAAATTATTTATAATCTATGGGCTTCAGTTTCCCTGTCTATAAACTGAAATGGTGCTCACTCACTTCCAGGGTTTTGTTATACAGATGAAATGAGGGGACAGAGGAGTAGTGCTTAGCCTATATTCCATAAAAAGCAGCTACTATTATTAATACTAGTAGCACAGGCAGAACTGTCACACTGACAACTCGCGTATTCTATAATGTGAATGGTGTTTTCTGGAGTTGGAGGGGAAAACACTTGCATGGCCATATGTGGCAATCTGAGGTAGAAAAGAGACTTGTCAATCAATAACTTAAGATATACTGTATTAGACACAATAACAAAACTATGTACAAAATGCAAAAAGAGCATACACAAGGAAGTGATTGACTCCTGGGAACACCAAAGGACAAATGGGTTTCTAATTACAAGGACGACAGATGTCAAAGGCAGCAGAATGACAGTAAGTTGTCTGATATTGCCAGAGCAATGACTGATGGTAGAGAGAGATAGCAGCCAAGACATAGGCAGGAAGCAACTCATAAGGGATATTTTATGTTATACAAAGAATCTGGGACTTTGGAAACGGGGGAGATGCCACCAGATCTGTGCTTTCAGAGTGCAGTGAGGCAGAGGCTTGGGAAGGTGAGCAGTGGGTATCAGGATGGACACGCCATGTGGGTCTGATCAGGTTTCATGAGCTGAGAACTCCCTGATGCTACCTGTTTGTTTTCTTCTGATTTACCTCTGCTCCTCGACAAGACTCTCAAAGTATTTGTGTTATGCCTCATCCACTTTCTCTTCTGATAAAGACAGATCAAGCTGACCACACTGGGACACTTTTCCTAGCTGCACAGCAATAGCAGTTGATAGTTCGTTCCCTGCTGAATTGGGCTGTGAGTGCATCTAGGGTAACCTCTTGGCACACACAAACTGAAACCAGGTAATCTTACACTGAGAGCAAACTCCCCGCCCCTACCCACTCCCCATTCTTATGGGTGACCAGCTCACTTTTGGGTTGTGCTTCTAGGGAATAAATAAAGCTCTGTGCATATAATTTTCTTCTTCCTTCCCCTCTTTTTTTTTTTTTTTTTTTTGGAGATCATTTGTGGACATTATAAATGGAAGTTTTCTTCAGGGCAAGAGCTGTCCCTACCAGAGATCAGCTACCGTATGACCATTTCAAAGACAAGACTAAAGAGCAAAGGCAAAGAATGTTTAATTTGGCTTTACTTTTCCCAGAATAAAGGCAGGTACAAGACCATGGGTCTGCTTTGCTTTTGAACAAAAGTTTTAAACTAATTTTTTGCTCCCCCACCAAAATGTACTCCCTCAAAATAACTAGAAAACAAGAGTTGATAGATGTTAACATGGAAAGAGAGGAAGATGAAAAGAAATAAAAAGAGCAAGTAAATATCTACACTATACTCAAAGGCTGGACAACTATAATTATTTTGTTAATCTTTGCTTTCTTACATAACTGGGAAATTACATTTCCAGCTCCCTTATGATTTAAAATAAACAAAAATAACAGAACAACAAAAACAAAAAAACCCGTGTCAGATTTGCATTCCTAGGTTTTGGGCTAATAACTGCTATCTTTTTCTGAGCAACCCGTTCTTATGTCAGGTTTAAATGGTCTTAAGTAACTTGAGACTGAACATTTTACACACACACATAACAGAAGGAAACTTTTGAAGCCTTTGTATACTCATCAAAACCATATTCTATAGAAGTATGTGGAGCCAGAGCACGAATGCATTTTTTTTCAATTCCCTCAAGAGAAATTGGAGAATGATTTCAGTGACATGGTAAATCATACTGAACGATGTACCAAGAAAGGTTGCAGTTCTTAATTTTCAGAATATTGGAAAAAATAAACATTTGAAAGTGAATATAAAAGATTTCAGATAACGAAATGAACAGTCATTCATTTAAGAAATATTTAATGTGCCAGATACTTTTCTGGGCTCTGCAGAATTGAGAAAAATTAAAAAGATGCTGACCTCAAAGTGGTTAAATTTTAGTGAGCATTTAGCTCAAATGTAAATAGGATTTAGGGGGAAAGAAAAAGGAAAGTTGATACTTCCCAAGTGACTGCTATGATTCAAGCAATATATTGCTTTCTTTTAGTTACCTTCTGTTTTCAGTTCCAACAACTGCCCATGGTATAGATGTGTGAGGAGTCATATTTTTACAGATGAAGACATTTACTAAAGTGACATAGGGCTTCTTCATATAGAAATATTATCAACTTGCATCTAGAAAGTGAAATTGGGGGAGGGGGATTAATTTTTTTTAAGAAAACAGACCAAGGGTTGAATCTTCTGGGGAAATGTTTTCCAAACTCTTTCAGATATAATACATGTGGAAAATGATAGTATTTGTATAGCATTTAGAGTAAATTGAAGAGTCTTCTCTTACCCTGAAGGAACAAACCTCCTCAATACCCTGTTAGTGCCCCCTTTGTCTTGTAGAGCTGAGGAGATAAAAATTTGGGGAAGCTTATAGTCCATGCAGAGAAGGTATACCAGTTGGCTTTGCCTAAAGAACACTCAAACAGTTAGCGACATTCAACTCTGAGTAAATAAATAAAATAAATCCAAGAAGGGGCATTTGCAATGACCAGAAAGATTATTTATCAGGAATGTGCTTAACAGGAAAACAAAACTATTGTTTCTAAATTCTAACATACAAAAATGAATGAGATGAAAGAAAGCACTGTGGCTTCAATTCCTTGTCTGTGCTCTTTTCTTACATATTTTTTAAAACAAAGGCAAAAAATCTAGACAAATTTTAATATGTGTTTTTTTTTAAGAGCAAAATCTGCATAGAGAGTAGAACAAAGAAATATTTTCCACTGAACTGAGTCCTCACCAGCATGGTGTCAGTGTTTTTCTCATATTGTAACTTTTCATGTTCTTCCTCCTTCCTATTGATTGCACAGCATGAATTTAATATTGATAAATCTTGCCTGTTGGAACCACCATATTGCTTCTTCCATTCCAAAATGGGTTTTCACCTTACATTTATACAATGTTATATTGTAATCATCTCTCAATAAACCTGGAAGTGAGGAGCATATTTTGTCAGTATTTCAGTAAAATATTTCAAAATGCGACCCTTACAATGTAAGCTCTGGACATTAAGAACATTTAGATATGAAGAATGTCTCATTTTCTGATGATTTTAATAAAAAGTTAATTTTGGGGGGCGCCTGGGTGGCGCAGTCGGTTAAGCGTCCGACTTCAGCCAGGTCACGATCTCGCGGTCCGTGAGTTCGAGCCCCGCGTCGGGCTCTGGGCTGATGGCTCAGAGCCTGGAGCCTGTTTCCGATTCTGTGTCTCCCTCTCTCTCTGCCCCTCCCCCGTTCATGCTCTGTCTCTCTCTGTCCCAAAAATAAATAAACGTTGAAAAAAAAAAAGTTAATTTTGGTTAAAAAATAAACATCAATTTTTATTAACACCTGTCAGCAAAAAGATTTCCGTCAAGATGAGTACAGTTATGTGGACTCATTTATATGCTTGCCAATGTTGCCACATAGTATCATAGAAAGGCCTGGAACCAGGTTGACTCCTGACCATGCCGCTTGAGTTACTTAACTACCTTTAGCCTCAGTTGTCTTATCTGTAAAGTGGAAATCTACTTTAGAAAATATAGAATGTAGCAGTTGGCACACTATAGATGTTCAATAAGTGTTACTGCTCTCCAACCGGTAGTTTCCATTCCCTGGGCTCTGAGAAGCAGAGAAAACTAGGGCACGCCCTCAGGTGCTGACAGTGACACTTAGGTGCCTCAGGCAAATCCCTGTAAAGGCCTTCTATCAGCGACTTGACATAGGCTCCATCAACTCATTTATTTCAAGCAACCAATTCTGTATCACTCTGAGTCCCTAATTTTTCTTGTTAACATTTTGTAGTTTGGTCATAATTGAGGGTTTTCCAACACATGCTTACCATGCATTTTGTAATTCGGCAGAATCTATGAAACATATCCCAATTCATGACAATTTCCTCTATCAAAGATTTGGCTTGAGGAGGTTAAATCTCCTGACTATCAGATAACTTACAAATCAGACATCTGGGAGGGGAACTTATACATATTGAAACTTTACTCAACTTAGTAGTGAAATAGCTCAATAAAAATGAATAAACAAAAACCATTTACCTGTAGACTTGGTTGACCAACAAGTAACACGGAGCTACAGAATTGAGAAACATGTTGGCAGTTAGACAAAACAGAGCTGGTTTTGAGGCTAGAGAGAACATTTCAGCAAGAACCTTAGCTGATTAAAGCAAATTCCTGCTTAGAGAGCTATTGAGAATCTGAGATTGTGAGGTTTTTGTCTCCGTTTCATTTTTAATTTTAGAGTTTGGCTCTCTCTAAGATATTTAGTTGCTTACTCCTTAGTTTAGTCAGGATTAGCTAAATTGTGCTGGAGTAAAAAACGATCCCATCTAGAAGCTCAAAAAACAAGTTGATTTATCATTCATGCTACATGGTTGACATTGGTCCACTGACATGCTGCTCCATAGTTGCTCAGGAAGCCTGGTGGACAGAAGCTTCACCATCTTGTAGCAGAGTCTTCTTCAGTCATAAGAGAGGAAAAAAGAGAAATTAGAGAAACAACCACTGGCTTTTTATTGCCTTAGACTGGAAGTAGTAATAAGTCATTTCTGTACACAGTTTTTCAAGCAAAACTAGTCAAATGGCTCAGTTTAACTGTAAGGAGACAAAGGGAGAGAAACAAATTGAATATTGGTAAACATTACCTTTGTTCTTATTTTTCTTGTATTGGCAATTTTTAAATTAGTTCACTAAGATTCGGCATTTGTTTCCAGGCAAAAGAAACCTATTTTTCCCCTCAGTCATCAGCATTTATAATTAAACAACTAAATTTACTCTTTCCTAAAAGATACGAGGCTTTCTCATTGGCTCTGTTTTATAATGCAATCCAAAATTTTCTGAGCTTCCCATTTAACGAGAACTTTGAATCATATTCATTGAAGACCAACTTACCCACTTTGTAGAGTTTGCTTCTCTGAAAAAATTCAGTTTTCATTTACATAGCGACAAGTTAACTGGCAGCCTGATTGCATGGTTCACTAGGCCTGTGAGAGGGCTGTCACGAACGCCCAAATCCCAAAGCAAGTGTCTAATAATTTTGTTTCCCTCCACTACCTTCAGCAGCAGAGGAAAAAGGAGAGAAACACCTGTTCCTCTGCATCCCAAAGGAATTCACATATAATATATATTTTATAAATGTTACCTGAAGGAGTAATATGCTACTAAGAAGGTTGCCCTGAGGCATCTGGGTGACTCAGTTGATTAGGTGTCCCACTTCAGTTCAGGTCATAATCTCTTGGTTCCTGAGTTTGAGTCCCACATCAGCTGTGCTGACAACTCAGAGCCTGGAGCTGGCTTTGGATTCTGTCTCCCTCTTTCTCTACCCCTCCCCCAGTTGTGCTCTGTGTTTGTCTCAAAAAAATAAATAAACGTTAAAAAAAAAAGGTTGCACTTATGTAAATCATCTTTTATGAAATGATAGTACTTAGGAAATACAATTTAGCTGTGACCAAGTCCCAGATACATACCTATACCATCAATTAACAGATTTTAGCTGTGGAAATGCAAGAATGTGAGTGTTACATGCGTGTGCACGTGTGTGTGTTAGATGCGTGTGCATATGTGTGTGTTAGAGATACACCAAGGACTGATCTCCAGGGTTCTCTATGCATCCATGTCAGATTACTTGTAGTTCTGAAATTCCCAAATCTAGTCAATTGCCAAATTTTACTACTATTCTCCTCTTTGTACTTATTCTTTCTGGCTTTCTTTCTTTTTTCCTCTTCTCTGCCATCTCTCTTTTCCACTTCTCCCCCTTCTCTTTTCCTTGGATATTTATTTGCTACCTTACAGAGTAAATTCCATTGGTGGGATGGCAGTGTATTTGCGTGACCTGATGACCAATATCTTCAGTCTGCATATCAGACTTCTAGATAAAATAGGAAAGTGTCAGCGGCCTCTTCTGCTGACCTCTTCTAGGCATTGTGGTGAAGAAGCTTTGGCATTATTTTTGATCAAGGCTGTGTGACAGATACTGCAAATTGGCTCCTAGTATGCAGACTCCCTTTCTTCCATAATGATAGAACAGACAAATTTAGCTGGGATCATGGCCAACAATCTCCCTCACAACTAGATTAAGCCATGGATTTTGGCCTATGGAATATAAGAAGTGTCATGTGAGACTTTTGAGAAGTGAACTGAAGGAAAAATATGGATTGTCTATGTTTGTTCCTTCCTCCTTTTGCTGGTTGGAATTCAGCTGTGACTAGAGCTTGAGTTTTTGTCTTGGACCATTAGATAGATGTCACAGGCTGAAGATGGGATGGTGAGACAACATGAAAGAAGGAGCCTGCCTAGGTTCCTTATGAATCCCTGACACTGCCCTACTAGCCCTGCCTACCACCTTCAGACCATGTGTGTGCACATCAAAGAAATATATTTCTACCTTACGTCGGCCATTTTGATTTTAATTTTCTGTCACAGCAAATTCACTCCTAACGTGTTGACGGCCTTAACAAACACGAGTCTTCATTTTTCCTTGCTTATGTCCATGCTTAACCCCTGAGGTTTGTGAACATGTGGGGGAACAGGTTGACTCTGGTATTTGATGGCTACATGATCTTTCACTCATCATGTTTCGAGTAACCAACAGCTGTTTTCAAGACTCGGTGCATTGGTTTCTTCTTCTCTCTTAAAACTCTACTCAGCTCATCTACCAGCTGCTCATCTTGGGGAAGAGAGCCAACCTTTTCCCCACTCTGGCAGTTTTGTGCTGACTCACTTTTTGAATGCAGGCGGGAGAAGTCAGGAGAGGGGCTCCTGCCTAGAAAATGTGGATGAGGGACTAGTTGCTCTAGAGCTCTGACCTCTTATAGGTTTCCTCTGCTGCCACTCTCAGCCAGGCTCCCATCTCTTTATGTCTCAATTGTGGCCCCAGCCTCCAGTCCTCTGGTCCATATTGCAGGTGGCTCACAGATTAATCAAGGGTGAACACAGAGTGAGCACGCGATTGTTTCTTTTCTTTGTTTTTGGAGACAGAGAGAGAGAGAGAGAGAGCATGCACGAGCATGAGCAGAAAGTGGGGGAGGGTCAGAGGAACACAGGGAGAGGGAAAGAATCTTAAGCAGGCTCCATGCCCAGCACAGAGCCCAATGTGGGGCTTGATCTCACTACCATGAGATCATGACCTGAGCTGAAATCAGGAGTCTGACGTTCAACCAACTGAGCCACCCGGGCGCTTCATGCAATAGTTTCCTATTGACTGATTGATGTTTATCTCTTGCTTTTTCAAGAGGTGCCATTAGGGGAGCTTTGGGAAGGAAAGACAGCTGCCACCCACTGGTACTGTTCAATCCCCACTTTGGTCTGTCAGTCAGCCCTTCCCTCTCTTACTAGACTGGATTCTGCCTCAACTGCTATTGCTGTCCTACACTTCTAGACCATCTAGTTCAGGATGTCTATTCACATACCTCACCTCATGTATCCACATGGCAAAAGGAGTGAGTTAGTTGCAGAGGCAAAACTAAAACCCAAGTGTTTAAAGTCCAATAGAGTTATATAGGCTGAAGTTTGACGAGGAGTACCCTAATGCCACAACTCTCTAACAATATCATTTCATATGGGTTTTTCTTGCTCATACCTTGGCCTGACAATGTAGCCAAGAGAAATCCTCTGGAATACTAAAAAGGGTCAGGCCTTAGAGCAGATAGATGCTGACTGGACTCCACAGGGATTATCTATGTGACCTTGGCCCTGGTTTTTTGATCTCTTTGAATCCCAGTTTTTGATTTTAGTTAAACAGGGGTATTTATATATCTGTTTTTAGGCATGTTATGGAGATTAGGACTAACGTACAGTATATGAAGTGATGGGCACATGTTAGGAATTCAATGTATATTAGATTTTACTATGATTCAGTTGACATCTATCAATTCCCTGCTGTGTTCAAGGGCCCGTGTTGGGTGCTATCCAGCCCCTGAGCTGGCAAGCCCCAAGCACGATGTTCTACCTACTGTAGCTAGCCTCTTCATTCTTCCTTGTTCTCCATCTTGCCACTTGACTAACCATGTTGATGGGTGCCTGGCCACAAGCTTCTTCAGATGAGAGCTGGGTCAAGTCAGGGCACTCCAATCTTTTTCACATGTTTCTGCCTAGTTTCCAGAGTGAATATCTGGACACATTCTATAAAGTGGTTTCCAGGAAAAACAAAAACAAAAGCAAAAACACAACAACAACAACCCCCCCCCCCAAAAAAAAAACCCCAAAAAACAAAAACCCAACAAATACTCGCAGCTTTGCTCTGGGGTTTCATTGAAACAGATGAATCCATGGTGCATGAAAAGGCTGTCAGGCAGGCCGAGGGAGGCTGAATGCTGGTATAAAGCCGGGCATCTGTTGCTCCACGCCCCAATGTGAGATCTGTTCTCCTGGGGGAAGCAAGGCTTGGCCAGACAAGCAGTACCATTGTAAGATTCTGACAATAGACAAGCAAGAGGACTTGGCTGTGATGAAGAAATCCCACCCCCTTTGAGTTTTAAAGGAAGGGATGCTGGGGTCCAAAGCCTGCCTTATTAGAGAGAGACAAATCACCCAAACCAATCTTTGTTATGAATGCGGAGCTATTGAATTTCCTGGGCTCTGTAAAGCCTATTGATTTTGTGACAGTCAAAGATAAGTTATGCGCATGAAAGCTTTTTTTTCTCCTCCCTTTCCTTCACAACATATTTTTTCAGACATATTGGCATTGGGGATTGTAAGTAAAACTGTTATTGGTTTCTTTCGATTTAAGCATAGGTCAGTGCTCAAGCGAGGCTAAGGACCATTTTTACCGGGGTTTTCAGTGCAAAATAAATGAAGCAGGAGTCTCTAGAGCTGGGGTCACTCTGTTATGTTATTTCAGTCTCCAGCAGGAATGCTCCAGGCATCCCAGGCATCTCTGGAATTCTGACATTAGCAATGATCCACTTATTCACTTTTGTCCTCTCTATACCACACCACTCTCCTCTTATCGACCCCCATTCCCTTCTCACCAAACCATACCATAAGGCCAGCGGACCAAGACTTTAAAAGGCAGCACTTGACAGCAATACTCCCTGTGATGTAAAATGCTGTGGTATGTGTATGCAAGAGTGTATTCTGCATAAATGAAAGGTCTCTTAAACTGTTTCCTTTTAAATGTGGAGATACGATTCCCATATTTTACAAAGAAAGTAGTTCCTCTCTTGGTGATTTATTCAGAATTCTATCATATTACAAAAAATATTTTGGTGATGCACATGCAAATATGTAAAAGAGAGGCATGATGGATCGATCCTACAGGTAGTGGCATTTAAAGAAAATTTGTTACAGGGGCACCTGGGTGGCTCCTTCCGTTAAGTGTCTGGCTCTTGACTTTGGCACAGGTCATGATCTCACTATTAGTGACTTTGAGCCCTTCACTGGGCTCCATGCTGACAGTGCAGAGCCTGCTTGGGATTCTCTCTCTTTCTTCTCTCTCTGCCCCTCCCCTGCTTGTGCTCTTTCTCTCTCTCTCTCAAAAATACATAAATAAACTTAAAAAAATTATTATAAACCTATCCGGATGACAATACCATTTATGATTGCTCTGATACCATTTTAAACCACAAAATAAAGCTCATAATGTGTAAATATCCATTATTTCTGAATGTTCAAATAGTGACTAAACACAAATGTAAAATCCCTTAACATATTTAGTGAACTTTAAATATGAGTGAGTGATACTCACTTAGTGAACTCTAAGTATGCTTGCCTCATATTCACCAACACATTTGTCCATTCATTCAACAGATGTTGAGCACCAACTATGTGCCAAGCAGACAGTAAGAATATTGTGGATTACTCTGTCTCTATTTTTAATTACAAGGAACCTGATTTCACAATTTACTGGCTCTAAAACCTATATTCAGGTGAAATAGAGAAAGATGAAGGCAAGCACTGCCATCACATTCTCTTTTCTCTTTTCCTCCTACCTCCTTTAGATCCTAAGACTCTCTGCTTCAGTGGAGTAGAGGGCTAGTGGCTAGTGAAGATATTTTAGAAGGACTTACAAATATAATCCTCTCTGGTTTTGTTCCTTATACTCAATATGCATAGAGTGGCTTCTCCCCAAGTTAACAGACCAGAAAACTTTTTTTTTTCCCAAATAAGAAGTATTTCATGGAAAAAAGGTAAAGAACCATCCCATCTGGCAACTATGCCTCTATTTTCAACAAGGCATAAAGTCCACTTGACAATAGACTATGATGAGAAGGAAGGAGGGCTTTTGCCCCTTCCATAAAAATTGAATACTTTTCCATGCATATAAATTGTGGAGTTATCAGAAAGTTCCACCACTGAGATAGACCTCCTTTAGCAATAGGTCCCAGGGAGCCAGGGTCAAATTAGAAATAAGAAACATATTATCTGAGGGTTAGACATTGCTCTCTCAGGGATCATCTTTCATAGTATATACCTTCTGATTAGAACACTTATGGCCTGGAGTTTTATGTGGTATAGGGAAGAGGGACATTCTACAAGTGGGACATATGTTGGGAAGGCTGACGCAAGGGAAGGCTGCGACAGGAAGCTAGGAGTAGCCAGCTTCTGGCTCAGGTAGTAGGAGCCTCTGATAAAGTGAGAAACAAAAGAGAGGGACAGAAGCATGTGGAAAGAAATCTGTCTCCACAGTTTTGTTTAAGGTTGACTCTAGTCATTACCTCATTCTCCCCCATCCTTCCAAAAGGTGCATTATAAAAGAGAGTTTCTAAGGTTTTCTAATATTTACACTCATTATACTTAATAAGGTTTACATTTTAACTCTATATAGAAATTATTCTTGCAGTGTATGCTTAATGCATACATTTCTTTTTGGTAGTCTTAGGTTCTTTTAAATCTTAGGCATGTAGTCCTTCTAGACAACAGTATTGTGAAAAGAAGTGTGGGACCCAAGGAATTTAACAAAAATCCCCTACCCCTGGACAAGCAGAGCAAGACTAACTCCATTTTTTGCTACACCCACCATCTCATGTATAACCCCCACATGACCTACTTATTGCTTAAGACACTCCCCCACCCTAGTCAAGCCGCTGAGCTCACCCTTACTGGAAACTGGCTCATTTAGGAATGCGGAACCCCTAACCACCAAAGAATGTAAACCCCGCCTTTTGCCCGCCAAACTTGCTTGCCAATTCTGACCAGAGTGATAGGCTAGTTCAAACAGTTACTATAGGGTAAATTGTAATTCAATTGGCCACCTGTGTGTGGACTGACATGAATGTGCAACTTTCTGTGTGTGTTACAATCTCATTGGCCACTGGCCCCCATAAAACTGCTACGCGTCTTAACCTAGGGGTCCAAGTCCCTGCTCCGCTGTGTCAGGTATACTTGGGCCCAAGCTCGAGCTTGCAAATAAACCCTCGTGCACTTGCATCGGTATTGGCTCCTTGGTGGTCTCTCGGATTCGAAATCAGGGGCATTATAGAACATGGGTTTGAGAATCAGACAGATTGGGTTTAAATTCCTGATCCAATACTTGCCAGTCTTGGGAAAATTACTTAATCCCTCAAAGTCCTTACCTATAAAATCAGATATACTTCCTACCTCTTAAACCTAGTGTAGCAAAGAGAAATTATAAAAAAAGTACTCGACACAGAAGTGAGGGCTTGGGAAAGACTGTATTATTGCCTCCAACAATATTCTACCCCTGATAAGAATAATACTTACCAACTCATTGCCACGTGATTGTGCACGCCAAGTGTAACATCCTCACTCCATTGATGAATGGCTTGACTAGGGCACAGACTTGCTCTGGATGGTAGAATGTGTGTGGAAGTGATAATTTCCAGCAGAAACCTTTTATGACCTCATGTCATTCTGCTTACTCCTTGAGATTCTTCCCACCACAATAAAAGGCATATCCCAGTTAGTCTCCCAAAATAACGAGGCATATGGAGTCCATCCAAGCCTAGCTGAACCCAGTAGAGCCTAACAGAGTCAGGATTGACCTGTAGACTCAAGAGCAAGAAATATATGGTTTGTTGTTAAAAACAACTAAGATCTTGGTATTGGTTAGTATTACTGCAAAAACTGATGACTACAGTGTTCAAGAAGTGTCTGCCCCCCAGCCCCTTTCTCTACTTAGAGTTTTTGTGCAAGTTAAATGAGAAAATGTAATGAATCCCTATACCAGTAGCTGACATCCAGTTGGTTGCCTCTCTTTACTCCTCACTTTCTGCTTAGTTTTCTTCTTGGTTTCCTAATTTCTTTGATATTTATTTGGATCCAGATAATAACTAGATGGAGCTGTTACTTAGATTTCCAACCATCGTTATGGTTCCTCTAACTATCTGAGCTCATAAATGGATCAGTTTTATTTCCTTGGCTTCATCCTGCTAAAGGCCCTAGTGCTGGGTTAGAAATTTCAACACTAGATAGTGGTTAAATACCCCCAAATTATGGTCCAGATGAGGCAGATAGGAGCCTAGGTTTGCCAGTCCCCAAATATTTAGTTGTGTTCCATAGAAACCAGTAACAAGGAGATGAAAATAAAAGCCTGGGTCCTAAAGGAGGGGCATTGTTCACTGAGTACACGGGCTGAATGCACTTCATCCTTCAACTCGTCTTTACTTGTTGCTGGTGTTTTTACTTCTATCAAGCTCAATGACTGACTACAAAGAAAGTCTGGAAGGTGCTGGATCATTTTATAGATTGTAATATCAGAGGTCTTGTTGAATCCATAACCTGGAAGTAAGTTTTGTCAGCAGATCCCAAAGGGATGAGTAAAAGGGATTGACAGTACAATTCTGAGACATATCTACAGGTTAAAAATCTAAAGCTTAGAATTGTGGGAAAGCTGAATTGGGAACTAGAGAGATCTAATTGGATGGAAATCAGAGTAAAGGCTCAGATGTGAGAAGCTCAGATAAATTTTCCCTGATGGCTGTTCTCTTGGCTGTTCTTACGGTTTTAGAGGAGCTCCCTGTCTGTAAGGAAACTTTAAGCCAGGATACCCTAAAAGGGATATTTAGCCTCTGACATTCTCCTATACAGGGGAGATGCAGAGTGGTGATCCCAAAGGACCAGAGTGTCAATTTGTCCTTCTAGAACTCTGTAGAAAAGTGAGGGGTGAGAAAGGCAAGATACAAAGGCCTCACTACAAGTCTGCCCTTTCATATATAAAGATTTCTTACACACTTGATGTTAATTAACCGACCCTGCACATCCAGTACAAAATCAAAACTGTTTCAATAATCACTTAAAATGTGAAAGAATTCAGGAAGTGAATAATTTTTACTTTTATTCATTCCCCAACTTTGTTTTTGGGGGGGGTGGAGAAAAAAGCTTAGGTTGAGTTTAGAGAAGAATACAGCTCAGGGTTACTCCTATAAAGGTGCCCATACCATGAAAAAACTCCTTTGGGAAATGAAGTTTAATTAGAGAGACTGGTAAATCTCTTGTGGGATAGAAGAAGATTCAGGAGGTGAGAACTTTAAGAGTCAGCATGCTTTATGAATAATGCAATAGCTAGACTCTGCCGTCTCTTTCTGCAGATTTACATTTCTGAAAACAAAAGGTCAAAGTACATGGGAAAAGCATTTGAAACCCTAGAAACCTCTAAGCTGGCAGGACCAGCCTCCACAATGTATTTGCAGCCTGCCTTCCCAGCTTAATTCCTCTTACACATGCTCTGGGCTACAGCAAACTAAACCGTATGAGGTCTCCTGCAAACACCCACCCAAGCATTCTACACACCTCCTGCCCCCCACCGCCCTTCGTCTCACCACTCTGTGTCTCTTGATAGCCTCCCCGTGCAGAGGACCATGCAAAATGCCTCCTCCAGTGAGCCTCCTTTAGCTGCAAGTGATACCTTCCCTTCTAACATTTTGTTCATCTCTCATGACACTTGAGGATTTCTACTTTTTATGATAGTATGTACTACAGCACATCACTTCTATTAGACTACAAAACCCCGAAGACAAGGATTGTATTCCATATCTCTGTGTACCGAAAGCATAAAGAAGGTACTCAAGACAATTATTTACTAAATGGAAGTAACGAGAAGAAAAGTTAAAAACCAGTATGGCATCAGCTTTTTTATTCATGTTTACCACCCCCTTTTATTCAATTTTTATTAATAGTGCTATAAAAAGTATCGATGCACATGGTTTAAGAGGATTAAATATTTCTAGGGAGCTAGTTGCAAAACAGTGGTATTATACTCAAAATATCCAGAGACAACCCTTTTCGATTGTTTTGGCCTATCTTAAGACCTGGAAGGCCTGAAAAATGTTTTTGTTCTACCCTCAGGCTTGACTGATGGTCTGGCTTTGTATAGAATGCTAATAGTAGATAGTTTTCAACCAGGATTTTGAAAGCGCTGTTCCATTGTCTTCAAGCTTCTAGTAGTTGTTGTGGAGAAGTTCAAAGCCATTCTAATTCCTGATCATCCGTATGTGAACACTTCTTTCCTCGCTGGAAATGCGTATGATCTCTACTTTGTCCCTAGAGGTTACACGTTTCACAGTGGTAGATCCGGTTGCCGGTCTATTATGCATCATGCTGGGGGCTCAGCACAAAGTCTAACAATCACTATGTTTAAAAGTAGAGTTTTCAGAAATATTGTACATATATCTCAGATTATTTTTTAAGTCACTTAGAGTTTATTATTACAGAACTGCTCTGAAATATACACAAGTAAAATTAGTACTCACATAATTTGGGGGTTTTGCCAGGAAATACCATTGGTCCCTATGTGTTTTTAAAAACTGACAGTAAATGGTAGAGATGTGTAATTATGAAGTAATTACCTATATGAACATTTGAACCCTGTCGAAATGCCAGGTGTTTAACATCAGAACTGGATCCTATGATAGGAGCCGCTGAGGGACCATAGTGGGAAAGAGCTAAAATGGTCCAACAAACAATGAAAGATCTAAAGATTTGAAGTTCTTTGTGTCCCTTCTTGTACGTTCATGGCTGGGCCTTGACAAGCAAGCAGCAGATTGCTCAGCAGCAGAAAATATGTAGGATTTGTCTGGAAGAGAAACACTCCTAAGACCATAAGGGAAGGTGCTAGAGGGGTCTCCACAAAAATAAAATTTAACATTTGTATCAAAACTATAATAAATAGTCCCCCCCAAATATCAGGGTCATATAAGCAGTTGTGGGGGGGGGGGAGAGAATGCTGCACTGCTTTGTAAGGGAATAAAAACCCATACAAATCAGAGAATATGAAATTATAATTACAGAATGTTCTGATTAACTTACCCATAAAATAAGATGTGTGGTAAAGGTCACCAAACCTTAACCAGTGGCATAATTCTGATCTGTCAAAACACCTCCAATTATTAGTTTGCTAGTTGTGGAGTCAGTCTCACTAATTTTAGTGGGCCAGAGCAGGACATAGAACTGGTCCTTCAGCGTGAGGAGAAGACCTTATGATGTGGGTGACTACCATTGCCCCCTTTGATCAGAAAGTCCTCCCCAACTGCTGCTATCAATCACTGATTTCCTCCTCCTGCACATCCTCCCTTCCCCTCCTGGACAAAGTGAAATTTTTGGCTCTGACTCTGAGATATTGCCATCGCTTCTGTTTTCCCATCTATATTTCCTTCTTCATTTTCTTCATGGCTGGTTTAAACTGACTTTCCCGGAGGCAAAAAGTTTTGCTCCAGCGACCTTGGAAAAAAATTCCAAAACCAGGTTTAACATGCTTTGAAATGACGCATAAGGAAACAATATAAAAGGAGGATGGGTGAGGCTGAGCCGGTGCACGAAGTGACTTTGTAGATAATTGTACGTGTTAATTTTTAACTGAGATCATTTTAGTGCTCTGAGAAAAAGAAATATCCTAGGTCATTCCATGCACAGTTTCCCTGATCACTGCCTGCTACATCCCCATCCCACACCCAAGCCTGAGTGCAAACACATGTGTCCTGTGTCAGGTATGGATGAGACAAAGGAAACCAAAATTATTTATTATTACTCACCGTATTTATTTCTATCTCTACAAAACTACATGTTTTATGATTTAAAAATACTTGGAAATAGAAAACCATATAAAAGTGAATATTAGAAAATCATGTCAAGTTTTATCACTAGGTAAAGAAAGACAACATCTTTGAATATTGCAATAGTTACTTTTAACCATAAAACAGTTTAGATATATGTGTGTATGTATTCAAAGACAACGTCTTTGAATATTACAATAGATTTACTTTTAATCATAAAACAATTTAGACACATGTGTGTACGTGTGAGTTTATCTATGAATATGAAACGCTGGTGGAACCAGACTGTACCTATATGGCTCCTAAATACCGAGTCAGAGGTATTTTTATAACATTAAATATGTACAAACCTGAGCTTTACTGAACTTTACTGAAGTACAACATTTCACTCTTTGGATACATTCTGATTCTTTAACCAACACTTCTTTAGGCATTAGTGTGTTTCGGAAATTCTGTTCGTAAGTTGCAGCATTTGTGGCCTTCGTTACATTAATCTTTATGTTTTTCTCTGATTGTTTCCTTTGGAAAAATTCCAAGGAGTGGAAATACTGGGGTCAAATGTTATGATTGCTTCCGGCATTCTTGATATGCATATTACCAATGGCATTTTAGAAACGTTGTATCAGTCCTCACTCCTGTAGCAGAGTGTGAGACTATTTTTTCACCAAGGATCCTTTCCAACATAGGTACTATTATTTTTATAATACTACTATTTGGAAAATAGGTTGTTAATTTATAGGAAAATTAGACATACACAAATGATTCAGCCATTCTTGTTTTAATTTAAATTTCTTTGATCATGAATGAGGTTGAACTTTTTAAAATGTTTCTATTTGGGGTGCCTGGGTGGCTCAGTCGGTTGGGCATCCGACTTTGGCTCAGGTCATGATCTCATGGTTTGTGAGTTCAAGCCCCACATCGGGCTCTGTGCTGGTTTCTCAGAGCCTGGAGTCTGCTTTGGATTCTGTGTCTCCTTCTCTCTCTGCCCCTCCTCCACTCACTCTGTCTCTCTCTCTCTCAAAAATAAACATTAAAAAAAAATTTTTTTTAATGTGCCTATTAATGTGTGTATTTTTCTTTTTTGTTTGTGAATTTCCATTTATTTCCTTTGCTAGATTTTATATTTGGACGATATATATGTGTGTATAAATATATGTATACCCCAAATATATCCTATATCCTATATTAAAATCCCCCAAATATATCCTATATTAAATATACATATTACCAATATTAAATTTAAACATTAAATAATATACTATACTATGTAACAATATTATACAACAATATATAATAAATAAATAATATATACATAATTTTGTGTGTAGATTATAAGAGTTTTTCACAGATAAGAATATTAACTCTATTTTGATTTCTAACAGTTATATTGAGAAATGATTGATATATAGTAAGCTGTACATATTGAAAGTATACTTTTGACGTGTAAAAATATCACCCCAACCAAGACAGTGAATATATCCATCAACCCCAGAAGTTTCCTTGTGCTTCTTTGTCATGTTCCCCTCCTTTACAGTCCTCTCTGCTCCTGCCATGTCCCAAGGCAACTACTGATCTCATTTCTGTCACTATAGGTTACTTTTCACTAAAAAACAAAACAAAACAAAACAAAAAACAAGTATTATATAACATGTATTATTTCCTGTCTGGCTTTTCATTCATAACTGTTTGGAGACTTATCTATGTTCTGTCATATATCAATAGTTCATTTCTTTTTAATGCTGTATTTGTATTGCACTGTATTGACATAAAATCTTTGTTTAACCATAAATTTGGGTTGTTTCCAGTTTTTGAGCTATTACTAATACAGTCTTTACAAACCTTGCTGTAAACATTTTTTAATAAACATAAGCCTTTTGGGTGAATGACTGGATGAAGATTTATGTATGTTTAACTTTTCTAGAATCTATCAACCTGTTCTTTCCAAGAGGTTGTACCACTTTATATTCACAATAGTAGGTTTTAAGAGTTCCAGTTGCTTTACATTCTCACTAACACTTGGTATAGTAGGTCTTCTAATTTTAACCATTTCAGTACTGTGGAGAGGTATTTGCTGTGATTTTAATTGGTATTTGCCTAATGACTAATAATGTGGAACATACTTTCATGCTTATTTACCATGTATATATTTTATTTGGTGAAACGTTTACTCAAATCTTTTTCCCATTTTGAAATTGAATTCAGAACTAAATGTAAAGAACAATAAATCATGACCAAGTAAATTTTATCTAGAAGCACAAGGTTAGTTTGACATTTGATATTCAATCAGTATAATTCATCATATGAACAAACTGAAAAAGAAAAATCATATGACCATCTCAATAGATGCAGGAAAAGTGGTCGACAACATTTAACATCCTTTAATAATAAAGATATTGTCACAATACTAAGAATAGAAGATAACCTTCTCAACCTGACAAAGGGTACCTACAAAACATTTACAGCTTCCATGATGCCTGATGGTGAAAGTTTGAATTCTTTCTCCCTAAAATTAGAAACAAGACAAAGATTTGTGGACTCACCACTTTTATTCAAAATTATACTGGACATTCTAGTCGATGTAATAAGTCAAGAAAAAGACATAAAAGGCGTCCAGATTGGAAAGAACTAAAAGTTTTTTAATTCATATTTAATATGATTCCCAATATGGAGTATCAGTTGGAATCTTAAAAAGCTATCATAATTAATGGAGTTTATCAAGGATGTAGGATAAATTACATACATAGGTCAGTTATAATTCTATATACTAGCAACAAGCAATAGGAAATTGAAATTAAAATATACTACAGTTTTAAAAAGTATAACAATTATGGAATATTTTGGGATAAATCTGGAAAAAAAAGAACGTGACGGGCATGCTGAAAACTATAGAGAACTGCTAAAAGAAATTTTAAAAGACATAAGTAAACTGAATGATATGCCTTGTTCAAGGGCCAAATACTGTATTTTTAAGATATCTATTCTTTTGGAAGTGGTTTATACATTCAATGTAATCCCAATCAAAATACCAGAAGACATTTTGTAGAAATTGACAAACTGATTGTAAAAGCCATAAGTGAATGCAAAGGCCCTAGAATCGCCAAAAAGCTTTGAAAAGGAAGAATAAAGTTGGAGGACTTACACTACCCAATTTCAAGACTTATCACTGCACTAATTTAGACAGTGTAGAATTGGTACAAAATGATAAACAAATAGACCAATGGAGCAAAATAGAAAGTCCAAACATATTTCCACACATTTATGGACAAATCATTTTTGACAAAGTGAAGTAATTTAGTGGAGGAAGATCTTTTCAATGAATGATGATGGAACAATTAGATATGTCTATGCCCAAAAAATAGCTTCAACATGTATATATACAAAATTTAATTCATAATGGATCATAAACCTAAGTATAAAATTAAAAACTATAAAACTTCTGGAAAAGCATAGTAGAAAATCTTGTAGATTTTGATTAAGCAAAGATTTCTTATATAATAGTAGAATCATTATCCATGAAAGAACAAATTGGTAAATTAAACTTCACAAAATTAAAAACTTATGTGCTCTCTCTCTATATATAGGTAGACAGACAGATAGTTTAAACTTACATCCAAGTTATTTAGCATAAAGTGCAATAATGATTTCAGGAGTATAATTCAGTGATTCATCACCTACATATAGTGCTCATCCAAACAAGTGCCCTTCGCAATGCCCTTTGTCGATTTAGCCCATCCCCCAACCCAAAACCCCTCCAGCAACCCTCAGTTTGTTCTCTGTATGTAAGAGTCTCTTATGTTTTGTCCCCCTCCTTGTTTTTATATTATTTTTGCTTCCCTTCCCTTATGTTCATCTGCTTTGTATCTTAAATTCCACATATGAGTGAAGTCATATGATATTTGTTTTTCTCTAATTTTGCTTAGCAGAATACACTCTAGTTCCATCCACATTGTTGTAAATGGCAAGATTTCGCTCTTTTTGATTGCCAAGTAATACTCCATTGTATATATATACCACATCTTCTTTATACATTCATCAGTCGATGGACATTTGGGGTCTTTCTATACTCTGGCTATTGTGAATAGCACTGCTATAAACATTGGGGTGTATGTGCCTCTTCAAAACAACACTGCTATATCCTTTGGATAAATGCCTAGTAGTGCAATTCCTGGGTCATAGAGTAGTTCTATTTTTACTTTTTTGAGGAACCTCCATACTGTTTCCCAGAGTGGCTGCACCAGTTTGCATTTCTACCAGCAGTGCAAAGAGAAAAACTTATGGTCTTTAAACATATTACTAAAAGAATGAAAAGAGAAGCCAAAGATGGAAAACAAATATTTACAAATCATATATCTGATCAAGGACTTATATTTAGAATATTTAAAAAACCTCTAACACAAAAACACCAATTCAAAGAGATACATGCAAGCCTATGTTTATTGAAGCATTATGTACAACAGCCAAACTATGGAAGGAGCCCAAATGTCTACCGATAGATAAATGGATAAATAAAATGTGGTATATATATAGAGTGGAATATTATTCAGCCATAGAAAGAATGAAACCTTGCCATTTGCAACAACATGGAAGGAGCTAGAGAGTATTATGTTAAGCAAAATGAGTCAGAGAAAGACAAATACCATATAATTTCACTTATATGTAAAATTTAAGAACTAAAACAAATGAACAAAGAAAGAGAGGGACAGAGAAAGAGAGAAAGCAAGAAATAGATTTTTAACTATAGAGAACAGATTGATGGTTACCAGAGGGGAGGTGTAGGGTGGGGATGGGGAGAAGACGGGATAGAGATTAAAGAGTACGCTTATCATGATAAAAAAAAAAATAAAGCAAAATGATTAAAATAAAATAAAAATTAAAAAAACAAATCTTACTGATAAAAAATTAACTTTATCCCCCCTGATATTTGTGAGGCGTTCTTCTAAGTTATCATTTATTTCCTATTTTCTTAATGATTTTTTTGGACACAGAGTATTTTGAAATTTTACATCATTATATTTATCATTATTTAATTTATCAATTAAAATTCATTTTCATAATATGTGATCCTGATTTTTGAAACATAAAAGTTTTAATTTTTTTCAGTAGTGGAAAGCTAAATCCCATTTTGATATTGACTCTGTATGTGGAAAGATATTTTTAAACTGTCAGTCATATGTGATTTTCATGTATATACAAGATGTTCTACATTATGAATTAACTATACCGGGAAAACCTGCCCATACCGTTGACCCTAACTTTGTAGCCCCAGTAAACTTCTATGTGGTGATGTAACTGGTGTTAATGAAAAGCAAAGAGGGCCAGAGAAATGCCCTGGGGACACTCTCAGGCACAGTTCAGAGATCAAAAGACTTTTCAGCCAGCGGGACCTTAGAGATGAGTTGTAGCCAATCTTGAGGAAATCGAACATGAAGGCAGCTGAGTGAACTGAATTATACCAAGAAAAAACTGGGAACTACAGACTGGTAGAAATACCAGAAAGAATGTGCATCTAAAATGTCAAATTCCCCCAGAAGGCTAGCTATTCTAATAATGCCACAGCCATGGGCAGTGGGGGCACCCGGGATTTCAAAGCCCAACCCTCCTATCAAGGAGTAGGATTGTTCCCCAAATCATCATACTTAAATACTGGAAACAATCAATCTATTTTCTTTACAAGACTGTCTCACTCAATTAGTAGAGTTGCTGGGAATTTGGTAACTTTTGGAAGATGATGCGTTAGTCTTTCTTCCTTCCTCTCCTCTCTCTCTTCCCTCACAGGACAACTTTGAAATGTCAGAGTTAGGGCAGGACGCCTCACTGCTCTGCACAGCTATGCTCCTCACAGTCCCGAGGGTCCTGAGGATGCCCTTGGCCCTCTCAAAATTTTGAACGTTATTTGAGTAAGGTACAGGAAATTAATAAAATCAATAGCTGACGATTGATTCAGAGAAACTAATATCTCCTGGCTGTAAATATAATCAAAACCAGTTGTCTTCAGATTTTTGTTGAAGTATCTCCTGAAAGAATTATGGGAAAAAAAGACACATGAAAACCATCATGTACACATAAAAGTTTTTATCTGAATTTAAGTAGTGGCAAAAATGTAATTTCTATCATATTGTAAACAAGTACATTTTAAAAGAAAAGTGTTAATTACCCTTAGAAATGTATCCAAAAAACCAAAATACCTTAGTGAATTGATACCCACTTTTATCTGGTTTGTTTGTTTATTTATTTATTTATTTATATTTATTTATTTATTTTAGAGGAAGAGAGAGAGTGAGTGCAAGCTGGGGAGAGAGGCAGAGGGAGAAAGGGAGAGAATCACAAGCAGGCTCCACGTTCAATGCAGAGCCCAGTGTGGGGCTCGATCCCACGGCCTGGGATCCCAATCCAAGTCGAAATCAAGACTCAGATGCTCAACTGACTGAGCCATTCAGGTGCTCCTATGATAACATTTCCATGTATGAAATTTTATGGAACCACAGGCTATAACTATTCATTTTTTCTGGATTGAGTTATTCTTAAGATATTACTGAGCTATTATTATTATTATCATTATTATTACAATTTAGTTCTCATACACAGTTGATCAAAACCAAACATATTAAAATGTTGAACAGATGATTAATAATCACAAAGAGAAAATTTTTATTGAAAGATAGCCCTTAATAAGGAGTGGGTTATGTAAAGCAAAATAAGTCAGTCAGAGAAAGACAAACAGATATCATATGATTTCACTCATATGTGGAATTTGAGAAACTTAAAAGATGATCATAGGGAAAGGGTAGGAATAATAAGATAAAAACAGAGAGGAGATAAACCATAAAAGACTCTTAAATACAGAGAACAAACTGAGGGTTGATGGGGGTGGGGAAAATGGGTGATGGACATTAAGGAAGGTACTTGCTGGGATGAGCACTGTGTATTATATGTAAGTGATGAATCCCTGGAATTTGCTCCTGAAGCCAAGACTATGCTGTATGTTAGCTAACTTGAGAATAAATTAAAAAAAAAAAAAAAAAGGAGTAGTCTTATTTTTCAATGCGTTCACGGATCCATGAATAAAAATTATGTAGGCTAAAGTAAGACATGGTTCTGCCTTAATACTTTTCCTCTTTTGTTTAAATAAATATAAGTGGGATGCCTGGGTGGCTCAGTCGGTTAACGGCCAACTTTGGCTCAGGTCGTGATCTCATGGTTCGTGAGTTCAAGCCCTGCCTCGGGCTCTGTGCTGACAGCTCAGAGCCTGCTTGGCATTATCTCTCGCTCCTCTCTCTCTGCGCCTCCCCCCCCCCCCCCCCCGTTCTCTGTCTCTTTCAAAAATAAACATTAATAATAAATAAACGAATAAACATAAACACTTAAGAAATCTTGTTCACGTAAATAAGTAGATAAAGACGGAAGGAATTTTTAAATAGTAATTTCCCTCAATTCTCTGAATTTTTTCCTGTTGGGGACAGTTAATGTATTTTTTTGTTTGGTTTTTTTTTTTTGCAAGGTGGGAGGAAAGCAATTGCAAAAGGGAAAGGTGAGAAAGTGGAACCACTGGTGAATTCTCAGATGGATTGCTTTATTAATTAGGAGAGAATAATATAGAAATTGAGGATCTAGAAATTTGATCCCATTAAACCTAGTTTCCTGGGGGCGCCTGGGTGGCTCAGTCAGCTAAGCGTCCGACTTTGGCCCAGGTCATGATTCTCATGGTTGGTGAGTTCAAGCCCCACATCGGGCTCTGTGCTGACAGCTCAAGCCTGGAGCCTGCTGCGGATTCTGTCTCCTTCTCTCTCTGCCCCTCCCCACTTGCACTCTGTCTCTCAAAAATAAATAAAAAAAAAAAAAAGAAAAAAGTTTTTAAAAAACTACCTAGTTTCCTGTACCACTGGAAAAGTTTTCATGTATCTCTAAATGTACATGCATCTCAGTCTGAACATTGCTTATCTACACCAGGGACTGCCAATGTGGTTCCACACCAGCCTCATAAGCAGCACGTGAGAATTTGTTAGAAATACAAATTCTTAGGCCTCACCTTAGAACCAGGCATTGATGTCTACTCAACCCAGATAGGAAAACTACTATCACCAAATAAGTGCTAGATTCCTCTGCTCCTCAAATAAATAGCTTGCAGAAAAGGGCACAAAGAATTTAACCTTTTCAAGAATGGCCATTCTCCTAGCTCTTTCAAATGAGGAGAGTCTCTTTACTTACTGTGTACATGCATTCCCACCAAATGCCTTGGAGTGTAGGATTATTTGGGATAAAGCTGACAAAGAGACACAGGACCTAAAGGTAAGTATAGTCCCTGAGGTCATTTTCTGATAAAATGTCTCTCTTCTGCACAAAAGTTGTAGGTCTCCAAAGGCAAGGACAAAATCTTTATATGGCAAGGGCAAAAAAATGTTTGTTAAACTAAATTTAAATGGTGGTTATTAAATGTAACGGAAAAAGTGATACATTTGGCATCTAAACAGTTGTCATTGAATTCACGCTCTTAGGCCAATTTTGCCATCACCAGGAAAGGGGACTCGATGCAGTAGCAAACCAACTACGATAAGGAAATAGAAACTGAGGCAGTACGATATGAACAAGGAGAAGTTGTTATCAGTTACTCAGGACCACAGAGGCTACCAGTTTGGGGAAAGATTTTAGCATTTTATGCCCGTGCGTTTCTTGATCCATTTATTATATGCCTAGGCCATTGGGTTGAATTTTGTTTTCTGTGGGTTTTATTCTCTAAGCGATAGTGATTTTTGTTGTTTAATATAAAATTATGAAAGATGTCTTGATTATACACTGTTCAGGTACATACTCTCCCTGCTGCCACTTCAGCATATCTGCTCTCAGCTGACACCCTCACCACAGGATGCCCAAAGAGTTTATGCCCCTTTCTCACAATCACAGAACAAAGCATCAGTTGAGGTGGCTGTAGATCAGGTCTTCCCATTAAGTGCTTTACTGGCTACAGCCCACTGCTCTAAGATTTTCTAGAAGAAATCCCTACTTTAGAAGTGGGAAACGCAACAGAGCAATATCAAGATTCTAGTAACAACATTACCATGCAATATCTAAAGTACTGGGTGGGCCATTTTATGTCACTTAATCTTGCCCCAAACCCTATTTGGCTCTAAAATTTTATGAAGTCTGTTAACTTCAAGACATTTTTTTTTTTCTGATGAAATTGAAGCTTAAGAATTTACAATACTTGTGATTTGTTTATTACTTCCATTATCTTCAGCCCCCTTCCCTACACTGCTCCATTTGGCTTAGCTAACAAACAATTTCTTGTTCTGCCGCTGGGGTTCATAGAGCCTTTTGAGGATGTTTTAGAGTTTAGGCTTTGAATAGACAAAGGAAAATAAATTCTAACAAGATAGCTCTTCCTTATTTCAGAGAAAAACCAATTAGAATTATATTTTATTATTGAACAAAATAATATCAAGAGTTGGAAACTGTTCAGCTGTATAAAGACTTTTCTTGGAGGTTATCTTTTCTTATGCAGAACATTCTCCATCACCATGGTTCCCTGCCAAGCATGAATGGTCTGATCATAGGCACAGCAGTTCCTGCAGCGAGGTCCTCTCTTGTCTTCTTTAACAGCCTCCAGGTCACCAAAAAAGGATATTTGATCACTGAGGAATCCACTCTCCACTCCTGTCACTTATATATGATTTTTCTTCAAGATATGTTATGGAATGATGAGGGGAGAAAATCCTCTTTCCATTGGTGGCAGGGAGGAGTGAGGTTCTGGACTTCTTTGGAAATGGCTATATTGGAAGTCTAATAACTCCTTTGAAGGACCAAGTCTCTGCATTTTTTTGTCATTGTGTTCCCATCTATGCTATTTTCTGCAGTAATTTACTTGTCAGAAAGATCACAGGAAACTAGTAATTTAGTTTGTGCACAAAGCATTGTGTGGCTGTGGCTGCATTTTCTCATAGGGCTGTAATCTTTCATTTGTCTAAATGGAATGATGGATGAGCAGATTTCACCACTTGGCATGCCCAAGCTGCTATTTGTCCACGCCTCTTGTGCCTTCATGATATGGCTCCTCCGGCTGAGACACCCCTAAAAAACAGGGCTGCAGGACGTAAGAGAGAGGCTCTTAAATGAGGATCTGCAAGATAGGTTAATAATCACTGGACCCAACCCCTAAAATTGGAAGTATCTACATTGCTCAGTATATTTTACTCTCTTTATGTAAGAGCTAGATAAAATACCTTGTTGTGGTTATTGAAGAAAGTTGATGAACACACTGAACATTTCACAGTTGTCCACCATGAGGCAAAACAGAAAATGCATTGCCTGTGGTTGTCTCCTCTGTCTTTTCCAGCCAAAGAAAAGCAAGCCACTGCATCTGTTAATTACTATTGGATTTAGTTCATAAAGATGCTTCACACAGTATACCTTTTAAGCCCAAACTGTGTGCTGAATGAACATAAACAGGATTAACAACTTCATAATTTTCCCAGGCTTCATTCCCATCCACCCGTTTCACGTAAATGACAATAACCCAAATGAAAAGAGTTTAAAATTTAATAAGAAGGTTTCACTTGAGATAATTATAGAGCTTCTCGTAGGATTTCAGAGCCCTCTTTACTATCAGAAACAGTTTGGAAATTTGACTTCAATTTTGTCTGAGCAATTTACGGTTTGAGTACATGGTCCAGGATCTCTGTTGTCAGGGATGTGAGGAAATGTTGAAGTCAAGGTGGTTTCCCATATGCAAACGTCAAGCCCTCAGGGTCACCTCTGTCAAGGAACAGGGAGCAAAAGGTGAAGTCTTTCATTTGGCAAAGAGTCCCTACAAAAACCTTCAGCAAAGATCATCTTTAATGTTGAAATATTGAAAGTTTTCCCACGGGAGTTGTGCAAAGTGGAATTTTTGTCAGGCCAAACTCATCTGCTCCCTTCAACACACGTCCTCTCCAGGAGGCAAATTCAGCAAAGATATATGAAGCGTCTACTCCATGCTTAAACATTAAAGGTATGAAGATAAATAAGACATGGGTCTTGCCCTGGGAGAGCTGATGTGTTATTGGATAAGGCAGGTAGAATCAAACTGACCGCAATACATTGCGATAAGTGTGTACCAGCAATACGAAGTACTGTGAGGCCAAAACTTCCCCAAACATGGGATTTCACATACTGTGTGTGTGTGTGTGTGTGTGTGCGCGCGCGTTTCTGTAGAGAGTTTGGGAAATCATTATTGTGTCTAGTGTCAAAATAATTAATTGTGTCTAGTGCACAGGGTTTCTGAGTAATATTCATTCATTCATTCATTCACTCATTCATTCATGTATTCACTCATTTCAAACATTTAGTGGATTTTACTCTATGCCAGGCATTATGCTTGGTCCTGGGGTTCCAAAATCATTTTGAAATGGCTCCTTTTGTCAAGGAGCTGAGGGCTGGATATTAGAAAGTAAGTTGAAAGGCCTGAAATGATATGGAGAGGTTCAAACATTATTCTGCAATCAACAGGGAGCCATGAAGATTTGGTGGCTTTTGTTTTTTAACAGGCGGATAAATGCTACGGTAAGATCTCCAGAAAGAGGTTGAGCTGGAGTGGGGAATGACAGATGTCAGGGAGAAACACCTGTCTTTGTCCAGATGATACGGGCTTGAACTAGGGCAGATAAATTAGATCTGGAGGGAAGAAATTTTTAAAATAAAAAGGAAATGGGGCATAGGTCAAGACTTTATAACAGCAACTCAGAAAAAAATGACACTGGCTGTGTAAGAAGAAAAGATTTTATTGGAAGGATTTTATGAGACTATTCTGGATAATCATAGTGAAGCTTGAGAATCAGATTCAGAAAATGTGCAGCAAAAGCCTCTGGGCAGACAAGAGCACGGAGCAGCTCCTCCATCTTTAGGAGGAAAAATGTATCCTAACTGTAATGGTGTTGCTGTTCCTACTTGGCAGGACTCCCCGTAACCTGCTAGCCTGAGTCTGCACTCTGTTTCGATGGTGTTAAACTTATTAGGACTCAGAATTCTGGGTGCCATGCCTGAGGGTACAGGAAGAGGGGAGGGGACTATGTGCCTGGTGTAATAATTCTGGTGGATTTTTTCCAACTTGAAAGGGAAGTTTGGACATTGAATTGCCTCCTGGTGACAACTGCTCATTCCAAGGATATTAAGTCTTTATCATCAGGACTCCAAGGGATCTCGATTTATTGACAGCGTGAACAATGATGCTATAATTGCCAATGGGACATGGAACCAAAAGGAATGCAACAATGAGTCAGGGTCAGACTGAGTTTGTGATGCCTTCATGATAGCCGAGTAAAAGCCCAGAAGTTAGATATTGTGGTCTGGATATCAGGACAGAAGTAGGAACTAGAGATAAAGACTTGTGAGTTTCCTTATCTGGCAGTATTCTACTCCCTCCACTGCTACTTCTGTACAAAGCCCAGAATCACTTGGAAGAATTCTCATCCCTGGCCTTTGTGCTGCTATTATCTCACCCTCCTTTGGATTCCTGTACTTCATTCCATTCCCTGGTCTTTCAAAATGGTGTTTTGTCTCTGTTGGGAGGAAGTTAATCTTCAATTGTCCAATCTCAACACTGATAATTCAGAGGAAAGAATATGCCAGGAATGTCCCTGTATACACCCTAAGCTCAGACAGCACCTTTTTCTTCTGGCCAAATTAATCACTTTTGGGTGGGCTCACCAGTGATTCCACACATACTTAAGAGTATCAGTGGCCACAAGGCAAGTATTTTTAAGTTCAAGATCTCTGGTTCTTGAGTGTATGCCAGTTGGCAGACCCAGAGGAGACAGAGGAGGCAGCCGCATCTACAGTCTGATTTGAGGCTCTCCTATTACCTGTCACAGTGGGTCACCTGGCCTCATCCTTCACTCTCATGAGGTCTGGGATGCTGCAGTTCCTGCCTCCACCCCCCCACCAACCAACTCCCCACACCTCCACCCTTCCCACCCCCCACCCCCGCTTCCATCAGACCATCCACCCTCCAGCATGAGATTTCCAAACTGGGATTATAGAGAAACTAAGGGGGGTGGGGGGAGGGGTTGGAGGAGGGGCCGGACTGGGATGGCTTTGGGTCTTCATTCCTCTTTAACCAGAACAACTCTGATTTTATCTCTTTTGAAACTTAGACGTCCGTATAAAATTTCCTTTAAGGACAGAATTCTGATGTTAAAAACAAGTTTACAAACCATTGCTTTCTACTGGTAGTTCTCAAAACATTTTTGGTTTCAGGACACCTTTACAGTTTTAAAAATTATTGAGGACCTTGAACGGCATTTATTTATGTGGATTTTATTTACTAATATTTACCATATTTGAAATTAACACAGGCTACTTTTAAATATTTATTAATTTTTAAAAATAACAGTAGAAACCCATTCCACAATAACACAAATATCGTATTTTTGTTAAAGATAACTGTATTCTCCAAAACAGAAATAATGAGTGAGAAGAGCTGCAGTGTTTTGCAGTTTTGCAAATCTCTTTAATGTCTGGCTTAGTGGAAGACAGATGGATTCTCATATCCGCTTCTGTACTAAATCTGTTTTGATATGTTGTTCGGTTGAAGTACATATTTTAAAAAAAGCAGATCTCATAGAGACATATAGTTGGAAAAAGGAGGAGTATTTTTAATAGTCTTTCTAGATAATTGTGTCTATTCCTCTCTGGCACTACACCAAAACTTGACAATTAGCGTTTTCTTAAATGTTAATTGTAATATGGAATCAAACTCCTATTAATAAACGTTTTTAACGCTATAACATTAAAATATATTGGCTTATCTCGCACTTTGGACGGATCTGCCACCCGCGCGTAACTTTGTGACGCTGTCTATTGGTCATCTGAAAAATACTGGTTCACTGAATTGTTTTTCAAATTTCACAGTCTCAAAAGACTGCTATTTGGTAATATTACCACCAATCTCATCAGAAAAATCTCTCAATATTGGGAGGCTGTCAAACCTGCAGGGGTGGGTACAAGTTTTCAAAATTCTAATTTTTGCTTGAAAGCATTAATTTTATTACCGGCAGCAAATCGGCTATTTTCTTCGAAGTGGTAGCCTCACTTTCTTTTCCAGAAAATGTTTGCAAAATAACCCACTGCTGAAAAACTGTAGTTTGTCTGTCAGTCCTTCTTTCAAGGTACAAGGTATTTCATGGAAAAAGTATGGAGATCAGCTTGCAACTAAAACGGCCCCTCAAGTGTTTTTCCTCAGAGCAGCCATCTTCTGTATGCAGCTTAGCAGTGCTTTCTGTGGACTTCACATGTCGTCACATAGAATACTAAAAGGTCTGCACCCAAAGGTTGATTTAGTAAAACGAACATATATCTTATTCTTCCTCAAAGATACTCGTAAGTGAAACTGGCTTATATTATTATTATTATTATTATTACTACTACTACTATGAGTGCCTGATATTGACGCAGCATAATGACTACTGGTTTGGAGACAGGGCCTTGATTCCAACTAAGGCACCAGCAGTTTTACTTTTAGCATCAGTGGAAATGTCACTAGAATGAAAAAGGTAAATGCCATTTTGGTATTACCATGAAAACACACACACATACACATTTACATATATATTATGGACTTGCACACACACACACACACACACATTACTTTGCAATATTGGTGCCACTGGTTTTTGTTTAGTTAGTGAAAAACTTATTTAGATATTCAGGAAAAGCAAAGAACTGACAATTCCATTTACACTTGGTAAAAAGGTTGGCTTTCTTTGGCTTCTGAGACCATAGTGATGAAGTCAGTTTTTCCACTGAATGCATTTCTGGACACATGGACGTGACTTGCCATTCTGGAGGCATCCTTGGTTAGTACGTAAGGCGCCCATTCAGAAGATAATGCTGAAGGGATGCTTTCCTTGAAGTTGGTTCTGGAGCACCTCTTTGGCCGGGATGTGACCTCGAGAATCACTGGTCAGTGCTTCTCCACATCTGCATGCCTTATGGGGCTGACCGATATTCTACACAGACTAGGCTACTTCCTCTTTGGAACATGGCTAATTCCATTCACTTCTGACCCCTGGGGAGAATATTTTGAAATTTCCTCCTGACAGGTGCTAAGTAAAGGAATTATTTCACTTAACTGGTTTATTGATTGAATTGAGTAATTGATTTTACAGTTTGTAGTAATTCACTCCTTACTTTGTAAAGTAAAAGACTCTAAGCAGTTCACATAAAACCGAATGTGGGAAAATATCCTAGTAGAATTTACTGGAGATGAAATATCTTTGTGAAAAATATGGGGATTTCAGCAAGCAGCACTCTTTTGCTGCCTCAGACTTTACTTATCTCTGGTTCCTATTGGGTTTGTCTAGGCATTACCACTACTCTTTTGTCAGAAAAGCCCCCCGGTTATGTGAAATCATTTCTCATTGATGTACTCCACTGACAACACCATCCATCACTGTTAGGTGGGAGGTAGAGAACTGAGATCTTGAACTGTGAAGAAATGAACAATTAAAACCAATGGGTATCTTTCCCCAGCCTACAAAGACAAACTAAAAACTGCTACCTAAGATCAAATAAGCCCTGCTCTCATTTCAGGCAGCACTGTTGTGGTCGAGAGCATTGCGAAGCTGCATCCATTGAGCTATGGTAGTTTATGTATTCTGTTTTTTAAAGTTTTTATTTAATTATTTAAAGTCCAGTTAGTTAACATACAGTGGAATATCAGTTTCAGGTGTACAGTTTAGTGATTCAACACTTCCATCACACCGGATGCTCATCACAGCATCATCTGTTTCACTCATCCCCCTTCGCACCCCACCAAGCAATTTCCCTCTGGTAACCATAAATTTGTTCTCTACAACTAATAGTCTGTTTCTTGGTTTGCCTCTCGTTTTTTCCCTATGCTCGTCTGTTTTGTTTCTTACATTTCAGAAATGAACCCACAACTGCATGGTCAATTAATCTTCCACAAAAAGAATATCCAATGAGAAAAAAAAGAAAGACAGTCTCTTCAATAAATGGAGTTGGGAAAACTAGACAGGTACATGCAGAAGAATGAAGGTGGACTTCTTTCTTATACCATACACAAAAATAAATTCAAAATGGATTAAAGACCTAAATGTGGGACAGGAAACCATTGAAATCCTAAAGGAGAACACAGGCAGTAACCTTTTTGACATTGGCCATAGCAACTTCTTAGTAGATGTCGTAGTTTAACTTGGATTGATTCTCTGTATCTGCTTTGAGCTTTGGCTTGGAAGACTGGGCACACGGCACAGCAAGAGCAGACATACTGAAATAGCCAAAGTTTATTTCTTAGTACTGATCATAAAAGAATACTTAGTTTAAATTTCTGCTTTAAATGTAGTATGTGGAGGGAAATGGCAGAAATCAAACCCCTTTCCCACGGTACTTCCTGAAGATGACCTTGTCAGAGATTTGGTCATTACCATGGCAGCTGAGGTCAAAGAGTAAATTCCACTTGTGCAATTTGAGTCCCTGCTTGCTCTGAGATTTCAGCTATTTTGAGGCCCCAGGGGCCAGGTTTCCATAGGCTTTGAGGAAAGCTGCCTGTTTGCATAATGTTCAGGTGCCCTCTGCTTATTGAATATGCACAACTTCCATTTGTTCATGCAGATTTGGTAATTGTCTATTTAATCACCTATTTGCATGCACAATTACTCAGTTTGGGCACATCCACACACATTTGCATATGTAAATCTTGACTTGGGCTCCCGCAAAATGACTGCACCTGCAAACTGCAGCCGGGCCCATTTATAAACCCTTAGGGTTCAGCCTTGTCCCACAAAGGAAAGGAGGACCAAATGGGCTTGAAATCCAAATATTGAGCTTCAATTCTATGTGTAATAAAATCGATTTAATCTTTCTTTACAGCCTCAAAAAGAAAAAATGTTAGAAAGTATATTGATTATCCTCTAATAAGGAGGGAGACAATAGTTAAAACATTTATAAGAAAATAAAGGAAAAAAACCTGAATAAAGAATACTGTGAGATAGAACAACATTGAGTTGAATCTTCTCTCCAAACACTCTGTCAATATAACATTTGTTACCTTTGATATTTAAAAGAACATAAAACTCCAGGCCAGAAGGCTGAAATTGAGGTAGTGGCCTTCCATGATGTGGGCAGCAAACATATATTGTAGAGTTAGTTGGTTTATATTAAAGTCTGTAAGAGCAACCAGGTTTGGCTCAGTATTAATATTAATGCAAATCTATCATGCCAAACCCCACTTTCACATAGTATTATACCTGCATTTCTTAAAAGCCTAAGAAACCTTATTTTTCCTTCCCTTCCCCTATGTTCATCTGTTGTGTTTCTTAAATTCCACATATGAGTGAAATCATGACATTTATCTTTCTCTGACTGACTTATTTCACTTAGCATAATACACCGTAAAAACAGAGAGGGAGGCAAACCATAAAAGATTCTTAAAGATAGAGAACAAACTGAGGGTTGCTGGAGGGGTGTTGGGTGGGGGGATGGGCTAAATGGGAGATGGGCGATAAGGAGGGCACTAGTTGGGATGAGCACTGAGTGTTATATGTAAGTGATGAATCACTGAATTCCACTCCCAAAACCATTATTACACTATATGTTAACTAACTTAGATTTCAAAAGAAAGAAAGAAAGAAAGAAAAAGAAAGAAAGAAAGAAAGAAAGACCCAGGAAACCAAGAAGCCCTAGTTCAGCCCCAGCAAAGACCAGCTTTCCCTGGAACAGGTTTGAGCCACAAGGCCAGGCTAAAAGCTAAGTAGAGACTTTCATAGGACTTGATGGCTTATTTTTGTTGTTGTTGTTAATATATTGATTATTTTTTCCAGTGTTTCTCTGTATACAATTTTTTTAACAAGTCAAGAATATTTTAATTCTGTCATTACCACCTGATATTTTTCTTTAGCATTTTCCAACATCATTAACATCCTTTCCACATAGTTTTGTTTGTATACTATTCTATCTTATAAAAATGTTGGAATTTACTTTACTATTTGTTATTTTTAATTTTATTTAAAAAAAAATTTTTTTTCAACGTTTATTTATTTTTGGGACAGAGAGAGAGACAGAGCATGAACGGTTGAGGGGCAGAGAGAGAGGGAGACACAGAATCGGAAACAGGCTCCAGGCTCTGAGCCATCAGCCCAGAGCCCGAGGCGGGGCTCGAACTCACGGACCCTGAGATCGTGACCTGGCTGAAGTCGGATGCTTAACCGACTGCGCCACCCAGGCGCCCCTGTTATTTTTAATTTTAAACATACTGGTCATTTCCCCTTTTCTAAAAATGGAAGTAGCACTACAATGATCATTTTTGTACATGTTTAAAATCTTTATTTTAAAATATTTTTAAGACAGATTGTTAGTAGAAAGAAATTGATACAGAAGGTGAATTATTAATTGGTTTTGATCATAGAAACAGCTATGCAATAAAGAAATGCTTAGTGAATTTAGTTTCCAAAAGGAGTTTATTTTTATTCACTTTTTGAAAGTGATACATTTAAAAGGTCCTGGATCTGATTTGTTATAGTGGCCGTGATAACCAGGAAACATCGTCTTCCTAAATTCCTTTATTGGGAAGCATTGCAAAAGAGAAGAATGGCTAGATGTTGATTGTGTTTGGGGAGACTTCTAGATAAATTAATTGAGTTAGTTTCTAGAAAGGGGATGGTTATCTCATTTAATGCTCACAAAACACCTGCAAGATGGGTATTACTTTCTCCAAGTTGCAAATGAGGAAACTAAGGTTACAAGGTTAAGGCATATGCCCAGAGTCACAGAACTAAGAGTTGAAAGATGCAGGATTTGAACTGTGGTCTTTGTCACCCAATTCTGAACACTGTCCTTGCTGCTTTCAAGCAGGCTGGGAAATTGACATCTTCATCCATCCTGTCTCCTGTGAATGTTCTCCCAGAGGAAGGGCTGGCCATTAGTTCCTCTTTCTACCACTGACCTTGAAAACCATCTATCTCTTCTAGTAATTACTTGGATGAAAATGGTGAACCCAGCTGCTTCCCTGGTGATTCTTTAGCTCAGCCTCATAAAAGCCGCCTTTGTAGAAGCTGCTGCTTGTCTCTTTCTTTTACTTGATAATTCCCAAGGGCAAGATTACCTACTACCAGCTGCTCCTCTCTACATGCAAAGGGACTGAGGAAAATCAAATGCTGATTAAATCTACACATTGTCTTTCCCATTCCCCTCCAGTGAACACCAAGAAAAATCACTGGCGTCATAAGACATTGGCTTCAAACATTCTGGGAAACCCCAACAGGATTATTAAACTGATGAAAACAAGAAACAACAGAATAGTTCCTTTTAATCTACATGGAGACTGTGTCCAACGTTTCTCAACATTCTTCCTCCACCCGGGAGCTTTTTATTTACAATTTAGCAGTCATAGAGGCACTCGCGAGAGAGACAAGGTGTCTTTCAGAGTCAGGCTGCCCATCAGAAACACTCCGAAATTCTGCCTCTCCCAGGATACTAGGAGAGTTTTTAGGATCTCTTGTTTACTATATAGAAATTGGAAATTCCCTGCCTACGTATACCTTTTACTCATTAATTGTTAATAACCACTTATTACAAATGCCATAAATAGACCTTGTTTTCCAGTTGTTTTGAAACATGTGTCTTCTTGCTCATAGCATTTAAAAAAGAATGCTTAACTTTTCCTAAGAGGGGCTTGTGCTGAGACTCAATCTCTATATTATATAAGATGTTAAAATGGGGCTCTTCCAGACTTAATATCTGCAGACATGATCCTGTGATAACTATTAGATACCAAATATGCAAAACCCCAAAAGCAAAATTTTTGGAGGATGTTGTGGAAGACCAGTTCTCTGGCTCTCTGATTCCCTATAGGATCAAGGATACATAAATAAGAATCAGAAAGAGGAGAGAAATAGTGCAACCACTTTGGAAAACCATTTGGCAGTTTCCTCATAAGTTAAATATAAATTTACCATATGTCCCAGCAATTCCACTCTTAGAAATCTACAGGGAAAAATTAAAGCATATGTCCACACAAAGCCCTGTACACAAATGTTCATAGCAGCAGTATTCATAATAGCCAAACCTGAAAACAACCAAAATGACCTAGGGAACAAATAAACAGACTGTGGTACATCTGTATAATAGAATACTATTTGACAATAAAGGAAAAAGAGCGGAACATGCTATAACTTGGATAAACCTCAAAAATATGACACTAAGTAAAAGAAGCAAAAGACCACGTATTATATGATTCCATTGGTATGAAATGTCCAGAAAAGACAAATCTACAGAGACAGAAAGTAGATTAGTGGCGCCTTAAAACTAGGTGTAAGAATAGGTAGAGATTGAAAAAGATCTTTTTGGGGTGATGAAAATGTCCCCATTTTAACATCTTATAATAATACAGAGATTGATTCTCAGCACAAACACCTCTTGCGAAAAGTTAAGCACTCCTGAAAAATGCTTTCCTGTGAATTTTTCAAACAGGTGAAAAGACCTATGCTTCAAAACTACTGGAAAATAAGGTCTATTTGCACAGCATTTCTAATATGTGGCACTTGCCTACAATTAATTAGTAAAAGGTGTAGATAGGCAGGTTACTTTAAATTTGTGTATAATAAAATGAAAGATTCTAAGAGTTCTAAAATCTGATTGAGGCAATGGCTGTACAACTCTGTAAATTTATTAAAAATCATTGGATTGTACACTTAAAATGGGAGAATTTGATGGTATGTAAATTATACCTGAATAATGCTTTTAAAAGTGGAGAACATAGAAGAGATTTTCAATAGACCTGCATTGTCCAATATGATAGCCATTAGCCACAGGTGGCTGGGCCAAATTGAGGTGTAGTTTCATTGTGAAATACATGCTAGATTTCAAAGAGTTAGTGTGGGGGGAAATTATAAATTATCTTATTAATAATTTTTATATATTGGTTACATGTTGAAATGATAATATTTTGGATTTATGGCATTAAATAAAATATATTATTATCATTATTTTTATCTGTTTTTTGCTTTGCTGTTTGCTATTTTATTTTATTTCATTATTTTCAGTGTGGTTACCAGAAAATTAAAATGATCCGTGTGGTTCACACTGCATTTCTGTTGAACTGTGCTGCTAGAGAGAGCTGTCACTCCCTCCCTTCTGTCCCCTGGGAAGAGAATAGAGTCTGCAACAGTCTCATCCCAAACCTAGCAAGGAGGTTCTTCAAGTGGAACTTTCAGACAGTTGATAGGTGATCACTGCAGTAACCAGGCTGTGGCCTGTGGCCCAAGCATGCTAAAGCAGCCTGGATAAAAGAAAGCAGTGGACTACATAGATCCGCGTGCTAATCAGCCAGGGCTGATTGCAGGGACAACAAGGGTCCAAGTGTGTCTGACCCTGGTGTGGGTCACATGAGAGAAGAAAGCAGTCTGGGGCTGGCAAGAGCACCCCGAAGCTGAGTCTGAGCAAGGAGGACTGACTGCAGAGCAAAGCTGAGGGCAGGTGGAAAAGAAGCTGGCCGAAGAAAAAGGCTCATGGCCTAGATCTTGAAAACTGAAAGACAAATAAGAACGAGCTAGGTTTCATTTGTTTTTATGTTTTTGTTTTTTGTAAGAACGAGCTAGGTTAGGGGTGCCTGGGTGGCTAAGTCGGTTAAACGTCTGACTTCAGCTCAGGTCATGACCTCGCAGTTTGGGAGTTTGAGCCCCACGTTGGGCTCTGTGCTGACAGCTCGGAGCCTGGAGCCTGCTTCGGATCTGCGTCTCCCTCTCTCTCTGCCCTTCTCCAGCTCACACTCTGTCTTTCTCTGTCTCTCAAAAATAAATAAACGTTAAAAATATTTAAAAAAAAAGAATGCGCTAGGTTCTAATTCTAACTCAAATTCTAACTCTAATTCTAACTCAAATTGTCCATTATACTGATGACACTTTAATAACCCTCTCTTCATAAACAAGGTTGCTTTGGTCCAGAATTCCAGGAGCTGCCATTCACATCAGGGCCCTGGTGAGCTGGCCAGGCATGGGGAAGGCCTGAGAACCTCACAAGTGCTCAACAGGCACATGCCATCACCTGGAAGCGTGAGGCCAGCTCGCAAAGGCATCAGATCAAATGAGACTTTTCTGATCCCTGGGCTGCACGCTTTCTCTCCCATGGAGGAGTCAGAGACTGGCTAGCAAACAATGGAGTAGGGTGAGAGGGAGATGGAAGCAAAGAGAAGTGAGGACAGAAATAGATCCAGGGCCACTTCTCTGTCCTTTTCTCATCTCAGACTGGTAGTCTACGCTGACCTGAGCTGGAGGTGGGGAAAAGACCTGACATTGAATGGATCTCTGACCGTTGATTAATATATTGGACTAGAGTCTAATTTCTGATTTAAGAACTCGTTTATGACTTGGAGAGGCCATATGATTGTGATTTAGTTAAAAGCTAGGAAAGTCATGGGCCTGCCTGAGTTTTCATCTAAGGGCAATAAAATGTAAATAAATTTAAGGTGACAGTGACAGAAGAGCTGAGTTCTGATTATAAGTCAAGTTGTGTTCGTTCAACATAATGATCACACTGTAATAACCTGCCTCTTCAAAGGCAGGGCGGTCACAGATCAGAATTCCTGCGAATGATGTCTCCTGGAATTTATAGGGCAGAACCTGTGAGCCCTGTGCGGCAGCCCGGTTCAGAGCTGAATCTCACAAGGGTGGGTACGGTTGGGAGTTAGGCCAACCTGGCCCCAAATTACTTTAAATGATGAGAAAGTTTGAAAAGGTACTAAGTCTAAGGTTCAGCCTCAGGCTAATCCTAGTTCCCAACGATGTGCTCCTTATTCTACCAGGGGGTATAGGGTCAGACTCAGCACATCTGGAGAATGATTCTCTTTTGTGAAATAGGATCCCTTGTTCAGAGGCCTGCAGGGCTTACAGTGACTTCTAAAACCAACAACGCTATCACTGTGATCAATAATGCTATCAGTGCCTCATTGATTGTTGCTAAGTGAGTGTCAGAGACTGGGAAAATGAAATGTACCCTACACACATTAAATCCCATGCCCTTTGGTGCTACAGCTCTGTGCTCCCAGTGGACGAAACTTAAGTGAAATTGGATACAAGGTGTTAGGCCTGCAAGACTAAGCAAATTAGCTGTGAGCATTGTCTAATATTCATCATGAGTCTAGCTACCCTGAAAGTATGTATTTTTAATACTTTGTAGGGAGTTACTACACAGCAAAGTCATACTTATTATTTCTGAATATTCTTTTGGGGATAACATTAATGCTATGAAAATACAGTAAATGGATAGTATATTGTATTATAAAAGGTACCTTAGACATAAATATTTCTAGCTCCTCACGTAACTTTAGATTTTCATGCCTGTGTTCTCTTAATTGGCTGCTCAGCTCTGGTTTTTACCTTGCAAATTGTATCTGATTTGCCTTTTGAGTGCTGGCCAAGCTCTACCTTGTTCACATGTAATGCCTGAGTGATCTTTATCAAGATGATAAGAATCTCTAGATGACAACACAGTGGTCATGGCTCAGATGGCAAGTTTATGTTTTAATATTCCAATCACTCAAAGAAGAAGCAAATGAGATGTAACACACAGAATGCAAACCAAAGAACTACAGTTAGCCTCCCAGAGCAGCATACTCAGCCAACACCTTCTGGATCCATTTTCCCCTGTGGTCAGCCAAAGGCAGGAGTCATTTTCTATTGATGACTCTATCTCACACCAGGGCCTTTGCATGTGTCCATTTCTCTTCCTGGAATGGTTTTCCTTTCATTATCTACACATGGACATAGGCTTTCCATCCTTTAAGTCTCAACCCACGTGCCATCTTCAAGATGCCATCCTTAATCACCCAAGTAGGTTTTTCTATCACATTACATCTCAGCCTTTTATTTTCTCCTTCGTAGCACTAATCACATTTTGAAACTGTCGTATTCACTACTTTTTTTCCCTTCCCATTCTAACATATACTCTATGAAGGTAGGGGTTCATCTCTCTTGTTGACAATCATATCACCATAGTTCCTGATTTATAGTTATAGTTCAATAAACACTTGTTGAATGAACAAATGGACAAATGAAAAACATCTTGGCATCCTGATGATAAGAATTTAGGTTTATTTGGCCAGATATTTAAGAGACAATATCATACAGTGATTAAGAACTTGAACAGACTCTTGATTTCAGCTCCGGTCATGATCCCAGGGTCATGGGATTGAGCCAGTGGGGAGCCTGCTTAAGATTCTCAATCTCTCTCTCTCTCCCTCTGTCCTTCTCCCTTGCTTGCGTGCTCTCTCTCTCTCTAAAAAATAAAGATAATTAGATGGGGTGTCTGGGTGGCTCAATTGGTTAAGCGTCCAACTTTGGCTTAGGTCATGATCTCACAGTTCATGAGTTCGAGTCCTGCATCGGGCTCTGTGCTGACAGCTCAGAGTTTGGAGCCTGCTTTGGATTCTGTGTCTCCCTCTCTCTCTGCCCCTCCCCTGTTCGTGCTCTGTCTTTCTGTCTCTCAAAAATAAATAAACATCAAAAAAACTTTTTTTAAATAAAAATAATTGGGGTGTCTGGGTGCCATAGTTGGTTAAGTGTCTGACTACGGCTTAGGCCATGATCTCATAGTTTGTGGGTTTGAGCCCTGCGTCAAGCTCTGCACTGACAGCTCAGAGCCTGGAGCCTGCTTTGGATTCTGTGTCTCCCTCCCTCTCTCTGCCCCTCCTCAACTTGTGTGGTCGCTCACTCTCTCTTTTTCTCTCTCTCTTTCTCTCAAAAAGAAATAACTAAAACTTCAAAAATAAATTATAAAACATTTACAAAAATTAAGAAAATAAAAGAACCTGAGTCCTGTGGCTGTGGTTTTGCTGGTCACCAGCTGTGTGGTCTTGGGGACCTTACCCTTTGAGTCTTGGTTTCCTCAGCTGGAAATCAATAGCACTCTCTACTTTTACTTGAGATCTCTAGAGAAGGATATTCCAAAATCATTTCAATTAAAGTAACAATATACAATTCCTCTTTGTTTGGGACACTCCACCCCCACCACCAATATATACCTGTTCTTTAAGCCTTAGCTCAAGTATCCATTCCTCCAGCAAACCTTTCCTGGAGCTCCCACCTTGCATTAGTGCTCCTGATGAGTGCTCCATTGCACTTACGGTCTTCCAGGGCTGTGATCACACAGACTCTAATCCGGTGTCTCCAAAGTGGTCTGCCCTGGGGCTGTGCCCCACACTACACACCTGGGGCAGGAAGGAGAATGTCTATTTTGGAGAAAAAACAGATCAAGAGAGAAAAGAAATTAAGCACGATTCATATTGAATACATTGTTTGATCTTGGTATCCTCCCTCATTCCCTTGTCAGACAGTAAGGTGTCAGTAGTGCTGCCCCAGGTGGCTCTGGAAGAGAACGGGATGCCGCGCTGTTGCAGGAATGTTGATGCAACTTCGACAGTTTGGTCTCCGGGTGGTTCGTGTGGCCTGGGTGAGTGATGCTTTGCATTATTCTGGATTAAAGTCACTGTCATGAAAGGACAAATGGCTTAAAAGGATTCTTAAATAGAAAACGTAGATTAAAATATATGCTAATAGTGAAAGCATAAATGAATAAGAAGATGGCAGAACTGACTTTTACTACTACTGAGTCATGAAACCAGATCTGTCAAGATTTGGGGGAAAACAAAGGTGAAATTTTCTTTCTTTCTTTCTTTCTTTCTTTTTTTTAAAGCTTATTTGTTTTTGAGAGAGACAGAGACAGCGAGAGTGGGGGAGAGGCAGAGAGAGAGAGGGAGAGAGAGAATCCCAAGCAGGCTCTGTGCTGCCAGCAAAGAGCCCAACATGGGTCTCCAACCCACAAACTGTGAGATCATGACCTGAGCTGAAACCAAGTCAGATGCTTAACCAACTGAGCCACCCAGGCACCCTCCAAAACTGAAATTTTCGAGAAGAATATTTGAAATATAGATTTACACTTCTTATAATTAACAAAGAACCTCAATCTTAAGTGAATTTTGCCCCTTGAGTGATATTACTATCTATTAATATCTATATATTAAACATTAATATATTACTGTCTAGCATATAATATACATCATAATTTAAATATATAATTACATACTATATGTATATATATAGATACACACATATATATGTTTGTATATATATGTATGTATAGATATATATACACACACATATATATATGTGTGTATATGTAACATATATATGTGTATATATATACATATGATCATCTTATATGTAGCTTTGATAAAAATGTTTAACTGACAGACATATGTGATCAAATATGTGTAAAGACCACTGATCTGATTAGTTGTTTCCCTCTGGGTCTCATGCACCATTGTGCTACGCTGTATGTTCCCATAGCCCAACTTGTGTTCTAGTGACCCTACATGCCTGTTTGAGGCCTGATTTTCTTCATATACTTCAACCAAACATTGCTCAACAGATTGAATGTAGAAGCAGATATAAGAATACAGCTACCTTCTATTAATTACATATTAAGAAATTTGCAAGAGAATAAAATAGTGGTATTAGTTTTACTACCCTCTGTTTACAAAATGCAATTATTTTCATAAAAATATATTATTTATTCCATAACAGTTTATAATTGTTACTTTTAAATGACTTAACAAATAAGTATTTAAACAAATAGGCAAAGGCTCTTTGGTGTCCTCAATAGTTTTTAAGAGGGTAAAAGGACTCCTGGAATTAAGAAGTTTGAGAATTGCTGCTCTGTTAGTGCCGGGGTCAAATTCTATTTGTTTGACTTCAGCAGTTCCCATAAAGCCTGGCACATCACAAGCTTCTATTAAAATTTTTGAGTAAAAAAAAAAATTTTGGAGCGAATAACTGACCGAAATGTTTAAAAGTCTGACCTGTTAGCCACCTGGGTGGCTCAGTTGGTTGAGCGTCCGACTTTGGCTCAGGTCATGATCTCGCATTTGTGAGTCTGAGCCCCATGTTGGGCTCTGTGCTGACAGCTCGGAGCCTGGAGCCTGCTTCTGATTCTGTGTCTCCCTCTCTCTCTGCCCCTCCACCACTTGTGCTCTGTCTCTATCAAAAATAAATAAATGTAAAAATAAAATAAAAATCTGACCTGTTATTTGGTGAATTCATTGCCTTTTGTAGGGAGAGCTAGCATCTCTCTCTGCTTATATCCCACTAGCACTTGATGCAATCACATTTCTTGTGGGCACAGACAGGGTCCCCACACTTTGAATGTCTAGTTCAGAACAGGATGTGAAGTGAATAGGGCTTCCAAATGTTTATTGTCTAAATGCTAAAGGGAGTTAATTACACCTCCAGTGTCTGGACTCCAATTCTAGACCCTGGATTGATGGTACAGTGAAAGCCACCATTTATGAAGGATCTGTTTAATTTTTCAACCTTCGTTTATATTTTATTTTAACACTTTTAAGAGGCCAGAAACCTTGGACACCAGATGCCATTGGAAAAACAAGGTGATAAAATGAAAAATATTTCTAAAAGTGTGACCCATCTCTTGCAACAAAGTCGCCTGATGTGCTTATTAAAAATTCAGAGTACTCTTGGGGCGCCTGGGTGGCGCAGTCGGTTAAGCGTCGGACTTCAGCCAGGTCACGATCTCGCAGTCCGTGAGTTCGAGCCCCGCGTCAGGCTCTGGGCTGATGGCTCAGAGCCTGGAGCCTGTTTCCGATTCTGTGTCTCCCTCTCTCTCTGCCCCTCCCCCGTTCATGCTCTGTCTCTCTCTGTCCCAAAAATAAATAAACGTTGAAAAAAAAAATTCAGAGTACTCTGGAGCGTTTGGGTGACACTGTCGGTTAAATGTCTGACCTCGGCTCAAGTCATGATCTTGAAGTTCATGAGTTCGAGCCCTGTGTCAGGCTATGTGCTGACATCTCAGAGCCTGGAGCCTACTTCGGATTCTGTGTCTCCCTCTCTCTCTGTTCCTCCCCCACTCACATACTCTCTCTCTCTCTCTCTCTCTCTCTCTCAAAATTAAATGAAGATTTAAAAAAATACAGATTTAATTGATCTATGGTGCACCTCAGCCACTGGGAATTTTTTTTTTTTTATGAATGGATGACATTAAGACTGGAATATAACATTAAATGGTCAGGGTGCCACCTCACAAATCACTGAGGTGTCTAATCTATCAAGCCCTGGGTTTGTGGTCAGTGATTCTCAATTTTTGTCTGTAGTGGCGATGGGAGATGGGGGGATTGCATGTCTTGGGGAGAATGGACAAGGGGAAGAAATTGAGGCTGGATATCATAGTCTCTTAGGAATTCTGTCCAAGTCCTCATACCTGACTAATCTCATTTGTATCTTACCCAAGGTATTCTAAAGCTTCTCTCTCTATCCCTCAGCCTTAACTAAAAAGTTAGAGAACTATTATTCTAGCTAACAGCTGATAAAAGCTAAAATAGAAAGGGAGAGAAGTCATGAACATAGCTTAGGACAACCAAGAAGGGGGAAAAAGAAAAGCACATATTTGGGATAAGCAGAATTTGTGCATAGTAGTATAAATGACCACATAACTCATTAGTATTAAGAAAGTTAGTTTTGCCAACATTTGCTCAAATTGGTTGGAAAGAAACAAATAATCTGATGGGTAATTAGTAGAAAGAAGTAAGTAAAATAAATAAGCATTAAGTACTCTTTTCTGATTTTTTTTTTTGTTTGTTTGTTTTTTTGGAAAAAAAACACACGCTCAAATCAATGGTATGATATACAGGATATATTACCCTATTCCTTAGTTAATGATAGTTTAAATAAACCTAAGTGCTATGTTTCTGCCATTTACCTAAGGACTCCATCCTGAAGAGTAGGTGTAAGGCCTTCGACAAAATAAAAATCTTCTTTAGAGCTATCCTGTCATCTCTCAAACATTTTTAATGTGTAGAATCTTTTAAGCAAATTTCTTTGAGTAAAAAATCTGTTCTTTCACATGAAAGTGTAATTTTCTAATTAATTTTTACTTCTCTTTATTTTCTTTATATCATGCCAAGGGCTGGGTGGCAAAGGCTGGACTGATTATGTAGGGATTGGACCTAGATGTATTCTAGAGGCTAGAAGTAGACTTCCTATGGGGTCCCAGGGTGGCCAGAGGCCAGCAAGCAAAAAGGTTCACTCAGGTAAATGCCTATCAGGTCATTGGAGAACACCATCCCCATCAAAACAGAGCAGCCTTCGTTGAGCTCCAGCTAGTTATTGTTACCATGACAGTAATGCATTTTAAAATACTTTAGCTGAAGCTGATTGTCAGCCCTGGTCTTTAAAATCACCTGAGGACCTTTAAAAATATATTGAAGCCTGAAGGCTTTACCTGAGCCATTAAATCAGAATCTCTGGGGGGTAGTGTTTGCGCGTTGGAATTTTTTTTAAAGCTCTCTAGATGATTCTACTGTACAGGCACGGTAAAGAAGTGCTGGCCTAGACAATGTGATATGTTGTGTGTGGTAAGGTTAAACTACAAACCAGATGTAGTGAGCATTGTGATCAGAAAGTAATTCACACTGCAGGGATAATCATCCAATGTTATATCAAAAAGACCACACTCCAGAAGTGACTACTAGTATGACTGCTTCTGTCAGATCAACTTCAGAAGGTTAGTTAATAAACATATGGAGTGCCAGAGATTTGTTTTTAATCAGTGAATTGGTGATTAGCATAAAGAAAAATAAAGATGAGCATAAAGAGAAATGAGCTCTCTTGGTAGCATTGAAGTATGTTCTAGATCACTCCCCAGACTTGTACAACCATTGTATAAGAATCTAGTAACACCTGTTAGGAAGATTCCCAAAGCTTGATCCCTGTATCCAGCCACTGGATGACAACATTGCGGGCTACCCTATTCTGACACTGGCATATTAGAATCCTGCTTCTAGAATCATGCTACATCTTCCTGGGGTGAACCTTTTATGTAAGGTTTGGTCAGAGCACATAGAAAGACCAAGAGCTTTTTAGGGCTTCAAAACAACCTCACAGAACAGACAACTTGCTCCCAAAGGTTTATTTAATAAATGCTCAAGCAGTGGCAGAAATTCGTCTGAGACTTGCTGAGAACTTGGGAAGAAGAGCTAACTATCAGCTTCCTAAAAGTTTTCAGTGTTTACTGTCTACCTATCAAAAGAACCTGAGTTATATATGACTAGACTGGTTTGGGTCAATTTTGTAGGTCATTGAAGAAGAGTATGACCCAGTATCGTCAAATTCTTCTATGTATTTTTTTAAGACAGTCAGCCTTGGCCCTCAGGAACCCCAGTGTCTGAGAACTCAGGGATCAGTCAGGCAGGAGGATAAAAACCTGTCTTGATGGTCAAGGCAAGATGGTGGTGGGAATTCAGAAGGCAAGCGAATAAGAGGGTGGTAGCACAGTGGAAACCTTGGCAGGAGATTATTCCTCAGTACCTCTTCCACCTTCTGCAGGCATGGGACAGTTCTCAAAGGCAGAGCCAGAAAGGAGCTTGTAAATGTGCCATGGAGAAAGCAAACGGAGCAAGGGTTACAAACAGGGAGAGATTTATTGACTTGCTGGCTTTATCAATATTGTATCGAGCATCTGCTACGTACTCAGTCTTGGACTAAGACACTGGAATAAGGGAGATAGTTGGTGTCTAGGAAAAACATTCCTGTGTTTTCCTTTACTCCCCCACACAATAGTTCTAGCACTAGATTCTGCTTTTTTTCCCGCCACACCAAGCTGTGAGACACCAGCTGGGTATCTTCTAAATTAATTCAATTCTGACACTATCTACCTGGAGTTAGCATCAGATCTCACAAGTTAAGGTCCCACAAGATGGCACCCACTTCAGATGCCAATCGCCAAATCCCAGGCTGTCATGTGTACTTCTGACCTACTGGCTATAAATTAGATTTTTCATAATCCTTTCCATGGGTTCAAAAATTTGCTAGAATGACTCATAGAACTCAGAGAAACACTTACTTTTACCACCTTATTTTAAAGGGTATAATAAAAGATACAGATGAACAGCCAGATAAAGAGATGCATAGGGCAATATATGTGGGAAGGGGCATGAAGGTGACATGCCATCTGTTGGCACACCACTATTCTGGAACCTTCATGTGTTCACCAACCCAGAAGCTCCTCTCAGCCCGAACTTTTGGGATTTTTATGGAGGCTTCATCACATAGACATGATCAGTCATTAACTCAGTCTCTAGCCCCCACCCCACCCCCCCTTCCTGAAGGATGGCAAATGGGGTAGAAAGTTCCAAGGTTCTAATCGTGCTTTATCATTCTTGTGACCAGCTCCCCCTCCTGAAGCTATCCAGGAGTCCGCCAAGAGTCACTTCATTGAAACAAAAGATATACCTATCATTCAGGAATTTCACAGGATTTAGGAGCTCTATGTCAGGGACCAGAGTTAAAAGGTGAAATATTAGAACAAAAGATGATCCTAGTGTTTTTATCACTTAAGACATTACAAGGAGCTCTATGCCAGGAACCAGGGCCAGGCCCTCTAAGGAAAGGTCAGGAGAGGTTCTCAGAGCCATTGAGATCTGCCAACAGAACACTCTACAGAGGATTTGGGCCCATGCTTGGGAAAGCTCCAGGGAGCTCTGGGTATCTGTGCACTTAGGCGACTCCTGGCCACCATTTGCATATGCTCCTATCTGTTTAATTTCAGCCAAATGTGTATCCTATGCAAGGGTCGCATATAGGTAGAAGTGGAAGTCTTTTTCCTCATGAGGCTTGGGATTCAGAGAAGGTGATGGCACAAAGGGAGTACAGAATGCAAGGAAGATGGGGACTGCTGTGTGTCATGTGACCAGTCTGAGCCAATAAATTAAAACAAAAATGACCATTCTAAGTGATTCAATTTAAATGTTGAGGCATGTTCTGTGTTTGAATCCATACTAAACTCATGCAGATGAGGGATGAAAGCACCATATTTGGGGCCAAAAAAGCAGGTCTGTTTGGATGAGGGAGAGAGACATTTTATTTTTTTAACATCCCTTTTTTTTAATTGAAAAATTGATGCGTTAAGAAGGCCAACTACTCAGCCAATACTAAAGGAAATGCAATTGAACTTTAGTTTTCCTTCTATCCTGGACCCTCTATCTTGAGAAGGAGAATATGAAATCTCATCCCAACTTTATGGTCTGGGACAGAGAGCTCTGGGTGGTCTGGAGCTCCAAAGTTTATCCATGAGGTAGTATTGTTACCAGCTGGTTTTACTAGGCTAGGCAAATGGTACAAGCACTTTGTCTTATTTCTAGACTATACCACCACTCTCATAGGTGATGCAAAAGGCCCCATAGAATGTGGAAACTAGAAGGAACCCTAGAAATTACTTCTATCAAGCCTCATTTTATGAACTGGAAAATCAAAGTCCAGAGAGTTAATCAGCTTGTACAAGATCCCACCATCGAGCATTGGCTAGGGTCTGTCTAGACTCATTCTGCTGCTTATTCACAAGTATCCCAATGCAGTGTTGGGCACTGGCCTTTGGTACAGCTAAAATAAAATAGCGGATCATGCAATGTGATATGTATTTTGCTATCGTACTGAGGAAAGCTAGTTAATCCCTAATAAAAAGTTGAAGCTATTAAAAGCAAAGTTAAACCTTTTTAACAAATAAGTGAATGACTAAGGATACAGAGAACAGCAAATATGTAAACCATAGTCCAGAACCCGCTGAACAAGTAATAATTAGGATATAACATAAAGTTAGTAATTTATCTATTTCCAAATGTTTAAAACTTATTTCAATTCAAAGGCATTTTTTAGCATCTTCCATTGCTCAGTGTTGCACTAGGTGCTGTGGAGAATAGAAAAATGTCTAAAATATCCATGCCGTACAAGGACATTGAGCACCGTGTGCTGGCCCCAACCATTTTATGAAGACATTATGTTCATAGAGGTAAGAATGGAGAGTTTGACAGTTTACAACCACTTCTCAAAGTTTGTGTCCAGTAAGCAGCAAAAATAGGACTGCAACACAGATTTTTTAATGTAGCTCCATATCATAAATATTGTTCACTGTAGCATTTTAAGCATTTAAAAAAATCATACAAAGCAGAACATGATAAACACCGAAAGAAGTAACGCAGTGTCTTTTTCAGCAAGTTCTTTGAAGTGTAATTGAGTGGCTTAAAAGCATTGACTTTGGAGTCTGAGTTTGACTGTCAGCTGGCCAACTTCACCAGCGATATGATTTTGCCCTGATTACCCTGATTAAACTCTCCAAGACCCTAGGGAATATGTATGCCTGTCTCATAGGTTGTTTGGAAGATTAAAGCAAGTGACATAAAGCACGTAAGAATTTCATACTTACTGACTATATAAATAGTTGAGAAATAGTAGCTAAAAATAAAGAAACAAATATGGGAATTCATGGAAGACCTCTTCTAGGAGGTGCATCTTGCTTTGCTTCTGGTACAGGCTCCTATTCATTGTGACTTTCTGTAAGCATCAAATATGAGTACACATAGCCCTTCCGCCCTTAGCAGTAGGAAGACATGGACAACATTTCCATTTCTCTCATGGCCATCTACCCCCAGGGAAGCTCCTGCTACGCATACTCTAGAGATGAAAATGGGGTGAGAAATAGCCCAGGACAGGGTGATAGAGGAGTTAATAAGTTTGTTCTAGCATTCTCTGAGAGCTTGGTTCGGCCTTCCCTGGGTCTGTATTTGGGGCCATAGACCAAGGGAGCAGGCATGTTTCTTTGGGTGGTGGCCAGATGCCCCATGGGCTTTAGGGTGACACACAGCAACACTTTTTGCTGCCTTAATAGGAAAATTGCTTTAGCTCTCTCCTCTCTCTGCTTCTCCTCTTCTGCCTCTCTCTCTCTCTCTCTCTTTTTTTTCTCTCTCTCTCTCTCCTCCTCCTCAAAATTAGTCTCCAAAAAAAAAAATCCGTCTTTGGAGACTAGAAAAAAATAGCTCTCCATCTTGCAAGTTTTTATCCTCTACATATTTAACCTCTGGAGACAGTTCTCAGGATGGAAGGAAGCAAAGAATGAAAAATGTGTTGATCTACTAGTAGACATGGGATAAAAGCAAACTTCCCATGTTCAGATGCATGTGAGCTAACTTCATTATCAGGGCCACTACTATAATATGATAAGGCCTATTATGCTGTTAGTCCTGGTGTCCCATAAGACACTTGTCTCCAAAGTCCACTGATAAAAACCCCAGATGGCTGACATCTTTTTTCGATTTGTTGTTTTCCACGTGAAACACCAGGGAGATATTTGCGTCTTAAAGCCTGGACAGTAGCCTTTAGCTTTAGAGCCCTCATAACCTGCTGGGGTCACATCAGATGCACACAGTTTCCACAGGGACGTGATGCCTGGAATCAGGTTGTGTGAGGGCTTGTGACACTAGGTACTGACTGAGCTCAAGTGCTCCACTGACTCTGCTCTTTTGTGACTTAGAAGGAAAAATGCCCACAGAAAAGGAAACCACAGGCATATGTGTTATGCAATGAGAAAGGAAGCAATAAAATCACAGCACCATCCATTTGGTGATATCTCCTGCTATGTTAAGCAATGTCATAAAATTCTCAACACAACTCTGTATTGAAAATAAATACGTATCATCTAACACTTGAGTGGACTTGGCTGAAGAATAAAAATGCCACAAAGGACAGAAACCACTAAGCACTAAGGTGGTTAAGAATCATTCATCTGTGTGTGTAACTAGACCAATGTTATGGCAATTGATTAATGTTTCTTCATACTTGCTTTTTGTTTCCTGGCCTTCCTGATAACCCAGTACCAAGCACACTGGCTGTTTCCAAAAACTTCTCTGCTCTGCCTGTCTTCACTGGTCAGCTGTGGAGGTATGGAGTCCCTGTTCGGATCCAAAACTCCCTTTCTGTTCTTGGTTCCTTCCATACACTTTCACAGAGCTGATGCTTCAGCCACACCAAACCACTCTCCCTGTGTAGACTCAAAGTGCTCCATAAGGGCAGTGTGCTGTTGGGAGCTGAGGTCTCTGAGGACAGACTGCTTGGGGTTGAATTCCAGCTGTGCCTTCATTGTGTCTGAAATCTTGGGAGAGTGAATTGGGTTTCTGGGACCTGAGTTTTCATATCCTGTGCAAATAAATGGATCCATTGTATAGGGTTGTTATGAGAATCAGGGTTAATACATGAAAGTGCTTAGAATGGTACCTGGCCCAGAGTAGGTCCTCAGAAATTATAGTCTAGTATTACTTCAGACTTTTATGGCTTTGCTATTTCCTCTGCCTAGAATGCCTTCAGTTTTGTTCCCCTTCCTCTGTCTCCTTGTTCTGGGTTAAATGTAACCTCCTTTCTGGAAAAACTCCCTGCTTGCCCAAGCATCCCCATGCATTCCTATGCCGCTGCCCCTGAAATTATCATTAAAGCATTGTTACTAATTGTCTGTTATTGTCTAGTTGAGAGCTTCATGAGGACGAGGTCATTGTGGCTCCTTCATGTTACTTTCCACCCAAGTTTTTCCCATGGGAGATTCTCAATCAATATTTGTTGAATGAATAAACTAATGAAGCAACCGACCAAACAATTTAATATTATCTACTATATGCAGATTAATAGAATTTTTAGTGATATATGGAAAAGGTAGACTAAAAGCTTACTGAGCTTGTATATTGTGAAAGGAATGATTAATTCAGTCCCTTCTGCAAACCGCCACATGGAAAGATTTTCTGTGTTCCAACTCAATTCACTTGCCATGTCTATACCAGCCTAAAGCTAAGTCTATACAGAGCCAGCTGATGTGAATATTTGGAATTCATTAGCCATACAGTTATGGTTGGCAAATCCAAATAGTGTACACTCTAATGTATATTTTTAGAGAGTATGTCTTATCCATTTAGCCTTTCTGTGACCACCTAATTTACTAGGACCAATTCCAAATCTGTACTTCCTTTATCCACATCAACATGTGGCTCACCCTATTATGAAAAGGCCCCATTCACAGGAGGCTCCACAGATGAACTTACTAAGGGTTCACATACTGTTACAGCTGAATATACACTGAGTTGGCCACGGTCTGCAGGATATTGACCCACACCAGTCCTGGAGGGCAACATAACCAGAAGAAACCCCCTTTACCCATGAGAGGAGTTAGGGATCAGGTTTTCTGGAAATCCAGGGCACTTTTGCCTGACTTTTTCCTTGCCAGTGAGTCTGCCATAGATACCAAATGTTTTCTCCTCTCCTTAGGGATTTCTCTTTTCCCCCCATTTTCCCAAAAGGAACTTTCTAGCATTTTAATGATGAATCACAAGGCAGAAATTCAGGACATCTGGGTTCCAGTCTCACTTCATGTATCTCTGCCTCAGTTTTACTTGGTGTAAAATAGTTTCTGTCTTTTGGCTGTTAATACAGAACAGTTTGTTCTTAGAGTCTCATAATAAAGTGAATGCTCTGTTAATCCAAAAGAGTTTGTCTTCTTTGGAATATGATGACTGAAATCCCTATGGCTTATACACAGCTGGCTTTCAGTAATTTTAAAAGGATATCCTTTCTTCTATGCAGGAAAATAAATGATGTCTCCAAGAACTAGCAATTATCTTGGACTGTAGTTATTTTCTTCTTTATCTTGTTGCTTATTTCTATGAGGCAAAAATTACTATGACAGCATAGTCTTTCTACAAAATTACCACGGGTAGTACTCATTTCTTAAGAACATGCTATATAGATTTCAGGGTAATAGTAATCATTGGAGAATATTATATAAGCCAAAGTGAAATAAAACCATTGTGTTTCTCCACACCAAATACAGCTGTTATTAAAGAAGCATATTTGATAGTAGGAATATGATTTTAATTTTATTGGCTCATTTTGGTGACTTCAGTAAGAGTAAGAGTAGGGTCCTCCAATTGGAGTTGTTATATGGAATGTTTTAATTATTATAATACTCTAATTTACATATATAATCTCTAAAACCATTATATATAACTTATTAATTAACCCTAATCTGTAAAATTTACCTAAAATAATTGTCCTAATTTTATTAAATATGCTATCATCATTTATATTAAATAATTATATAATTCCATCATTGAGATTCATTTTGTGCAAACAAATGGATTCTTTCAAGTTAATGAATGATGAACTCATTAAATAATATATCACTGGAATTAACATTTCTTTCATTAATTACAATTTTAATATGGCCTCTACTAGAATTCATAATGGAGGGAGAAGTTATTTAAAATAAAATGGAGCCCTTTATTCTTGCTTAATGATGAGTTAGTTGTTGAATTTGCAAAATTCTCCCTCCCCTGGGCAAGAAAGTGAGAAGGAAGGATTGGCATGAACTTGAGGTGACAGTCCTGGACAATGATCCAAAGTTAGAATAGAAAAGGAGAGAATTTCCTGTCACTGTGGACACAAGGACAAGAATTGTTGATCTCAAAAGGGAGTGTTGGTAGCTCAATTTCCCCAGGATCCTCTAGGGCAGTTTCTCAGTGGGATGATGTTGATATTTTGGGAGGGATATGCTTGATCATGTGGAATCTTGAAACCTGCAGAACAATTCACACCTCTGGTCTTTACTAATGAAATGACAGTTGCCCTTCCCCAACCCATCATTGTCTCATTGATTCAATAAGATAAACTACCCCACTCATTTCTAAACATCCCCAAGCTTACTCATGCCCTCATTCTCTTAAAAAAAAATCAGAGGTGCCTGGGTGGCCCAGTTAAGCGTCCGACTTTTCTGCTCAGGTCATGATCTGGTGTTTCGTGAGTTCCATCCCTGCATCAGACTCTGTGCTGATGGCTTGGAGCCTGGAGCCTGCCTTGGATTCTGTGTCTCCTTTTCTCTCTGACCCTCCCCCGCTCATGCTCTGCCTCTGTCTCTCTCCTTCAAAAATAAATAAACATTAAAACTTCTAGAGGACTTAGTGAAATGACAGTTTTCCTCCCAAATTGCCAGTCCTCCCAACCTTATGCTATATTCCAGAGTAGGATTTTAATGAAAAATTAGTCTGCCAAGGCAGCCTTACTTGTGTTCTGAGTATGATTGAATATCCTATTGATGCCTAGAAGCTCTCCATTTTAGAGATACATCTTTCTTATGTTAAGTGTGGCTCTTTCTTCCTTTTCAGATGTTCTGCCTACAGCATAAAAGCACTAGGCATCTTTGGGAATGTATTAGTCTTCTAGGGATGTCACAATAAACTACACAAACTGGGTGGCTTAAAATAGCAGACATTACTGTCTCACGGTTCTGGAGGTCAGAAGTCTGAAGCAGAGGTATGGACAGGGCCGTGCTTGTCTGAAGGCTCTGAGAAAGAATCCATTTGATGCCTCTTTCCCAGCTTCTTGTGGCTGCTGCCAATCCTTGCTATTCCTTGGTTTGTGACTGCCTTCAGTCTCTCCCTCCATCTTCATGCGTGGTCTTTTCCTTCTGGAGTCTGATTGGGTCAAATTTCCCTCTCTTTTCTCTTTTAAGAATATTAGTCATTGGATTTAGGGTCCATCCTAAATTCAGGATGATCTCATTTCAAGATTCTTAACTTGATTACATTTGTAAAGACTGTTTTCAAATACGGTCACATTCTCAAGTACAAAGGGTTAGAACTTGCATGTATCTTTTGGGTTCACTTTAATCCACTGTAAGAAAGGAGTTTGAAAGGAGAAAAGAAAACTCAGAAAGACAAATAGCAGGTGCCGAAGACACACTTCCCAAATTTCCTCAGGTGATCTAAACCATCAGATGTACTTTTACTCTTCTTTCGGGTTCCCAAGTTGATGTCCTGGGTCTCCTTTGTATGTGTTTATATACAAAATGTAGAAAGGAAATGTCAGGAGGGAATGTTTTTGGATACAAGCAACAGAAGATATAAGTGCTGTGGTGGCTTAAACAAAAAAGAGGTTAATATTTTTTTTTTTTTTCATAAAACAGGAAATTAGCAAATAGGTAGCTGGTGTTGATGGTTCAGTGACCTAAACTTGTTAGGGCATCTTCATAATTTGCTTGGATATTTCTTCATATTTGTTACTTCATAAGGTGGCTGGCTCATCTTCATGTTGCAAAAATGTATTCAAGGCAGGAAAAGAGGAAAAGATAATATTAATTCTAAATTTCCTTTATCTAAAAAAGGCAAAATCTTCTCTCGAGCCCCTGACAGACATTCAGTTTGCCTTTTATGGGCCAGAACTATGTCAACAAGCACCTGTCACCACAGTGGACACAGGTAAAGGGAAGACAGACATCCCCAACTTTTTGAGAGTCCACATTATATACCACCTCGTTTTTACAGAAGACTTACATGAGTATGTATTTTCACTAACCAAGTGAAAGAAATCTGAAGAGGATTTTTGCTTCTATGAGAAAAGGAGAAAAATAAAAATACCATTCAGCATTTTGTAGCGAGCCATCATAGGGGCAGTGCTCACTCAAGCTGTCAGAGCAGTCCTGCCAAGCTCCTTCCCTGGGAACCACACTCAGCATCTCAGTATCAAGCCACCATGTCTTGAATTGTGTCCCTGAGCATCTGAACTTTATCTCGATTTATTTTGTGCATCCATACGTGTCTTAATGTATCAGAAAAGACTTAGGTTATTTTTTGGGTCTGGGAAGGCTCAAAGATATTTTCCATATAAATTAATGGTAATTGCTTTTTTGCTTGACACCATTTCAATTTACAAAAGGTTTCATGGGAATGCCCTACTTTGGGATAGTAGAGGAAACCTGTATTTAGCTTCTCTGGCCTCTACAGCGGAGGTGGCAAAGAAGAAGGAAGTTAGATTGTCTTTTGGATTTTCTAATCAACAAAACTGCCAAAGGGAGAGAAGTTTCGTCCATTATTTTAACAACATGTCTCTTTCATATATCTAGACAAGAGAAACAGAAGATAAGAAAAATAGTGAAATAGGAGAGTGAGATTCTAATTTAGTTTCACCATTACTTACCTTTAAATAGGTGATGTGAACTTACTGGACCTCAGTTTTACCTAATCTGGAAGCTGGCAATGGGCCAGATTGCCTCTAACGTTTTCTCTGACTCAACATTTATGATTCCATTAATCCATTACCAACAGGATATTTCTTTTTGGTACTTTTATAATTCCAGTGATGGTTTTCCACTGATTTGCCCCATCTAGGAACATAATCAACACTCATGCAATCAGAAGGACCTATGGAGATAATGTGGTACACAGCTCCCTTATTCCATGAAGCATGGTTAGACTGATGCTAGGGAGAGAAAATTAATCTTTTCATTACACTCTTCATAACTATTTATGTATTTGCTTTTCAATCAGGGTGAGCCAACTTGTTCAGAATATAGCCAAGCCTAGAAATGACTGCAATCATTAAAAGGTTTATTTCAAGCAATTGCAAAATTCAACCAGAGCCTAACAGTTTCTGAAATGTTATTTTTTGTTGGTTGCCAAATGAGTCTCTGACCTTTTTTGAGGCCAAAGGATCTGCCCTTCCTCAGAGCATACCTGAGTTAATCATCTGCAGGCTGCATTGTCTCCTTGCTGGGCCCCGGTGAGTAAGACATTTTTTTTGCTTACGAAAGAGAGGCCCCACCCCAGTTTTCCTCAAAGGACTGACTCAAAGGCTATTCTGATGGAGCTGAATAATTTTCCATAGACATACATGAACTCATTCCGGCAGGAAATAATGAGGCTCTTGAGTTAAATCAAAGATTGTGGCAGCCTCTCTGTCTGCTTTTCCAAAACTCATGTTAAGGCAGGGTTTCATTTCACATGGTATCAAACATCAATGAGCAAGGAGTAGTTTCAGTCATTTAAGTTTGGTATGACTAAAATTGGCCGTGGAGAACAAACAAATGCAATTCTGCCATTAAATGTTGACACTTTAAAAAGCATACAAGTAGGTGAATAATATATTCTTCTGGAGCTGAGCGGAAAGTAGTTTTTTACCTGACATGAAAACATAACATATTTGACACCTATGTAGTAAATGGGGAAAATATCGGTATCATCAGAAAAGTCTGGTAGGCAAGGACTGTTGCAGTATGGAAGAGTAATAAGGTGTGCTGCCTGTAATTATCTATACTGCTCTTGGCTCAGGCCTATCCCTCCACGTTCACTCCAATCTTGACTCTTGAGTATATTGTCTAGGCTTTTGAGTATTGTGTTCAACCAAGGACATTGATGAATTATACAGTTGAGACACTCCTCCAGTTTCTGTGTCCTAACTAATCCAGAGTGTGGGTGAACGGCTCTAGTCTTCCTGGTGAGAGACATAAGGAAGTGATATTCAAACTGTTATAGTCATCTAAGGAAAAACAACCTAAAATCTGTTTAATTCTCATAAAGAAACATGTAGTCTTCATACAGTTTTAGTTTGATACCTATAAATCTTGATCGTGAGTAGTTTTGTTTTTTTGTTTTTTGTTTTTTTTTTAATTTTTTTTCAACGTTTATTTATTTTTGGGGGGACAGAGAGAGACAGAGCATGAACAGGGGAGGGGCAGAGAGAGAGGGAGACACAGAATCGGAAACAGGCTCCAGGCTCTGAGCCATCAGCCCAGAGCCTGACGCGGGGCTCGAACTCACGGACCGCGAGATCGTGACCTGGCTGAAGTCAGACGCTTAACCGACTGCGCCACCCAGGCGCCCCGATCGTGAGTAGTTTTAAAGAATATAATTTTTAAGGCTTTCCAAAATATATAAATTCTGCCACATTGATATCATTGACATTTAAAAATGAAATGGTGACTTCAATCCTTTAGATGTATCCAATAAAATTTAGTTGGTTAATAATTTGATATTCATGATCATCACTTTTTTTTTTTTTAATTTTTTTTTCAACGTTTATTTATTTTTGGGACAGAGAGAGACAGAGCATGAACGGGGGAGGGACAGAGAGAGAGGGAGACACAGAATCGGAAACAGGCTCCAGGCTCTGAGCCATCAGCCCAGAGCCTGACGCGGGGCTTGAACTCACGGACCGCAAGATCGTGACCTGGCTGAAGTCGGACGCTTAACCGACTGCGCCACCCAGGCGCCCCGATCATCACTTTTTAAAATATAGGAATATGTCCCTCCTAACTGCATAAAATTTTACATTGTTTCTTTTTAATGTAAACTTACATTTTCATTCCGCTTTTCCATGCTTTTATGTTGGAAAGTGTTTTATTAGTCACCCTATAACTTTCAAGAATTTATATATGTGTACATTGAAACATGAAAACTTAAAAAATCTTATAACCATGGGTTCTTATTATTTAAAAAATAAAATAATTATTATTAGTACACTATTCACCAAAATAGCATAAATTATTGCATACCATCCATAATGCATACTTATTAAGAATAAAAATCAAAATCGTAGTGTAGATGTATTTCTTAATAAGATGAATTGAACTTTAAAAAAACATTAGTCCATGAATCCATGAACGAATATTATATATTGTTAGAATTAAACAGAGTTCTTCCTTCTGGTGATTCTACTTTTTGGTTTGTGGTTGTAAGCACTAAAAAGACTTGTTTGCATAAATAAACAGATGAGAATGGAAGGAGGTTTATTATAAAAATATCCGTCGATCCCTTTAACATTTTCTGAGTTATATAATTGCATAAAGATCTATTATTAAAAAGTTATTTCTACTGATATGTCTTTTAATAACTTGATTAGGTCTTCCTTCAATTTTGTTGATAGCAATGATTTGGAAACCACATGATTCACAAAAGAATTAGTTGGCCACCAGGAGGGTTAGTCACTTTTTCAAAATCAGCCCAATATTTCAATTTGGTTCTTGATTTGTTGCCCTGGTGGGTTTTTACATGCCAGAGGAAGGGCCAGGATAAGATCCAGAAGGCCAACATAAGCCGTACGGGGCTTGGAGCTGCCAGTGGTTCCTCTTTCTGGCACTGTCTTCACAGAACTGTACAGACAAGAAATTGTACAGGGCAAGAAGGTCGTAGCGCTGCTTGCACAAAGTGCAAGGTCTGTGTCCTATACATTGACTATTTGGAACACATCTGGATCATCAAGAATACAAAGGAATATGAAAAGTAGGCCTTTGGAGAAATGGTCAAAGAAACCATTTTGTCAGGATTAGAAAAGGCATGGGAAAACATAGGTTATCTATTTATAATTCAGAGAAAGATTAAGATTGTTCAATGTTCTTCCAGAAAGCAAAACTAGGATCAATGGTCAGTCCCATCACCAGGGTGACCTTTTGACAACTATCACTCCCAACAATGCAATAAGAAGCCTCACTCCCTTTACCACTTCATATAATCGAGCAGAGACTATACTATTTTTTCAAAAGATGCCATACAGAAAAGTTCTGCATCATGCAGAGGGCTGGGGCAAATGACCTCCAGGATCCTTTCCACTTAAAAAAAATTTTTTTTGAATGTTTTATTTATTTTTGAGACAGAGAGAGACAGAGCATAAGCAGAGGAGGGGCAGAGAGAGAGGGAGACACAGAATCTGAAGCAGGCTCCAGGCTCTGAGCTGTCAGCACAGAGCCTGACGAAGGGCTCGAACTCACGGACCGCAAGATCATGACCTGAGCTGAAGTTGGATGCTTAACCGACTGAGCCACCCAGGCGCCCCCCAATTTTTTTTAATCTTTATCTGTTTTTGAGAGAGACATAGAGCATGAGCAGGGGAGGGGCAGAGACAGGGAGACACAGACTCCAAAGCAGGCTCCAGGCTCTGAGCTGTCAGCACAGAGCCCGACTAAGGGCTCGGACTCACAGACTGCGAGGTCATGACCTGAGCTGAAGTCGGTTGCCTAACCGATTGAGCCACCCAAGTGCCCCTCTAAGTACCTTAGCCTAGAGAAAACAGAAGTGTTCTAAGAGCCACCATTCCCAGCAGCAGGAGTAAAGCAGCATCTATGTTGAAATAGTAATATGTTCTCTATTCATAAAATGTGTTGCCAGTTACCTAATGTAGTGGAACATTATTTGAACTCTTTGTCTGGTTGTGTGGATGGATTTGCATGGATTAACCACACTCCTCTGTCTAATCCCCTTTGTGGCCAAGGGCATGCAGTTATGAGACTGCTGGGTTTGGAAGTACAGTCTGTGGCTAAGGCATAGAACCAAGGGAGGCTGTCCACTTGGGGATCAAAGCAAGACATTTGGCTGTACTCAACCAGTTCTCTGACCAATTTTGTTAACCACATATGCTTTTCTTACAATTAACCTCAACTCAGGGGGGTTGAGCTTCATTAAAGTGCGATACTTCATGCTAAGACCCTCAGTAGTCTAGGTAGGTATTTGAATGTTGAATGATTATCACTTCTGAGAGACTCCAAGCATTTCTGGGTCATTTCTTCTTAAGAAATGTCTCTGGGTTGCCCTTTGCCCACTTGTGGTTTACTATTTGCCTACATATTCTTCAGGCACTACAATTAATATATTCATTGGTTCTGCATTTCATTTAATTTTTTAAATTTTATTTATTTATTTATTTTGAGAGAGAGAGAGGGAGCAGGGGAGGGGCAGATGTGGAGGGAGACAGGGCATACCAAGCAGGCTCCACATTGCCAGTGCAGAGACTGACACAGGGCTTAAACCCACGAATTGTGAGATCATGACCTGAGCCGAAACCAAGAGTCAGAAGCTCAACCGACAGCCATTCATGCATCCCCATTTGTCCTGCATTTTAAAATGATTTTATGATTTCAGTTAACCTCACCAAATATGCCCCTCGATCAGACTTTATTCCTGTGCATCACACAGCTATATCTTCCCCAAACGAAAGTCTCGAAATGACAAACGGGTAATTCAGCCAATTCGTTTGAGTTTCAAAATTCACATATAGTGCTTAAATTGCATACAAACAAGTTCTAATATAAATGAATTATTTAATTTGACACGTTTTAATTTTAAATGTACATAAATTTTTATTTATGTAGAAATGTCACTTCTACAAAATTATATATGTTCATTCAAAAAGTCAAAACTACTGAAGTGTTTAAGTCCACCTCCTCCCTTCTCCTTGTTATAATTCCACTCCTCAGAAATATGAACTATTAACTGTAATTAATCCTCAAAGACCTCTTAAATGCATATATACACATAGTTTTGGTATTACATGCTGTGATGTAACTTGCGTTTTAAGATTTAAGTAGGTATTTTTATCAAAATTATATACTTACAGATTTTAGATTCTGAGCTTGTTGAGGAAACAGCAATTCCTAAACACTGCCCTCCCACTTCTGCTCCCCAGAGTTAACCACTAAGATTTTTAGCTACCTGTCTTGGTATTTACAGTAGCATGCTTTTGGTGTATTGCTATTCGTTTTCAGTTTAAGTATTATTTATTGACCCCCAACCTGTGTGTGTGTCACACACACACCCTACACACATACACACACACACTTATAAACCTTCATCTTATTTCTTTCCATCCTACAGGTATAGAGTATTTGAGTAGCTCAGTATTCAGTATTTACTACTATGAGTATATACACATTTTTCACATCTAAACAATGTGGGGATTCTATGGTTAGTTTTCCTTTCCTGCAACCCTTCCTGTTTTCTCTAAACTTAATAGTTTTTTTTTTTCCTTTTTTGGTTTATTTGGTTGCCTGCTTGTTTTTCTATAAACTTATCACTAATGCATTCTTAAACTCTCCCCAAACAATGTAAATCTAAATTCCAAAGGCTTAAGGATAGGCATTTCACCAACTTTATCTTCTTAAAGGGATCTCTTTGATAAATGTGTTAAGGAAATATGTATATTCTAAAAGGAAATTTGGGTCAATCTACTCTGGCTTTTGTCATTTATACATATAACATATCATTCATACATCATATATACCTTATATTAGTCATTTATTCTGGTTGAATATGTCATACCAAATTCTGATTGCATTTTATCCATCGCTACCACATATTTCTTACTATTTTGCATACAACCAAAACTCAATACAATTTCCATGTAGATGCCGAATAAACATGTCTAAAGAGTCAAGGATGATTAACAAAGTTATCCTATTATAATTTTCCTTGACTTTGTGCTCTTCGTATATCTCAACAATAGCAAAATACCTTGAGGACACAGAATCTTACAAAACTTGTGAAACATGTTTGTATTCTGTAAAGCCCTTTGGGAAAGCTCTTGTTGAATCAGGAGGGTTAGAAATTGAAACTGTAGTGGCCGTAACAGAAAGAATTCTCACTCATCTCTCTCAGACAGGTACTTAAGAGTAGTTGAAATCTGTTTATCTTTCCTTGTCATCACCCCTCTTAATGCCCACTCTGATCTATATCTAGCAAACCCAGTGTGCAAATAATATATATTTTCTGGCCCATGGTTTTAATCTTTCCAACCCCTTTCATTTCTCCTCCTGTAATAACCAGTTCCTATTGTTGCTTTGACTTGCTTTGAAACTACCTCTAAGTCGACAGCATTACTGACCCATAGAGCTATAGTGGCCTGGGGGGAAAGAATGAAAATCCACTTGTCCTGGCAAGAAGCTCAAGCCCAGCAACCCAAGTTCCCTGAAGTGGGATATTTCTTTGCTGCACAAGTTACAACGAGATGGGGTGACTCTACGTACCTCATGAAGTGATTTTTATCATGAACTGAATTCCAACAATTGCTAGAGTGAGGATAAAAAATTGTGATGTACCACTAGCTGTGCATTTGGATTTTCAGATCTGCACACTATCTGACAACGTAATAGATAGAATAAAAATGGGAAAAGTTACAAGGTTTCACATGCAACTTGATGGTAACCTATTTCATTTCATTTCAAAGCACTTTTTTAAGTATGCCTCTGTGCTGTTATCTACACATGTAGATATGTGTTCTTTGATTCAAGCCCTCTTCTCCATTTTTTCCGTTATTCATACAACACAGATGGAATAGCACAAGCTCAATCACATCTGGTTGAATGGGTGTAGTTGACTTATGAGCCAATTTCTTAGCTCTCTCACCAAGACACACCCATAAACTCTACCCGATGGCTGTTTTCAGCATCTGTAATGTGGTGAAAAGATTTGGGTTTCCACAATGTATAAAAAAGTATGAATAGGTATTTGTGTAATGTAGGCTGTTTAATGGTCCTTGTTTAAAAACTTCATGACAGAATTTTAACCAGGCATTTCAAAAACCTAATGCTTTAAATGTTCACATTTCCACTAATAGCCAGTGGGAAACATCTTCATAAATCATGAAACTCTAAGCTTTCAGTCTGTTTCGATTATCATTGTACATATAGTGCCCTGTACCTGCTCAATAATTATGTGTTGAATGAATGAATCATCATAATTCAGTATTAAGCAATGCCAGTAAGAATTGCCTTTTCTATTGTAGCACTGAGCTACGTAAGTTCCTCAATACTAAGTCCAATGGACACATCCTAACTCCTAATGGTCTGCTTTGCTGCATTTTAAATGTTGATTACTCCTTTGTTCTCAATGATTTCACTTTCTTTGGTGGCCTCTTCCTGTATCAGCAAGTAATTTCTGTTATCTTGTCAATCTTTCTCATGGACTGCTCTTCCTTTATTCATTCCTTAAACATTAGTGTTCTTCAGAATTTCTGACAGCCTCTGCCCTTCCCACTCTAAATTCTTATCTGGGGCCATCTCATCCAAGAAAATTATCAGTCATAGATTGCATGTGGCACATGAGAGAATGAGAGAAGAGAAGTGAGTGCAGGGCAGGAGTTTAGTTTTCTTTCATACGACAGGTAGGCCATCCTGCCCTGATGCAGTGGTTCAAGGATGTCGGGGCTGATGTCTGTTGGACTTGCTCTCATGATCAGTCACAATAGGGCTACTGCACCTCGAACACTAAAATCTGCACATATTCAGGCATCAGGAGGAGAGGAAAAGAACAAGAGCTAATTGAATCTGTTCCTTCTTTGGAGTATTTAAAGACTCTCCCCCTCAATAACATGAACTTACTTTTCATTAGCCCATATCCTGTCACATCGCTACATCCATCTGCAAAGAGCACTGAAAAACATAGTTTGCTTTATTTTTAAAATAGGGTTCTCTTAGCTCTAACAATATTTACATTCTATGACCCCCAAATTATGGCTTTAACTCTGACTTCTCTAGATTTAAGCTCATTCATCCAAATGTTTACTGGACATCTACACCAGTACAAAAAGTCACAATGGCCTCTCAGTCCCAACATGTCCAGATCCTTAAACCTTATCTCCATCTTATAGTTGATTTCCTTCCCTTACCATCCCATCTACATTCATTGAGTCAACCACATTTATCTTACAACTACTGTATGCCAGGCACCAGGCCAGGAGGTGACTTTACAAATATGAATGGAACATATTGCCTATCTAAAGGAATTTAGAAGCTCTTAATGGAATCTACAAGTGGGTGAAGTCAGGTGCTGCCCAGATCTCCCTTCAGGACTTCTTCTTCTGGGTGTTGGGAGTATTGGATGCTCATTCTCCCAGAGTGCTCCCAGTGCTCTCAACTGAAGAGAACTTCCTTGCCTATGATCAAGTATACTCCAAGAAGCAGCTGGTTGAAGTAAGAGTGCAAAGCTTCCTTGTCTTAAGGTGGGGTAAATATGAAGAATTTCCTAGCCTCAGAGCTTACTATAAAGTCATATGAGGCTTATGAAGTGATTGCATCACAATTTGACTCCTCTCTCTGTTCAATCTTACTTTTGTCACTCTCCTGCAGACATTGTTCCTGAGACGGATCCCGAGTGTACTTCTCGAACGCAAAACTCTGTATGAGTCTGTTCCTGGGGGGTCTGATATACAACAGGGTACCAGGAGTAGTACTAGGAAGAATCAACTAAGATGGCATTTTGGAGGTGAATAATGGTAATATATTTACCCCATCACTTAGGTAGTAAGTGTAGTAATGATATAGCCCTGTCACGCTATGGGACTACTGCTATAACTTTTACAGCTGGTGAACTGGAATGGGATAATGGTGGACAAGAATGCACTGATGTGGCAGGGTCCCTGGTCTTGGAAAGTTTGGGGAAATGGTTATATTGAATTAGAGGACTATTGTGGGAGGCAACTGATGCACTTCAGAAAGGCAAGGACAAGCTAAGGATGATGAATCAACGATTCGAAGTGAATTGTGAAAACCAGAGAGTGTCATTGCCAGCCAATACAGAAGATTTCATCTGCAACCAGAGGGCAGAGAAAAGTGAGGATCAGAACCATCATTGAATTATAAGAGTAGGAGAAGTTTGAATTCTCAATCTTAGCAATTCAGCTAAACAAAGTCCAGGGAAAGAGTGGGACCCTGAAACTGGGATGGGGACATCTGGATCAATTCAAAAATCGTGAATCCCCAGATGCCTTTGTTTTTTTCCAGTTCCACAGAGGTGGCCCATTCTTTCCCATGAAAGTCTAGCTCTCCCTCCTCCCTGCTTGTAGACAATGGTGAAGACTACATGAACATCTATCAGGAGGTACACCCACTTCTCTCTCTGTATGCAGAAGAATAACTATAGCTAAGTTAAAACATAATATGGGTCTGAGTCTGCTAAGAGAGGAAAGGGACCATCTCACAAAGAAGCTGCAGAATCTAGCTGGGGGTGTATACATGGGATTAAAGATGCTGATCAAGGTGGGGAGGTGAGCAGAACATAAAGTTAGAAAGAGAAAACCTTGTCAATATGGTATCACTCTGCCATAATATAGGATTTCATACCATGGCACGGACCCCAAGAACCTAGGGCAATGTGCAGATGGCCTGGCTCTTGGAAGCGAGAAGAAAGTAATGGCTCGTGTTTGGTGAAGTAGAAATGCCAGAACTGCCCATGACTGAGAGTGGAAGAAGGTGTTGAAAGGCTCAGAAAAGCATGAGTCCATGCTAGACTAGATGCAGTGGATCAGGCTGGAAAGCCCAATAGCCAACATTTTTCTGTGAGATGGCCTAGAGGATACCCCATTTACCACAGTGATAAAAAAATGCATTGGTGAGGAGACAACTTCACATTGGTGAAAACAACCTACTTTTCCTATGGGAAAAGACATATTTGATAAAGCGTTAGTATCCAAAATACAGAACTTACACAACACCAAAACAACAACAAATAATCCAATTAAAAATGGGCAGAAGACATGAACAGACATTTCTCCAAAGAAGACATACAGATAGTCAACAGACACATGAAAAGATGCTCCACATCATTCATGATCAGGGAATTTCACATCAAAACTATAATGAGGTATCATGTAATAACTGTCAGAATGGCTAAAATAAAAACTTAAGAAACAAGTATCCACGAGGATGTGGAGCAAAAGGAATCTTCATGCACTGTTGGTGGGAATGCAAATTGGTATAGCTACTGTGGAAAGCATTATGGAGGTTCATCAAAAAATTAAAAATACAACTACCCTATGATATTCACACTACTGGATAAAAAATATGAAAACACAAATTCAGAGGCATATATGCACCCCTATGTTTATTGTAGCATTATTTACAGTGCCAAATTATGTAAGCAGCCCAAGTGTCCATTGATAGATGATAGATGAAATCTTGCCATTTGAGTTGGCATGGATGTATCTAGAGAGTATAATGCTAAGCCAAATAAACCAGTCAGAGAAAAACAAATGCCACATGATTTCACTCATATGTGGAATTTAAGGAACAAAACAAGTGAACAAATGAAAAACAAGACATAAACCAAAAAAACAGACTCAACTGTAGAGAATAATCAGATGGTTATCAGAGGGGAGGTGGGTGAAATAGGTGAAGGGGATTAAGAGTACACTTATCTTGATGAGCACTGGGTAATGTATGAAAATATTGAATCGCTACATTGTACACCTAAAATATACTACACTGGAATTAAAATTATATATATATAATATATATATATAATATATAATATATAACATATATATATTATATATATTATATATATAATATATATATATAATATATAACATATATATATTATATATATATATATATAATGCATTGGTGACAGTGGCACAGCCATCGCTGTGATGATTATTCTCTATTGGTCTGGACTGATGGTAGGAGCACTCTTACAGAACTTGGCTTTCTGAGCGCTATAAGGATGATAGGGTCCCAGAGATAATAGGGGCCAGGTGGCCGTGCTTAAGTAGAAGCCAGGTGGGCATTATTTCATAATGAGTGTTGAGGTTGGAGGAGCAGCCAGGAGAACTTAACCTGTAGAGAGCTATGGAGATGGTTAATAGAACATAGCATCCCCCGGGGCAGGATAGAAGGGCAGCCAACAAGGGTATTGCTCAATCTAGTTATTAAAACAGAAATTGAGGATGGATAATCAGAAGGCTGAGGGCAGCTGCTCGCCAAAATTGTCATGATTCTTTTCCCAGTTTATAGGCTAGATCCCTAGTAGGAAAGATGCTGTTTCTGATCCAAATGTCTTATAATAGAGTTTGTCTGTGAGCTGTTGCACAAAAGGCAAAATATTCCCTATGAGCACGTATACCTCAAACTCAAACATACATTACGAATCATGACCCAAAAGCAGCTCTCAACATGAGACTTTACATCATGTACTCGTACTTGAAATTAAAAAAATAAAAAATAGGGGTTCCTGGGCAGCTCAGTTAAATGTCTGACTTCAGCTTAGGTCATGATCTCACAGTTTGTGGGTTTGAGTCCCACGTTGGGCTCTGTGCTGACAGCTCAGATCCTGGAGCCTGCATCACATTCTGTGTCTCCCTCTCTTTCTGACTCTCTCTCTCTCTGTCTCTCAAAAATAAATAATAAAACATTTACAAAATTAAAAAAATAATAAAGCATAGAGACAGAAAGAAAATATTGGATTCGGTCTATAATCTCAGAGTGAGATATACTGTAGGCTTCTCTCTCTCTCTCTCTCTTTTCCATTATAACTTCAATTGGACTGCAGATTTTCAAAATTGATCCCCTAAGAGAACTACAAGTTTGATTGGCTGAATGGTATGGGAGAGAATAATAAATGGGCTGGGAAGATAGCACTCCTTGAACAGAACTCTTTAGGATGCCTAAAAACAGAGTTTATGTATACTATGGGCTGAACCATCAATTAATTCATTCAAAATTTAAGTACTTACTATGAGCCAGGCACTTTCTAGGTTCTGAGAACTTAATGTTGAATAGGGCATGGTCTATGCTCTCCTGTAGCTTCTGCTAAGAAACAGACCAGCAAAGCAAAGATTATATTTCAGTGTGAACTGAGCAAAAGGAGATAGTGGTTCAGCAGTGGCTTGGCCATGTGCCAGCCCAGGTTATCTTTCCCCTCTGCCTCTAGAGAAAACGTCAGAAAAAAGAAAGAAAGAAAGAAAGAAAGAAAGAAAGAAAGAAAGAAAGAAAGGAAATATCAATACCTACCTCTGCGGATCATTTTTGTACGTAAAATGAAACAAAATACACAAAGTACTTAGCAGAGTGCCTAGCGCATTAAGTGCTCTGTTGATGTTTGCCATTACTACTATTATTATTGTTGTCGTTATCGTTGACCTTGTTAGTAAATTAAATGCTTTGAAAAAAATGTCATCAAGTTGGCTGCTGATATAGACTCTCCCTTTAGGTGATAATTAAACAGCAAAAGTGACTAAAGTCATAGTGACCTTTGATTTCCTAGCAAGAGTTTCAATATTCTATACAAGAAATTTCCTTTTTGTTTTAATAAAATCAAAAAGATTACTGTTGACTATTTTACATCCATCCTTTCAGTCATGCTCATTCACTCAAACTACCATTTCAGTGAGGGCCCACTCTCTTCTGAGCAACGTATGAGGTACAGAAGATACCAGCATGAAAAAGACAGTCCTTGTCCTCGAAGAACACCACCTCTTTTAATTCAACCACAACCCTATGAGTTATAGATTATTATGTCCTTTTATAAATAAATGAATCGTCAAGTCAGACAGGCTAATTAATCCGTCCAATATCTTATGGCCACAAAATATCCTGGCCAGACCTGGGACCAAGTCCTCTGATTGGCTGTAAAGCCTATACTTTTTTTTTCTGTGAAAGAATGGAGGGGATATTCAGATGCAAGAAATTATTGGTCTTCTGTGATTAAGCATACTTCTAATAACAATAAATAAATAAATAAATAAATAAAATGAAAGAAGCAATATCTCTGCTTGAATCTATAACATGAAATTTGAGACACGGTACTACGGGGTACCTGCCTACAGTGCCACTGAGAAGCTTTTGTAGGAGAACATTTGATGCTGCTGTTGGTGGGAAAGCTGGAGACAATGACTTTTCCATCTCTGAAAAGGAATATTGAATGTACATAGTATAAAACTGGAATAGAATAGTAATCTTCATAGACCATGAGTATGTGAATAGGTTGGGGAACAAACTACATGTGGGGAAGGAACCAAAAATAAAGAAAAACTCAGAAGTCAAATGGGCCTGATACACTCAGATCTGTCAGGCTGTCTGAAATGCTCTGAAGGATCTTAACCTAGGAGATCACCACAACACGTGTACCCAGAGCAAAACTGATCAATGAACCTTGGAGACCAGACAGAATCTGCATAGGCTTAAAAAAAAAAAAAAACTTAAATGTCAAGAAAACAGCGTGAAAGGAATAAAACTAGTCTATAGTTTTTGGATTATATAAAATTTTTGAGTCTTGTTTACAAGTCTAAAAATAAAAACAAAAAACAGAAGAAATCCTTCATGACATTGCATTGTAACCACTAAAACAGACTCTACCTTCCCAGGAACCAGAAAAGGCTACTATGAATAATCTGTGCAGGAAAATGAGGCACACACACACGTGTGCGCCTGTATGACCTTCTGTCAAACATTTTTGGTGGCTAATAAATATGCTGAAAAGTGAAATTCAAGATCCATCCGTTGTTAGTTCTTCATCCTGCTTCCCGAAAACAGCTAACATACTGTTTGATTTTGAGTCGACACACTTCTGCTCCCATTCTTTTAGAAATGGCAGAGCCCTACACAGTTTCCAGGAAAATAGTGTCAGGTTTCAGATTGGCCATTAGAAGAGCTAGTGATATTAGTTTCACTTTCCTTGAATGTTTTGTGGGAGGGGAACCAGGAGGTTAGGGATGGACAGGATGGGAGGATAAAGGCCAGGTGGGGAAAGTAATAGAGATGTAGATATCCTCTTTCTAGATAGCACTGGATGAAGTGCCCACTATCTGACAGATAGATCAGTACAGGTAACTCTGCAGTCATTCATTCTCTGAATGATTACTTTAAAAAAGAAGCCTTACTGGGGCACCTGGGTGGCTCAGTCGGTTAAGCGCCACTTCGGCTCAGGTCATGATCTCCCGGTTCATGAGGTCAAGCCCCTCATCGGGCTCTGTGCTAACAGCTCAGAGCCTGGAGCCTGCTTCAGATTCTGTCTGTCTGTCTGTCTCTCTCTCTCTGCCCCTCCCCCACTCACGCTCCATCTCTCAAAAATAAATAAACATTAAAAAAATTTAAAAAAAAGAAGCCTTACTTAACTGTTGTGGCTGACGCCACTAGCTAAATTAACCAAATAACCACAGCTTTGCCTTTCTTTTTTTGTGTTGGGTAGATAATCATTTTAAAAATCAGCGAAAGCTACAGAGCTAATTACAGCCTGGTCTGAAAGACCTTAAAAAATAACAAACTCCAGAAACCAACACTGTAAAAGATGTGAGCGGAGATGCTTTCATGCAATTCCACTACAGAACTGTGCCCAGTTCTTCCAGAAAGAGTGTTTTCTTAGCTTGATTTAAATAGAGATTAGGTAGTGAGCAGATGGAGCCTATTCGAGGCGTTTGGCCGGCATGCTGGTTAGACTGAGTAAATGGAGACTGGGTGGGGAAGCAGCCGGGGAGGAGGAGAGGAGGGTATTCTAAACAGAGCAGCGGTTTCCAAAAATCCTTCACTCTTATAAAATATTGGAACCTGGAACTGGATCTGAATCTGGATTTCAAAAAACTAAAATCATAAAATATGTTTGGCCTTGCTCTATTACTTCCAACAGAAAGAGGCAGCTACAGGAATCTCAAAGGTAAGCAGGGCCCTAAAGGTCTAGGTTCAGAAAATCCCCTAAAGAAATCTAGCTACTTTTGACTCCTTGTGGGGGAGTTCAGCTGATAACTGTCTCAAGTTTCAACCCTTACCTTCCACTAGGTTCTAGTCAGCAAAAAAGGAAAATTCATATTCAGGTCCATGTGTTGTTAGATTAACCCTACCCAAAAGAACTTTCTGTTCTATTTAACAGTGCACTGCCCAGTACAACGGCCGCTAGCCACATGTGATAACTGAGCATTTGAAAGGAGTTTTTTTTTTTTCTTTGTCATAGTCAAATGTTTAGTAAATAAAGAAGTTTGGGGTAGATATAAAAAAATAGTAAAACTACTTCTCTGTGATACTTGGTACAATAGGAAGGAAAGTTTAGAAACTGGTTATTCCTCAATATGGAATTTCTATTATGACTTTGCAATAAATAGATAGTAGAAGGCAGAAAATAGATGAGTAACGACTATTGCGTAATGCAGAACTCAGAGTCTAGGTCTACCTAACAGTACTTTTTGGTTAACAAGTAAAAAAATCAGGGCTATAAAGATCCAGGGTTTCCCAAATTGGTTCCAAAGACTTATGCTGGTGAGGAATAAAGTCTAAAAAAAAAAAAAAAAAGTAACTACTAAGACAGATTTTCATAAAGCTAGGTTTAATAACTTTTTTGGTGCTAAAATTTCCTACTGTTTATGAAATCATGGTGAGAGTGGATGGATGGCACTTTTTAATGTCTCTGTTTTTGTAAGACTGAAATTTGGCAAGGCTCATCATATCTAATATGCATTTAAACGACTACTGGGTAATATAATGTAAAAAAATCAATGAACCACTAATTCAGTTTACTTTTTACTTTACTACTGAGGAAACTGAGTCCTGGGAATGTCGAGTGACCTGCCAACACTCTACCCTCCTCCCCGAGCAGCAATGCAGGGCCAAGGGCCTTGTCTTCATCTCTCTCCACTGCATCCATGGTCATCCCAAGTGTCTCATAACCACAATGAGAGCTTGTGGATAGGCTTGCAGCATGTCTTTTCCATGAACACTTTCAGTTTTAATTTCCTGTTGTTACTTGAGAAAGTCTTAATGTTCAATATAATGTCTTTTTTTTTCTTTTTTTTTTACAAATTATATCTTAATGGACACCATGAGCCCACCTGTGACAAAACCATCATGGCTTCAGTCTTGTGTTTTGTAAAGCATGTCACTGAGATATCAATGATAGATGCTCAGTGCGGGCAAATAAACTTCCAGAATTCTATCCGGAATGCCTTTGCACTTAGACTGGATTCAGTTGGGGGATGGACCCAATGCACGGTATTAGCATCTCTGTCCATTCTGTCACTTTGTGTCACTTAGTAACCTTAGTAACAATGTTTCCACAGTTTCCAAATTTGGGTTTGTATGCACAAGCTGATTTGATTAAATTTATCAAAGTAACATTCGAATATATATTATCCAGCTTTGACTAAATGTTTTAAATTATTGACCAAAACCAATTAACATGCAAAACTAGTTTCTGAACTCTGTAGAAACTCAGTTTGTTACTCATCTATTTTCTTTATTCATCAAGTCCTAGTAGAAATCTCTTATTGAAAAATATGTTTCTAGACTTTCCTTCCCATTGCAATGTGTATCACTGGAAGGTAGATTTCATGTTTTTCTTCTATCCAGAAATATGTTCTTTTTTACTAGCATTTTATTTCACAAGGGAGAAAAACAAAAGTTCATATGCTGTGTTCATTAGCCACACACAGCTCATGACTATTGAGTTGGATAATGCAGATAGAGAATATTTTTATTGTCACAGTAGTTCTCCTGGGTAACACTGGTCAGAGTATGCCATGAGCATGAATTTGTTTTTCTGTCTAGAATTACTGATTGGGATTGAGAAGAAGGGGAGTTAAACCTTGAAAAAGTTACAAACTAAGTTCCCAACAGAAGTAAAAATTAGCTTGATTTTGTTTGCATTTAAGAAAGGGAAATATAAAATACTGAATTCGGCTGCATTTCAAATGAAGAAGAATGGATATAGATTCCATTATAAAAATTAGTTCTTCAGTGCACATTACAGCTAATCAATGTGAAGAAACAAAACTGGGGGGAGGACTATAACATGTGCAGCAAAGGAAGGATTGTGGGAGGGTTAAGAAGTTACATACTCAAAGCTTAAGTGTTTAGTACCACACTAGGCCCTCTGAGGGGTCCAACGGAGGTCCAATCATTCTGAAGGTGGTAGGAAGAGAAGGGACAGAAAGAGACAGAAACTGTAAGGAAGACTCAGAACTAGGGCTCTTTGGGGTAGATTCTGATTGTGAGCTTTTGAGTAAATCATTAGCTGTCTTCTGTGGGCTTTGAAATTCAAAATGCATAGGCCAGGCTCTGTGTGGATGCTGGTATATCCTCCCAGGAGAATGTTAATCTCAGGGCTTCAGTGACTCAAGCCAGAGAAATGTAATCTCCCAGAGCACTTGCTGCCAGCAAAATGAAATCAAGGGTAGACCTTGATCTATTTTACAACTAATGTCTTCAGAGGGATTTGGAGAGACCAATGTAAATTTTGATATAGAAATATCTCATAGATTTCAGACACCCCGTAGAGAATGCAGGACCATAATACAATGAATAGATTACACCATGCCATTAATAGAATCTTACCCTCTGTAAAATGTGTTATTTTACCCCGTATTGTTTCAATTTTCATAATCTCTTCAGAATTCCTGCATGGATAGTTATCCAAATGGTTTATAGAATACACTGAGGCAAACATGCTTAATATCTAGGACACTGAATGATTGTAGAAAATTCACTCCAGACAAACACAGCTATGGAAATGTCAATCTCCCAGCTACAACTGTGAGTAGTCTATCCAACAAGCTGGATAACCCCCTTAGCCCCTGGGATTGCCAGTGGCACAACACGATGTCCATTGGAGTTCTGGGGATCAATAAGTAAATTATAAGCAAAGGAACAAAAGCACTTGGAAGAAGACATGGAGTAGAAAATGAAAGAAGCAAAAGAGAAAAGAGAGAAAAAAGAGAGGAGGAAAAGAAGGAAGAATAGCAGATAAGATGGAAGCAGAAAACAGAAGCCTTAAAAGAGAAGGGAAAGAAAAAAAAAGGGAGGGAGGGAAGGCGGATGGGAAGGAAAAAGAGAAGGACAAAGAACAGGAAATACAAGTGATTAGAAGAAGTGAGATGTCCCCAGTAATTATCTTAATGATTCACTTAATGAATTCACTTAATGAAGCCATGTCTGCTTTATACTTCTGTACACAGGTATTTATCTGAGAAGCATTTACTGAGCATCTATTATGCAAAGTCTGTGAGGGGATACAAAGACTTGTCAAATGAACCACCAGAGGCACCAGTGAGGACAGCCCTAGGAACATTTCTTTATAATTTTAGGACTGAATTATATTAGTCAAAAGAAAAGTACTAATATCATTACGTTAAACTAAAAATCTCAGCGGAAGAACAATAATAATAATAACACAGTCCTTTTGAAATGTTTTAAGCATAAGATTTCTTTTCACTCATTTCTAGGTTGATATTTTGGTTACTTTCACAAATTCCTAACATTCTTTCCACATTTTATATCAATTACTACTTTGACAGACTATAATAGGGAAGTCAATTTGGTCTTCCTTTAGATGTTTGCTGCTTTATTATTAATCTTTTTTTTTTCTTATTACATGTCATATATTTCAATTTTAAGAGACCCAGCAAGATACAAAAATGCACGATTGCCCAATTTGACTTGAGCCTGAAGCTGAAAATCATAATTTGCTCTCATTTTTTACCTTTATTTAGGAATGATAGTGTGGACACCCATTTCTGATTGTGAATTGGGAAAAAATGTTTTTCTCAGTTAAAAAAAACAACTTAAGAACAGATTCTAAAAGTTCGTATGTAAGTGGGGCAAAAGCGAAATACAAAAGAGCGCAAAAACAAAACAAAATGTAAAACAAAACAAAAAAAGAAGCAAATAAAAAACTATGACCCCCACACAAAAACATACTCACAGATGTTTATAGCAACTTTATTCAAAATTTCAAAAACTTAGAAGCAACCAAGATATCCTTTGGTAGGTGAATGGATAAATAAACTGTGGTACATCCAGACAATGGAATATTACTTGGGTAAAAGGAAATGAGCTCTCAAGCCATGAAAAGACCTGGAGAGCACTTAAGTGAAATAAACCAATCTGAAATGGTACTGTGTAATTCCAACCACACGGCATTCTGGAAAACACAAAACTATGGACACACTGAAAATATCAGTGGTTGTCTGGGGTTGTAGGGATGGGGAGGGATGGACAGGTGGAGCACAGAGGATTTTCAGGGTAGTGAAGCTGGTCTGTATGATACCATAACAATGGTTACAGGCCATTATACATCTGTCCAAATCCATAGAATGTAAAACATCAAGAGTAAACTATAATGTAAACTATGGACCTTGTGTAATAATGATGTGTCAATATTGGTTCATCAGTTTTAACAAATGTTCCACCCTGGTGGGGGTTGATGGTAATGGAGGAGGCAGGGGTCTATAGGAAGTGTCTTCACTTTCCTCTCAGTAGTACTGCCAACCTAAGTCGTTCTAAAAACTAGTCTTAAAGGGGTGCCTGGGTGGCCCAGTCGGTTAAGCGGCCAACTTCAGCTCAGGTCATGATCTCGCGGTCCGTGAGTTTGAGCCCCGCGTCAGGCTCTGTGCTGACAGCTCAGAGCCTGGAGCCTGTTTCAGATTCTGTGTCTCCCTCTCTCTCTGACCCTCCCCTGTTCATGCTCTGTCTCTCTCTGTCTCAAAAATAAATAAACGTTAAAAAAAAAAAAACTGGTCTTAAAAACAAAAAACATACAAACAAAAAACCCTAACTAACTAAGTAAATAACTAACTAATCCAAATCAGCTCTGGTAAAAACAATGTTACGTATTCTACTTTAAGCAAGTCTGACTAATCCTTGCACACCTCAAACCCCATGCCATAGAAATGGTCCCTCTACTCAAGCAGCTCTTCCTTGCCCATGACTTATTTTGACCCTTTACCTCCTGCCACAGGCTGACATATATTTGTGCACACAAGCATGGGCCCCGCCACCATGCTTTCCTTGGCAACTTCCTTGTGACAACTTTTTCTGTCTTGTCAGGGCTTGGGAGCCTTACCTTTGATACGACAGGGCAAAGCTTCGTCACCATAATCTCAACAGCAGGGAGGTGGCTTCATTGTTGTAAAATCGCATTAGAATCTTGCTCCATACAGGAGCACTGATGCATAGGGCCACATGTACCCCAATGTTCATAGCAGCACTCTCAACAATAGCCAAATTATGGAAAGAGCCTAAATGTCCATCAACTGATGAATGGATAAAGAAATTGTGGTTTATATACACAATGGAATATTATGTGGCAATGAGAAAAAATGAAATATGGCCTTTTGTAGCAACGTGGATGGAACTGGAGAGTGTGATGCTAAGTGAAATAAGCCATACAGAGAAAGACAGATACCATATGGTTTCACTCTTATGTGGATCCTGAGAAACTTAACAGGAACCCATGGGGGAGGGGAAGGAGAAAAAAAAAAAAGAGGTTAGAATGGGAGAGAGCCAAAGCATAAGAGACTGTTAAAAACTGAGAACAAACTGAGGGTTGATGGGGGGTGGGAGGAAGGAGAGGGTGGGTGATGGGTATTGAGGAGGGCACCTTTTGGGATGAGCACTGGGTGTTGTATGGAAACCAATTTGTCAATAAATTTCAGAAAAAAAAAAAAAAAAAAGAATCTTGCTCCATAATCTCAATAGGCTTCAAGGCCTTGGCCTCTCTTGTTTCTGTCATCACATCTTTCGGTGATGGGACTCTTCCAAGGGACGAATTTTAGGGTGGCTTCAACCCCGCCCTCTGGGCTCCACTGTACGTACACAGACTCCAGCAGTAAGCAGTCTTGGATCAGCCTTGCTGAGGTGCTTGCTTGCCAGTCCAGGGTTTGACCCTGGGTTGACTTACTGGTGAGAAGAAATGTGCCAGAGAAAACTGTAGAAGGAGCAATTATGGATACGTCCACAGCTTGCTCTCCCACTGAGAGGTATCTTTCGTTCTTGATGCTCAGCCACCAAAACCCATCACTTGATGCAGCAAGCACACCAGAGCAACTGACTCTGGTAGGTGCATACGTTTGTTTTTAGAATCCTTCCTTACCAACACGGACCTCAGACTTGCAGGCAGCTCCTGAATTTCAAACTCATGTGAGCATTTAGAAACACGAATGAGAATAAAGCAAAATCTTAAACTGACTTAAAGGAAAGGAATTGAATTTGCTCATTGCACCATAAAAAAGGAAAATCAGGAAGAGAAGAACTGTTAAATATTGTTACGTAATTAAACAAGGAGACCATGAGACTGAGGTGGCTCTAACACCTTGGCAGCTTACATAAGCAAACTGAACCTTAGCCAGTCAGGTCCTGTAAATGCCTGAAGATTAAGAAACGAAACTTAAGAACAACTAATAACAAACAGCTAACTAGGCTTTCCTAGATAAGGCACCTGCTTACACCACCAGTCCAATAATTTTCCATCTTTGCACCACATGTTCTCTTTAAAAGCCTTTCCCTCAGGGGTGCCTGAGTGGCTCAGTCAGTTGGGTGGTGAACTCTTGATTTAGGCTCAGGTCATGATCTTGTAGTTTGTGAGATCGAGTCCCATGTTGGGCTTTGAGCTGAGAGTGTGGAGCCTTCTTTGGATTCTCTCCTTCTTTCCCCCTGCCCCTCCCCCACTCATGTTCACTCTCTCTTGAAATAAATAAACTTAAAAAAAAAAAAAAAGCCTTTTCTTTAAACTCCTTCCTGTGGAGAGCTCCCAGTCACTTCCCGATTTGGTGCGGCTCAGTTGGACTCTATGCTTGCTCACAAACCCTTGCAAATTTTAATGTGCCTCAGTTTATTTTTTACTAATATAAGACAGAAAAACTACTGCTAAAAGAATAATACTCTTTACGTTAACATAAAAATCAAATTGAATGTTGGATTGAACCTTACAAAATCATCCCCTCCTCCAATGGACTCCATTTCCAAGACTTTTCTGAATTGTTTTTAAATAATTATAAGACAGTCAATTGTTCTCGTTGATAATGACACACAGCCTCTTTCCTAGAATTCGTTTTAGGAATAAGTCATTTATGATCATTCCCCCTATTCTTTACTACTTTTTTCCCCTTTGTATCTCCTTTTCTCCTAAGACAACTATCACTCAAAAGTACCAATGGCCTGAAAATTCTTTCCTTCCCTGTTTTTACTTATTCTCATGAATTTCTGCACATGGATTTAACACTGTTGAGCATGGTTTGAGTCACACAGACCTCAACTGGAAACTTTCACTTCTTATGAGGTATGTGATTGTGGCAAATTATCAAAATCTTCTCAGCCCTGTTTTCCTCAAGCGAACTTCATAGGATGGTTGAGAGAACTAAATCAGTAACACACATGAGAGTACGGAACTGCATACTTGACAGGCCCATGGGGGCGGTTTCCTTCCACACGCCTTCCCTCAGCCTCCTGCAGCCATCTGCCCAGGGTGCCTCCATTGTGCTGTGGAAGCTGGCTTTCCCTCCTTCTCTGAACACTGCTTCCAGGACTTATTTCTCAAATAAGTCCTATTTCTCCTCCATGGCGGTTTCCTCAGTGCCACCTCCCCCATGCCAACAGCTCCAGGCGCTGCTACAGAGGACTGGGTGCCATGTATACGGCTCCGCTGAAGCACCACTCCCAAGCTCTCAAACACATTTCCACCTGCCTGCATGACATCTTTCTGTGGTGTAAACCTCACCTCAAACTCCATTTCACCCTTCCAAAACTCTACACTCTCCTTCCACAGCAGTGTTACCTCTTGGGTCTCCAAGAACCATGCATTTGCTTACATCAGCTTCCTCACTTAGAGAAACACCTCCGCTGGCTCGTATTGCATTTAACTATCACACCTTCATTCACGAGATGCTCATATGGAGAAAATGTCTAGCCACCTGTAAATCCAGTGTTGAAGACATTCATTATGTTGTTCCAAGATCTCTACCAAAAAGGCAGTGTAAAGGAGAAAACACTGAACCAGAGGATAAGATTGGAGGTTGAGTTTTAACTCTGACATTTAATGAATTTTGCAGGTTTCAAGTGATTATTTTGCCTCTGAACTTCAAATTCCTCAACTGTAAAATGGGGGATGATAATCACAGCAATGATTCATAGTTTTGGTTTAAAAATGATATAAATGTGAAGGTCTTCTGTATACTAAGATATGCTATAAAAATGAATCTGGTTTTTTGATTCTCTCAAAGCCTGGAACATATTAGGTACTCCAAGGATCTTTTCTGAATGTAATTAAAATAAGAAGTACTAGCTATTGACATTCTCATGCTTGATCCTCACAGCATTTCTTTGAACATTTTCCTTCTCTATCAGTAATGACACTGAAGCCACAAAGTAGTGACTGTGGGTGGAGACAATGGATCTTAAGTAGCCTGTTTTTAAGTCTGGGTATACATGTCTTAGGATAATTTTTTTTAATGTTTACTAATTTTTGAAAAAGACAGAGAGTGTGAGTGGGGGAGAGGCAGAGAAAGAGAGGGAGATACAGAATCTGAAACAGGCTCCAGGCTCTGAGCTGTCAGCACAGAGCCCAACGTGGGGCTCAAACTCACAAAACACAAGATAATGACCTGAGCCGAAGTCAGCCACTTAACCAACTGAGCCACCCAGGCACCTCTATCTCAGGATAAATTCTGGAGAGCAAATCGAACAGAGCTCAAGGAGTTATCCTACTTTTCTCTGTTCCCATTTACTCACACCGCGTCAACTTGATGTCCAGATCATGAGCAACTCAAACAGAATATCTGCCAAACATTTCAATGTTTGACTAACTTTATAGTGAATTGACTGAATGTTTGATGTTATATAGACACAGTCTCCTTTTAAAAGAAACCGAGTAATTTTGAAATCTTTACAAAGACAGCTTTCGAGAGAGCATTGTCATTCACCAACTAAAAGTAAGTTATTTACAATTGTCCTGTTGGAAAAATAATTCTGTGTAATGGAAAATTAAAAATAAAAACATTGCTTAGGTTTGAGTGTATTTCTGACCCCCATCATGTAAAATCCATGCAATTATTCCATTTCATCATATATATTCCTGTCTAGATGATATTATCTACAAAAAAGAAAAGCCTTCATTGAAGTAAGAATTTGAAATGGTCTAATAATGTGATGCACTCAAGGAATCCAATTGGATATTAAGTGGATACAAACACAAAAATGATACTGAATAATGGCCTTTTTATTCTTCAAAAGATTGCTAACACACAGCCATTAAATATGAAGATGCCCTCATATTTACTGACTTAAATGTTCATCTACACATATTGTCAGATGAGGAGAGAATGAAAACATTCTATTTGTGGGAACTTGCTTGGGAATATTAGATGGACTGGACTGACTGACCAAAAGATGTTACTAGTAGTTATCTCTAAATGGTAAAACTGGGCATGATTTTTTTAAAAAAAAATTCTTATGATTATCTGCATTAAGTACATTTCTTTTTTGTGATGAAAATTTATAATTTTTAAAATCAGGGGAAAGTACTTTCAGTTTGAAGTCAAAGGAACAAAAGCTAATCATTCCCATACCCATAGTCAGGTAAAGTGAGAACATAGCTGAGAGGTGGACACCACATTCAAAACCAGCTTGACCTGAACCTTATTATGTCACTAAAGAAGCCACTGAAGAAAAATAAATAAATAAATAAATAAATAAACACATTCAAGTTGAAAGACATAGAAGAAAGCCAGACATAGAAAGACAGTAGCAAATTAATACATATGTGGCATCAGCAGGGTTTTTGTGTGATGATATTTGCGAGCGTCCTGTGTAAACACTAAACCTATAGATGTTGCTGTTCGGCATCACTTTTATAAGTGAAGACCGTCTCCTTCCTGCTAATCAGCTCGTTGCCTCTAGCACAGCCTGTACTTCTTGTGAAATGCAAACACAGACACAGCCCAAGGCTGCTGGGTCCTACACTCTCATGGGCCAGTAATATCTATGGTCTTTAGCCAAAGCAGAGCGATGGTACATTGGCAAAAGTGAAGGCACAATTTAAAAGCATGTGCATGTGCCAGCATTTACAGGGATTGAAAAAAAGACATTTGTAGAGAGCAAAATACCATTTTTTTACCCAGTTTTGTTGGGCCTTAATTAAAGAGGCCTTTCCCCTCTTTTCTGCCACTTGGGCTGTGGGATTGCAGCCTCTCCGCGCTCAGAGGGTCTGTTTCATTGGTCCCAGGCCTAATTAGGGAGGACTCACACTGTTTCCCGGCCTCCTGAAAGACCAGAACAAAGGCTGCTGCTGGTAGATTGCAACTCTGCCTCGATTGCAGAGGCTCAGGAGTAAAAGAAAAAGAAAAGCTTTTGAATAGAAAAGGCCTTTTGATTCCGTGAAAGAAATTAAGAACTAAAACAGAGGCCCAGGCGCTGCTGCACACAGGCCTCCGCACAGACTCATTGTGTGTAGAAACAGGGTCAACAAAGCCAGTCTGATACTGAACCCCTCACGTTAAAGAGGCATCTATTAGCTTCCGCATCCTGAGCTCCTCTACTATGAAGCACTTTCCCAATCAGACCGTCTGGTGCCGTGATAAACACAGATAAATATGAGCAGCATCATGCATTCATCTGAACAATTAATGCATGATTTCCTTGTTGATTGTTTGCAAATACAGCGCAAACAATTTTGTTTCCTATTTTGAACTAAATTAAAATAAAGAAAGCTGTTGAGGAAACACACACACACACACACACGATCATTACATTAGGCATCTCATTGTTGTTCCACCAAAATTTAACCAAATCCCTCTTTATATTTTAAAATAATTGCAACTTAACCAAAAGCATGAAAAGAACACACCTTTATCCCCCCACAGAAGAAACGAAGTCTTCGTGCCAATGAATTATCTAATAGCCTGGATCTGTGAGTCACAAGTAACTAAAGCTAAACATACCCACTTGTTCTGAAAATTGCAATCTTCATGCATAGAACTTAAATGGAAGCCCTTTTCTAATTGTATGAACTTAAAAATTGAGCATCTTTTTTTTTCTTTAGAGATCTACTTCCAAATAACAATAATCACTCTTTACTGAGCTCTTCTACACCAACCACCACACTAAGCACTCCACATGCATTATCTCATTTAACTCTGAAAAATCTATGACCTAAACACTACTGTTACCTGGAGTTGACAGATGAGGAGGCTCAGGCTCTGAGAGGCTACACGTAAGAAGGAGTATACAAATAGTAGGGCAGAGCAGGAATTTGAAATGGCTTCCTGACTTCAGAGCCTAACTGAGGTGTTATGGTGGAATTTACATTTTAACGTGTAAGTAATAATGTAGAATTTCAGAATCAGAAATCATGCAACCCACACTCCCCAATTTGCAGATAAGAAATTAGCTTCAGAGAAGTTACAGGATTTGTCTATGTTCACCCAGTTGATTTGGTGAATCGTGATCTCCAAATTCCAGAGAGCTTCTGAATAGGAAGTTTCTTAAACCGTAGTGTGGATTCAAATGACACGGAGGGCTGTACTAGCACAGGTCTCTGGGCCCCACGACCAAGTTCCTGATTCAGTGGGTCTGGGCTAGAGGCTCAGCATTTGTTTTCTAACATGTTCCCCCCATGATGCTGATGCTGCTAGTGTGGGAACCCCATTTTGAGAGCCATGATCCTAGTATATCACACTGCTCCTCCCGGAAATGTGAGTGTACAACTGATCAAGAGAAGTAGACTCAAGCAGCAAAATAGTCGTAATTTTATTGAATTCAATTAAATGAGCCTCAAAGATGGCTCCTGGAATTTCATGTCCCTCTCATCCATTTGATGATCACACACAATTTTTGTGAAGCGTAAAGGCAATCATTGATAGCAGTGTGTCTTCCAGTGCAAGGATTCCTGGAGATTCATTCTAAGACCTTTGGATTTATTTTCCTCTTTAAAGGACAACTTTGGGGTGCCTGGGTGACTCGGTTGAGCAACAGACTTTGGCTCAGGTTATGATCTCATGGTTCTTGAGTTTGAGCCCTGCATTGGACGCACTGCTGTCAGCACAGAGCCTGCTTTGGATCCTCTGTCCCCCTGTCTCTCTGCCCCTCCCCTACTCATGCTCTCTCTCAAAAATAAAGAAACATTAAAAATAAATAAATAAATAAATAAATAAATAAATAAATAAAAATAAAGGAAAACTGCAAAAGCTAGGTGTTTCCCTGCATGCAGTCAGTTCCCTTCACAGGTTCCTCTCAAGCCATTTCGAACCCAGAGATTTGGGTAATGCAGCTGTATGATTTCTCTTTCAAAGGGGCTCGTACCACCTCCCTGTTGTGCAGGTGACTCAGCATTGAAATGTAATTTACCAAAATGATTAGGATCTGGTAAATGCATTTCTTTCTTCAGGAAAATTGAAACATCCATCAGCCAAGTGCGCGTTTCTTATCCTCTTCCCCTAAATAATTTTCACCTATTCAAGTCACAATCTGCAATTGCTCAACCTGTGCAATAATCCTTATTCAAACCTGTTTGTTATCTAAAAAAGAAATGAACGACCTTGAAGGAAAACTTGAATAAGTCCTGCACTTTCCTACAAAAATTGTCATCTGGGTCACATCCCATGCCTGTTTCATCATATGCCAAATGACCAGGCATCATCACCATCGATCTGCGGATCTCCAGCCTGTATGGTCACGTCAGCTGAGATTGTCATTGGGATAAACAGGTAGCCTCCACTGCCATTAATGCCAGCTGTAATATTTATCACCTGTTATTTGGGGATCTACTTGCTGCAGACGTGATAGATTAGATAGAAAGGAATAGAGCTTCTTTAAAGTGGGTACAACTTCTTTAAAGTGGTCTTCTGAGGAAGTCTGGAGAAGGGATGAATGGAAAAAAATAATAGTGAGGCAGTGGCAAAGTGAACCTGGTGTTTTTTCAAAATGAACAATTCTCAGTCTTCTAAGCAGCCTTCTTTCCCTGTGAGCAGAAGGCATTTCCAAGCAATGATACCATTATAGCGCATGCTTGGAAACATTCCAGCAGCTTCAAGGAGGAATTGCATGGCTGGTCAGCTCCCACGGTTACTGTGATACTTGCATTAATGCAGGAATGGGACAAGAGGAGGAGGAACTAAGGCAATAACAATTACAATATAGCAAATGAACTTGGAGTGTCAGAGATAACGTGTAATTTAAGGTTTTGCCCTTCCAGATGGAGGGTTTTAGAACTTGATGTTCACTGGTTTCCTAGCATTGATAGCGGGAGGAGACCCGTGGGACGAACATGGGGCAGAAATAGAATGTTGTAGAGCAAAGACAGAAAGTGGAGGACCCTAGACAGGACCAAAGAGACATTACCCCAGTGGGGAATAATTGCCAGTTGACTCTGACTGCACATCAGAGATTTTGTTCTTGAGTTGGTAGTTTTTAAAATAGACTTCTCAAATGTGATTCTAGAAGTACAACCACGGTTGGCCCAGAGCAATACAGTTAATAAAGCTGCAAATAATTTGTACTTTTATGGATGTTAGTCAACTCTGAGTAAATCGACATAGTTTATTTCAAGGTTCCATGTTTCATCTGTCCCCATTAATCCTTTGATGACCTTTATATAATCTGAAAACAAATAGCTTATTCAAGTGTTATTCAGGAAAGAGGTAGAAGTTGGAGACACTCAACCAATATTTATAGTTTCTATTGATGTTTATGTAATATAGATGAATATCATCTATATTTATGTCAGATGGTTCTTGCTCTTCATTACAACTTGTCCAGCATTTAAAGTTTATTTATTTGTTTTGAGGAGAGAGAGGGAAGGGGGATAGAGGGAGAGGGACAGTAAGCACGAGCGGAGAGGGCAGAGACAGAGGGAGGGAAAGAGAATCCTAATGACAGGCACTGCAATGTCAGCTCAGAGCCGGACACAGGGCTCAATATCATGAACTGTGAGATCGTGACCTGAGCCGAAATCAGGAACCAGGATGCTTAACCAACTGAGCCACCCTGGCGCCCCAAGATCTGTCCAGTATTTAAATATTCACAACGGGTTCTAGCAACATTGTTCAAAGGTAAACTTGTTGTTGGCCTTTCCTATTTCCCGTGTGAGTATCCCTTCATCTTTGTTTCTCTTCTCTATGCTGTTACTTGGGTGCTAATTTTTTATAGAGCACTCTGTTCTGCACGCACTGATTCTTGTGAGTGTTAATTGGTGCTCAAAGAACAAAAAGCCTCATGGTCAAGAAAACTTGGGAAATGCTGAATACCAGATTCTCTCCTAGGAAAGTCATAATACTCATTAGCATATTAAAGGCTCTGAAAGGTCCTGCAGGAAGAAAGAAACCTCTCTAATTTTGCTTAACTGTTAAACAAACCTATTTGAGCCAGGAAAGACTTTTTTTTTTTCTTGGCACGTCTATTGACACACTCCAAAATAAAATGTTCTTAACCTCAAATGGGGAAGTTTGAGTGTTAGCAAAACTTCAAATTACAACCATGTCTAGACTACTTATATTTTAGCAGTGTGCTTTGTAAATCCTTCTCAATGCAAAGGATGTTTGCTGGGTGATTGGTAAAGTCATTAAGTGTCTGTTTGTGAAGATGAAAAAAATACAGAGGAATTTATAATAACCATGAGGCAGAAAGCATCAGTTCGTATTGATTTCAAGACAATGTGACCCATGCATTATGTTGCATTATGGGCAACAAATAAACTAGAACACACACACACACACACACACACACACATTCAAATGCATAGCACAAGAGGCACATCATTTGCTGTTCACTTCTATTTCTGTCTATTACTGTGTTTCCACAGAATGCCATGAGTTTTAGAGACAAACAGAGCTCAATTTCAAATCCTAGTTGTGATACTTATCGTTGACTGGCCTTGGGCAAAACACTGAAACTGTGAATAAACTTGTGTTTCCTCATCTGTGAAATGAAATATTTACCTAAAAATTGTTACGGGGACTCCATGCAGTAACATGCATGAAGTATCTAGCATATAATAGCCACTCAATAAATTGTAATTCTCCCACAGCCCTCTGCTTCTCCCTCCACATTTTGGAATCAGCTTATGTCCTGAGAATGACAGACAGTATTCTTCTCACGTGCTAATGATAAACTGCTACTGCACTGAATAAATTGTAATAAAATTGGTGTTCCTGTCTATCACCCCATTGTGAGCTCCTGAGAAGCCGCGCCTGTGTTTAATTCACCAGGGTAGGGTCTTCAACATATTAGGAGCTTGGTATGCTTGTTAAATAAATTAATAATCTCCAAAAAACAACTGTCCTTTATCTTCACAGTCTTGTTGTTCCAGCTACTAACGACGGCTAGTCAAAGCTACTTTGACTTGATGTTCGCTCTCTCTCTGCAATAATGCCTTTGCTCTGAAATAACACACACATCAAAATATCAGTTTAATACATATAAATTAGTTGCTCATTGCACTGTGATATTAGTTAATTTTGAAATTGTGTTATAGATTTCTAAATTAGACAGACTGCCCGCCTGTCACTCACATCACATAAAATGAATGCCAACATCAGGCATCACCTTTTTCTGGCTTTGCCAGACTGAAGGTCATTATCAATTGCTGTTTAATCAGCCAAGTCATGCATATAGACAAAGGTTAACTGAGCATGGACCAATCTGACTTCCTTTGTCATGGCAAGACAATTTGCGGCTTAATAAAGCTGCTCTGATTGCACTTAACAACACCTGCTTAAAAATCCAGCCTCATTAATAGCACACTAATGAGTTAGGGATCTTCTGGCAAGGGCATGATCAAAGACAGATGATTTGCTTTCTGATTAAATGACCTAAATAACATAAAATGAAATCTCCCCATTTCCTTTAGGGAAAGTCTTTGGAAAAAGTTACAAAAGCTGTTGGCATCTTCAGATATGGTTAAAAAAGGAAAGACAGGGAAGGACCATCCTTTAGCTCTTTTAAATGTAGAACCACACTGACTGAACAATAAATAAAACTGAGCCAAATCAAGTCCTCAACCTTTGAACTCGTATCCTTAATACACAATATAACCATGAAGCAAGAAAGCAAAAAGATGTGAAACTTATCAAACAAAAAGCAAATTTTTGGAATCTTCATGGAGGCCACATATTTTTTGTAGAAATGGCCTTGTTAATAGAATAAAAGTGACCTGACCTTTTTGCACACAGCAGAGTTTTGGAGTTTAATGTTGACTTACTATGCAACGTCAGGCATGTCGTTTATGGCTCTGAATGGAGTCACATGTTCTGATTCAATACAACCACTGGCTGAACTTCTAACACTGAAAATCTTGCATTTGTTTTTCTTTTTGCATTTCCGTAATTGTTCTCTCCGTACTAGAAATGTTGATCGTTCTTACCTGCCTGTCAAAGGTTTCTGGGAAGGGAATGGCTCTGTCATAACCTCTGCTACAGAGGCCAGTGAAGGAATAGAACTGGGTGTCAGAACCCAACCACGGGCAGCCCATCCAGAGACTTGCCAGTAACCAAAGGTCATGGTTATTGAGCGGCCAATGTAAAGTCTTCTCGAAAATGGAATGGAATTGGAAGACCAGACAGAATAGGAGGCTGGCAGAGAGAAGCCAAAGTAGATATATATGTGAACAAACACAAGGAAGTTAGCTGAGTCACATTCAGAGAGAAGGACAAAACAAAATTCTGCTGGGTTTATCTTGATCATTTGCCTTTAATCTTTTGTTTTGACATTCTTTTAAGCTTACGGAAAATTTGTAAGAGTAGTAGAAAGATACCCTTTTTAATGAGATTCCCTTACATATACTTCTACAGAGAGATGTATATATGTGTGCGAGTATATATGTATGTGTATTTGTCTTTATATTTACATATCTATAATTATTTTTTGTGAATATTTAAAAGTTGCATAATGATACTCCTTTACTCCTAAATATCTTGTTTTTTTAAGTTTTATTTACTTAGTTTGAGGGAGAGAGAGAGCCTGAGCAGGGGAAAGGCAGAGAGAGAGGAGAGAGAGAGAGAGAGGAGAGAGGATCCCAAGCCGACTTCACACTGTCAACACAGAGCCCAATGTGGGGCTCAAACTCAAGAACCATGAGATCATGACCTGAACTGAAATTAAGAGTCAGAGCTTAATCTACTGAGCCACCCAGGAGCTCCTACCCCTAAATACATTAGTGTCTATTTCCTAGAAAGAAGGCATTCTCTTACAGAACCATAATATAATTATAAAAATCTGGAAACAAATATAGATGCGATAATATTATTTAATCTACAAGACCATATTCAGATTTCACCAATTGTCCTAAAATGTCTTTCATAGCAAGAGAGAACCCAGAATTATGCATTACATTTCACTGCCACTGCTTTTTAGTTTCCTGTACTCTGGAATCACTTCTGGGTTTTTCTTTATATTCTATGAATTGACAGTTTTGAAGAGAACAGGGCAGTTGTTTTGTGGAATGTCCCTCAGTTGGGGCATGTCTGATTCCTCATGATTAGATTCAGGTGACACTTGGTGACTGAGGTGTGGAATGAACTCAGCCAGTTGACACACTGTTGTTGGATTTTCCACGAGTCTCTTTTATGGCTTAATGCGCATCCCTTGAATTTTCTTGAGCAAGAAGTAAGAGTATAAATGGTTGTTTTTTGGGTTTTTTTTCCCCCTTGAAACCTGAAAATTTTAACAAATATCCTTATCTTAGTTGCTTATTTGAGATGAAAGACAGTGAACATATACTTAACAAGAGGGGATCTGAATTCTGACTGGTCCCAATCTTGGCTCTATTACTTGTTTTCCAAGAGATTATAGGATGCTTAATCTCCCTATGACTTAATTTCCTTATCCATAAAATGGGAGTAATAATAATAAAAAAAGCTTCTGGGGTTGTTTTGAGAATTAAATCACAATATATTAGAGTGCTCAAAAGAGATTTCCATCTCAGGCAATATGACACATTAGACACTCAGAAAAAAATCTCAGTAGTAGATCACTCGTCAAAAAGCCAAGAAAATAAATAAATACAATAGGAAAACAAATATGAATTCCCCATAGTCAGTGGGGTGATGGTGGTGGCTTGTGTTGGTTCACAAAAAGCTATTTTTTAAAGTATTAGAAACTTTGCAAGTCACTTGTTAAACTCTGCCATTATTAAAAATAAAACTATATAAACTTACAACTAAACAAGTTGCATTTAAAAACTAAGGTAATAAATACCAAAGCTCATAATTCCCAAATTATTTTTTTAATGGTACTACTACTGATGCTCTTTAAGTTATTCATACCTATTGAACCCGCACAGTGGAAATGCTGTCAATTGTTGTGTTGCTCTTTATTTCTTCCGTGAAGTCACGTTAGTAGTTTGGCCTTGGTAAGAAGATTTCTACTGTGGAAATTGGCAAACACTACATATTAGGGACTTTGTTTTTCCTACTTTTTTCCTGGAGAGCTGCTTGTTAAACATTTACCAGCACGCTACTGCTCACAGACCAGATGTGATGAGAAAGCAGAATTGATGGAATTTAATGAGACCCAGAACTGAAATTCCCCTGGAGATTATCTCCAAATCTCTGGAGGCTAAAATCTGTTGTAATAGCCACAACTTTGGGTAGAAAGGAGACAAGGTCGGTGGGCCAATCAGGGTGAAAGACTGGGTTGGATACTGGTTTGTAAAACTAGATTTTCTAAGGGATGACACACTCAATGGGTTTAATTTAGGAAAATAAAATTGCTTTTGGAGGAAGACTGTGGAGATTTTGCCTGGTGTGGCTTCAGGTTTGAGAAGAGGAGAAGGAAAGGAAAGGAGAGGAGAGGGGAGGAGAAAAGAAAGGAGGGGAGGGGAGGGGAGGAGAGGAGAGGAGAGAAAGGAAAAGAAAGAAAAAGAAAGGAAAAGAGAAAAGAAAAATCTATATTGAGAAATTCTAATTACAGACATACTCCTGTCTATCTGTGGATAGACTCTAAATGTCCTGCTTGGTCTCAACGTCTCTAAACTTAAGTCTCTTAACTATTAGTTTACAATGATCCAGGGTGGGCAGGGGCCCCATAGCAAATGTAAAAGCAATTACTTTCCAATGGGATGCCAATAATTCCTGCAGATAACACTCTAAGGAATATGAAGTTATAACCGAAATCACTAAGTAACAAAAAAAAGGAAAAGAAATATGACAGACATTTCTAATAACTTTGCAAAAACAAATGAAAAAATGTTGGGATGCCATTAACAGGGAATGCATAGCAAAACCTTAATGATACACCACTACATAATCACAAAAGTGACCAAAATTAAGTAGACTGATGATACCAAGTGTTTGTGAGAATGTGTCCCAATCAGAACACTCATACAGTGTTATCAAAGGTACAGTTAGAAAAATAAAATTTGCATTAGTTTCTGTAGTTGTCACAGGTCGGTTTCTCTGGAAAGCAGACACTGAAAAGGTTTATTGGGAAGGGACACCTGTGAGAAGAACAGGAAGGAAGCATGACAGACAAATTAGTAGCCAGTGTATGCATTAGAAAATTTGGACCATTTGCCCCCTTCTCATATTATATCCTACTGCTTTCATAAATATTTTTTCTATGTGATGTAAACTTCTCAATATATTATTATTGATAATATTTCTTTATACACGCAATATTCATTTGGATAGCCACATCATGACCCTTCCCAGTGCTTTTCAGTTCCTCTTGCATATTCAAGCTGCCGTCCAAGACCATTTTCTTCTGCCTGAAGAAGCTTTCCTGTTTTGCCTCCATGCGTGTCTGCTGCTGATGACTTCTTCTATCAGTTTTTGTTTATCTGAAAATATCTTCATTTTGCCTTCATTTTTTGAAAGAAGTTTTCCCTGATAATAGAATTCTAAGTTGAAATTACTTTCTGTCATTACTTTGAAAATACGATTCTGTTGTCTTCTAGCTTCCATTGTTTATATTGATAAATTGGCTCCTTCTCCAGGCACTACTTCTGTGTTATTTCAGAGATCCCTTTTTACTCTCTCATTCCTCCAATGCCTGTTTAAATAAATGTTTATATTAAAATCTTTATGAGAAAATCTCTACGTGATTTCTGTGTTCTTGATTAAACGATGATTGATACAGTATAGTTATTTTAAAGCGTATATCTCATATTTCCAATTTCTGGATTTACCATTGATTGGCTTTCCTGTCTTATTGACAAACCGTGTTGTTTCTGTTATATGTGTTATTTTTGACTGTTGACTATTATATATGAAAAATAGTTATGCATACATATATACTTTTTTATTTTGTTCTGGCCACTGTGGTAAACATTTTACACGAATTACCTAAAAATTCCACTATGAGGTAGAAACTACCATTATTATTCTTATTCTAAATATAAGGAAACTGAGATTTAAAGAAGTTAAGTAGCTAACCCAAGATTATACGGTTGGTAAGTGGTAGAATTAGGCTTCAAGCTCAAGTCTATGTGACTCCAATTTTAGAGCTCTTAACTGCTAAGTTAACTGCCTGAACACAGACATGAAAAAGGTCAGTTTTATTCAGAATCTGACAATCTAGCTACCATAGCAGCCACTCTCCCCGGGAAACACATAATACTGCAACCTGCATGCATTATGTGCATGTGTCCATGAATGCATACATGTCTGGGTGTGTTGGAACAGAGTTCAGCATTTTTTAAAAATAGTCAAGTTGATATTTGGATAAACTAAATTAATGTTTCTGTGATGAATGACTCAAAGGATTGAAACAAAAAGTTCTTAGGCCAAATATGGACAGATTAAGGGGTTAAAGTTTAAGTGAGTTATAAAAAGGAGTTGAGGAGGAGAGAAAGTGTAAAAAGCATTTTAAGTATTGCTCTTGTGTAATAGTTTCTTGTTTAATCTCATTAAAGCAACAGGAACATAGGATACTCATTTGGCCCATGAGTGATAGTTTTTTATTATTAGCATGCATTATTAAATCAGACATGCTTTCATGATAAAAACCTTTCAGCAAACTAAGGATAGAGAACTTTCTCAACTTGGTAAAGAAAATCTACAAAAAACCTACAGCTAACATCTTAATTATGCAAAACTACAAGATTGTCTATTGAGATTAGGAACAAAGCAAGGATTTCCCCTTTTACCATTCCTTTTAAACATCATACTGGAAGTCTGAGGTAATGCAATAAGATTCCAAAAGAAAAGAAATAAAAGATGTATGGATTATAAAAGAAAAAAATAAAACCATCTTTGTCCGCAGAGAACATGATTGCCTATGTAGAAAATCCAAAAGAATTGACAAAAATCAAGCAAAAACAAAAACAAAAATATCTCCTGGAAATAAGTGAGTATAAACAAAATTTCAGGACATGAGATTAATGTTCAGAAGTCAATCACTTTCCCATACACCAGCACTGAACAAGTGGAACTTGAAATTAAAAACATAATGCCATTGACCTTAGCATCCCCCCAAATAAAACATTTGGGTATAAATTTAACACAATATGTACAAGATCCACATGAGAAAAACTGCAAAACTCTGATTGAAAAAAAAACTCAAATAGAAACTAAATATCTGGAGAGATATTCCACATTCATGGAAATGAAGATAATATTGTCAAGATGTCTGTTCTTCCTAAATTGATCTATAGATTCAATGCAATCTCCATCGAAATTTCAGCAAGGTACTTTGTGGATATCAACAAACTGATTCTAAAGTGCATATGGAAAGGCAAAAAACTCAGAACAATTGACATAGTTATTGAGGGAGGAGAACAAGGTCAGAGGACAGACCCTACTTGATTTTAGACTTAGTATAAAGCTATGATAATCAAGTAAGTATGGTATTGAGGAAAGAATAAAAAAAAAAACAGATTGAAGGAGAATAGAGGGCCCAGATATAGACCCACATAAATGTCAACTGCTGTTTGACAAAGTAGCAAAGGCAATACAATGGAACAAAGATAGTCCTTCAAAAATGGTGCTGAAATAGATATCCACATCAAGAAGAAGAAGAAGAAGAAGAAGAAGAAGAAGGAAAAGAAGGAGAAGAGGAAGAAGAATCTAGACAGACCTTACAGCCTTTATAAAAAATTAACTCAAAATAGATCATAGACCTAAAGGCAAAGTGCAAAATTATAAAACTCCTGGAAGATAAGATAGGAGAAAATCTAGATGACCTTCGGTATAGCAGTGACTTTTTAGGTAGACCACCAAAGGCACAACTCATGAAATAAATGGTCAGTAAGCTGGACTTCATTAAAATCAGAAATTCCTGCTCTATGAAAGACACTGTAAAAAGAGAAGATAAGCCACAGACTGGGAGAAAATATTTACGAAAGACACACATGATAAAGGACTATTATCCAAAATATATAGAAGACTCTAACTTGACAAGAAGAAAACAAATAACTCAATTAAAAATGGCTGAGACTTGAACAGCCATCTCACCAAAAAAGATATACAGATGGCAAAAAACATATGAAAAGACACACAATATCATATATCATTAGGAAAATACAAATTAAAGCAACACTGAGATACCACTGCACACCTAATAGAATAGCCACAATCCAGAACTTTTATAATGCTGACAAGTATATGGAACTCTCATTCATTGCTTGTGGGCATGCAAAATGGTATAGCCACTTTGGAAGACAGTTTGGTGATTTCTCAAGAAACTAAACATACTCTTACCATACGATGCAGCAATCATGTTCCTTGATATTTACCCAAATGAATTGAAAACTTGTCCATGCAAAAATTTTCACATAGGCATGGATAAAAGCTTTATTCATAATTGCCAAGCTTGGACTCAACCAACTTGTCCTTGAGTTGGTGAAAGGTTAAATAAAGTGTAGTACACACAGACAACGGAATATTATTCAGTGCCAAAAAAGAAATAAACCATGAAAAGACACGGAGGAATTTTAAATATGTGTTACTAAGTGAAAGAAATCAATCCAAAAAGGCTACATACTGTATATGATTCCAGCTATATGACATTTTGGAAAATGCAAAAGTATGAAGACAGTAAAATGGTTGATGGTTGTTAGGGGTTAGAGGGAGGGAGGGAGGGATGAATAGGCAGAGCACAGAGTTTTTAGGGCAGTGAAGCTATTCTGTAAGATACCATAATGATGGATACACGCTATAACACAATAAATCCTAATGTAAAATGTAGACTTTGGGCAATAATAGTAAGTCGGTGTAGGTTCATCAACAGTAGCAAATGTATGACTCTGGTGGGGGATGTGGATAAGGAGGGAAAATGTGCTTGTGTGGGGGCACGGGATATATAGCAACTCTCTGTACATTCTGTTCGATTTTGCTGTGAACCTAAAAGAGTGATAAAATAAATTCTGTTAAAATTGCATTCTTTCTCTACTTCAAAATATGCTTTGGGAATTTGATTCTTTAGTTCATTATTCTGGCTACATCATAGCTGGCTCTATAGGAATCCAATGTACCCAAGAGCTATGCTGTTTTGCTTGATTTCAAACCCGTTGCCATCTTTACCTCAATATTATATGTCTTCCTGGGGTGCCTGGGTGGCTCAGTCGGTTGAGCATCTGACTTCAGCTCAGGTCATGATCTCACGGTCTGTGAGTTCGAGCCCCGTGTCCGGCTTTGTGCTGACAGCTCAGAGCCTGGAGCCTGCTTGGGATTCTGTGTCTCCCTCTCTCTCTGCCCCTCCCCTGTTCATGCTCTGTCTCTCTCTCTCTGTCAAAAATAAATAAACGTTAAAAAATAAAAATAAAAAAAGTATTATATGTCTTCCTGAAACCAGAGAGAGGGTTAAAAACTTAGGTAATAGAACATAGGGACTTGACTCACTGTTTACACTTACGAGGTCTTTATTGGAAAATGAAAGTGTTCTCTCGATAAGGCAGAAAGAAATATTTCCCAGCATTAGCAATGGGTGACAGCAAAGGTGAAGGCAAGTGGGGAAAATTCTAGCTCATACCCACACAACTGTTAAGGAGTTTGTCTGGACTACCACTTTGTCATTGTTCAGAAATACCCACACAGACACAAACACTATGTGACTGGAAAGGTGTAGTGAGTAGGGTTAGGCCCAAGTGTAATCCCCAAACAAACAGGTGTGAGAACTGGAGAAATTAAAAAGTCACGTGCTGCCTGAGATGCTTTCTCTCTCTTTTCTGGAAAGGTAATTACCCATTTTAGAAGGTCCCATTTCAAGTCTTCTCTTCTCCATTAAACATAACCTCTAGAGCCTACTCTGGCTTACTAGAATTTCTTCTTCATATTCAAGATCAGTAGCTTTTATTTTAAAGCACTGAATTGATTTGCTTTATGTTTTTGCTATTTTGAGGGTCAAGACTGAACGTTTCTTGAGCGCAGGGACCAAAACTTACATCTCTTTTGCCATCTTCACATCTCTAGTAGAACACATGGTAAGTGCTTACTGAATATTTATGAGATGATGGTACAGAGATTCTGTGTAAAGTGTTACTCTACACTTCATCATTAAAAGGAAATCAACTCAGTGATCAGTAAGGATTAGCTCAGACAAATTTTAAATATAGATACGTTAATAATTAAATCTTCCTGTGAAAATAGTGAGCAAATTAATTTTCCTTGTTTCTAGGACGATTCTAGAAAGGCATGTTGATAAGACAGTGAATGGGGGTCATATGCTAGTGCTCTGGTTCAGCTCTATGGCTTATTAGGAGGGGACAAATTAGGATTTCTGTCAATCTTGATATTCTTGTCACTTCAAAGGGAATAATATGCACTCTACCACCTTCACTAAGTGGTTTCCAGGAGAAAAGAAGAAAATAAGCTTCTACTGTGCTTTCCCCCCCCACCCCGTATTCTATTGTCATTAGCATATTGTTATGTATTGGAGATAGTAGCCTGTATAGGCTCATAAGAACAGATTTTTATACTTTGAAGGATTTTGTGAGCTGGTTGTTAAACACAGTCATTATTAAAAATTAAATTATATAAACTTACAATTAAATAAATTACATTGAAATATGGGCAGCAAATAATCAAAGCTCAACACTTCCCAATTATTTTTCTACATTTTATTATCACCTATGATCTTGAGGTTTTTATATCTATTTTATCTGTGTGGTAGAAATACTGTATCATGGAGTGCTATCTCACACCTCTTTCCAACTCTGCATTCAAGAGTCACATCGTTAGCTTCAAATTGACATGATGAAAGTATTTTCACCATGAAAATCAGGAAATGCTACAAATTAAGGCTTTTTGTTCAGATAGCCAGTTTTTAAGCATTTACAATACGCCATGGGTATTTCACCCATTTGATTATTAGCAACTTGAGAAAAGAGCTGGTGCCAAACCTATCTTTGTATATCCCACAGTGTGGAGTACGGTATTAAATCCAGTGCATGTTAGAATCCACTAGGTAGTTTTAAAAAAGAGAAAATAATCTGATGCCTGGACAGCCCACCTCCAAGCTTTTGACTTAGTTGGTTTGACTAGGTAGCAGAGTATTTTTAAAAAGCTTCCCGTTGAGTCTAATGTATACCAAAATGAAAATCACTGGTCTAAATATCACCTTGAAACTATTAGGCATTAGCAAATGATTACCGAATAAAAGAATAAATGTGTTAAACTTTAAATTTTTTTTTAACGTTTTATTTATTTTTGAGATAGGGAGAGACAGAGCATGAACAGGGGAGGGTCAGAGAGAGGGAGACACAGAATCTGAAACAGGCTCCAGGCTCTGAGCTGTCAGCACAGAGCCCGACGCGGGTCTCGAACTCACGGACCGCGAGATCATGCCCTGAGCTGAAGTCGGCTGCTTAACCGACTGAGTCACCCAGGCGCCCCGCAAATGTGTTAAACTTTAAAAAACTGCAATGTACTCTATGTAAGATCTTGTAAGATTCTTATAGGAAAAATACTTCTTTAAAATTAGTTTGTGGTAGTTCTTCTCAAATGCTTGCCTAATATCCAGCGGTGGACCCAATGGAGAAAGAAACTCAATATCTAAAGAAAGAAATAGGGTGTAAACTTACTCTTCCCTGGATATCTTTTTAATTTTGTACCATATATATATGCCATTTAAAACACATAGCATAATTTTTTATGATTTATGTTGTAACAATTTTTGGTGAACAAATTGACTTTTTAAAAATAATGTTCTATAATTTCTCAATCTGATTCTCGGAAATTGCCTAGTCAACCCCTATAAGGTAAAGTATTTAAAGTAATTTTTCTTCTTTTACAGTTAGTTGGAGTTCCAGGAAATGGTCAACTAAGTCTAAGTCTCTGAAGAAAGCAAGTCTGATAAAGGGTATGTAAGAACTACCTTGACATAGATCGGCTGAATCTTTCCTTAAAAGCAGTAAGAGAATGTTAGTAGTTTGTTTAAAACAGATTTGGGTATTTGGGCACAAACATTTGAGGATGATGGTGATCTGAAATATGACTAAGATATTTCACAATGTAATTTTTAACATATATTATGAGATTTCACAAAATTACATACAAGTGAAGCTATTTAATAGTAGCTACGTGAATTAAATGGAATGATTCATGCCAAAACTCCAATTCTAATCTTCAACCATATTATATAAAATGTAAGCATTACATTTATAACAGATATAGAAAGCTATTTCTTCATCTGGGGAGTGGGTATAATAATAGTACCAGTTATGTGAATTACTCTAGCTAATAAATGTAAAATATATAGAAAATGCAGGAAGTAAATGTTTGAAAAATATTTGCTAACATTTATTTTGTAGGAGATAAAAATGGGTCCCAGAAAGGCTAAATGAACAGACCACAGTCATACAGGTTGTTAATAAAAGAACTAGAACACACAACTCTCTCATAGTAATGTAATTAAAAACTCTTCAACAAACCCATTAGCTCTACCCGAGAAAAAGGCTAAAGCTAATTTTTCTTCATAATTTTTACTTAAATCGTTTTTGCTCACTTAAAAACTAGTATCCTCAAATGATCTGTATTTTTTATTTTAGTACTAAATTACGATTAACAAATAAATTATATCAAGATTCAATCATACTATAGGTTTTTCAAAGTCAATTTAGAAACATAACAGTTCATTCTTTTTCCCATGGAAATTGAATGATTTAATTTTAAATTTGATAATGACTTTAGAATTAGCTGATTAATGCACACGGAAAAGTTCTGTAATAAGTGCAATTAATGTTTAGTACAACTGGAATCAACTGAAAATTTATTGAAAAATCTACTATCAATTTTTATCACTGCCAATTAGATCTAGTGAAAGATATAATTAAATAGCGTCAGTGACATTATGATATCCCTCTATATTTGTGACTGTATTTCTTTGGGAAAAATGTCCATTAACAGTCCCATATATTGGTAGTTCTACTTATAGTAATAGAGACTACTAAACTTGGAAAAATAACCTGAAATAGAAGCTGTTGAAAAGCTACACTTGGGGAAGAAGGGAATAGTGTGCCAAGACCAGAAGAAGAAGGAAATCCAGAGAGGTGGGGCCAACATTTGGGGGTGCTAAACACTAGAGTTGCCATCTTGTTCTTCAAGAGGTAGCTGAAAGTTGAAAAGCAGAGCAGAGGTTTCAAGGCACATGGCACTAGTGGCATCAGGAGAACAAAAAATGGGGTCAGGTCCAACCAGCAAAGGGACCCTCAGGTAACCCTGGAGTGCTGTAATCTAGGCCAGTGGTTCCCAGTTGCAGACAATTTTGGCAACCTGTGGACATTTTTAGTTGTCACGCCTTGGATGGGGGCATGCTAATTGCACCTGGGGGTGAGGGGTCAGGGATGCTGCCAAACATTCCACAACGCACAGGATAGCCCTCCTACAAAAAAACATTATCTAGCCCCAAATACTGTCAAGTTTGAGAAATTGCATTCTAGGCTGTAAGTATTTGGATGAACTAGATACAGGCCAGTCTTTGCAAGAACAGAAGCCTAGTCTTGAATTATCTCAATTCCTGATTGGAATAAAGTACCATCATACTGCCTTATTCATTTATCTGGGTGATAAAACCTCTCTGGAACAGAGGTCAGCAAACTATAACCCTTAAGTCAAATCCATCCCACTGCTTATTTTTTAAGCAAAGATTTATTGGAACACATCCAGGCCCATTCATTTATTTACATATTATCTATGGCTGCTTTTAAACCACAATGGTAAAGTTGAATGGTTGCAACAGAGACCTTATGACCTGCAAAGCCAATAATATTTACTCTCTTCCCTTTATTATTTTTTATTTTTTCTAATTAAAAAAAATTTAATCTTTATTGATTCTTGAAAGAGAGAGAAAGAGAGAGCATGAGCAAGGGAGGGGCAGAACGAGAGAAGGGCACAAAATCTGAAGCAGGCTCCAGGCTTTGAGCTGTCAGCACAGAACCCGACGTACAGGGCTCGAACTCACTTAGAGATCATCACGTGAGCTGAAGTTGGACGCCCAACCAACTGAGCCACCCAGGTGCCCCTACTCTCTGCCCTTTAGAGAAAAAGGTTGTCAATCTCACAGCTGGATGCAGGATGCAGACTCTCAAACTTTCTGCACAATTTTTCATATTCAGTATTCAACACTCAAGTCAAAACAACTGGGTATACAGGGAACAACACAGTATATCACTAAAACAAGAGAACCAACAGATGTTAGAGTAATCAGATATACACTTTAAAGTCACTGCACTATATCAGACCGACACAGTTCAGTCAGGAAAACAGACCCAACACTTAAGAATTTTATCAAAGAGAATATAGTACAAAGATTAAGTTGGTGTTGAAGGAAGAGGACACCTAAATGGACATCTGAAATAATGCAGTAGTGGTACCTGGAGAAAGATAGATTTTTTTCATATAAACAATGGAAGCCAGAAGACAACAGAATGACATCTTTAAAGTAATGAAAGCAAATAATTGCCAATTTAGAATTGCATTACTAATAGAAATATCAGTGGAAAAATAAAGACAGAAGGGAGACACTTTTGGACAAAACAAACTGAAAGAATTCAACAACAGACACACATGGAGTAGAGGCTATGCTTCAGGTGGAAGAGAAGTGGTCTTGATGTCAGTTTGGATACGCATGAAGGCATGAAGAGTAATGGAAAGGGTCACAATGTGAGCTGTCTAAAGGAATAATGAATGTATAAAGCAATAATAACAATGTTAATGTATTGAGTTTAAGGGACAGAGAAAATACAAATTCATGAAAAGTGCAGCATACAATATGGGGAAATATCAAATGGCAGAAAAGTTTGAAGGTGCTTGTATTGACAGGGAAGTAGTAAAAGTATTAATTTCTATTAGAATTTGAGAAGTTATGGGTGCCTGTGTGGCTCAGTCAGTTAAGCATCCGATCATTGATCTCAGCTCAGGTCTTGATATCAGGGTTGTGAGTTCAAGTCCCACACTGGGCTCCATGCTGGGCATGAAGCCTACTTAAAAAAAAAAAAAGAAGAAGAAAGAAAGAAAGAAAGAAAGAAAGAAAGAAAGAAAGAAAGAAAGAAAGAAAAGGAAGGAAGAAAGAAAGAAAAAGAGAATTTGAGAAGTTATGGATGCATGCTATAATTTTTAGGGTACCTGCTAGGGGCACCTGGGTGGCTCAGTCAATTAAGCATCTGACTCTTCATTTCAGCTCAGGTCACGATCTCATGATTCATGAGATAGCACCCCATGTCCGTCAGCACAGAGCGTACTTGGGATTCTCTTTCTCCTTCGGTCTCTCCCCTCCATTGCTTGCTTGTGCTCTCTCTCACAAAACAAATAAATAAACATTAAAAAAAAAAAAAGAGTACTATGTAGTAATTACTAACCATTACCAAGCTAACAGAGGAGGAAAAATGGAATAATGCTTAAAATTGAAATTTAAGAAATCAGTCCAGAAGTGTCAGAAATGAGAGAAAAAACAACTTAAAGCAGGTCAGAGAAATGGAAATAAAAGTAATAATGTAAATTTAAATGCAAGTGCATTACTGTCTACATTATATATGAAAGAGCTAAATGCCTTGAAAAGCATTCAGTTTCCAGATTGAATCAAAACAAAACTTAACTGTACCCAGGTTGCGAGAGACATACATTAGCTATAGGGATACAAAATGGATGAAAGGAAAATGTTTAACAAAATACACAAACTAGATTATTATGAAACAAAGTAGAATTTAAGACAAAAACTTTACTGGATATAAAGAAGGTTATTTAATTTTGACAAAGAAGTTTAATTCACTGGAAAGTTAAAACAATTCTAAATTATTCAAGAGAAACTATCATAATAATTTTTAAATATATGATACAAAAATTATATGAATAAAAATACCATAATCATAGTAAAGGATTTTTAATACATTTCTCTTAGTAACTGATAGAATAATCGGAGAACAAACTTAGTCAGGATATATGTGATTTGAACAATATTATTAACAAAATTGAGTTAATCGACATATTAGCATATGACTTAATTGTATTTAATAATTGCATAATATGAATTCTTTATAAGAACACACAAAATATTTGGTAAAATAGACCACATGTTGGGTCATAAAGCATGTCTCAACAAACTTAAAAGTGTTGAAATTATACAGAGAATGTTCTGTATTCTCTGTATAATTAAGCTGGAAATCAATAAAAATGTCAGTAAAATTAAAATAGAAATCAATATAAAAAGATAATTTGATAATTCCACATGCTAGAAAATTAAGCAATATACTTGTAAAAAACCAAAGGCAATCATAATGGATTTTTTTTCTATTTATTTATTAACTTACTTTTCAGTAAGCTCTACACCCAACGTGGGACTTGAACTCAAGACCCTGAGATCAAGAAAATCATGCTCTACCGAGCCAGCCAGACACCCCAGGGAAATTATAATGGAAATAAAATATAGTTGTGTCATGTGAAAATAGAAATATTATGTTTCTGAAATTCTGGGATGCAGCTAAAACCATGCTTTAGAGTATGATATATAGCCTTCATACCTTAGAAAAAAAGAAAGACTGAAAATCAATGAACTAAGCTTGTATCTCAAGAACAGAAAATTAAGCTTCAAAAAGTAGAAAGAAGAAACTGCTGAATTTACAGATATTAACTTTAAAAAAATCCTGCACAGAAAAAGAGAAGGTAACTGGAAATCTGGTTCTTTGGAAAGGCTAATGAAATTCATAAAACCCTGCAATGCTGATCATAAAAAGGGCATTAATAATCAATGCCAGGAATGAAAAGGTGACATCACTGTAGGTGGAATAGATATTAAAGTGACAAGAAGATGTCACAAACCACCAAATTCTTTAAACCTTGACACAAGAAAAAAATTGTAAATTGTAAAAGTAATTGAATCTGTAAAAAAAGTGTTTCTATAAAGAAAAACTTCAGACCCAGCTCCAGATGGCTATGCTGATGAATTATGTCAAATATTAAGTAAGAAATAACACCAATCTTAGATAAGTTCTTCCAGAGAATAGGAAAAAAGAGAAATAATACTACTCCATTATATGAGGCTCACATCTTTTTATGCTAAAACTTGATAAGAAAATTAGAATAAAGGAATATTATGAAGCAATCACACTCACAAATATAGATTTGAAATGGTATAATGATGGTGATGAAAAAGAAGAAGAAGAAGAAGAGGAGGAAGAAGGAGAAGAATATAGCAAACCAAAGCCAGTGATACATAAAGATGATGATACATCATGGGACAAGTTGGTTTTGTTTCAGGTATCTACAAAATAAAGAATTAAAAACCAACCAGAATTTAAAAAAAAGAAAAAAAACAACAACTCCAATATACTAAATTCATATGATGACAAATTCAATATCCATTCATGATAAAATTTCTTATCTAACTAGGAACAGATTATTACTTCCTTAATTTCCTTAAGGTTTTTCCATAAGTACTCAGTAAATATCAAATTTAATGATGAAATGTCGAAAGATTTTTCCCCAAGTCTGGAATGACACAAAAATGCTTCTAATTGTTTCTTCACTTTAATTATTCTGAAGTCATAGCCAGTACAGTAATTAAATATATATATATATATATATATATATTAAAAAGAAAGGAAATTTTTTTTTTTACAAATGACCTGATAATACATTCATAATATATACATATTTATATCTATGTGTGTCTTAGTCTATTCAGGCTGCTATAACAAAATATCATAGACAGGATGGCTTATATACAAGAGAAATTTATTTTTCATGATTTTGGAAGCCAAAAGTGCAAGATGAGGGTGTCTGCATAGTCAAGTTCTGGTGAGGGCCCTCTTCCAGGTTACAGGCTGCCAGCTTCATGTTGTATCCTCACAAGGTGGAAAGGGCAAGGGGGCTTTCTGAGGCCTCTTTTATAAGAGCACGAATCCCCTTTATGAGGGCTCAACCCTCATGACCTCCCAAAGGTCCCACTTCTGAATACTATCCCCTTGGGGTTAAGTTTCTACATATGAATTTTAGTGGGACACAAACATTGGGATCATAATGATATGTATAGCAAAGTCAATGGATGCATGGTCAAAACGTTAAAAAAATTTATACTTGCATATACAGGTAACAAACAGTAAATTACATTTCTCAAAGCATACAATAGCAATAGCATAAAAATCAATTTTGGGGGAACAAAACTAACAAAAGGTGTGCAAACTATCCACACATAAAACCAAAAATAATTAAAAGACACTAATGAAAACTTAAATAAAGGGAGAGACCTGCTGTGTTTACACTATAAATAGATTTTTAGATTTAATGCAATCCAAACTGAACAAATTTTGGAATTTGAGAAACTGTTTCTAAAATCTATATAGAAATGTAAGGAGATAAGAAAGAAAATAAAATGAAGAAAACTTATTCTGCAAGATGTTCTAGAAGATATCCTGAAAGATATTAGATGTGGAAATTATGTTAAGAGTAGAAAAGTGTGAAGTGTTGAAAAGACACAAAAAGAGATCACTTACACAGATAGTCTAGAAATAGACTTACACATATATGGATATTTTATTTATGACAGAGGTAGTACTACCCAGGAGTGAGGAAATCATGGTCTTGTCAATTAATGGTGCTCAGTCAATTGGCTATCCAACTTGAAAAACGAAAATTGACGTTGATCTCACACCTTCTAAATGTTAAAGGTAAAACGATAAAACAGCTAGAAGATACAAATAGAAAAATGTCTTGATGTCCTTGAAGTGGATGAAGTTCTCTTAAACAGTACACACAAGTAGAAACCATAAAGAAAATATTGATGAAATGAAATACAATAAGGTCAAGACCTTCTCATCATCATAAGACATGATTAAGGGAGTTAAAACGATGTCACAGAGTGGGAGATTATATTTGCAAAGAATATAACAGCAAACAAAAGGACCTGTGATCTACAACACGTGCGTGCGTGTGCGCGTGCACACACACACACACACTCCTACAAATTGCAATAATGTAGCTAACCCAAATTGACAAATAATGTAGCTAATCAAATTGACAAATTTTGACAAATCGAAAAAAAAATTTTACAAAAGAGGATAGTCAAATAGTCCACAAACATTTGAAAGAATGTCCAAATTCACTAAGTCCTCTGGAAAATACAAACTAAAACCACCACAATACATCATTACACACCCTCCAGAATTATGAAAATTAAAAAGAATATAGATAAAAAGTGATTGGGAGAATAAAGAACAATGGGATATCTCATCCTTTGTTGAGCGCAAAGTGGCACTACCACTTGGAAAACATTTTAGCTTTTCCTATGAAAGTTAACCCAACTATCTCATTTCCACATATGTAGCCAAATGAAATTCATACACACTTGCATGTAAACGCATGTACAAAAGTATTCATGGCAGCATTATTTGAAACAGTTCCAAAAAATGAGACAATAGAAATGCTTCATCAACATCAGAATAAATATATTTTGTTGTATTCATGCAATGGATGCTATAAAGCAATGAAAATTATAGACAATAACTAATAGCAATCAAAAGAAGCCAGATACATAAAATATATATCATGTGATTCAATTTATATAATATTCAAAAAGATGAAACTAGTTTACGGTGTTGGAAGTCAGAATAGTGATTATTCTTTGAGGGAGGGAGGAGGAGTGCTTTGGAATGACCTGCTAGTTTCTTCTAGGATGCTCGTGACACTGTTTTCACATGAGTCATGCTTACACAAGCATGTTTACTTTGTGGTAGATTTCTAAAGCTATGCCCAATGATTTCTTCTCTTTCATATATATATATATATATATATATATATATATATTATACTTTAATAGAAATAATGTCTAAATTAAATAAAGGAATTCTAAATTAACAAAAATAATTTTAGCCACCAGCAAATGTTAAAACCACTATTCTAAATAACTCTCATATTAAAGAGGAATATAGTACAGATATTATGAATTATTTGCTGATGAATGAAGTTAAGAACAATTCTTATAAAAATCTAAGGAGACAGCTGAAAGCTTATTTAGAAGAGTTGTATTATCCAGTTTGGGCTGCCATAACAAAATACCATAGACTAGGTGGCTTAAAATATAAAAATTTATTGCTCAGTTCTAGAGGCTGGTTAAGTCCAAGATCAAGGTGCTGGCTAATTTGGTTTCTGGTGAAGGCTTTGTCGCTGGCTTGCCGATGGCCACCTTGTGTCCTCACATGGCCAAGAAAGAGGTCTGCTGTCTCTTTCTTGTCTTATAGTTCCAGACCTACCCTTCTAATGTCATTTAAACATTATTATCTCCTCACACGGCCTATCTCTAAATATAGTATATTGAGTATATGTATTTGGGGAAGATGAAAATATTCAGTCTATAAAATAAATGTTCACAGCTTTATGTTCTATCTTCATTAAATAGAAATTATGTAAAAGTACTTTACATTGTTGAACTTTGTAAATTTTTTTTTAAATGTTTTTATTTATTTTTGCAACAGAGAGAGACAGAACATGAGCAGGGGAGGGCCAGAGAGAGAGGGAGACACAGAATCGGAAGCAGGCTCCAGGCTCTGAGCTGTCAGCACAGAGCCCGACGCGGGGCTCGAACCCACAGACTGTGAGATCATGACCTGAGCCGAAGTCGGACGCTCAACCGACGAGCCACCCAGGGGCCCCAATGAACTTTGTAAATTTAACAAACAAGTAGAAATAACAAAATAAAGCAAAAGAAAGTAAATGGAGAGAATTGATAGAATGCACAGAAATCAATGAATTTCAATATAAAATACTCCCTCAAACTAAAGTGAATTAATTAGGAACCCAGAATGAATTAATAAATAAATCTTAACAAGATTTTTAAATACCAACATTTTCAGAAACCACCTCCATTTTGGAAATGAGTCTGAAAAGATGGGTTATTTGTAGACTGGTTACTAATGAACTTATCATACAATTTCTATTTTGGAATAATTACTATGTTAGGTTGGCCACATGGTGATATGATTGATTCCTGGAGATCAGCCATTCAGACAACTGAAAAACAAAAAACAACAAAAAACCAAATGAACACTATCCTGGTTGTTTCAAAGAAGTCATTTAAGCTATGTCATAGCTGTTGCCAATTTAACCAGGGGATTTGTGAAAGACATAGAAGACCCATTGGCTACAGTGTTAAAAGGGTATAAATCAGCCAAGGTAAAATACAATAAAATAAAAATAAGGGACTATGTGCAATTGTTTTCCCAGACCAGAACTTGAATCATTTCCTCTTCTGTTGGCATATGAGTTTGTGTGTTTGGTGATGTTGTATCTGTGTATATTAAACAATGACTCCACTTAGGGGAGTGAGATGATGGTTCCTTTTATCACTGGGAAAGCACTGGCCGTCCTTCCACTTGGGACTAAAATTCTGTTTTGGATGGAAAGCCAACCACATGTATCTTTTTAGTCTGTCTTTTTTATGTATATGAGAGTGTCATGCTGTCAATCTTGTTGCTTTGCCAAATCCCTAATGCTTTCAGCCATGTATTTCAATCAAATGGCCATTTAACTTGGGCATTTCACCAAAGGACTAAAACTTTTGGGCACTGGGTCAACTAAATGAAAACTTGATTATGACTCTAGTTACATTGCCTAAACAGATATCTGTAAAAAATGTGACCAAAAAGGAGAAGGAGAAGGAGAAAGAGAAGGAGAAGAAGGAGACGGAGAAGGAGACGGAGAAGGAGACGGAGACGGAGACGGAGACGGAGAAGGAGAAGGAGAAGGAGAAGGAGAAGGAGAAGGAACAAACTACACATGAATATTTTCAGCCCCATTAAATTATAAAAGCATTCAAGGGATTGAGAACTTTAAGTTAATATGATTAAGTTATTATGTCAAAATGAAGGAACTGATTATAAAAGGCTTTGAGATATTCCTCTTGTAACCAAGCAGAAGACATGGCCAAGAATTTTGCTTCACTTGTTGTATTTTATAATAAGACCAAGAATCAATGTCTGCATACAGAGACACCCAAAATGGAAAAGCCCAGGAAATCAAATGCTATAATCTCATTATTCATTGTATTAATTCTAGCAATATTTTAATGTGTAAATAAACTTGACCATGCCTTTATAATTGTGGTAGATTCAGATATAGCTGAGAAAATTGATTGGGGTCATTCTCTGCTTCTTATGAAATAGCCACATTGAAAAGGGCATTTCCAAATTTCTACCAGTTGAGGGAGGGTTCCTGTTTGAGGCATAAGGTAAATGGAGCCTATTGAATGAGAAGGGCATATTAAATTCTGTAGTCCTACTCTGTTAGAATTTTAGTTTGCAGTATATAAAGTTTCTGATTCATGTACCATGTGAGGGAAGGACATTGCTATGAAACCAATCATAGCAATGATTGCTATGTGGATTAAGTCTTTTCCTAAGTAAATGGGATATAGTTTGGGAGAAATAAAATTTAGTCCTTGTTAAATATCCTATTGACTGAACTCAATTCTCTTTGGCTCAGGATGTTATCTCTGAGAATGCAGAGGGGAGAGAATTCTCTTTCTAGGTCTGTCTTATACTTACTCTCTCTGTAACACCTCATACTGTATTTTAGGAGCAAGGTGCAAAGCAAAAGTAGCTGATACTGCTGCCCTTCTATTTCTGAAGGTCAGAAAGAAGCCCAACAAGCTTCTTTAGTTTCTGCTTCCACATTGATGTGGAAATCTTGTTTAGAGGTGATAAAGCAAATGATAGATGTCTTAAGCCTCTTTTATGATTTTGCATTCCTCTTGCACAAGGCAGCCATATAATAACCTCCTATCCACGAGGTTAGCACACAGTAATGGTGGCTTTGTTTTTATATTACTAAATATACCACCTGTGTCTTTAGAAACAATTTTTCTCACTTCCTCAAGATGTTTCCAAGATATTTTGGGTAAGCCTCCATGCCTGATTTCATATGCAATAGGACATCATGTGCAGCTGGGAAAATCAACTATCTAAAATAATAACAAAAACGACGACGACGACGACGATGATGATGGGGTGATGATGAAGCAGATAAATAAACCTCAGCTGAATTGGTGTTTGCAGAATTGGTAAGCTATTGATGTTCTTTTATGTCTATAACCATTGGCTGATATCCACAAAGGATTTTTTTGTGGCACAAGGAAGAGTTTTGTGTATGGCAATGCAAGGGAGCCTAGGAAACAGAAGAGAGGAGAGCAATAATGGAAAATTGGTTAGGATAACATCTATGCCTTTCTTGGCCTAGGAACTGGATATGGACTTATATAGAAACAGGGTTTAGGCTACAGACTGAAGAAGTGGTATTCATAAAAGACTGTGTTGGCACAAATAGTACAGCTCAAGTCTTGGAGATAATATTTGATGGTGTATGGAGAAGCATTTGAGGTGGCCATTCACTATTTGTTCCTGTCCAGTCTCAATTCTACCTTCTGGCCAAGGCATCTCAAGGAACTTCTCCTCCTCCATTCATAATCTGTGGAATTTGGGTAGCTTGAATCTAAGTCCCAAATGCAGGAGAGGGCACATGACCCAAATTTTGTCTCTTCTTGGTCATGTTGATTAATTCACAAGCAAGCCAAATCAGGTCAATGAGATATGTTTATATGTCTTTTGATGGAACAAGAGGTAAAGAGAAGCTCTTTTATTGGGGCCACCATATGGAAAAACCTATTGAGAGTGAAGTCTGCAGAGAGAAAAGTAGGGTAAGGATGTGAAGAGACAAGGTCCTGTCGGCACTCTTTCAGTCTTTGTGCACAGCTATTTCTGAAGCCAAACACTGTGGTCACTTCCGTTCTATGAGCTAATACATTCTTTTTTATATGTGCAGTTTTGTACAGGTTTTTTTCTTTACTTGTGATGGGGTTCAGGATATTCTATCCTAAAATATAGCACTTAGGTATATAAAATATCTTAAGCTGAATTTTTACAAAATGACTGAAGAAGAAAGGTCACTCAGGGCCCACCCACTCTTGCCTGTCTTTCCTGAAACAGATCATAAAATTCCTAGGTGAAAGCTACCCTCCCTGTACCAGGGGGAGAGAAGATATTCTTATCACCAGAGACAGGGAATTTGGGGCCAAGATTCTGTACAAACAAATCTTATTAAACTAACCCTTATCTTCCTAGTTACTTCTTTACCATTTACTACCTCTAGCCCCAAACCCTCTATCTTTGCATTTCTTCCCAAATTTATTGTTTCTTTGCCTGAAAAGCATAAAGTCTTCTTGCTCTCATCACTTCTTCAGAGCCTCATTATCTTATGAAGGCACCACTGTGTATGTAAAAATTCAACAAAATTTGTATGCTCTTTCTCCTATGAATGTGTCTTTGTCGTTTAAATTTTCAAACCAAGCCAGGGACCCTAAGAGGGCCAAGGGTAACCTTTTCCTCCCCTAAAGTTCCAACTCAAAAAGTCCCAACGGCTACCCTACTCCTTTCCTCTGTCACCCCACCTCACGTTGTACTTCTGGCTCAGAACAGGCATCAGAGGAGGCTGGTCTTAATGGAGTGATGTAGTGTTCCTATGGAAGTCACTGACGCAGAAGCAGTGGTGAGGGACCTTGGTGAGGTGGAAGAACACAAGTGGACTTATTTCTTAGCTCAGGTTCAATGCCATCATCCTGGGGATTTCCAGCAATAACTGAGAGAGGTTTTGAGGGAAGACAGGGAGAATATGTCCTGCAACTGTAACTCAGGCATTAATTAATATGAACGGGACCTCAGTTATTTCTCAGGCTCTCCTGAGAATAAATTGATGGGGATTAATCATTCCTCTTGTGTGTCCATTCATTTCTCTCCTACGGAAGAGGAGAGAGCTTACCTCAGGGTTTAAAGCTATCTCCTCTGCACAGAAGCCAGGAGCCTATTTTTCTGATGTTTGATGACTCATATAACACTCTGTGTGACAGTGGAAGATAAATTCACTGCAGATGGTATTATGGAGTAAAAGGAAGTACTAACGGGATCTAGTGTTATTTATTCAGGTAACCCTGTCTGTCTTGAAGTTACACTCAAGAGTTCTAAATAAAATAACTTGAGGAGGTCATGACCTTGAGTGGCATGAATACACAGAGCTTCTTTCAAGGAAGTTTTGCCTCTGGGTTAGGACTTCTGAAAATTATCTGAAAACACCTGAAATAAAAAAAAATCTAATTTCAATTATGCTTAAAAGAATTTCCAAAGGATAATTAGAACACCAAGCCCTGACCTGATAGAAGAAGAACCTCAAGACAGGAATTCCTGATATCGTCACTCAGGCACTAGCCTAACGAGAATCAAACCCATGTTCAAAGAAATAAAGGGCAGAGCTAGGGGGACCTCCCGTGCATGCACACAGGTCCTTTCCAAGGCTTACTGAGGGTCTTTAGCTATGTATGCACATAGGCCTTGGTTTTGTTATATTTGCAAATTAAGATACTCTTTTTCTTAAAGAGGGCCTATAAACCGCAGAAACTGCAGGTCCGTGGAAACTGCCTCTGCCCCTCTAAGAAAGGCTGCTCCCTGGAGAACCACTCTCCCAGGACAGAAGCACAGCTCCTGGCAGATGGGTTGGTCTCAGCAGCCTCTCGGCCTCAGTTGTTTCATCACGGGAATGCTAGGGCAGGTAATGTGTATGTTCCATTTCAGTTCTAATATTCTATGATTTGAGGTAAGCGATTTCATATCCTTTGTGAGCTAAGAACAGTGTGAGTAAGGAGAGGGAGAAAGGCAGGTCAGTTTTTAAAAGTCTCTCTGTCTCCACCCCTCTTCTACCTCAATCTGCAGTATTAAGATCATAGAAGCGGCAGCATGAAACAAAACGAGGGTGTATGATTTGTTTACTAATCTCGGAGCATGTGCTGGAGGAGCGAGGGCCCTTGGGAGAATTCTCCAGGAACAAAGGGGCCGGCCAGCACCACTTCCCTGCCCCAAGCACAAGCCTGGACATGGGGACACCTTTGGGAACCAGCACAGCACCAGCACTCACTACCTGACTTGCTAACAGCACACCCCACCTCCGTCTTCCAGTGCAGACATGCCCTCTCAAGCCTGGCCTCAGCTCCAGCTCCCCTCCTATGGCAGACTGTTACAAACCCTGAGCCCTGCCTGCAGTGTTGTCCTGCAAACCCACCCCCTCCAATATGCCTTTGCCAAAGCCCATCCAAAGGGGTGCCACAAGCTGGCAGGGAGCAAACAGCCCCCACAGGGACCAGCACCTTCAAAGCGACTCCTTCCCTGGGGAGAGGGAACATGACAGCACATACCAGTCTGACTGCAACCCCAGTAGCAGGCTGGGGGCTGACATCTGGTCTGACTGCAGGCCCTGAGTACCAGTGAAAGCTTCTCAGGGGACTGCACAGGGAAAGCAGCTTGCAGTTTGGTGCTACCTCATCTCCGGAAAATCCCTGGTCTGACTCAACTCTATCCCAGGGTGGCCCCTGACTGACCCACTAACGACACAGAAACTGAACCCTGCCCACACTTGGCACAGAAAACCATTGCAGACAACAGGACTGCAGGCAAACGCAGCTCAGCCACAACAGCAGGGCACACAACACACAAAGGAGACACCTCTGAAGCACCAGGTTCTGGAGAACGGGGGACACTGCATTGCAGGGCACTACAGGACCTCTTCCTCATAAGGCCACTACCTGTAGGTGCAGGAGACAGAGCTGACCTTCCTAACACACGGAAATAGACACAGAGCTAGGAAAAATGAGGAGACAGAGGAATATGTCCCAAATGAAAGAACAGGACAAATCACAGCAGGAGATGAAAGGATTCATATCAGGAATTTAAGAATAATGCAATGTTAGTAAATCTAGTGAAATATTTCCCATATTGCTTTAACGAAAGAGAAGTAGTTTATGTACATAGATTGCAAAAAGATGTTTAATAAAATTTAACTTTCACTATTGAGTTAAAAAAAAAAACCTGAAAAAAATATGAATGTAATGCTTACTTTGGTTACTTCCTTAAAAGTTTGCAAAACAAAGTCCAACATCAGGCTGAATGGTAAAATACTAGACAAAATTCAGTTGAGGTAAGGAACAAGCCAAGGGTGTTCATTATGCCCATTTTTATGTAAACTTGTTCTGGAAATACTAGTAAACACAATCTATAAAGAGAAAAAAAGTAAGTAGTGTAAACAAGTTAAAGAAGAGAAAAAAATCGTTGTCTGTAGCTGATGTGATAGTACACTTGCAAAGACAAGAGAAATAATGAAAAACTGTGGCACATAATAAAATGCTAAGTGCATGGATTTTTACAAATTTAATAAAGGTTTAGTCATAATTAGTTTGAAAATTTAATGGTGAGAAATTATTTTATTTACAATAGCACAAAAATAATAAATGCCTAGGAATAAACTTAACAAATAGGTGTCATCTTAAAAAAAAAGGCAATAATAGCAACTATGAGACTTAAGAAAATTTTAATAAAGAGAATGACATTGTCTGGGTAGCTCATCTTTTTAAAATGTTATTATGAACAGGGGCACCTGGGTGGCTCAGTCGGTTAGGCGTCCAACTTCAGCTCAGGTCATGATCTCACAGTTTGTGAGTTCCAGCCCCCAGTCAGGCTCTGTGCTAACAGCTCAGAGCCTGGATCCTGCTTCCGATTCTGTGTCTCCCTCTCTCTCTGCCCCCCACCCCCCGCTCGTGCTCTGTCTTTCTCTGTCTCCCAATAATAATCAATAAACATTAAAAAATGTTATCATACACATGTAAGTTTCCATGAAATAATATACATGTTTAATGGAATCTTATTTTATTTTACTTTTTAAATATTTATTTATTTTTGAGAGAGGAGACACAGAGCACGAGCAGGGAAAGGCCAGACACAGGATCTGAAGCAGGCTTCAGGCTCTGAGATGTCAGCACAGAGCATGACACGGGGCTTGAACCCACGGAACGTGAGATCGTGACCTGAGCCAAAGTCAGACGCTTAACTGACTGAGCCACCCAGGCACCCCTAATAGAATCTTACTTTAAACTTTACTAGATTATCTTTTGCATGCTAGGAAATATGAATCTCAAGTTTATACTTCACAAAATAAACCTTCACCAATAACTAGAAAAACCTGTGAAAAAAGTAAAATAATGAAGGGAAGTAAGTCTACCAAAATTAAAATATATTATAATGTTGGAACAGTTAAAATAGTTTGCAATGATCAATGATAGACTAAGAGATCAGTGGAAGAAAATAGAAACCACAAAACACATAAAAATTTAATATAATGAAGGAAATATTTCCAATTTGTGAGGGGAAAAAAGAGATATTCAATAAACAGGTAACCCTTGGAGGAAAATTGTATCATTTCCTAATTTCTTGATTCCCAAATCAGGCTATAGGGATAAAAAGTTGAACATGATTAAATGATTTATAAAAATAAAGAATAAAATATAGGGAAAAAAATTTAAATATGTAATTTTAGAGTAGGAAAAACACTCTTCAAGGTATGTCACAAACCAGACCCAATAGTAATATAGATTGGCAAAATTAAGCACGAGTGGGAACATATTTAATAAAGTCAAAAGACAAACTAGGAAAATTATTTGTAACACATATGATAAAAGATTAGTTTTCTTAATCTTTGTTAAATTCCACTAAATAATAATATTAAAAGGCCAACAACTAAACAGAAGAGTTGGCTAGGAGCATAAATAGTTATTTCACTGCCCAAAGGACTTTTAAATAGATGAAAAAAAAGTTCAACCAGACTCATAATTAAGAAAATGTGAAATAAAATGACAAATAAAATTTGGGAACCTGTCAGTTTGGTAGAGATGAAAGCATTATGTAACTATGTAGGTTGATAAGACTATTGGGAAATGGAAACATTGTTGCTGGAAGTAGAATTTTCATGATCTCTTTGAAGGACAATTTGTTAATATTTATTAAATTAAATTAAATATTCACATATACTTTGTGCCGGAAATCTACACACGTTTTTAAGAAGTAATACAAGGATACTTGTAACGTTTTACTTTAGAGCAAACTAACAAAAACATCAAAGAGCCAACCAAACAAACGAAAATGGAAAGCAGTATTTCAATTTAAATATGTGAAGCAAATGACTTCTAGCTCATTCATATAATGGAATATCATGTATATTTAAATAAATTAGATGGATCTATTATATACCGATATGGAATAATTGCCAAAGAGGGAAAAAGGAGCAGAAGAATGTGTAGCTTAAATGCATAAAAAAAGAAAAGAGATTGTAGGTCTGTATATATGCATACACACACAAACACAAACACACACATGCAAATACACTGTGCTTGCAGAAGGAACTTATAACAGTGATTGTCCCAAAGAAGTTACCTGAGAAACTGAAACAGAGGTTCAGGGTTGGGCAGTATGATTTTTGCTGAATCCCATTCTTCACCGTTTAAAAGCTTTGAAATGTTCATGAATTATTTGTTCAATTAAAAAACCACGTGGCAAATTATCCTTAGTGATTTAGAGATGTTGTTACTAAACAACATGTAATAAGTGAATTTCTCAAGTATCCTTACATGGAATGAGTTTTGTATTTATAGCTGCATAACCCAGCCTCTGGAAGGAAGGAAGGAAGGAAGGAAGGAAGGAAGGAAGGAAGGAAGGAAGGAAGGAGAATAGTGACCAAATCGTCAATACTTTTTTGGTTTTGGCAATAATTGCAGGTCAAACAGAGATTAGACTATTGAAGACATTCCATTATACCCAGAAGAACAGGATTCAGTAGGCTTCAGACTCATGGCTCCATCTGAAGACTAGAACTTTCCCTTTACATCTCCCCCAATTGAGAACTTCCAACTGAGAACCTCCTGCATTAACTCAAGAGACAGATCTCATTTCACCCCTCCTGTTTCACACACTCAGCTCGCAACTTCCACGTGCATGTGTAGGCAGGAACTAAAGGGAAAGACAGGGTGAAGTATTTTACTAGACTCCTGTGGACATGCTCTGATGAGAACACACTCCAGACCATCAGAAACACATGCTGGACAGCTGCTCTGAGTTCACACACCCAGGGTAGGTGTTAACATGCATCGCATGGTCTAGGCGTGGATCCATGGCAGTTGTAAACGTGTAGAAATGGCACAGAAGCCAAGAGAGGTGCAGGCACTCACTCTAGTATACACAAAGTAAAATCTGGTGCACAACGATGCCAAAAAAAAAAAAAAACAACAAACCTCCCCAGAGGTGTGTCGTTCTTCTTTGATAATCTCAGTTCCCCTCTGACAATTGGAAAAAGGTAATTTGTTTTAGTTGTGGGTTATAGTTTCCATTTTCCTCTGGGAAGCGACTCAGCACGTCTTACATTCCATTTCCATACCTCCTTGGCTGATATGAGATCCCAGATGCAGAGAGGGGAGAGGGGCAGGGAGGAGGGAGGAAGCTCTCTCTCCCTGCAGAACAACAGGAACCACTTTGGGTTGTGGTTGGTGGGAGTGAAGAGACAGTGTTGTAGGACAGATTCTTGCTTGCTTGCTTTGTACTTGCCCTTGCTCTACCCTGGTCATTGATTCTCAACTGGCAAGCTGTCCTGGGAATGGGAGCCCATGAGCTCTAGTGCAAAAGCCAATATTAGTGAAAGGAGGGGAGGCGACAAGAGCAGAGCATGAAACTCCTCAAGAGTTGTATTCTATTTATTTATTTTTAAAGTTTATTTATTTTGAGAGAGACAGAGACAGTGCAAGTGAAGGAGGCAGAGAGAGAGATGGAGAGAGAGAATCCCAAGCAGGCTCTGCACTGCTAGCACAGGACCTGATGCAGGGCTGGAACCCAGGAAACTGCGAGATCGTGACTTGAGCCAAAACCAAGAGTCAGGCGCTCAACTGACTGAGCCACCCAGGCACCCCTCCTCAAGCATTTTAATTTTCCATGGTGATATATTTATTAGAGAATTTTGAGAAAAGATTGATTCTTCCTTTTATGTGAACTTGTCCCTACAGATGTAAAAAAGGGGTCAGTAAGAAATCAGTATTAACAGCCAGGCTGTGTAGTCTGATTCTATAGTTTGATTCTAATAATATATGGCCATTTCTATGCCTCCCACCACCATTCTGTCTTTCTTTTCCCCCAATTCTGTGCACCATGTTTTAGAACTGTGCTGTTTCCCTATTCCCTGTGTTGTGTATCTAATCTGATTATCTTCCTTCTGGAGCTTCAGGTCCTGCTCTGCCCTGGCCTGGCCTTTCTGGGTCTAGAACCCTTAACCATAGACCAGTGGCCAAAACCCTACCTTTGCACTAAAAGAAGATTAAGCAGGCAAGAGAGCCAAGCACATTACAGATTTTGAGTATTTACTATCTGTACCCTGACAGCAGCACCTGCAATTGAGATAATCCATATTTGGACTAGTTGTCCCTCCTTTGGGCTGATTTACAGCTGGATTGGCTCCCTTTATCTTTTCTCCTCTTCTGCTTTCTGTTCTGTCTCCAAGCCCAGCCTTTCTGATTCCAGACCTGATTCTGCTGTTAACATTGAAGACACACAGTTCCTCACCTTGAGTAACTCTATTGTATTAATGGACCCAATGTTTTTTTAAAGTCCTTTCTGTATGTAAGAAACAAACAAACAAAATCTCCAAAAAGTGTTTACAAGACAAGCATCGGGATGAAAATATTATTTCATAAAGATTTCACAAAGATTTACAGACCTCAAAGATTATATCCATGCGAACATGGATATTGTAAATTGTATTTAGCAAATCGATTTTGGGGATGGCCACATCTGTTTCTGGAACAAAGTGAGAAACAGATGCGGAAGCATCAGTGAAACGGAGACAGGAAGCTTGTCAAATGTGAAAACTGAGCAAGCTATCTGAATCCAGAAATCAGAGTAACAAAGGGTGGTAAATCCAAAGGACCTCTTGACGAAACCATGCAGTTATTTTTGGGGTGCTTTTTGGTACAAAGAAATAAGAATGTTATCAATGGATGTGATTTTAGCAGATGCGAAACAGATCTCATTAAAATCTCCTAGGTTCATTATGAATGAATAATAAAAGAGGAAATTTAATTTAAGTCCCTAAGACAGATGTTTTACATAAGGAAATGTGTTGTATTACTGCAGCTCCCAAGTACTCATCTTCTTGGTTGTCTTTGCCCAAAGAGAATCTGAAGATAGTCTCTCTACTGAAGTATGAGGAGTGTGGTGCCATCTGTCTCCCAGGGACACTTCTGCCTGATTTTCGGGACTTTGTCAAAGGTTTGTGGAACATTGTGGAAGGAACTCTCTGAAGTTGACATGTAAGAGAGCACAGGAGAAAGAAGCAATTCTGTGGATAAATGAGCCACATGTGTCTCCACTGAGTCACACAAAGTCTCAGGCGTCTGTCCAAGTTCAGTATCCCCAAGGACCTACTCTGAAGCTTTTTCCTGTGTTTTTTCTCAGAGGTTCATGGAAAACTGTCAGAATTAGTGATTATATAAAAGTTTCTCTAGAGTCTGAAACCATGGTAGAGGCCTTACTTCTTTCATGCTCCAGGAAAACAAAGAGAAAGGAGCAGAAACTATGCATGTCACTTTATTTCTACTTTAATTCTATTCCCACAAGTGGACATGGCATGGTTAGAGCTATTTTCTGTGGATATTTCTCTAGCAAACACTCATCTTTGAATACGGTGGAAAAGTGTGTCAGATTCACTTTTACATGGAAATCTACATAGAGATTTCTGGATCATATGGGAGTTCTATTTTTAATTTCTTGAGGAACTTCTGTAATGTTTTCCATAATTGTTGTGCCATTTTATATTCCCATCAATAGTACACAAGGATTCTGTTTCCTCTACACCCGTCCCAACACGTTACCTTTCTTTTAGATGGCTGTTTTTGACAACAGCCGTTCCAACAGGTATGAGATGATATCTCATTGTGGTTTTGATTTGCACTTCCTTAATATCTAGTGATGTTGTACGCCTTTTCATATAAATGTTAGCTGTTTATATGTCTCCTTTGAAAAATATCTATTCAGATCCTCTGTCCATTTTTAAATTATTATTTTTATATTTTTGCTATTGAGTTGCATGATTTCCTTATATATTTTGGATTTTATATACCCTCATCAGGTATATGATTTGCAAATATTTTCTTCCATTCCGTAAGTTGTCTATTTTTAATTTTACTCATTGTTACCTTTGGTGTGCACAAGGTTTTTAGACCTAATTCTATATTTTTGTTTTGGTTGCTTATGCTTTTGGTGTCATATCCAAAAATCATGACCAAGACCAATATCATGAGCTTTTTCTCCATGTTTTCTTCCAGGAGTTTTATGGTTTGAGGTCTTACATTTAAGTATTTTTAATCCATTTCAAGTTAAGTTTTTATATATGGAATACTTTTGACATGCATTCCAACTTGGTTTTTCCATACCAAGTCTTAGCAAAAGAGGAAAGTCTGCCTGTTGCCAAGTTGCGTAAGGCTTACAATATCCTATGTCAAAATTTTAAGGACTCTGTCATCTGGATATAAACGAGATTCACAAAGTTGCTCACACCTAGTTACATCAAATAAAGACATTTGGAAAGAAAGTTTGCAGCATTTCAATAAAACAAGAGAATCTTTATTCAGACACATATGAAGGGTAACTTATCTCTTTACCTTTCAATTCATATTTCAAAGAAATTAGAGATCATTCAGGAAAAAAAGTTAAAATGAAATAAAAGCAAGACATAGGAGCAATAAAATCAATAGAAATTATTTTGACTTCAAAAAGTAAGCTGCAACAAAACCTTTTTTTCAAATCATACCAAAAGCAGTCACTTCTTAAGAGGAAATAATAAAGTTTGAAAGGAAGAATTAAGGAAGTCCTTGAATTATTTGGTAATTCCATTGGTGAGGAAGAGGGAGCCATATGAACACATTTTTTTAAAGCTTCATATTATGTATCTGACAAAAAAGATATCAAAAAACATAATACTTATCATTCCACAAAAATGAGGACATTGGTGACAAACTGGTTAATGAATATTACCAACGCAAATAGTATTTATGGTTAGTTACTGTAAAAGAAAGTTGTGAAATCTTTACACTTGTCCAAGAGAGTAACAGTGAAGAGATTTTCTCCCATTTGACAATCTGAAAAACACAGCATTACCAACGTGGAGTCATGGAACGGAAACTTTTCTAAGCTATCAGTGAAAACAAAATCGACCATGTTAAAGGTAGAATTATCTACTTGTTTTTTGTTTTTTTGTGGGGTTTTTTTTGTGTTTTTTTGTGTTTTTTGTTTTTTGTTTTTTGGTTTTTTTGTGGTAAGAAAATGAGACTGTTTTCTGGTCCTCTCTTTTAACAAGGGCAGGTGTCCTGCCTCATCACAGGACTTAGGAAGAGACAGAACTGGACACATTTATACTCATCTCAGCAGAGACCAAGACAGCAGTTTGCACCAAGACATCTCAGTCTTCAGTGCTTTTGGATTTGGACTTTGCATCTACATGGCTAAAAAGACTGGCTAAAGTAGTGCCCCTAGGAAAGAAGGAAAGATCTACCACATGCCAAATTTTATTTCAACAACAGGATGCAAAATGTTATTTCTCCTGCATTAACCATTTTTAGTTGTCTAACTTTACTTCATGCAATAGGAAAAATACTCTTGTCAGCTTTAAAATAGTAGTTTGTCCCTGGTTCACACTTCAACTATTTTTATGAACATCAATACAAGTAAACATTGAAGTCTGGGCTCAGGAGTGGCTTGGATAATGCTCTTCAGATCTCATTTTCACTGCACTCTTGGCTAAACTCTGCCTGGGTCTGCATGACTCCACTAAAGTTTATTTCTGTCGTGGTCAGATGTTTTGCACTCACCCAATAACCGGCAAATATCTGAGTCAACAGGAGCAAAACAGGACTTGCAGAGGAGAGCTGTCTAAAAACAAAACCCCACGGACTCACCTCAGCTAGATCTGGGGCTCATTTTATAGAGCATTTGCCCTGGGAGGACATTCACCGTGTATGGAGGTTGTGGGGTCCCTTGGCTTTACCTCACTTTCTATACTGAAGGAAGTGCAAGATGGCTAAGGTCTTTTGGAATGTTAGGTTCATTTTGGACATTTGCCTAAACCATCTGAACTGTTTTCATGTTTTCAAATAGTCATATCAAAATTTGATTTTTTGGGGCGGGGGGCACATCTCTATTTTAAAAAAAAGTTTATTCAGGAAAATTTCTTTTTCAGTAACATTTAGGCAGGCCATTCATACTGTGCCAGGCACTGTATGTATGTAGCCAATGTATTAAATCACTTGATTGTTATAATAACTCTATATGTAGTAACTGTTAATATTTCTATTTATAGATAAGGCACAGAGAATTTACATAATTCACTCAACATCAGATAGTAAGTGGCATAAAGCATAATTTTTCAGAGGTAAAAAATGACTCTCAAATATATGGTGAGAACATATAAATGATGTATTTAATTCATTAATGAGAAATCTGGCAAAAGGGTTCAGTGGATTCAAAAAAGAATCTGATAAGCAGGTTTTATAGTTACTCAGTTGACATAAGCTTGCCAAATTAGAGACAAACTAGTTTATGACTTAGAAAATAATAAACCCGTTACTTTGGGGTTGTGTTTTCTACCCCACAGAAATAATTTGTTACTTTACTGGACCTACTCTCTGACATCTAAGTCAACAAGTCTCAAACTGTGGTCCATGAACTTTGCAGAAAGAGATTTTTTCAAGGGCCCACAAAGTCAAAACTACTTTTACAGTAGTAATGACATATTATTTGCCTTTTTCACTCTATCGCATTAATGATACAAAAGCAGCGGTAGGTAACATTGATAGCATGAAACTGTAATAGTCTCTATGAAATCCTTGATTACTAGATAGTCACACATTTAAAAAATTAACAGTTTCTGTAAGATGTCCTTGATATAAGAGTAAAAGTCATATTAAATTTCAACCTTTGAGTACCTGTCTTCTTAACATCCTTTGTGACAAAATGTGCACTTCTACTGCCTAGAGAAATGCCATGGTAGTCTTAAGGAAGCACACTTAGGCAGTATTTTGTACTGTCAATTGAACTAGCTAACTTTTTTTTCATGAAATGTCACTTGATTTGAAAAAAAGAGTAATGGACTATTGTTATTCTGACTTGAATATTTCACAGGGATTTTCTCAACTATAAACAAAGCAAGCATAATTGTTCAAGAAAAAAAGAGCTAATAATATTTGTTGACTTGATAAAATTAGAGCTTTCAAAAGATAAGCAAAGCTGGAGGCATCACAATTCTGGACTTCAAGTTACATTATAAAGCTGTAGTTATCAAAACAATAATGGTATTGGCACAAAAGTAGATACATGGATCAATAGAACAGAATAGAAAACCCAGAAATGAACCCACAACTGTATGGTCAATTAATCTTTGACAAAGCAGGAAAGAGTATCCAATGGGAAAAAGCCTCTTCTACAAATGGTGTTGGCAAAACTGGACAGCAACATGCAAAAGAATGAAACTGGACCACTTTCTTACACCATACACAAAAATAAATTCAAAATGGATGAAAGACCTAAATGTGAGACCTGCAACCATTAAAATCCTGGAAGAGAACACAGGCAGTAACTTCTTTGATACAGGCCATAGCAATTTCTTTCTAGATATGTCTCCTGAGGGCAAGGGGAACAAAAGCAAAATAAACTATTGGAACTTCATCAAAACAAAAAGTTTCTGCACAGTGAAGGAAACAGTCAATAAAACTAAAAGGCTATCTAGAGAATGGGAGAAGATATTTGCAAATGACATACCTGATAAAGGACTGGTATCCAAAATCTGTAGAGAAATTATAAAACTTGACACCCCAAAAATGAATAATCCAATTTAAAAATGGGCAGAAGACATGAATAGACATTTTTCCAAAGAACATATACGGAGGACCAGCAGCCACATGAAAAGATGCTCAACATCACTGATCATCAGGGAAATGTAAATCAAAACTACAATGAGGTATCACCTCAAAAATGTCAGAATGGCTAAAGTCAACAAGAAACAACAGGTTTGGCAAGGATGTGGAGAAAAAGAAACCCTCTTGCACTGTTGGTAGGAATGCAAACTGGTACAGCCACTGTGCAAAACAGTATGGAAGTTCCTTAGAAAGTTAAAAATAAAACTACCCTATGATCCAGCAACTGCATTACTAGGTATTTACCCAAAGAATACAAAAATACTAATTCAAAGGGATATGTACACCCTAATGTTTATAGTAGCACTATCTGCAATAGCCAAATTATGGAAACAGCCCATATTTCCTTGATTGATGAATGGGCAAAGAAGATCTGGTGTATATATATATACAATGGAATATTGCTCCACCATAAAAAATAATAAAATATTGCCATTTGCAATGAAATGGATGAAGCTAGAGAGTATTATGCTCAGCAGTATAAGTCAGAGAAAGACAAATACTATATTACTTCATACATGTGGAATTTAGGAAACAAAAACAAATGAGCAAAAGGAAAAAAGAGAGAGAGAGAGAAAGGCAAATGAAGAAACACACTCTTAAGTATAGAGAACAAACTGCTGGTTTACCAGAGGGAAGGCGGGTGGGGGATGGGTTAAACAGATGATGGGAATTAAGGAGTACACTTATGATGAGCAGTGGGTGTTGTATGGAAGTGTTGAATAACTATATTGCACACCTGAAACTAATATTACATTGTATGTTAACTAACTGGAATTTAAATGAAAACTTAAAGAAAAAATTTAGAGCTTTCAAGCTAAGATTAGAATTTTTGAAAAATTGCATCTGCACCTGTGAACTTGGTAGCTTCCTGATATTTAAAGGCTTTCCTGATAAGATCAATGGTGATATTAACAGATGTAATTTTTTGATATCATATAAAAATGTGTTAGCATTTGGGATATGTACATAATTCATGACCCAATACTTTCCAAAAGACAGTTCATCTTGTTACAAACTATGCATAGATGAATAATCCACGTAAGCTGCAAATATACCAGTGCACTTTAACTAAATGGAGTACAAAAAGTTCACTGATGTAGTTTCAAAGTTCACATTGCAACTAACCTTTAAAAATAACCCCTTGCAGAGGCACCTGTGTGGCTCAGTCAGTTGGGCGTCTGACTTTGGCTCAGGTCATGATCTTGAGGGTTTGTGAGTTTGAGCCCAGCATTGGACTCTGTACTGACGGCTCAGAGCCTGGAGCCTGCTTTGGACTCTGTGTCTCCCTCTCTCTCTGCCCCTCCCCCCCCTTGTGCTTTGTCTCTCTCTGTATCTCTGTCTCTCTCTCAAAAATAAATAAATATTTAAAAAATTAAAAAAACAAAACAAGCTCCTGCAGAGTTTTGGTGTATAAACAAAGGAGACTATCCACAATTGTCAGAAAATGCTGTTAAAGACTTCCCTTTCCCAGTTATATATGTGTATGATGACAAATTTTCTTTACATACTTGAAACAAACAATACATAGGAGCAGGTTAAATACAGAAGATGGTATGGATATCATTACTCTATTTGGCCCAAAATTAAAGTATGAAAACGTAAGCAATGCCATTCTTCTCACTTACTTTTTTTGTTTGGAAAAATATAGGTTTTTTAATGTTATTTTATTAACATGTAACCAGCTCTTTGTTCTTGTTTCCTCTTATTATTATTTTGCATGAACTAATAGATATTTTAAAATTTTCACACTTTAAATTTGTAATATGATAAATATCCACAAAGTTTTTTGTCTCTGCCATAATTTATTAAAATGTAAAGTGTCCTGAGACCCAAAGTTTGAGAGCAGCCAATCTGTTATAAATGAAAGTACATCCCTTAGTTAATTAAATAATCCTTGGTTTATTGTCTTTTAGACAATAATATGAGGCTGAAAAATCATTGTGATCCTTTTCCCCTATCTCCCATAATTATTATATATAATAATTACATAATTATTCTTATTGGTAGTGGATCCAGAATTTGAATCCAAGCAATCTGGCTTTGGAGTCCATGCTCTTAGCCACTAAGTCATGTTACATGTAGAGGAAACATATAAATATCAGTGAGTAGAATCATCAAACTCAAATATAAAATGCTGCTTTCCTAGAAAACATGGCAAACAGAAAGGTAAGTTTAAAAAAACAGAACAAATTTTGCCCAGGGGTGAAATTGGCTCCTTATTATGGAGCCAATGAGTCACTTTGGACTGCTTAATTTTTGAAATCTCTGGCAGTGAAAAAATCTTAAGTAAACCCACTAATAGAACACTAACTAGTGATTCAACCCCAAAGAAAGAAATTCTATTAACATTCAAGTTTTCTCTTTGATGGTAGCAACAGAGTTCTCAGAAATGTTCAAAGGTAGCAGAGGTTTCTCATAAAAAGTATTTTCCTACCCAGAGAACTTTGCTTTAACAGCAGAGAAGAAAGATACTTCAAGGAACAGTGGTATTCATTTGAAGGAGTGTGAAAGCTTTTGACCAGTTTTGTGGGGTTATCCTGTGCTACTGCAATGGGATGGGGACAGATTGGTGGGAGACTAATCCTTCTTGACCTTTTCAGTGTTAAGCCTACAACCTAACACAGGAAAATGAACTGCACTGAACATGTGTTAAACGTCTGGACATACAGGTCACCAAATTTCTTGGCTTTTTAAGTGGAATTAACATAGAGGCAATCTTTAGTCATGAAATGGTCTTCTCTTACACAAAGGCAAAGCCAGAGCATTTGACACTGAAGCCTCTACTCAGATCAGTGAATTCCATGCCCCCCCCCCCCCCCCCCCCCCCCCCCCCCCCCCCCCCCCCCCCCCCCCCCCCCCCCCCCCCCCGCTTCTTCTCAGGAGGTGGTCAAAGAAGAAAAGACTTCCTGCAGTCTGTACATTCTCAAGGTTATTGGGCTTTGCTAAGAAACAAAAAAATCCAGGATGTTATCAATTTAGTCATCAAAATAAAAACAAAAAATTAGAATTGTTCCATGTACTGTAACAGGCATTGAAATTAAAGGAATACATTAAAAGACCAAGACACAGAAACAAATACATAAAAGCATTTAAAGTATGACAACAGTGGAACTTTAAATCAGTAGGAAAGGGATCTATTATTGAATAAGGAGTGTCAGGGCTGTTGGTTAATAGTTTCTTGGAAAAAAATAAATTCTATCCAATAAGTTACATCACAACCCAAAATATAAATTGGCTGGAGGTTTAAATGTAAAAACAGTGGCACCTGGGTGGCTCAGTCGGTTAAGCTTCTGACTTCAGCTCAGGTCATGATCTCACAGTTGTGACTTCCAGCCCCGTGTCGGCCTGTGTGCTGACAGCTCAGAGCCTGGAGCCTGCTTCGGAATCTGTCTTCTTCTCTCTGCCCCTCCCCTGCTCATGCCTCTGTCTCTCTCTCTCTCTTTCTCTCAAAAGTAAATAAACATTAAAAAAAATTAAATGTAAAAACAATATTTAAGTGAGTATTTGTATTCTTTGTATCAGGGAGGCTTTGTAAGCATGAATTCTAAAATATACCCGTAAAGCAACTGCTTGATATAATTGACTTTAATACAGAAAGGAAGGAAGGAAGGAAGGAGGGAAAACAAAAAAGAAAACAAAGAAATCAAAGCAAAAAAGAAACAAGTTTTAAATCAAACTGAAAAAGCATTGGATATTTTGTGTTATAACACAATTACAACAAAGTGTTACTCTTATTAATATAAAGAGAATTCTTTCAAATCAAATGAAAGACATAAATAATAATAGAAATGGACAAAGGGTATAAAGAGATTATTAACAAAACAAATGACCAGTGGGAAAGAAATGCAAATTAAAATAACAAGGGGGTAACTAGTTTTTTTCCTTTTACAATGGCAAAGATTTTTTTTAATTTTAAGAACATAATCCTAAATTTTGAGGAGAGTATAAAAAAAGACCATGCTCTTATAATGCTGGAAAGTGTATAAAATTGCATAGCCATTCTGTAGGGAAATTTATCAATACATATTAAAGCCTTTAGAAAAACATACCCTTTAACTGAACAAATCTACTTGTAGGATTTTAAACTATGAAAATTCATTAATATGCCTACAAAGAGTTTGGAGGAGAAAATCTAAAATTTAAATATCCTTCAATAGGGGGATCGGTTACATGAATTCTATTACAAAAGTACAATGGAAGACTTTATCACATTTAAATATTATAATAAAGATGTCTATTTTTATAATGGATTGATATTCATAATATGTTTTTATACGAAAGAAGTAGATTCAAAGTGGTACATACAGTATGGTCCTAATTTGGGGAAAATACGCATATAAATGTAAAAGGCCATACCCCCAAATATTAAGTGGTTAGTTTGAGTATTGGAATTTTAATGGTTATTTTCTTTTTGCCTATAATTATTCTATAATTTTTGTTCAATGACAAGGTGCTACTTATGTCCTTTTAAAACATTAAAGGCTGACAAATTTTAACTCCAATAGTAATTTTTAAAAAATAAACTTGATTTTAGAGGAGTTTTAGATTTACAGAAAAATTATAACAGTAGTCTGTACAAAGCTCCCCATATACTTCACACTCAGTTTTCCTTGTTGTTAAAAATATTATATTACTATGGTACATTTGTTACCGTTAATGAATGGCCATTGAAATGATATTACCAAAATCCATACTTTATTCGGATTTCCTTAGTTTATACCTAGGGTCCTTTTCCTGTTCCAGGATCTTTATAGTATGCCACATTACAGTCATTCTTCATGTCTCCTTAGGCTCCTCTTGGCTGTGGGTCTCAGATTTGCCTTGTTTTTAACGATGTTGACAGTTTTGAGGAGTACTGATCAGGTATTTTCTAGAAAATCGCTTCTTTGGAGTTTGTCTGATGTTTTTCTCATGATTAGACTGGGACTATGGATTCTGGGGAGTAAGAGCACAGAGGTTAAGTCCCATTCACATCCCGTGGTGTTGATGATGCATACTATCAACATGACTTCACTGTCAACATTCACCTTGACCTCCTGTCTATTGTAGTGTTTGTTGGATTTTACCACTCTAAACTTACCCTCTTCTCCCCGCTTTCTGTAGCCTTTGGAAGGAAGGGGGGAGTTGTGCTCCACCTCTATGAGAGTGGAATATCTACATAAATAATTTGGAATTCTTCTGAATGGGAGATTTGTGTGTTGTTGTTGTTGTTTTTAGGTTTTTTTACTTATTTTGATAGAGACAAGACAGAGACAGTGCAAGCAGGAGTAGGGCAGAGAGAAAGCACACGCGTGAGAGAATCCCAACCAGGCTCTGTGCTGCCAGTGCAGATGGGGGGGCTCCAACCCATAATCATGACCTGAGCTGAAACTGACAGTCAGTGCTCAACCAACTGAGCCACCTAGGTGCCCCTTGTCTTTTCTTTTTTTTGTTTATCTATTTAGTCACTTATTTATACCAGTATTAACTCACAGATATTTATTCTATACTTTGGGTTATAATCCAAAACTACTTTTGTTTTTTTGCTCAAATTATTCCAGTTTTGGCCTTTGTGAGGTCTTTCAGCTGGCCGTTTTGTCTCTGTGACATACTGTGTGTGTGTGTGTGTGTGTGTGTGTGTATGAGCACTTCCTTACTTCCTGACACAGCAGGATATTCTAGGTTTATTTTTCATGTTTCTTGCCCCAGTTCTATAATCAGACATTTTTTCAAGGAGCCCCCGTTCCTTTTAATGGGACATGGTGTTAGAAACCAAAATGTAAGTGCTAGTATGCCTGTGGCTACTGGGGTGTTATTGCTTGGACGCCACCTCAGCTGACAGAGCAAAGAAACATATTTGTTCCATCTTGAAACTTACTGACCCTTTCATTAGCCATGTCAAGTCTGCTGATAAGCCTGTCAAAGGCATTTTCTATTTTTGTTACAGGTTTTTTTATTCCTAGAATTTTCTTTTTGTACTTTGATCCTCCATCCCTGTTTATATTGCCTATCTGTTCTTACATGTTGTCTACCTTTTCTATTAGAGTCTTTAACATATTAATCATAATTATTTTAAATTCCCTGTCTAATAATTCAAATCTTTGTTTTATAGGTCAGTCTGGTTCTAATAGTTACTTTCTGTCTTTAGAATGTTTTTTTTTTCTTGCTTTTTGGCATGGCTTGTAATTATTTGTTGAAAGTCAAACATGCTGTTCCAGGTAGTAAGAAATTATTAAATAAGCCTTTAATGTGAGGTTTTCTGTTAATCCGATGAAGAGTTGGAATACATCTGATGTTGGCTGTAGCCATAGGTGGCAGAAGCTTCACATTCTTCTAGAATCTTTGTATTGGTCTCCTCCATTGACTTCTCTAAGTATTTCCATTCAAAGAGAGTCTATTTTACAGCTCTTCAACTGTAACCCAATGTAATTTTACATTGATAGGGTGGTAAAGTATGGGAAAGGGGAATGTTCTCTAAGCTTCCGATTAAATCTCAGTCTTTTAGTGGACTGTGTCTCTGGACTCTGACCTTCACAAGTTGTTGCTATTGTTGTAGTAGAACCCTACCGCCTGTATGCACTTTGCCACTTCCTTAGCTGCAGCATTCCAGATCTATTTCCTTGAGGAAGTAGAGTTCATGACAATGTTCCATTAACTATTCTTGACTACGTTGCATTCCTCCTTTGGTGAGACAGGAGGGCTGGTAGGGGATGGAGTGGGAGGAATGCCCTTTCCATGGGGGATAATGTTCTGAAAAAGTCTTTTCCTTGGAGAGTATGCCTTTGTTATGAAGAAAGCTCTGGTTGTATTTTGCAATAATTATTCTTCCTCTCTGCTTGTCAGAGCCATGAGATCTTAGCTCTTCACCATGAGAACCTAGCAGGTTCCAGGAGTTAAAGTCCTCAAACGTATACAGCTCCCTAATACAACGGCCCCAAGAAGCTTCTCACTCTCAGAGTACTTCTTCTCGGCCTCCAGCAATTCATCAAAATTACCATTTAAGTGTGTTCTCAGTTTATGAACTCTAGCTTTTCCTGTTCCTGGTCAGCTGATCTCAGCTATTTTTCTCTCTATGTAACTATTTCTCCCAATTTCAGGGTGTTCATTTGCCCTAGAACCTCAGTTTTCTGATGGGTTCAAGAAAAATTATTGATTTTTAATTTTTCCAGTTTTTTCTTGTTGTCAGGGTGGGAGCGACCATTTCCATGCCATTTACATTTCAGAGATGAAACCAGAAGTCTCTAGTAACCATTTCTAAAAATTATATTCACAGCTACCTTTTCAGAAAAGTAAGTAAAACTTGAATTATAGTTTTTTTTATCTCCAAATAATATTTGGCATCCTTTTTTTAATATTTAGATGTCATTTCAATATACTTAGCAGTTGGTTGATGTAAGCCAAAACACCTTGATAAATATGTATATTTATATATTTATTTAATACATATATATATATTGAGGTGAAGAAGTTTCATGCTGTATTTTTGACTACTGGTTTCTTACTTCCTGCCTCTGTGTGAGTTATAATGATGATGATGGTGATGACAAATCGAAACTAAATGACTTGTCAGTACTTTTCTGAATGACAGTTCCACCAAGCCAGTTATATTAGACCTGCCCAGAACTAGCAGTTAGCTCCTCAAGGATCCACTGAGGACCCCACAGACACCAGAGTCGTACAAGGTGGAGCTGAAGAGGCAGACTGTCTCTGAAAGATTTCCTTCTTCTTAAAGAATATATGGGATTAAGCTTCTTGCTCAGCTTGCTTGGGACCTCTCTTTCTCTCCTTTGCTGAAAAATATCAAACCGATAAATGCTTTCTCACTTCAGAGCTGGAGTAGGGGTCGAGTGGGATGGAAGGGGAAGTAGAGAGTATTCTGGCATTTATCCACGCCTCAAAAGGCTGTGTTGCTGGAGCTCCACATTCAGACACTAATGAGTCTCTGCAATTGAATAGCTTTGGCTGTTTTTACCCTTTCCTTTGTGTCTGTCCAGAAAGACTGTTGGAAAGCTCTCTCATGGCCACCACCACCACTCCAAATATGACATTTCTTCTGTGAATAGCAGCATCGGCTACTGTAACCATCACCTGTAATCCCCCATTCCACAATCTCTGGAAAAATAATAATAATAAATATATTTTTTGACACATAAGAATTGGCTTTTTAAAAAGCACGCCATTTATTAGTTCTTTGGTTTTATTTAGTCCAATGAGATGGGGAGGTTTTTTTGTTTTTTTATTTTTATTTTTTCCTCCTCCTCTTCATTCTTCAATAAATACTAGGATAGTCCAGAAAATCAGGAAGTCACTCCTTTATTAGAGATTGAATTTATTCAGTTATTTCACTTATTTTTTCCTGTGAAACTTTCAAAACATCAAGCTAATTAATATCTAATGCGTGGGATAACCAACAGGATAATTCTATCAAGATATTTTCTGGCATTGCCTAAAATGTGAAATAAATTTTAAATGAATGTATCTATTTCTTTCTCTTCACTTTGCTCTTTTGTTATACTGTTAACATTCTTTTAGGAATGTGCAATTCCTGACATTTTCAAGGGATCGCATAGCCTTCAGATGTTTTTGGGGGGTCTCCACTCTGCTCACACTGTTACAAATATCTTATGCAGTGCACATGGCTTATTTTCCACATACCGGTTACTACTTTTAACAAAAGTATCCTTAATGAGCAAATGTGGATTTATGTGTGTGTGTTTCTGTGTGCAATTTAAGTGTGCGTGTGTGTATGACAGGGAAAGAAATTAGAGGTTAGAAATCCCTGCCTTGAATACTTACTCTAATGAAGTTATGGCTGTGTATGTTTGGCACACATGGGTTGTAGTCATGCTGAATAAGAAGCTATACAAATTATAGTTTTGCATAAATGAATAATTTCATATATGTTGATAATTCATGCACTGTCAAGTGATCCGAAATACACTGATGCTTTCCAAGTTTTTTTTTTTTTCTAAAAGGGACATGATTAGATACTTTCTTTGATAGGAGAGGCGAATAGAACAAATGCCCCTCCTCACAAGCTTGCTACAACTTGACAGACTGTAGAGCTGACCTTCAAGATGTGCCTGCTTCAAGATGTGTCTCAGCAGAGCAGAATGCCAGTTATTTCTTCTCCTCCCTAAGGAACCACTGATAAATGTTATCTAGATGAAGGTAGAGAAGGTTCTATTAAATGAGATCTTCAGCTAATTCTGCCAGGCATTATGATGCTTTAGCAAGAAGCAGCATCATTCAAGATTTCCTGTAGTCATTTGTCCTCCAGGGCTCACCAAACTGGACCTCTCTGCAACATGCAAACTCAGAAAGTTATTAGCTTAATGGCCATTGATTCAGAAAGAGAAGCAAATCTTTTATATCGTATTAATGTCTTCCTTTTTAAACAAAAGTGAGCATTTGGTAACAAATTTTATATAAAATGACAATTCCATGGTTTATTTGTCAGAACTTCAGTTTGGTTTGGGGACAGGTCTTTGCATGTCTGATTAACCACTAGCATGGACCAAACAGAAGCTGTGAGCTCAGAAGCTGGAAGATCTTCCCAGAGAATAACAGTATATTGAGGGAAGAAGGAGTTAGGCACTGAGGCACTGAGTCAGCTACAAAATCATATTTTTGGGATTCTGAGCTCAGCTTGATGGCTCCTTTGTAAGCCTGTGCATTGCTTGATGCAATGGTTACATGTGTGGATCCTAGGAATAGACCTGGTAAAACAAAACAACTCAAAATTGAGGGAGCTGTTTCACCAAATACCATAATACGTTGGAGTACAAGAAGTACTGATTTGAGTATTTAATAGAATATGACACAGAATAGGGAAAAAAGCCATACTACATCATCACAAAACACTGTTATTCAGTTTCAGACTTTTTTTGAGCACATTAAGAAATGGAGAATTGGATGCACTTTGGCACGTATTCATATTTGTGAGCATTCATAAGACTCCCTTAAGGACACCAAAAAATATATACGAGGGACTTTACAGAGGTCTAGAGTTCTCATGACAGCTAAGATAGTGCTAATTGAATCATTACTTTGTGATTTCATTAATTCCTGTAGGATAGTGAACACTGAGAAAAGACAGGTTATGTTTTTATATTTGAGCTACTTCTAATCAGACCCTCTGATCTCAATGCCACCTTAAATCTTTGCCACTGGCTGAGGAAATCAGCTTGTGTGCCTATGTTTAAAACAAAGACTTTCTTAGCCCTGATACATATAAACTGGAAACACCATAGTGGAGATTGTAAAAAACGAATTGAGGACAGGAAGCAGAAAAGAGTAGGGAAGATATGTAATATATTTTAGAACAATGTATTTTTCTTAAGTCTATCTACTTGATTTGGAGTATTCTATGATATTTCAGAATTATGTTCACTATGTTTAATATAAATTGTGCCCAGACAAGCAAAACAGGGGAGTTTCTGAAGGAGGATTTAAGCATCATTTTTAAATTCCCTGACTCTCTAAGAATTTAATCAGCTAATGAATCAATCAGCTAATAGATATTGTGTACTTTTAGAGTACTTAGTCCTGCCCCTCCATGTCCCATTAAGTGGTAATAACTGGTTTCTACTTCAGTTTTGCTTTTGTCTTTCAGCTCTGCAGTAACTTGTATAAGGTGTCTGTGCAAAATGTATCCAGCTGTGATTGAATTCCTGGCTTCAGTGTTCTGTTTTTGTTGTGTTGTCCACCCCACCCTCTCCTCCAGCTCAAAAATTAAAGGCAAATTTCTGTGGATGGAAATACCTAGAAAATTGCTACAAATGTAGATAGCTCCCAAAAGGCAAAACTTTAATATCATTACTTTTAGTTAGAGTCCCAAATGTTCAGAGACTCTTTCTAGAAGCACACTAGTAAATATTATCTTTCCAACCTAATTAAATACTTGGCTTCATGAATGGGTCTAATTCTTCCTCAGATTTCTTGGGAAAGGCTCTTGAAGGGACTGCTTATAGATTAAAATGAATTACACTTGAGGGGCGCCTGGGTGGCGCAGTCGGTTAAGCGTCCGACTTCAGCCAGGTCACGATCTCACGGTCCGTGGGTTCGAGCCCCGCGTCAGGCTCTGGGCTGATGGCTCGGAGCCTGGAGCCTGTTTCCGATTCTGTGTCTCCCTCTCTCTCTGCCCCTCCCCCGTTCATGCTCTGTCTCTCTCTGTCCCAAAAATAAATAAACGTTGAAAAAAAAAAATTAAAAAAAAAAATGAATTACACTTGTTTTACTTGCTATATTGGGCTTCCTTGCTACAGAGAGAGAAAAGATTGGGAAAAATACAAAGTCTGTATCATATTCCTGGAATTTAGGGCCACCTAGTAGCTCTCTGCTCCCAGTATGGAAATTGGCTTAAAAATGCAGTAAGAATCAATGACACCAAATTCCTCTCGATTCCTCCTTCCCGTCTAACAGATCTTATAGTAATGTACAAGGAGAAGAGAAATGTATATGCACCCTCCCAGCTTAACCCATAGAAAGGTAGGCTGTTCTCACATTTAACTTGCTTGAGTAATCAATTTCTGGGTCACAGTCTAGGAACGGTCTCCATCCTGCCATGGAATGGATTAATGTATGTAAATCCATTTTCCCATAAAGAATATTTCATTTTACCAGGCTTGCTGCTTATAACTTGTTTGCTGTGAGTTGAAGGACTGAGTTTAAATACATTCAAGGTTTATCTTGGTGCATTTCTTGTTCACAAAGCCAGAAGCACATAAGAGGTAAAACAGCATTTTGGCCAAGTCTCCACTACAAAAATACATAAAGGTTTATTGTAGCAACTCACTAAATAATGTGGGCCAAAGAACCACCAGCCTTTAGTGCTAATTATAAGTGCTTTAGACATATTTTTTTCCTCACTAAGAATTAACACTTATTCCAATATATGCTTTCCTGGATTAAACATGTGAATGGGCATGACTGTTTCTTTTCAACTGGCAGCTGTAATGCCATTTAAAACTCTAACAAGTTTTTCTAATACCACTTCCAGTCTTACAATTACCAGCTGGATCTTTAACTGGAGATTGAGCCCAATGTTTAATTGAAATTAGGATATCTATCAAACTTGAACTTCAGAGTGCACATGTTCCTTTCTTATGAAAAGTCCTGAGGCCTTTGGCCCCATCTGTGCCTCTGGAACTGCTGTCTGAAACGTCAATGGGAAGAGATACTTGAATGGCACCCTGTCCATCATTCCGCATCGAATAATACTCTGAGTAATATACTGGTATCTCTTACATCCAATAGCTTTGCCTTTTGAGCCCAACAATATTTATTCAAGTGTTGGACTGGCTGAGTAATTGAGGCTTGTAGACCAGTTCTATTGGGATTAAATAACCAGTGAAAATTTTCAGAAAAAAGGAAAGGGAATACAAAGAATGAAAACTATTTTAAAAGACAGAGGGAAAGAGAGAGTGAGAGAAAGGGAGGGAGAAGGGCATTAATTAAAGACAAGGTTGCTTTTAAGATGACACTATTTTTGAAACCCATTTGTAAACCACCCTTAATAGTTTTCAGGTTGTACTGTCTATTAGGTTTATATTTGTTGAACCTGCAGGTCTCAACCATCTGTAAATTGCTAGAAGTAACTTTTGAGTGAAACAGGATCTGTTTGTATTTTAATTTCCAACAACTTAAGACCTGAGAAAGTTAGGGTACATTCTTTGATTTTTTTAAAATACAGATCTAGTGAAATAGATAAGAAAAATGTGGACTCGGATAATTATAGATTTTGATGCTTGATGAAAAGGATGAGTCTAGCTCTGGAGGCACACTCTGTGTCCTGAATCCTGCTTATGCCACATGGAATGGGTATGTAAGACTGAGCAAGTCCCTCCACGTCCCTCTGCTTCAGTTCTCTTACGTGTGACATGGAAAGAATAACTGCATCTACCACAGAGTATGTATTTCAAGATCAAAAGAGTTGAGATATTAAAACCCTCAGTTTTGGTTGGGGCGCCTGGGTGGCGCAGTCGGTTAAGCGTCCGACTTCAGCCAGGTCACGATCTCGCGGTCCGGGAGTTCGAGCCCCGCGTCGGGCTCTGGGCTGATGGCTCGGAGCCTGGAGCCTGTTTCCGATTCTGTGTCTCCCTCTCTCTCTGCCCCTCCCCCGTTCGTGCTCTGTCTCTCTCTGTCCCAAAAATAAATAAACGTTAAAACCCTCAGTTTTGGTATAATACTAAGTGCTTACTAAATATCAGTTATTGCTATCGTTATCTCAAGTTATGAAATGTGATCATTCTCTCCCTTTTAGATCAAGCTATGCTGAACTGGTTGGACCTGTAGGAAGGAAGGTGACAGAAAAAAAAAGGGTAGCTAAAACACAAAGTGCTAGAAAGTGGAGCTGAGAGTGCATCTTGGGCGCCAAAGTAAAATAACTCCTCTAGGCAAATATCCTGATAATTATGCTCAATGTGCCCTTTCGCGAAAACTGAAAATTCATTGAACTTTCACCAAAGATGTAGGCATTCCCGCTTTAAATAAAGTCACGGGGGGGGGGGGGGGCGCCTGGGTGGCTCAGTCGGTTGAGCATCCAACTTCGGCTCAGGTCATGATCTCGCAGTTCGTGGGTTCGAGTCCTGCATCAGGGTCTGTGCTGACTGCTTGCTCAGAGCCTGGAGCCTGCGTCAGATTCGGTGTCTCCTTCTCTTTCTGCCCCTTCCCCGCTCACGCTTTGTCTCCCTCTGTTTCTCAAAAGTAAATAAATGTAAAAAAAAATTTTTTTAAGAAATAAATAAATACAGTCAAAGGAACACACAAATAGATACATACAGGAGGGAGATAGACTGGGAGTCTCCCAGTGCATCAATGCTGTATTTTATTTCATGTTTAGAGGCATAGCAATACATCCCCAAAAGGATCTTATAGAAACAATAAAATATTTTCCTGTGAAATAATTCAATGAGGAACTCATTGGTTCTGTCTATCCTGTACCAAACTGACTTTGGCTAAGGGTTTTAATTTTGTTTTTTAATGTTTATTCATTAATTTTTTTTTTTTTTTGCAGGGGCTCCTGGGTGGCTCCGTCGGTTGAGCGTTTGACTTTGGCTCAGCTCATGATCTCACAGTTTGTGGGTTCAAGCCCCGCATCTGGCTCTTGTGCTGACAGCTTGGAGCCTGGAGCCTGCTTTGGATTCTGTGTCTCCCTCTCTGTCTGCCCATCCCCCCTCTTGTGCTCTGTTTCACTCTCTCTCAAAAATAAAGATAAACATTAAAAAAACTTTTTTACATTTATTTATTTATTTTTAATGTTTATTTTTGAGAGAGAGTGGGCGTGGGGGCGGGGCCGAGAGAGAGAGAGAGAGAGAGAGAGAGGGAGAGAGAGAAAGAATCTGAAGCAGGAGCCATGCTCTGAGCTGTCAGCACTGAACTTGTGGGGGCTTGAACTCATGAGCCAAGCCGTGAGATCGTGACCTGAGCCAAAGTCAAAGGCTTAACCAGCTGAGCTATCCAGGCGCCTCAGGGTAAGGGTCTTAAAAGAATAATAGAAGCACTGAAAAACTAAAGAGTGCATTAACTAACATACAGTTAATTCAGTTGCAAAGGTAATGGAGACTGTGCTCCTCTCTTCATTCCTTCCTGCTGACCACACCTTTGTAGTTTCCTTCACTACTTCCTTTCCACTATTTCTTTATGTGCAAGCCTTCCAGGAAGTTCCTAACCCGCTTACGCCTGTCCATTCTATTTCAGTAATCTAATCCACACTCACAGCTTCATTATCAATAGCTGTTTTCCAAAAATCTGTCTAGGAATGGGCAATTGCCTGATGGATCTAGACCTTCCTTATGAAGCATTACTATTTTATCCTCATAAAAACGAATATCCAAATACACTAGCTTTCCTCAGCCTGGAGCCTTTATTTCAGGTCTGAATTTCTTACCATTTAAATGGCAATCAGACCGGTGGCTTAGGAACTAAATGTAACCTTTAATTCTTTATTTTTCTTCCCTTTCCTCATTCAATCCACTATCAGGCCTATAGAATTTTCTTTCATCGTATTTTCTCCTCACTTCCTTTTTCCCATTCAAACGTCATCATTCTAATATAAGCCTTTATGGAAACATTTGTAATAGCTGTTCCTCTTGGACAAGCTGCAGTGAGAGAGCTGATAAGATATTTGATTCAATTTTGGTAGCCTCTTAATCTGTTACCTTGTTCCCAATCTGATCACTATCAAATTCATATTCTTGTGGTAGTTACAAGAACTGCCACATTCATGGTGGTTAAAATAATGTCCTTTCTTTGTTTGAAACCCTTAATAACGTCTTGTTGTTTATCTTAGAAGTCCTAAAAATGTTACCAAATGCCACACATTGATATTACAGATTCACTCCAGTGATATATGTCCATGTACTGTTACAGGGAGAGTACTTTACATCCCTCCCCTCTCTTCCCCACTCAAGAAAACATAGCCAAATGCAAATCAGGGGTAGAACTCCCTGTGAATCCTCTCCCAGCAAAATAACAATTTAACTGATAAAAGTTTAAAAGAGAAATCATTAAAAGTCTCAAGAAATTTTCCGAAGAGTATACAGCATATGGAGAAATACTCATTCAAAAAAATCTGCTGAACCTTAGTGAGAACAGCAAGAATCCATGGCAAGAATCCAGCTGTAATTCACTCTGTTGCTCTCCAACACCCCCAGCTCTGTGATATGGACAGAGTAGGACAGGGGTCTTGCTCAGGATAAGTGTGGTCAAGAAGACAGAGGCTGCTTCTCCCTTCAGCTCCTAGTCTAGGGCTATAGTTCCATCATGGGAGGGGCAAACTGCTAATATTTCTCATCTTCCCCTGGAGCCCTTCACCCCCATCGCAGGAACCCTATTCTTGTCAGGCACAGCCAACTGGACCGGGTTTCTCTTGCCCCACCCAGCCCTGACTTGTTGATCTATCCCAGGCATGGCAGGCTGAGTACAGGGCTCCTGATTGCTCTTGCTTCAACTCCCTAAGTCCCATGCTTAAGGATAAACCAATATAACCAAGGGCTGCCACCCCCTTCCATGCCCATTCACCAGTTGGATGCCACTCTTGAAAAACCAGTCTCCATTCCCAAAGAGGAAGAAGTCAGGCCATAAGGGCAACAAGCTTCTGCCTGTAGGGAATGACTTTATTTGGAATAAAAACAGAACTCCATTCTTAAGGTCATTGTCTAAAATAATGGAGATTTTTGTGGAGAAAAATGTAAAGGTTAGTTGATCTGATAAATGCAAAATGTCAGGGCATCCAAAAGTTTAACAGAGGGAAGCAGGTGATGAGACAGTCACGAACAACCTTCCTAGGATCAGATACAACTTGTAGTTTGTGCCCTGGCACCAGGCTGCACCTACTCAGGGCCAGTGAGAGCAGGATGTGAGACTGACTTGAAAGCATCCTCCAAGCCACACATAGACCCACAAATACGAAACAGAAGCTTCACTGACACAAGAGGCTTAAACACAACATATGACGAAACCCTGACTGAACAATAAGCTACTCTCACCCAGAAGGGACTCCTAGAACGTGAGCTGAAGAATATTATCACCACCTGATAAAGGACATCTATGAAAAACCCACAGCTAACATTATACCAAATTATGAAAAACTAAATACCTTTCCTCTTCAGACCAGGAACAAGACAAGGATATCCACTTCTGGCACTTCTGTTTAATATTGTATTGTATTAGAGGTTCTATTCAGGGCAATTAGGTAAAAATAAATAAGTTATATATATATATATATATATATATATATAGTATCCAGATTGGAAAAAAGTAAATCAATTCCTATTTGCAGATGCCAAGAAATCCTAAAGAATCCACACCCCTTCCCATCCCCCCTCAAAAACACAAAACTATAAGAACTAATTAACGAATGAGTTCAGCAAGGTTGCAGAACACAAGATCAATATACAAAAATCAATTCTATTTCTATACACCAGTAATAACCTTCTGAAAACAAAATTAAGAAAATTCTCTCAAGGCAAGGGCTACTAGTTGTCTCATTTTATAAAGGAGATAGTTGAGATTGTGGGAGCCATAATGGCTGCCACTTATGCTGCTGAGGGACTTGACTTGACTGTTTTGTTACTGTCTCTTCATGGCTCAACCCAACTTTGGTGGGAGCCATTCTTTGATTTGGTTTCCTTTTTGCCCTGTGGCTTTGGCACATTCCCTCAACATGTCCTGTTTATTTCATCCATATGGCAGTTTTCATTTGATGTCACACAGTTTGCCATGTTAGAGGTTGGTTCATGTTTGCTTTTTTTGCTTTACTCGAATAGGTCAGCCTCCATCACTTAGTTCTCCCAGTGGGGGAATAATCAAGGAGCCGTGGGAGAAACAGGGATTCTTACCATTGGCCTCTGTGGTCTTGGCTGCTTCCTGCGTGATGAAGAGTGAAAGCTGGATTTGAAAATAAAGAGTCTCCTTTGTGTTCTTTCATTATTTATGCCACATCTGCCTCTCAGCATTTGTGTCAATGAGTCAGTATAATTACAGCCATTGGATAATTTCCTTCGCTTTGCACACATTCCCGACCGTGTGAATGCCACATCAGAGAAAACCAACCTTCACATCCCAGCAAGGTCCACTCTTCCTGTGGGCATGGTGATTAGCCAAGTCAGAGGAGATGCCTCTATGCCTCTCACCCTACCAGAAAGGGAGGGTCTCTGCAGCTTGCTGATTGTGAGATCACAAGGGACAGAAACTTCTTTTTTTATATAAAAGCCAAATTATTGAGCCAGAATGTTGCTTTAAGATGATTTGCATAACAACCAACTGTCCCTGAAAGTAGGGCAGGAAGGAACCTGGAAAATCATATCACTTTCCCTTCTCTTGACCAAAGACGTAACTCCCTGATCATCTAGCAAAATGTTATGAGGCAAATATATGGTTGGATTAAATATGAAAGGAATTTCTGAAACAAAAAAATAATTACGCCAAAAACTACACTAAAGGTGAAAAAGTCTATGTGTGTGTTCAGCTCATCCATAGCATTACTGCCTGGTCACAGAAAGGGCTGGGAAAGGTGGGCCTGGAGCAGAAGCTCCCCCTTGCCATAAGGCAGCATCCATCATGTGATTCTACTACATTACAAGAAAAAAAAAATCTCAAAGACCTCATACATTATGGTTTTCTTTTCTGATTAATGTTGTGGATGTTCAGGGACTGAAGCACCACATATAGTTTTGTTTTGTTTTGTTTTGTTTTGTTTTGTTTTGTTTTGTTTGTGATTCACTAGATGAAGTGGGTGACATTGTAAATGAGCTCTTATTTAGTTGTGTTTTATTTTTTTTAAGGAAAACACAAATTTCCATTTGTACCGAGATCACTGTATTAAAACAAAGACTATGCAAAACAAACAGGGACACAAAGAAGTGGGAAGGGAGGAAAATGTTAGATATTTTCTATGATAACAGACAGAATGCTTTCCTTGTTGCTACTGTCTCAGCAACGTTTGTCTTCCTACCTCTACGCTGGGCAGGCTGGCTGTCCATGTGATTTAAGTTCACATAAAAACTAACTGACCGTAAATGTCCATCCTTCACTTCCACTGTCTTAGATCCACAAGGTTAAGCCATTGCCTCTAGAATGTCATTGTGAAAATTCTACCTGGAAGGACTCGCAGACCAATGCCTACATTTCCATTAATATGGATAACTTTTGTGACTTTCCAGCTTTTCTTTTTTCTAAAGCAGAACATTTGCTCAAAAGAAAGCTTACAGTAGAACTCTAGTATTATAAAATACAGAAGTAGGGATGCTGTGTTTGAAAAGGAAAAATAAGACTGAAGTGTTCCTCGTTACACTGAAGAAATACTTCCCAGCAATGACCCTGAGACCTGTCCGTGAACTTTACAGCCCTATGGAATGAACATTCTTTAGAAAGCAATTAATGATTGATTTGAAAAGGACACCTGAGCCCTGTGGGAATGCAAACTGATTGGTTATCTTGTGGTAGGGTCAGAATCAGGTATGGAAGAAAGAAGGACGAGGAATGGAAGCTGATGGCAATGGGGCAGCTCTCAGTGGGAGCTACCATGGGGCAGCTGGAGCTGGCATTCAAGCATCAATGCAGATGTAAGCAGTGGAATTTCACTTAGTGTCCTAGCAGTCCTTCAGTGTTTCCAACTCTTAGTGTCATGTCCAAGTTTTGGATGTCAAAGATCTCCAGTGTACATGCGATCATCTTCTCAGGGTTCCGGGTGACCCTTTTTGATGACCCATGCTTGGGGAAATTGAGACAACAACACAAAAAGCCTACACACCAGGGAGTATATCATAGAGCAGTTTGAATGTGAGCTATGCCAGTGTCAGGATACACCTTGCTCACAGAGAGGCAGAAAAGCAAGAGAGGTATGAGACATTAGGCCATACGTAGATGACTTTCTGTTGAGGTGGGAATAAAACCTCAGGAAGAGTTCTCAAAGCCCTGAGCAACTCACAGCATAGGCCTGAAGTCTATAGACCAAAATCTTTATTTGTTAAATGAAAGGTATCAGTAAACACTTACAAATTACCAGTAAATGAAAACAGTGAGCAAGTCATTTTTTCTCTCTTTCAACATTGGTTTGGCTTTTCTTGTTGGAAGCTGATAAAAGCCTTCTTGTGATCATCCTGTTGTAGGCAAGAATTATTTTTCATGGTTAAAAAACAAAAAAACTGTTTTAACTGAAGCAGTGTTGACAAGCATTGCTCCAAGCAATTTTGTATAATAGAATTTCAGAGTAAAAAATTAACTACAAATCACTGACCTGGCCCATTGTCTTTCTCAATACTACAATTTTGCTGCTGAAAAAGAGGATTTGCTATTCAAGAATGCAAAAGTGTGATTCAAGAATCAAGCCTTTTCATCTCTCATGGGATATTGTCCTTTATCAGAGCATGCTTGGTGGATAAATATGTAAATTATTATGCAAAGCAGGATGGAGTAATTCAAATTGACAGTTGCCCTATTTTTAAAAAAAATTAAAATGTGAAAGCCTCGAAAATGTGTCTGCTGACAACAAAGGAAGTTCTTGTTAAGATCAACATTATTTGGTATCATTTTCATATATTTTTCAAACAGATGAATTCTTCTTGCTTTACTTTCTGTTTTGAGTTTTTTCCCCACCAGTGTATTTGATAAAGATGGTTTCAGTGGGAAAATTTACATTATATATAGATATAGATATAGATATAGATATAGATTATAGATATAGATATCTATATAGAAAATAAGATAAAATATATAAAATAAAATATATCTATATAGATATCTATATCTATAATCTATATCATCTACATCTGTATCTACAGAGAATAGAGATGATTTTCTTTACTATTTTTCTATTCTCTTGCTTTATTGGAACTTTATAAAGAACATCTACAGCCAGCAAGTATTTACAAAAGAATCAATTGTTGTCTTTGAGAGAACACACCATTACAATTTGCTACTGAGCTGCCACTAAGTCGGTCCATTTTCATGCTAGTAGTTATCAACTCTGCCTTTCCTACTGTAACAACTGACGAGGTGACACTGTTCTTACCTACAACAAACCGTCCATTTAGGCCCTGGATTCCTTTGCCTCGTAACTTGGTCTTTGCTTTGCCAGGATTCCCTTTTTTCTTTAGTATCTTTCTTTTCTCCTTAATTTTTGGATCATTCCCACAACTATGAGTCTAATATCACCTAAACACACAATACACTAACTTCGCTCTGAACCATATGTTTCTCTACTTCCCTCTCTAGCAAGACTCCTAGAAAGATTCTCTATATACTTGCTGTTTCCACTTCTTTACCTCCTGTTCTCTTACTGCCATCCAAATCAAGCATCCAGCAATGTGGCTCAGTTTGTTGAGGTCTCCAATGATCCACATCCTGCCCAAACTATTGGTTTTTGTCTTCCTTTTACCTGGTCTCTTGGCAGCTCTTGTCACTGGTTTCTTGGCATTCTCTGCTTTGATGTGTTCTTCTCTGGGCTTAAAGAAAGCCACGTTTTCCTTCACCTTCAAGGTCTTTCCCAGCTGTCTAACCATGGATGTCTCCAGACATCTCCTCTTCTATTACTACACTCACCCTCTGAGCTATCTAGTCTCATGGCTTTGCAAATCACCAATTGAATATTTCCAATTCTGACTTCCTTGATGAATACCAGACTCACATTTAACTGCTGACTTGACATCATCAGTTGGAAGTCCAGTAGTCACCAAAAACTTAATGTAGCCAACAAAGAGCCATTGGTTCCCTATCCCCTCACCCCAACACAAACTCCAGAATCCTTAGCCTACCAAGTCTTCAACATTTAAGTAAATGGCAATACTATTCATCTAGCTCTAGGGTAAATATCTTATCTTTAATTTGTCACTTTTCCTTCCACATCTAATTCACCAGTATAACCTGTTGCTCTACCCATAGTATCTATTTTTTTTTTATCTGAACACTACTGTTACAACCAGAGTCAAGAATATCATCTATAATCTGGCCTTGGATAACAGTTTTCCTGACCAGAGTCTTTTCCACCTCATCATAATCAGAATAATTAAAAAAATTGTTTTAAACCATGATCTGCTAGATACGTGATCTGGCACTTGTCGACCTCTCAAGCCCATCCCCCTGTACTATCTCCCATATCTGTCTGCTCAGCCACAGTAGCTTAAAGCATTTATTTCCCAGCACATGATGGCTGCTTCTCCAAATTCAAGTACCAATTTAAATGCCACCTCCTCAGAGAAACTTTCCCAGACCAACCTGTCTAAAAAAGAATCACTGAATACCCACCCCTGCTTAACCATTTCTGTTTCTTACATTTTATTTGTAGCACTTAAACATTACCACGGAGTACATTTTTTAAATATTTCATTTAATTTTATTTTTCCCTTATCTACTTCCTCATATATGAATACAAACTTTTTGGGAGCAGAGATTTTGCTTTGTTTCCTGCAATCTGGGCGAGTACCTAGCATATAGCATGTGATCAATGAATATTTGGTAATGGATATTGACAGACTTAATCATTCACACTGGAATTTCACCTCTCTGGTTGTGTCTTTTGTACCTGAGTGAGGCTCACTAAACCAAAGATAGTAATTAGATTGTGTTAGATTCTCTCTTTCTCTCCCTCTCTTTGTGTGCGTGCGTGTGTGTGTGTGTGTGTGTGTGTGTGATTTCAGATAAAAATAAGTAGTTTTAAGTTACAGCAATCTTTAGGAGCCAATATTAAAATGCCCTAACATATGTAAGTGAGATCTTTAGATGATGTTTATCTGCATAATAAATGAAGGTACACTAAGTAGATGAACAAATAAAGTAAAACAGCTGTTAGTAAATTTGAGAGATGTTGGATGCAGTAGATAACGTAATTCAGCAATGTGCGGTTTATATCATGACAACACGAGTCATGTGGCAGACGTTGAATGGATACCTAAGTGACTGGTAGGTGACAATAATGCTGTTGTTGATACACTGCCTTTACTTCTTCCACTCCCACTCTTCTCAAAGTATATACGATACTTCTGCTTACATTCTGTCACCTACAATTAGAGAAGCCAATGGATAAAGATGGTGGCAGGCAACACTGTTATTGCTTAAGATATAGGGGAAAAATGCAGTATTCTGAGAGGATTCAGAGAAAAATAGCTACCACTGACTAAGAATGAGCATAGAAAAATAGTGGCAGCAAACACAATCATGAAGTTAATTGTGTCCATATTATGGGGAAGATGGGATATTATATATATAAATATATATGTACATATATGTATACGTAGATACATATGTGTATATATATATATATATATATATATATATAAACCAGGACAGTTTCTTCTAGGCAGTGGTGAATTGGGGACAAATTTTACAAAATGTTTACTGTTTCCAGGAGGAGCAAATAATTTTAGAAGGTGAAATATGGATTTTCAATGTTTCTTGAACCAGTTTTCAGGAATAAAATTGGGCCCATTTATCCACATTATGTTGAGACACCTCTTTCTTGTCTATTTCTCCTCCCTCCTCCTCCTCTTCCTCCTCCTTTCTCCTTCTTCTTCTGTCAATACTGCTGACTAATCCTGTAATTTTCTGAGAATTAGTTTTTAATTGTATCAAAAGGTAGAAAACAGAAATGTTCACAGGAAATGTGGGAGAGGGGAAATCTTAGAAGGATTCTGCAGAGTATTTAAATTCATATGATTTTCTTATGTGAGTGCAACAGCAAAGCTCACGGACTGCAGAGCCCAGCTAGGACCCATTATGCCTGATGATATAAGTAAATCCTAACAATCATGCCATGACACTTATTTTGTTGTTCTCTTCTCCCTTTGTATGGATAAACCAAGGCAGATCAGGCGTGAGGATGGGCTACTAAGCATGCCAGAATTAGTTCCTGGGTGAGACACCATTATCTACTTTTTAAATCACAATGCCAACCTGTTAATCACCTTCCTGTTAAGCCCTTTGCTGTAAGTGAAAAATACATCAACTATGGTGTATCTGCTAAATACCAAGCACATGCTGTATGGGCTAGATGTCTGCCGAATGCCGTGTGGGACATTCAGGTGACAGAAGACAAAGTGGGCTCTCATTAGGACTTCAGTTTGGAGGGTGGGAGGAGGATGGAGAAGTACCTACTTAAACACTAAGAATAAATATTTACAGAGCATTTTAGAGATTTGAAAACATTTCTACATATGTTATTTCATAAAAACATTAACACAAGACATCATCCAATTAAAAAATAAACTCTGTAGTACATTTTTATTTCTCTTAAGTTTATTTATTTATTTTGAGAGAGAGAGAGAAAGAAAGAACAGGGGAGGCACAGAGAGAGAGGAAAACAGAGAGAGAGAGAGAGAGAATCCCAAGCAGCACAAAGACTGACATGAAGCTCAATCTCACAAACCACGAGATCACGACCTGAGCCAAAATCAAGAGTTGGATCATGAACCGACTGAGCCCCCCAGGTGCCCCTGTAGTACTTTTGTAAATGGTTAGAGACAGAATGAACTGAGGTTGACAATAAGTGGGAAATGAAGTAGTTAGAGTTTATGAGACTCAAGCATTGTAGGCAGGAAACTCTGCCTATGCATTTAGAGCTGAGAGAAGGGTATGGGTGGTCCAAGGCAGGTTCAGAGTACCTGAAGGCAGGCAGTTCATCTCTTCAGGTACAGAGATGTCACACGGTACGAAGCAGGACTGCCACTGGTGGAAAGTGACTCAGAAGGATCTCTTGGCTCTGCAGCTGTAGAAAACTTGGGATCAAGGTTAACTGTGATAGGGAAGAGTAAAGTGGCATGTAATTGTAAAGATGAATCTATGCTGGTTCTCTTACTGAAAATACTCTGTGCTTGTGTTCTTGTGTATGTGCGGGAAAGGATGGTTTTTGTTTATTTGTTTCTCAGAAAGATTGCTATCAAATGTTTGCTATGTCTTGAAATGGAGGACATCTTAGAATTGAGGAAATATGGACTGTTTTTTTTAATTCATGATAACTAATTTAATCTAACCCCCTTCTTTTTCAGTTCTGCACTCGGGAGTACCCACCAGACACTGAATGATATGTTTGGCCTTTCCGATGCACTGTTTATTGTTCTTGAAAAGCAGTTCCCATATAATTTTTCTGGAGGTGAATTGGCAGCAGTATGACCCTTCTTGGTAGAGAAGCCACACGTACTCTGGTTACCTGAGGGGTATATCTGAACTTAAGGATGCCTCCAAAGTGGCCCAGAGAGTCAGGTTCAACTCAGCATCAGCTTTGCTTCCCATTTCCTTCTCTTGTTTGTCAACGGGAGCCATATTTTACTTGGGTGGCTGTGTTTTTCACATTATTTCCAACAACCAATTCGTTGCTTAAGCTATCATTTGAAAAGAGGTGACATTTTATTTGCCATATTCAAATCTTTGCTTCCAAAGCTGATGCAAGTATCTGAAAACAAACCACTGTACATCTTTATCATAAATGTAGTAATAGAAAGATAGTCTCAATTGAATGGTTAATAAAAATATATATATAGTGAGCCTTCTGTTAAAAACAGGGTATTGGGTCATTCCTTAAAGTGTTTGGGAAATGATTTTGAGCTAGACTATGTTTTTAAGTTTAGAGCGGAATGTGTTTAATTTGGATTAGCCTGGGAGGAATTCTTAAGTAAAAATTTGGCATTTTTTCCTAAGGCAGGCAAATTTCCTAAGGAAAGAGGAGAATAAATTAATGTTAGGTGTATTCTTCCAGTGGTGTGCAGTAGCTAGCTCTCTACCTCCCCTCAGTCATAAATAAATCATCATGTTTGCCCTTCTATACTGTGCTGTTTTGTGCTATAGTGAGCTGTGATTCTAATGATGTACAACTGAAATCGGGCACATACGACCCCTTGCACAATAGGACAGTAGTCACTTAATTGCACGTCTTTTTCTATTTAATTTCCACAATAAAATTGGCTGCTAACACCCCCATTTTACAGAGGGGACACTAAGGATCGGGAGCTAAAACATCCTGCTTGTGATCACATGACGAGGGAGAGACAGAACTGAGATGCAAGTATTATGTGCTCTCTCCAACGCCGAGATTCCCAGACCTCAGAGAATAGGTCTGAAGGACTGTGGGACCCACTCTGATAAATGCTGTGTTATTTTATACACACCTTGATTGTACCACAATTAAATATTTACTTTTCTACTTCTCCCTCTAAATTCCTAGGTCCTTGAGTGACAGGCATTCTGGTTTCTTTGCACCTAAGTTCAGAGCCCAGTTCAGCATTGTTGAATTAATAAAGTCATTTAGAGGCATCTGGGTGGCTCAGTCGGTTGAGCATCTGACTTCGGCTCAGGTTACGCTCTCACAGTTCCTGAGTTCAAGCCCTGCACGGGGCTCACTGCTGTCAGTACAGAGGTGGCCTCCTCGGATCCTCTGTCTGCCTCTCTCTCTGCCCCTTGCCTGCTTGCTCTCTCTCTCTCTCTCTCAAACATAAACAAACATTAAAATGAATGAATGAATAAATAAAGTTGTCTAGCAGGCCTGAGAGGACTCCTCTAGATTTCCTTAGAAAATATTTATTACCTCCTTCCTAGCAGATCAAAAAGCAGTTAAGAGGTAAGAAGTAAACAGAACACAAACAATCAAGGGTCAGTGACCTGAAGTCCATGAAACAAGAAGGTTGTTCTAGGGCAGAGAGGTGTAGTCTTTTCAGAGACACTAACACCAAAGGCTTTTTGACTATTTGAGCCTTGAGTGGATCTTCTCCCCGGGAAGTAACAGGGTGAGAAATATGCCCCCAATCTCTCCTCAGCCTGTGTCCCACTTTCTTAAGAGCAGTTCCTGGGATGCCTGGGTGACTTAGTCGGTTGAACGTCTGACTTCAGCTCAGGTCATGATCTCGTGGTTTGTGAGTTCGAGCCCTGCATTGGGTTCTGTGTTGACAGCTCAGAGCCTGGATCCTGCTTCAGATTCTGTGTCTCCCTCTCTCTCTGCTCTTCCCCCACTAGTGCTCTCTCTCTCTCTCTTTCTCTCTCTCTCTCTCAAAATATATAAACATTAAAAAAAAAAGCACTTCATAACACCTAAAGAAACTTGGTGATGTTTCTTGAATAAATAAATAAATGTAAAAATGAAGTAGGTGATAATCCAATCAGTAAGTTGTTAACCACATGGGATTGGCACCCAGCACCTGAGAGCAGAACCCATGGATCACACACCCATGGACTGAGCTCTGGGTCATTTTGGAATCCTCCTGAGTGGACCACATGGGTCAATATTGGCAGCCTTGAGCAGATGGGCCCTGGGCCGGACTGTAGGGTGAACACAAGTGTCCCAGTGTGTCCACATAAGAGACACAACGCCAATGCCAAATCATTGGGTGTTATTTGGTGAGGAGAACTGGATGCCCAGGAATTTATCCTCTTCTCTGGTTTTAAGGGGCAGAGTCCTGAGAGGCATACTATGCTCTAGGAGGCAGCTCACACCTTTTGTTTTACAGTTGCTTCCAGCATTCTAATTTCTTTTTTTTTTTTAATTTTTTTTTCAACGTTTATTTATTTTTTGGGGGACAGAGAGAGACAGAGCATGAACGGGGGAGGGGCAGAGAGAGAGGGAGACACAGAATCGGAAACAGGCTCCAGGCTCCGAGCCATCAGCCCAGAGCCTGACGCGGGGCTCGAACTCACAGACCGCGAGATCGTGACCTGGCTGAAGTCGGACGCTTAACCGACTGCGCCACCCAGGTGCCCCCCAGCATTCTAATTTCTAAAAGAGAATTTTACAATTACAAAAAGTAAATTCTACCATGTGAAAAACTCTATTGTTTGCCTCCAGTGACATTATAGAAATGAAATCCACTCCCCCTCCCCGCTTAGAGATCTGCATACATGGCTAGACGAAAGTGACAGATATTGTAATTTAAATACAATTGTTCACTTAGCAACCCCTTTGGAAACCTGTCTCTTGCAACTTGCCTTTGGGTAGAGTTCTCAAGACAATTCTCTAAAAGAACAAAGCCCAACAAGATTTGAAAACAGAAAATTATAGTGGTCTTATCAAACCAGTCTTCTCCAAACTTCCCCTCCTGCCCTTCTCTGTTGTCCCAGGCTCAGAATCCTGTGTCAGCAAAGTCAGAATCCTGAGTTTATCTGTACATAAGGAATAGTGATGTTCCAAATTTTTTACCTGTGGAACTAAAGAAAATATGCACACCTCATCCATTTTTCATTCTTAAATCTCTGTGTTGTCTTCAGGAGAACTGATATTTCTTCCTCTTAAATAAACTATCTTCTTCATTATATGTTTAGCAAAGCCCCTGAGATCACTCTGGAGAACAATCTTTGTAAATATTATTCTTTTGTCTTCGTGAGACACCTATTATCTGATTGGCATAATCCTTTGCCTAAATACAAAACAAGGTCACCTCCCCAAAGCCCACCCATCTTTTCAGGTGGCCTGTGGATAGCTGATGAAGGGATGGCTGAGGTGTGGAACAGTGAAACTCTAAAGCAGAGCTGGGATCATTAGGAAAAACCCAGGGCTTTTGTGTTTGGGAGGCTGGGGGTGAAAATACTCTTCTGTAAACTTAGAGAAAAGTCCTCAAGTCATTCCTGAATATTTTCTCACCAAAAATGTTTGTAGCTTTCATGAAAGCAATTTATATGCAGGTGTGCTGTGCCCGGATGGCTCCGTTGGTTTAGTGTCTGACTCTTATTTTGGCTCAGGTCATGATCTGACTCTTATTTTGGCTCAGGTCAACTCAGTTCATGAGTTGGAGTCCCGCATCAGGCTCTGTGCTGACAACTCAGAGCCTGCTTGGGATTCTCTCTCCCTCTCTCTCTGCCTCTCCTCCTGCCTGTCAAAATGAATAAACAAACTTTTGTTTTTTAAGCAATTTATGTGCATGCAATAACCTGTCTTTTCTTTACTGGAGAATCTCAGAAGCTTGATTCACTTTGGATAATCCAATCAAGGTTAAATACATTGGGCATCTTTTTTTCCTCAACTTGCCTTGATTTGTGTTTGAGGACTATTATGTGGGGCCAAATGACAGATAAAATTCATTCTTGCTTCCCTTTCAGATAGGCTCAGTCTTTGAGGGATCTTTCCTCAAGTAGTACACGCCCCTCCCCAGCCTGTGACCCATCTCTAGGGACTAGGAAGAAACAGCAGCTATTTCACACATTTTTATCTTTGAAAGCTTGAAATCAGAGCCTAGGGTGTAATGCAAATAAAGACCTAAGCACGTATTAGGGAAAGCAATTTGACACTTTAAGAATTTCATCTCCTTCAAGCCAGCTCACACACAGATTACATACAGAGAGGAACAGGTTAATACTTACATAACTGATTGAAAATTGGTGCTAATTGGCTTGAGGTTTAAATGAGCAAGCTCTGTCAGACAGCTGGGCTAGTGGAGGTTCTGTATATGAAAGAACTACACAGAAATATAATTGATCTCTATGTAATGATGTTTATTCTCTAAAAATTAGGTTAAAATTGAAGAAATCATTTCCCTCATCTTCAATTAAAACAAATAGCTAACATTTAGCTCAATTTTAGTCTCCCTGGCCTTCAAGATGAATCTCCTCCATTTTGCAAGTAAGCCACTGCCTACATTTTGCTGGGACGAATGGCCTGGAGGGTCAGAGTATTTTTTAAAAGGTTAAAAGAAATTGTACCACATCCAGGAAGGCTAATTTTCATGCATCAAGGTTCTTTGAGCTGAATTTGTGTAATGAGTGCACTGGAAATTGAAAGACGAGATTAAAGTGCTGTTTGTCGTGTACAGAGATTTCAGAAATGCTTATCAGCCCTTCGCAGCTGAACACAGCCCAGATTAAAAACCGATCTGACAGAAAGGGAAGCTGACTGCAAATGTGGGGCTTTACATCCACGCTAATTACAAAGTGCATATTAAACATGAGGCCTATGATGAGAGCAGCTGCAAAGGTCTTTATCTATATTAAGAGACTGTCCACCTACATAATAAGAATAATTGCCAATGAGAGAATTCTTAAAAAGAAATTGCATTTAATGACACATCATACAATTTCTTGTAATTTCAGAGGTCTATTTTACCATCCCCCAATAAGGTATGACTTTGTCTTCTCTCTGGAACCAGGTGACAGATCAGATTTTGAAGACAAGATCCATTCACTTATATTTCTATTAATGCCAGCCCGATTGCTCTGAAAAGTGCAAGTGTGGAAACTCTTATAGAGTCCCCAGTCCCTGTCTCTAATGAACTGACAGGGAAGCAACTACAGTTTTTCCAATCCACTGGAATTTCTTGAGGCAAATGATACCTAAAGCCGTTTTACTCGGAAAGTTGTCAATGTCACCAGAACTGGATGCCATTATTTTTTTTCTCGCTACTAATATATGGTAACATCAGAGCTGTAGTCTGGGAGCAATCAAATTGAAGGTCTACAAGAAACTCTCCTGGAGTCTCTTTTCCCCCTTGGTAAAAAAAGACAGCTCCCATGGTTTTGGGAAATAAATCTAATACTTGAATGAAACCATCTAGCATGCATTGAGCACTCTGTACATAGTTTTATTCCCTTCAACCTTTCTCTACCTTTTCTTCTATCTCTTTCTTCCTTTTTTCTTTCTTCATCCTTTTGGGCTGATATAAATCCGAGTTATACAACTGCTGCTTTTCAATATCTCATTTTTAAAATAAAATAGTTACACATTTTCTCTTTGCTTCTTATAGTTGCTCCTGAAAAGCTAGGCACATAATAAACAACTAAAATCTAATAAATGATCACTGCAAGATACTAAAAAAAAGCACTCAAGAAATTCAGCCTGTTAGGAAAGGTGCAGTGAGACAGCAAAGGTCATAGAATTTACAGAAATATGCTAATAAAAGACATGTTATTTTTGTCTTTATTATTATTAAAAACATTTTTTTTAATGTTTTATTTTTGAGAGAGACAGAGCGTGAGTGGGGGAGGGGCAGAGAGAGAGGGAGACACAGAATCTGCAGCAGGCTCCAGGCTCTGAGCTGTCAGCACAGAGCCCAGCGGAGAGCTCCATCCCGTGGACTGCAAGATCATGACTTGAGCCGAAGTTGGATGCTTAACTGACTGAGCCACCCAGGCGACCCTGTCTTTATTATTATTCATATAATCCAAATTCTTTAGAATTTTAGATAGAAATTCCAAATATCAAATAGCCATTTAATTTCTTACAAGGCTCTAAAAATATGAAATAAAACATAGTTGCAAAAATGTTTATAAAAACATATGTATCGTTCATCAGTAGTTGAAAGATAAATATTCTTGCAACCCCATCCAGGATAAGATATGGAGGGTGGTGGCACCTAAGAGGCCAGCATCTCTTGTATGTATCCCTTCCATGAACCCCTTCTTCTTCTCAAGAGTCACCCTCTCATGAATTTTATGATAATAATTTCCTTGCTTCTATAAAGCTTTTCTGTATAGTGAACCGTACTTTCTCATCCTGTATTCTAAATCATTTCATGTCCTGAATTTCACCTGTCATTAATGGAAATAAAATATTGATTCTTAGACTTGTTTTCTTGAAGTTTCTCAACTTCAATTCCTATCTCAGTCAGCTTGGGCTGCCATAATGATTACCACAGGCTGGATGGCTTAAACAACCATCTTATGCTTCTGTACGCTGAGAAATTCAAGATCCTGATGCCGGTAGATTAGGTGTCAAGTGGCTTTGTTCTTTGTTTGCCTAGGGCCTTCTAACTGTTGTATCCTTATATGGTAGAGAGAAGAGAGGGAGATCCCATGTCTCCTTTTTATAAGGGCATTACATCTGTCCCATCACGAGGGCCTCAACCTCAGGACCCTATCTAACTAATTATCTCCCAAAGCCTTATCTCCAAAGACCATCCCATTGAGAGTTAGGATTTCAAAAAGTGAATTTTGGAGATACATAAATATTCAGTCCATAATAGTTCCTTTATCTTTTCCCTTGATGGCAGTAGGGGTTAACATTTCCAGATGGGACCTTGCTCTATTCTTGGATGGTTTTAGTAATAGTTTAAATAAGACCCCAGCAAAAGGGGGAAGTAGAAACTTTGGAGGATCTTTCTCATCTACCAATGTCTGGGATTCCTATCTCTCATTTCCTTTCTGTGCCATAACAACCATAATAGCCAGTGGTACAAGAAGAGAGACAAATAACTCCACCACAAAGAGAGTGTACTGTAAGAAAGGAAAACCTATAAAAAAGAAAAACAAAGGGGAAAAAAGGAAATCTGGCATAGGAGTATTACTGGGAATTCTTGAAAAACTCTAGCCCTTAGAGAAAACTTTATTTCAAAGACAGATTCACACAGACGTGTTTGAAGAGAAATTCACAGTGTAGGTCAGCATTGTTCCTAGACACCCTATGCTTTCCTCCCAAGTAATAGATACAATTTTCCTAATGATGATAAATGAAACGATGGTAAAGTAGAGTGTTATTCTTTTTGTAGTGGCTAAGAACAGGTTGTGGATTGGAGCCAGTTGAGATGACCCTGCTATCCTAACCCGCTGACTCACTACTGGGGCCTGAGGATCACAGGCAGTAGTTACCAAAACTTTTTCCCACAGTCTGGAGGGGAGGCCAAATCATTGTTTGGCAATAAGAGGCCAAACGGGACCCTAGAGAAGGTTGGTGATGGTTGTAGTCCAAAGAAAGAGCCTTACCCTAAGGCTGACCCACCCTCCCTGCCCTAATGGGAGTGAATGCTGCTGCCCACCCAGGTCCTCAAATACTCTCTCAGGTTTGTCTTCCAGACCTACCACAGATGAGCCCCCTGCCCCCCACTTCCAATCCAACACCTCCAGTGATTAGAACCACGAACTTGTTCCTGCCATGCCTGTCCCATGAGAGGACCCTACGGAAGCCAAATACAGTCATTTTAGACTTTGGCATATTGAGGTCAGGCCGTCTCTCCCTCCTGCCAACTTATGATTTAATAAATATATTGTTAAGTAATAATAAGTTTTAAACATATATGTGAAGTTGTTTTCTGTAGGTGGTGGCACAGCACTGGGCTGGCTTGATCTGAATGACTTGGGATTTAGTCACTAAATAATTTGTGACTTTGGAGAAGTTTCTCTGTCTTTACAATGAACAAGTTGACCGGATAGTCTCTAAGATACCATCAAGTCAAAAAATTCTATTGTATTTGTAAACAGTGTTTGTCTGGATCTTATATTAGAGATTTTTTTTACATGAGTTTTATATCATGTATTTTTATTTTTATGGTGAGGGATTAAAATAACATAATAAAGGGAATAATCAAAATTATTTTTTAGAAGAATGGAGACCTTGGGAATAATCAAAACACAATGATCAAACAAAATGCAAACAAACATAAAACCTTCGTATTTATCCCCACCTGCATTTTTGTCATATATGGAGTGTGGGTGGTCTTAAATATTTCAGGGTTGCAAATTGATACACTCTGTGCCAGGGATTGGGCTAAGTGTATCTGTCTTCGCAGATAATGATATTCCCTTTTAGAGACAAGCAAACTGAAGATCAGCTACTTAAAACAAGTTACCTGGTGATCAGGGGCACAACTTCCGAAAGTGCCCCCCACCCACACACACGTCAACATCCTTGGCAGTACCTAGACATTTGGTACAACTGCAAATTCTGAGGCCCCACTCAGACCTACTAAATCCGACTCTGGAGGTGAAACCCAGAGATGAGTTTTAACCCGCTCTCTAGCTATCAAGTTTGAAAAACTCTGACCACATGAGTTACGGCACAAGTGATCCATACTAGATCTGATATCCAAGCCTGAACTGTTTGCAACACCCACAGTTATTATGGAATTCTGATTTGCCTGAATTATCTCTGATAGCTTTTCTTCAGCTTCTTTTCAAATGTTTTCCAGGTAGGGAATATATTACAGTCACCCCTTTACCAAGTCAACTAGAGGCAAATGGGAGTGAAAACAAACTCATTTCAAGTTTGGGAGACAAAAGGAAGGCGAGAATTTTTAAGAAGACTCATGACAGTAGCATATGTACTTGCAGTTATGTCTAGAGGCAAGGGATGACTTGATGACCTATGAGGTCCCCCTCATTCTATACGTTGTCTGATTTGCTTTTGGAGGTGACTAACCACTCTTTTGTATTTATAAGTTTATAATAGTATGTATCATTCAAGAAATGGACCTGAGAATATGTTACAATTTTTAAATCTCATGTGAAAAATAAAGCAAGAGAAGATTTTACTTACTTCCCCAGCTCCAATTCCATGGCAATTCTTAGCTGTGGGATCTGCACAATATTTACTGAATAAAGTTAGACCCTGAAATTATTTGGTAATTCCCCTTTCACTTTATTTTTTTTTAATTTTTTTTTTAACGTTTATTCATTTTAGAACAGAGACACAGCATGAATGGGGGAAGGTCTGAGAGAGAGAGGGAGACACAGAATCTGAAACAGTCTCCAGGCTCTGAGCTGTCAGCACAGGGCCCGACGCGGGGCCCGAACCCACGGACCGCGAGATCATGACCAGAGCTGAAGTCGGCCGCCCAACCAACTGAGCCACCCAGGCGCCCCTCCCCTTTCACTTTAAATTTTATATCTGTTGGTATAAACTAGTCTGTATGAGATTGAAAACCTAAGTCAGTTTGCAATGGCTTTGCCGTACAATTACATGTGGAAACAAGGAAACTTGTGACCTCAAACCTTCAGTTCTTGCCAGAGTCAAAATAAGAAATAAAATTTTACTTTTCCTTTCTATTCTGCTTTCAGGATAAAAGCCTACATGTTTCCTACATCCTTCTTTGTCTTTTTCCTGTACAACAAATCGCTTGGAGAGCACAGCTAATACTCATCACATTCATCAGTCCCATAGATGACAGGTCTAGAATTTATAAGGAGAGAAGGGGTAGTGATGGGGTTGTAAGTCTTATACATTTAAATTAAAGTTGCATAGTCAGTGGCAGTGAAGATTTGCTCATCACCGTGAAATTTCCAGTGCCTTTGCAAGAACTAAAGTCCAGGTGGGCAAATAGGCTACGAGGGTAGATCAAGTTCACATTTTCAGAAATCATGAAATTTGCTACTTTTCTTGCACGAATTTCTTCATAAGGCAAAACGACATTTATCCAGAATTCTGAGCTGCCTGAAACCATCTTTTATTTACTAAAATATGTTACTTGACTTGCAAATGTCTTTTAGACTAACACATACTCTAACTCAGTCTTGTTATTGTGTTCACCAACTGCTGTTTTCTTTTCCTTTCCCAGTTATCAAGACTATTAGGGAAATAGAGGCATTTGGGTTTCATGAAGAGGTCTCATTACATAAGAAGTAACTTTAAAATTTTTGTAAATGTTTATTTGAGAGAGACAGAGAGAAAGAGAGAGAGAGATCGTGCAACAGGGGAGGGGCAGAGAGAGAGGGAGACACAGAATCCGAAGCAGGTGCCAGGCTCTGAGTTGTCAGCACAGAGTGAGACATGGGGCTCAAACCCACAAACCATGAGGTCATGCCCTGAGCTGAAGTCGGACACTTAACTGACTGAGCCACCCAGGCGCCCCATATAAGAAGTAGCTTCATACAGAATGCTTCAGAGAGAGTTTGCAAACTTACAAGGCTGCAAAGTATTCATCCAATCACGTATTTCCTCTGTATAGCACAGCAAATAATATTTTCGTTATTCCAGCTTTCTTGTTTTTTGTACTGAGTGTATGTGAAATTTGTTTTGGGGGTTTAACAAGATATTTGTTACACAAAATCACAAAATAACTATGATCTAATTAGTTGGTGCTGTTTTTAAAGACTATAATGAAAATCGCCTCAAAACATTTAGTATTGGCTGATTGACACACTGGGTGTCAGTCAGACAGACATTGGTTCAAAGAGCACGTCAACCACTTACTTGCCAACTATTGAGATAAAGTTATGTAACTTCCATACCCCACTTTTCACTTCTATAAAATAGAGATATAAATAGAATATATGCATGCGTAGCATGTGTAAGAGAACTAAATTAGACAATCCATGCAATTTACTATCCCAGTGCTCACACCTGGTTAGACTTCATTATTACTAGTTTATATAGTGTTTTAAGGAAACGCTAGAACAATAAAATATTTCTAATCTAAATATATGACTAAAAATAGCCCAATAAATTCTGAGCACAAATTAAATATAATCTCAGAATGTTAATCAGAATGATGCTTGACCTGGGAAGGAAATACCTCCAGCTGGTTCTGGAGTTCTATGATTCCTCCCTACTAAGAGCTTGTCTTGGAATAAGAAAACCCTGGTGAAAGACTGTTGCTGTTTCTTTATACTTTAAGTAAAGTAACACTTTTAAAAAGAACATAGTAACTCCAGGTTTGCAGCTGTGAGGAATTCCCTTTCTGGTGAAAAGGTCACTGAGTGTTTGCAAAAGCAGTTGTTAGATACTGTTTGCACAGTGCAAATCAAAAGGAGTTGGGAGAAAGTCCATAGGTTAATGAGAACATTAGACAGCTTCATGATAGGAGGTGGAAAATGTGCTTTCCTTCTCCGTCCTCAGTTTTCTATCAAGTTTTATGTAAAGAAGTTGCTTAGGTAGACAAGGAGTCTCAAAAGCAAGCAATTGGGCAGCAAGCAACATGGATTTTCCAAGGAGTTCCATTGCACTATTAAAATTAATACTAAATCTTGGTGAGGCCAATTTAATGCATCGTTGCTTCTAATTGTGTGCTTAACATACACTCCTTTGAACATTTAGCCTGGGATGTAAATAAATGTTAACATTCACACATTCACACATCTAATTAATTTCCACCGGAAAATTCATTATAATATTACACCATATGGACTTATCTTCATTAACTGTAATGGAACACTTTAAAATGAAATGTTTCCTAGAATATCGTATGTTAGGCAGTGGTAATACAACAGGCTAAAAAAATAATAACAAAAAGCAAGGCTGTCTTAAAAAGAAAATTCTGGAAACTTCATATGGATTTGTAATTCAAGTCTCACTTGCTTTGATTATAGAAAAAAATATGTAATTGCATAAGAGATGTATAATGTAATATACATCATAGTTCATAGGCAATCTTCCAGAAAATCATCAGTTTCTGATTCATCTGAATCTGTAAACACCTTTTAATTTCTAGCCTTGCTGAGTGTTTACTATGTCCCAAAAAATTTTAAAGAACTATGGTGCAATTTTATTTTAAGTTTTTTTTTCTTTTTTCTTTTAGCTTTGTACGATGTTTCTTTAAACCATATCTTACTGGTTATTCATTAGAAGATGAAGACCTTAGGGGCGCCTGGGTGGCTCAGTTGGTTGAGCATCCAACTTCAGCTCAGGACATGATCTCACAGTTCGCGAGGTCGCTGCTCTCAGCGCACAGCCTGCTCTGGAACCTCTGTCCCCCTTTCTCTGCCCCTCCCCCGCTTGTGTGCTTTCTCTCTCTCAAAAGTAAATAAACAGTAACAAAAAATTAAAACAGAAGACGAAGATCAAGACCTACTTGCACAGGATTACATTCTGCAAATAGAACTCAGGAATGACTTGGAATCCTGAGAATATCTATAATTCAGGATTTCTTTAAGCCACAATGTTTAGCTTCGATATCTCTTCTGGGTAGAAAATTCTATTTGACAAAGTACCACTGAATTGCAGCTGGGACATACTTACAACGCAATAAAAATAGTGTGACTGAATGCCATGCCTTCACTTGAAGGAAGGAACATGTCTTAAATGCAGGCTTCTCCTGAATGCTGTAGACGTTGTGTGTGGTTTTTTTAATTCTAAATTAAATTTGGAGGCATTTTCATGGAATGTAATTTAGATCATGAATTTAAAATTATTTTTTTCCCTTTAGAAAAAATGTTCATTTTTCTTAATAAGTCAAGGTCATTTTTTTCTGTCAAAATTCACATTTTCTGCTATACACACAGCTTAGAAAAATTGCAAGATGGTCTTTGAGCATCATCTCTAAATCTTGCATCAAGCATTTATTCATAGCACTCCACATTTTTTCTGTGCTTTTTATATTAACACATTTTCATATATATTATATTTTATTAAGTTCAGTTTAGAGCCAAGTGTTGAGAAAGAAAGAAAGACAAGAACTAATGTCTTTTCCTGTTAGCATTTATGTGTGGGGAAATAAAACATACCTTCATCTAGATAATTCTAAACCATATACAATCAAGGTAGGCAGTGTGTGGTAATCCTATTTGCTCTGCAGAAATATAAAGCATTCTTCTTTGTTTACTAGAAGTACACAAGTTCCCACAGTCAGCACTGTCTTAGTCTAATATTGGACAAATTGCAGTCCTCGTATGTGAAAGGGCAGCTACGCCTAACCAGCTGATCAGTTGACAGAAGGATTAAATATCATATTGCACATGCCTGTCCTATGATAGGCTCTTAAACATTCAATTCACAAATCTTAATGGCCCAGCAGGTCTTTCTTGAGAAAGTGAGATTTGAGCAGAGACGTGGAGGGTGAGGAGGATTATCAGGCAAGGGGAGTGTGAGGCAGTTTTTCCAACAGAGGGATGTGCAGGTGCAGAGAGCCTATGGTGGGAGGAGCATGGCTCTGCCCAGACTCTAAACGAAGGTCAGTGTGGCCCATGCAGGTTGTTCTGGCCAGAGGGCCTCAGGTGAGGCTCTATCAAGAAGGCAAAGATGGGGCCATGGTGCCATTAAGGAATTCAGTCTTTATGCAGTGAGAAATCAGGAACTATAGAAGGGTTTTAAACTGAGGAAAGGCATTTTAAGACATCTTTGCTTAGAGTCATGACCTTTCCTAAGTCACTGAGAGAGAAACTCAAACTCATAAAAGCAAATGAGGAGAGCTCTTATTTGTTGTTGACTTGTCCTTTAAAAAAAAAAATAACATTTATTCATTTTTGAGAGACAGAGACAGAGTGTGAGTGGGGGAGGGGCAGAGGGAGAGGGAGACACAGAATCTGAAGCAGGTTCCAGGCTCTGAGCTGTCAACACAGAGCCTGACGCGGGGCTTGAACTCACAAACCTTGAGATCATGACCTGTGCTGAAGTTGGACACTTGACTGACTGAGCCAACCAGATGCCCCTAATTTGTCCTTTTTTAATTTTTAAATTCATTAAATGTAATTTCATCAATATAGTCCTCAGCACAATATGTGGCCCATTGCAGGTATATTTTTTTCTGAAAACTCGTATTTATCTGAGCTTCTCAGAATTACCTCTTTTTTTTTAAACTTTTATTTATTTTTGAGAGACAGAGAGAGATAGCGTGAGCAGGGGAGGGGCAGAGAAAGAGAGAGACACAGAATGTGAAGCAGGTTCCAGGCTCTGAGCGGTCAGCACAGAGCCCGATGCAGGGCTCGAACTCACAGACTGTGAGATCATGACCTCAGATGAAGTTGGATGTTTAACCGACTGAGCCACCCAGGCACCCCAGAATTACCTCCTTAAGCGGTTCAAATACCAAGGCAAATTGTTTCGGAAAATGTAGTAACTTTTCAGTGACAAGGATCACTGACGTTTCTATGTAAGTTCAGCAAAGGTCTATTATAAAAATTGGGCATTGAAGAAGTGGTTTTAAATTGCTCTATTCAATGTCAAAATACAGTCTGTGTACAATGTGTGGAGAGTCAATACATTATGATCTTTTTACTTCCTAAACAATTTAGTTTTTCAGTATTTTCAGTAATATATTTCCTCGTCGGTATCAGTATAGGAGAGCTCAATTTATACAATACTAGATATCTTCTGAATTGCAGAAATATGAATTGGAACTTTCTTATAGCTCAGTTGTAAAACAAGGTTACCTTTTGCATGTTCATAACTGGCTTTTAAAAATAATTTTGGAGACTATTTTATTAGGAACAGCAACAATAGCTTTCAAAAGATTCTTGAGGTTCTTTATGTAATGGGCAAAGCCACGTCCAGTGGAGGAAAGGATACTTTCAAGGCTAACCAAGCAAATGAGCAATAGAGTCCATTAGAAACTGTCTGCCTCATGGACAGAAAATGTGTTCAAATCCTGAAGTAAGTTTTGTCCAACCCCGAGGTGAGCTTAGCACATCAAAGGCTGCCTAATTGCTATTAGATGTGTCACCTCCACAAAGTTGTCAGCATATCAGCATCACCTGCATTGTTAGAAATGCAAATGCTCAGACCACACCTCGGGCTTTTTGAATCAGAAACTCTGGGGTGGGCCCTGTAAACTGTGCGTTAATAAGCCCTCTGGGTTCTCAAGTTTGAGAACCTCTGATCCAGAAGAAACAGTAAACTTCAAAAATCACATCATCAGCCAGTCAAGTCCTACATTATTACTAAAATAACTTTTAGTGTTATGAAAGGTAATGTGGCAAAAGATATAGCCCAGTACCTACTCCTTTCCTCCTGTCTAGTAGAACCCTTTCCCAGAGAGCTAATATGTCTCGGGAAATCTAACCGACCCCTGCTTCAGAGGTGGACCCCGATTAGGCTGAGCCAATGATGGCAATACCAAAACCCTTACCAGAGATATGTTTGGGGATATTGCAGGTCTGAACCAGTGTGAGCCAATGAGATACATAAAACATTGTTCAGGCTTTTGGGCAATGAATTTCATTATTCTTAAGAGGCAATTATTCTTTCTTGCACTGCATGTGAATGTACATGCTACCAGCAGGCATCCATGAGCATTAGGGGAAGCAGCGAGAGGTGGAGTGAGTTTATCATGGGGTGTGCAAAACGGAGAGTCAGAACTTGAGTTCTGGGAGACATTGCTGGGCCACTGGATTAGCCCACCTCAACACCCTTCCTGACTCTTTAGTAAGTTAAAAATGGTACCTGTAATCAAAAGCACCCTAACTTATACAGGATGCCCAGTAAACCATGAGCTACCCTGGAGCAGAGGCCATGGCTTTAATCATCTTTAGATCTTGGGGGCCCAGTCCAATGCCTGGTAGATAGTGACTGCTTAACAGATTTTGTTGAATGAATGAAAATCTGAATGCATTTACATTTTACAAGTATATTCCACCCACTACAGCATCCAAAGAGATAGATATGCAATGTGAGTACCTCAAAAATAGTTTTATTCAGAAGGCAGTCATGTTGTACTATTTTTCAAACTGATTGATGTTGGAAAATGTAGTCAGGAATCCTTTTATCTGGATAGAAAGGAAGTATCTCTACCTATGCTTTATTTTTAGTATTTTAAAACTTTTCTTGAACATGAAAATAACTGCTACTTTTAATGATCAAGAACATGTCTTTAAATCTACAGCTTAAAATACACAAATGAGTCCCTCTCTGTCATTGATTCCATTACTCACGTACATGTTTTTCTTTCTTGTGATGGCAGATGCTCTTAATTGCTCACAAGCATGAGTGGGAAGTGATTATAAACTTCAGATTTAATAAGAACATCAAAAAAGAGGAGAGACAGATCAAACTGCTCCATCAATTATAGGGGTGTTCTGGTTTCATTTTGCATTTCCTTTTCCCACGTTTGTAAAAGTGCCAAATAAAAGTGATCTCTACCTATGTGGAGATCTACTAGAACCCTGCCCAGGGGCAGAAGGAAAACAAGAGACTTGAGCCCTCCCTACAGAGACAAGTGAAAGCTCATGCATGGGTAGGACTAAGGTTGAGACCCACTGCCCCATCTCATGAGAACCAGCCCACACCTTTAGCACCCTGATGTGAAATTGATTACTCCAGCAAGTGTATACCCAGCACTTGACATATCCCAGTGGTGACTTCAGACACAAAATTTTGCCCACCCACTAAATGTGCCCAAGGAGGTGAGTTTCCCTCACTTACTCAAAGATAATTCTGATTCTTTCTGAGTGGGTATTTCAATGTTATTTCTAGCTATAAATGGCAAATGTTATTATTCCAGTACTTTCACTCTTCCCGAATCACACACCATTTTAATGCTGTGATGTAGCAAGATTACTCCTTAAATGCATTAGGCATAATAATCAGTTGTTTTTTGTTTGTTTGCCTTTCATTAGACTAATCAGTTAAAGTGGCAAACCATCACCACTTGAGAACTATGGAGCATGATGTTTTGGGGAGACAATGACTCCTCCCCATTTTGGCCTTTCTTCCCTATTTAGGCCTCCCTAAATTTTCTTCATGCTCCATCTTACCATTTTAAACTGAAGCATATCAGAATGTAACTGTCTGGAAGTATACAGGGGCTCCTTGTGTGTGTGTGTGTGTGTGTGTGTGAGTGTGTGCATGCGCACGTATGTAGGGGCTGGGCATTTGCATTTTAACAGAGGATGAAGCTTTTTCCTCTGGAACTTCTGGCATCTACAAGGAGCTAATGGAGGAAGGCGGTGCCAGTGCCCTCTAGGCTCTGTTGAATGACCCAGCCACCAGGCTGTCCTTTGAAATGACACCCAAAACGAAAGATTCAGTGGCAATGAAGAAAGCCTCAAGATTTATGTGTTGGGGTCATGATAAAATAGGAAGGCAATTTAATTTTGCAGGTGTTATTAAATTTGTTATCAGCCACCAGAAAGCAAAGCTGGGTTCTGCCTATTGAAAACGCAGGTGTAACGTGGGGAAATGAGAACTGCTGCTTGCTCATGGATTGCTCTGGGAGGCCATCACGACACATGGATATTCCTTCATGTGCCCTCTAAAAGGAATTATTTGCCTTTGCTGGTTGTGGGAAGAGTCACCACCCCAGGCTGATGAGAAGAGGCTTCTTACCCCCTCCAGACCCCACAATTCCACAACACAACAAGAGGCAGTGCATGTTTTTCAACTGCCTTGCTCTGTGTGTTACACCTGGACCACTAAATCCATAAGAATCGAAGATCCCCCAGTCATGCTCTGACTACACACCCACAGTACAGTGGGCTTGATAGCCATAAGCCAATTAAGGCAATTAGTTCTATTTAATGTGAAATGTTCTCCAATACACACACTGGCAGAAATAGTGAAAAATACAAGCATCAAGAATTCTGATTTATTTTCCCACTTCCAGAGCCAGCTGCTGAGTGCCAACCAGTGCTGTATGTGCTTCTGGCATAACTTTATTAATAATCTTGGCAAACAAAGAATCCTTCAACAAATAGCAGTCGCCTTTTGATTATATTGTGCCACAGATAATAATTGCTTCAAATTGAGTGTAGTGAAGTCTATTTGCTCATGCATAATGAAAAAAAATCATATAACAGCTTGATTATGAAAACTAACGGCATGTTGGAAAGCTACCAAGAATTCCCCCAAATTGGACATTTTAATTGTTTTACCTCAGTTGCTGATCCAGGCCAAATTCATTTAAAACAAATTTAACCTACCAAAATCTCTATAAAACAAGTTGGTTTCCAAGCCTCCTGGCAATAATTTATTTAGAGTTAATGAATGTGAAAAATGTTTTTTAAAGCTACATAAAAATATAATAATAATATTATTATTGGAACAATATTTAAATCAGCAAAATTCCAGTGCACAGGAAAATTTAAATTGACTCTTACAGGTCTCTGAAAGAGGATTTGACTTGTACTTTACTTTTAGAGATTGGAATTGTGCGGGTTTGTCTCTGCATACAGGTATTCTGCAATTATTCCCATTTAAAACTGGATTGTGCTTTTTAACAAAGATGTGGAAATGTACCCTTGATTATTTCTGTTACCATAACAGCTACCATTTACTGAACAATTGCTATGCTTCAGACACTGAGCAGTTTACAAATATTATGCAGTTTAGTCTTCACCAATAGCCCGGGCAGATAGAGCTGTTCCCATGCCTTGTGCGGAGTAGGTACAGGATCAAGATTTGTTGCATGAAGAGAGAAGTAACCTGCTTCACGTCATGAAAGCCCAGCATTTAAACCCCAATGGTGGCGTTCGGTAGCTGTTCTCTTAGATCCCTTATTTATGTTTTTTTTTTTCTTTTTCCTTTCAGTGATGTTTAAAGTTTCCAAATTCTAATAGTCCCCAGACAAGGCTAAACACAATCACATCAGGAGTTCCTCTAGGTACAAATTCTTCAGGAGTTCGGGCAACATGATGCCTGTAGATAAGGATACTGGTGAATCGTCGTCAGGCTCTGCTGAGGGACCGGCTCTGGTGATGTTTCAAACACGGCTCAGCGTGACGCTGCCCACACTGCAAAAACCCAACGGCCAAGCAAGTTGAGTTGGCTGGACACAGTTTGCATTCAACCAGGGCTGCTAGACTCCTGCCCAAACAATTTTCTTACTGAATGAACATTCCACTTAGAATAGCCTGTGATTTTGACTTTTCGGCGTCTGTGGCAGATTGTGGTCCACACTATGAATGCTGATCGTGGCCAGCGCTAGGCAACATTTTGAAGAGAATACACTTCCTGTGGCACCATCTCTACACCCTTCCAGCACCCTGTTCCCTCTCCACCTGCTCCAAGTGACACCTCCACCCCAGCCGGTTATCTTACCCGCTCACCTTTGTTAAAAATAAACATTTTTACCTTCATTATTTTAGCCTTGGAATCCTTGTCCAAATGCAATCTTAGTTGGAAGCACAAATATAAGAAACAAGCCTAATCTTCTCCCTAGGGTATGGGACTAAAGGTCTAGAATCAAATTAACTCAGTGTAAAGTCACGGACACTTAAACCTGAGTGAAGCATCTTTCTGGGTCTTATCCCAAGGCCCATGTCATTTCAAAGATCTCTCAGATAACTGCAGTGACCCTGTTGATCTCTCTAATGTCCTCTGTACTAACAGCCACTAACACAGTCTAAGCCAACTACGTCTTTGTTTTTTACATGGAGGTTAGTTTTTCTGCTCAGTTAAGCTGTAAACCGCCTATGGCAGAAACCTCCTATCTTTTGTGTTTCTCATTTAAGTAGAAGATCCCATCTATAGTAAATAATTCACCAAAAGTGCACCCTAGAAACAATTCTCATCAAGTCAAAGCAAAACAGAAGGAGAAAGATGAGGCAGGAGGTACTCAGTTTTATGTGACCCGTTGCTTGCTTTTTTTTATACCTCCCACTCTGAGCACTGGTTAGTAATCAGAGAATCAGATTTGGAATCTGGCAGTTTTAGCTTACTGTGTAACTAGGCTATTTTATTTACCTCTCTGTGCCTCAACTTCCTAACCTGTCAAATGGGGATAAAAACCTTGTCAACTAATTGTGAGAACTTGGCAATATTTTGTATAGAACACCCATAATAGTAACTTTCAGTCCCACTTCACTTTGCCATTTTGTATCCTTTGGGACATTTGGCCTAGTTAATTAGCTCACAGGAGTTAAGGAAAACTTCCTTTTACCAATACTGCCGGCCGGGTAGGCCCCAATTCTGAGATTTAATTTCCCTTATCGTCTTATCCTGGATACAAATATTATAGACTTCATTGTTCTCTGTAGCTGTGTATTCAAACTGTGAGCTGAACTTGTGCGTGAGTGGTGATTGGGGGTTGAGATAAAGGTGGTGGAAGAATAGAGAAACAGAGAAAGAAACAAGAAACAGAGCATTGTTTGTATCTCCTTACCTAGGCATCCTTCCTACTCCTGCCCTCCCCCTTCCCCTACAGAGAGATGACTGGCTTTGACCTTTCCTCCTTTTGATTATTTCTAAAAATGTAAAAAGGACTATTTGTGATCAGTGAAGGAGTTCATCATGATTTTGTAGCCCATCGCTTCTAAAACTTTAATATGCATGAGAATCATGAGGGATCTTGTAAGTGCAGATTCCAAATCAGTAGGAGTGGGTGGGGCCAGAGAGCCTGCATTTCTCCCAAAGCCTAAGAGATGCTGCTGATCCAGAAACCAAAATTTGAGAAGCCAACATCTACGTGACTGCATCAAGGCAGCGGAAGCTAGTCGTATCAAACACAAGGAGGAAAACAACTAAAAACTCAGTCTCAAAACTCAGTTGCCACTGCCACAGGTGCATTATGGGAATAGAAAGAATGCATGTGCTTATTTATACATTCGAGTTTTTTGTTGTGGTTGCTGCTGCTGTTGCTTTATTTTCACCTTCTTTTTGCTTAAGTACTAGTTCATATTCTCATTCTTGATCTCATCCTGTTTATCATTGGTAAAAGCTCTACTCTCCTTTATACCCCTCATAAACACATACACCTACTCTAACTTGCTACAAACTTTGAGAAATATTTATACATATCCTAGAAAACTAACAAAATGGAGCAAGAATGTGTTTTTAGAAGATTTTTAACACTGGAGCACCTAGGTGGCTCAGCCTGCTAAGCATCTGACTGCGGCTCAGGCCATGATCTCATGGCTCTTGAGTTAGAGCCCTGAATCAGGCTCTGTGCTGACAGCTCCTTCAGATTCTGTGTCTCCCTCTCTATCTGCCCCTCCCCTGCTTGTGTGCTCTCTCTCTCTCTCTCTCTCTTAAACATGAATAAACATCAAAAAATTAAAAAAGAAGATTTTTAACATTGATCTCCTATCTCTGCACACTTCAGTAACAAGCATGTGAAAAATGCTGTGAAGGTTAAGTGTGACCCTATAATTTCCAGCACTGATCTGGAGCCAGATGGGTATATCTGAATCCTGGTTCCAGCACACATTAGCCTGCGGCTGGCCGTGTAACATTTCTGTACATCAGTTTCCTTATCTGCAAATTGAAGCTTATGATAGTTTTTGTCAAGGGATTCAAATAGCTCTTCATATGCAGGAAACACCATATGAGCAGAAGGTATTATATAACACACTTATATAATTCTTTATGTTATGGAATTGTTTGACTTTTAAGAAGTGAGTATATACTTTGTGAGCTGTGTTTATGAAAATCAGCATTTTGGAGGGCACTCAACTACTCCAGTATATATTATCTTTGAATAATTACATGCCATGGATCCTGTTGTTGTTTTTTGTTTGTTTGTTTGAATGTGAGTTTATAGGGGCGCCTGGGTGGCTTGGTCAGTTAAGCGTCCAACTTCAGCTCAGGTCATGATCTCACGGTCTGTGAGTTCGAGCCCCGCGTCGGGCTCTGTGCTGACAGCTCAGAGCCTGGAGCCTGTTTCGGATTCTGTGTCTCCCTCTTTCTCTGCCCCTCCCCTGTTCATGCTCTGTCTCTCTCTGTCTCAAAAATAAATAAACATTAAAAAGAAAAAAAATTTGAATGTGTTTATAATTGTACTCAATATCTTAGTATTATAAGCCAAATTTTAATTTTTTCTTATAATAATAAGTATATCTATGAGCCAGTAGTTTAAGTGTACTCTAATCTAAGCAAATTGTATCTCACAAGCTCGTGGTGGAGAAAATCAATATATGTTTAAAGTTTCTTAACACCAAATAACTTGAGAGGCACATAATATAGTGGTAAAGAGTATGGGCTTTGCACTTGCACCATATACAAGTCTCAGTTCTGCCATTTACAAGCTGGGTGACCTTGGCAGAGTCACTTCATTTTAATTTCCAAAACAACTACAATCATAAACCCACCTTATAGGACTATTGTGAGGTGTAAGGCACACAATATAAATTAAGTCTTCAGGGCAATGGCAGTCTTTTAATAATTTTCTAATCAATGAAATGATAATAGCAACAATAATAAATACATTGGGGATCATGAGCCTAGGGAATAAACAAATCTGAAAGGCAGTGCAAGCGCATTTAATATCAGTGGAAAAATCCATAGCATCATAAGAAAAAGTCCTGTATTTTCCCTATCTTCAACGTACTTCAATCATCTTTCTGCCTCTTTTCAATCTCTAAAAGTAGGGTGATGGGATGCACCAGCTTGCCCAACATTGTCCCATTTTACCCTAGCACAGTTGCTAATAACACAGTCTTTTCTCCCAAAAGCATACCAGTTAGGAAAATAAATGTCACTGTCACTCACCTGAAGGTACTATCTAAGTTGGCCTTGGGCCTTATTAAGACACGCTTTCAGATGATAAAAAATAGGACCATTTTTTTCAAGTATTACAAGTCCCAAATTTCCCAGAAAATAGAATTGAAATTCCAAAAATATATTTTCCTTGTAACAAGTCTCAGTGTATCTTTTCTACCACTATCCCCAAGACATTTATGTGAGATCATTTGATTTCCCAAAGGTGAAGATCATTGAGCTATGAAGAATTAAACATGAGAAGAATTGAGATCTGACAGAGAGAACCCAAGGTAGACAACATGGAAGGGACCAGAATCAGTGCTACAGGGGAGAGGTGGGGCTAAAAATATGGGAAGGGAAATATACTGCTGGTGATCCATGTTCCAGCATTGCCTTTAATTTTTACCTTCTATTTCCCCTTCTCTCAGTTAATGGTATTATGATTATTAACATTGAGCAGGCATGGTGGTAAAAAACATAGAATCCGAATTTAATAGCCTCCATTCACCTTCAGACAGCAATGCATACAAGCTGTGTAAATTTGGGCAAGTTACTTAACTTCTCTGGGCCTCATTTCTTCCTGTGGTAAAGTGGGATGACTAGCCTACCTCATGGGACTGATATCAAGATTAGATGAGGTAATATGTGTAAAACTCCTAGAACAGTGCCTGGTGCTCAGTAAGTGCTTTTGTGCTAATTTTTGTCTTCCTTCAGGTCTGTTATAATGAGAAGGTCTAGGATTCATCCTGATACTCGAGTTTTAAGTCAAATAACAGATCCATCTCACAGTATTGTTATTACTCTCATTTTCTTTTGTTTCATCCTACCGAATTGTTTTTATGTTGATGTGTTGTCTCATTGAATTTCATCTTTCAGTGTTTACTTTCACACATATGACTAACAATAGCTCAAAAAGCATGTGCACCATAAAAGCGAAAGATGAGCTTTGAGTTGAGTTGTAGGAGAAATGAAAGTAACCAATGATAAAGTGAAAAGCCTTTAATGGGTTCTACTGTTTAAAGGGAGTGGTGTTTCTATCACTATTGCAAGCTATCTTCAATCACTACTCTGGACTGATGTTATATATACATATTTTGGTGACAGAAGAAGAAATGAGATGGGCCATTCAAAATTGGTGGTTTGGAAATAATCACATGTCATGGATAAAATAATGTCCCGTTTCCCAAGGAGAACAGGATGAGGAAATAATTGTTTTGAAATGTAAGATTCAAGTAAGATGGCTGATTTAAATTATATAAAGCATAATTAGCACCACTGACATAAATTACAGGTTAAAGACCTGCTGGGTCATGCACGTGTCCTTTTAACCAGGTGCCATGGAGACAGGTACCATAGAAACAGGTAAATCTTATACTTTACTTTTTGAAGACATTAAACTTATTATGCAATTGCTTTAGCTTTCTTTTTATGTATAGATCTGTAGGAAAATTATAAACTATCTAGATAATTCAAAAATTTAAAGTCACACTTCATTTTCTATTTAGAAAGAGTATGAGTTTTATTCAACTTAAGGGTAATTGTCTTGGTTCCTCAAAAAAAAAAAAAGACTATAAAAGTGTGTTGGCAGATGTTAAAATCAGGTACTTTCTGTTGATTATTAGTCTTTAGGGAGTAGAATGATAAAAGAGGCTCAAAATAAGTAAATCACAAGTTATGTCCTGTTCCCTGTTTCAAGCCTTATCTAATTGTAGAAAGTACCCTCAAAACATTCAAAAAGCCATACTTTTCTCCTATAGAAATTTAAGATGGTGAGTACTGAACACAGAAAAAAAAAAACCAAAACAAAACAAACCCAAGATCAAAAGTGCCTCCTGAATAATCAGAAAGAGATAAAAGAAAATTTAATAACTTTCCATAATGTGAAGTGTTAAATTTAGTTCCTTGAAAAGTGATAATCCGCAGCCCACGGCCAGATTTGTGGTGGAACTCAAGGCACTTTGTGGAACCAAACCAGCTAATATAGCTGATTCCGTAAGCATTTGCCACAAAGAGAAGTTGTTTTGTATTTTCTCAGAGTCCCATTTGACCAGTTTTTATATTTTACTCCTAGAACCACAATCATAATTTCAGAATAGTTCTGAGTTTCCTTCTGATTCTACTTTTTGATCAGATTAATCAATGGGTTCATCTATACCATAGTAGTTAGGTGCCTGATGTTTCTGGGCCTCTGCTGACTGTGCCATCATGGAGGGGTTTAGTCTGAGGCGTCAGAAGGTTACCACCCAAAGAGCTCTTGGACTCATTCTCCTCCACCACAGCTGCCGCTTCAACTTCAAGAATAGGTTCTATATGCCATAGGTTTACATTTGTCCTGGCAGAAGTCAGTTGAGAAGTAATAGAGATCAATCTATTTTGAGGGCACTGGCCTTGTTTTTGCATATACTTGTATATATATATAGAAAGTCAGAGGGAGAGAGAGAGAGAGGTTGTAGCAACAGTGTCCAAATCATGATGGATTCTATGTCTCATTCCCAGCCCTTCTGTATACATGGCTTTAGTCCTGTAATGATTTATTCTTATTAAAGAAAAGCAGTGCACTGAAACTGTAGCCATTGCTGTGAAGCAAGTTGGCCAAGGGTCACTGCATCCTTTCCTTTAAAATACCTGCTTTGTTTGCATTGAAAAACAAACAAATAATAACCCTGCTTGAAGCTCCTTTGTTTGGAAAGCCTGCTTGCTTGATATATGCTCTCTAATCTATTTAGGGAGGGACTTGTTCCTTTGTTTCATGTCCAATGGGACTTCCCCTGTGTGAAGTTTAATGGGATTAAGCCTTGGAAAGATTGTGAGATTTCATCATCAGCCTTCAATCTCTGCCCCAGAAAAGGTTATACAAAGAATAAAGGTATGTCGTTTTGTTAAAACACTCACCTGCATGTCCCTACAGAAGACCATCTATGGGTTGTGAACCCAATCTGATTTTGTCTCCTCCCATCACCAAAGAAGTTATTTGAGGTCTGAGTCCCAGGACTGCTTGAACTAGGATTTCTACTTTCTGAAAAAGACTGAAAGAAAGCACTGCAGTAAATTAAAACAAACAAACAAACGAAACCAACCAACCAAACAAACAAAAATCTTATATTTTCTGAGTGTTGCATTTGAAAGGAAAGAAAAGGTGTATGAAATCACTTGACCCAGTTCTATATCTTCTTACTGTAGTGAAAGGTTTGTCCCTAGTAGATGTAAAGAAGAGAAATAGTCAATCATCCATGTTTTGGATGGGGGGAAGGGATAAATGGGCTTTTTTCTGGATAGCGGGAAGGGATAAATGGGTGATGGGCATATAGGAGGACATTAATGAGCACTGAGTCTTATACGTAAGTGATGAATCACTAAATTTTACTCCTGAAATCATTATTACACTATATGTTAACCAACTTGGATTTAAATAAAATTAGAAAAAGTTTTTAAAAACTGAAAAAAAAATGTTGTAGAATTCACCTGTGGGGGTGGGGCAGGGGAAAGAAAGCTTTCCTAATTGTCCAAGAAAAAGTCGTTATATTTTTGCCTCTAGTGCGTTGCTAGCCTTACTCTCTACTGCTTTATCAAATACTTATTGCTACAACAACATCCATTCCATTGATCTCTGGCTTGACAGACCACAGAATAAAGTTGTTTCTTTTACTATTGTCTCAAAACCCACCAAAATGAAGAAGGGACAAAAATAAAGGAATGAAGCTAGGAAATGGGTATAACCATTTATCAGAGAATTATAAGAATAGCTACCAAATCCTATAGGACAAAGCCGAGGGCAGACACATACTCTGCAGAGTTCTGGCAATGTCTAGACTACGGCAGACATAGCCATTCCTACTGAATAGCCATTCCTTCAACCTGCTTCCTCCCTACACATACCCCTACCTCTGACTTTATTCATTGCCAAAAGACCTTGAGTTTTTGTGTAACTATGGGGTGGCCATGAACTTCAGAGATTGATTGTGATTAGTCTTGGCCCATCATCATAATCTGTCAGTGTCTGGTTTGAGATAGAGAAGTGGCACAATTCTAGAAAATGGACATAAGACTGGGCTTCTGGGAAATTTTTGTTCACTTTAAAAAGGAACATAGATAAGTAGATAGGTGAACCCTTTTACTGACTCTGAATATTAGTATCTTGGAAATATAGTCCCAACCACCATGGGACTATGAAGGCAGCCAGCCTGAGGGGAAAGCGAGCACACAGAATTTGGCAGTCAGAAAAGATGCAAAAGATCTGAACCTTTAGAAATGTCTCTGTTCCACTGAATAAACCACCCTGCCAGTGCCTACCTGCTGATTCCTCTTATGTAAGATAATATATGTCCTGAGGGGTTTAAATCCTCTTACTTGCAGCTAATATAATCCTAACTGATATAGCTTGGTCCTAAAAAGTAGGGTATAATGGACCCACTACTCCTGTATTATAATGACAAACTCTGGGGTTCAAGATGTTATGGGGAAGCATCCCTCAACTCTGCTGCACCATAGGAAGACATTGTGGGAAAATGCTGAATATAAATGGTCCATCTATTCAGAGCTAGCATTAACCATAAGCAAATGTATGGATTATGGCTTGAGAGCAGAATATAAATGTTTAGAACTTTGAAAATGTAGAAATAGCAATATAATTAATAAACTCTTGAAGGTGAATGGTGGAAACTAATATAATTAGGCTTAATTTTTAATCTTTCATATTAAAGCAGACAAATCAAGCAATAGAGGTGTAAATGCATTAGTTCATGATATAAAGCTATTCATAAGAAAAATTTTAATTAATAACACAACAACTAAAAGCAGGAGATGGAGTGAGAAAGAAAAGTGGGAGAAAATATGAATGTTCCAGTTTATTCACTGTTTAAAAAGAATAGTCAATATGCACTCTGTATAACTGAAAAAAATGAGAAACATTAAGATTATTGTTAAAATTTATAAACACCAGGTTTACAAGACCTAAAAATGATGTGTGTGCCCTCCAAGCCATCGGTTGGAAAACATACCCAAAATAAAACACAGGCATCGTATATAAAAAATAATCATTTAGAAAGTGGCAACAAGAAATCAAAACAACAACTAAGAACAAATGTGCCTGTTATGTCAATAAATATAAATAAGATGAACTCAATAATTTAAAAACAGAGACTCTCTGAATGGAGGAAAGCCTCTTGTACTCAGGGTGCTAATGAGGTGCTGTCCAGGGGTAAGTGGGGGGAGGGGGAATACCCCTTCCATTGTGTTTTCAACTGTACCTTTTCATTTATTCTCCAAAGCAGCATTTCTTGAACTTAAAATCTCACAAAATCTTTCATATAATCATTTTCTTCAGCTTAAGGCTCTAACCCTTTCTGTTGATAATCAAGGCTCCATTTCAAGCTGGTTTAGAGATGTTATGCGATCCTTCTCCATTGCTTTGACTTTCCCTATCTTCTTCTGGTGCCATACAAAAATGTCTATCCCTTTCTTCACACCTTCAAAGGAAAATCTCCAGGCACATCAAGCCATAGCCATCAGCTGACCCTCTTATTCAAAAACATAAAGACTTTGTTTTTAAAATTGGGCAGTTGAGATACCCTGTCACATCAGTATCATAAGAATTCTTGCAAATTAATTCAACAGCAATGTGCTACGTAATGAACCAATTGCTGGCACTGAGGCTACAGGCTGCATGTTATAAGCTATGAGATTTGCAGTTAGGTTCAAAGAGTAACAAACATGTACCATGAGTATAAAAATGAATGTCACTGAGTTCAAATGGATACATCAGCTCTAATGTCTCAACAGACTAGAGTGGGTAAATTCATTAAAATAAAACACACTTCTAAAGAATGAAGCAGGTTGACTGATTATGAGAAATATTTAAAAGCTCAGTGTGTCTATTTTCAAGCTGGTAAATCATGATGGGCAGGTCAAACTCCATGTCAGTTTAAGAGCAGTTCTCTACCGAGGTGAAGGCATCTGGATGATGCAATCAGATGTTGAGTGTGTTGCAATTTGTTAGCAATAATAGTTAAAGTGTAGATGTTTGAGAATGATTTACTGAATAAAAACCAGAATGGGTTCAAGGCTACCTATATAACATTCTTCTAACTTGTATTTTGATATGCCTTATTGAGCTTCAATGAAAGATATTTAAATATCATTTCTCTTCAGAGAATCACAAATAAATCTGTATGCACCCATGGGAATATGTGTAAACCATTAGTTTAAATACTGATGGTTGGAAAACAACCTAAAAGAAGGATTTGCAAAGGCACTGAAACTAAATAATATAAGGATATTAGAGGATAAACCAAAACACCACCATGAGAATACTTGGATTTTCCTGTAATCTAAAGTAACTATGAATTTTCTTTTAAAGAAAATAAACACCTGGGAAAACTACCAAGAACAATGTGCAAATCCTCTTCCTTCATTTGTCCAAGTAACTGAGCTGGCCCACCCCAAGAGGCATAAAATCTGTGGAATTCTCGTTCCCCAGGAGGTGGAGTACAAAACGCTAAATGACCTAGGACTGCCGTCTTTCATAACCAACTATAATTTTATTGATTTTCATCTGTTACCCAAGTCTTGTTAGGAGACATGAGAGGTCTGCCAAAGCAAACAGAAAGACGCCTAGACTGCCATCTGAGCTTTATGTTACGAAGGCTACGCCTATTGATGGAATTTAAAATTGGAGGTTGCCAGGAAACCAGAAGGAAAGTTCAGAATGATGTATGTTCTCAGAGAACAAATAATAGTTCTTTCTCTAATTTCTACCTTTTTTTCCCCCATGGAACTTTACCCACCTTTTGGTAATAAAATACAATGCATGATATATTTATCAATGCAACTAGTGATTTTGGTATTATGGGATATCACTAAATATGATCAGTCCTTGACCTATGCCTTTGCCCCCCTATAAATTCCAGTGAAATAGTTTAGGTTTTATTACACTAAAATTTTCCTTTTACGATTTATGTAGAAAATAGTGAAGACTTTTTTAAGTTAAAATCATTTAACATTTCATTACAAAAACTATTTTTACAGATAAAGCTGAATCTTTTTAAAATTATTCTTTAGTATTTCATAGATTAAAGGTCCATATTTAGAAGAATTCTCTATAAACCAATCTTAACTGGTGATCATCCAGCTTTGCTTCTGTTATTTCCATAACATCTACTCATGTATTTACTCTACAGTATGAGCCATATTTTCACATTAAGGATCTCAGATATTTTAAAACATTGATCATGATATCCCCCCTTGACATTTTCTTTCCTAGTCTAAATATCTACAGCACCTAAACATTTCTCTATTTTTAAAAATCTTGACACGGTTCTCCTTCTCAGTTTTAGGCATATCTTATCCCTGGATCCTGAGAAAAATTTTTTTTTTTTCTAGAAGAAATGAGAAACAATGTTAAGATTGAAACTTTAAATCAGGTTCAAATATTATGGCAGAAATATATGGGAGAAATATATTATGAATCTGTAAAAATACTTGTAATAACAATAATTTAACACTGTGATTTGTCAGAGACTTTGCAAATGTTAAACAAGGATTATTTTGTATATTTATCTCACTACACCATGGATAGGGGATAGTGGTGGCTTTGCTGTGCGGGGGAGGAATGTCTGCTTCAAAGAATATCTGACTGAAAGGACATATGTGAAAATGCTCTCAACTTCAGTCTCTACATAAGTGATATATATTTTTTATTAAATTTCAATCACTCAATAAGTATAATATGCTCATGCTTACCATATAGGTATAAATAGAGAAAACAAGGTTATTTTAGTGATAAAAACGCATAATCTGTAAATTTGTTGAGAAAACACTTTGCTGCAGACACTCGTTGGAAATGGACAGATGGAAAGACACCATCTCTGTCTTCAAAGTGCTTAGAAAGGATCAACAGATAATTGCAATGGTTTAGGAACGGTGATCAAGGTATTCATGGTTTTGTGAGGTAATAGAGAGACTCCTAAACCAAACAAGGAATCTTGGAGATTTCTATAAAAGCGTGATGCCTCATCCTGAATTTTGAACGCTTCTTTTTTAATTTTTCTTTATTTTTTATTTGAAAGAGAGAGAGAGAGAGTGAGCAGGGGAGAAGGGTATAGGAAGACAGCTAGAGAATCTTAAGAAGGCTGCACACTCAGTGTAGAGCCTGACACAGGGCTCGATCCCACAACACTGGTATCATGACCTGAGCCAAAATCAAGACTCAGACACTCAACTGACTGAGCTCCCCAGATGCCCCTGAACACTGTCTAAACAGGGAGACAAAGATTTGGAGGTTGACAGGGTGCTCTAGGGAAAAAGGGCACCGTGAATAAGTCCCTGAGGCCAGATTCAGTGGGTCCTGTGGGGAACTCTGAACAGTTCTGAGTTGCTTAACAAAACCATGGAGGGGAAGTGGGGGGCAGGGGGAGGTGAGGAGAGTGAAAATAAAGGGAGAGCTTGTGCTTTATTCTGTACAGGGTAAGGAACTATAAAAATGTTTTCATCCAGAAAGGGTCATTGGTGGATTTGCATTTTCAGGTTTTATTAGGCAAGTCATTAACTATTTGAAGCCTCAGTTTTCTTATTTGTAAAATTTGACTGGAGAAGGGTAGAGTAGATCATTTGTGGGATCCTTTCTGGTTCAAAGATTTAGAAAATCAATGAAAGCATTTTTCCCCCTTATGTAGTTGGCCATGAAGTTTAAAACCAGACAGAGCTTGTTATTAGGCCTTCCTATGAGACTGTAATTCCATTGTTTTGATGTTCCTTAATTGGAAATCCTGTGTAAACCAAGGGTGACTTCCAGCATGCCCTGTGAATGTGGGTGGGTATGTTGGGGAGGAGAAATGGGGGAAGGGTAGGGGAGCTGGAGTTTACTGTGGAAAGAGAAGCCATATATATTATATCAGTAATGCTAATGGACTTTCAGAGAAAATTACTCCTAGTGATTAAAGATTTAATAATCCATGAGTATATCTATCAATACTGGCTTAGGAAAATTGGCTAAATGTTCTTGGAATATATTTTTATGCAGTCCCTTTGAGTTCAGAAATTTTTTTCCTGTTCAAACATCAGAAAATAATCGATCATCTGCTTCCCTCTGTAGAATTTATATGCAGGTTAACATTCTTGGATTGTTTCTCTTTTCTTCTGCCACTGCTTGACAAGTATTCATCTTCAAATACACCTTTGTCCTTCAGGGCAAGTTTTCAACAAAGTCCTGAAAGTTATTAATGCTTCAACCAAGCCTCCTTTGCCTTAACAAATGTATGTTCAAAAACACCAAAGAATGTGTTTTTCCTTCTTTCTCTCTTCCTTTCTTTGTTACACACACACACACACACACACACACCCCTCCACAAGTACACTCTGGACCTCTCTTCCCATCCCTACTACCTAACCTTCTTTTGAGGTATAATGTAGTGGTTTATAATATTGATAAGAAATGCCTTGCAGCATGAATTGATGTTATTTATAAACCGATCAAAATCACTTTAAATCAAGTGTGAATTGTCTGGACCACTGCCCTATACCTGCTCATTTTGTCCCTTTTGTTTAGTATCCATTATCGTGAGATTTTCCAGTGAGTTTATTGGGTCTTAATAGCAGCTGCCTATCCTTATCATATGTTGGCTTATGTAATGTTAGAGAAATGACTTGTGTACTTTGAAGGAAAATGCCATTTTTTTTGCTGAAATCGGCAATGAAAACACTTATTTTCTATTCTGTCCCTCTCTATTTGAATGTATTCCAGCTGATAAGTGTATGCGATGGATTTAATAGAGATACAAGCTACATATGCACCATATCACTGCAACAGTATGCATCTGCCTATTAACTATAGCTCCTAATTTTATCTGCAGAACCAAATGTGAAATCCCGAGCGCTCATGATTGAAGTACATGCTTACATGTACCTTTGTTAGGAAGGCATTGTGATGTTCAGAAATCACAAAAGAAGAAAGAATAAAATGGGGTTTAGTCCTTGCGCAGATTGTGTTCTGTATTTCGATTTCAGTATGCACACAGCCTATCTGTTTGCATCAGAACAATGGCTGTCCGGTTATGAACTCGGTATACAAATTATCAGCCATCCCGGGTCTGCGTTTGATCCACAGCCTTCCACTTCAGGCACTGAGCACAGTTGGTGCCAAGTAATATCAATCATTCTATTTTTGCTGTGTCCCTGGTAAGAGATGGCATTTGTTTTCCTGATTCAGAAGATAAGCCAGACATACTGGGGAAAAAATGCGAATGTGGAAAAAACAAAACAACAACAAAAAACCCAAGCCTTGTTGAAAAATTTCTGAACTAAAATGCATCACGTTAAATATCTTTTATAAAGCGGAATTATAATGAAGCTTTAATTATCTGAAATAAATGGGAAAAGGATGACCAAAAATAATATAGAATCAAAAAGAAATTTAGATTTTACCCTAAAACCAAGCGTGTTGTTTTTATAGGTAGCTGATTTAATTGCCAGATTGTTTTCTCGGGCAGAGCGCTCCTTTGCACTTGCTCGCACGAAGACCTTCTTTGTTCCAGTGCAATCAGGTCTATTCCACAGATCTCTTCAGGCTGGAAACAGGTTTCCATTAAGAAACTAAATACTGCGTTTTCCATTTTCATACATAAATTGAAATCTGCAAATAGCTTCAGTGGTTTATTTTTTTCTTTTAAAGAAACCAATTTTTTCAACAGATATTGAGCTCAACAACTTCTTCTACAGCCTTTTCTAAGCTGGAAATTATTCGTAAGCAATCCGGGTTAGACCACATCAATTTCCCAAACAAAAAGCCCACGTGGTATGCGTGTGATGAGGGCCTTTGAACGTGTGACACCAGAATTCAACCCCTGACATTCAGAAGCAGCATCTGAAAACATCATTTATAGAAAAGTCTCTCTAAGTCTTTTGTGGCCACTGAATGGCCCCGGAACACAAACCATCTGCACTTTCCAACCAGAGTGCACCAGAAACAACCTACCTACAGAGAATGATGCTAAAGTAGCTCCAGAAGAGAGTTGTAATATACATTTCCCCAACCCGAACAAAAGCCGCACATTTCAAGGAGCTAAAAATTCCAACTAAATGAAATGTGAGTAAGAAGCTGCTTTTTCAAAATTGGACCAGAATGGGACATGACTGGAGACAGAATTCCTGGCCAAGCCGGTCACAAGACCAGCCTGGCTGCAAAGTGAGCGGAAATAGACTCTCTCCCTCTCTCTTAATGGGTGGTATGGCATGTTGCTATGGAAAAAAAGAACTGATAGACGCCATCTTTGGAGATTGTTTACCACCAGGGGTAAACAGGGCAATCTCACCAGAGACCTACTTTGCTTTTACTTTTTTTAAAGGAGACATAAGCAAGGGCTGGAACCACATGGGTGGTCAAAAAGTATCACCAGATTTTCTTAAAAAGACTTTAACTGTGCCCCTTGCCTCAGACTAGTTTGAGGAGGTAAGTGGTAGGTAGTTTCTCTAGCTCTAGAACGTTGTTTCTAGAAGACAAACCAGTCTGCCATACAGGGTTTTCAACCTGGTGTGTGCCAAGAAAAATTCACTCATTTGCTATTTATCCAGTGTTAACAGGGTGTTCTTCTAAGCTGCATGCCCATCTAGCTACAGTCAAGCTTCCCACTGCCTTCTCTTCCTCTCCATCATTTACTTTTCAGTGTACGATACATAGTTTCATCCCTACTACTCAACTTTCTATAGAAAACTTTCCTGTAATTTATTAGCCTGACTGTCTCACGACAGAAAATTGAGACAATGAAGTATGCCAATAAATAAAGAAAAAAAAAGGGAAAAAAATTTCTCACAGTTGTATTCCCTGCCAGATATAGTCTCAGTTTCTGTTAACCACCAACCTCTCAAAAGAGAACAAAAACAAAAAACAAAGAAACGCCCCCAAAACAAAACAAACAAAACCCCCAGTAATCTTTAGTTGATATGTCCACTTCATCTCCTATTTACTCTTCAGTTAACTGTGACCAAAAGTCCACCCTTAATCTTTGACCAAATTTGTCATCTCTGAGATCATCAATGATCTTGCTGCAAAATCCTGTTCCTACTTTTCAATGCTTAATCTTACATGATCTTTCTCTTTCCTTAGATGTTGTTGGGACTTTCTTTCTTTCAACTCTGCAATCCTTGGCTTTTAACATAGCATTCTCTTTGGCTCTCTTTCTGTGTCTTTGCTCACCCTTTCTCCATTTCATTCACTGATGCTTTATATTCTAATCACTCCTACACAGGTGGTCCCTCATTGTTGTGTCTTTCTTTCTCTTCTCACTTTCTCCAGGGAACTAAACTATTATTAAATATTATTAAATGTCTACTGGATGTGTCCACCAGGATATAACCACGGCAGGGGCTCTCAGTATATGCAGTCGTTTCCTCTTCTGTTAATTCTTTATCGCATTGAATAGCCCTGCTTTCTAGCTGGCCCCCTAAAGCCATTATCTTGAATTTATCCCTCTCTCCATCAAATTCCATTTCAAGTATAAGCACTACCAATTATAGCTTTTCTCTTCATCTTCACTAACATGGCAGAGCTTAGGCACCTGTAATCCCTCATCTGAATCATAGAAGAAGTACTAATTGTTTTTAAATTTTGATTGCATCACTAAGCACATCCTATCCCTCCTTAAACATTTTTAAGCAGCTTGTCATTGCCAAAGTCTCAAAAACCCTATGACTTTGTGTGGTCAACAATCTAATTCATTACTTGGCCCTTGACAGTCTGTCTCTCCCAAGGTCTTCCTCGTCTCACTCATGCTCTAATTTGCAGTCATACAAAAGTACTTGACTAAACATACTGTGTGGTCTCGCACCACTCGCCTTTGGGTTCCAGATCTCAGTTCAGATGTCATGTGGGCACCTAGATTTTAATCCGAGCTTACCACATACCAGCTGGGTGCTCTTGGGAGAGATATTTAACTTTTCCAATTCTTACTATCCTCATCTATAAAACAGTCATAATATAAAACCTACTTCAGATCATTGTTGTAATTATTAAAGGAGGTAATATCTCTAAAATAGTTTTAATAGTGCCTGACAGATAATAAGCACTAATAAATATATTTTTATAATATTCAGTGCAGACATATGCAAAGGGATTTTATTCAACTACCAGCAGAAGAAAATGTTGTTGGTAGGAATCACATACCCTAGGTTATAAGCAAAGACCTGTAGACATGTGGCATTTGTTTATGTCATGGGACAACAAGAGGAAACAGCTCATTGGTCATCCTTCTGAGCTGTAGAGAAATTAGGTTGATGTCTATTGCTCTTTTGCTCCGATTTGTTATTCTCTCTAATAGATGAAATGGAGCATGATGGTAGCTTTAGGGGCTAAAGAGCACAGTCAAGTATACCTTTTACCACTTGGACACTGAGATCGATCAGAAAATCTGGAAGATTGACTTTAGGCATTAGAGGAATTCTGGAGTGGAGTAGTATCCAGTCTGCTGTGCAAGATAGGCCTCACTGTCAGTTGAATGATACATTTTCTCCAAGTTTTCTTCTCTCACTCCCAGTTAGTGTCAAGTATTTCTGATTAAAATTTAACAACTGCCATAGTTCATGCCCATTTATTTACTGCTGAAACTGATATTGCCGCTTACAATGGGTGTTATGTACTATTTTAACTCAGTTTGTTCCAGATACACTTTGTTGTTTTAAGTGTGTTTATTGGCCGATTGCTTTATGACCATTTTTAGTATTCTTTACAATAACCATCTGTAGCTAAAATGAATTTGAAGTTTTCCATTTCAAATACACCCTAGTGACTATCAAGTAAGGAATACAGGATTTTGTGCTAAGCTGACTAGTTAGGCAATTAAACCAAAAGTAAAACTTTAAAATATAAAGTTTATAACTTTAACATTTAAACAAAAACATCCTATTAATCTATTGGCTTTTTTTTCTTATATAAACATTTGTTGGCAGTATTCAAAGCTTTTCAGAAAATTACTTCCAGTTCCCAGCTTTATCTTTACATGAATTTTTATATAGCTTAATGGATTCTAAATGTATACAAGTAATAGATAAGGTGTTATAAAATTGATACTTATGCTAAGTTTATAGAAACTTGGATATTGCCAAAGTATGTGGTGTCTAGCCAATATTTATGTTCAAAACAGACGAGTATTAAGAAAAGAGTAAGATAAATATAATAATGTGAATTAGCATTTAGAAAATTTGAGAGTATGAGAAGTTAAGATCACAGGGGCAAAGTAAAATTGGATGGTTAAAAAGTTATATCTATGCTATTATAGACCTATAAAATAGTGGCATGTGAAATTGTAACTATTTCAAATCGAGGTCATGTTATTTTCCCCTCTTTTCCATAGTAAAATGGACCTGTTTTTATAATTACTCAAGACATGCACTCAGAACAATCAGAAATATTGTGAAATCATTCCTAATGAATAGATTAATAGGCATTATTAAACTCATAACCAAAAACTATCTGTAGTAGCAGTTCCAAATAGTGAATCATTATGAAAGTTTTGTAATCAAACAACCTGGGTTGTGATCCCCCCTCTGTCATTTATTAGGTAAGAAACACTGAACACATTATTTAACATTTAAGCTATTGTTTTATCATTTCTAAAGTTAGGGATAGTAATCACTGCCTCATAGTATACTGTAATGATGTAAAATCCACATGTATATGTAAAGCATATCCATATGGTACAGAGTAGTATCTTCTATAGAAGTTAATGATTCACTCCATTATAATTTAAGCTTTTATATTGTTAATGTATAAAACATATTTTACATATTTTATATGATTAAGCTTTAAACACTTAAAGACATAATTTGTCTTTATATTTAACATGGGTTTATTGTAGGCAGCACATATTTGAGTCTTGGTTTTTGTTCGATCTGACAATCTTTGACTTTTAACTGATGTATTTAGACCATTCACAGTTAAAGTGATTATTTATATGATTGGATTAATATCTAACCTCTTGTTAGCTATGTCTCTTTGTTCCATTTGTACTGTATTTCTTTCTTCTCTTGTCTTTTCTTGGGCTAAGCATTTTTTATTACATTTGATCTTTAGTGACTCATTCATTATACCTCTCTAAAAAATGTTTTTAGTGATCACTCTGGGACTTACAATATGTGTTTCAAATTAATCTGAGTTTACCTTGAAATAATGGTACACTACTTTACATGTAGCGCAAGATCATTACAACAGTATATTCCTAATTCTTCCCACTCATCCTTTGTTCTATTATGGTCATAGGTTTTACCTTTACATATACCATAGGTATTAGTCAGTTATCTCTTATCACATTTACAACTAGAAAATAAATTTTATCTATTTTCATTCATTTCGGTTCCTATTCACTTCATTTTTTTATGTGTAGGTACAAGTTTCTATCTCATACTTCTCTCTGAAGAATTACCTTTAGCATTTCCTTTAGAAATGAATTCTCTTAGTTTTTGTTTGAAAATTAAAAAAAAAATTCTATTTCATTCCTTTTTACTACATCCTGCTTAGTGTTCTGTGAACTTCTTGGATCCATGGTTTCATGTTGTCACTAATTTTGTAAAATTCTCTGCCATTATTTTTTCAACTATTTATTTGGTTCCATTTTCTCCCTCCTGTGTATATGCTACTCTGTTTGAAATTGTCCCACACTGTTGGGCGCTCTGTTTGTTGTTGTTGTTTGTTCTTTTTTCTTTGTGTTTCATTTTGGGTAGTTTCCACTCACCTATCATCAGTTTCACAGAATCTTTCCTTGGCTCTGTTGAATCTACTGAGGAGCCTGTTGGAGGCCTTCATATCTGCTACTGATTTTTTTTTCCCTTCTAGTATTTGCATTTGATTCTTTTTTATAGTTTCATCTCTCTGTTGAATTACTTATCTGATCTTGCATGCAGTCTACTTTGTTCTATTAGAGCCAGTAACATGTTAATCATAATTACTGAAAAGTTTCTGTCTGATAGGTCCAACATCTGTGTCATACACAGCCAGTCTGATCCTGATAATTGCTTTGCCTTTTTTGTGAGTGTGTGTGTGTGTGTATGTATTTTACTTTTCATATGCCTTAGAATTTTTTTTTTGTTGAAAGCCAGATATCTTGTGTAGGGGCATAGAGACTGGGGTAAATGTTATTTAAAGTTGGAGATGAGCATCCCTTTTCTTCAGCCTGATCTTAAGCAAAGGATTTGTGCTAATCTTTTGAAGAGTTAGGCCAAATTTGGGGTTTATTGTTCTTATGGTTACCCTGAGTGTACCTCAGTCTTCAAATCCTCCTAGTGATGCCCCGTGTTTATAGCGTGGGCTGGTTTGTTGGAGTTTCTATCATTACCTGTTCTTTCTTTGCTTTTCACCCTCCATTTGCACTGTTGCCCAACAGACGTTGGTGTCTTGCAGCTCTCCCAGCTGTATTCCACTGCTATTTTTCTCTAAGCATGTAAGGCTGTTTGGGGATGCTGGAGAAAGAGAGCATTCCCTCATGTTTGATTATGTCTCAGTCTCAAGCTCTTTTCTTGGATCTGGCCAATGGCCTTTGCAAGTGCTCTGCCCCTCCAGCTATAAAACTGGACCTTTTGGGTGTTTCTCCCATAGCAGATATATGGGTATCAGGTGGTATCCCTCCCATGGGAGGGATGCAACTTCTTTGTTTTTTTTTTTTCCTTCCCTGCTCCCTTCCCCCAGATGCAGTGGATTTCTACCTTACCCTAAGGTGATGGGTTTTGTTACTCTTCCCCCTGGGGATTAAGCCTTTCATCCCGTAGTGGAGATAGAGGAGGTGGGTTTGGGAAGTTTGGGCAGTGACTGCTATTCCCTTTCTCAAGTCAGCACCATGAAAACAAGCTTTCTCAAGAATTCTTCTAAATCTTTTCTATGAGTGCTGCCAGCAAGAATGTGCAAACACCTCTGTATCTTCAGCATCTGGGGGCTTTACACTCTCACACTAAGCTCACTCTCAGTCTCTAGCAATTTCTGAAAACATTTTAGCTATATCTTCTATTCATTTTATGTAGAGTCTGGCAAAGTGCTATTTATCTTTGTAGGCATCTGTCTCTCCATATTTGAAGTTTCTTGTTTGCCTTGAGACCTCAATTCTTTGATGGGTCCTATTTTTTTCCGGTTGCAAAAGCAAGAATGACATCCTTTTTTAAAAACTATGATTTATTGTCAAATTGGCATCCATACAACACCCAGTGCTCAACCCAATAGCTGCCCTCCTCAATGCCCATCACCCACTTTCCCCTCTCCCCCACCCACCATCAACCCTCAGTTTGTTCTCTGTATTTAAGAGTCCTTTATGGTTTGCCTCCCTCCCTCTCTGTCTGTAACTTTTTTTCCCCCTTCCTTTCCCCCATGGTCTTCTTTTAAGTTTCTCAAGATCCACATATGAGTGGAAACGTACGGTATCTGTTTTTCTCTGACTGACTCATTTCACTTAACATAATACCTCCAGTTCATCCATGTTGCTGCAAATGGCAGGATTTCATTCTTTCTCGTTGCCAAATAGTATTCCATTGTATATATAATTTTTTTTAGTGTTTATTTATTTTTGAAACAGAGAGAGACAGAGCACAAACAGGAGAGGGGCAGAGAGAGGGAGACAGAATCTGAAGCAGACTCCAGGCTCTGAGCTGTCAACACAGAGCCCGATGTGGAGCTTGAACTCATGAACCACCAAGATCAAGACCTGAGCCAAAGTCAGACGCTTAACTGACTGAGGAACCCAGGTGCCCCCATTGTATATATAAACCACATCTTCTTTATCCATTCATCTGTTGGCAGACATTTAGGCTCTTTCCATAATTTGGCTATTGTTGAAAGCACTGCTTTATACATTGGGGTACATGTGCCCCTATCAATCAGCACTCCTGTATCCCTTTGGTAAATTCCTAGCAGTGCTATTGCTGGGTCATAGGGTAGGTCTATTATTAATTTTTTGAGGAACCTCCACACTGTTTTCCAGAGAGGCTGCACCAGTTTGCATTCCCACCAACAGTGCAAGAGGGCTCCCGTTTCTCCACATCCTCGCCAGTATCTATAGTCTCCTGATTTGTTCATTTTAGCCACACTCTGACTGGTGTGAGGTGTATCTCAGTGTGGCTTTGATTTGTATTTCCCTGATGATGAGTGATCTTGAGCATTGTTTCATGTGTCTGTTGGCCATCTGGATGTCTTCTTTGGAAAAGTGTCTATTCATGTCTTCTGCCCATTTCTTCACTGGATTATTTGGTTTGTGGAGTTTGGTGATTATTTGTGGAGTTTGGTGAGTTCTTTATAGATTTTAGATACTAGCCCTTTACCCGATATGTCATTTGCAAATATCTTCTCCCATTCATCAGTTGCCTTTTACTTTTGTTGATTGTTTCCTTTGCAGTGCAGAAGCTTTTTATTTTGATGAGGTCCCAATAGTTCATTTTTGCTTTTAATTCCCTTGCCTTTGGAGATGTGTCGAGCAAGAAATTGCTGCAGCTGTGGTCGAAGAGGTTGTTGCCAGCTTTCTCTTCTAGGGTTTTGATGACTTCCTGTCTCACATTCAGGTCTTCCATCCATTTTGAGTTTATTTTTGTGTATGTGTAAGAAAGTGGTCTAGTTTCATTCTTCTGCATGTTGCTGTCCAGTTATCCCAGCACCAATTGTTAAACAGACTGCCATTTTTCCATTGGATACAAGAATGATATTCTTTATAAGTCTCTACATCTCCAACCTGACACCAGAAGTATTTTAATCTTCAATTCAATAACAATGGAGAATTAAATAAATGAAAGTTTATTCTATGCAACAGATATTATTATTATTATTATTGTTGCTACTATTATATTAAAATGGAAGTCATTTGAATATGTTAAATGAGTAAGTAATTATAGGAACAACGAAGAAATATCAAGACGTATTTTGGGAATTTTTTTCAGTTGCATCAGAAAGTATAATTGGAATTTATTGTCTTTGAGAATTTTGTATAGAATTGTGAGAAAGTAAAATTAAAGTGATACACAAATCAATTAAAGTCAATCAATTACCACATTAATAGAATGAAAGAAAAGAATCATATAGTCATCTCAATAGATGCAGAAAAGGCATTTGACAACACTGAATATCAATTCACATTAAAAATGCTTCATAAATTAAGCATAGAAGGAAAATTCCTCAAAAAGTTAAAAATGGAATTACCATATGATATAGCCATTTCACTTCTAGGAATATACCCAAAGGAAATGAAAACACTTAATTCAAAAGATATCTACCCACCTGTGTTTACAGCAGCATTATTTATCATAGCCAAGACATGGAAACAATCTAAGTGTCCACTGATGGTTGAATGGATAGGGAAATTGTGATATACACACATATATATAATAAATCAGTTATATAATTATAAATAAATTATATTTTATACTATATAGATTATATTAATATTACATACAACAGTAATATTAATATATTCTATTAAGTTATATATACCATAGCTGAAGAAATTATGAAATTCTTTTGTGACAACATAGATGAACCATGAGGACATTATGCTAAGTGAAATAAACCAGAGAAAGAAAGATAAATCTCATTTAAATGTAGAATCTAATAATAATAATAAAAAAGACCAGTCAAACGTATACAAAAAAAAAGGTCAGATTTGTGGTTATCAGAAGTAGGAGGGGGAAGGGAAATTGCAGGAAGGGGGTCAAAAAGTACAAAATTCCAGTGACAAGATAAATAAGTATCATGGATATAATGTACAACATGGTGACTATAGCTAACACTGCTGTATGATATATAGGGAAGTTGTTAAGATAGAAGACCCTAAGAGTTCTCATCACAAGAATTTTTTTCCCCTTTTTATTGTATCTATATGAGACGGTGGATGCTACCTAAATCTATTGTGGTAATCATTTTTTAATGTATATAAATCAAAACATCATGCTGTATACCTTAAACTTATACAGTGATGTATGTAAGTTATTTCTCAATAAGACTAGAATAAACAAGGAGACTTCTATTGTTACATTACACCTATCAAAAAAAGTGTGATTTAATGAATTTTTACTCTGATCGAGGAGGCCCTTATTTCCTTAGCATATCACATTGGATAATTTCGGCTGCATGTAGCAGAAAATTATGACTTAAATCATTTAAACAATGGAAAACTTGATATCTTGAAAGATGTCTGGAGATGGTGGTTCTAAGTTTGGTGAATTCAGAGCCTCAAATAAGACTCATCTCTAGACTGAAATAATGTAAAGAGAATCATTTTGAGTGACTCATGGAAGCCAAGCCAGAGCAGACATGGAGCCCAGGCACTGGCACGTGTGAATGTGTCCCTCAGAAATATCAGCCCAGGCCCTGCACGCATCCCAGAACCGACAAAGTGGAGATAGTACTTTCCAGGTTCCACATACATCATTCAGATGGTCTGTGGCCATTTGTCAACTTCCTTTCTGCAATTCTGACTTTGATAACAGTGGCATGTGATGAGCCAGGATTATTCTAAGTACTTTACAAGCGATAGCTCATGTAATGCTCACAAATGATGTTCTGAGGCAGTTCCTGTTATTATTCCCATTTTATAAATGGGGAAGGTAAAGTCCAGTGGAGCCTAGTTGCTTGCTTAAGGTCACAAAACTAAGAAGAAATGCACATGGGATCTGAATATGACTTCTTAATTCAAACTCGCATGTAATATGTTGTCCTGCCTTGAATATTTTCTATCCTTGATATTTCTTTTTTTGGGCTAATCTTTCTCTGTTCCACTCATCAGTTCTTCTCCTTGTTCCAAAGATAAGAGCTCTCCCCAAAGTGCTATTTTCCTCTTCCTCTCTGAGCTCTCTGATCCCAAGGCTAAACTACCATACTACCATTTAACACTTTCATCTTTATCTTCAAACCACCAACACATCTTCTCTCAATGCCATTTCAGCTAATGCATTGCTTCTTTTTTTCTTTAATTTTTTTTAAATTAAAAAAAAAATTTTTTTTTTTTGAGACAAAGAGAGACAGAACATGAGCAGGGGAGGGGCAGAGAGAGAGGGAGACACAGAATCCCAAGCAGGCTCCCGGCTCTGAGCTGTCAGCACAGAGCCCGACGCGGGGCTCAAACTCACGAACCGTGAGATCATGACCTGAGCTGAAGTCAGACGCTCAACCGACCGAGCCACCTAGGTGCCCCTGGTGCATTGCTTCTTAGCCCACCAGAAAGAGGAAAGTACTCACAAGAGAACCTCCACATGCTTGCCACCAATCCTCCATACTTTTTTTTTTTTTTAATTTCACTGGTTGCTTCTTCTTAGTGTCTTTTATTGTTTTCTGCACTCTTCAGATCTTCAAACATCAGGTCCTCATGCTCACATCTTGAAACTTGATGATTCCCACATCCATTTCTAGTCCAGACCTTCCCTCAGAACTTCTGTATATGGCCTGTCTCTTTGGTGTCTTTCCTTGTATGTAGGCATTTCAAACAACAAGCCCCAAACTGAAACTCAATTGCACTCACCACAAAAACCTACTTCCCTGCTTCTTCTCCAACTCTTTAAAAGACAAGTGCTCAGTGCTCAGACCCCCAAACCACGTAGTCATCCCTGATTCTTCCAGCACTCTCCATTTAATTAGTCAACAAATTCATCTGGGTTTAACTTCAAAATATATCCAGAATATATCAGAGCTACAACGCCTTCCTACCTTGAATTTTATAATCACTTCTTGTGGCAAAGAGTGTCATCTGACACACAATGTATCCGACACACAATGTATCCTTTATTGTTAGGAGAGCCTGCCTTTTAGCTGGCACGTGACTTCTCTGAGTAAAAACTATACTAGTCAGGCTTCTTTGCATCTCAGCAAGGCACATGTCTAAGTTCTGGCCAATGGGATGTTAGCACATGTGCTATGCGAGCTTTGAAGAAACACACCTAAAGTGAGGAAGCATGCCTCTGTTCTGCTCTTTCCTCCAGCTCGAATGCCCCAAGTTCTGCTTCTTGCCATCTGGAATGTGGACAGAATGGCTGAAATAAAACAATCCCCAGAACCAACCTGGGAGGATTGGAATTTTATAAGGGGAGCTTATAGGTGTCCTTACTGAATGACGTTCTTTCATTCCATCCACTTATTAGGGAGGTGTATAAGAAGACCCCCAGAACCTTTCTCTGTGATTTGTATCTTTAGGACTCATTTTATTCATTCCTTTTATCTGTATTAGATAGCATAATTAAAACTGATTTAAGGCCAAATTGGAGTATGTTAAAAAGGTGACTATCCCCTATTCTGTCAAGAAGGGAGAAAGGAAAGGGAGAAAGTGGCATTTAAAATACTAGGAACTGTACTCTGGTCTTTTATCATGTTATCAAGCTGAGCTCTCACAACAACCCTGCTTGGCAGGGTTATTACCCCCTTTAATGGGTGAGATATTCAAGCCCCAGCGAGGCTCCCTCAACATGGTGCTGAAATGGTAAGGCTAGGTTTGACCTCAATGACTGAGTATGAATTTGCTGATTTAAATGGTATAGTATAGTGTAGAATATGTTGGGCTAGTGCTAAAGTTTTATGTTGTCTTGTCCCATAGAAATAAGGAAACCATCAATATGCCATCACTTTTTAGTGACGGCATCACGATATGTGGAGAGCTAGGACATGGCCTGGAACATAAAGGATGCATAAGAAACACTAATTCCCTGGCTCATCCCTTCCTTCTCCCTCTCAGTGAGATGATAGAAAGGCTTTGTGATCTATTTGAAGTAAATATTTGAATACTTAAAATATGTGAAATAAATAATTGTATGTAAGGCATGTCCTAGAAATGGTTCCTAGAGTACTCACTGCTTAATGTTTGATCCAAGTATCTGCTGGTTTGCACGGTAAGCCTGAGGAACAAGTTATCAAGGGTTATAAAACAACCTCAAGAATCATTGTAACCACAGTATTCAGATCAGAATGCTCAATATGGTTCATCTGCTGATGGAAAATCCGGAGCAGTACCATTGTATTTTTCTGTGTAGAGAGCACACCTCCAAGATGCTCAGGCCTTTTGTCTGCCTTAGCCTCAAATTATTAGCAAAGAGAGTTGGCATTTATGGGTTGTCTATTTGTAGGCAACTGCAGTGAGGCAGCAATTTTCTCCTGTCTGTGGCTTTCATTTGTGCACTATTATGTGTGGCCTTCCAAGTTCCAAGGAATTAGTTCAACTATGTCTCGTTTATCACAAAATTTGTTTTCGATTCAAATCTCATCAACCTGCCCAGACTCGTAAAGAAAGGCAACAAAATAAAATCCTCTATTTCTAGTTTCAATTTTTATATGTGGAATTTTTTTTAAAGAACTCTATAATAATAAACAGTAAAATTCCATTTGGCAGCACTTAGGATCGTACTTGGGAAATATTCATTAACATTCAGTAATTTAAGAATCCTCAGTGTCTAATTATCAAAGTGAGTTTAATTACCACAGGCACCCATTCATTTAATTGGCTGGAAACACAGAAGAAATTAAATGATACCAATGCCAATTTGGCCCCAAAGTCTTCATTCCACATTTATTTATCGTATTTATAAGAAAGGTGTTCATGGTGATTGTTGCTAGTTCTGTGTGCTGAAAACAAGCCCACAAAACTACAATAGCAACTCAACATTCTCTGTCCTAATCAGGAACCCAATTAAAATTAAAAGGGCCTTGCATCTTCATATTTCACATATTATGAGGTGTAAATACTCTCTTGCCATTTGAGGACAACAGGATAACTGGTTTTGTAACAAATCACCATAAATCTACAGGATATTTACCACAGGGCAATGTGACAGGTAGCGGACACCAGACTGAGTATAAATGAGCATATACAGTATTGTTATCACTTAACTCTGCCTAGAAACACTGCTGTGTCATTGCTTTGTTCCTTCCCAAAGCTTCAGGGAGTTCTCTGAATGTCAGTTGTCACTGATACTGATTTCACTGGCCAGAGACGCTGACTACTTTGGCTCTTTCCCTCAGGAGGTCAGCCAGAGGTCAAAAGGGGAAGCATGTCCTGTTTACCCAAAGAGGACCTCCTGTTCTGTCCCTTGGCATGGTCACTTTCATGGTTACCTACTTGGAAAGCCCTGTGCCCCACTGGTAAGGAGTACGCCGGTCAGTTTCACTGCCTTCTCATATGTTCAGCTCTAGGAACATCAGTTAAGACTTGCTTTTCAGCAACTTTTGGAGGGATAAAGTCTGGAAAAGGGGAGAGGAGAGCCTCTTAGAAAGTATGATGAAAATAATCACAGGATCTGAAAAGAATATAGACCACGCTGGCAACAAAGCTTGGCAATGTGATGCCCTCACAATGGATTCTGGGGTGGAAATGACTGCTTTCTTCCTACTGCTGCACATTTTGCTTTCCAAATCCAGTTTTTTTTTTCCTTTTGTTTTTCATGTAAGTTGGTCTCATTTTCATATTTCCGATTTGGAGAAATCTGTTACCCAATTTTGTTAATGTATATCACAACTCCTAGGAGGTGTTCAAAAACTTCCAATTGACTATAATTTACTACCTAGAGATCTGATGAATGAAACATTATTTTTTTTAACAAAGTGCTTTTCTAAGCTTTAACAAAAAGCCACAAATTGTTGAAAAAGCATCAGCTACTTAATCAATAGAAAAAGCTGAGGATGATCTCCTTCCTCCTGCTCAATATGAAAACAGAGTCACAATTTCAGTTTCCAAAGCTCAACATTTACCAGAGTAATTGCCTGCATCATTGTGGAATCCTGTTCATTCTGTCTCCTTGCTGGCAACCTTTTTGATTTATATAGCATTGAAAAGTCAATGGTGAGACTTACATTCTTTCTAGCCCACTTTCAAAATCTTGGCAGATCTTACTTTCAAAGTGGTCTGATGGAATGAAAATAAGGCTGTGGAAACCACCTGACTTTCCAGCAGGGATTCTGTTTAAATCTTAACCACAAATTAGATAACATGTATGTCACTGAAGGATGCAGCCAAGCCTTTCCCATTATTGTTTGGGAAAGTAAGACTCTCAACATAATGTCATCCCCAGTCCCCCTCTGGTCTTATGTAGTGGCCCACTAAAGTAATTTATTTTGGGTTACAGTTTCTGTGAGTTCACACATATGTCTCATTTTGATGTAAGAACACAATTTAGGGCAGGGCTCCTGGGTGGCTCAGTCAGTTGGGCACCCGACTTTGCTCAGGTCATGATCTCACAGTTCGTGAGTTTGAGCCCCACATCAGGTTCTGTACTGACAGCTCAGACCCTGGAGCCTGCTTCAGATTCTGTGTTTCCCTCTCTCTCTGCTTCTCCCCTGCTCACACTCTGTCCCTCTCTCTCTCTCTCAAAATAAACATTAAAAAAAAAAAGAACAAAATTTAGGGCTTTGGCAAGAATTTTAAAAAGGTGAAACCATCTTGGATAAAGTATTGCATTATCTGGTGCTAAATTCCTTGATAATACACAATTAAAAAAAAAAACAGAAAAAGAAAGAATGATCAAGAAGGCCATGGCCATATTAGACCCACTAAGACTATCACTGAAAAAATTTATTTGTGGAATAGAGTCAATTTCTGCCCTAATGCAAGCTTGCTGCATCTGGATATCAGATTTATTCTTATTGCTCTTCATCTTCAATCTGAAAAGCATCTCTTAATAGGCTGCTTCTACAGCCAAGAAAATAACATCTCAAAAAGTACCCTTGAACATCAGTATTAAATTGGGTTGACTGTTGCCCCAGACTCGTCACCTTTGAGTAGCAGAGTAGAAAGGTATTTGTGAATAGAAATGGAGGTAGAGGTAGAGGAAGACTGAGAAAGGGAGAAAGAGTAAGGGTGAAGGCAAAAGACCCAAAGTGCTGGCTGTAGGTAGTGGGGTAGATGGGTAAGCAAATTTGTTAATTACACCTTCCTACTTCAAATAGCAAGCTAATTGTTTGTTTACCTGAGAGTCAATAGTGCCTTCAGGCTATAGACAATAATAAACACCAACAAAGGCAAATATGTTTGCCATAGTGTGAGCATATTTAAATTTCAAAGTTTGTATCTATCCTCCCACAGAGGAAAGTTCAGACAGTATGTTTATGTGAAACACCAAAACATAAGGCACAGTCTTTGCAATATAACCTTATAAAAGAAGAAAACACATACCAAAAAATTTTGTTCTTTCCCACCTATCAAGCAATTTAGTGAAAAGTATTCATCTGTTTTAGGTTGTCAGACTACATGTATATGTCATTATCAAGAAACTAGATATAGGGGCATCTCGGTGGCTCAGCTGGTTGAGTGTCTGACTTCAGTTCAGGTCCTGACCTGGTGGTATGTGAATTTGAGCCCCATTGGGCTCCCTGCTGTCAGTGCAGAGCCTGCTGCATTTCTTCTGTTCTCCTCTCTGCCCCTCCCCCATTCTGTCTCTTTCTCTCTCTCTCTCTCTCTCAAAAATACTCTCTAAAAAATAAAATAAAAAACCTTTAAGAAAGAAAGCAGATATATAAAAAAAGGACATCAATTTTCTGTGTTGTTTATAGTAAATTATCTTATATGCATGTATTATAATGATAAGTGGATATTTATTGAATATATACTATGTATCTGGTACTTGTAACTGGTTTATTATACATGAATAATCATGGAGCAATCAAAAGACTTGTTCCTTTTTTTTCTTTTTGGTATTCCATTTTTTTTAATGTTTAGTATCTTCCCCTGCTCCTAAATGAGTACTCAGGTAGGACCATGAATTTCTCTCCTGGTGTCCTAAGACTACTTTAGGTAATACAGAGATTTGCATGTCAAAAATTAGAATAGCCAGTACCTAATGATAATCAAATTCACTGGGTGATTTAACATGAAATCTTCCCCATATGCCTGCCAACTCAAAGTAGGGAAGTGCTGTGGCCAGCTTCTGACTCATATCCTTGCTCCTGTCCTCTCCCCTGCACCCCACCTATGATGGTTCATTTTATGTGTCCACTTGGCTAGGCCAGGGAACTGAGATATTTGCTCAAACCTTATTCTAGATGTTTCTGTGAAGTTATTTTTTGGATGAGATTAACATTTAAATTGGCACATTTTAAGTAGATTGCCCCTTATAGTATGAATGGGCCTCTTCCAATCAGTTGAAGGCCATAATAGAACAGACTGACCACCCCCCCACCCCCCACCAGCAAGAAGGAATTCTATCAGCCGACTGCCTTCCGACTCCTTGAACTACAACTCTGCTCTGGGTCTGCAGTCTGCCACCAACCCTGCAGATTGTGGACTTGCCAAGCCCCACAATTGTGTAAGAGAATTTCTTAAAATATATAAATAGATGATTAGATAGAAAGATAGATAGATGGATATGCCTATCTATGGCCATATCCTTATGACCCTGGGCTGCAAAATATGGAGACACATTCAGACATCCCTATCTATCTCTATCTCTATCTCTTTCCACATACACACATCCTATTGGTTCTGTTTCTCTCAAGATCCCTGACTAATGCAACCCACCACTTGCTAGCCAATTTCTCATCCTTTGAGGTCAGAATTGTGGTGAGGAGAGGGGAAAGAGACGACCAGGAAATATCTTCCTTGAACAGCCCTCTATGCCTAGCAAATGGTGGAAAAGCTGGCATTTCTCTTGGGAACACTTTTTTGATTCCGTGTAGAACTCAGTGTGGAGGCTGGATGGGCCTGCCATCTTGCAGTAACCTTGAACCAACGTATGCATTTCTGTATGGAGTTGCCACATGTGAGTCCTTAAACAACCTCTGACACTTTGACATTCCTTTCCAGCTTTAGCTGCTAGGGCCCTCCGCCCCTCCCAGGCAACTCTGTCAGTACTGGTAACCAGGTGATCTTCTCTTTGGTAGTCACCATCTAATCCATGGGGAATGCTGCCACATCCTTTGCTTTCACGAATGCTGTCTCTGCAGCTGCCCCTAACCAGGAAGCAGGAGGTCCTTCCTTTGTTACCCAGGCACTGAGCGCATCTCTGGCTAGTCAGCTCTCATGAGCATTGGAGTGGGAGTCAGGTCCTGTTACGCAATGCTCTCCAGGCCAGGGCAAACAACATCAAGGTCTCAAAGCAGTCCCATTGAAGACGTTTCTCACTTCGAAGTTAAAAAACAGTAGATTAAATCATAATGAGACCATACCATCAATCATTCGAAAGGAATTGTGAGAACTCAAAACAGCCATGGTTATCTCCAAAGAAACCTCTTAATAAATGGTTACCCTTTTTCTCCTCTCCTTACATTTGATAGTTTCAAAGAGGCTGGGAGTTCTACAGCTGTGTAGCCAATTCATTGCACTTTTATTTGCAATTTCTAAACATCAGTTTCATAATCATTTTGATATCTGTATCTATCGCTCAGATACCTCAGTGAAAACAGCCATGAGGAGTCACATTTGGATTTTTTTCTAAACACTGTTTTAAGCACTAAAGAGTAATTGTCCCATTTCATTCCTGCAACAAACCCACAGGGAAGGTACTTTATTAGTCCCACTTCACATATGATGAAACTAAGCCAGACATATTAAATAACCTGCCTTGGGTCACCTGGTTCATATCAGAGTCGAGTTGCAGACCCAGAGAATCTGATTCTGATTCAAAATCCTAACGACTTGCAACATAATGCCAGTCACTGAATATTTACTTGGCATTGATCCAAAATGCAAGTGTACATCCTGACTGGTGAGTTTATAATTTAACAGATTTTTTTTTTTTTTTCCAGGAGGAGAGAGATGTACAACTCTGACTTTCAGATATCAACAAATGCTCTATAGGACCTGGGCACTGGGGCCTCTTATAAGAACCTACTTAGCACCTATTAGGGAGTCAGGGCTGTGCTGTGATCCATTTGGAGGACAATTAAAGAAGCATAAAGCAGTATTAAACCAGTACTCTGGATTGGAAGAGGAAGAAATGATTTTACTTGGATCTCATCCATTTTAATTCTTCTATTCAGGTAAGCTAGTGTAGGAAAGTGGGGAATGAATAGGAAGACAGCATAGGGAGGCATGTTATATTGCATGATTCCAAAGGTTGGGGAAGCGTCCTGTCCTCCAAAGATAGATTCTTTACTGACTTGTGGATGATTAATAGCCCACAGTCAGAGACACTCTTGCTTTAAGCTCTCTCGGCTGAAGATTGTGCTGCACATTAAAATGTCATGCCTCTGGGAGCATTAACACTTTACTGCTAGCTTTCTTTTACTCTTTTCTCTGTAGGTTTTCGTTAGCTTCACTACAGAAAGCAAGTGAGGTAAAGGAAAAGAAGGAAAATCCATGATAGAGAGGAAAGAATGCTTTCACCAAAACTGAGCTGTGTCAAAGGCCAGTTGTACTCACTGGATAGTTTTATGAAAGTACAGATCAGCTATTTCCAAGCTGGTGTAGCTGTGGCCCACTGCCTGGGGCATGCCCTGGGGGATGTCAAGGGGTGCATCAAGCATTTCTGTAGGCCTGATAAATAATTTTCAGCCCTATGTGTGGCAGGGAGGGAAAAAATGGGATGTTACAAGTAGACTGAAGTTTGGGCAGATTACTCTGGGAGAGCAGGAAGAAAGAGACTTAATGGGACTTTTTAGATTAACCATAACACCCAGACTAGTAAAAAGAAGGGATTAAAGCTTCTATGTCTTGAAATAGAGATTTTCATTTTACCCTGATGCCAAAAACAGGTAGAGGGAAATCCTGCTTGCTATGGTGGAGGACCTTCCCGAGGAGGGAGGAAGGTTGTTGAAGGAGAGGTAGTGGAAAGGGGAGAAATTCTTGGTTAAAAGAGAACAGATTGAAGCAAAATAGATTCAGGCTGGTTCTTGAGAGAGAGAGAGAAGAAATAATACCTGCTGAGGAGTGCTGGACAAAGGATAGAACAGAGATGTTTGCTATTCAGTTTTAAACTGCTTCCTTTGCTGTGGTGTGATTGCACCCTTCTATACCCCGCAGATCTTGAATGAAAGCTGCATGTAGTGTACTGGTGATATTTTAGCAAGTGAAGAGGAGGGCGCGTCCGTGCATGTGGTGATGGGCTTAGATGGATGGACAGTGGCCGTGAAGGCAAAGTGAGAAGTGGAAAAAGGAGAATAGAGTCGGAAGGAAAAGCATCCTTCTCAGGAAACTTCAGAAACGTGGTGGGAGGGGCTGGACATTCTGCAGACACCTAAGATGAGGACCTGGGGAATTTTCTGGCCAACAAAGGAAAGGATGGCCAGGGACTACAAAATATGGAGACACATTCAGGTGACCTGTGTGTATCCTATTTTTCAAATGTATGCAAATACAATTGTGCTTAATTACATATATACACACATATGAAAACATGCATGTAAAATGTTATGTATATATAAAAACGTGATAAATATATAACATTACTGAATGCATAGGAGTTTGATCATTAAGTACTTTTTCTGAATCATGGACACCACAATTATGTAGGAGATGGCAACAGTTATTAATATTAAAAAGGAAAACACTTGAAAGGGACGAAAGGGAAGGCCTGCAAAATCTCCTTCAGAGTTTCTAATACACCTACAAAAAAATCGATCCAGAAGAACTGGATTTAAAATCCATAGGAAGGTATGGTTTTCCCATGCAGAGGGTGGATTCTCCCACACTAACTTGCTATAATCATGTTTTTTCTCCGTACATGTGTTTTGAGAAACATTTCCTTTCACTTCCCCAGTCCTATGGTGCTCTGGGCCTTGACGTTAACAAAAAATTGTCAGAGACAAGAAAAATGTATTAATCCACTCCTCTTGCTTTTGATTATTCCCCTTTTAATTTTAATACATGCATTTTCTTTCATAAATCGGGTATTTAACTGTGATTTTCATTTATTAACTTTTTGCCCCAATTACAACTATCCCATCAAGGGCAGGGTCTCTAAGGAAACAGTTGAGGGAGCATATATATATATATATATACTGCACACATGTGACGAATTGTTCTGCAGGCTGAGAAATTAACTAAAAATGCATAATATGCTCTCAATTTAAACCTGGCAGGGGGTATTGTACTTTCATCCTCAAATTGGAATCATACTTCCTCCAGTGGGGCTTCTCCAGCTTTTAGCGTAGCCTATTAACAAGGAGAACTTGGTTCTTGGTGGTGCAATGACAACACTGGACTGGAGACAGAGCTCCAAGTATTTAAGCCAGGAAGCAGAGGTGATGATCGAGCTAATGGGAAAACCTTGGATTTTGCTTTTATCACCGAACAGGCATTCACAGGGCCTTAACAAAACCCACGATCAGTTCTGAATGTCGTTTTCACGATTAACACACTCCCTAAGATCTATAATTATTATTAGACACTTGGAGGGCACATTTCATTTCTCAAGAAGAAATTCCCTTTCTGTATGACTAAAGATATCTGGGACGCATATTATTAAGATATGTATTAAGATGTGTAAGCATATTATTAAGTGCTCTTGATTTTTCTACTTTTTATTTCAAGGTGTGATTTCTCTATTTCTGCGAACTGTAACCATTTTATTACTAGAGAGAAAGAGAGAGAGAGAGATACAAGAGAATAGGAAGATAAAGGAATGTGTAATTTATCAGTGGTGGGTCATTTAAGACCTTTTTAAAGTATGTCAATGAACTTTAAAAGTATATTTTTCTTAAGTAGAATCTAAAGCTCCTTGAGGGGGGTTAAACGTTGTTTGTTTCATATTCCTCTATCACAGTAATATCGCAGTAATGCTCCATCGTGGCTGCAGACTAGAAATATATCCAGAACCTTTGATCATCAGTGTTCAGGCCCCACCGCAGACCCATTAAGTCAGCATCTCTGGGGTGAGGTGTGGACAGGAGTCAGTTCTGAAAGCTCAGGTGATTCTAACATGCAGGCAGGATGGAGAGATAGCAAATACTAGCTTATTGTCTTACGTAGAATAGGTGTCATTTGCTATTTAATAAGCTACTAAATCATTGTAATCACTACACACTTCCCATGAAAACAGGGAACAATTCATAGATACAGTGCAGCTTTTCGGTAATAAATTATCATTAACCTATTTATTCCATAGTTAATTGGATAAATCTTGTGTTGAAAACAAGCAAACCAAAAAAGAAGAAAAAGCCACTAAATTCTTTGGGTCTCTATTTCATCCTACTTGGGAAAAGTCCTTGAGATAATACAGATTGGAATCATGAGATGCCTATAGCTATATGACATGTTCCTGCCCTTTTACTTTAATACATAGTTTTTTAATGAAAGGGGTACAAAAGGAATAGGGTGTTTCTTTGAATAGGGCATTTCTCAGAGTGGTCGGAATATGATCAAAGAACATTTTGTCATGATCAAAATTATAAAAATATAGTTCAAAGAGATATTAGTTTAAAAACAGTTGAAACCAATTTTTCTATATGTCTAAAACTACCTTTGGCACAATAGATGTATTAAAAAAGTGCAAAGCAGCATTCCTACTTTTTGTTTGCTTATGGACTCCTAAAGATTGGCCTTAGTTTCCTCACCTGACACATGAAAATATAGAACCACAAGCTTGATTATGAGCAGTAAATAGCATAATGGAAGAAAAACTGATTTGTAGATTGCAGCACAATATTCCAGTCTGTTGTAGTTTTCTTATTATTCGCTCTATTAACCTGAAATTGCATATGCAAATAAATATTATAGGACATGATATAAACATGATCATGAGTTATAGCTTTTATTAAGCAATTACTAAGTACTCAACTTCTTATTTAGTGCTTTATATGATCTCATTAAACCATCACTGCAACCTGGTGAGGAGAGTACCGTTATTGTCTCCAGTTTACAGGTTTGGAAACTGAGGTTTATCAGTTCCAAGCCTCCCAGCAATTTCAAGTGAAGTTTTCCTTCAAATCTGCAAATACTTAAATTCTTTTTGCAGAGACTGGTCTAAGAATCCATGTTGATTTGCTTCTCTTTATTTTCTCAGATAGTTTGATATCAGATGCCAATTCCATTTACATGTAGATGTGCAGTCAAAACACTGAGAGATGGAATATGAAACTTCCTTTGTCTACCAGAGTGATACGCATCAGGCATGCTGGCTTCTAGCTCAAGGTGAAAATCATTCTGTCCACGGCCTTTCCTTAAACTCCACCAGACTCTTAAAAATGAATTAAATGCCTTCTTTTTATATGTTGATTATGTGATACACGTGTCATTTCAATTTAAAAGATAAACTCTAGATGTAAAGCTTCCTAATTCTCCAAAGGGTTTCAACTCATTTTCTTCTTGCATTTCATTTTTGGTGGAAGTATGATGATGGGGAAAAGGTTTATGTTAGATGTTGGAGTTGTGTGCATTTGTACTAAGGAGGAAACTCTCAGGGGAAGGGCAGAGGGGGAAGAAGGAGGTGATCTGAATTGCTGTTCTGACGTATCCACCAGGCGCCCAGACCCATGTTAGAGTAGAGAGTGCATTTTGTCCAGACGCTGCATCGTACCCAGCTCAATAGATAAGCAAACACCTTTGCCACCATGTGCTCTTCCCTTTACGATGCCGTCTTTGCCTTGTCTCTGTCCCCCAGATTCTAATGATCTTAGTGATGCTTTACCAGTCTACAAAATTAGCAACCCACTGGCCTGCTTCTCAGGTGCAATGTATGAGAGAATCAACTGTGAAAAGCCAGAGAAATATATTCATTTTGATGCTGACCAGGCCCTTAGTTTTGGTTTCATTTTGGCTTATGTTTTATTTTAGTTACATTACCAAAACTTTTAAGGAATGCAGACTTTTACCTTTTAACTTCCAAACTCAAAGTATCAGTACCAGGAATGGTTTCAGTAGACTTCCACAGTTTGTGGAGGATATCATGAAAAATAGTTTGCTTAAGTTTGCAAAAGCTTTGAGGACAGGACTGAGGATAGAACGATGATATTTGTTCAATCTTTTCATATATCCTCTGTTGCAACCACACGAGGGCCCAGAAGCAGTATTGTGAATGGTCGACTTATTGGCATCGAGGGCAGCGATATGAAACAGTCAAGGTCTGCTCACTTTCTCCGGCATGAAGTCCAAACAGAGATCTGACTATGTTTATCCGAAATGTTTTCCTAAGTGATTCATTGCTTTGAGTTTGTAAAGAACTGGGGTTTGGTGTGGAGGGTGTAAGTATTTAGGGGGGATGGAATATCAACCACATGGAAGAAAAGCAGAGAATTTTGCTAAGCACTACAAACCATCACAAGCAATATGAATTTTGTCTTTCGATTGCACCGTGGGTTCAAGCCTTACAAAATACAAACGTCCTCCGATGTACCGTGATTAGTTTACCATGTCTGTCTTCTGCACAGCCCCTTGGAGTCTGCTGGCTCTCAGCCTTGACATCCCGAGTCTGAGACTTTTCCATCACACCAATTTAGTACTACTGAGTCTTCTGCTACCGTGTGTTGGTGTCACCACATTTACCACTGAACTCCATTAAAAGTCACTGCATTCGGGTGGAGAAAACGTAGTTTCCAGTTCTGGCCCTGTCTTTTCCTTAACTTGACACTTTGGACAAGTACCTTAACTTCTCTGTAGTTTAACAGTCTCACCAGTAACATATAAGAAATAGGGAGTAACATATAAGGAATAGGGAGTAACATATAAGGAATAGGGAGTAACATATAAGGGATAGGGAGTAACATATAAGGAATAGGGAGTAACATATAAGGAATAGGGAGTAACATATAAGGAATAGGTGAGGTTCCAAGGAGACCATGTGAAAAGCCCTTTGGAAATGCAAAGTGCTGTCTGTTTGCTCACCACCCTCTTACACCTCCACCGGTCTCCAGCCACTCAACAGCCTTGGGGGAGCTTGTCTGTGGCAAAGCTAAATACCACATTCTCCACGTGGCCTGACCTCCAGGCAACAATTAAGATTTGTTGAGCTTTTTCATCATATTCTTCTTCTTTTCCAGAATCTTGGATTTCAGCAGAAAATGCCTTGACTAAGACTTTAGCTGACAAGCTGGAAATCTGAGAAGGAAAGATTATGTGAAAAAACCTAATGAAAACATACACATTTCTTCAAGGTGAATTAGAACAATTTATGCTTCCAAAGCTTCTATGGGTTCTTTTCTTTCCTTTATTATCCTTTATCTTTTTTCAAAAAAAAGTCTTTAAAATATTTAAAATATCTTCTATATAAGAAATTATAATGAATAAACATATAGAAAATAAAAATATAAACATCCATGAAACCACCATCCAGCTTAATAAAAAGAATGTCACCAGTGTACTGTCACTGGTGTATTAGAAGCGCCACAACCCCCCCGTTCCCCGCCCCCCATCCCTCCCAGAATGCTTCTTCCTAATCATAACTACTTGCTTTCCTTTCTCTCTTAGGGTTAACCACTATCCTAAATGTTCTGGTAATTGCTATCTTGGTCTGCTTTATAGTTTTACTACCCAACTATGCATCTCCAAATTAAATAATTTAGTGCTGACAATTCTTTTCAGGATTTTCTATAAAGGGAATCATAGCATGCATACATTCCTCTTGTCTTTTTTTTTTTTGATTCAACATTATGTTTTAAAAAGTCATTCAGATTTATTCTTCCCTTTCCTGTTAGGTATGAGCAAGGGGAGGCAAGGCGAGGAGTGTGGATGCCAAATTTCCCGTTTTCTTTGTGCTGACAGCGCTACTGCAAAGATCATCAATGTTCCTAAAACCCAAAGGATTTTCTGTAAGAAGTGAGGAAAACATCAGCCTCACAAAGTGACCTAGTATGGGAAGGGCAAGGATTCACTGTATGCCCAGGGAAGGAGGCGCTGTGATCAGAAGCAGTGTGGCCAGGAGGAGCCAATTTTCCTGAGGAAGGCTGAAACCACAAAGAAGATTGTGCTGAGGCTTGAGTGTGTTGAATCTACCTTCGGGCCCAAGAGGATGCCGGCCGTTAAGAGATGTAAGCATTTTGAACCGGGAGGTTATAAGAAGAAAAAGGGTCAAGTGATCCGGTTCTAAGCTTTGGGATTCTTTTCTGCTTTTGAGAGGAAGATGTTGACACTGTAGAAACATTATGTGTATGAAAATAAATACAGTGATATTTTTACTAAAAAATAAAAGTCATTCAGTTAGTTGCAGGTAGCTGTGGTTTATCAATGAACGTCCGCTGTTGAATAACATTCCACTTCTAAGTATACTGTACATTTCACGTATCGATATGCTGTTGATGGACATTTGGATTCTTTCCAGTTTGTGCCTACTAGGAACAATGATGTTTCTAGAAGTTCCTGCACTTGTCTTCATGTGCAACAGTCTCTCTCCTTTGCAGTGGCCATGCTCAGTGAAAGGTTGTGCACATCTTCAGCTTTACAAGATAAAGTCATACTATCTTCCAAAATAATAGTACTAATTGGCAATCTTACCAACTTTTGTCTTTTCTCTACATATGATTACTTGGACTTTTGCTTTTTTTTTTTTTTTAATGCTTATTTAATTATTTTGAGAGAGAGAGAGAGGAAGAGAGAGAAAGAGTCCCAAGCAGGCCCGCACTGCCAGCACAGAGCGTGATGTGGGTCTTGAACTCACAAACCCTGAAATCGTGACCTGAGCTGAAATCAAGAATTAGATGCTTAACTGACTGAACCACGCAGGCGCCCCTGGACTTTTGCTTTTACCTTAGGCTAGACTTAGAAAGCATTCCTGACTATGATATCAGTGCCTTGTTTCTCTGACCTGGCTTTGGGTTATGGTCTAAATGAAATATTGTTGGTGATCTGGATGGGTTTATGGGATTGGTCAATGCCTTACTTTCCTAGGGCCACCATAACACATTACTACAGACTGGGTGGCTGAGAACATCAGTAATTTATTCTCTCATGGTCCTGGAGGTTATAAGTCCCAAACCAATGTGTCAGCAGGGCCATGCTCTGAAGACTCTAGGGGCTGACTGATTTTTTTCCTTGCTTCCTCTTAGTCTGCTGCTGTCTCCTGGCAGTCCTCAGGTGGCCATGGCTTGTAGTGCCACCATTCCAGTCTCTGCCCCTCTCTTCACATGGCTCCTTTTCTATTTCCTCTCCTCTTATAAAGGTACCAGTCATTGGGGCACCTGGGTGGCTCAGTCAGTTAAACATCCGACTCTTGATTTCGGCTCAGATGACAATCTCACTGTTCATGAGTTTGAGCCCCGCATCAGACTCTGCACTGTAAGTTGCAGACCCTACTCAGGATTCTCTCTCTCTCTGCTCCTCCTTGCTCACACACTAGGTCTCTCTTTCTCTTTCTTTCTCTCTCAAAATAAGTAAATAGATAAAAAAAAAAACTTTAAAAAATTCTATCTTATAAAAAATAAAGATACCAGTCATTGTATACAAGTCTCACTCTAAATCTAGGATGATTTTGTCTCAAGATCCTTAACTAATTACATCTGCAAAAACCCAATTTCCACATAAAGTCACATTCCCAGATACCGGGGATAAGGACTTCAACATATCTTTTTGGAGGACACAGTTCGAACCACTATGGCCCGTACTGAGGGAGGGGAAGAAGAGGAGGGGGAAATTATCAGTTTATGAAACAATTACCATACATACTATATAATTTCTGATGGCTTAAGATGTTAACATTTCCCACAGGAGAATGGCTAAAGGTTGCCCACTCAAAACAACATACCTGCTTTAAAACAAATCATCCTTTGATCCTATTAGGTTGCTTAACAGACAAGCAAATAGTTGAGAGAAACAGGTCTGGGTCCTGCGGAGCCCTACCTATGATACGTGAGCCCCATCTTTGCACCTGAATCTTTATTGAACCTCATGATCCAGACAACAGAGGGAGAATTCAGAAGTGGTCGAGAAAGGAGCCATTTCCCCAAAAGACACTGACTTTGTATGAGTTGAATTCCTAGTTTTTAGGAATTCAAAACTCATCTTGTCTACATAAGATTTTCCTTTCACTAAAAGTCTTGGTCTGCAATCATTTATGATTTGGCAGGGCTAATCTTACTGTCAGAGAAAAGGGCATCTCATGGTTTTAAGAGCTGAGCCAAAACCTCCACTTACCAAACCCGACTGTGGCCTTGAACCCAACTGTGCCCTTCTGCAGTCACAATGCAATATTATTACATCACAGTAAAGAGTTCTCAACTGTGGGTTCCACTAATGAGCATGAGAGCACCCTGTTGAAATTCAAAGGTGTCGGGAAGCCTGGGTGGCTCAGTTGGTTAAGCATCCAACTTCAGCTCAGGTCATGATCTCATGGTTTGTGGGTTCGAGCCCCGTGTTGGGCTCTGCACTGACAGCTCAGAGCCTGGAGCCTGCTTCGGATTCTGTGTCTCCCTATCTCTGCTCCTCCCCTGCCTCAAAAATAAATTAACATTAAAAAATTAGAAAAAAAAAAGAAATTCAAAAGTCTCAAATGCAGGGAGTGAAGAAGGCATTAAACAATTTTCAGACATCACTCCTTGAAACATTAGGTTAGCAGATAATATCTAAAATTTACTTGGCAGTGTTCTAAGGTATTAACCTCAGACCCCATCACTTTATTGGGGATAGGGAGCATAGGGAGGAGTTAAGAAAGAATTGGATCGGGGCGCCTGGGTGGCGCAGTCGGTTAAGCGTCCGACTTCAGCCAGGTCACGATCTCTCAGTCCGTGAGTTCGAGCCCCACGTCGGGCTCTGGGCTGATGGCTCAGAGCCTGGAGCCTGTTTCCGATTCTGTGTCTCCCTCTCTCTCTGCCCCTCCCCCGTTCATGCTCTGTCTCTCTCTGTCCCAAAAATAAATAAATGTTGAAAAAAAAAAAAAAGAAAGAATTGGATCAAAGGATACAACTTGATCAGATAGCATTTTTCATTAGGGACACCAGAACCTTTGAAGACATCAGAGTCAGAGCTGATAAGTTGCCATCTCTTACAATTAGATCCTAGGGTATCATTCTTTCCCATGTCTTTCTTCCTGATATTCACTAGCTAGCTCTAAATCTTGGCTCCCATCCTTTATTCCAACTCTAGTGTCTTTTTCTCTAAATCCTCGGTGACTCTCTCCCAAACAACAGGTAAATGACTGAAAAACAACAAAATTGTGTTGCAGTATAATCTGTGGACAATAAACTGCATACATTTAATAATTACAATTACTTGTGTTTGGGTATCCATAGACATCCAAGAAATATCACTACAGTTGAGACATGGAACATTTCTGTCACCCCTCTGCCCCCAAATTTCATTTCAACCCTTTAAAAATCCATTCTACTCATTACCTTTGTCACCAGGCAACCACTGGTCCAATTTCTATCATTATAAATTAGTTTGCATTTTCTCAATTTTATACAAATAAAAAATGAGGTACTCTTTTGTTTCTTTCAATTGACATAATAATTCTGGGATTCATCTATTTTGTTGCGTAAATCAGTAGTTCAATCTTTTCTATTGCTGAGCCATATTTCTCTGTATAGGCATATCAGTGTATCTATTTGATGGACATTTTGGACCCCCACCCCACCCCCCCTCCCACACAGTGTTTTGCTATCATGTAAAATGCTGCTATGAACATTTGTGTACAAGTTTTGGGTGAATATATGTTTCTCTTGGAGTAGAATGGCTGGATTTTAGAGTAGGTATATATTTAATTTTATAAGAAGTTGCTAAACATCTTTCCAAGTTGATTTTATCATTTTATATTCCCAATAAAACATCATGAAAATTCCAGTTGCTTCATATTCTACATGCTACATTTGATTTTTCTAGTCCTTTTAATTTTGGCTATTTCAGTGGATATGTAATGTGTATCTCATTATGATTTTAATTTTTGTTTTCCTAATGACTTAAGATGTTGAACGCTTTTCATATACCTTACCGGCTGTCATATGTTCTCTTCTGAAGTTTTTCTTCAAATCTTTTGGTCAATTATTAAGCAGGTTGCTTGTCTTGTTATTGACTTGTTACGTCTTTATGTGTTTTAAATCTACATATCAGAAATACGTTCTTCCATTTTGTGGCTTGCTTTTTGTTTTCATAGTGATGTCTTTCAAAGAGCAAACTTTTGTTTTTAATTTTGTTTTAATGTTTATTTACTTTTTAAAGAAAGAGAGAGAGAGACAAAGGTGTGAGCGGGGGAGGGGCAGAGAGAGGGAGACACAGAATCTGAAGCAGGCTCCAGGCTCTGAGCTGTCAGCACAGAGCCTGACACGGGGCTCAAAGTCACAGACCGTGAGATCATGACCTGTTTCGAAGTCGGATGTTTAACAGACTGAGCCACCCAGGCGCCCCAAAGAGCGAACGTTTTTAATTTGATAAAATAAAATTTTTGAATTTTTAAAATTTATGGTTTGTGCTTTCTGTGTTCTGTCTAAGAACATTTGCCTATCTCAGGGTACAAAGACTTCAAAGATTTTTATTCTGATGTGGTTTTTTTTAAGTTTTATAGTTAAGTTTTACCTTTAAGCCTGCTATCTATTTCAAATTAACTCTTTTATATAAACTGTGATGTAAGAGATGATGATCTTTTTTTTCATACAGGTATCTGTACCTCTTCACTGTCACGGTGTATCATCTATAAATATTTCTATATGTAACTATCTGCATCTGTAGTAAGCTAACCAGGAGTTCATATTTTAATGTACAGCTAATAGTATGTTTTTTTCCTTTTTTATGCAGAGAAGTACAAAAAAGAAAATAAGAGCTGGAGTACAATTTTCCTGCTTAGATAACCCTGTTGGTATTTTTATAAAATAAAATTAATAGGGGCACCTGGGTGACTCAGTTGGTCAAGTGTCTGACTCTTGATCTTGGCTTACTTAGATCATGATCTCAGCATCCGGAGATCGAGCCCTAATTCAGGCTCTGCATTGACAGCGGGGAGCCTGGCTTGGGATTCTCTTTCTCCCTCTCTCTCTCTCTGCCTCTTCTCTGCTCTCTCTTTCTCTCTTTCTCAAAACAAATAAATAAATAAATAAGCATTTAAAAACTAAATACAAGTAAAATAAAATTAATAGAGTGTCAAGCTAGAAAATGTAAAAAGGGACAAAAAAGGACAGAATGAAAAATAAATTTTTTTTTCTTTGCCCTCACCCCAACTCCCAGGTTTTCTCCAAAATGCAACTGATCGATGGTTTGTGAGGTATCTACAGTCAGGAGGGCATGGCATATACTTGCATCTCTCTCCCCTGTACATTTTCATCTTTACAGCAAAACGATCATATTACATATACTACACCACACTTTGCTTTCTTTACTTACATTATCAAATATTTCCATATCATTCCATGACAATTAAACTCATTTTTAATGACTTTACAGGGATTAATGGTATCACATCCTATAATTTGTTTAACCCTGTTGATGGATGCTGGTTGTATCCAGTTTTAGTCTTTTACAAACATTGCTAGAGTAAACACCCATTTGTATAAAGGCACAATCACACCACACATATCCCTACACAAAATTACACATTTATTTATTTATTTATTTATTTATTTATTATTTTGTAAGTGATCTCTACAGCCAACATGGGGCTTGAACTCATAGCCCCTAATATTAAGAGTCACATGCTTTTCTGACTGAGCCACCCAGGCATCCCAAATACACACATTTATATAAATTTTTTTCATGGATATCCAGGGAATTTCTTAGCGGCAAATTTTTTACTTGCGTGTGTGTGTGTATATAGTAAAATTACTAGTTTAAAAAAGCATGTGTGTCTTAGATTTTGATAGATACTAGCAAATTTTCTTATCATAAAGTTGTAGCAAGTTGTTGTCTCACCTACAATATGCGGGAGCCCATATTTCCCAGATCTTTGACAGTACGAGATAACCTCAAACTTCATTTTCCATATTTCTGCAAAATGAAACATGGTATCTTACTAATGTTTAATTTACATTTTCATTAACGAATGAGACAAGCATTTTCCGTATGCTAACTGGCTAGGTGAATTGCTTTCTGAAAATGGACTCTTTACATCCTTTTTCTACCAAGGTGTAAATCATGTCTCTGTTGGGCTGATTTGAATAAGCTATTTATAAATAGAAAAATATAGCCTTTGGTTGCTCAAAAATATGGCAATAGGTTTTTCCCTTGCTCTTTCGAGGTTGTTTGTGTTTTGGTACAGAGGTTTTTAATTTTCCTGTTATGTATCACTTTAGAAAAAAATTTACATAATCGTATAACCAAATGCCTTCCAAGGGGTATCTTCATTTTTTCCCTTAAAGTTATAGCTCGATAGGTAATGATCCTGCTCCCATTCAAAGATGGCTGATTCTTTTATCAGAGAAGAGGGAAGAGAGAGTGGCTCCAGCCAGGAGCCAGCTGCCCAGGTGGAGAGCTGAGCCCAGAGTGCCCCGTTACCTCTTCATGGTTGGATAGAGCGCTGTTTACTTCCTTCCCTTTCTTAATTAATTTCGGGCAGAGGAGGCCTGAAATACCCACCAAGAGAAAGAAAGGGTATTTTTGCTTTGTGTTCACATTTAAAACTTATTCTTTTAAAAAAAATGTTTAATGTTTATTTATTTTTTAGGGAGCGAGAGAGAGACAGAGCCTGAGTGGGGGAGGGGCAGAGAGAGAGAGGGAGACACAGAATCCCAGGCAGGCTCCTGGCTCTGAGCTGTCAGCACAGAGCCAGACAGTGGGGGGGCGGGGAGGGCTCGAACTCACTGACGGGGAGATCGTGACCTGAGCCAAAGTCAGACACTTAACCGACTGAGCCACCCAGGCTCATATTCTATGTATTTAAAATTGTTCTATGTATATCCTAAATACACATTAAGATTCTCAATTCTAAACTTTTAACACTTTTTATTTTGGGTGCATGTGTTCAAAACACAGGTCACATTCTGTATGATTTTTCTCCATTTAAAGCAGCTTCAGTTTGGGACATTTTTATTTAAATGACACTTTTACCTTTGCCATTTCAAGAGGTTTGGAGAAATTGCAGACGGCAGGTTTATCTTAGGAACTCTTTGGTAGAGAACAAGATTCCCAGTCTTTCTTTGCTCCCTCCTAGCCCCAATTGTGATGAAAGATGGCCAGAAATTTTTGAGAATGTAATACAACTTTCAAAACTAATGAAGTAAGATTTTTTTTTTTAACCAGGTGATTACATGAAGGGAAGATCATTGTTTCTCACGAGACAACAGAGAAATCCACTGAGTCCCAAGGTTGCTTCCCAGCTGGCCAACTCTTGGCCATGCATTTGCATGACAGGCATGTTGGGAACTCCTTAGGGTCCTGGCAGTGCTTCTAGTCTTTTTTTCACAAGCTGTCTTGCTGGCTTGAACTCCTGCATCATGAGGCTCCAACAGTTGTTTGGCCAGGCTCTCTACCCAGCTTGGAACCTTAGGAAAGGCTTTACACAAAAGTCCTCCTTAGCTAGAAGAGCCAATCTGCAATTACAATTTCTGGAGGTCTGCAAAATGTACAATTAGCTTAAGGCATGCAGTCAATTGAACCCTTCTGGAAAGAAATTTGTAGCTTCACGCTTCCTCTTACAAAGCCTCAAAGCTCAGTAGAATAGAAACTGTAGGCAATTTTTCATATGAGCTTTAGGGTGACTTGGAAATTGTGATATTTGTAGCCTCCATCAGGACTGACTCAAAGCATAATTTCCAAGTTAGCAAAATATTCCCTTGGATCCTTCCCATCTCCTCTTCTAACTTAACCCCTGTGGCTTTGCTGTCCCCAGGCTTGACAGCATTAAGTCCCTACCCAAATGTGTTGCTTTCCATGCTAAGTTTCATATGTTCCAAATCACCTCCCTTTTTCCCATCAGAATTTATTACCAAAGTCTCTCTTTTCTTTTCTTTTCTTTTCTTTTCTTTTCTTTTCTTTTCTTTTCTTTTTTTTAATTGAATTGTTGCTGATTTGGTATTGAAATCTTCCTCTTTCTCCTCTGGCTTTGCATTCCATTAGCTGTGGTTATTAGCTATGGAAGAGTAAAGAATGTATTTGTGACCTTAAGCATGTTGCGGAATTGGCTCCTTTTCAATGTCTGTGATGAGTCAGCAGAACAAGAGGGAGCAGTGCGCAGCGGGGTCTGCAGTGGCCACCCTGTGAAACTAGAAGAAACATGGCCTAGCACACCGGAAGGGCAGCTCCTTGAGAGCAGGGGTTTTCCATATCATTCACTGCTCTGTCCCTGGCACCCAGAATGAGGCTTGGCACGTGCAGGTGGCTCACAGATACTGATGAGTGAATGAATGATGGTTCTGTTCTTGCTTGCCTGTTTTGTAAACAGCCAGGCCTCCCTATTCCCCAACTTCACTCAACCCCTTGTCCTATTCTTCTCATCATGGAACCTGGAGAACTGCTGGGTCCCCTGGATGTTTTGTAAGTCTTTCCATGACAATGTAGCCTAGTAGTTCATAGGGCCCACCTCATGGATTTATTTTGAGGATGCTTACATTAATACATGTTCTGTGCTTAGAATGATGCCTGATCCACAGTAAATGTTAATTTTAAAAGTAGTACTAGCAGTAGTAATTCAGTGATTATCTTTTATTAAGACCCCCTTCTTCCAGAGCTGTAGGGTTACTTACCTTACTGTAAGGTTCACAGTAAAATCGAGAGAAAATACAGAGATCTCCCATATGCTCCTAACCCCAACACACGCACAATCTCTCCCATTACCAACAGCCCCCCACACCGGAACGTACATTTGTTACAACTGATAAACCTACACTGTCACATCATCATCACCTAAAGTCTATACTTTACCTTATGGTTCGCTCTTGGTGTTCCTAACTATTATTTTTAACAAGCCTATTGATGAATTATTGCTCTAGTACTTGTAATACCAAATGGAAAAAATGTATTTGTGAACAACCGATGGATCTCCAAATTAGGGAAAATGAGAAATAGGTAAGTTGTGGTTACCTGTTGCATTGTAACAAATCTCCCCAAAATGCAGTGGCTTCAAATAACAATCATTTATTTTCTCACACAGTCTCTGTGGGTTAGGGTTAGGGTTTGGTTAGTTGGTTCTGGCTCAGAGTCTTACAGAGGCTGCAGTTAGGTATCAGCTAGTGTTAAACTGGGGCTCTTGGCCAGAACATCCGTCCACTTGTGGCCTTAGCCTGGACACGTGGCGGCTGAGTTCCAAAGGCAGCCTTAAGAGAGAGAGAGGAGAGAGAAGGAGAGAGAGGAGAGAGAGAGACAGAGAGACAGAGAGAGACAGAACACGTGTTGCCTTTTATGACTTAACCTTTGAAGTCATGCAACACCATTTCTGTCACATTTAATTGGTCAAAGAATTTACAAAGATTCTCCTTAATTTCAAGAGGAGGAAACAAAGAACCCACATCTTGATGCAGGAATGCTAACATTTCATCGTAAGAAAAGCCTGCAGAATGGGATATAAACATATACCGCCGTAACCACTTTCGGACAATACAATCTGCCAGGAGCGGTGACCCCAGTTGCAGCACACAGGCATGTGCACGAGAACCCGCAAGTCCTGATATAGTGAGGTTGGGCCTCACCAGGGCCCATCGTCAATTAGCCAAGGGTTATGGGGGTCCTTCTGAACTGTTTGCCCATCGGGATGAGAACTGCTGTGTGCCACAGCTCACAAAGCACGCATTGAATTGCCGTCTGACACCCATTTGAAGGGTGTTTAAAGAGAAAGAAACCTAGGAGTCAAAATTGAAAGTGCAAATTGCAAATGCTTCCCTTCTAGAGTGATAGGGCTATAAATACCGAGGCTGTTTCTGTTAAACAACAAATGGAAATGCTCCAGAATCAATGAGAGGTGTTAGCAGCAGGGAGAAACAGCATCTTAAATCCTTTCGCTAACAATTAAATCAGACACATTTGACACTTTATCTGAGACACTCCTGGCAGTACTTTATTCTCCATGGCATGATTTGGAAACGCACAGCAGGAGACAAGCAGATTTTGGAGTATTATCGGTTTGGCTTTCTCAGCACTCTTCCCAAACATAATTCAATATATTTTATTTAAGCCAGTGTCATGTTTTTTTGAAAAAAAAGGCAATTGGTGAAAATGAATGGGTTTCCAAAAACGTACGCCATGGCCTCAAGATGCCACAGGACTGACCTGCTCAATAACAGTTGAATGTTAACACGACCAGAAAAAGAGTGATTTATCTGTAAGACCCCAAGGACACTCAGTTACAGTCCCTATGAATCATGAGAAATTTGTCTGGGAGAGCATGAGGCCCTGGAGATTACTCACCTCACCATATGTCATGCTTCTTCAATTAAAAAAAAAAAAATTGTCCTGTGATCATTGTAACTGGGCTGTTTGTATAAGGTAGCTAAGCTGTTAAACAAATGATAAAATGGAAACAACATAACTTCAGAATTTTAAGAATCTCATTGCTTGAAAGTGTCCCAAATGCCTTAAGCCTGCCAGAATAGAAGTCCTAGATTGAGACCCTTAGAGCGTTGCTCTGCCATAACTGGATGGTGAGGGGTTTTGGTTATTGGAGGTATTGACACCAAGAGCGGCCGCTGTTCAGAGCTTACAGGAGGCACCACAGCCAGTTCCTGAGCAGAGCAGCTGGCGGTGGGGCAGCCAGTCTGGTGGACGCCGTGTGGTAGCCTAGAGTGCAGCCTGTGACATCAGATGGAGCAGTGTCTGAATCCTGACTTATTCACCCGTTAGCAATAGTCTGGGAGACAGGAGGAAAATTGTCGACCCTAAGACTTATCTCTTAGTCTTTGGGCACTATGCAGCTCTCAGAACAGAAACTCCTTACCTCCCAGTTTCAACCCTTAGAGTAAAAGCCAACTTTGTGCTTCTGTAACCCCCAGGATTCCTGGTTTTTTCTTTTGTTTTGGATGCCTGTAGCTTAATACCTTCATGATGGCTCAGAAAGTTTCTTGTTTTGTTTTGTTTTCAAACTATCCAGAAATTTAGTTGACTTTATCAGGAAACATATCAAATGTACTCTAAATAAACAGAATAGAAGTCCACTGTATAAAGTACAATCCATCATGACGTAAGTATTCAGACACCTTGAAGAATGCAGTCCCTGAGATGGAATCTAGCTATTACTGACTCACGAAGCACCTGCTGCTTATTCCACAGCTGTCCCGTGCCCTTTGTGTTATTGACCTCCTTATTTGGCATTCTTCTACAAGACTTGAAAAGGATGAGATTATTTTCATACGTCATTGCCTAGACAGGGAGCAGGGGATCATCTATATACACATGGTGGGAGGTGCCTGGAAAAAGACTAGAAAACAATTCTCTAATCACATGATCCTTGAGTGACTCAGAATAGGCCATAAAATGTAACAGAATGGGGAAAACCAAGATGCAACAGTTTAGGAACATTGCCTCTCTTCTCATTGTCCTGAACAACGCTTTCTCCTTGGGCCATCTGACTTTTCCATGTGTTAAGCATGACAGTCACACATATTGGTAAGATTGCCTTGCTCCGCCCTTACTTCTTTGTGTCAATGCTAATTCTACAGCTAGGCTTTCTCATGGAAAACTTCTGAACACTTAACTGTTTTTTTCAAATACCTCATCAGCCCTTCATCTAGATGGCCTTCTTTATTTCCTGGCAATTTATTGTGCTACAATGATCTCTTGTATCAATCAGAATTTATTGAGTGTAGTGTCTAAGAACATAGATTGGGCTTCAGATTCATGTTGAAATCCACATAGTGTTATTTAAGAACTGGGTGGCTTCGGGCAAAGGGTAAAACATACTTTCCTTATACATTAAATGGAAATAATTACTGTATAGCTCCTCAGATTTTGAGGATGATAATAAGGATACCTCTATTAAAAAAATAAGGAAATCTATATAAAATGTTTAGCTCACGGACTAATACATAACAGGTATTTGGTAAATGAAAATACTTATGTTATAAATCAGTTTTCTTTTTCTGATATTGTGAGAGCAGTGCATAAAATGTTTGCCAATGACTTTCCCTTAATTATCTGTTACTGGACTTGAGTTAAGAGGAATAATTGTGTTTTCCATGAAATTTAGAGCAGTGTTTTGGAAACTAGGTGATACCAGGTCCAGAGGGACAGAGATTTCATCTGTCTTATTCTCCTCTGCAACACTGATCCTGCTGCACTGTCTGGCATAGGGTAAACACTCAATAAGTACATCTGTTGAAAGAATGAATAAACGAATAAATTATAGAAGGTCAAAAATATGAATGGACTGTGACAGTATACATAAGATAATAGAAACTCAGGAATGGTTTTACCACAGGTGACCAAACAAACTCTGTTCCAAAAATAAATTCACCCTTTTGGAGAATTTTGTACAACAGAGCATTAATTTAGTCTAATGCTTTTTATACTTTAAAGTACTAAATGTACACAATGTGTACCATGTTAAGATAGAGAAAGTGTTTTCTTCTGGTAATCAATATTCACTCACTTCCTTTGGAATCATGCTTTGTAATGTTCTTTCTTGAGAAAATTCTAAGTGTGTGGTTTTGGTTTTGACCTACATAGTAGGAAACATCTCTGATATCCTAAAATGCACAAATGATTGTGAACAGAAGCTTTTCACTGTTCTGATAATATGGGATGTCAGTTCCAGACGGAGACAGCTAAGATACATTTTGCAATTTGATTTCTAGTTATATTTCTAAATTTTGTTTTCTGCCTTGTAGAAGTGAGTATTCCAGGACTAAAAATTATCATTTTCTATGATGAATTAGGTTCATTATCTATATTAGTAAATTTTTTAAATCACAAAATCTATCTGACATAGTTTAAATTTTAAAAGCTAGTGGAGGAAACATCATGGCATGAGTCAGTTGTAGTTATATCGGCAATTGTTCTATGGGGAACAGTCTTATATAAGCAAAAAGGAGCCATAAAACGATATAATAGGTCATAGATGCATCTCATTTCCTCCCATGTGGGGAACCACCAAAGGAAGTCTTTAATACAATGGAAAATAGCACTTTTTTTTTCAATGCATGAAAACAGTAAATAATGGGGTTTGAACATTAGAATGAATACTGGAAAATCCTAATTCACTTTTTCTATGTTCCAACCATGAAGTGCTGAAGAATTCAAGGCGTATCTCAGAAAGATTTTATTATTATTATTATTGTTGTTGTTGTTTTATTTTAGAGAAAGAGAGAAAACAGGAGCAGGGGAGAGGGACGGAGGTAGACGGAGAATCTTAAGCAGAGTTCATGCTCAGCTCAGAGCCCAAAGCAGGGCTCGATCCCATGACCCTGGGATCATGACCTGAGCTGAAATCTAGTTGGATGCTCAATCGACTGAGCTATGCAGGAGGCCCCCAGAGAGCTTTTAAATGTTGTGGAGATAAGACTTTAATGCATTTTGTGCCCCCATACATAACCTAGCACATGATTTGTAAAAATACTTGTGCACTAAATATCCATGCATATCTAGAATCTTAGTTCTAAATCAAGATAGCAAAGACATGGCCACATATTTCCTTCAAGTTCAATTAATAGAAGGAATAAGACCAGCTCAGGTGGTCCATGATGGGGTTTGGGGTGATGGTGGGGTTCAGAGCTGATAGCCAAGAGAGAATTCTTAAAGACATCTTTTGTGCAAAAAGGTGATTTTATTAAAGCATGGGGACAGGACCATAGGCAGAAAGAGCTGCACTGGGGTTATGAAGAGTGACTGATTATATACCTTCAGGTTGGGAGGGGTTAGGGATAGCATAAGTCTTTAAGGAATTTTTGAAGCAAGGTTTCCAGGACCTTGAGGGGCTAGCTGTTGTTAGTAAAACATCATTTACTATTGTTTAGTAAAACCTCAGTCATGAGACCCTTCAGATGTATATCAGGGGCCATATGGTTGGACTATAATTCCCAACATATACTTGGAGGTTAAAGATAAAGGAGGTTTGGAAAGGAATTTTTATGTGTTTAAGGACACTCATAGGATCCTGAGGGGTCAGGATAATAATAAACCAAGATTCACTTTTGCCCTAGGAAAATGTCATCATCGAGGCAGCTGAGTTCCTAGAGGAAGGTCACTCTGCCTGTTTCAAGAACTCATCGGTGGGCTGTAGGCAGTAAGGAAACTTAATTTTGCATTTGCCTTTGTTTCCCATATCACAATGGCAAGCGCTTAAACCCCTTTACATCTTGATGAGGGTGATATTAGGGCTCCAGGAAACAGAGTCTATAGGTTTCTGGAGATTAGGCTATGGATAAAATTGCTTTTTTCTTGCAGTTTATGAAGTTATCCATAAATGGAAGAAGATTCCTGTCAGTTTAACCATTTGCTTTCTGTCCTTTCCTTTGTTCTTAGGCAACCAGGAATGCCTGAGGAATATCACACATATCCCACCTGGTGTGTGTGTCAGGGGGTGGAGGTGGGGGGGGGTGCTGTTAGTCTGTACTTTGCCCTCAGCTTGTCTTATGCTCCCTCATCACATTCACCCTTGCTTTTCAGTAGAAATTGAAGTGATGACACAAGCTTTTATAATTTGCTTCTTCTTGCCTTCTTGTAAAACGTGAAGTAGGTCCATGAGAATGAAGGTTAGAGGTAAAACTGGTAAGCGGTTATTTGTTTTAACCATTTTCAGGTAACACTAACATTTACTAAGTGTCTACCTCTTTAACAAATTTTGCTTCAAGTGATTTATAGAATCTACTCATTTAATGTTGAGAGAACTTCATTATCATTAGAAAGATTTCCTCATTATTCTCATTTTACAGACCTGGAGGCTAAGGCATAGACAGGTGCTTGGTTTGCCCACAGCCACGCAGGAAGAGATCAAGCCTGGATTCAACCCCCAGCAGCCTGGCTCCTTTGCTCAGCTCTTCCTATTCTGTACTGGCTTCCGTGTGGCTGCTAAATGACTTGTTCATCTTTCTCCCCTGACTAGGTTGAATCTGGCTCTTTTCACTATTTTCAGTTTAGCCCTATCTCTCGGAATCCAGTAGTTATTCAGAACGTAGATTCTGACTTACCTCTTTATCACAGTGTGGCATGTGCAAGCCTTCATCTACTCTAGGCACTGAGTATATACATTATTTTGCCCTTGTTCTCTAGAAGAATCTGGACTGGCTTTTTAAAGTGTGCACACAATATGCACAAAGTGTGCACAAAGTGTGGCAGCCACGTTCACAACATGGGTCCTTACAGCCCTTGTATCTTTTCCTGTTGAATTCGTGCCCTCCAGTCTTTCTGTATTTTCTATCAGTGGTTTTTGGGTTGTTCCCTGGTGTCTTGACTAGCACTTGTGCCTACTAAATCAAGCTCTCTTTTGACAGATAATTTGTATAATTTATTGGGATGTGGGAGTCTTGAAATGTTTTTGTATCTCCAGTGACTTGGTGTAAACCGGATGGTGATGGGCCAGAAAATCATTCTCCCAGCCCTGCAGAAATCGCTGCGTGACTCACACGATGATTAAGTTGGAGGCAGCTTAAATGTTGTGTTGGACCTCTCATGCAGTTTGCTGTCAACCCATTCTGGAATAATTATAAGAACCTGCAGATCTGAAGTGTACTCTGTTCTGTGGGTGGCAGATCTGTTTCTAAACATATTTCTTCCTGGAGCAAGTTCCTAGCAGGGTTTATATCTCTTAACTACTCTTTATAGTAAACACCATCCCATAATGGTCGCATTTGCATGTCAGTAGTAAAAGTTGTATGTGTGTGTGGGACTGAGTAAACCCCAAAGTACAAATCTACTTTTATTTTTGTTTTTATTTTATCCTTCAAGATTCACTGGATGGATTCACTTCAAGATTCGGTGATGCAGAGTAATATATAATCAAAGTATCAACATACTAGATAATGATTTTGTTAATTTCAAGGGAAATTCCTGGCTATCTGATTCATTCTTATGGTAATGTAAAAATGTTTAATTAACTGTAGAGTTATCTGTTGCAATTCCTGACGTTACAACTCCAAGTCCAGAAAAAAGGTGTGGATTTGGGAGGTATACGTGTAGACATATGCCAGTGATTAGTAACTGGTATGCATTAAGTTAACAAAGTCAACATGGTAACTTACCATATCCTTTAGGTCTTAAAATGCTTAATTTGAATGTTTCTCTCTGATGATTTTTTTCTAAAATTGTGGAAGGCATAGATGCCATGATGTTTAGCCTTTATGGTATCTATCCACTTCACAATCTCACACTCCAGCAGTTGTTTTGTGGTTTCTGAAAGGTTTTGAACGATAATAAAATCTAGGCTGATCATGGTTTTTTAAAAAAATGATCCTCATGTATATTTTCTCTGCTGCCAGAACTTCAGAGATGTTACATGAAGTGAAAGCCCTATAGGGCTTCTGGTTACCATCAGGCCTTTGGAATTTCAATAGAAACCAGGAACAGTCTGTGTAAAAGCTTCTTAATATTTTATGAACATGTCCAACTTCCTACAGTTTGTTTTTTCAGAAGGTGTGTTTATTATTTCCTCTCTGATTTTCCTCAGAATGCAGCAGTAAATTCTGAAAATGAGAAGGATCCATAATATTTATCCCAGGTCTCTCTTCTAAGTTCCAGATGCACAAATACAGCTGCCTGTGTGATGTGTCCACTTGGGTGACTCAGAAATCTCAGTGCTTCTAGGCCAGAATGGGTCTCTTGATTCCTCTCCCAACCCCCAATGAAACCTTTCCTATTCTAGGCCTTCCCACTTGAGAAAAGGATGCTGATATCCACACAACCGCCAAGCCAGAAACCTTACCTAAGTATTTTTCTTTGAGTATAGTCTACAGAGTGTAAAGTGCATAAAATGCACGCATCTGAAGCATACATTTCAAGAGATTTCTACTTATGAAGACACTTGTGATCGTTGTCAAATTGCCAGAAGGTTCCCTGGTGACCCTCTGAGAGTCATTGATTCCTCCTTTTTCAAGTCTAAACCTTCACCAAGCCCTGACTATTCTTTCTCCATCATTTATCTTGAGCTTTTTCACTTTTCTCCATCTCCACTGTTCTCTCCATGATCATCAATCTCCCTCAATCTTGTCTCCCCAGTTCCAGTTTTGCCAATTCTTTATCTTTACTGAGTGATCTTTAAAAAGCCATAAGCCTGAACATCACATTCCCCTTCTTCATTAATTTCCCTTTACACTTAGAATCAAGTGGATACTTATTATTGAAGCTTAAAGTGAATGCCCTTAAAAAGTAGCCCCTTGAAACCCCCAGCCTGTGCCTCTCTATATTCATCTTTGTCCCTCACAACTCATGGAAAATACCCTGAGGGCCTTGTGCACATACAGAAAATTGGTGTGAATGCTTTCCTTCTTTCCTCTCTTTCTACCCTACTCATACCCATGCCCACACCCACACCCACACCTGTCTCTTCTCTTCACATGACCAATTCCTCCTCATGCTTCTTTCTTAGATTGTGGACAACCTGTCCATAAAGCATTTTCCTTCCCTCAATCTAAAGGATGGCTCCCATTTAGTCTCAGAGAATCGTGCCTTTTTCCTTTATAACAGTTTGCAATGTATGTATTTAAGAGTTGCTTCTGGTTGTGTATGTATTACCTAACTTCCCTGCTAACTGAAACTCCATTAGGGAAGGATCAAGAGTGTTATTTTATTCCCTCTTCCCTAACAGTTAACAATGCACCTGGCATATGAGAAGTATTTAGTAAGTAATCGTTGAATGAATGAATAAGTCAGTGAATGTGTACTTGTCTCTGAGAACAATGCAGAAGGGAAGAATTGAGAGGAAACAGAGGCAGGTGTGGGCAGTCCCTCTGAGAAGGAAAACCTAAGAAAGGATTATTTTTTCCTCAATTGAATGAGTTTCAGAAACAGTTCCTGGAAAGTTCCTCTTTTCCTGAGCTGAGTATCACTCTGAGAAAAGTATGGCTTCCTTGGATATCCCTGGAGAAGAATTCAACTGGCAAAAGTCAGTTTCTCTCCTGATTGACTCGTCTGTCCTTTGACCCCCACAGCCCATCTTATCCCATTGGGTCTGGTACCAACTGGAGGAAGATTTTTGCAGACATCCCGCTAGTTCGTTTCTGTAATTTCTATAGAATTAGTAGATGATCCAATCCTGGAACAAATTGGTAAGCTAAGGACAAGGGGTAGGATGGGGTGGGGAGATTAAAAGAGAGACAGTAGGAAAATCGTTTTGGAAAAGAGTATGCGGTTGGATTCTATGAGTAGTGATTTTGAATTTTGTTTTCTTCTTTTGCATTGAAATTCACTTCTTCTGATAGTCCCAAGCCTTAACACAACTTTGTGAATACTTAACCTGGTGTCTGTGTACTGAGTCACTGTTTAGTGCCTAGCTCTATAAGGCAGAAGGGCAGCAACCCAGAGCATGGTTGTGATGTAGAAAAAGGTATTTGGCAAAGATGTTCAGAGCAGCAGATCAGAGCCGGAGCTGACAAATAACTAGAGGATGAATTTTCCCAACATGTCACCATTCCTTAGGAGATGCAGAAATACTAGGGGGAGAGAGTTGATATCCCACGCTGTACAGGACAGGGCACATTCCACATCAGCTGGTGTTAAATAGATGAGTGAGCCCTGAAGCCTAGAGATTGTGGGACATTTGGGTTACTCTCTGTGGGTCACATGATTTAAAATTCTCTCACGTAGACCTTCCTACCTCAAAGCAGACCACAACTCAGAAAAAAAAAAAATCAATTGTATTTTGGCCTGAAAGCTTCTTGTTTAAAAAAAAGGTAAAAAATCTGGCTGAATCAACTGGACCGTCAATCAGGTACATTTTGGACTGAATTAACTCTATTTTCTTTCCTCAAAATGCTTAATCTGATCTTTCAACTGAAGAAATGTGAAATTTGGGGGCACCTGGGTGGCTCAGTCAGTAAAACCTCCGACTCTTGGTTTTGGCTCAGGTCATGGTCTCACGGTTTGTGGGTTTGAGCCCCACATGGGACTCTGTGCTAACAGTGCGGAGCCTGCTTGGGATTCTCTCTCTCCCTTTCTATCTGCTCCTCCCCCGCTCATGTGCATGTTCTCTCTCTAAATAAATAAATGAATAAACTTAAAAAAAAATAAAGAAATGGGAAATTTAGTGGACATGCAGGGGGACAGGACAGGGAGAGGTCATTTTGGCCCCAGTGCTCTGTCAGAGTGTATGAAGGTGACAGGGTTGGGGCTTTTAGGAATCAGAGAATGTTACAGAAAGAAGGTTTAAGCTATGAAGTGGTGAAAGAAGACAGAGAATGAGAGGTCAGATACTGCCAAGAAAATGCTGCTGACTTTGTAATTTTGTTCTTCCTATATTCAATCATCTTTGAATGAGTCAGTGATGTAATTGGATGCAGTTATTAAAATAGGCCAAATAAAACCAGCCCCACCACATTTGAATAGTTTGGAAGGTCAGGAGCAAAAGAGAGATTTATAATCTGTGACCTGACTCCCCACACCACTGGTATAGCCTGCTCTACAGGTTTGACTTGAGTTCTGAGTAATAAGGATGGGGTATTTTGCTGGTTTTGTTGGATAATGAACCGAAATCATCTGTCTATTTCACAGAATATTTCTTTCCAATCAGAGACGCCTATGTGCGTTGTTTTTGGTTAGAATACAAGCTCAGTGGAAACAGGACTTCCCTCTATATTCACGGGTTAGGACAGTGGCCTCGCTATATGCCAGGCCCTGTGCATTTTTCTTCCCCCTCACTACAATCCCTTATTTCACAGATGAAGACAGATGCCCCGAGAAATTGGAAGCTGCCCTAACCTACCCAAGTCCTCATACTAGTGAGGGGTTGGGCCAGAAATTCAATAGGTCAGAAAGAGTCCAAAGTGCATGAGCTTACTCACTAGGCATTACCGCTGCTGCAAATCAGTAGTACGCATCACTATTATTATTTGCCAAGGGTTACATAGTAAAACCATTGAGAGAACAAGAGGGCCTTTAGTGTTAGAAATATTAATTAAGCGGATTGTAGTTCATCTGCAGCCACACACGATCAATCTCAATTTTAATATCCGATTGTAGCGAGATGTGGAACGGTGACCCAAGCCTCGAGTCAGCACGCTGATTCTAGCCCTGGCTCCTGCTGTGAGTCCTCAGACAGATTATTTAAGATCCCTGGGCATAAGTCTACACCTCATCTGTGACATAAAAGAATTAGATGATTTTATCAATAATACCAGCTTTACCAGCTCTAACATTCCAAGAGTCTACAAGTCTGACGAGAAGAGGAATCACTGGACCTTCTTGGCATGTGGAATTAATTTGCAACATGTACTGTGGCAAACTCTGATGTAGCCTGATCCATGATGTAGTCCACAACTAATGGAGGTCTTGTAAATGGACTTGGGCCAAAGGAAAAGAAAAATGTGCCAGCTGGCCACTTGGCAGCAGAAAAGACCTTGCAAAAAAGGTGGGCAAGAAAACGTATTATCTACCTCTACTCTAGCACCTTTTCCTCTGATGTCCTTTCTCTCACAGATTGTCTCGAGGGGCAAGCCTCAGGGTGTCTAGATGGAGTCTGCATCCTGGCTGGTCACAATGTTCCCAGTGACCAATCTTCTATCAGCAATTCCCATAGCTAGGAAAGTTTGCCAAGAAGTATGAAGTGCATTTTGTCTGTGTATATGTTTATTGTTTGTAAATACCTTTATAAATTCCAAGATACGGGACCTGATTCTCTCCTAGCTGGGTTGCCCGATAATATGCAGGATGTCAAATAAAATTTGAATTTAAAATAAACTAGTAATAATTTGAATGTCCCCCAAAGTCCATGGAACATACTTAGAACATAATAGATTGTTCTTTATCTGAAATTCAAGTTTAACTGGCGTCCTGGACTTTTGTTTTCTAAATGTGGCAACCATACTCATAGAAGTAAGAATATTTTATTTAGCTTTTTGGGTGGGATTTAGGTCAAAGGCAGTATTAACTGGAACACCAACTATTTGGATTTGTATTTACTACTTTACCCATTTCAATGCTCTGGTGTGAAACATCTGCTATGCTATCAATGTGTTTTCAGTGGGTCCATTTGTGTTTAAATTTCTCAGGTTATAAGTCTCTCCTTTCCAAAGAAAAAAAAAACCACCCTCTATACATACACACAACATGAAAGTCATTCATGAAATCAAAGAGATCCTAACCATTGATAGAAGAACTTCTAAAGGATATAGCATATTTTGGCCCACATCTGTGACTGTGCTGTTTGAACTAATTGGGAAATATTGTATGCTGGCAGGCTTTAATTGAGAAATATGTTTCTCCTTAAGGGTGATTTGTCTAACTGGCTGTAGAAATGCTTTTTCTCTGCCTCAGAAAGCTTTTTTTCCCCCATTTGCTAATGGCCCAGATTCTCTACCTTTTTCCCACCCAGAAGCTGATGTTACACTGAGTTCACAGAACTCAGGAATTCTGTGATTAAGCCAGACAAGGTTTCAGGCCTGAATTCAACTTGAACAAGGAATTTCACCTTTCTGGGCTGCAGTTACCTCTTCTAGAAAATGTGTTGGAAGAGATCATCTCTGAGGTTGCCCAGTCAATCATTTACTAATCCAAAACAGGGTCAGTTCTGGAGAATAAGAAGACAGTAAATCAAGAAAATAAAAAAAAAATGGGGTGTCAGTTATGGTTTCATTTCAAGACCCCTTCTTTCCCAGGTCCTTTGGCCATGGTGGGACTAAGTTGCCCAAAGAATTTTTATATGTGTTTCCTCATTCAAAGATAAACACTTTCTGGATTCCAAAGAAGGTAACATTTGCCATGAAAACATAAAACTTAGCAATGATGTTATATCCAAAGAGATATTTTGTCTATGTGGTCCCAGTACCTGGAATTTGAATGCATCTTAATGTTTCAGTAAAATGTTCAGCCTGATGCTTGACAAAGGAAAGGTGAACAAATCCATGACGTCATGCAAATGAGCAGAGAAGCGAGTTCAGGTAACACTATTAAATATGGAGAGTCAAACAATTGGTTCGGTCAGGAAGCCAAATGAGTCACACTGACTCATATTTTCAATCATTGCAAAGACAATAAGTATGGAAGGACTGTGTGGGATCTGCTCTCAGCCTCGGTTCATTTCTAGTCTTATAACCTTCATTACCCTTCATGCTGTAGATAAGACAATGATGTCATAACAGGATGTGGTAGAAAAACAGATAAAAATAAGCACTGATGTCCTTCCTCCATTTAATAGTCGAGCCTCAAAGCAAAGAGATGTGAGTCCCATTACTTCCTTTCAAAGGGTGAAATCAAGGTTGTGTCATTGTATTTTCCATACATTTTTGCTGGTGAGAAAATGGTTTTGGTTTCAAACTCAAAGGCCTATGTTTAATGTCATTGCAAAATAAAAGGCATATGACAGCTGCTAGACATAAAGATTCTATGGGACAGCTGGGTGGCTCAGTCAGTTAGGTGTCCGACTTCACCTCAGGTCATGATTTCAGGTCATGTTCTCACGGTTCTTGAGTTTGTGCCCTGCACTGGGCCTTCTGCTGTCAGCACAGAACCCACCTCAGATTCTCTGTCCCCCCCTCTCTCTGCCCCTTCCCTGCTTGCATGCTCTCTCTGTCTCTCAAAAATAAATAAACATTTTAAAAAAGATTCTAGGGGTACCTGGGTGGCTCAGTCCGTTAAGGGTCTAACTTTGGCTCAGGTCATGATCTTGCGGTTCACAGGTACAAGCCCCGAGTTGGACTCTGTGTTGACAGCTCAGAGCCTGGAGCCTGTTTCAGATTCTGTGTCTCCCTCTCTCCCTGCCCCTCCCCTGTCTCTGTCTCTGTCTCATCTCTCTCTCAAAAATAAATAAAACATTAAAAAATGTTTAAAGAGATTCTATATTGCTTTATCTAGAGCAATGATTTGTAGCTCATTTTCATCTAAAAACAGATTCGTTTATTTGTTCGGTTTTTTAAAAGTGCATCTCCACTTACACCATTGTTTTGTAGAAATTCAACGATATTTAAAATGTAAACTGTGAGCACAATAACAGTTCTTCCATCTCTCATAGTCTCATGAGAAGTGAGTGAAGTCTCTCATAGTCCTTTTTATGTTTTTAAAGTGCATGGAATGGATTTGAGTCCACCCTCTGATGAGGAAGAGGGGAGGGCACTTCTTGGAGGGGACACTCAGTGGACAGGGTTGCCATGGGGAAGGTGGGGAGCTCTGAGAGGCCCAAGGTCATCCCTGCTAGGCCCTGCTGGGCCTTTGAAGTCTCTTCAATTGAATTCACCTACCTTTTTGCTTCCTCGCTCTTACTTCTCCTTCACTGAAAATAATGGACAAGTGATTTAAAGGAGGGGGTGAGAGCCTCTCTGAACCATTCCAAGTAGAACTTATCAATTACTGAGTGAGTGGTTTGTTGTTAGAATTGTTTCATTTTTAGTTATTGTATGTTGTGGTTTTCTTCCTTTGGAAAGGCAAGTTTAAAAAAGGGTGGGGGAAATGGATGATTTCCAAATAAGTGTGCTCCTATGGGCTATTTCTGTCATTAATGCTCTAAAGGTCTAATGCGGTCTTTAAAATCTCAGTAAAAAAATAACTCTCTGCTATCTAATTTTTTAGTTTATACTGAATTTTTGTCTTTCTTTTAAAGATAACCCCTCTTCATTTTAACTTACTCAACTTAAGGAAAAGTAAAAGAAAACAATAGCATTGTATTCTAAGTTTTGGGTCTTTTTTGGGTCCTGATTGCAGGATTCAGTCCTTCATGAAGAAGCACTATTTTCTCACTGTCACCAATTAGTTTTGTTTAACAGAGGAAGTTGGAAACACTCAATATGAACACAGTTCTTCTTCTAAGGGTTAGATAGTTCATAAATTCTTAGAGAAACAATGACCATTTCAAAATATTTTTATTTGAACATTTACAATTTCACATCGTATTGAACTTTTTAAGTATAAGCCTATATATTTTTTATTGACTAAGCCAGTTATGGATATATACTTGTAAAACCCAAAAAAAGTCAGTGTGAACCTAATAGAAGAAAAATTATAGCACTAAACTTTGTCTTCATTGTATTTTCATTCAGTATTACTGAGTACCAATATTTGATAGTAGAATTTTGAGGTTATACCTAAGGAGAACAATGTAATGTTTTGATAAAGAGAGCTACTGAAATAAGTGGAAACTAAATATTTTTAAATGGCAATGCTATTATTTGAAAACAAAAAGATAATCAACCCAGCAAGAGATTTATAGGTACAAATTTATTTCTGTCTTACACACAGATTTATTCTTCTGATAGATAGGGATAATCACTAAAAAACCTAAGAGGGGAGTAATTATGTTAGTTCTATACCAGCAAGATGAAATGGAAAGCTGAAATAGTTATCAATTTGAATCAAGCCACCCTATCTTCTACTTCCAAAAATAAAAACAAAAGCAAAAATAAGCACACAGACACCAAAATTTAGATCTCAATCATCAAACATTCCAGCCGGATGTCAGACATTTTAGAGAACTTAGTTCTTCTTTTTGCTTTCATAGGAAAGTAAATGGCCTTGGAAACAAAATTAAATGCTTTATTTCTTGTAAAAGCATTCTTGTTAAGACCAGAAGAAAGCTAGTAGCTACAATTCAACAACATACAAGTATTTCCTGTCACTTCTAGATCATATTTATATGTATGTTCATTTGCTTTCCTGTGATAAAGTCCAGTGAAAAAATGTGAGACTGACAGGAAAGGCTGATGGAACACTAGGCTTCCATCTTCAGATTGTTTTATATACATTTTCCCTTGGTAATTGCTTGAAAATATGCTTCCGCAATTTACATTGAAGATCTATTAACGGAATATGGACTGCTATCATCGTCCTGTATTGCTACATTTGTTCTTTGCAAATCCAACCCTGACTTCTCTATCTCATGTTCTTCAAAACAAAAAGAGGTAAGAAGGGATCATTTTGTCTCTTTTAACATTGGCCTGAATGAATCTTCTGAAAAATAATCAGTGAACTGCAAATTCAGTTTGGAGGGTCATGATTCCCAACATAGGGACATCTTCTGAAACACTCATTGCCTGTATTTTATGGCCTGATGGTCTTTGTCTTTCATTCTAATAATTCTAGTAACTCACATAATGAAGACATAGGCCCTTCTCTTATCTTGTTAATTTCCAGGCCTTAGAAGTCAGCCATACTGATATTAGTAAGTGCTGGCTTTGAATGCAGTTTGATCTTGCCCTAGCCTCAAGCTGTGAGCAGCATGTGAAACATCCTAGACATACCAGTTCTTGTCTCTCTGGAAACCTGGTGTGTAACACAATTCATGCCTCAAGTCTCTTCTCATGTACCCCAACTTTACACTTGTCCCATCTTTTACAAAAAACTGATAAGTTTCAACCAAGATTATACCCCCTCTGGAACTAAAATTGGCTTGTTCTTACAAATTCCCTATTTTTATTTGTCCAGATATTAGCATCCTCTGTGTTTATTATGCTCCACTGTTGTTTCCCTCCCAATTTATTTACAATCCATTAAAAGACAAACCTTTGGAAACAAATCTAATGTAAATATTGAAAGGACTCTTGGTCCTAATAGGGATGTATTGACTTAGTCTTCACAACTCAAGTCATGCGTTTTGGAATTTTTCTTTTTCTTTTCCTTAAGGACTCTTTCTAAACTGCACACACACACACACATTCAATCAAGAAAATGGGTCTGTGTTCAAGCAGCAAAAGTCAGAATAGAAGCAAACAGGGTCCTTGAGGAAAGGCCATAAGAGCATATAACTCTCCAACTTCACCGATCTCAGGATGGCTTAAAAGTTTTTGGACTGAAAAAAAAATTTCTTTTTTTTTCAGATCACAAAAATAATGCATGCTCATAAAGAGACTTTTGAAAATACAGTGGAAAAATCAAGAAAAAATTTATGTACAATCTCATCCCTAGAGAAATCCACTGTTGAAATACAGCTATATTTCCCACAAATAATACAGTAGCTTAAAAAGTATAATTACTCTAGATATACAATTTGTAACCAGTTTATTTTTTTCCTTCTAGTGTTCAATAGCGAGCACTACCATTGTACTGTGAAAACTTTTGGAAACTGTGGCATAGGTATACTAACATTCACTGAGCTATGCTGGGAAATTTGGAAATCAAATCTTCTCTCTAGGATAATAATTCCTTATATATGGGTAGTTCTCTAAAGGCTTTTCCAATGCTTTACCCAACTTAGATCCTCAACAGATAGGGAAAATACTATTATCATCTCCATTGAACAGATGAGGAGCTGAGTCCTGGAAGATATGTATGCCCAACTCAAGACCAGGGGAATCTGGACCATTGCCCATGAGTATCTACCCCTCTACTGCTCATGGTGTTATAAGTACTCAGAGGGGCAGATCCTAACCAAACCTAAAAGCAAAAAGTGAAGTCCCAATCTCTCTCAAGTCCCCTGCTTCAATTAATGGTATCTCCTAGGACCCACTTGGGTACCATCTTTAAGGCAACTCTCTCCCTTATCCCATATCGAATATTAAACTTTCAGGAAAAGCAACTCTTTGTTGACCACAAAATAATTATAAATTCCATCGCCCGAAACCAAAGCTATCTGTAACCTGAACGTGCCACCTTTCCTACATCTATCTATCCATGTACACACAACGCAAGTTTTGCTCAAAGTAGGGACTCCGGTCCCTCTACAATAGAATCACTTGTAATGATTAAAAGATAGGTTTATGGAGGTTTATGAAGACCGAGGGATCTTCAACCTTAAATAGTAAAGGATTCTTAAGTATGAGAACTCTAGTTACTCTCCAGGCAAACTGAACTGTTTCCTTAGTAGCCTGACCACATTTCTCTGTTTCCATGGTTTTTTTTGTTTGTTTGTTTGTTTTTTCAGATTGTTTCTTCTATACTGAAGACTCTCACTTCCTACATGTTCAGATCCTGCTCACCCTTCAAGGCCCAGCTGAAATGGCCTCTCTGTGAAGCGTATCTCTCTAGTGGCTTCTCCCCTCTTTGGGCTCTCATGCACTTTCTGCTTATTAGAGAAATCAGCCTTGCATTCCATGTCTTACTCTCCCGCTGCATTTCAGAAATTGTATTTATCAGAGTAACTCTGTCACACATCCTTTAAATTAGTTATGAAACTCTGGGCAACATTGTTTATCTGGAGGAATTATTGAGCCTGTATTTATTATACACAAGAGTCTTAGTTTGCATACAGTTGGTCATTCTCTTTGGGTATGTAGACATTCATTTGAAGCTAGTGCCAAATTTACTAGATATCTGAATATAAATTCTTCACGACGAAGTAATTCACTACTTCTCAAAAGTTTCTCATGGATGTTTTAGGAAGTAAGAGATACAAGACTCCCAAAACAACCTCATGATTGTGCTCTGTCTGGCAGTCCAACTGGGAAGTGTTTTGTGGAGCAGGTGCACCGAGGCTGTACTAAAAGGTTCAGGCCGGCCATCATGCACAGCAGGGGAAGTGGTAAGTGGTGTTAGAAGAGACTACATGGCTTAGAGCAGGGGTCACAAGTTCAAATTGATATAGGCCAGGCAGGTTATGTAACTGAAGGAAGGCAGCTCCAGTGAAGGCACTACATATAGCTCCTATCACCAGGCATTGCATCAAACTTATACTGGGAGACAGTGGGGACATGATGACCAGAGAAGGTATGCCCCATGTAAAGAGTCACATTGATCTAGCTGATGGGCGCCTGAAGGAATGCAGGCCCAGTGTGGCCAAATAGTCAACATTTTCAGGAGAAACCACAAATTGATTTGTATGGGACACCCCCTCTCTTTTTTTCTTTTTTAAATAGTAAAGGATTTTTTTTTTTAACTTTGACACCTAATTCACAATTAAAACACTGGGTACTCTGCATAGGTCAAATACATTTACAGGTAATTTATCTCACATGGTAAGTACAATGCCAGCTATGACATAAACCAGAATTCCACTGCTCTCTTTTTCTGCATCATGAATCAATGTTTGAGAGTCAACGCTCTCCACCTAGAGAGTCTGAAAGGAAGTAGAAATTATTTCAACAGAGTTCTCATTCCAGTGAGAAGGAAAAAAAAAATCTGGAAGGTCCTATAGTTGGATATTCCAGAAACTCTGAATTGTAGATGCTGTTAGTGGTTAGTGCATCCTCACTCAGAGTCTCTGAGGAGGAGAGACAGGGTGTGGTGGAGGTGGTGGGTTCATTTGTCTCAGAAGACCGGGGTGGGTGTGCTGCTTTGTCGTGGCTCACCCCTCAGCAAGAGGGAAGTACTGAGGAACAGCATGTAGCTTCCGGAATAAGAAGTAGAGGCCCATGGGAAGCAGGCCAGGGGGAAACTTCTGAGGTGGCCCTGACACCTTTCAGCTTCAAGCTGTGGCCTTAGGATTGCAACTGTATTTTGTAGTTTTCATGAAAAAATGCCAGTTAATGATTAGAGCATTGTTAGTAGTTTATTTTATAATTTGATTGACACATTTACGAACAGTGTTTATTAGTAGAAGCGATGTGCATTACTAGTGTATTGGTTAAATTTGTGGAAGAAAATGCTTTGTGGGCCTTGTAAGCCCCAGGAATCCCAATAAACAAGAGAGAAGGAATTGGTTTCAGCTTGTTTGATGTCTGTAATTAGAGGTCATTATAGGAGTTCCTGTCCTCCTAAGGATTGTCACTGCCATGTTTTTGTGACCACATACGGAGACAGCTGTAATCTGCACAAGGTCAGTAACATCTGTGCCCTACATGACAGGGGCAACAGCAATGTGTATAGTGAGTGCAGTTACATTTGTGTGTGGTGTCCATTGCTAAGGGAGTCCTTCCCTCCACGACATCTGACCGGCTCATGACACAGTTCACCGAAGTTCAGGAGTTCCTCTGAAGACAATTTTTGAGGGTTCACGAGCTTTTGGTTTAGTTTAGTTTAGTTTAGTTTTAATTTTATTTATTTATTTTGGGAGAGGCAGAGAGAGACGGAGAGAGAGAGAATCCTAAGCAGGCTCCACACCGTCAGCACAGAGTCCAATGAAGGGCTCAAACTCATGAACAGTGAGATCATCACCTGAAGTGAAATCAAGAGTTGGACGCTTAACCAACTGAGCCACCCAGGCATCCCGAGGGTTTGTGAGCATTTTAGTAGCACTCTCTTATTATTTAGACATATACTAATTTTTAAAACATCCTATTTGTTTGTTTGTTTATTACTAACCTGAATTCAAAGCAAGTAGGCAGCTTCTCTTTATACTAGATCAAATCAGAAAATCAAGACAGGATGGGGCGCCTGGGTGGCTCAGTCAGTTAAGTTCTGACTTCGGCTAAAGTCATGACCTCATGGTTCATGAGTTTGAGTCCCACATTGGGCTCTGTGCTGACAGCTCAGAGACTGGAGTCTGCTTCAGATTCTGTGTCTTCCTTTCTCTCTGCACACCACCCACCCCCCACCCTGCTCGTGCATGCTCTCTCTCTCTCAAAAATAAATAAACATTAAAAAAAAAAAGAAAAAGAAAATCAAGACAGGGCTGCCATCATCAAATCTTAACCTTCAGAGAACAACAGCTCCATGAGGTTGGCCTGAAAGATACTCGGATTCTGCCAGTTTTTGAAATGTTCCATATTTAAGAAGTGTAGGCACGGTGGTTACTTTCAAGTTTTTTTCCAAAGTCATTATTTGGATCCTTTTAGCAAGGCTTGTCTCCTCCTTGGCAGGAGGTGAACACACATCCTTCACTGACATGCATCAGCCCCTTCTCCTGGGCTGGTCCAGCCTGTACATAGTCGGGGCCCCAGCTTTCTCCCCATGTGTCCTTAGAACACATAAGCCAGGCAACACCAGTCTTGCCATTGTGCTGATCCACAGCCCAGTTGAAATCCTCACTTCCTCATCTTTTGGAATAGGAGGCCAAGGCAGGGCAGAGCTCTCCTGGCAGGCTGGAGGGCACGACAGGAGGCTTTGGTGCCCTACACAACAGGCCGGGGACACAGAGCCCTTAGCTAAAGGAAGCTGAGTAGCTACCATATCCCACAGGTGTTCCAATAGCAAAGAGTGAGGCCCTTTACTGCCCTACCTCATAAGCCTGGGAGTAGTTGCATGAACCAAGAAAAAGGGGCACTTGTCAATGCCTAGTAGTTGCCATGACCTGACTTGCATGTTGAGCACTAGAATCTCCCTGGGATTAGTGGAACAACTGTCAAGTATCTATTTTCTTTGCTGTTGCTTAGATGATCAACTAAAGATACTATTTTTAATTAGAAAAACTAAGATTCATAATTAATAAATATCTTTAATAAAAATTTAAATAGTAAGTAATATAATATATTTAATAAACTAAAGGTTTTTGAAATTTCATTTTTTAATCAAATCAGAAATTTTTCATAAAAAAAAATTCACATCTCTCAATTATGGTCTCTGCAGAACATCCAGTGAAGCGACAACACAGACTAGTTTATTAGGAATGAGGAACTTCAGTCCAGCTAAACTAATCTCAGTCTGCCCCTCTCACCTTTGGGAAGAGAGCCATACTGTTCGCTTTGTAGCATCTAAGGCTCTGGTAGCAAATTGGCCAATTTTATTTGTTTCCTTTGTCTCATCTGTGAACCTGCCACATTTTTCACACAGGGAGGAAAAGAGGAAGCTCAGATTCCTCCGGGCACTTCAGGGCGCCAGGGCTCAGAGCCCACCTTTCACTGAGGGTGGGAGGCACAGTTCAAAGCCTCTGTCTTTGTAATTGTTAACAAATGTCCTCCTTCTCAGGAGGGAGACTGAGAAATGACCAGGAAATGTGAGAAATAGCTCTTAGCTGGCCGGAGACCTCAGGCCTGGGTGCACATCAAAATGTTCACCATAGAAGTTTCAATGCCAACCCGCTGTTTCAAGACATTGTCCAAATGCCTGGCTTCTGAAGTGAACAGTGGCCAAGTAGATTCCAGAAATCTCATGGGAATAGCATCTGCCGCTGCTGCTGCTTCTCTGTGGCTCCTTCAAAGCCCTGATACATAAAAGGAGCATAAAAAGATAACCTCTGAACCACGAGAGTGAGGTGTTTGTCTTGGGCCTGGGATAACCACTCAGGCTGCATATGTTTTTGTTTTGTTTTCCTCCTGTTATCTATGCACGGAAAGCACTCAACTCTTCCACAGCATTCTTTCGTTCTTTTAGCAAATGTTTTTAAACACCTCATGTCCCACGAATGCTGGCATGTAGCCGTTTGAGGCTGGGGCTAGTGCAGTGGCTACTGTATATTACTAACTGGTTAGACAACAGCCCTTCAAATTTTCTGTCTGGATCACAAGCATCGACTACTCAGAGCAACAGGGATAAAGACAACAGACCGGATGTTAAGCCTGGGCTAGTAGTTTTTCCATAAAACAAAAAGGAATCACGGGATCCTGGGGGACTGGGTAGGGAGACAGAATTCTGGAACCCTCCCATTCACTTCCATCATGATTATTTTTGCTACTTTCTTTTCTTTTACCCCTTTCATTCTGTGAGTCACTTCTCTCGGACTGACTTTGACTTCTTGCCCTGATTCAACAGTTTATACCTACACAGATTGCAATTGTTCTCTCCAGGTTTGTCCTCAGAGCAGAGAACTGTGGAGTAGCTACAATGGCATTAAACTTTAAGGGGGTTGGGGGACACGTAGCCCTCCTGTAAGTGTGACATCCACCAACCTAGGGTCCCCTGAGTGGGAGGGCAGGGGCGTCAGATCCCTTATGGGATTGGTGAGACCAGGAGACCCCACCACTCCCCTGTTCCATGATGGTAACCCCTCCAACAGCCAAGGGTGGGTGTTTCCACAATGTTCCTAGTAGAACATGATGCAGACAGACAGCTGTTCTGGCACTTGACTCCAGTTCTCAATTATACCTCTCTAGTACCATCCTTTATTGGCCCATCCTTGAAAGCTGTGCTCAAGCTGTATTTCCTCAGTGAAAACAGCCTTTGTAATGTTGCCACTTTCTGACTTTTCCCACTCCACTTGTGCCTTTCCAAAGAGCCTCTCAGTTCACAGTGCTTCAGCCGTTCCTTCAGTCAGCATTTTATTATCAGTGTTCAGTGCAGACATTTTAGGAACTGTTTCACTGTCTCTCAATGATATGAGACAGTGAACAGGGGCTGTCCCTCCTTCTTTTTTTCTTTCGTGTTAGGTACACAGAAGATAGCCAAGAAACATGTGTTGTTAGATTAATTTGTGTTTGACCCATTAATTTAGAAGGGATGGTGCAGAGAGAATCTGGTCCTTGCCACTTTAAAAAAAAAAAGTTTTTATTTATTTATTTTGAGAAAACAGAGAAGCAGAGGAGGGACAGAGAGAGGGAGAGAAACAGAGAATCCCAAGCAGGCTCCACGCTGCCAGCACAGAGCCCAACACGGGGCTTGAACCCACAAAGCTGTGAGATCACGACCTGACCCAAAACCAAGAATCAGACACTTAACCAACTGAGCCACCCAGGCTCCTTGAGTCCTTGCCACTTTTGAATAAACTAACATGTCAGTTCAAAAATACAGGAAAGCTTGGGGCGCCTGGGTGGCTCAGTTGGTTAAGCGTCCAACTTGGGCTCAGGTCATGATCTCGCGATTTGTGAGTTCAAGCCCCGTGTCAGGCTCTGTGCTGACAGCTCAGAGCCTGGAGCCTGCTTCAGATTCTGTGCCTCCCCTTCTCTCTGCCCCTCCCCTGCTTGTTCTCTGTCTCTCTCTGTTTCTCAGTAATAAACATTAAAAAAAATAATTTAAAAAATACAGAAAAGTTCTTCCATAAATGAGGAACTATTCATCAAAGAGCATCTACTCAAAAATTCTTTGTGGGGTGCCCTTGTGGCTCAGTCAGTTAAGCGTCTGACTTTGGCTCAAGTCATGATCTCACGGTTTGTGAGTTGGAGCCCCTTGTTGACAGCTCAGAGCCTGGAGCCTGCTTCAGATTCTGTCTTCCTTCCTCTCTGCCCCTCCCCCGCTCAGGCTCTGTATCTCTCTCTCTTTCTCTCAAAAATAAACATTAAAAAAATGCTTTGTTGATTTAGCTTGCTTGGAAATATTCACTAGTCTTCCATGTTCTGTTTTGTGTGTGTGTGTTTCTTCTTATACTCTTCTTAACAGAGTAAAGTCTTACAATTGCTTATACTCCCTTTGAAAGATAGAGGAATACATCTATCTTTTCCCTTTCATTTATGTTTAAATCTCGTTTGCAGCAATTTGAATATGAAAATCCTGTCACTCTTGAAATAATAGAAAGAGCTTTCCATGGCTTTGACTTCCTTCCACAGGATGGCTAGGACATCACAACAGAGGAACACTGTCATGACCTTTAATGTTTCTCTTTAATAGGGTGGGAGGAATTTCAAAGAATGATATACCCAATAACTCCCACTGAGAACTCTGAACTCATGAGTTTTTCAGTCTTTCAAGTTAGGTGACTCTTATTTGTCGAATACAAAGTAATCTTACATTTATTTGTTACCAAAAAAAAAAAAAACAAAAAAAAAACAAAAAAAGGAAAAACTCTTATATAAAAAATGTGTCTGGAGATTTAATCTGCAGTTTGTAGCTGAGAGAAGCAAACTTTAATGTGGGTTTCGTGTTCCAATTGTCTCCTCCACGACTTCAAAATGTTTGCAGTCACATAGGGTTAAGATAATGGCCATCAGGCCATTCTATTCTTCACAACTCTGGTCAGAGATAAATGAGAATACGCTTCCCTGCTGTGCAAACATCCTTTTTATTAATACTGGGTGAACAAGAATGTAAGCACATTTGGCTGCAGAGAAAACGAACAGAATTGGAAATGCATAATATTAAAGCTCGGAGTCTAAGATCAGCCTTTCAAAGTACAAGTGAGTAAAAAAGAAAAAAAAATATTACAGAACAAACAGCAGAGCTGAAACGAAAATGGACCAGTATATTGAAACCCAAGTGTAACACCAGTGTGGGCCACTGGCGTGCCCAAGTGGCCAAGGTATGTTTTGCTCACGTAGGAAATAGTTATGTTGCTTCAGAAGTGAGGACTGCTGGCACTGTCTCCAAGGTACAATATTTAATTTGAGCTCATGCTATTCATCTGAACTCATAACACTCATTGTTTATGCAAACATTTGGCAGTGAACCCCCCTTTCCAATGTCTTATGACATGTATTAAAATCTCATATGTTGTCATTTAGCTCTTAAATTATTGTTTTATCTTGTATGTACATATGGCCTGGCTTCCCATTTAGAGTCTAAATGATTTGAGGCCAAGGACTGCCACACTTAAGACCACAGCACCTATCCCGATTCCTTGCATATAGCGGGCCCCAGTGCTACCACATTGCAGACTCCAAGGGCACTGTTCACTTGTGCTGGAGGCACTCCCTGGAGTCGCGTGGTGCAGCCCTGGTAGGCACACAGGGAGTACTTGTCTATTTGATGCAATCCAAGGAAGGGTGGTGCAATAGAAAAATTCTTGCCTATTGCTTCAGTGGTCTGGGGAAAAGGAAAATCCCTGAAACTTAGCTGAACACAGTGTTGCTGCTTTGAATAAATTTTGCTCTTCGGATTTTAAAATATTGAGAAGAGTCATACATGTTTCCACTTCTGGGTGCAAAGTAGTCTCCACACCTGCATTCTTAAAATAACCAGAGACATGAAGGTACAGTGGCCAACTACTCCAAGAAGCAGAAGCCTAAGAGGATTGCTTAGATTTAGAAAAAAAATTTTTTTCATGAAAAAATTTTATGAGTGTTATGTAGCTAGCTTTCTACATGACGAGGCTAGCCTCCCTGACCTAAAGATCAGCTTGGACCTAGTGAGAATTAGATTTAATAGAGATTCAGTGACATAAAAACTGCATCTGGGCAGAGAGAGAACACAGAGATTTCTGAGTAGGAGGATTCTGCCCATTTTTCATACCAGCCGTTTTTTGGAGCTTCAGAAGTTTCATTTCAACAGCAGGAAATGATATGAATTCTTTTGTGGATCCATAAAAATGTATAGCTTCTATTAAACAATATTAAGCATGTTCCCTTTGAACAGATAGCTCATGTTAAAACTGGAAATACCCACCTGTAACCATGGATTTCAACGATATCATTAATGGCCGTTGGCTTACTAGGAATAAAGCAATGTGTTCAAAGTAGACCTTATAATTAGGAGAATGTGCTGTAATCAAGGGTCCACATCCAGAAAGCTGAAAGAGAAAAGGGTCCATTTGGTGGAGAATTGGTCTTGACTCTTTTGATTTTGCAAAGCTAATAATGTTGGCTCAGTTTGACTTCTCAGGGCTGGAAAGAGACCAATACATTAGCAATGCTGATTGGCTTTTAGGAGAGGTTTCTGAAAAGATATAAATATGCAAAAGTAAATTAAAACCTAAAACGAAACTTGATTTTCATAGGTCAGCTGTTTGGATTTGAAATCATTATCCTACCTGATCATTCTCTGTGTCCATTTATCTTTGTTTTCTTTGTTCCTTTTTCTGCTTCCTGCTTTCTTTCTCATCTTTTTTTTTTCTTTTTTGTAATATGCTTCTGTTAAAATAAGATTTTCATTTTCAAATGCTGCATTTTTTTGAGAAAACGTAGAATTTTTACAATACAATAAGCTGATTTGCAATCAGTGAATGCACACCAGTGCAGGGCATGCTTTGAATTGTGCTCACATTCCACTGATGTGAATGGAAACATGCAGGAGCCCCGGTCTTTGTAGACTTCCGGCAGTACAAGGATAAGTAACAAAATAAAGAAAGTCTCTCCATGAACAGTGTGATCTGCAAAGATGAGACAGAGACCTTGGGATCTGAGTGACTATGAAATATCCCTAATGAACTCTCTCGCTCCGTTTCCTCTGAGCTCCCTTCCAGAGCACAGCAACTACAAAGCAAGCCATCATGCTTGAAAGTGTGGCTACCAGGAAGAAGAAAGACAAAAGTCTGAGGCTGAAGGGAGATTCTGAATTAGTGATAAGCTGCTGCATGCCACATGCAGGGGCGTTCTTTCAGTTCCTGGGGAAAGTGTTTTATTAAACACACCATACTCCTTTGTGGTGTCCTTCATTAACTTTTTTTTTTTTTTGCTAATACGGTTCCTGGGAATAAGCAGATGAGTTTTCTATTTATCCATATGTTATGTAAACAGCTACTACAGACTGGTGAGGCAAACAGCAGGGTCATATTTGAAGGGTCTTGTTATTTTTATGTTGAATCCAGGAAAACTCTCATTGGGCGCGTTCAGAGGCTGTGGAAGCTACTTACAAAAGATGTGAGCTGGAGGGAAGCTGCGGCTGGAGCATATTAGGTGTGAATACAGTCTTATCTATTTTGTCCCATCTCTCACCATTGTTCTTTCTCTCTCTTTCTCTCTCCTGTGCTTCTGATTCTATTTTGTTTCCTCTCTAGACATTCTTATACAAAGAGAACGTGACTAATTAATTGGATCAGTTCAGGATCCAATTGACAATTTAGATTCATATAACCAACAAGAAAACCCACCACCACTACCACCATCACAAGGATCAGACATTTCACTGGCTTTCCCTCCTTGGATAGTTGTGTCCATGGTACTTGGGAACAGCCTTTTTCAAATGTAAATTTTCAACATCAGGAATGATTGATTTGGACCAACCTTGGTGGAGCAACCCATTCATACAGTCAGGCACTAGTGCATAATGAGCCCCCTCTGTGCAGAGAACAGCCCCAGGACTGGGGACCGGGGGTGAATTACTCACTGGAGATAATACACAGTAGCCAGTGTTCTTGCCCTGAGAAATCAAGTGTCTGATGGTGGAGAATGACACGCACAATCCATTTTTCTTTTTACAGTATGTGCACTCAGGCATACACACACACATACACACACTCACGCATGGTAATTTAGAAAATTGATTGTTCTTGACAATTGAGTATCCCATCTAACAAAGGCTTGGCAATTCTCAGTGAATTAAATAAATTCTACAGAGCCTCAAAATCTACTACTACAGTTCTACTGAAGATAATTTTGCTTTCTCTCTGGTGATTCTAAGGTCTGTGAAAGCTTTGTGGCATTTATTGGCTGTGGGATCTGGGATATGGTCTCATCTGTAAAATAGGGATAATCACAGTGTTTACTTCATACGTACATTGTAGGTATTAAGCAGGATTATATAAAGATCCAGTACAGTGTCTGGCATAATGTAAGCAGTCAAGATATGTTGGTTATTAATATATTCTTGTAAAATCTCTCATTAATAAAGAATCTGATTGTCAGAAGTAAAATAACATTAACGTTTTTGTTTGTTTTTAAAAACCTTTTGATTTGGGTGTAATTTAAGATCTACAAAGAACTTGCCAATCTACCACAGTGTTTCTGTACATACTTTACCCAGTTTCCCCTGTGGTTACTATATTACATTGCTGTAGCACAGTAGTCAAAACTAAGAAAGCAAAGCCAAGACATTACTATTAACGAAGCTCCGGGCTTTATTTAGATTTGACCAGTTTTACCATGAATGCCCTTTTTTTCTGTCCCAGGACTCCATCCCGGGTCCCACCTCACACTTAGTGGTCGTGCCTCTTTAGTTTCTTCTGGTGTGTGAGTTTCTCAGTTTTTCTTTCTTTTTCATGACTTAGACACTTTGAATAATACTGGTCTTTTGAAGACCATTGAATAATACTGGTCTTTTGAAGACATTGTAGAATGTCCCTAAGTCTGGCTTTATCTCAAAGTTTTTCTCATGATTAGACCAGAGTCATATGTTTTGGGAAGACAACCACAGTGGGGAAGTGCCCTTATCATCATGTCCCATCAGGAGGTACGTGATATCAGTCTGATTCAGAGCTGGTGATGTTGACACTGATCGCTTCCTTAAGGTAGTGAGTGTCTCTTGGTTTCTCCACCACAAAATTACTATTTTCTCCTTTCAGTCTTAGGAAGCTAGTTCCAAAGTCCAGCCCAAACTTAAGGGAAGGAGAATTAAACTACCTCTCCTGGGGCTTATGTTTTTTTTTTTTTTTTTTTGAAATAATGCTTGGAATTCTAAGAAAGATTTGTCCCTTCTACCTCCCTTTTATGTATTTATTTATTTAATAATTTATTTGTATCAGTATGGACTACATTGTTTTGTTCAAATTGCTTCAGTTTGGCCATCAGGAAAATAGTGTTAACTCGTACGACACGACAAACTCTACGGGTGTCTTTTGTACATTGGCTTCAATAATTCCAGTAATTGAAGTTGAATGGAAAGAATCTTTGAGCAAAATTCTATAAAAGAAACTCCTAGTCAGGGTACAGCTGGAAGGCTGCACAAATCCAGATCGGTAGAGATCAGTGGGGGAGAGGCATTTCATGGTGATGGTTAGATATGTTAATGAAGGTAATAAAGAGTGTGGTATTTTATGCAGTGGAGAGCTGATTCTGCTTGACTGCATCTAATCCCTTTGGGAAGAGGCTTTGTGTCAACTGATTACAAGTTTGTGTTTTAGACTCTTCTTCTTTGGAGAGGACGTGTCTAAATGGATCCAAAAAATTAACACAGACAGTACATAATGAAACTTGTGATTTGATGATCACTCACTATAACATAGTGAGAACCAATAAAATTTTGATCTTTGGGACAAAGAAGACACTAAACTATAACTTACAGGTCTACATTTGAACCATTAAGTATAGGAAGCTAATCAGATGTGGAAACAGGCCTTGTAAACAACATCTATGCTTTGGTTTTTATGAGCAAAAAAAGGGAAGACATGTAGACAGTTGGATGTTTATTGGTGTAAAAATTACATTAAATGCTGCCAGAGGGAGATGAAAGTTACCAGAATCGGCCTAATTTCCATATAAACCACATTGTAATGTAAGTTTCATACATACTGGATGTACACAATTCGAGAATTAATCCATATAGAGTAAGTGCCTCCCCCCTTTATCTCATGTGTCCCTTGCTATTTTTGAAAGTCTTAATGCAGCCATGATTTTATTTATTTATCGTTGAAGTACAACTGACATACAATGTGATATTAGTTTCAGGTGTACAATCGGTGATAGGACAATTCCATACATTACGCAATGCTCACCATGGTAAGTGCAGCCACCAAACAACATTATCATACCATTGACTATATTCTGTACAATGCAAACAATGTTTTCAACACCACAGGGAAGATTCTGAAAATGTTAATGCTTATAGAAATGACACTACAAAAGAGGCCTTTAAGAACAATGTATACACTATTCCCGCGTTATTTTACGGCACCAAGAACATTCTTGCCTCAAAGATTTTTAACGATGTTATGCCTCTACTTGGGTAGGGCTCTCTCGTTCCCTCTCTCTCTCTCTGTCCCTGTCTCTCTCTCTTTCTCATGACCTGGTCTCTATTCATCATTCAGGACACAACTCAACCTTCACTTTTCCCTCCTTTCTCATAGAGTGTTTTCCGTGCTCACTTTTAAATAGGTCATCCCTCTTATTCTTTCATAAAGCACTCTATTCTTGACCTTGGTGGCATTTCTCACAATTTTGTTAGATTACTACTAGACCATAATCTCTTTGGGTCAGGAATCTTGTCTATTATTCATCACTGTATATAAAAACCCAATACAGAAACGTGCCCCATATATTTCTTGATAAATATATGTGTGAAGGAGATAGATAACACTGAAGCAAAGAATGCTTTTTGGTGCAATAAGATCATCTTTTCCTGGTTTGAGATTTTAAAACAGAACTGAGATACTTTGTTGAAGGAAATGATGATAAACTTTAAATTGTTGACATTGATAAAACTACTTATGTACTTTTTATAAAGTGTTTTATAAGTAATTTTCTACATGCAGATTCCATCTGCCCCTGGATTTCTCTGAAAAGTTCCCTCATTTCTCAAAAGAGGAAACTAAATGAGATTTCAAAAGGTTAAACAAATTAGCAGCACAACAAAATCCTTGGGAGAATAGTGAGGAACTGAGCACTGCCTTCTGGTTAAAGACTTAGCTGGTCCACATAGGGCAGCTGGCATCTGTTTGACATGACTTGATAATGATGAGGCATCATGGCGTCACCCCATGATATGTAGGCCTGTAGTTTATTTTTTTCTTGTCTGTGGTTTCAGTTTTATCCCTAAATTCAGAGACACATTGCATAAGTTCATGCTAATGTTCATTAGATACAAAAGTTTCCCTCAATTGGATTCTATCACTCTTCCTTCTGTGGTTCTAGAGTATGTCGTAATCATTAGCACTAGAAATTGGTTTACTCACAGCCAAATGTTCGCATATATAATGGGTTTCACAAACTTATTTTTATAAGAAGCAGGATTTTTTCTTCTTTCCTTTAAATTTACCTAAGCCCCTCTCACTCAGCCCGTATAAAGTTCTACCTCACTCCTCAGTGGAAAATCCTTCCTGTCCATTACTGTGCAGAAGTCCAACTGTCTGACATCCCTCAGAAGGTGTAAAACAGGTTCTATGGACACTGGTTATTCCTACCCTGTCAATGTTCCAGCCCAACTGGCTACTACAGGGAGAAGAGCTCTGTTATTTTCATGCTTCGGGGAAGCTGGGAGCCTCACATGACTGCAGCATTGAACCATTTGCTCTGGGATTGCCATCTTGCCGGCATGCTGCCAAAGAAGGGGAAAGATCACTACCCCTCCTTGGAGCCTCTGCCCTTGTGCACATACTTCCTCCCAGCTGGAGGAGACTGTTCCTCTTTTCTCTTGTTTTCTCGGAGGAACACCCCCTCTCAATTTCCCCTCTGGGATACATACAACATCCTTTCGATGAGTTTAGGCATTTACAGAAGGCAAGAAGAAACACTGACATCTGCTTCTTCTGTGTTCTTCCCTGGAAAAATCCCCAAGGCAATGAAGTAATAAGAAACTTTTAAAAAAATGTTTATTTATTTTTGAAAAAGAGAGAGAGAGGGAGAGAGAGAGAATGAGCAGGGAAGGGGCAGAGAGAGAGGGGGACAGAGGATCCAAAGTGGGGTCTGCACGGACAGCAGCAAGCCTGATGTAGGGCTCGAAGTCACAAACTTTGAGATCATGATCTGAGCTAAAGTTGGACGCTCAACCGACTGAGCCACCCTGGTGCCCCAGGAATTAGTAAGTTATATGAAGCAGGGGAAACAAAAATATCAGGAGAACAAACACATGATATTTTTAACATAACATCTTACTCTGGATAGCTTTTCCCTGTTAGAATGTGAGCATCTTGATGGTACTAGGTCTTTTCTATTTTGATATTATGGTGTCTAGCATAGTATCTGACACCATAGATCTTTACAGGTTGTGCAAGGAAGGAAAGAAGGAAGGAATGGAGGAGGGGAGGATGAAGGGAGAGAGGGGAGGGGGAAAAAAGGAAGGATAGGAGGGGAGAGGAATATAATCATACATATCAATGCACAAGCAGACACATCAATGCCAAAGTATGCCAAGTATGTTACTACATACCATCGGTAATATTAAAATGCATCAGCTCCTCTGGAGATCAAAAATTAAAGATGAGATGTGTGTAAATATATATAAGTAACTCTAAGACTCAGCGGATGTTGACACATGCTCTACAAGATACCAAATCTCTGCCCTGTGCACAGCTTCTCTAAGAGACTGCTCTGAGACACATATTCTTTGGCCAGTGTGACTGCCAACCTCCAGTCCCAGATGACTGCATGAAAGGGGGCACCTGACCCCAAGGGATTTAGCCAGCAAACTAAGATGTGGCCTTTGTGAAAAGATGGGCTGAGCCAATCAGCTTCTCTCTTAGGAGTGGAGCTACAGCAGCAGGAACTGAGGATGATAGGTCATTATAGCAAGAGTCTAAGCAGTTCTCCCGGATCAGGTAGAAATTGAGGTCACGAAGAGCAAAAATTCAGAGGAAGTAGGGGCTCTGTTATAGACAAAAAAAATGAGTGCATCAAGAATGAGGAAGCATTTCTATAGAGAAGGGAAAGAAAAGCAGACATGCCACGAGATGCAGGCATTTTTTGAGAGCAATTTGGTGAGGGAGAGAGATGGAAAATGTGGCTCAGAATAGTGAAGGAACTTGGAGATATGAGGTTGCCTCATCTTGTGACAGGTTTCCAGTTCCAGCATCTGTGTGCCCTTATTATCAACTCTTTTTTTTTTTATTAAAGTAAGTTGTGTGGGATCTTCTGTTCCTCCTACTGCAGATCCTGAACCAAAGGCAGGTGATGAAGAGCAAAGGGAACCAGTCAAGAAGCTTCCTCTCCCTTCCCAGAAACAATGGCTGCAATAATTCTTACCAGGAGTCCTCAGGTCTGGCAATCTTAAAATATACAGTAAGATCTTAGACTGGAAGTAACTTGTTCTGTGAGTGTTCTGCAAGACAAGCAAACATTTCTAATTAATTTTAACTTGATAAACAAATGATGTCTTGTAATATGAGTAGTACCTGACGCCGAATGTCACATGATAACAACTGAGCCAATGGTTCTTCTGTCCTCTCTTGCTGCAGAGGAGGAGGAAAAAAGGCAGAGGAATCCCTCGCTTCAAATGAGTTTAGGGAGATGTGTAAAATATGGGCAACAGTGCAAAATTTTGTAGAAAACACCACCCGAATAAGGCTGTAGCAGTGCGAGGGATGAATCTGTTTCATGACAATGCAATGTCACATTTCCACGAAATCCTCAAAAGGGGGCAAAAGCAAGTGTCATTGGGTATGGTATGTTCCTTGTTAAGGTTGCACAAAAAGAGAAAGGTTCCACTGAGCCAAAAGATGGCAGTGATTCCGTTTGAGATAGTGAAAGTTGTCCGACACAATAACCCTCCTCTCTCTTGTCTCCCTCACACCAGCCACAAAGGTTTTCAAAGGTAAGTGCAGGTTAATGTGTTTATTTTTCTTTATATTTTGTATGTTCTTTATTATTTTGTATTCTATAACAGTATTGTAATCATTTTTATATGAATATTTTTGGATTGTGGAGTGGATCATCTGAGTTTCCAGCATTTCTTATGGGGAAATTCACTTTCATATACAAGTGCTTTGGATTACAAGCATGTTTCTGGAACAAATTATATTCACAAACCAAGGTTTTACTGTACTTTAAAATACACCGAGGTCTGGAAATTCTGATAAGTTTAAAATCAGCAGATCTAAAGTGAATTCCAGATACCCACTTTTTTATGACATCATGGGTGACGCTTAAGCCCAGCTGGAGGTGAGAAGACCATAGTAACTACATTTTTGTGTATGAAGGCAGCCTTCAGCATCATTATCCTGTACAAAAGCTCAAATTTTTGCTTTATTTTGTGTGCTTGAAAAACTTATAGTCCCTGACTCTTTCCTCCAACTTGAAAGATGTGTCATGATGTGAACTGTTTTGGTGTTTATCATGTGATTAGGTATCACTACAGCTCAACTTATGAGCCACTGATATTTCTAACCATCGGCCGCACTTAGCATCCCCCTCTGTTTTCTTCCTTTCTTTTTTAATTTGTCGAGGGTCTACTTTATTCCAGTAATCAAACTTGCAACCTAGCTTTGGAGAGAATGACACGTATGTATACATAATTATAAGTCAAAGTAATAGATGATATACATTGTGAGAATGATGGCATCTTAACCTTAATTGAGCTGAAGCTGCAAACTAGTATCTGGTGAAATTTCAAGATTTCTTGGTTTGCTAACATGGTTCTCGATTTTTAATTTTCTCTAAATCTTCTTCCCTGAACTATTGCTCTCTGACTTCAGCACTGTCTGGTGATGTATATAAAATGTTTCCCACTCTGAGATACTTCCCATATGCTTCCGTCATCAAAATATTTACCTATTGTCATTATAATTGAGTAACAAAGGACAATAACATACATTATCATTTGTACCCAGTCCAAAAGGAAGGCATAAGTTAAAAATATACTTAGGCGACAGGATAACCCTGGAAACAAGTAATAGTCATATCGAGTCCTGATTCAATTTGGTAAATATTATCTGACTACTGGGAAATCGTGAGACATATTGTAGCAACAGAGCAGCATGTCTCCTACAATAACCTTTTTATTTATTTAATCCAGCTCATTAATAAAGATCTTTTCATTTTCCTGATGTACGAATACTCCAAAAACCACAGGCTCACATTTTGACAGCTAATTTTGCAGGATATGATTTTCCTGCTTAACCCAAGAGGAAAAAGAGACGGATGATTGAGATTAATCATTTGTAAAATTATAATTCTGTCACAGATAATAATTTGCAAGATCTTTCCCTTTTCTGAAATCCCCAGAATGCACCATAAATTGTCACACTTTGTAACAGAACGTGTAACACATTAGGGGACTCCTAATAAAGCAAATCTGCTAGAAAAACAAACCAATTGCCTTATAATTGGCGTGTTCCCCACGTGACTATTCTCCTGTGAAAGAACATTGTGCCTTGGGTGAAGAAGGGTTTACAAATTATTATTCAAGAGGTGGTTATCTCTCTCTCTTATTACCCTTTGAGCTGTAATATATGGTATTTCTTTACCTCCTATAAGCCTGTGAGAACATACGATTATGTGCCCAAAGGATGAATTGACCCCTTGTGAAAAAGTAAGCAAATTTAGAAATTTTTAATTGTTTTCAATAAAAATACTATCAAAATGGACCTATAAAAATGTTGACTTTTTGAGAATGGCTAAATGCCTGCAGGATGGACAGGGTTTCCTGTTTTACTGGCAGACCTCTCTGTAAACTTTGCTTTCTTTTCTAAATCCATTTTATAGGCATTTAAAATGTCTGTTCCAACAACAAAGACAGAACAACACTGTTCCAACAACACTGTTCCAACTACAAAGACAAAAAACGTCAAGGATTTTATGTGAAGTTGGCAGACAGTGCTTCGACTATGTGGGACTCAATGGAAGTGGGGGGGCATGGATTTCTATAGTTTCTTGGCCCACATTTAGCTAGATTGATTAGGGCAGAAGCTAATGAGATCGGGGTCATGGGTTCAATGCCTGTGTGGGCCAGCTAGCTTTGCTTTGTTCACATCTGCAGGACTACACTCAAATCCCATCAGCCCCAAGAATACATGCTGAAGGATATAGGCTAGAGAGGGTTTAAATGGATCAGGACATTCCCATCCCTAATTCTTGTTAAAAAAAATAGCACCCCAAAGCCTGCATTCCCAAGGGTTGACCACTTCTCGCCAGTCTCACAGCCCCCACTTTGGTATGAGCTACTATCTCTCACCAAAACTGCTGGGTAGTTTCCCACCTCCCTCCCTGCTTGCTACCTGGTTTGTCTCCTTCAGATTACTCTCAATAAAGCAGCAGAGCAACGCTTTTAAAATGAAAGTCACAATATGTCACTCTTAGGTTCAAAACCCTCTGCTAGCTTCCCATCCAACTTCAAGTTAGAGCCAGGAAGACCCTAGACAATTTGCACTTCTCCCCTCCCCCATCTTTCCTTAACCCTGTGGGAACCCTCCCCTCCAGTTCCCCCAACACCTGGTAAATGCTCCATAATAAGCTTATTCTTTCACAACACTTAGGGCAAAGGTTGTTTACCAGAAGATCTTGCTTTCTGAGACAGCACCTGAACAAAGAAGGGAAAAACGGCCTGGTGTCTTTTTTTAAAAATTGGAAGAAGGAGAAAAAGAGAAGAAAACATAAATAGATCCCATTTATTTTGTTTCTTTGAGGACCATAAAAGCAGAATACAAAAGAATATCTCAAATACATCTGTTAATACAAATTGTCCCAATCAATACACATAAAAACTAGTCTCCTGATTGCCACAAAAAAAGGGAAACACTTTCCTGAATTTTTTTAAAGGATGCAATACTAGGAAGACACTATTGTTGAGTGTAATACAATTTATAGAAGGAAGTTTGCTTTGGTCCTTAATGCTCAGTGCCTGCTCAGGGAGGACAAAAAATGTACAGGACCAGAATTAGGATCTCCAGAATTTTTGGAAGGAAATCATACAAATCTTTCCCGAAAATGTATTGACAAACTTACATAGTCAATTTTAGTAGTTAGTTCTCTAATTAAAAAAATAATGATTGACATGTACAAGCTCATATAATATCTCATTTGAGCATGTGGCACACATAAGGCATTCATGCACTTAAAAACAATATAATGGGCATCTATTATAAGGTAAGCAGTGTTCCAGGTGCTGGTGGTAGAATAATGAACAAACTAGAGAACAGTACTCTCTTCACGGGGCTTATCCTCTAGTATTACAAGACATTAAAAAAGATAATAAATAAGTACAGTAAAACCTTGGTTTGTGAGTATAATTTGTTCCAGAAACATGCTTGTAATCCAAAGCACTTGTCTATCAAGTGAATTTCAAGAACCATTGGCTCAGTGGTGATCATGTGACATTCGGCATCATGTACTACTTGAATTGCAAGACATCACTCGTTTATCAAGTTAAAATTTATTAGAAATGTTTGTTTGGCTGCAGAACACTCACAGAACAAGTTACTCATGATCCAAGGTTTTACTGTACTTTATATACTATATCATAAGTTGGCAAGTACCACGAATTAAAGGAAAAGTGGCCTTCAATAAGGGAAATCAAGAATGTTGGGGGCGGGGTGACACTGGAGGGCAAGGTATGTAGCTAAATGTCATACATGTTATAATACAGAACAAAAAACATTATTGTCCCCATTCCATGCATCTTGAAGAAAACAATTTCCTGAGGGATAGCTGACACTTAGCTAGCAGAGATAGATCTGAAGCCTAGCTTAAAAAAATCCTTTATATGTTTTTTATCCATACCTTGCTGCCTCCTTAGATAACAGAACAGCATAATTTTGATCAGAAACTCCCTTCACTCATACATAACACCTTGCTTTAAAAGTATGGTTCCATACCAAGCACTTGGGGCCGGACCTAAATCCATATGCTATGATTTTATCTTTGCCTATCCATGATTTTTCCATATTTCTCTACCCAATTATGCCTGCAAAAGAAGCAAGCAATGATGGAGAGGCAGGTGCTGATACTCTATTGACACTTGTGGATTATCAGCTCAGTCTCTCTGGCCATGTACTTTATATAAGATTTTTTTAAAGCTTATTTACTTATTTTGAGAGAGATAGATAAAGAGAGAGAGCCTGAGTAGGGGAGGGCAGAGAGAGAGGGAGAGAGAGAGTCCCAAGCATGTTCCACACTGTCAGCACAGAGCCTGATGTGGGGCTCAAACTCACAAACTGTGAAATCTTGACCTGAGCTGAAATCAATAGTTGGACACTTAACCACCTGAGCCACCCAAGTGCCCATCCATAAGTGTTTTTTTAAGACAAGAAAAGTGATAAGCAAATATGATGAACAAATATATGACAATATTTTATTAAGGTGTGGCATTTCAAGAAAGGTCTCTCTAGAATTTCTCTTTTACATTTCTAGAAAGTATGGACTGCCAGGGTAGAATCCAAAGGTATTTTAGTTGATTGGGATTAACACATCCAATTCCTTTGTAGTAATCTGATAAAAGGTCCATCCAATAATGCCTATCATTTTCTTTTAGAAGTAGTTAGCTTCTAAAACAAGAATTCTCAGGAAGAGTCTCTGAATTAATGACACATTTCCTTTCAGACTTACATTCAGTAGAAGACAGAGCTTCAAAAACTCCTGTCTCTGGATAGTCTCTAATCAGTATGCATTTAATACCAACACACCTATTTAAATCCCACCACAATGAGACAGTATATGCAAAATCTAGCCCAAGACCAAGAAGTGGTGGTCCCCTTCCTTTTCTGCTAATAAGCACACAGGGGTGACGTGAACAATGTTGTGACTGCCCTAGAAAATGTACACTCAAAGGTTGTTTCAAGTTAAAATAAGGCAGTGAAAATGAAAAAAAAAAAGACAAAAATAAAAAAGAGAGATCAGCACCCACTAGGATGCCTTTGTGTTCATTCTCTTTCTGAGTAAATAGAGTACAAAAACAATCCACCCCAAACAAGTAAATTAGCCATGATTTAGCAGTGGTCAGTAAATATGAGTCAAAAGCCCAAGTAACATTTATTTCTGATTAAGGCTAAAGTCTTAGAAAAGCTTGATTTTTATTTTAATTAAGTAAGAGGAAACTTTTTAAATGCCTGGTGTATGGCTCAGAGTCTGGATCTTCTAGGACACGCAAAAATGATCATCAGATCATATTCTTCAGATGACGAGTTTTCTGTAGCCATTTGCCTTTGACTGTCGCTTTGTTGCAACTCCACCATTGGAAGGATATGGAATACCCCCATATTTTTATAATCAGTGATATTCCTTAACATCTGGATTTCTTGGACAGCTGCCTGAGACCACTCACCACTCTCTAGACCACCAGGGCATCTCCACCACAAACACTCATGTAGCCTTGCTGGGAATTAACTGATACACTGAGCTACAAATTCACCCTGGACAGGAGGGTCATGAGACAAGGGAATCAGATGGTGAGTCTAATGGACAAATTAACCTCCACTCTTGCTATCTACATATTTTTGTGAAAATCTGACTTTCTGGAAGTCTTTGTTTTTGAACTGGCAAATGAGGCTATGCCCACATAATCCAAACAACTGGTGGAAAACTAGAAAATTCCATCCACCAGACGTTTTGCTTACACAATCTCTTTTGGCCAGTTTGACTAATTGTTTTTACTATGTCTATTCTTTTCTTTTGTAATAAGTGTTTTTTCCTGTTATATAAGATAATGTGCATTCATTGGGGGAAATATACACAAAACATTAAGTACAGATGTGAATTTTTTTTGAAGCCCAGAATTTCTACACTATTATTTTGTTTAATTCTTAGATGTCTTTAAAAAATTTCCTTATCTATCTGTATGTATGTGTGTTTGGGTGTGTTTAACATATACTCTCTAACTACTATTTTGTAACTTCTTTCTCTTATGTAAAAATAAATCAGGATTATTTTCCTAGGTTATTAAATATTTTTTCCAGCATGGTTTTAAACTATAGAATAGTATCATAGTTCTCTTTAACCAGTCCCCAGTTGTTATACAACTAAACTGTTCCTAATTTTAAAAGTTATAAGTACATAAAATACTAATAAAAATGATATACCTAAGTTTTTTACATATAGGAGATTATTAGGATGGATTATAATCTTAATGAATTTTCACTTAAATAATATTAATGAAATTGACTAGTAATTGCATGAAAGAGCCCAAGTAAATTCCCTAAACAATTACTTATATACTCTTAGTTCAGTGTTAAAAAAGCAGAATAATACTATGTTAAAATTCTGCAATGAAGTACTTTTACATAGATAAGCTCATTTTGACAGCAATACTTATATCTTCTCTGTGTGCCTGCTAGGGGGAAAAGGAAGGAAACAATACTTCCTAGTTCTGGACTAGTCTTTGCATATATTATTTCATTGTGGTGGGATTTAACAGGTGTCTTGGACTTGATTAACATATCACTATTACTCAGAGTATTAAATGTATATTGATTAAAGGCAATTCAGAGACAGAAGTGTTTGAAGCTCTGTCTTCTGCTGCAGACAAGTTTGAAAGGACACCTGTCACTAATTCAGGGTGGAGTCTTCCTGAGAATTCTTGTTTTAGAAGTAAATTCCTTCCAAAGGAGAAACAAATATTTTGGGGTGGACCTTTTATCAGATTACCATGAAGGGTTCAGAATTTGTCTTCATCCCAGTCAGCTAAATATGTCTGGATTCAATACTAGTCATTGTGTATTCTGACTGTGTCACCCAAATCAAGAGGAACTTCTCCAGGGCATTACCCTTAACAAGGCAGCCTGGTATGGGGCTTTTGAAAGGTCTCTGGTGGTCCAGCTAAGCTGGATTGGTAGAATAGCATCCATTGGGCATAGTTATCAGATGTCTCTTGGGGACTTAGTTGAACTAGAACTCAGAGAAATAGCAAGTCCTAAAGACTTCAGTCAGTCTTTTCCTAATTGGTTCCCATATCTCCTTACTTCTAGTGAAGGCTATTAATTCCCAGTACTGAAGTTATAAAACAACTTATCTAGAATTACCCCGGCCTTTTGCCCTTCTGCACTATTTAGAACCTGAAATGCAAAAAAATATTTCTCTTTGGTGGGAAGCAAGTCAACTTGTAGTGTGTCTTAACCTCCAGCAGAAGTCTGGAGGACATTGAATCTGTATTACAGTCCTCTGTAGATAGGGCTGCACATGGAGACCAACCATGGATTTCCAATATATGTTTTTATAGAACAAATTGCATGCTTGGGCATTATCTGCAGTAGAGACTAGATTGTATGGGAATACAGTTCATTTTGGAAGAGATCAACTGTTTTATTAACTACCAATCAGTGGACTGGAACAAATGCTAATTATAATTTTTCTACATACATCTTATACCAGCACTAGATAAATAGTATGCAAAGAGGGTAAAAGAGTACGTTCAGAAATACTTAATTTTACACCAAACTTTTTTCTTAATGTTTATTTACTTATTTTTGAGAGAGAGAGAGAGAGAGAGAGAGAACAAGGAAGGAGCAGAGAACAAGAGAACAAGAGAGAACAAGCAAGGGGCAGAGTGAGAAAGGATCAGGCACTGTCAGTGCAAAGCCGAATGTGGGGCTCTAACTCATGAACCATGACCTGAGCTGAAATCAAGAGTCAGACACTTAACTCGCTGAGCCACCCAGGTGCCCCACCAAACATTTTTATTAGCAGAATATTCAGTAGTCTTCACTGGAATTTTGAGTGGTGGAGAACTCAGAGAAATTGCTTTTATATACTTCAGATCTGGGTCATTTAGACTACTGAATGGAGAAAGAACGGTTCAATATTTTGAGCACTTCAGGGACCAAGAAATATGAAGGATGTGAAGTAAAAAGATAGTTTACATTTCTTCTCAAGTTTCTGTATAAATCTAAATGGCTCTTTAGTAATTAAAGCATACCCTAATTGTCCTGAGGCCGTCCAATTGGAATAAACCTGGGCAACCTTGTCTCCTTCCTGTGGAAAGAATCAGCCCCACCCCAGAGCATGAGAGAATTGAAGGAACTCACAAGGAGGCTATTGGCCTGACACCACAGTGCCCTCCATCTTCCACCTCCACTTAAGAGGCAACTGGGCCATCTAACAAGCACTCCTTGCTCAGGGAAGTGAAGATGAGAACTGGATACAGATAACCATGGCAACGATGAGTCTTAAAATAAACAGTGGAAAAGTTGTTCAACTTGAGTCATGGCTTTCAATTCGCAGGTTCACGCAGGAAGAGGAATTAGCAATGGCTAGAGAATGAATATATGAGAAAATATGCCTTCAGCTTTATGGGCTAATCTTTCATACAAGGTCCCAATTCTGCCAAGGAGTGAGTTCTGCTAGAAAAGTCACATTGCAGTTTGCTCCCTTTAGAAGTACCAGTTCACTTTCTTTTTAATCAATTCTGTTATATATGTACTCCTTAATTGGCCAGCACATCTCTGTGTGTATACCAGTGGAACCAGTTGGTTTGTTTTACTGGTTTAATCTGGAAGGCCTAGAATTCTATTTATTGCATTAACCAAAAATCAAACAAAGAAACAAAAAGCTGGCATTGCTTTGAAGGACACTGGCTGTCCTATCAAACCACTTCTTTAAACAATAATATAAGAGTATGCAGTTTTAGCATCAGGTTTAGTAATTACATGAGTGCCATTTTAATTAAACCAACTAAATGTTCTCTCAGTGCCTATTAGAGCCTATAAAGCTAGGAAGCCCAAATTTATTGTGCTCTCCTGGGAAGGAAGATAGCTTACCTCAGAAGTGTACATTGGATTTTGGCTTGATGTCTATGGTGGCTGAAGAGTATCACCTTTGGTTCCAAAAACCTGAGGTGAATTACAGCATACTTCAGTTCATGGTGATTATTAATTTAGAACAAATAAAATGGGACAATCCCATGTGACACTGTTTAAAAAGCTAAGGTAAAGAGAGATCATAGATTTGGAAAGTCAATAAACTCAACAATAAGGCAAATATCTGTTAGTAACAAGAATAACATTCATAAATGGTGGTCTTTGACTTGATGACCTAAATAAATCTATGCCTAAGCAATTCAAGTTTGTTGTAATTAGCTGAGCCGAAATTGCCCCAAATAAAAATGTGCTACTCACATTTAAAGAGTACTGAATCCATCTATTCCTCATCAGTAGAAATGCTTTATTTTACATAAGCTACATAAAGGAGAGGGGATGAAATCATGAGATATTCATGAAAATATTTATATCTTGCTTTGTCACAAGAGCTGTTACATGCTAGTATTTTGTCATACTTCTGTTAGAAAAGAGAGGACATTCTCATCTCAGGCCCCTATTTAAGAAATGAGATGGGATTAGATGTCACCACTATCAATCATTCAAATATAAAAGACAGAGGTGGGTGATTCAGCTCCTAGAGAAATGTGATCAGAAGGTACCTGTCTCGTCTCTGCCGGCCTCTTTATGGATTTAACTCTTGATATAATTCAAAGAAAGAAGCCTCCCAACAGAAAGATGGCTGAGAATCCAGTGTGTGGGATATGTAAATAATACCTAATATTATCTAGAGTAGAAACTAAAAGAACTTGTAGAAAATCCTTTTTGGCTCATCTTGGAGCTCTTAAGTGCTCCCTCAATGCTTTTAAAATGAGCAGATTAATTAAGGCAGGGCCTGGAAAAGAGAAGGGACTCTCCCCTGAACTTTAGCCAAGAATGCTCTTTAAATACTTCCCCACCATCTGGCAAGGTAGCATTATATCATCATCATTTCACAAACAAGGAAACTGAGACTGAGATATATCAGACATTCTTCAATATTACCCTGCAGGGAGGTAGTAAAATGGGAAGCCTTGTCTGCTGGCTCTGTCGAATGCTTTTTCAAATAGAAGAGTGAGAATAGCTAGATAGTCGTGAAAGATATGAGAGTAAAGACCATGTATTTAGTTGCTTAAATAAAATGGATGACTTGAAAACTAGAGGAAAAGTGACTTCGATGTTGCTGCTAAAATCTGCAGCCCTCTGGCAAAGCGGAGCTATTTGTCTCTTCAAAGAGAAATGAGACCATCGTTGGCCTTGAGATGAAGCTCCCAGGGTTATTTCCTTGCCTTCCATAAATTAAGGTGGTGATTTCTCCTGAGAATGAGGGTATACAATGATAAATCCCTGTTGGAATTGCTGAAATAAATACAAAATTACTTAGTTTTCTGGATTTGGACTCGTTTGGGTCCCAAAAGTCAAAAGTTCTTTTTCACTGCAAACATGTCAAGCTTTTGTGAGTCACAAACCTTTTTATCTCTGATGCTAACAAAGGTCTGCACATTTTAGGAACCTTTTTTGGAATCAACCCCAGAAATATTTTTGGAGCCAGACAGCATAATTACTCTCATATTTTTGGTCAACCATACCTGATTATTGAACAACAACAAAAATGTTACTAGGCATATTGCAAATGCTCTGGACAGCCCAGGGTGGTTTTGGGTTATTTATATGTAGTAAAAACTTAGGGCACTTTCAGAGGACAAATATTGGACCCCTTATGCATATTCAAAATAATATCCCAAAGTCTAGGAAGACAGTTTCTGGAAAGGAGCTCCAACAATTACAGGACAACGTCAGGGCAGCATGAACACTACACTCTCAGGTGACTACTTTAAGTGACTGTATTCATTTGGGTGTTTGGGTTTCAGAAACGTTTATGTAATTAATTTAAGAATTCTTCTCAGAGTGAAACTTTTTTCAAGTAAAATAATGCTTAAGGTATCATTAATTTCAATAATAATTTCCCATTTTGATTATGTCTTATTAGAGTTCACCACCATGAGCTTTTTCTTTCTGACTGAGATATATCTACAAGAAAGGACACAAATCTCATGTGAATAGCCTGAGGAATCTTCACATATGAATGTATACTTCTGTGTAATCAACATCAAGACCAAGACATAGAACATTTCAAGCACCCCCACCAGGCTCCCCAAGTTTCCCACCAGTCAGTAACCCCACCCCGGGATGACCCCTGAACAGACTTCTAATCACAATAGATTCGAAATTTTAAATTTCATATAAATGTAATCATACGATGGTGCTCTGATGTGTCTTTTCTCACTTAACATCATGTCTACGAGATTCATTCATGCTGTTGTGTGTAACAGTATTCTGTTCTTTTTGTTACTTTTAATATTCCATTTTACTTCTAGACCCCAGTTTGTTGAACTATTCATCTGCGGGTGGATGTTTGGGTTATTTACGGTTTGGGGCTGTTATAAATAAAGCTGATGTAGGCACTCTTGCATGTGCCTTTTGGTGAAACTAAACACTCATTTCTATCGGGTATGTTGCCAGGAGAAAAATTGCTCGGTCTTACTTATGTTTCACTTTCATAAGCACTACCAAAAAGTTTTCCAAAGTGTTTGCACCAATTTAACCCTCCTGTGTCTTCTAAATGACATAAAAGGATAGACCATTTGAGAAATTTACCTTCCTATAATCACCATTATTCCTTTACATAAGCTGTTTAGGTTTTTTTCTTGAGGGAAGCTTAGAGATTTTAAAACACAACTACAGCCATGTTATTTTCTTCTTCACTTTCTTAGACTATTTCTAATCCGTTGGATTTATAAAGTAGGCACCTTCTTCCTTGTTATTTTCTCCAGAGATACAAGATGATTCCTTTAATGGCACTTTACTGTTGATTTCGGTGTCCTGTGTTTGTACTTGGGGTGAATCACTGGCAAGAAAGTGGACCATGCTCTTCTCTTTCGTCTACTGCATGTGTGGATAAGACTGACCAACAACAGAGGTGGGAGGAGGTTGTGACTTACTGTGTGTGAGCAGATGTGAGACTCAGGAGGTTTGATGAAGGCAGCATGATATTGTCAACAGCATCTCCTACAACTCAGAGAAGCGTAGTGACAATCTCAATTCCAAATCCCATGCTCTCCAGTACCTTAGCCTTCATCTTTTCATCACTACTTAGGACTTCAGCATTAACTTGCCCAGATAATTACCCTTTGGTGAGGCCAAAGTTCTAATTCTTAGTCAAGAAAACAAAATATCACTGGCGGCTCTTCCCAGCTGTATGTTTTAGTGATTCCAGATGTGCAAATCAAAGAAATGCTGGCAACAATGCACCGTCCAAATAAAAAGGAAATGAAATGTGCAGACTGTTTTCTAAACATTTCAGAAACCCTGGAAATCCAGCCAACACCAAAATCAATATTTGCATTTTAATCTTTGCTTAATTTGAACTATTAGAGTCTGTAACGAAGATAAAAGCTTTTTGAAGTTGAATTTATGTATTTTCTCCCATTATTATTTTTGTCCTTACTACTTTTTTGTAAAACACTTTGGAGGAAGCAGATATTTGATTTAAATCTTTCGTTTTCAAAATAAATATCCTTTTCAGGGAACATAAACCAGGAGTCCTGAACTGAGAGTTTAGTTTATAATACATTATCTTATTATATGTGGCTTAACCGTTCTGTAATTTCTTTTTTAAGTTAATGAACTTGAACTAAAATCGATTGGTACTTGTTTCATATATGTGTACTGGATGTAACTACTGTGTAACAAAACAAAGCGATAATAATTAGCAAAATGTTGTAATACAATTAAAAAAATTTTACCTTATTACATAGTAATATATTAGTAATAATAATAATGTTATATGATGTGATCATAACAATAGCCCATGTTAGTTTATAATTTGGTTCTCTGATCATTGCACCACTAGAACATGAGAATGAGAAATTAAGAGGAGAGAAAGACCCACTGTGTAGGCTAACTAGATACATCATGTGCTTTTTAAAATTAATAAACTATTTTTTCAGTTGTATTGAGATATAATTTATATCCATCATTGTATACATTTAAGGGGTACAGCATGATGGTTTGACTCCTATATAGTGTGAAATGATTACCACAATAGGTTTAGTTAGCATCCTTATTTGGGTTTTTTTTTAATGTTCATTTATTTTTGAGAGAGAGAAACACAGAGTGCGAGTGGTGGAGGGGCAGAGAGAGAGGGAGGCACAGAGTCCAAAGCAGGCTCCAGGCTCATGCACAGACATAGGGCTCGAACTCAGGAACGAATGGTGAGATCATGACCTGAACCGAAGTCGGATGCTTAACCAACTGAGCCACCCAGGTGCCCCATCCTCATGTGCTTTTTAAAGATTACTTCAGGGGCGCCTGGGTGGCTCAGTTGGTTAGGTGACCGACTTCGGCTCAGGTCATGATCTCACAGTTCGTGGGTTTGAGTCCTAGTCGGGCGCTGTGTTGACATCTCAGAGCCTAGAGCCTACTTCAGATTTTGTGTCTTCTCTCTACCCTCTCTCTACCCCTCCCCTGCTCATGCTCTTGTCTCTCTGTCTCTCAATAATAAATAAATGTTAAAAAAAAAATAAAAAAAATAAAGATCACTTCAGCCTTCCATTCAGGGCCTTTTTTACTCCTAATTTATACACAGTCCTAACCAACTACACAATTGACTTGTGAACTCCTGGTAGAAGAGAAATCAAAGATCAGTAAGAATTTGAAATCTTGCCATAGAAAAGGACCTGAATGGCACTAAGGAATGATAGCTAATAGCAAAAAAATAATAGCTCTAAAAAGTAAAAAAAGTGATACTTTAATACTGTTATTAAAGAAGCACGACTGGCTGCAACTCTTTTGTTTAGGGAAAACTGCTTACCTGCCTCAGCTACATCTTTTTTTAGCTGTAATGGTCGCAGTGACCGGCTGCAGGCAGTTGCAACCTGAAAGCCTCTTGCTTGGGATGAATCACAGGGATCCCTTTCTGCCCTCAGGCTTCTATTGTGTTGCCAAGAACATCACTAGGAGCTCACTTGCCCATTCTGGTGCACAAGGAAATCCGTATTTAACACTCCTGGAGGCCACTTTTGACCTACAGGGCAGTCAGTGGCTAAATAGCCCCCTCTTCTGTCCCTTGGGTGGATAGTATTTAACCTTCACCCTCTGGAGGTCCCCAGCCAAGATGAAGCCCAGTTGCCCACTATGTGAGCAGCATGAGAATGATCCGTGGACTGATTCCCCCTACTTCCTAGTTCCATTCTTCCCAGTTCCTGACATCTATTCCTTGCGATTGTTTCCCAAAATTAAAGACTTGCATGCAAGCACTTGTCTTGGGCTCCAGTTTTCCAAAGAACCTTCACTGAGACAGTTGATACCTAGAAATAACTCTGAAAAGCAGACTCTCAGCATGGGATTCGAGCACTCGATTTCTAGCTGACAACTGGCTTTGTCACTTGGCCCACAAGATATAGCAGACTCACTGATGCCAGAGGTATCCATGGTGATTGGATGCCATTCCCAATAGACAAATCATGGCACAGACACCTAGTAATCTAGACAAGTCTGGGCCTTATGTGGTAGAAAACTACTCACTGTTGGCGAAGCAGCTTCTAGCCTAGTAGAGACTGGGCTCCTGCCATGGGACACCAAGTGACTAACCTGAGCTTACATGACTCCATCAGATTCCCCCAAATCATAAGGTCAGACATATGTCCCAATAACTAATTGTTTGATGGAAATAGTACATCTGCTAGTTGTGCCCTGGCAGATCTGGAGGGTACAACAAACTGATAAACAGATCATTTTTCCCCTAAGTCACCTCTCTGTTGTATCACTGCCTCTCCCTCACCTTACACTTCTGGTCTCCGAGAGGTTCACAGCACCCAACCAACAGAGGAGAAAAACCCTCGGGCCTTCAACAGAGATGGGTCAGACTTTTGTGTTGCTACTAGCCAGCAAAACACTACAGTCCCAGTCAAAGAAGGCCCTGAAATGGTCGTGAAAATAAATTCTCTCATTTGGTCAATCTGTGAGCAGAGAAATTCAGTCTCTGAATGGGGAGTATGGATTTGGGTGGACAACAGCAGTCTTACCCTTTCCTTCTCCCTACACCCTCCTTACAAATTATTTGCTACTTACTATGTGGTAAACATTATTCTATTCCATTTTTATACTCAACTCTGCAAATCAGGTATTATTTTGATATATGTATTCTGCTTTTAAGTAACTAAGATAGGTTAAGTGATTTGCTTGAGGACACAGCTGTTCAGTGGGTTGTATGCCATGGACTCCATAGTTCATGCTCTTTCTAACTGTGTAGTATGAAGTATCCAGCAAAAGGGCATACATTATAGTTTCCAAAATGATGATTCTAAGCTAAGAAAAATTAAAACTAACATAGCATACTACTCAAGAACATTAGGAAACGCACAATATACTTGAGAACAGCAAATTAAAGTTGGTTTTTCAACTAGACCAGCAGTTTGCAAATTATGTTCCAGGGAGCCTCAGGATTGCATAATTGTCCAAAGCATATTTATGGGTCAAAGGCAGTCTTCACAGGTGGCAATTTGGACCCCCTTTCCGGCTTTAATGGCATTCTTACTTTTCCATTCTAAATGTTAAGGTTCTACATAAAATTACATTTGGAAGAAGAATTTACTACTGTAAAAATAAAATTTATACACTACAGTCGGAAGGGCACCATCAGTTAAGCGTCCCACTCTTGATTTCGGCTCAGGTCATGATCTCCCGGTTTGTGAGTGAGTTCAAGCCCTGCACAGGGCTTTGCTCAGACAGCACAGAACCTGCTTAGGATTCTGTCTCTCCCTCTCTCTGCCCCTCCTCCACTTGCTTTCTCTCTTTCTCTCTCAAAATAAATAAGTAAACTTAAAAAAATAATAAAAACAAATAAACTGCAATTGGAATTGCCAAATACATACGTACACCATACGGATCTATCGAAACGCTGAAGCCCTCCATGCTTCAGAGGTAACTCACACATTTGTTCTTTGAGTTACCAACAATTCTAGTGCAACAATGAGCTATCACTGTGTCCCTAGTTAACAGTATCTCTGCCATTACATGTTAGCATCAGAGTCACTTGGGCTATAATATTACAATAATGTTCTCATCTAGTGACATAAATACACATTTCTTTTAAATAACTCTGTACTTGCATCCAGGCTTGGGCCTGGCTTTTTGTAGTTGTGGGAGTGAAAAGGTTCAGACAAATAATATTTTTAATTGGCATAAGCCTAGAGCCCCACCTGCCATTGCCCATCTGCAGTAAGAAGTGCCTGGCAGAGTTATCCTGTGGCATTGAACTATGCTGAAGAGATGGGGCTTGACTGGCCCCCAGGCCTACAGTGTGCAGAAAATGCTTCAACAAGTGGAGACAGGAAGGTCTTCGAGTTTTGAGGGCGGTTATTTGGAGGTAATGCACTGCCGAGTGTTTGAGTGTCAAAGCGAGTGCTTCGTAGTAGGGCAGGACACCTACAAGAGACTCCTTTTTCTAAGCTGCAGAGCGGCCTAATGAATTCATTTGGGTGCACAGTTGTTTGAATGGCCTTAGAGTTGTTAGAAGGCAGACTCCAAGGTCACACTGAGTTGCATTAGCCTTCCGGCTCACTTATTCTTTGGAAACATTACAAGAGCCCGTAGCTTAACAATAAGAACAAGCAAAATTTTCAGGTTTTATCCTGGCTGGATTTTTTTTTCCCAAGGTCATCTTTTTATATTTCTTTCCTCTCTTCCTGTTTAGTTTATAGCTTTCCTCCAAACCAAGTGAGCCCCTCTTGGATAATTTGCCTTCTAATAAAATCAATTCACCTTCCACTGGCCTCTGCAGCCAATTATGCTATTTTTTTTAACTCCGCAAATTAAAAACTTTCAAGATCTGCTGTGAGCATGAAGGGATAAATCCTGTCAGTAAACAAAAGCTTCAATTAAAAAAAATGCTGCCTAAAACACAATATGAGCAGAAACAACAACAAAAATCCCACCCCCACCCCCTCCTTGAGAGCCCAGCCTCCCCCCCAGAACTGCTGAGGAAAATGCTGCAAAGCCAGGTAAGCGGTGTCTGTTCTCCACATCCAGTCCCTGTCGCCAAGCTCCAGCGTGTCCTTTAGATTGGGGTCAAGAAGACTGGGGGTAGGAAATCCCAGCAAGTGGGAAGGAATTAATTTGGACTACTAAGATTTACTCTCAAAAGGGAAACAACAATTTGCTCCTAGAGAAAGGGCCCTCAGTAGGTGGCATGCCAGTAGTTTGAGCAACAAGGAGAGGGGCTGGACGCAGCTTATACCTGGATGGGCAGGTTAGGGCAGCGAGGTTTGAGAGGTGTGAAGAGAGAAAAAGTCAAGGACCCAGGAGCCAAGGAGAAGAAGTCAGTCCCTTCTGAATCCATGTGCCCTAGACCCATTCCTCCAGCTGGTGCCTCTAGAAGTCCGCATCTTGTTAAAATGCAGATTCTAATTCCGTAAGCCTGGCCTGAGACCCGAGAATCTGCATTCCTAACTCACTCCTAACTTGATGCTTCAGGGCCATGAACCAAAGTTTGAGTGACACGTTTATACAACCACTGTTTCTATTCTCTTCAATGTTGTTCCAGAGCAATTACAGAATATACAGTCATAATAGGTACAACGAGTTTTTAAAATGATAAATGACATTCTGTATCAACCAGTGTTCTCCAGAGAAACAACCAATAGAACCAATCTCTATATATACCGAGAGAGAGAGAGAGAGAGAGAGAGAGAGAGAGAGAGAGAGAGAGAGACATTGGCTCACACAATTGTGAGGACTGGCAAAGCTGAAATCTACAGGTAGGGGCAGACTGGAAATTAAGAAAAGAGTTGATGCTGAGGGTCTTAAAGCAGAATTGCTCCTCCAGGAAACCTGTTTTACTAGTAAGGCCTTCAACTGATTATATAAGGCCCACCTACATTGTCAAGAGTAATGTGCTTTATTTAAAGTCAACTAATTATAAATATTAATCGCACTTACAAATACCTTCACAGCAACAGCCTGATTAATGTTTAAACAAACAAGTGGATATCATGATCTAACAAAGTTGACACATAAAACTAACCGTCACACATACCATGTAATTTTCAGCAAATTTATTTTTTTTTTCCTTCTTAACATGTCTTGGAAATTATTTTTATCAACATCTAAATTGTATTCTATTCTATGTATGCATCATAATCATATGAACAGACTTTCATTGATGGATATTTTACTCTTCACTATTATAAAAAATGCTGCAATGAATATTCTTTAAAAAAAGTCTTTAATACGTGTGAATAAATCTTCAGTATAAATATTTAGGCTTGAAAATATTGGTCAAGGCCTATGTAACGTTTCACTTTTCATAGCAATTGACAAATTGTTCTAAAAAAATAGACTTTGTAGGTTTATATACTCAGTAGAAATGGGTAAAAGTTTCTGTTTCTACACATTCCCAATGAGAGAATCCCAAAATATTGAGAGAATCCCAAGTAAGCTCCGTGCTTAGCACAGAGCTTGACACAGGGCTCAGTCTCATGACCACAATATGATGCCCTGAGCTAATACTAAGAGTCCATCGCTCAATTTACTGAGCCTCCCAGGTGCCCCTCAATTAACCAACTCTTGGACTCAGTTACTAGTTTTTTTTGTTTTTAGTTTTTAGGTTTTTTTTGTTTCCTATTTTATAACTTGCTTATTTATATTTTCATATTTACATTTTTCTCTCTTTCCTCATGTTTATTTTGTTGTTTTTGTCACAGCTTTTTAAATTTGATACTTCATTAATTTTTTTTGTGGGTGAAAGAGAATTTTTAAAATGGGGCATGAAATGGATTTCCTGCAGTGTTCTTTGGGATTTATAAGACGGAATTGGAAACAATTCTTTTACTCTTCATGTGATGGACTGCTTTCATTTCACTATTATGCAATACCAAAATCAGACTACATGAACCCCATATTTACTAGGGCTTTAAGCATTATTCAGATTGACTTTAAGAAGATTATACTTTTTTCAACACTTAATGGCACACAGTTCAATGACCTCATGAGTTTCCTAACCCCATAGTCCTTCCTTTCTATATTGCAGGTCACTTGACCTTCGCCTCCAGCTGAAGGACTATTTTTGGTACTTGGTTAGGGATGGTTAAGGAGCTCTAATCTAACACTTAGGACATGCAATAGAAAGTCTCCTTTGTCCTGCACTGGCCTTGTAACCCCATTCTATTGTGGCATTTCTAGCTAGGGAAGTCCTTATCTGATACCCCCGATCTGCAAATAGTTCACTGTCTTATTACTTGGACTTGAGTACTTCTCTTGATAACATGTCTACTATCAATCTCCGTTAAAGTGGTGTTTGGTCTTGATCTCCATGACTATCTCCAACCTGCTGTGCAGTTATGAGACTGCTGCCATCCTGACACCATCCTGAAAGGGGGGGGCTTGGAATTCACTGACAGACTTCCATACATTCCATACATTCATTTGTTTACTCGCTCATTCATCAAGCACATATTGAGTGCCTACCTTATTCAAGCAGTGAGCTAAAAGCAGAGATAAGAAAAAGTAAGATACGGTCCCTTCCTTCCAGTAGCATCCAATCTAGTGGAAAGTGACCCTGTGACATGGGCCTGCAAAATTGACTAAATCTAGTCTTTTGAGTGCTGAGGTCTGACATGATATCCTAAAACCTTTTGTTGGTTTTGCTGTTTGCTTATCCCAAGATACTTGGAAAATTTCCCAATTTCCAAAACTGCTATTAAAGTTAATTTTTTTCTAAGAAAAACATTTGTAACAACAATTAGAGAACAAAACTGTGGTACTAAGCTCGAGACATGACATTTAAACATGCATCTCAACAAAAGTGGCAAATGATTGCATGTTATGACCTAGTGGTTGTTAGCAAATAGTAGAAACTGTGATTGTTAAATCCAATGATGCCAGGGGTCTCCTGCATGTTAGAATCTCATTGTAATGTGACAAAACATTTATTTCTAAAATGGCCCAGTTAGTTTAGGCTTATATTGTTGAGAATGAGTGTCAGAAGAAATTTATCCTGCTCTTTCCCCTGTCATGCGGTTCCTAACATGCATCCCAGGGGTGGCATTTGAGTGAGACTCTAGTGTATTATTATAAAGCAGAGAGGAAGTAACACACTAACTAGACTCACTTTTTTAAACTTCTCAGAATAAAACTTTTGGCACAATGCCAAACATCCAGATGAAAACTGAAGAAAAACAAAACAACTCTCCAGATGTTTTCCCTAAGTAAATGTATAGGGATATTGTTCTTACCCTTTCTTTTTGGAAATGACTCATGCAGCATAAAAGAACAAGGACCAGATGAAATTTTCGGCTCAACAAAGGCTATGTTGACCTCTTAACAGGAAAACAGCACAGGTGACATTGGATGACCAGGACAGCATAAGGTAATCACCTAAACCTCACCTTGGTGGATCTGGTAGGCTAACTTATTTGCCCAAATTTCTCACTCCTTTGTACATCCTTGCTTTTAGCCACTTAACTCATAAAACCTTGTATTTCCTTCTACTATAAACAGAGTGCACTTCCTGGCCTCTTGACTTGGGGCCAATGGGACACGAGCAGACATGATTTATGCCGAGGCTTGAAATGTGCTTGTGTACTTGGGCTTACCCACTTCCATTTTTGCCATGAGACAAATGCCCCCAGGTAGCCCACTGGTCCAGCAAAGATGAGAGACTTGTGGAATAAATCTGTCTCCAACCTAAGTTGCAGAGTGCAGAGCCAAGTCCAGCCTGGATCAGCCAGTTTTTGGATAACTTGCAGATGTGAGAGAGAATAAATAATTGTGCTTTTAAACCACTAAGTTTTTGGGTGTTTTGTTACACAGAATTATTGTGGAAATAGTTGACCTCTACCATACAGCCAAAACAGACTAAAAATGATGGGATGTCTCTGACAGAGTGTTTCCCGTTGGCCTACTGATAGTGATGTTCTCAGCTAGAAATATCAGAGGGACTCACCTGAGCTCATATTCATTGTGTCAAGCCCCCACAAACGTTTCCCCAACCAGAGCCAATGTTGTGGCTTTACCAACCCTTGTGGTTCTTATTACGAGTGCAAGAGGCAAGCCAGCAACACCTATCCGCAAACTTTGAAAAAAACAAGGTTTATTACTCATAAGTTCTTTTTTTTTAATGTTTATTTATTTTTGAGAGAGACAGAGACAGAGTGTGAGTGGGGGTGGGACAGAAAGAGAGGGAGACACAGAATCTGGAGCAGGTTCCAGACTCTGAACTGCCAGCACAGAACCTGGTGCAGGGCTCGAACTCACGAACCGTCAGATCATGACCTGAGCCAAAGTTGAACACTTAAGGACTGAGCCACCCAAGTGCCCCTATTACTCATGAGTTCTGATGGTATGGTACGCAGCATGCCCAAGAGCTACACTGAGGTCACAGGTAGAGAGAAAGAGCAGGGACCTGGGGTTCTGTCTCTACTGGGACAGAGGGAAGGGTGGCTAGGGTTTTGTTGGTTCACTCTTTAGTAGAGAACTTAAAACGTATGAACAGGAATACAGGCATGGGATGGGAAAGCATGGACACTCAAGTGGTCAGCTGTCTAGGTTACCTAGGACTTTCTAACAAGGGGACTTCATGGGCGGGGCAGGCTGATTCCTTATCTAGGTGTTTAGCTAGTAGCTGTGTCAAACAGTTGGCAGTATGTTTATTTGAGGTAGATCTCTTTGAAATGGATGCCTTGGTAATCAAAAGCTTAATGTCAGACACTTACATGATACTAAACCAGACTCACTGACAGACAGTTGTACCACACAGAGTCAACAGGAGGAATGAAGTTGCCAGGAAGATGCAGACCTGAGCCTATGTATCTTTCTAGCTTCACTGCCTAATGTGCTCTATTTCACTTTTTGAGTCTGCGAGAATATTCTTCTTCCAGTTTCTTGGATATGCCAAACACTTTCATACCTCAAGGTCTTGCATGTGTTGTCTTCTATCCCTGTAGAGCGTATGCTCCCCTTATCCTGAATGTGCTGACATAGCCATTACCTATTCAAGTAATGGGACATCTTCACCCTCAAAGTATGCCTCCAATGTCTCGAGAAGGAAATTTAAAATACATTGGCCTGCAAATCAACAAAGATGACTCCTTTGATCAAAACATAATTTGTATAATTTCTCTTCAGTTTGAACATGATTTAAATGAACACATAAGGAAGAGCACAGTTTCATGGCAAAAGCATTCAGAACTACAATAAAGCATTTTTCTTAAATCTAAGTGGCCAGGACTTTGAATTGACCAAATTATTTTTGGCTTTCCATTGTGACAGTTTAAGACACATATTGCTACAGAATGAATAATGAGAATTTAATCAAATAAAATATTAACCTTGAAAAAAATCCTTTGAATTCTCACATTTGAACCTCCGAGAACTATGCATATGTAGGAGCCTATGACTCACTAAAATGATCCTAAAGCAACACCTCTGTGTCCGAGGAAGAAATTTTTTTGTCAGTTACAATTGGCATCCTTTTTTAAAAATATTTTTTAGTGTTTATTCATTTTTGAGAGAGAGAGACAGAGTGTGAGTCGGGGAGTGGGGGGAGAGAGAGAGGGAGACACAGAATCCGAAGCAGGCTCCAAGCTCCAAGCTGTCAGCACAGACCCCAACGTGACTCTCAGACTCATGAACCATGAGATCGTGACCTGAGCTGAGTCAGATGCTTAACTGACTGAGCCACCCAGGCTCCCCACAATTGGCATCCTTAAGCAGAGAAGTGGGCTATTATAATTTAGAACAACTTTGTACAATTTATATACGATCTATAAGTTGATCGAGAACTGACTGCTTTCTAAATCCTCTCTGTTTTATGGCAGCTGTAAATAAGCTTTTGGTTCAGGTTTGGGGAGAGGCTGTTTAATCACTATTTAAGAGTATGAACTGTAGGTCCCGAAGCTTATGCCTGTTTTCTCATCTGCCCAAGGACACAATGTCAAGGCCAGATTAAAGATCAGGAGCAGAGTCAGGGCATATATGCTCGAAACATGTGGATACTCTTGCTAGGGTGCTAGTCATCTGCTGAGTCATCTGAAGAGCTTTTTAAAAGTGAATTTGAGATTGATCCTCATTTAACTAGAAAATTCCTATAAGTTGATTAACTTGTGGTTTGACTGTAAAGTTATGATGCAGAGAGAGAGAGGGAGAGAGAGAGAGTGTATGTGCATGTGTGTGCACACGCCCAGGCGCCCACACAGTTGGGGCAAATAAGAATTAGTATTTATTGAGACCTTACTCCTGCCAGGAACTGTGCTGAGCAATTTACAGACATTATGTCATTTGATCCTTATAATAACCTTGCAAGATATATATAAAATCTGCTCGTCAACAGGTATAGTAAAAATGCTAATTTGGGCCTGAGAAGTTTATAAATGACACTCTAGAGCAGTGGGTCTCAACCTTGGCTGTACATTATAATCATGTGGGAGCTTTTAAAACTCCCCATACCCAGGCCCCACCCCAGGACATCAGAACTGGAATGTGTGAGAATAGAAGACAGGCATTGGTATTTTTAAACTCCCTAGATGAATGCAATGGGAGGCTAAGTCAATTTGTGAATCACTGGATTTATAACCCCAGTGATAACTTGAAAACCTAAGCAATGATATATCTGCTTGGTGTTAAACATGGTGGTACTTCTGCTGCTGTGAGAGAGAAGTTAACAACTCAGCCGTCATCGGCCCCCATGTCATAGTGGAAGAAACATCTGCTGTGCCTGCTTCAAGGGCTTCAGAGTCAAATTCAGACTGTTTCCCTCAGGAGATCACTGGGATGATGAGACTTGAACACAGGTTTTCATTATGTCCTAAGAACAGGACTGACTCTATATCACTTTCAATGCTTTTGCCATTTAGCATTTGCCCTAACCAAGCAACAGAAGTGGTAGTCTGTATTTTATATTACCTATGTGTCAGGCAAGGGCACAACGTCAAGGCCAGATTGAACATCAGGAGCAGTTTCAGAGTCAGGGCATATATGCTTGAAACATGTGGATACTCTTGCTAGGGTGCTAGTCATCTGCTGAGTCATCCGAAGCCACCCCTTCGTTGGCCATTCTGGGTATCTGACCCACGCTGGCTTCTGTGCTGCCTCCGGAAGCTTGGTGTCAAAGGCGTGGGCGAAATCTATAGGGCCCCTGGCTCTTCTTCAGCCTCGGCCAGTCACCAGGGAAGGAAAGGGAAGGGGAAAACAAGGTATCTGCTTCTTTAGCATTTGCAGTTCCACAGCAATTGAGAATGTATCTACAAAGGGCTACAGAAGCTACAGGACCTGAGGGCTGATTGAGAGCGGACTGCTTTCTAAATCCTCTCCGTTTTATGGCAGCTGTAAGTAAGCTTTTGGTTCAGGTTTGGGGAGAGGCTGTTTAATCATTACTTAAGAGCGTGAACTGTAGGTCCAGATGCTTATGCCTGTTTTCTCATCTGCCCAACGAAAGTAATTGTGCTTATTTTTTCATTTGATTTGCAAAGTTGTTGTAATGTTTGATATATATATATATATATATATACACACACACATACATATGTATACATATATACATATATATACATACATATGTATACATATATATACATATATATATATATATATATATATATATATATTTAAAACACCTGGAGCTTCCCTTATATTTGCAACTTGAACTGATTGAAGTCACCACCCTGGGTCATCCAACCCAAAGTCCTGAGGAGTACCCTTCCTCAGGCAGTTGCTAAATGCATAATGGTAGAGTAAATGTTCTTTCCCGAGAAGTTCTCAGATCTGATTCTGTATTTTGGAAAGGTCTCCTTCCCTCTTCTTTTCTTCCTCTTTTGTGATATTTTCTTACCCTATTCACACTAGGATCTCTAGGCTGAAAAAGGCACAGGTTTATCTGCGTGACGTAGCATGGAGGCTGATTCAACTCCTTATTTTCTAGGCTCATAGGATGACTAGAAGAATCAACTCTCTCTTCATTTACCTCAGTCCATTGCCATGTGCTAATAAAAAATGAATTTTTGGGGGCGCCTGGGTGGCGCAGTCGGTTAAGCGTCCGACTTCAGCCAGGTCACGATCTCGCCGTCCGTGAGTTCGAGCCCCGCGTCAGGCTCTGGGCTGATGGCTCAGAGCCTGGAGCCTGTTTCCGATTCTGTGTCTCCCTCTCTCTCTGCCCCTCCCCCGTTCATGCTCTGTCTCTCTCTGTCCCAAAAATAAATAAACGTTGAAAAAAAAAATTTTAAAAAAATGAATTTTTTATTATCATCATTCTGATTTTATTTATTTATTTTTTTAATTTTATTTTTTAATATGAAATTTATTGTCAAATTGGTTTCCATACAACATCCAGTGCTCATCCAAAACTTAGAAATATAAGAAAGGACAGAAATGTTCATATGTCAGTGTCGTTAAAAGATCCCAACATTCATGGTGATCTGTATATACAATATCGGTCCATGCTAAGAAACAATTCCAGACTATCTTTAAAAATTCAAAATAAGTCATACAGAAAAAAAAATGAATTTTTAAAGATAGTCTGGAATTGTTTCTTAGCATGGACCGATATTGTATATACAGATCACCATGAATGTTGGGATCTTTTAACGACACTGACATATGAACATTTCTGTCCTTTCTTATATTTCTAAGTTTTGATTTCTTTTCCCAGGGTTTTTATCTATATAATCCAAGGAAAGGGAAAGCCAACAGTAGCCTAGCTTGGAATCTACCAAGCTGTTTTAAAAAAAAAAAATTGTTCTCATTGGTGTCAAATGGTATTGGAAAATTTGGAATTAAAAAATGAATACTTAAAAAAATCACTATAGGACCATACCATTAAGAAAGTGAGTGGCTCCTGAGTGGCTGAGTCGGCTGTCTCTTTGATTTCAGCTCAGGTCATGATCTCACATTTCCTGAGATCTAGCCTTGTGTTGGGCTCTGTGCTGACAGCACAGATCCTGCTCAGGATTCTTTCTGTTCCTTTCTCTCTGCCCCTCCCCCACTTGTGCACACAGGCACCCACTCTCTCTCTCAAAATAAATAAATAAACTAAAAAAAAAGAAAATGAGAGAACAGCTCACAGGAAGGGAGAAAATATTTGCAACTCATATCTCTAATAAGGGTCTAGTAGCTATAATACATAATGAACTTTCACAACTCAAAAACAAAAAAGACAACCCAATTTAAAAATAAAGAAGGGATTTAAATAGACATATCCCTAAAGAAGATATATAAATTGCCAACAAGCACATGAAAAAAAAAATACATGGCATCATTAACCTTCAGAAAAATGTAACTCAAAACTTTTGAAATCCCAGTTTACACCCACTGGAATGACTGGAAAATAGTAAGTGTTGCTTAGAATACAGAGAAATTAGAACCCTCGTGGACTGTTTGTGGGAATGTAAAATGGCACGGCAGCTGTGCAAAACAGTTTGGCAGTTGTCAAAAAGTTAAACATAGTTACTATATCACCCTACAATTTCATTCTTACATATATACCCAGAGAATTAAAACATATATTCCAAGAACAAACTGTACACAAACATAAATTCTAATATCATTCATAATAGCCAAAAAGTGCCAGCAGCCAAAAACTCCTCAAATGATGAACGAGTAAACAAAGTATAATATACCCTACAATGGAATATTACGCAGCCAGAAAAAGGAATGAAATACTGATACATGCCACAGCATAGATGTACCCTGAAAACATAATGTTAAATGAAAGAAGCCAGACAAAAAGATCACATATTATGTGTTTCCACTGATAATGAAATTTTCAGATTAGACAAATCCATAGAGAAGGAAATCAGATTAGTGGTTGTCAGAAGCTAGGGGAGAAGGGGTAAATGGTGGCAGGGAGGACTGCTAAGGGGTACAGAGTTTCTTTGGGATGAAGAAAATATTCTGGAGTTAGATAGTGGCGATGACTGCACAACCTTGTGAATCTTCTAGAAATCACTAAATTACACACTTTTAAAAAAAATGCAGGACATCTCTGAAGTTCTTAGGCTAATTTTAATTCTAAAATTTATATGGAATTATAAAAAAAGAAAAAACCCTGAATAACCAAAGCATTCTTAAGAAAGAAGAACAAAGCTGGACACATCACACTTTCTCATTTAAAACTACATTACAAAGCTATAGTAATAAAAACAATAAGGTGTTGTCATACAAACAGATACATAGACCAATGGAACAGAATAGGGAGCCCAGAAATAAACCCATGCACATATGGCCAATTAATTTTTGACAAAAGTGTCAATAATATACAATGGGGAAATATACAGTAAGTGGTGCTGGGAAAATTGGACAGCCACATGCAAAAGAATGAAACTGGGCCACTATTTTAGAACACCATCTACAAAAATTCACTCAAAACAGACGAAAGACATAAAGTAGGTCCTAAAACATAAAACTACTGAAAGAAACATAGAGGATAAGCAATTTGACATTGGTGAACATGATTTTTTGGATTTGACACCCAAAGCAAAATAAACAAGTGGGACTACATCAAATTGGAAAGCTTCTACACAGCAAAGGAAACCAACAGCAAAATAAAAAGGTAACATATGGAATGGGAGAAAGTGTTTGTAAACCACATATCCAATGAGGGGTTAATACCCAGAATATATAAGGAACTCAAACAACTCAATAGCAAAAGAAAAAAAGACAACAACAAAACCAAAACCCAGTTTAAAAATGGGCAAAGGACCTAAATAGGTGCATGTAAAGGTGCCCAGCATCACTGATCCTCAAGAAAATGCAAATCAAAATCGCAATGAGATATTACCCCATACCTCTTAAAATTTTTTTTAACGTTTATTTATTTTTGAGACAGAGAGAGACAGAGCATGCACGGGGGAGGGTCAGAGAGAGAGGGAGACACAGGATCTGAAACAGGCTCCAGGCTCTGAGCTGTCAGCACAGAGCTTGACACGGGGCTGGAACTCACGGACCGCGAGATCATGACCTGAGCCAAAGTTGGATGCCCAACTGACTGAGTCACCCAGGCGCCTCTACCTCACACCTCTTAGAATGGCTATCATCAAGAGATGAGTATTGATAAGGATGTGGAGACAAGGAAACCCCATTGCACTGTTGGTGGTAGTGAAATTGGTACATCCATTATGCAAAGCTGTATGGTGGCTCCTTAAAAATAATTTAGATATAATTACCATATGATCTAACAATCCCACTTCTGGATATATAGCCAAAGAAAAATAAAAACAGAATGCCAAAGAGACAACTACACCCCTATGTTTACTGCAGCATTATTCACAATAGCCAAGATATAGAAACAACCTAAGTATTGTTCAACAGATGAAAAGATAAAGACAATGTGGCATGTCTGTACAATGGAATAGTATTCAACCATGGGAAAGAACATTCTGATATTTGCAACAAGATGGAGAGACCTTAAGGATAATATAGTAAGTGAAGTAAGTCAGAGAAAGACACATACTGTTCGAGATCACTTCTATGTACAATCTAAAAAGGCCAAACTCATAAGACAGAGACTAGAATGGTGGTTGCCAGGGGCTGGCAGGGGTATAGGGGGTTGTTGGTCAAAGAGTACAAACTTCTATTAAGAGGAATAATTTTGGGTGGCCCCTGGGGGGCTTAGTCAGTTAAGTGTCTGACTTTGGCTCAGGTCATGATCTTGCTTGCAGTCCATGGGTTCAAGCCCCACACCGGGCCCTGTGCTGACACCTCAGAGCCTGGAGCCTGCTTTGAAATCTGTGTCTCCCTCTCTCTCTGCTCCTCCCCCACCCCCTCTCTCTCAAAATTAATAAACATTAAAAAAAAGATGAATAATTTTGGGGATCAAATATGCAGCATAGTGATTACAGTTAATAACACTGAATTATATACTTGAAAGTTAAGAGAGTAAATCTTAAATGTTTTCACCACAAAAAAGAAATAAATTATGCAGTGTGATGCAGGTGTTAGCTAATGTTATGGTGCTAATCATTTTGCAATATATAAGTTCATGAAATCAACAGATTGTACACCGTAAGCTTACACAATGTTATGTGTCAATTATATCTCAATAAAGCTGGGGGGATAAGGAAAATAACAACTGTTGGTGAGAATACAGAGGAATTGAAACCCTCATACATTACTATAAAATGGTTCAGCTGGTGTGGAAAGCAGTTTGATAGTTCCTCAAAAAGTTAAACACATAACTACCATATGATCCAGCAAGTGTACCCCTAGGTATGTATCTAAGAGAATTGAAAACACACATTTACATAAAAACTTGTGCGTGAATATTCATGGCAGAATTATTCATAATAGCCCAAAAGTAGAAACAACCCAGTGTCCATAAAGCAATGAATAGATAACAAAAAAAAATGTGTTATATCCTACAATGGAATATTATTTAGCCATAAAGACGAATGAGGTACGTCTCTATACTACAACATGGGTTAACCTTGCAAACATTATGTTAAGCGAAAGAAGCCATCCGCCAAAGACCATGTGTTGTATGATTCCATTTATATAGAATGTGCAGAATAGGAAAATTGCTAGAGACAGAATGTAAATTAGCAGTTGTCAGGGGATGGAGAGAAGGAGGGAATTTGGACTGTTAATAGGTACGGTATGGGTTTTCTTTTTGGGGGGGAAGGAAACACTTTGCAATTCGATAGTGGTGATGGTTACACAACACAGTGAATATGCTAAAATCCAGTGAAGTGGTACCAGTTTTAAATGGCTATTTTTATTTTATATGAATTACATCTCAAAGTGCTTTAAAAACAAAAATTAATAAGCTACACACTTTAAGAATAATTTTTTAGCATTGAAATGACTATCTGTATAAAGTCTTCTTAAACTCACTGTTTACTTTTTTTCTCTAATACAGCTGAATACTCTTATCTCTATATTATAAACTTGAACTGTTATGTGTCCATGAGTATGCAGGTTTGAGAATGTGCTACTGGGACATAAAATAAAGTTCAAAAGAAAGAAAAGGAATAAAGTGTTCTTAAGAATATTTGCCCAAGCTTTTAATTGATAAAATTATTTTTTTGGACCTTACGATGTGTCTGAAAAACTAAATATAACATAAAATAAAATACCGTAAAATAAAATGAAACATAGCGACTTTATGGTATGTGAATTATATCTCAATTTTTTAAAAACTGCAGGAACTCTCTCAAGAGTTCTCTGGCTAATGTACACTATAAATTTCCAAGATGCAGATACAGAATTTTGTGTTTTCCATCTTATTTAATAGCGAAAAAAAAAACAGTGGAAAACTTTTTTTCATGGGGTAGCTCTCTGGGAACTTCTGTGGGAAAGACTGCTCTAATGAATCCACTCCAAATAAATATTAATGTAAGAGCATCCAGTACTTGGATTCATCACTGTTGGCTTAAATGATTCATCACTGTTGATTCTAGGTCACTGCCATTGTTCCATTTCATTTTGGCTCTGTCGACAGTATTCCCCCTCATCGTATGTTAAGCTTTGGGTCCCTACATTTAATTGCTCCTGGTGTGAGAAATGTAACTTTAAAAACCTCTTTTAAAAATAAGGCAATGTCCTGGGAAGTGAGCACAAGGTAACTAAGATGACTGTAATTTAATAGGACGTGTAGAGCTTAAAATACACACAGCGTTTTTAATCCAGCTAAGGCTATAATGCACAAAGCATGACATTTTAAGTCTATTAAGTCATTCCAACAAGATTAGTCTTCAGGTTAGATGTACCACTCTGGAGACTATTGTCACAATGTCATGGGGACATTTATGCCAATGGATTTTATTGGTACTGATACACACTGGTGTCTATGCCTCACTAGGTAGAACAGCTTAAGAAAAACCGTAAATGTTTTAAATCACACTTATTAAAAGTAATACTGACCCATGCTTCCTTCTTCCTAATTGACAACATAAATAAATTGTCCGTGGTTAAGGAAATAGCATGAAACCAACACACAGGTGTTGTTGCAACTCAGATTGCATTCTTGATATCAATGATAAATTTGCAGAATACAAAAAACATTGAATTACAAAAAATGAAAGGAGAGAAGGGGCAGCAAAGGAGCAGGAAAAGAGGGGGCAAGGAGACAGGTAGCACAACAGAGGCAACAAAGTATTCAGTGCCTCTGTTTCATTATGTCTCTCTCATGAGCACTTATTGGACTACTTTTATGAAGAATTCAGATACTTGTGGACAAATGTCATTTCTAATTGTCTTGTGCACTATTTTGCTCTTTGTTTTATATTTGTGAGTAGCTGTAATTGATTTTCTTTTTTGCATGTTTATATTCTAAACATACTGTATACCAGAAAATAATTTATTTATTTTTTTGGTGGTAGTGTCGAAAGCAAAGCCTCATATCTTGTGAACCAGATGTACTTGTTTGGATGGAGTACAAGAAAACCTGTGAAGATTAGCAGTAAATCTTTTTCTGTGCTCACAAACTGATGAAAAATTGGCATAAAATGTGCTACTACTAAAGAAGCTATGCATGTATATCTTACTGGCTACATAGGAGTGAATGGTCAAGGTAATATTTGCTGTTTAGTAAAAAGAGGCTTAAATAGAGCCAAGGGTGTATTTCACATCCCAAAGTATGCCTTCCACTTTCCTCGCTATGTAAATTACTCTCTGATAGAACATAGCTGCTTCAGATAGACCTTTCACCCTTACAGGACATTCCCTATATAAGCCTTATCATCTGGAAATAAGGGCGTTTCTCCTTTTCTGATCTCCTGACACAATTACTGTCTAAGTACACATTCAGAAACTAATTTTACATAGTACATGCTCTAACATGCCTTGAATTATGTTATCTTTGTTATTACTGTTCAACCTTTTGTATCTGTATGTCCTGCTTTCTCAACTAGACTATAATTTCTCTGAGATCACAGTTCATAGTTTATGCCTTTCCACATGTCCACAGCATCAAAGAGTAATATAATAACTGCACACTAAAGTCTTTCCACTTAGAAGAGACATTTTCTCCCAAATAATGTACAGTAAAATATTAAGGAAGTGTTGAATAACTTCATTACTTATTTATCAAATATTCATATAATCCCTACCAGGTGCCAGCCATCAGTATATTAATATATTGGATACATATATTAACTCACAGAACCTCTGTAGCAACCAAATTTCGATAAGATCCATTACTTTTATTCCCATTTTGCAGATGAAGAAACTGAGGCATAGAAAAGCATTATTGCCAACAGATAATAAATAGCTGATGTAGAAATCAGACCTGGGCAGCCTGGCTCTAGAACCTGTGTTCATTTCTACCATGGCCTTGGAGAGCCATGCTGTGTTGACTCTAGTTTCTCTTTACCTCATACTAGTTTGGGTTACTGCCAATGACATGCAGTACATACTCCTATCTACCATATTGATTGTGAGGTGTCTTGGACCAGCTTGTTTCATATTCAATATGGAACACAATGACAGAAGCACTCCAAACACTATCTTGCCACCTCCCTCATCAACTTCCTGCTAATAATTGCCATTGTTGCTTTGACACTGCTCTGCTATTACAGTGTCACTGACAACAATGTTACTCTGTTCTTCCTTAATTATTGTTTAGTCATTGAGAATAAACATTCCCATTCTCATTTCTTTTCCTCTAATCTATTCTGGCTACATGTAGAGTGTTGATGCCTTTTGATGGAAAATAGAACACCAAGAACTTCTATCTTGGCATCATTTTCAGGCACCACAAAAACAGACCTGCATCAGCCTCTCCCTGGCACTACACTGCAGCTGAGACGGGAAATCATCATCATATCCTCAATCTGCTCCCAGAAGCTAGCTACTCAACAGCTCCAGCCAAGCTGTCCTGAAACAGGAGTTCATCCTGTGAATCTGCATCTATTAAAAGCAGCCTTTTAAAGTCTCCTTTATGCTAATAAAATAATGGTCCATTGTAGAGATGCTTGAAGTCCAGAGCCGGTATCCTATGTGAATGCCGCCATCGCATTCTCTTTGGCCTGTCCACTAGCCACAGGATGCCTTTCTCCACCTCTGAGTGTCAGAGCATCTGGATAATGCAAGCAGATTTGATGTGTACCAGGGAAGAAAAGGGCCAGGGGATGGGAGAGCCTTTGTGGAGGAAACCTTTTAGTGTGTGCCCCCCGTTGAGGTTGGAATAGAGCAATGATCAAAGGGCCCACAAGAGGCCAAGTCTCCTCTAAGAGGACACATAAAGGACAAAGATTGTTATATTGAAATATCTAAGGAATTCTCAATGCAGCGTGGAGAAACAGAGCACTAGCACAATGCCTCATTTATGCAGGCCAGCCTACTTTGTTTAACAGTGTTACATATGCATTTAGGGCTAACACAGTCCTTTGGGCCATCATCCGCCAAGGTCTTATGGAAGAATCTCAGAATGCCCATGAAGCTCTTGCCCATGCAAGCCCTGCTTTTGGTAGTCCTTTAAATGGACTTACCTTAGATAACAGATAATCATAATACAATGTTGAAAACAGTGTGTTACAGAAGGATCTATTCCCAGGGTATAAGGGACAAATAGAAGAGTATACATCTTAATCAGCATAGGCGTCATGCAGGGCTCAAAGTCTCCAAATTTACTGTTAGTGAGTATATCCATATCATGGATTCCTTACCTGGTGACATTATATTACAAATAGTTTGACATGTTTAACATTTAGCCTTTAACATCTTACCCACTTTTCTGATCCTGCCATGGACAAAACTCTCCGTCTTCAAATCTGGTTGGAACTGTTACCATCAGAGTCTCCATTACAAAAGAGTTAAAAATGGACCAATCTCATTCAACAATTTTCCAATTAGTAGTATTCAATCCAGCTGTGTCTGTGGTCCCCTGTACTCAGTACTTTTTCTTCCAGGTTATCTCACCTTACTTGTGTTTTTATATGTACTTCTCATCCTCTTTGTAACACATTTTCTTCCCTCTACTTCACTTACTGGCCCACCCCTGACCATCCACCCAACTGCAAACACACAAACACATAAACCACACACTCACTGTCACATTGCACTTGGGTGGCTATAACCTATAACATGTTCTATTCTCTCTTTTTAAAAAATGTTTATTTATTTATTTTGAGAGAGAGAGAGAGAGAGAGAGAGAGAGAGAGCGAGCGCACTAGTGGGAGAGGGGCACAGAGAGTGGGAGAGATTATCCCAAGCCTGCAGGCTCCACGTTGTCAGTGCAGAGCCTGATGTGGGGCTTGGTCTCAGAACTGTGAGATCATGACCTGAGTTGAAATCAAGAGTTGGACACTTAACCGACTGAGCCTCCCAGTTGCCCCAAAACACATTCTATTCTTAAACAGTTGTTAAACACAAAGAGGTAAAATAGGAAAAAAAGAGAGTCAATAGGTATTTGTTAATTTCAGGAAAAAAAGTTCTGGAGACAATATGATAGCTGCATGAAATTCCAATTTCCAAATATTTTTGTCTGTTGTGTTTGTAAAAAAAGCCCAAGCTATGGTTTCCATTGTGATCCCTGGTGAAACAAAGAACCCAGGCCAAGACAGAAACCAGGGAAAATCGGGTCAGTACAGGAAATAAATAACAGGTGTAGTACATGATCCAAAAAGTCAATGGCCAGCACTGTTCTAAGTCTTTTATGTACTGGAGGGCATTTAATCCTCACAATTGCCTTGTGCCTTATAAACACTGTAATAATCATCCTCATTTTAGAGATGATAAAACGGAGGCATGGAAAGATAAGGAAATATGCTTGAGGTCAGATGGCTAAGGATTGGCAGAAAGAGGATTTGATGCTAGTCGGGCTGGCTCTAAAGTCCAAGCAGGGAGTGCCCACCATGCGTTCCATACAGCAAACTATCAAGGGTCACTAACAACACTCCACATGAAGCTTGTCTTAGCAGGACTGGAGCCCTGACCCAGGAAGGGAGCCTAGATCAAAAGGCAGGGCAAGGACTTGTGTTCCATTCTAGGGATCTTAGAAAGACTCCTACTAAGGCTTTCTCCTCGCTTGAGGTTGTTTTGTTACTTTCATTTACTTTATTTTGATATACACTTAAAAAATTACTTCTAGGCTTCAATACATACTTCATTGTAAAATAACTACATAATTGGGGGGAAAAAGGACACATACCAAGAAACATTGAATCTCTAAGCAGGAAGGGATTTGCTGTAATTGAGGACATAACACTAGAGATCTTAAATCACCTATATTTTTACCTAAACATCCTGACCAGCTTTCTTAAAAATCTGCTTGGGGCTTGGTGAGCCAAAGTAATACTTCTGTATTATCACCCCATCTTATGGTTTTCATAAAATTTGAATAAATTTTTGTTACTGTCTCCTTCAAAGTTAGATCAAATTATTTCTCGGGAGAGTTTATTCTATTTTTGGATATCTCAAATATTCAGAAAGATCGTCCTGATATTGAATAAACTCTAACATAGCATTAAAATTTTTTTAACATTTATTTATTTTTGAGAGACAGAGTGTGAATGAGGGAGGGGCAGAGAGAGAGAGAGGGAGACACAGAATCAAAGCAGGCTCCAGGCTATGAGCTGTCAGCACAGAGTCTGTCGCGGGGCTCGAACTCATAGACCATGAGATCATGCCCTGAGCCCAAGTAGGATGCTTAACCGACAGAGCCATCCAGGCTCATAGCATTTTGAACAGCGGTTAGTACATTATAAAGACTCTACAATTGTTAGTTTCATTATTATTAATTATGGGTGGTTTTGATTAAATGCATCATATAGGCATTTGTAGGTATTGAAATTTTTTTAGCAATCCTGTGCCTTTTAGTCTTTTGGTTGTTGACACATCCTTTTACTAGCCAACTTTTGTACCATAAGGAAAATGATCTGAACAACACATAGAAAAAATTGCTTGCTTCTAGGTGACAGATGCTGCAATAAAGTACCTTCTAATTACCCAATATAAAAATGTACTCATTCATAAACTGTCGCTATCACCAGCAGGACAAAATATGTTTCTTAAGCATAATGTTGACAATATGCCAGTCAGTAACATTCACATAACATGGCCTTAGCTTGACCAAAGCATCCCCTCCTCATCTACAGATGGAGTAGAAATTGCATCCATAACGGTCACTGGTCTCCTGGACCAGGAACCAGAGCTGCAGAGGGCGGAAGATCTCCCAGGTCAGCTGAGAAGAGAAGAGAAGAGATTTTGCAAAGGAATTTGACATCTTTCACAAAGGAGAAGCCACAGAGAGACGGAGAAAAACGATTGTTGACTGAAGTACTAATGCCGTGTCACTGGGTGATGATCCAATGGAAATAACCCAGGAGTCTGAATTATTTATCACCACCCCTTTCTGCCCCTGCACGCCCCTGCTGGCTTTGTTATGCAATGATAGTTATTATTAGGTTGGTTGCTAGAGCATCAGGCAAACAAGCTGCTATTCTCAAAACTGGTCTGGAAAATATTAATTTCAGTTTGGGGAAAGACTTTAAATGGCTGTCAGGAATGCATTTGAAGTGGAACGAAAGGATGAATTGAATAGAGCTTCAATTTTCACAGTTTCCTATAGGATAAGGAAAACAAAAGAAAACATTGTTTCCTAAAAAGCATTATTTCATTGTAATTATAATGAGCAATTCTGACCATTTATTTTTTTCCTGCCTGGGGTCACCTTTTGTCACAGTCGATTTTGCATAATAAGTAGGGGGGGACTAATCTTAAATTAGTAAATGCACAAAAGGATATTTCTTTTTGTAGGAAAGGGGCACTCAAGTTTAGAGTTTATCATGGACATTTAAAACAGACATTTAACCTTTACATTCAGTTCCTTTTTCTCATAAAAAGTCACCAAATGCCTTATATTTTTCCCTTCCGTCCCTATCTAATTGCAAAGGTATCCATGTAATATAGACATGAACAGGTATTGATTCATTATAACCAGTGGCATTTGGGAAAGCCTATACTACTGTAATAAAACTGAAATGTTGTTGTACCAGAAATGTCTTACTTCAGTTTTCATTATTTGCACTCTTTCATTAATTAATTAATTTCAGCATTTACTGCTACTGATAATAATAACAGCAACAAATCTCATTATTGGACCCTTATTCTGGGTCAGACACCATGCTAAACTCTTTTCATACCTGCTCTCTAAAACATCCTGTCTGTGATGCTCCTTCTGTGCTGGTAGAAATATTCTAACCTGAACCTTTCAATGTCATTTATTAGTCACATGTGGCTATTGAACACTTGAACTGTGGATAGTACGACTATGGAAATGAAATTTTAATTTTATTTAATTTAAATTAATTTAAATTTAAATAGCCATATGTGGCTAGTCTCTACAATATTAGACAACATTACTCTAAACCAAACAAGAACTGTACGGCAAAGGATACCTACCCCAGTAAACTTAGCAATGGTAACACATAGCCTGGACAATTTTTGATTGGGATCATCCTGCTCTCATTCTTTTCCAAAGAAATTCATTTGTTGGCTGTGGGCATCCTGACGAACACCGTCTCCATGGAGGGAGTGAGCCCATGTGACGATGCCCACCACTCCCCCACTGCTTCTCCCAAGGCTGCAGGTAGACCTGGTTCCCCTCCATTAGTGTGCATGCCCCACAGTCCGCCTCTATTGCCAATTCTTTCCTCCTGTCCACCAAAATACCACACACCCACAAATTTAATTATTCTGCTCACTCACACCTTTGGTTTTCCAAATAGTAAGGAGAACACTTCAAAACTTTGCCTCTAGAAAATTATAGTTCTCCAAAGCACGATGAAATGTTACATGCTAACACTAGTTTACACGGGGCTCTCAGCCTTGAGAACTTCACAACGAGGAGTTTAGGACAACCATTTTTCGATGTTTACTCTTGAGTCAAGCATCCACCCCATTCCATCATCACCATAGTTCTATGAGGTAAACATTAATCTATCTCCTAGTTTACCAATGAGGAGCCGGTCTGGGTCACCTCAAGGTCCTACATTCTCCCTACCACTCTACCCTGCCATTAGCTTTCAGACTTGTCATTGCCTCCTACCTCTGCTGCATATTCATCTTGGTTAGGGGACAAACACATCCCACCTAAAGAGAAGCAATTAGATAAATATCAATACAAGAGAGTCCTGGAAAAGGCCCTTGTAGAATCCTAATCTTCTCTAGATCAATGTTGGCAGAACAAGGAAAAGTGTGAAGTTAAAACCAATTGAACTTATTTGGATTAAGAATGAAATCTGATTACCGCTAAAGATAAACTGCTGAGACCACATCTATGACAATAAAATTAGATTAATGGAAAGATAAGATTTGATTAACAACTTAGGATCATCCATCAAGATTTCATTGTGTGAAACTCGATTCTATTAGGTAAGGAAAAAAACATAGCAACCAGTGTAAAGTTATGCTTCTAATACACAGCCTTGTACATATCTGATGAACACTCTGGGTTGAAACTAAATGTCTCTGCAGTGCCTCCTCAAAAGATCTGCAATAGCAATGAAGAAAACAACATAACATTGCATCAACCCACCACACAGTTCTCAAATCAATCCATCTGAACCTGTTAACCAAGAGCAACTTGCATTTGCATTTGGATTGACTTCTAGGATTTCCAAACTCATGTACACGGAAAGATGTTATCAAGAAAATGTATCTGAATCTTCAGAATTTCTATTTCTTTATAAGAAAGCAGAGGATGGGGTGCCTGGGTGGCTCAGTCAGTTAAGCATCTGACTCTTGATTTTGGCTCATGTCATGATCTCATGGCTCATGGGATCGAACCCCGCGTTGGGCTCCATGCTGACAGCACGCGGGGCCTGCTTGAGATTCTCTGTCTCCCGCTCTCTTTCTGCCCCTCCCCTTCTCATGCTCTCTCTCAAAATAGATAGATAGATAGATAGATAGCAGAGGATGGAAGTAATTAGTCTCTGGGTTTTGTTAAATGCTAGTAGGTCTAAAGATGCTTTCCCCCACTTAATGGTTTACCTACAGAATAGTATTTAATGTGAAGTGTGTGTGTGTGTGTGTGTGTGTGTGTGTGTACACTTTTTATTTTGGCTTAGCCTCTCACCCTCCTACCCCCTACAAATTGATATGTTTGCAATCATAGACCAGATCTGCATTTTTACAAATTAAAAGACAGACAGTAGAAGATTCTCTGCTTTGATCATATTCGCTCAATTTTCCCAGATAACATTCTTAGCATGGGTATGAAATTATATTAACTGTTTACTAAATCTCTTTGGTTACAATTCCAAAATGTAGGACTGCTCCCCTTGATCCTAATTTCCTGAACGGTGATAGGAGGGCGTTGCCAAGCATCACTGCCATATTTTTTCTTGTGCCTGCGACATTGATTTCCCTACCAACTAATCTCATTTCCGCAAAAGTCTGTATTAAACCACACGGCTGCAGCTAGTCATTGCTCTGCACCCTTCTTCAAATGTAAAAGCTCCATCTCTGGAGCACTCAGAGTCTATCGAGGGACCCATTGCAAATGAAGATAAATTGACACTGTGCCTGGGGAGCTCTGGCCAGAAATGCAATTTTGAAGAAGATGGCGACTAGCCTCCAAAAGTATTCATTGTCAATGAAACATGACAGGTGTCACCAGGAACAGAGATCCCAAGCAAAGGGAAATTAGAGCCTCTCATGTCCCCACTCATCTGTGGTTTCCTAATTGTAGTTGTTGGCATTAATTGATGCTGGTGCCATTTTTGATCATGCAGGGCTGTCTTGAGTGCCTTACATTTCCAAAGGGCTTGACATTCTGAGAGCCACCGCATGTTTGGATCAAATTTGCTTTCAACATGCCATGTTCAAGAATCTTCTTCTCAAAGGCCATTAGTGAAAATGACCTGGAAAATTCATCAGCCCTTGAAATTGCTCGTGCTGCTGAGGAAGCCATTCATGGCCTATCTTTCCTACAGCTGTAAGAGTTATAGGAAGCGTAATAATTCATTGGTGTGGCTGTGGAGTTGTATAATCAGATGTATATTTCTGATAGCTATCTTCTCTCCCAAATGATACCGTATGCTTTCCTTTAGGTGTGCTCCGGAGGGCAATTGCATTTAATAAATGTTTTTATTGGTTTGAATGAGACAAAAGTAATTCTAAGTAGCACACAAGATTTCTTCTTTAAGGGCAGAGTAACTTGATGATTTTAGATGCAGCATAAACGCTTGTCATAAGAAAAAGAAAGGAAACCCCTATAGCTTTTTCTATTCATCATAGATGTAGTAAAGCAAGGGAATTTATCTTCAAGAGACATTTTGTTTGTCAGGAAACATGTAAATGCAAATCTCACGAAGTAAGCTGCTCCATTAGCCATGGGTGACCTCCTATTGGGTCTGTTGAAGACACAATTCACAGGACTAGGGGCAGTGATTTGCCTCCTTTGTCTGTGTCAAGAGCTTACAGATTAATATTGTTTCAGTACTGAAACAAAAAACCAGGCCTAGGGTTACAATGATACGCTGCCCCAGGTCATTGGCTCTGCATTTCCAATCTGTTATGTTTGCCATTTAAGATAATAAAGAATAATAGACACATCCATCAGAAGCAATGAAATCAATTACCAATGTCTTTTTTATTATTATCATTATTATATTATTACCAGCATCATTATGTAACCTAATACATATCCTTTGTATATTTCATTTAGTTTAATCGGAAGTACTTATTTTTCCTCGTCATATATGTAATATAATACATACCACATCTTCTGGCACTCTGCTTTTTTTTTTTAATTTTTTTTTCAACATTTATTTATTTTTGGGACAGAGAGAGACAGAGCATGAACGGGGGAGGGGCAGAGAGAGAGGGAGACACAGAATCAGAAACAGGCTCCAGGCTCTGAGCCATCAGCCCATAGCCTGACGCGGGGCTCGAACTCACGGACCGCGAGATCGTGACCTGGCTGAAGTCGGACGCTTAACCGACTGCGCCACCCAGGAGCCCCATGGCACTCTGCTTTAAACGTGTTTGAAATTTAGTTGTATAAGCAACCATGTAAAGACAACTTCTTTTAATACTACTTCACAGCAGAATAACTAGTTATTTTAATAATTCTGCTCTTTTAGGACAAAGTGTATGTTTTAAGAATCTCTTTTATAAATAAAGTCTAGAAATGTCTTTTGAATGCCTACTAGGTGATTTAAGGAAAATAGTCCCATCCTTGGCTGCCCAATGCATTTATGTTCAGGGTCAGTGACTGTGTAGAATTTCAGGTTCTTTTTCAGCTCTCTCCTTCTCCCCACAGGCGGCTGTGCTCAGGGCTTGCCTCTACCTTTCCTTCCTCAGGCATCTGAGGTGGAGTCTCTCCATTAAGTGGTTTCCAGGCGACAACAGAATTGTTGATTGCACATGTAAAAAAAGTACTTACAAAGAATTTTACAATCACTCTTTACTGTGGAAATAAGTCCGCCCAAATCTTCTTGAAGTTCAGAATAAAGATAATGGGAAAACTTAAGATTTTATGTGTCTACAAATTGTTTCCATTGTTCCCTCTACCCTCAGCTAAGGGTTATTGCTCCCAGGCAAAAATATGGTCTAACAAAATATTTAAGGTCTATATTCACTTCAAAAATGGACCAGGAAGAGAAAAATCCTTTAGGGAGTAAATAGCACCCAAGGAACAACCTCATTACTCAACCCTGTGGAGACAAATGAGCTTTCTGATAAGGCAGCAAGTGCACATCTGGGTCCACCAGCTGTACACTCCAAACCTTTTTGAATATAGGAGGCTCCCCTTCCCCAAATATCCTTATTTATTTATCCTTATGTATGTGGCATGTCCTTTTGTAACATTATGTTTTGACATTTTAAAATACATACATACAATGAATTGTAAAAAGGTGAAGTAAAATATAAGTATACACAGAAGCCCCAATATTTTACGGTACAACTAAATCCATCACCTTGTGCACACTCTGGGGTACATGCACCCCACACATTTTGGAACACTGATTCCTAAATTTTTTCATGCAGAATGAAGCCAACTTTAACCTTGACTATCTCATGTTGTACTTTCACTTTTTTAGTCCGTATGCCATTTTTAATGTACAGTGAGTGCTGGCAATGATGCACCGATTTTTCATTCCTTCCAAATGGTTTGGTAGCACAAACTAACCACAGATCTTTTCCTCTCTCCTTGTGATAGTAAGACTATGCACTTACATAAGAAACACTGCAGTTTTCTCTCTTGCAAAATGACATAAAATCAAATGTTTCTGGAGAAAATGCAAGGACTCTGACCATTGCAGTTCTGGAAGGAATCTTAACTGAAATATAGTGATGGCTCACAGTGTTCTATTTTTCATCCCATCATAGGACAAACCTGTGATATTTTCAAGGCAACATGGGGGTCGCAGAACCCAAAGCAGCCAGGGTAACACATGAGGAAGCCCAGATGAGTAAACGGAGACTTCAAGTGACTTCACCAAACCTAAATAAGGGTGAGCACACAATGTGGGACACACTTAAAACTGTGGCTGGCTAACTTCTAGAAAAGGAAAAAAAACTAAGTGACTGTCTGTGGGGTGCTGACTTGGAAGAGGCACAGAACTTTCTTGGGTGATGAAAACGTTCTATTTCTTGATTGGGCTGGTGCTTACATGGATACTTATATTTGTCAACATTTGCTGAACTGTACACTTAAAATAAGTGTTTTTTATTGTATATAAATTATGCCTCAGTAAAAAGCTTAGGCAAAGCAAGCAAACAAAACAGGCAAGTAAAGATTTAAAAAATATGAAATAAAGGCACTAGGAAGTGAAAGTGGGTAGAACCAGGTGATATTTCTAAAATGCTATTTTGCTGTGGTAAAGTTTGTCCTTTGCTCTTGAAAGCCAATAGCCTTTGGCTTTTGAGTCAAGTATTCTGCATTTTAAAGAGACCATGTTATCCAACTGCATTTTTCACAGAGCTAGAACAAACAATTCTAAAATTTGTGTGGAACCACAAAAGATCATGAATAGCCAAAGCAACCTTGAAAAAGCAAAGCAAAGCCGGAAGGATCATCACAATTCTGAACTTCAAATTATATTACAAATTGGTAGTGATCAAAACAGTATGGTACTGGCACAAAAAACAGACATATACATCCATACAATAGAATAGAACACCCAGAAATGAACCTATAACTATATGGTCAATTAATCTTCAACAAAGCTTGAACAAATATCTAATGGGAAAAAGTAAGTCTCTTCAACAAATGGTGTTGGGAAAACTGGCCACCAACATGCAAAAGAATGCAACTGGACCACTTTCTTACACCATACACAAAAACAAATTCAAAATGGATGAAAGACCTAAATATGAGACCTGAAACCACAAAAATCCTAGAGGAGAACATAGGCAGTAACCTCTTTGACATCAGCTGTAGCAATCTCCTTCTAGATATGTCTCCTGAGGCAAGGGAAACAAACGCAAAAATGAACTATTGGGACCTCATCAAAATAAAAAGCTTCTTCACAGTGAAGGAAGCAATCAGCAAAACTAAAAGGCAATCTATGGAAAGGGACAAAATATTTGCAGATGACATATCCAATAAAGGGTTAGTATCCAAAATATATAAATAACTTATGAAACTCATCACCCAAAAAATGAATAATCCAATTAAAAAATGGACAAAAGACATGAATAAACATGTTTCCAAAGACATACAGATGACCAACAGACATATGAAAAGATGCTCAACATCACTGATCATCAAGGAAATACAAATCAAAAGTACAATGAGATATCACCTCACACCTATCAGAATGGCTAAAATCAACAACACAAGAAACAATAGGTGTTGGTGAGGATATGGAGAAAAGGGAATCCTCTTACACTGTTAGTGGGAATGCAAACCGGTGCAGCCACTGTGGAAAACAGTATGGAGTATCCTCCAAAATTAAAAATTGAACTACCCTACAATCCAGCAATTGTACTACTAGGTATTTACCCAAATAAGGGTAAATTTCAAAGGGATACATGTACCTTGATATTTAGCAGCATTATCTACAATAGACAAATTATGGAAACAGTCCAAATGTCCATCAACTGATGAATGAATAAAGAAGCTGTGTGTGTGTGTGTGTGTGTGTGTGTGTGTGTTGTTTTGTGTTTGTGGAATATTACTCAGCCATAACAAAGAATGAAATCTTGTCATTGGCAACAATGTGGATGGAGCTAGAGAGTATTATGCTAAGCAAAATAAATCAGTTAAAGACAAATATCGTATGATAAATTTATATGTAGAGTTTAAGAAAAAAACAACAACAAATGAGCAAAGGGGAAAAATAAAAGAGAGAGGCAAACCAAGAAACAGACTCTTAACTGTAGAGAACAAACTGAGGGTTGCTGGAGGGGAGGTGGGTGGGGGGTGGGTTAAATAGATGAAGGGGATTAAGGAGGGCACTTGTAGCAATGAGCACAGAGTGATGTATGGAAGTGTTAAATCACCATATGGTACACCTGAAACTAATCTTACATGGTGTTAACTAACTGGAATTTAAATAAAAACTTTTAAAAAAATAAAGAGACCATGTTAGGACAACAGGAAAACTGATGTTGAGATAGCTGTGTTCTTTTCGTTATTTTCTGAAATGTGTGTTTAAGAGACAAAATAAACCTTAGTGATAACACATTCAAGAAGAACCTATATATTTTTTAAGTTTCCTTAAAAACTCATTCCTAAATTCTCACAGATTTGATGCTACATGGATAATTCTCTAATAATAAAAACAGATAAAATGGATTATTTCCAGTAACCAGCATGCCCATGTGTCAATATACCAAATTCTGTGGTCGATGCTTTATGTGCGTCATCTCATTTAACCCTCATGTTCATTCTTTGATGTAAATACTATTGTTATCTCCATTTTACTGATGAGGAAACTAAAACTTTGGGAGGTCCTTTGACCAACTAGATGAAAGACAGTGATCTTGAACCATAAAAATTCATGCTCTTAAACACTATACTTTGAGGTTTTGACTAAAGGAGGATCAAGAAAACTCAGCGCCTGCTTTCCTGGAGTTAAAAAACATATCTGGAACCAAACAAAATCCACTTCTCCTGCAGATAATTCCATAGTGATCAGCCCATTACGGTGTTTTCGATGACAATCTTCACTTAATGGACAGGACAGGTAAAGCAGCCTTTGTTCTCTTTAAAATTCTATCTATGAGACATGTCAGCTGACATCCATGCACATGCTCACCTACTAAACATTCTACCTACCTAACCATCCTGTTCCCAATAGATGAGTCGATATTTACCCAAAGTTCCTTGGATTTATTAGAGCTATTTTTCCTACTCTAATTATGAGAGTTATTAAATATAAGAAAACTAATAAAGTATGAGTGCAAAAAACCAAACAGGTGCTTTTTGTTCAGTTGAAAACTACATCAATTGCTTTGTAGTCTCAATCTAAGAAGTCACTGTGATACTGTATTGATATGTAACCCACAAATCAGTAAGAAAACACAGAAACGTAATAAAAATTGGTGACTTGATCAGGCATTTCCCACATAAGGAGGATACTAATATCAAAAGGCACCCGACATCCTTGATTGTCAGGGAAATATGAATTCAAACCACAATGCCATGAGATTACATGTATGCCTGAATGGCTAAAATAAAAATGACTGACAGTGCCTTTTGTTAATGATGGTGGATAAGGAGTAGCTGAAACTCTCATACACCGTGGGAGTGTAAATTAACACAACTACTTTGGAAAACTGACAGCATCTCTAATGATGAAAATTACACACCCTGTGATCCAGCAATTCAACTTCTAGGTATCTACCCGTGACAAAGCACAGCGTGTTCACCAAAAGACATGTACCGCAATGTACATAGTGGCACTATGGTAATAGCAAAAAATGGAAAGTGATCCAAACATCTATTTTTAGTAGAATGCAGTTGTGGTTTAATTATGTAATAGAATGCTTCAGAGAAATAAAAATGAGTAGATTATGTTTAAATCTAAGAACTTGGAGAAATCTCACAAATATAAAATCGAGCAAAAGAAGAAAGATGGAAAAAAACTTGTTCTGTATGATTCTAACTGAATAAAGGTCAAAAACAGAAAAAAAATTATCTGTGGTGATAGAAGTTAGAGTAATGATTATTTTGGGGGAGAATGGTAGGATAGTGACTGGAAGGGGGTAAAGAGGAAGTTTTGGGGATATTGGTAATACTATATTTCTTAATCTAGGTAGCAGTTACAAAGATGTTTTGGCTTGGGGAAAATTTATCAAAAAACTTTCGCTCACATTTACATTTTATTCATCTATTCAATTTAAAAAACTTAAAAAGCATTACTTTCAAATAAGGTATGAGGAAAAGAAAAGCTAATCAATAAAAGACTGGGAAGAAAATATAAACATTTATATGCAACACTCAGATTGTTTAAGCAAGTATTTTCATTTTACCACTCCACTTTAAAGCCACTAAAACTGGGGTGCCTGGGTGGCTTAGTCGGTTAAGCATCTAACTTCGGCTCAGGTCATGATCTCTCCTGGTTTATGAGTTTGAGCCCCGCATCTGGCTCTGTGCTGACAGCTAGGAACTTGGAGCCTGCTCCACATTCTGCGTCTCCCTCTCTCTGCCCCTCCCCTGCTTGTGCGCTTTCTCTCTCTCTCTCTCTCTCTCTCCCTCCCTCTCTCTCTACCCCCCCCCCGTCTCAAAAGTAAATAAACATTAAAAAATTCTTTTAAAAAGCCACTAAAACTGGAAGAATACATTATGAATAAGATTTGTGTAAAAAAAATTTATCGAAATAACAAGTGTTAGCAAGGATGTGGAGAAAAAGAAACTCTTGTGTATTGTTGGTGGGTACAGAAACTTGTGCAGCCACTGTGGAAAACACTGTGCAGTTTTCTCAAAAAGTTAAAAATAGAAATATCATATGATCCTGGAATTCCACTACTATTTACCATCCCCCAAAATGAAACACTAGTTCAAAATGGTACATGCACCCCTATGTTTATTGCAGCATTATTTACAATACCTAGATATGGAAGCCACCCAAATGTGCAACAAAAAGAGAAACAGATTCATAAATACTGAGAACAAACTGGTAGTTGCCAGATGGGAGGGGGTTGGGAGCTGGGTGAAAGAGGTGAAGGGGAATAAGAGGTACAAATTTCCAGTTATAAAATAAGCAAGTTATGGAGATGAAAACCACACCATAGAGGTTATCGTCAATAATACTGCAACAATGTTGTATGGTGACAGATGGCAGCTAACTTATTATGGCGAGCACTGAGTAATGTATAGAATTGTCAAATCACTATGTTGTATAACTGAAACTAATATAATGTTGTATGTCAACTATATTTCAAAAAAAAAAAAAAACCAACCAAAAACTTTCTCAGGTGGAATTGCCACAGAAATTATACCATACCAGGACCAGAAGTAAAAGTGTCTCAGTAATGACCACCAGGTATAATTTAGCACATGGAGACTGGAATTAATAGTATTTTAATAATATATATGTGTATTTTCTATAACATCATACAGACATTTTAAAAAGACATCGAACCAATCCAAACTCAAAGAAAAGATTATGGGCCAACCTCAGAAGATTGTCAAGTGCCTATGCACATATATATTTTACATTGATATAAAAAACTTAAATAATTTAAAGTACATATTGCTGGACCAAAAAGCAGGGCATAAAAGCTTTTCTTGTATTAACAAACAGAGAACTATACTCTCAAGGCTTTCAGAAATCCTGACTTTCTAGTTCCCTCCCCAACTGGACATTACACACCTCCATTAGAGTCCATCGCTTTCATCTACCAAAGGGGAAGTAGACCTTTGCCTCTGATCTGGAAAATTACTAGGTGTCATGGGCAGCTCAGAGCCTTGACTCCTTCCTTTCCGTGTGTACCTACTGATGTCTGATAGCTTTCAGGTTTCTTAAAATGATAAGCTGTCCCTGACCTCAGACTTTATTGGTAAACATAAGCTACAATAAAAATCTCAACAACATATTTAGTAGTGAAAAGTGCCAAGTCACCAAAGTGCAAGAATAAAAATAAGTTTAATTCTATGTCATTCAAATTATGTGTTACCTGCCATACAGTTGAGTAAATGTGTCTTTTTAAATTGAAGAAAAAAATCCATAAATAAAATTGGCTTCCCTTCCTACCACTCACTCTACCTGCAACTCCAATGCTAATGCTCCACAGAAAGCTTTCTCAGAATTTTCTGAATTGGTTCCCCCTCCCTCTCTCATTTCTGCCTCCCCCCGACCCCCTTGCTCTTAATCTCCTCTTCTACAGCCACCCTCCACAACGCAAGACACACATGTGATGGAGACCCCTTTGCTCATTTCCCCCAAACCCTTTTAAAAATCTATTGTTTATAATAATAAACACTGAGCTCTTGGTCTCAGACATTCCTAACTCAGAGTATTTCTCACTGGCAAGTCCTTCTCCTAAAGTCTGATTCTCCAGCATTGGGATTCCTCCTTTCTCTGCCCAAATTGACTTTCTGTCTGTACCTCCCAGGATTGCTCCAAAACTGTCCATTTCCCATAAAAAAAAAAGTTCCACTTTCTCTTTCTCCACCTCTTTCCCCCAACTCGCTCCAGCCAGACAGTCTTATTTCAGTAACTGAATTCACCTTTGAATGCATTCTTAAATTGATCATTTATTTCCGGGAGGGAAATTCTACAGATAGCTCTTAAAGTTATATTTTTAATCGAATGAAAAATATAAGGGCACCATTATTTCTACAGTTGTTCAACAAGCCTGCTTTACCCTGGATCTTCTTGGGGCATCAGTCCCAGCCATTTTCAGGATTCATTTATTTCCTCCAGCTCTTCCAAAGAAATCTGCTCTCTCTGCTGACCTGCCTCCTCCCCCTCCTCCCTGCTGCCTTTCCCTCTGCCCACCCTCTCCCTGTCGAGGACAGGCCTGACATTTTGTTCATTAGCCTAGCTGTTTAGTGGCTGGATAAAAAACTGGCCCTGAAAGTAGGATTTGCATATCTCCCAGACAAAGGTTAAAAGTGCTCTCCTACGTGGGGTTCTCTGTCTGTGCTCCAGGCTTTACCACCGTGGCTAGTGCCTGCGTGGGGAAGGCAGAAGAGATAAATGTGCTCCTTTCAAATTCCAAACCGTGATAGAATGGATACTAGTGTTTGATGGCAGAGATGTATCAAAATAATAGATGATCTAACTTCTAGAAATCTAGATATGAAAACGGACTTTGCCAAATAGGAAAGTATATTTAATTCAGGCATTCAGATTCAGATTATTCAAAAGAGCATTTCAGATAATAACAGTCTTGAGCATTATCAGTTCATCTGGAGACAGAGTGATTTGGGGAAAGCACATTAATGGAATGTCTATGGAAATCCTGTAGGGCCAGCTGGTCCCAGGAGACTTTCAAGCCTTTCAATTATTTCCTCTGGGGCGAAGGCTGTATCACCACTGTGAATTCTCCTTGGAGCAGCAAGTTTCTGCATCACACTGGCAGCACACTGCCATGTGGTCCTTCGTGGGGATTTGGAAACCGTCTTCAACTGGCCCTGTCATCGGTCTCAGTCACAGTTTTGCTGTTTTGTAATTATGTGCCATTATCTGTATATCATCTTGTCCCATCTTCTGACCAGACTTCCAAGCCCCATCCTGAAAAGAACTTGTTACTGAAATGTCTGGTGTGTGCCCTCCCAGCTCCTTTAAAATCAAGGTCTAAAGCAGGGAGGGGTGGCATCGTTGCTCAGAAAACTACCGTCACGGATAACCAATTACAGTGTTAAAAGCTAAATCTTGTAAGCTTCCCCTCCTGCCCCACAGGGATACAGAGAAAGAGTCTGGTGTGTGGAAACAAAGCAATCACTTAAAATGTAACAAGGCACATTCTCAAACTAAAACCATGACTCACCCTGCACATGTAATATTGATATTTCAGATTATATATAATTGAACCGAGGTTGCAGTTTATTTTCCAAATGCAAACATGTGTTTAATTAGAGCAAAATGTGCATCTCTGTAACACTGAATTTTAAGTACCAGGTTCTAAAGTTTATTGATTGATGATTATTGTGGGGAAACATGAGCTCTTATGCATAAATCTTTTGACAGGAGCTGTCTGTCAAAAATAATGATCCTTTTAAAACTCATGAATAAATAATGATGCAGGTTCACTTTACATAAAAATACATACTCATTTACACTCTGTCCACTGAAATGAAATATGGTTATTTAAAATAATGACTCTGTGATGGGTGAGTAATGAAACATTATTAATTTAATACACATGGCATTTTATCCTCACTCTCAAATTACATGCATCTATTTTCAATATTAACACATTAGGCTATTTTTTTTTTAAGTCCTCTCACAAAAGGCCTGGTACAGAAAATCCTTTCATGGATGAGATTGTGAATTTTAATTCTGCCACACTGGGGTCTCATTTTGGTCACAGGCTGGAAAGTAATAACCGGGCTGTCACTGTGGTGATGTTTTATTGTCTGCCCTGACGTGGAGCATCCAGGAGGAGCCACCTCCTTGTCCTCCCATAGGAACAAGCGTGAATAGTTGAGAAGGAGAGCCAGAATGCCATTTGCCTTTCTTCATCCTTTCCATCTGGAATTCAGTTCTGTTAATATGTCTTTTCTCTGGCCCTCCCCCCCGCCCTATCCCACCCTAATTTTCCATCTGTTTGCTGAGTAAGAGTTAGGGACAGTCCTAATATCTGGAAGTTTTCTGACTGACTTCCTCAGTAGCTCAGGAACAGAGGAACAGGAAATTAGGGAAAATCATGCTCCACTTTTCCTTCCTCCATCTTTTCCTAGAAGATTTAGATTCACTTTTCTTCTTCACCCTCGGACTTAATTATTCACTCCTGCTGTGTTCCTCTTGAGTCAGGATCCAACGGCAGAAGTGGTGATGATGGGGGAGGGGGCCTGGTCAGGACTGGGAATGGCTGCTACCAGCTTTGGAAACATGGGAGATGAAGAATTACTGCTCAGTTTCCTTTTCCCCCATTTTTCCAAGCTTTGCTGTCCACCTTGGATCTCCCAGCTGGTTTTCAAAAGCCTAGATTTTTGAATACGAGGAATACTCACGGGGGTTTCTGTCACCATTTCAGAGATGAGGAAATTGAATCACAACGAAACAATGCGCATCACACACACATACACAGAGGACTACTGGCACGCAAAGAAGCCCTTTGGTAGGAAACAGCGTCCTGTGCACTGCAAATAGCATCATTCCCGGGACCCACACCGGGGACTTCCCCAGCACTGTTCCTTGATGCCCCTGCTCCAGCTGGGCCCACACAGATCTGCTGCCTCAACCACATGCCATTTTCTAAACTGGGAAATGTGCATGAGTCAAAAAGAAAAAACCTTGTTACATGGGCCAAACCCACTGCTTAAGTAACTCAGCTGGTGTTGCTCAGCCTATAAAAGGTTCCCACACTTGAAAGATGAAGTTTCAACTTTTCTTAAAAATTGAAATCAATCCGGATTGAAGAATTTTGTGAAACCCTTGAGATAATTTTACAGACCCTGTCACGTTGCACTAGAAAGTTTGGGAATCCTTAGGTCACAATGGGGTCTTGAAAGACAAATAGTCAAGTGAAATTAATTTTAAATCTTTGGCGAAAGGTTAACTGTTTCTTAAAACAGATTTCAAAAGTGTCACTTCAAACGCCTTTCAAATAAATGTTTCATACAAAAGAGTGATTCAGAGTGATTCTTAAAAATATACATCTACCAATTTCATGTTTATCTATGCCTTTTCATAATGATAAAGTGTGAGTTTAAACATAGGATCAAGAAAGGGTTAACTGCAACTAACAATTTTCTTTTTAATTGTCTTCACATGAGACCTCAGAACTGAAAATGAAGATGGTATTTTTTCTACGTCTGTCCTTCCTAGTTGATTATTTATACAACTAGATTGGTTCTTTTCCTTGATGTTATCCAACTGCCCGTTGTGTGCTAAAGTTACTCTTTTTTACAATTATACATGTGATCAATTTTCGTTCTTCCTCATGTTCTAACTTTTTTTTTGGGGGGGGGGGGAGGACTTACAGATTATTTTATAGGCCTTACCCAAAGTTATTATTCTCAAATTATCTTTTTAGACTTAGAACACGATTTTTCATTGCATTTTATTGTGCAGTATAATGCGTGTCAAATTAAAGTCAGTAAGTAACAAATTTTGTAGTTTGTGCTCAGTACAACATTGAATTGAGCGAGATAAAAAGAAATAATATTAAAAAGACAATCACAAACCTAAAAAAGAACACTGCAGGATAGCACATTCACCAGTATTCTCCTAACAGGTCAGAGAAACACCAGGCAAAATAGAACATTAATAACTCAAGCATTTCTCTTTAGGAATTTTAAGAATTTCTAAATATGCATGCCATTTAGGGATTCTTTTCTTTTTATAAATAAATGGGTTCTCATTTACACCTTAGAATGATAACATTTGTCAAGGATTTTAGGTTGTCCAAAATAATGCATGGAAAATATCTGGATTTTGAGCAAGAGGAGCACTAAAGTAAAACTGAGCTTTTAGACCATGACCAAGAGGCCATCCAACAGGTGAAGGACCACAAGGGTATGATGGCTGACATTACCCTCACTTTCAGTGAAAGCATACTTAATCTTTGAGGCAAAGGCCAAGGAAGGCCTTAGCCGTGTGGAGTCAACTTACCAATATTTTGTTTGCTTTCTCATCCATTTTTGCCACCCCATTGGTCATAACACTAGTCTGTGCAAGGATGAGAATTAATTATCAAGGTAATATGGGTTAAGATGTCTTTGGAACCATAGTAGAGGGGACGGCCATCTTGCCAGTGCAACCCCAGGAAAAGCCCCTAGTAGCGTGCCAGAACGAATTGCAGGTCAACCAATCAGGAGCGATAGCACGATCTGATTCGAAAAAGGCCCACCCGGACCTAAACCTGGAACAGCTGCAGCTTAAAAACCCCACCCCACCACACTTGGGGGCGACTTCCCTGACTCCTCTCTCTCTCTCTCTCTCTCTCTCTCTCTCTCTCTCTCCCCCTGAGTCACAGAACCTCGCCCTAGACCTTAGTTCCCAAATAAAGCCTTTGACTGCTAAAATTTTTTAGCCTCTGACTCCTATCTTTACCCTGCCTTATGCCTGACCCTAACAATATGCTTATAAAGATAACTTACATTTTGAAAATGGACAAATTAGATAAAATCATTTTTTGGAGGCAGAGAGGAAATCAAAACAAAATCATCATCAAATCTTCAAAACCATAATTTATATACATCTGGACTATACATGAAAGTAAACAGACAAAATTTGACATTCAGGCTACTTGTTTCATGTGTAATAATACATTACTTATGTAGGTGTTTAATTTTATTGTTTTTGTATCTTGAGGGTTTGGGTTACTCATATAGCTGAAACATTATTTAATGAGAAAATATGTTTTTAAGACTTTCTGATAGAAGAAAAACTTCCTAAAAGAGAAAGTGAAAATAGCTTTGGTTCATAGATAAGAGCTGTGGCTTCTAGTATTCCTTGCTGTGTTGTTATTCGGAGAACAAGTCATTGTCACTTCCCAGGAGCCATTATTTAAAAAACATAACGTTTAACAAAAGAATTCAGACACAAAATATCACCAGAGCATGTCCAGTATCAGTTTATATATATGAGGTACAAAGACAATGCTGTTAGTTAAAAGGATGGCAGCTTTCTCTGGGAGGGTGGGGAGTAGTGACTGGACCGAAGGAGGCGGGTATTTGGCTGCTAAAAGTGATCTTCGTTCTAGGGCTTTTTGTTTCTTTGATTTTTTTGTTTGAACCTGGATGCTGGTTACACGGGTGTTTTCTTTTCTTTTCTTTCTTTCTTTTTTTAACATAGTGAGCTATATCCTTTTGATATAACACTCTTCGACATGAATATTACAGTTTATTAAAAAGAAAAAAAGGAAAGGCTGAAGCAAAATTTTCCAGTGGCTCTTTTTCCAAAATTCTACTGTTCTGTGAAAATTGCCTTTTTATATTAGGATACCCACCATATGTTAGACACTGGCAGGTGGCTCAGAGACATCGTTTTGGGCACTTTGGAATGCACTGGGCATGCAATAGATTTCCAATTGCTTTGTACATTTTTCTCTTTTCTCCCTCTTTGCCCACTCTTGCTACTGTCATTATGTGTGGCTCCCAACAGCCTTCTCATCCTTACTTTGTATTTACCCCAATCTGCTGGAAGCTGGAAAAGACACAAGGATTTGATAAGCTTGATTATCTGTTACTGCCAAATTTTGCAATAAAGACCCAAATGCCTACATTCTCAAACCCAAAGGTCACTAGAAGTCTGACCTTTAGAGAAGTAAGGCAGTTCTGCACTTCGCCTCAAAAACCCTTAATCTCGAAAAGGACCTCAGGTTTCTATAGAGAACTTTCGCGTGGACGGAGATATGTCTGTGGGGTCCTTGGAAGGTGCTAGTGTTGTTGTTTAGGCTTTTTTTGAATACTTCCAAGGATTTTCAAAAACAACTTTGTTTCCAACTCAGATATTCTATTGCAGAATATGTATTGTTATCAAGATTACCTATTCTTCCTTTCTTTGAAGCTTATACAAATAATACCTATAATTTCTATATATCAGCCCTAAGACTTTCAGTGAGACAAGCAGAATAGGTCTACACTGCTGGTTCTCAACATCAGCTTTGCATCAGAGTGATCTAAGGCACTCTGTGCACAGCAGATGCCCAGGTGCCCTCCCGGGAGGTCTGGATTCAGTGGGTGAGAGGCAGGCTGAGGCATTGGTATTCTGGCACAGCTCTGACAGGTGATGTGGACGCACCTTCTGTATGACACCCTTTCCTTCCAGTATGGGAGCGTGGTTGTTTTGTGTCCTCTCCTCTCCAAGCCATGTAGCTCTGGTTTCTTCAACTGCTCATGAGCCTTGATTTGCACATCTCTCATCACTTAGATCACTGTCCCTAAACTTTAACTTTTTTAATGTGTTTTTTTTTTTTTAAAGCAGGCTCCACACTCAGCACAGAGCCCAATGCAGGACTCGATCCCATGACCCTTGGATCATAAGCTGAGCTGAAATCAATAGTCGGATGCTCAACCCACTGAGCCAGGCACCCCTCTTAATGTGCTTTTTAAATGTGGCCATGGCATTTTGAACTCAAAGCTGCAGATGTGGTCTCACTAGTGTGGACTCGAACTTCTCTCTCCCTTTGTCTAGACTCCAAGCCCTCTTGCTGAAGTCTAACAACATGTTTCATTCATGCTTCCCTGTTGTGCTGTTGCCTTACACTGAAGGTATGGCCAATCATCAATCGTAGGACTTTTTACCTGGTTTTCCTTTCCTTTCTTCCGGCATTGTTCTTCCGGCATTGCTTCTCTCCTTCATCAGTAATTGCTAAGTGATACTTGGGGTTCAGTCCTGGGGATTCAGAAAGAGTCAGGACAGACATAGTCCCTGTCTTCCCAGCGTTGGGATTCAGACAAGCAGCGTAGCAGTTATGTCTTTAGGCTCATTCTTACCTACACTGTGTGGTGTAACTGATTTATGAACACCCCTGACTTGAGCCAGAAAGGATTTAGGACTGTTGGCAGAATTCTTGAAACAGTGCTGCTTAATTCATCTTGCTCACACGAGTGTAGAGTCCTGCCTGAGTCTGTCGGGTAAGTTCTAGTATCTGTATCTACAACACCCAGAAGAGTTCAAGTCAAGACTTTATGGGTATGGCTAGATGATTTGACAAGAAAGGTGGGACTTTGGTAGTGAGAACTGTAAACACTTTATTACATAGTCTTACATTCTCCAATCATGATTGCAAGGCTGGTGGAGGTAACCATCTCTGCTCTTGTTCCTTTTCTCTGTCACCTAATGACCGCAGTGAAGGGTCTGGGCCGAGTCAGGATATATTACTATTCTCAGGGAGCCATCACCTGTGAGACTGCTCAAAGAGCTATTTTGTATTACCGACCTTTGCTGTCCTCCAAAGCCCGGTTGCCTGTTTTTGCTGGATAATAGGAAGAACTGTGGGCTATTGCTGCCGCTCTTTGGTTTTCAGTCCTGAAGGTTCTGTGTGTACGTTCCCTTTGCTGATCCTCTCCGAGGGTTAACTGTTCTCCATGTTCCTGCAGTTGGATGGGTGTTTCCACTGCCCTTTGAACGCTAGAGCTACTTGTTCACGGGAGTCCCCAAGCCAGAGCAACTCATGGAACCTGGTGTGACACTTCCACAGAGACCTGGTGACACACTTCTTGGCAGCAGATCTTGGGGCCTTCTCTGCCCCACTGCCATCAGCCAGTGTTCAGTGTGCTATGCCCACCTACCTAGTCCCTGACACATTTGCTCTTATTGATTTGGGGCTAGAATTACAAGTCTGTCAAGAGCATTTTGATCTTGATTCCATCTGTCTTGGTTTTGTGCTTCTGAAAATTTCATAAACATGGCTCCTTCAATGTCATATAAATCGTGAACCAAAACACTGGCAGTTTCAGGTTAAGAAGAGAGGATGGAGAACACAGCCAGACACCTGTAAGTGGATATCAATCCGCTAATTCATTCTATTTGGTTATGGTCATTCAGCCAGTTCACATGTTTTTGTTGTTTTGAAGCTTTTACGTGGTGAAATATAAAATGCATCCTGAAAAGTGTCTCTCCCCAAAACATAGTTTAATAAATTATTGCAAAGTAAACAACTGTGTAATTTCTCCCCACACGAAGAATAGAAACTCCTCTCCTGGACACTACCTAATCATAACCCTCCTCATCTCCCAACACCAGAGATAGGAACTGTTCTGATTTTTATGGAAGTCACTGCTTTGCTTTATAGTTTAATCACATAACTACATACCTTTAAGTACAAGAGTTTAACTTTGTTTTTTGAAGCTTATATGAATGGAAGCATATCCAGTCTTTTTTTTTATGTCTAGCTTATGTTATTATTATTCTCCTTGTGGTATCTTTTAATGAACAGAAGTTCTTAATTTTAATATAGTTTATCAACTTTTCTCTTTCTGTAACATCCTTTCCCTACCTGGATCATGAAGATAATCTCCTCTTTTACTTTATAGAAAATTTACCTTGTTTACCTTTTACATGATCTCAAATGAATCTAGAGTTAGTTTTTTTGTATAGTATGAGGTAAGGGGGGGCAACATCCATTTACCTTTATGGATATCCAGTGTCCCCAGGAAACCACGCTTCCTCACTCTTCTGTAGTCATTCTCTCTCTCATAAATCAAAACTCCATGTATGAGAGAGACTTCTCTTCTAATCTCTTCAGTTTTCTCCTTGTCTACTCACTTTACTGTCAAGACCACTGTGTCTTAGTGACTGTAGTTTTATGATAAGACTTGATACTTGAGAACAAAACCTCACCCCCTTTTCTTCTTTGTGTTGCCATACAAATTTCAGAATTGGTTTTTCAGAAATGCCAGTGTTTCAAAAACAGTAACAAACAAGAAAATCATGTTGGAATTTTTTTTTTTATCTTCTTGAATTAACACGGAAAGCAGTCAGCTGTTAGTCAAATTTTTGCTCTTTCAAGAAATCTGGTTTTTGTTTTCTTTTGAAACTTTCAAGACTTTATCATTGTTTTTGGTTCTCAGTAACTTTGCTTTGATCTGTGTAGATATGGGTTTCTTTTTATTTTTTTTTTTTTTTTGCTTTGAAGTTTTGCAGATTTCTTCATGTCACTCATCAGTTTTGGAAAATTCACAGCCGTTATTTCTTCACTTGCTGATTCTATCCTATTCTTTCTCTTCCCTCCTTATGGGACTTTGATAAACATTTATTATATCTTTTCAATATGTCTGTATGTCTCATACCCGTTATTCTGTCTCCCATCATTTTATCACTCTGTGCCTCATTCTGGATTTATTTTTCTCTCTAATTTCCAGTTCCTATTCTCTAGCTGAGTGTAATCTGCTATGAACTCCATTCATTTAGACCTTATTTTTAGTTATTTTGTTTTTCAGTGTTACAATTATAAGCTGGTTCTCTTTTTAGTTTCCAGATCTTTGTTGAAATCTTAATGTCTTTATATCTATTTTTCTAAATTTTTTTAATGTTTATTTTATTTTTGAGAGCAAGAGACAGAGCATGAGTGGGGGAGTGGCAAAGAGAGAAAGAAAAACACAGAATCTGAAGCAGGCTCCAGGCTCTGAGCTGTCAGCACAGAGCCCAATGTGGGGCTCAAACACACAGACTGTGAGATCGTGACCTGAGCTGAAGTTGGACGCTTAACCAACTGAGCCACCTGGTGCCCTATGTCTCTTAATATAGTAAGAAAAAGTCTGTATCTGATGACTCCATGATGTGGAGCCCCTGGGGTTCTGTAGTTGTGTTTCTATTTGTTGTTTCTATTAATGTCCATACATGTTGGCTTATTTCCTTCTATGCCTGGTTACTTTGGTTTGTTGCTACTCATTTTGTTAGCAAAAAATGTTCGTAGAAATAATTTGAGGTCTAAGTGACATTATATTTCATCCTGCTAGGTGATTTTATCAATTTCAAGGCTTTCTGATTTTATCAATTTTATCAATTTTATCAATTCTGTTTCAAAATTGTGCTGTGGCCTCCAGTACAATATATACTTGTAATTTACCATTATTTCTAGGGTCTCAAGTTCATGATTCCAACTGTATGTGAAAGGCTTTCATTGGGACTCCCTAATATGGCCATACTAATTCCTCTCTAACTAGCTTAGTGAGATAGTCAAAAGCACCATGAAGTCTCCCCTGTCCCAGCTTTATTGAGATATAATTGACATATAGTTGTGTAAGTTTAAGGTATACAATGTGTTGATTTGATACATTTATATATTGCAAAATAATTAGCACTATAGCATTAGCTAATATTTCCATTTGGTCACACAGTTACCATTTCTTTTCTTTGGTGAGAACATTTAAGATCTATTCAGTAAGCAACTTTCCATTATATAAATAGTAGTATATAATCACCATGCTCTACATTACATCTCCAGACTGTATTCATCTTATAACTGGAAGTTTGTACCCTTTGACAAACATCTACTCTATCCCCTACCCAGCCCCTAGTAACCACCATTCAAGTCTCTTTTTATGAGTTCAGCTTTTTTCGATAACACATGTAAGTGATATTGTTATACAGTATTTGTCTTTCTCATTTGGCATAATACTCTCAAGGTCCACTCACGTTGTCAAAAATGGACCATCAAGTCTTTTAGGCTTTCCACTACTCCCATTGATTTGGCAAGTATACTTAGGAGGAAAACAACCTCAAAATTCTGACTTCACATCCTCTGGGCATCAGTTTTCTGCCAGATTTTATGCCAATAATTCTTCACTATTTTGTTAAGTCCCCAATGTCAATATAAGAAATTTAAAAGAAATATTTAGTTCAGCTTTTCAAGTAATTTTGAGCGGGAGTGTTAGTTGAATTATCCACTCTATTACTACCAGAATTAGTCTTCCAATTTACAGTAGATCCGGAACAATATGAGTTTGAACTGCATGGGTCCACTTATACACAGATTTTTTGTTTAAATATAGTACAGTACTGTACAGGTATTTTCTTTTTCTCATTATGATGTTCTTAATATTTCTCTAGTTTGCTTTATTCTAAGAATATAATATACATGCATATACATATAAACAAACAAAAGGTGTATTAATGAATTATTTATGTTACCAGCAAGGCTTCCTATGAATAGTAGGCTATTAATAGTTAAGTTTTGGGGGAGATATACAAAAGTTATACATGGATTTTTGACTGTGCAGGGGGTTGGTCCAAACCCTCACATTGTTCAAGGGTCAACTGTACACGTTTGTCCCTCATCTGTAAGTATAACTCGAGACACAGTCACCTGCTTCCTGAAATCAATATACTTTGTTAGTGATTTTCTGTAATATCAGTATGTAATTAGCTTTACCAGAAGAGAAGAACTAAATTGACTTGGCCTTAATTAGTAATTTTATTCAAGTTCCAGTGATTACCATATTTTGCATGTGTGTATATTTGTGTGTGTGTGTGTGTGTATGTGTGTGTGTGTGCGTGTGTGTGTGGTCTTGGTGTTCCTTCACAGACTTTCAAGTCTTTATTCATCATATTTTTACACTTAACTGTTTGCAGCTAGTTTTTCCTTCAGGGAGTGCTTTTCGTAACAGAAATAGACAATGTTGGGGCGCCTGGGTGGCTCAGTCGGTTAAGCGTCCGACTTCGGCTCAGGTCATGATCTCACGGTCTGTGAGTTCGAGCCCCGCGTCGGGCTCTGTGCTGACAGCTCAGAGCCTGGAGCCTGTTTCAGATTCTGTGTCTCCCTCTCTCTGACCCTCCCCCGTTCATGCTCTGTCTCTCTCTGTCTCAAAAATAAATAAACGTTAAAAAAAATTTAAAAAAAAAGAAATAGACAATGCATACAAACACCATCAACCAGAATTCTTCATGATTTATCAGCTTTATTTTTTTTCTGTCACATTTGTAAATTTCAGTGGTCATATAAATTATATTATCAACTTTTTCTATAAAACGAAACCACAGATTATTGTATAAAGGTGTATCTTTAGGAAAGCATGATTACTGAGAAGATAGAATATGGAGATGTGTGTTTCCCATGAGTTGTAGCTTCTCACTGTCAAGGAAGATTAAAGAAAAAATAGTACTTGCCACTTTAGACTACACAATGTAGATTATCTTGGGGTAGACTGATAAAGAAGTTCAAGTGTCATATATGATGCATGGGATATGACAGTGGGAAATGGGTGGTGGGATGGGCTGGGGCTGTGGGATTAGTCCACCCTGAAAGAGAAGAGTATTTTATCACTGACATTATTTAAAGTTGCTGGAGTATACTACTAATACAAGGAAGCTGACTTGTCCTTTGATTTCTTATTGTAATCTTGTTACCATGGCAGGTAACACACTCCCTTCGTACCCTGTACTCAGAAGGAACCCCACCTCCTGTCCTGGGATAAATGTCCTAAATCCAGGCTAAATGCTAATGAGTTGCTCAACAAAAAAATCTGAAGACTGAAGTTTTAATTTGATGGTATAATTTTGGTATTATAAAAATAGAAAATAGAACGCATTAAAGCATAATTAATCAGTATTAATAATAGTTATACATTTCATTTAAATCTTTACATGAAGATGTATCCTGATCTAACAAATGCACTCGGGATAAATAAGTACAGTTGGCAGTAGTATGAGTCTTTTCAGAACAATGTCAGAATGTCACATGCTCTGTATTAAGATTCAGATGGTCTTTTTTAAAAAAATTCTTTTAAAATGTTTGTTTATTTTTGAAAGAGAGAGAGTGAGCAGGGAAGGACAGAGGGAGAGGGAGACACAAAATCCGAAGCAGTCTCTGGCTCTGAGCTGTCAGTACAGAGCCGGATGCAGAACTCAAACTCATGAACTGTGAGATCATGACCTGAACCAAAGTCAGATGCTTAACCAACTGAGCCACTCAGGTGCCCTGATTCAGATAGTCTTTTTAAACACTTAATCTTTGAGCTTCAGTTTCTTTATCTAAAAATTGATGCTTATTGATAGGATTTTGGCGTGATGGTGGGATTTGGAGCCGACAGCCAAGAAAGAATTCTTGAAGATGTCTTTGGTGCAAAAAGGTGATTTCATTAAAGTATGGCAAAAGGACCCATGGACGGAAAGAGCTGCACTGGAGTTGTGCAGAGTGACTGCTTATATACTGTGGAGTTTTGGGGGAGGCAAAGTCAAGAGGAGGTTTCTTAAAGGGATTTTCATATGCTAAAGAGGATTTACAGATTACTGGAGGCCTAGCTATTGTCAAACTAAGGTTGTTTTCCCTCTAGCAAGGCATTATCATTAAGATAGTAGGGGGTTCTGGATTAGGCTATTGATGAGATATTTGTAAACTGATGGAGACTATCAATTTAACCCTTTGTTTTCTGTCCTTTCCTTTGTTCTTGGGCAGCCAGGAGTGCCTGAGAAATATCACACATATCCCACCTGGGGGGGGGTGGGGTGGGGTGGGGGGAGTGCTGGGTGCTAGCTGGTGCTTGGCCCTCAGCTTGCCTTATGGTCCCTCATCACTTAGGACTTTTTTGACTACTTTAAAAGAAGGTTATAAAAATAAGAGATCTATCAAGTGAAAGCACTTTGAACATTGTAGACCTGTGTACAAAATAAGCTAATATTTTATAATAATGAACAAAGATTTTAATGGGATATTTTCATTGCTATTGAAGTATTACCAGCAGTTTCTGTGAAGTGGTTTAGTTTTATATTATGTCCTCAATTCTTAGACTATGTCTGTTTCGAAGGCTATTCCATTCTTACTCTAAAACAAAGTAAAACAAGCAAAGAAAATTCCTGATTGTCCACATTCATCCCTTTAGAAAATAGGCAATTGTCACATATTATCTGTTTAGTGTTTTATTATAGACTGAACCAAAGAAACAATACACAACAAACAAAACACTGTCAGTTCTGCTCCATTTCCACTTTTGTCTAATGAACCTCATTCAAATTGAGTGATACAGATTCAGTTGTGATTATCCCTCCAAAATGGGTCTAATTTCTTTGGCATTTTTATGTCATTGAATACTAAATTTTTGTCATTTTTTTACTTAATATTTTTATTTGGAAAATGATTTGATTTTCTCTACGTATTTGTTTATGGGTTCATTCATATGAATTTTTCTGTTAATCGATTCACATGAATATTATTTTTTTCTCTGTATACGGTTTTTTTAATGAGAAGGTGATATTTAATAGAAAGATTTGATTAAAAAATAGGTATATGTGGTTTAAATTATATAACCAAAGTGAAAAGGGACAGAAGGCAAGTAAAACCTATCAAAGTTTTGTCAATCCCTAAATTTTGAAGCAGGTATGAATTTGGCACTAAAATGGAAAAAGTTATTGTTGATTTTATAGAACATATCACTCAGGGGATCAATTATAGGTATGTGGAAAATTTGGAGTCTGTTGTTTTGAAGGAGACATACAGGGAATGTTCCTTTTTTTTTGCCCCAAGTCAGAATATCATTTTTTCTTGCAGCTGAAGATGTGTGTGTGTGTGTGTGTGTGTGTGTGCGCGCGCACGCGCACGTGCACGTGTGTTTATACTTATATTTATGTTTTCCCCAAATCTACTCATTGCAATAGCCAAAACTGTCATTTTGGTTCTAGTGTTATTTTTTTTTTCCAACTTTTTCTTTGCCAGTTTTTCTTCTGACAATATTTCCTTTTTTTTTTCTTTTTGAGCTACAACAGAAGGATTTCTAGCAATCATATTTCCTACTTAATGTCTAGAGTGGCTACATATTGTAGAACAGAAATATCCTAATATCTACAGACTGGCAAAGTTTATGTCCAACACATTTAGGGAAACTTGCCCAAGATTTGCAATCATGGAACTCTTTCAGATCTCTATTTAAATTCTTGGTTCAGGGGCGCCTGGGTGGCGCAGTCGGTTAAGCGTCCGACTTCAGCCAGGTCACGATGTCGCGGTCCGTGAGTTCGAGCCCCGCGTCAGGCTCTGGGCTGATGGCTCGGAGCCTGGAGCCTGTTTCCGATTCTGTGTCTCCCTCTCTCTCTGCCCCTCCCCCGTTCATGCTCTGTCTCTCTCTGTCCCAAAAATAAATAAAAAAACGTTGAAAAAAAAATTAAAAAAAAAAAATTCTTGGTTCACTTAACAGAAGTGCTAGCATGGCCTTAGTTTAAAAGGGAAACAAACTCTGTCAAAACTAATTCTCAGGAGCACTCCTGCTGAAGAAGTTTGTATTTGATCCCATGTAGAGGCCTTCAATATGAACAGGCATTACAGAAGAGTCTGGCATTTTATGTAAAATTCAAGTGATCACTCAAAATTATTAATATCATAAATAAGAGAGAATCTACCTCATTTTTTAAGAAAAACACTTACCTTCTTGATTAGAAAGGGACTCCCTCAACATTAGAGGTATGTCTTCAATAGGAAAATGTGGGATATGCCACCAAATATGCTATTGAGATCTGGGTTCTGGCTCCCATCCTTTCACTTATATAGTCTATGTTTTGGGACACACAATAATAATTATCCAAGCATTTATTTATTCATCTGTAAATCAAGAAGTTTAAATAGCTATACTTTAAGGCAGCTCATCTATTTCTTGGTGGAAAAAGAGACAAGACATGAGCAAAGGTATAAAGGCGTCTCAAAATCTTTCCTCTCATTAGTGCTGAGTGGCTGGACTGGCTGGACTGGCTGGACTACTTTCTCCCTGTTGGCTGTGTAAACCAGCAATCTAAAAGGCTTTTGATGCCAAAAATGGCAGAAAGCCACATATTTGTGGATCCAAATATGCCCTTAGAAGAAACATTTGACTTTTTCATTTAAGACAGATGGATCAAGTTGAAAAGGAATATGCTAAACAAGAATTTTGAATATTAAGCATTGGCACAGATTCAAACTATTTAAGAAGTAGAGAGAAAGCCATTTCCATTTGCAAATATCTTCTCCCATTCAGTAGGTTGTATTTTTGTTTTGTTGATGGTTTCCTTTGTTGTGCAAAAGGTTTTTGTTCTGGTGTAGTCCAACAGTCTAGTTTTGCTTTGTGTTTCCCCTCCCTCAGGAGACATATCTAGAAAAATGTTTCTATATATGATGTCAAAGACCTTACTGCCTGTGTTTCTTCCTAAGAATTTTATGGTTTCAGGTCTCACATCCAGGTCTTCAGACAATTTTGAGTTTGTTTCTGTGTATGGCATAAGAAAGTGATCCAGTTTCACTTTTTTGCATGTAGCTGTCCAGTCTTCCCAATGCTGTTTGTTGAAGAGACTGTCCTTTTCCTTTTGGATGTTCTTTCCTGCTTTGTCAGAGTCATTGATCATATAATTGTGGGTTTATTTCTGGATTTGCTATTCTGTTCTATCGCTCCTATATGTCTATTTTTCTGCCAGAAGCATACTGTTTTGATTACTATAGCTTTGTAGGATATATTGAAAGCTAGGGTTGTGATACCTCCGGTTTTGTTTTTAGTTTTCAAGATTGCTCTGGTTATGTGAAGTCTTTTGTGGTTCTATACAAATTTTAGGATTATTTGTTCTAGTTCTATGAAAAATGCTGTTGGTATTTTCACAGGGATTGTAATAAATGTGCAGATTCCTTTGGACATTTTACCGATATTTGTTCTTCCAACCCAAGAGTGTGGGATATCTTTCAACTTGTTTGTGTCTTCTTCAATTTCTTTCTTCAATGTTTTATAGTTTTCAGTATACAGGCCTTTCACTTCCTGGGTTAAGTCTATTCCTAGGTATTTTACTATTTTTGGTACAACTGTAGATGGGGTTTTCTTAAATCTGAAATTATTTCCTGAAATTGTTTTCTTTCTGTTGCACTTCTGTACACTAATAATGATATAGCAGAAAGACACATTTTAAAAACAAATTACATTTTGTATATATTTCTAAAACTTATTTACTCCTTTCTGTCACTATTGCATCCATCAACTCTCACATAGATTGCTCTAATTGTTTCTTCACTAGGTGATGTACCACTGTTCTATTCTCTCTACTCCAGTCACTGTGAAATTTTGAAAGTACAAACATAATTTACCTTTTACTCTGAACTTTTTCAGGGCCTTCCCATCGCTCTTAGAATAATGTCCAAATTCACTAACAAGTCGAATAAGTCCCCAAATGACATGCTTTGGACCCTGCTCTCATTTCTAGCCTCGTTGCTCACCAATGCCCCTTTCCTGTCCTTATGCTCGCCACAATGAATGTCTCTCCTTTCTTGAGACAAGAAATGTCCTTTCAGCTACATACCTTTCACAGAATGGTCTGTCTTATTAGAACTACTATTTCATTGCCCAGCCTCTCGTGTTTGGCTAACTATGACAGATTCTTCATGTCTCAAATCAACAACACTTTTCTGGTGAAGCCTTCCCTGAGGCCCCACCTGCCAAGCCTAGGTAAGGTGTCCGGCTATGTATTTGCACAGATCTTTACACCTGCCCTAGAAGAGTCCTGATTGTCTTTCCTTTTCTCCCAATGGCACAAACTTTCCATGGGACAGGAACAGTTTAGATCTGGTTTACGGTTGTATTTCATACCCAGCGGGATATCTGATGCATAGTAGGTGCTCAGTAACTATTTAAGTTTTGTTTTGCTTTCATCTCATTTCATTTGTTTCATTTTCCCACTCGTTTCAGTTCGAATGAACCACACTATTGCATAAAACATGACGGAAACTACACTGCTCACCAGGGGTCATTGACCCTAAATTGTAAGATCAGTCTGTTGAAGTCATGAAAACGATCCTTTGAAAGTTGGAACATACAGACATACATGTAACTGTTAGTAGATAGGGGTCATTTCATCCTGAGCACGGCCTAAATTGGGGTTATATCTAACATGGCAAACGGTGATTTTATATAATGATGTTGATGATGATTGTAATGATGGCCACAGTAAAATAAATGCCATCAAAGCACCAAACCTCAGACACACGTTGTTATTTTTAATCTGGCAATCAGCAACATTCAAGATATATGATTTTCAGAATGTAGTATTTATAACATGAGACTCATTATCCTAATCAAATCATGAACATTCACAGGCATTTTTAAAATCAAGTTTGTGAAGCCCTTTAAGTACATTCAACTCCTAGTTCCCCTCTCTGCTGCTTGTTTCTACTGCTAAGAAGAGCAGAAGTCAAAGGAAATAAAATTTATACCTTCTAACCTTGCTGAAGGCATTGCTATCACCTTGAAAACAACCAGGTTGTGTGTGCACAAGGATAACATGATCAATAAATGAGTTTGGGAGACTCTCTGTGGATCTCAATGATGCTCTTCTTGCCCTCCCATTATGAGGATGACTACTCATAGTTAAAAGTTAATTTTGCTGCTGTGTCCAGGCCAGCCCTGACTCACAAACAAAATATATACAAAATATATTTGGGGCTTTTTCTTAAGAAATCCAGTGTCCTCTCAAAAATAAAACATAAATTATTGCTATCCATCACATTCTTTTTCACAATGGAGATTTGTAAACATCTGATAGCCTGCTCTACCTGAAGATTATACCATCATGAATGCCAAATGAAATGCTGTCTTGTTTTGTGAAAGAAAGACAATACATAGGCAAGTCAAATGCATTTGAAAACAAAGCAAGTCCCTCCCAGAACCGAGTATAATCTGATTCCTTAAGATGCCTGCACAGGAAGTAATCAAAATATTATTCAATATTAGCCGATTTGCTCATTAAAAACAAAGCTCTTCTGATTTAATGTGTGCATAGAAATCTTGATGAGATTCATCTGAGCCACATCAGCTTGAAATCAGCACCAAGTCCTTGCTTTATAATCTTTTGCCTAAGTGATAATACATAGATGTTTCAACAGAAGTCATGGAATAGACAAACCATAGCAAGATCAACTGAAGTGCTTATAGGTATATTTTTCCCTGGAAATTAGTGTCAAAATATTTACATACAACCCTTTAAGATTCCATCTGATGTTTATGTCACCCGTCCTCCATAGCACCTTTATCTTGACTCCATAACAACATGAGTCAAAAATTTTAAAAAATATGGCCTTAAAAATTCAAGCTTTAGAACTTTGGACCTTGGCTCCTAATCTTTCATTTCTGCAACTCACAACCTAGTACAGGTGAGGCTTTGGATTCTAAACTTCAAAAAGAAAATCAACTAATTAGTATTTATTTTAAAGCACCAATGAAATGTATAGATAAGCATGTGTATTCTTATTGAAAAACAACTTTTGGGGTGCCTAGGTTGTTCTGTCAGTTAAGCTTCAGGCTCGATTCCAGATCAGGTCACTATCTTGTGGTTCTTAGGTTCCAGCCCTGCCTCTGGCTCTGTACTGACATTGCAGAGCCTGCTTGGGATTCTCTCTCTTTCCTTCTTTCTCTCTCTCTCTCTCTCTCTCCTTCCCTCTCTGCCCCTCCCTTGCTTATGCGCACAAACATTCCCTCTCTCTCTCTCTCATGAATAAATAACTAAATTTAGAAAAAAAAGCATTTAAAATAATGTAAAAAAAAGAAAAACAACTTTTGATCTTGATTCTTATTTGCAGCATGTCTAAGGCTCTTTCCATCCCTACTCACGTGCCAATCACTACAAACCACAGAGGTTGCAGTGGTCTTGAGCTTTTGTTTCTCTGTGTGATTGTTTCTGAGCCCACTAGATGCCCTGCTAGTGCTTACACATCTCTGGGTGTTACAACTAGGGAAGGGGAGGTCCTGTCTATGGGTGTAGTCATTACTGCTCCATCTTGAAACAACTTTTGTCTCCTTCTTATCTTAATTCATCTCCATGAAGAGTTCTAAGGGTGTTTGTCATCTTTTAAAAGACTCCTGATTACAGTCATAATTGAATCAAGGTACAAAATTGAATACTATTTTCTTAGATGAAGGATTTAAATAATGCAGTTTAATTCTCTTCCACTATAATACTACTATCATCTAACTTCAATTCATTATGATAACAAAAATATGCATCATAATATGTGCTCCGGATAGAAAAGTCATCTCGCATAGTCCAAATGCTGGATCTCTGTATTTTTATGTTAGAATTCTTGCTCTATCAGCTACTCTCAGAATTAATAGATGCTAAGAAGATTCTAGAAAATCTGATATTTTGAAGCAATATTTTAGCTCCAATGTGGCATTAAATATTCATCTTAGCTGTTTGTAGCCATTCATCTGGCTGATTAAGGCATTTCAGACCATTTAAATATTTATTTTAAAAATGTTCCTTGTAACCAGGAATGATATGTACTTCCTAGAGATGGGCTAGGTAGGTTGGGAGAGTTAAGAGGAAGACTTGTATAGAACTTTTGTACTTCTGATATTTGAACAATGCGGATATTACCTACTTAAAAGAAATATTAGCTTTAAAAAATACAACATGAACTTTTTTAATACAAATTACACATATGTTTTGGTGGCTCAAAACCACTTTCTGAGAGGGGGGAGGTCACTGCCAGTCAAAAGCTGTTAAGAATTCAGATCCATTTCCCTTCAGTTATGGGCCTATAAATAATGACTATACAAATATTTCATGGGGCATCAAAAGTAAAGATGTTTGCCTCAGATTAAAGTGTGCGGTTTGATTAGGACATGAAAATTACTCTATGACAGTGAACCCAGAATCTCAGGAAGTTGTGGGGATTACTGTGCATAACCCATGAGAAGGAGATAAAAGGATTGAGGAATTCTCCCAAGACAACATTCCTGAGAATTTCCAGTGAGCACTCCCGCCTGCTGGCCTCCCACACGTGGTCTGCATTATCACTCCGGGGCCTGGAAGCCATAAAGAACAGGAACATATACAAGAAACGGTTTTAAGGAGATAAGAGAAAGTGGCTTAACAAAAGAAAATCAAGGCCCCTGTGCACCATTATCATTTAAGGAAGGAAAGAGGAAAACGAAAACTAGATTCTGTGAAAGAGAGGCTTACCAAATCAGCATTTGGTAAAAAAAATTGGTAAAAAGTTCATTTACATCTTTAGTGAACACTACTAGAGAAAATGTTCGTGAACTCCTGAACCCCTCATTAGGTAATTATCATATGCAAGTTTGTATGGAGAGCACACATGAACTTTTGTATCCTAAGCTTTTCAAGAGAAGATACAATGACTTTTGTTTAATAGGCATGGGGTTAAGGAGTTAAGAGCATGTACCTGGATGAAATCCTGACTCCACTGCTTATGAAGTAGATGACCTTGGACAAGGTGGCTAACTTCTTGGATTATCAGCTTTCTCGTCTGCAAAATGGGATTATAATAGTATGTATCCAGAAACTAGTACTGAGGATGAAATGAATTAATGTTTATAAAGCACAAGGAACAGTGACTCGCACATAGTGGGTGTCATATCAGTGTTTGCTAAAGAAAAATCCATGTGAGTAAAACAATAGAAGTTTGCTTAAGAAAAGTCTACTCAATTAATTCATGTCCTATTGCCTCTGAAAGCAGTAGTTGAAGCCTTAAGACTCTGGGTGTCTACGATTATTAGCTACTCTCTTATCTACCTCTGCTTCTACCTGTAGAGTTGTTTGCTTATCGAGACTTGGTTGTACTTATTCCCAGATACATTTACGTCAGAATGTTTTGCTTTTTTAATTAAATAATTGAATCTTATGAGTACACCTATGAAATATACATTCAAAAAGAGAGGTTTTTCATGTGAGAATTCAGTTAAAGACTTTGGAGGAACTTGATGAATAGAGGCCATTTAAATAATGCTTTCGGTTTCAGTGTTTATGAAGCAACTGAACAGAATTAGGAAAAATTATAAAAATCTGGAAAGAGTTTATGCAGAAAACTGTTTTTCAAATATCCTTAAATTCTGGCTCTACTTAATAGAAACTGAAACTGGAAATTGTAAACGATGCATTGTGGGTACAATTTGTGCAAGAAAGACAGCACAGGATTCCAAGGCAATGATCCAGACTCAATAGCAAAGCTTGACTCTACAGCAAAAGTTTGGTGAATTCTTGTGGACTTATATGTTTTAAGCTAAGAGAAAACATATTTATTCATTATGGATCATTTTTTGGTGACTTCCCAAACAAATAAAATTTTCAATGCCAGGTGAGAGAATTTCTAACGCAATTAAAACTGTTGGGTTTTAGATCAAAAGGGGGAAACAGTTAAAAACAAAAACAAAACACCACAGTCTCAAAGTGACATTACTTGGGCCAGGCCAAGTCACTAAGCAAGGGCTTAATACCCAACCTAACTGCAGTTTCAACCTCCTCCAGAAATGTAAATCTTAACCTGCCAATCAGGAATTTTCTAATAAGCACCAAAGAGATAATCTGTCACTTGGGCCTTTTCCATTTCCCAAAGTAATATGTGGTCATTTTCATAATAAGAACACCTGCCTTTCAGCCTAAGGGAAAGTTCCCTTGCCTGGAGCAATCCTTTCTTTTCTTTTGCTGATAACTTTTTTCCCCACCCTCCTTCCTATAAAAACCTTATATTTTGTACAACTCCTTGGAGCACCTCTCTAGATGGTGTGCTGCCTGATTTATATATTGTTTAATAGAGACAATTAGATTAAAACAAACAAAAAAAGAACTATTGGGTTTTAGAACACCTAGCCTAGGTTTTAGTCCAGGCTCTACTACTTACTGGCAGTGGGACCTGGGGAAAATAATTTGCTTAACTTTTTTAGGAGTCAGTTTCCCCACCTCCAACACTGGAACATCAAAGTGTCCATGAGGTTTTCGGGAGGATTCAGTGCATGGAAAGTACTCAGTACCACGTACAGTGCGTGGTAGATGTTGAACACTATTATTATTATGCTTGCCTGCATTCCATTCATCACCTAACTTGCACATGCATAATTGTTACAGAATAAATGTTTAGGGGCGCCTGGGTGGCTCAGTTGGTTGAGTGTCTTAATTTTGGCTCAGGTCATGATCCCAGGGTCATGGGATTGAGCGCTGCATCTGGCTTTTCTGCACATCAATCGACCTGCTTAAGATTCTCTCTCCCTCTTCTTCTGCCCCTCTCCCATGCACACATACTCTCTCTCTCTTTCTTAAAAAAAAAAAAAAGCAATAAATGTTTATTACTTTTTGATGAGGATTACGCCTTTCAAAAAATAATTATTGAGCATCCAATTTGTCAAACACTAAAATGTGATTCTGAGAACACAGGCACAAATTAAGATATAGCTCTCTGCCCCCTTTAGAAGCTTTTCATCAGCCAGAAGTTAGATTAGACATTGCAATGAACCTAACCGTTATTGATCTTGTTGTACAGGCAAACACTAAGTAAAACCATTTTTGATATTGATGATGATGGGTAAGACTCTAACTGTTAGTTTTGGGCAGATAGTCATTCAACAAACATTTATCAGGCTATCCCCTAGAGGAGGAAAATGGGGCCATGTTGAGTGATAAAAACATATAAAGTGATAACTACATAGAAATGAAATACGTTATGGGGGAATAAAAGAAGGGAGAGAATAATAGCAAATTCATGTAAAGATGCATCATGTTTCTAAACGCTTCTACCTACTTTAGTTATACATAAACCTAAAGTGTCTGCTCAGAAAATCAGACATGATGTCAAGTAGGATAAGCCCTTACAATCTGATGAAACTATATATTGTGGATATGAGTGTGGATTTCAAGTAAGACCAAGATTGGAATCTTAACCCTGCTGCTTATTAGTTGTTTGACACGGGGAACATTATTAAACCTATTTAAGTTTCAATTTTCTCATCGGCAAAACAGAGGGAAGACAGCTACCCCCAAGGATAGTTGTGAAGATTCCATGAGAAAATACACCCAAGTTGTCCAGAGAAGTTCCTGGCACAGTGACACTTCAGAAGGCAGCTGGTATTGTGACAGGTAAGAATGAACACTGCTCAGGCTGTGTGCCACAATGCCAACAAGTGTCCTTCAGACTACAGGCAGCAAAACGCTTCTTGAGAATCCTTGACATAGACTTACAAGGAGCCTGTGGCTTGGCTTGGTGCTATGCTCCTCTGTTGACCCACTGAGTCAACCTCCTGTAGGGCAACTGTTCTTATATCTGCTCTACTTTTTAGCCAAAGCACGTCTATACACTCAGTCAAACACCTCAACCCTGTATTTCTAAAAAAGCCTTTTTATGCTTTTGTTTCTTTGTTTGTTTGATTCGTTCTATTTGGGGGATGCAGTGCGATTCCTGATACATGCATGAGTGCAAGTTGCTTTAGATTTCATGTCTATCCTTCCATGAGACATGCACACTCTTATACAGACCATTTCCTAACATAGTCAGTTCCTCTGAGCACCTCTTAAATAATTATCCACAATATTTGATGAATATTAAAAGTTTTTGAGCTTGAATTCTTTCTCTGTGGATTATAATATATTCCAGCACCAACTCTAGGTATCTTGTTCTACCAATGGAGATGTCTACTAAATGTTTGTTGATTGATTTATTTCCCTGAGTGATTGAACCCTAAGGTCTTATAGTGTCCTTATGCACAGCTGTGTAAACTCTATGGAATGAAACTGAAGCTTGTCACATTCCAGGAGTAATAAGGAATGAGTTAGCCAAGTACCTCCTCTCTGACATGTCATCCATCAAAAAGCCTCAACATCTTGCTGACATAAAAGCAGCTTTAGGAGAATAAGAATATTCTGAGGGAAAAAATCAAAATCACTTCCTCAAAGGATTAAAAGAATAATAGTAAAAATACCAAAATGTATGTGTCTATTAATAAGGGGAGGTGAGATAGAGGAGATACTTTCAAGTTGCAAATGAAAGTTGAACACGATTTCGCGAAGCTCCCATCGTTTCAGCTTCACCAGTGTAAAATTCTAAATCAACATGCTATGAGGCTGATGCACTTAAATTAGATCCCTAGATATGCTCCTGAGTTTAACAAGCAACCTCATGCCTTCAGACAGACGCTCTGGGAGAAGGAGGACTTCCTCCACAGCAGCTAGTGCATGGCTTTAACTGCCTCGGCACAACAGACTCAGAACCAGAGACAAACTGAAAAACATATCTCGTCATAATTAATCTCTGTGCAAATGTGCCCCCCAAAAAATGGTTTTGAAAAGATTACCTTCCATGTAGGATTCTCGGAAAATCAGTTGGTTTTCATTTCTGACTTGGAGATGATTAGTTAGATACATTGATTGAATGACTTTCCCTGCCCCTCCCCATCCTAAGCACTTTCCAATTTGGGTCCAAACTTGTTCCTTGAACTTCTGTGTGACAGAAAGAAGCAGAAATGGCAATATATGTGCTCTCTTGCGCAAGCCCAATAAAAGCAAGATGAAGTAACAGAAGAAGGAACACACCCTAAACTCATTGTGGGGCTTGCTATTTCCTGCAAAGGTATTTCCATGGGTTTCCCAAAGGATTCCTGTCTTCTCTGTACAATTTTTTAGCTTTTGACCGCTTCCTTTAATTAGCGTCCAGCCAACTCCTTCACACTGCTTTGCCTCTTATCTAGAGGGAAAAATTAACTTGCAAAGGAAAGGAAAGGGGGACAAGATGGAAAGGCTATGCCCCAAATGCCACATTTTCACGGAAGCTGTTTGGAGCCAGGAAAAAAAAAAAAAACTGTTAACATCAATGAAGAGAAAAATCCCATTCCTTATGATTGCCAAGGGAGTTTGGCCTTGCTTTATAAAGATCACATCCTGGATGATTTTGACTTGGAATGTAACATCAAGGAAGAATATACCTTTCCGTTTAGAAAGCACTCCTCCTCTTACGCTCTGGAACTCAGCTCAGCGTAAAGGAAGAAGGTGACATTCTGGACTGCAATTCATACTCTGGAGCCTATATTCTCCACTCATCTTACAAGCATTTAATTCACAGTGAACTCGAAGCCTGTGACATTTAGAGAGGCACAGAGAGTTCTTTCCCAAGTTTATCCATTCCTACCTCTTTGTCCTGTAGTCCTTGAGGAAGCAGTGCTGAGCACAAGGCATTTTACTTCAGTAATTCAAAGACAAGTGGGAAAATATTCCAGCTCTAAAACTGAGGTTTAAAGATTTACACTTCTCTTCTGCAGATGCTGACTGAAGTAAGTGAGTGCACAACTGGAATGAAGATTATTCTTTCTTCAAACACACACAAATGCACAAATGGAGTGGAACACCTGTTCCATATCCTCATTGCCCTCTGAATTTCTGGCTTTCTTATGTGCTCTCTTCCTATTTCCTATGGCTTCCTTCCATTGTCCTCCTTTTGTGCATTACTTTACAGACTCTTATTTGAGTGAGCTTGATGAATGAGGCATTCTACCACCATCTAGCTGACAGCTCCCACATGTTGTACCTAAAGAGACTATTGTCGTGAGAATAAAGTAGGAATATGCTCAAGCATCATTGTGTTTTGCATGGAAATTCCCATACATGTCTTTACTATTTTGAGGATAATTAACTATTACAAGATAATTTAAACAATAGAAAAATGAAGGTTCTGGTTTCAGATATATGGTCTTATTATATCCCGAAGTATACGCACATACTTTACAACATATGTCTCGATTTGGGGTTCGGAAGTTGTTTGCCATGCTCGGAGCTCCTATTTTTCCTATAATGATGTTCAGACATATTGTTTACAAACCTAAACCCTCATACACTTAGCATGTGCTTTCATTTGAGCTGTGTGAACCAGGAAGGAACATGAATGATCTGATTAGTATCTAGTCCTCCCTCTGCATTTGACATCGCTCCACCTGCAGTTCCCATGCCTCTGCATCCCACGTTTCAAAGACTTCTCCTGCAGCCAATTCAAAAACTTCATAAATACTAATGCTAAATAAGGCACTATTTTTGAAATATGGCTTTAGGACACAGCTCTACTATTACAAGTTATGTGACACTGACTTGCTGTTTAACCTGCTGGGCCTTGGGCACATCTGCAAAATGAAGGTGTTGTGATACATGATCACACAGGAGCAGTCCAACCCTACCAGGTACTTCTCGTATAGGGTCTGCTGGTCACAGTGGTCTGTTCCCACGTCCTTTGCACAAGAGTTTGATATATTTTTTTAAAGTTTTAAAAGTTTTGAAAGTTTTAAAGTTTTAAAAAGGTTTTTTTAAAGTTTATTTATTTACTTTGAGAAAGGGGGAGAAGGGCAGAGAGAGAGGGTGAGAGAGAATTCCAAGCAGGATCCATGCTCAGCAAGGAGCCCGATGCAGGGCTCGATCCCATGACCATGAGATCATGACCTGAGCCCAAATCAAGAGTCAGATACTTAACTGACTGAGCCACTCAGGTGTCCCAAGAATTTGATACTTTTCAAGGAAAACATTTATATAGGTCTGACTAAGCATAGCTGAGGAAGAGTTCTGTAAAACATAGTTATTAACTAAGTACATTATGTTTTCAAATGAGAGTTTTGCCTGGCAAATTAAAGCTTCCATTACAAACAGAACAAAACAAAAACAGACTATTACACTGATCTAAGAGAAAACTCAGTGTATTGAGTGTATTGATCCAGACACATATTGAACTTCAATTTAAAAGGATGGAGAAACACGCATGGCAAATGCACTATTACTTTACACAGCCCTTACATTTCCTCCTTTTTTTTTCTGATTGTTTTTGCTAATACTAGCAAAGTAACAAAAATTATTTTCAGCATTCTTCCCATTTCTAACGCTGATAATCCTATGTATCTATACAGGGTAGTTTAAACTTCAAAATGAAAATCACACTAAACTTACTCTCTTGCTAAATTATTTTGTCAAAATGAAAACCATCAAGGCATGCATCAGCACGCTTTTGGTACCTATGGCTATTTGAATGAAGGCTTTTGGCAATAGGGGAACAGCCCTTCTTAAGTGGTGAGTGGTGGTTACTTGTATGCAGATAATGCAAACACATCATCAATGCTTTATTACTGGTCTCAGAAGAAAGATTTTTCCTTTCCATCCTACGTAAAACAATAGGATATATGGCACCATATTAAAACTTAAATAGAGAGGTAGTTGGTGGAGTATTACCGTAGAAGTATGTGTTGGGAAGTGAAAATTCTCGAAGCTCCATGGTCAGCCCCCAAGAGCAATAACTCCTGGGCTTAGTGTTCTTCTCAGAGGACAGCAGTAGATGTTCACTCTGCATTTCTAATTACTTAACTCAGTCTCTCTTTTTCCCATGAGGGGAAGATTGTCAAGGAGCAGAGAAATAGCAAAGGCAACCAAGCATGCATGAAAACATCATTACACCCCTGAGCCGAGGTCAATTTCTCTCAGAGCTGGGTTATATAGCTATGTGTAGAGGGAGGCAAATGTTTTAAATGTGTTATTCTTTTACACATTTGTAAGAGTTCTGGACTTTAGAGCAACTTTACTGGCACAATGCTGTCCAAAGGGAAGGTAGTAGTCTATAAAATCTGTCACATGAAATGCTGAGAACTAGAAGACATGGTTGGTAATTTCCTGGAATGACTTTTCCAAAAACCTTCGCAACAAATAAAACTTTCCTACCCTGATCCTCTTCTTCCCTTGTTGGTGAGAGGATATTCAGTTAGGAAATGTCATCTTGCTCAACATGAGCAAGGTCTCAGGCCTGTCTTTATCATCTGAAATCTACAAGCAGGCAAAATCTTGCTTCTTAATTTCAGTCGCATGCAGTGGTGCTATTGTGTGATGATATGTAAGAGGATCCTCCTTTTCCTTTCCCTTAATGCTATTTTTTTAATGGAAAATCCTTTAAGGTTTTCTTTTTTTTCAATCCAGTATTCTGACCATAAACATATAAACTATGCTATTAAAAGATACTAATGACTGGGGCGCCTGGGTGGCTTAGTGGGTTAAGCGTCCAACTTCAACTCAGGTCATGATCTTGCAGTCTGTGAGTTTGTGCAGCTCTGTGCTGACAGCTCAGAGTCTGGAGCCTGTTTCAGATTCTGTGTCTCCCTGTCTCTCTGGCCCTCCCCCACTCACGCTCTGTCTCTCTCTATCTCTCAAAAATGAATAAACATTTTAAAAAATTTTATAAATTAAAAAAAATTAATGACTGAAAACTTTTAGAATAACCAGCATACCTACCACCTGAATTGTCTGCATTGAAGAGTTCCACTGAATTCTCGACTATTTTAATCAAAGACCCATATCTTTTCAAAGTAAGAATATAAAGTGACTAGAGCTCATTTAATAAAGGAAATTTGAGTGTGAAGGGGACTTCCAGCTATTCGTATACCATCTCAACTTGTTAGGATTTGTATCAAATATCAATAGATTTTCCCACATTAAAAGAGCAGAATTTGATTTGGAAGTGAGTTTGTACTGTGATTTTGACCAAATAAATATACTCAAGTATATCCAAATATATCCAAATATAAATATACCCAAATATATCCATAAAGTGGGTATACAAATATTTACTTCAGATTATTGTGAGTAGAAAATAGCCACCATTAAACAAAAGAAAGATTATCTGTTATCTTAATTTTCCTTTTGAGCTGATGCTTAAAGATTCATCACATCATCTCAAAGAAAGACAGAAAGTTAATGTCAGTGAATGTATCAGTCATACTCCAGTCAGAAAAAGAGAAATGCTCTGAAAATTGCAATCAGAGGTGAATTTAATACAAGAAATTGGTTATAAAATTTTGATTGGGTGAAAGAGTAAAGGGGGGAAGGGCACCAGATAGAGTCCAGAAATACGCATTGCTGCTGAGGTTGCCACCAATGCCACTAGAGCCTGTGGTCATCTGTCATCCCCACTGCTGCCTCCTGCAGTTCCCAGACCCACTGACACTGTTGGAGGTCATAGTCACACACAGTCACCTGTACTTTTTGGTCACAGCTCCTGCTGGAACCATAAGCAGAAAGATGTCTCCATTACTGCTGTTCTTGCAGTCCCACTGAAATACTTCCTTCTGGCAAAACTTAATTGGAACCAGTCAGCAAGATAGTCTGTGGAATGCAGTCTCTGCCATCCAGACCCTTCGATACAGGCAAGGGCACAAAGGGGAGAGTGGGCTGAACACCAGCAGACAATATCCAGAAAATAAGTCATATTGTTAGTAACCAAGCTAGCACCAGGAAGCCAACAATAGCTCTCATTCAAAAGGATGGACTGTGTTTACTTCTTTTCTGAAATCCATGGAAATTTCATAAAGTATATAATGGAACTGAAAATGAGAAAGCGATCTGTGATGGCTAATTTTTTATGTGTGTCAACTTTGTTGGGCTAGGAGGTGCCCAGGTATGTTAAACATTATTCTGGGTGTGTCAGTGAGGGTGTTTGGGGGATGGCATTAACATTTGAATTGGTAGACTGAGTCAAGAAGATTGCCCTCTTGGAGCTCCTAGGTGGCTCAGTCTGTTAAGCAGTTAAATGTCTGACTTCGGCTCAGGTCATGATTTCAAGGTTCATGGGTTTGAGCCCTGCATCAGGCTCTGAGCTGACAGCTCAGAGCCTGGAGCCTGCTTTGGATTCTGTATCTCCCTCTCTCTCTGGCGCTCCCCCACTCACACTCTATCTCTGTCTCTTGAAAATAAATAAATAAATAAATAAATAAATGTTTAAAAAACAAGAAAAAAAATTTTTTTTAATTTGTTTAAAAAAAGAAGATTGCATGGAATACTACGTGGCAATGAGAAAGGATGAAATATGGCCTTTTGTAGCAACGTGGATGGGACTGGAGAATATTATGCTAAGTGAAATAAGTCATACAGAGAAGGACAGATTCCATATGTTTTTACTCTTATGTGGATCCTGAGAAAGGATCTTAACAGAAGACCATGGGGGAGGGGAAGGAAAAAAATGGTTAGAGAGGGAGGAAGCCAAAACATAAGAGACTCTTAAAAACTGAGAACAAACTGAGGGTTTATGGGGGGTGGGAGGGAGGGGGGGGTGGATGGGTATTGAGGAGGGCACCTGTTGGGATGAACACTGGGTGTTGTATGGAAACCAATTTGACAATAAATTTCATAAAAAAAAAAAAAGAAGATTTCCCTCTGTAACATGAGTGGCCCTCATTCAGTCTATTGAAGACCTGAATAGAACAAAAACCTGAGTAAATGAGAAGTCACTGTCTATCTCCAAGATGAGACTTTGGTCTTCTGTCTTTGGACTTGCACCAGAACTTAAAACATTGGCTTTCCTGGTTCTCAAGCCTTTGGACTTCAACTGAAACTTACATCATTGGTTCTGGTTTTCCAGCTTGCTGACTATAGCTCTTGGGACTTCTCAGTCTTTGTAATCACATGAGCCAATTCTGAAGAAAGAAAGAAAGAAAGAAAGAAAGAAAGAAAGAAAGAAGAAGACTGAAGGAAAAACAGAGGAAAGAAAAGAAAAGAAAAGAAAAAAGAAAAGAAAGGAGGGAAGGAGAGAGGAAAGAAGGAAGGAAGGAGGAAAGAAAGACTAAGGGGGTGCCTAGGTGGTTCAGTGGGTTAAGCGTCTGACTTCGGCTCAGGTCATGATCTCAAGGCTCGTGAATTCCAGCCCCGCATTGGGCTCTGGGCTGACAGCTCAGAGCCTGGAGCCTGCTTCAGATTCTGTGTCTCCCTCTCCCTCTGCCCCTCCTCCACTCGTGTTCTGTCTCTCTCTGTCTCTCAAAAATGAATAAGCGTTAAAAAAAAAAAAAAGACTAAGGGGGCGCCTGGGTGGCTCAGTCGGTTGAGCGGCCGACTTCGGCTCAGGTCACGATCTCACTGTCCGTGAGTTCGAGCCCCGCGTTGGGCTCTGTGCTGACAGCTCAGAGCTTGGAGCCTGTTCAGTTCTGTGTCTCCCTCTCTCTGACCCTCCCCTGTTCATGCTCTGTCTCTCTCTGTCTCAAAAATAAATAAACAGTAAAAAAAAAAAAGACTAAGGAAGAGAAATAGGGATATAAATATATAGACATAGACAAATATACAGATATCCTATTGGCTTGCTTTCTTAGGAAAATCTAGACAATATGAGACCATCAATGGATTAGAAATTCTTTCTAAAAAGTAAATGGGATGATACTGATGATCAGATCCCAACAGAGAAAACTGTATCCTGAAGATGCACAGACTTTGGTGACACTGGGAGAAGCAGCTACCTTCTCTTGGTGGTGCCCAGCAGATCCAGCTGATACCAAAGCCAGAAAGCAGAGATGGGTTGTAATCAGTGCAATTGTTAATGGAATGTCTAAGGAATACCTTAGGCAAATTGTTCTTACCCATCTCCTGTGTGAAAAACAAAACAAAACAAAACAAAACAAACAAAAAACCCCAAAAAGTTGTGCAAGAAAAGTTGGGCCCTATAAATATGAAGTTAAATAAGATTTGGCATGACTTTACACCAATTATGGCATATAGAGTAAGAAACTCTCCATTTGAAGAAATGCAACATGTAATATTATCATTCCATCAAAGAGCTTCATAACACGGGATTATGTTATTTCTCTATGAGTATAATCATACTATTTGGTTCTTACAATACATGTAATTGTGAATCCTGCTTATTGGTGTTCAATCAATTTAAAGTAGAAAATTTCATTAGAGTTACAGGGAAAAATGCATGAAATAAATTTTGGCAATGAAAAATCAAAGGTAAAACCAACCAATTTTTGGAGGAAGAGAAGTAGGAGACACTCATGCATTTATTTTCTCACCTAAAAGAGTGTGAAGTCAATAGTTCCACCAAAAGTTGATGGGTCAAGTGTGTATTGTTTAACAGTTGTAAAGTTAACCCCCAGAAGAATGGGATAAAAAAATAACAGATGGAGAACGAAAAAAGAGATGGAAATTGGATTATATTTTTCATCTTCCATTATTTGAGAGTTAAATATATAAGGTCTAAGATTGACAAGTTAACAAACCAAGTTTCAAATATGTAATTTAGTGTCGAGAATAGAACCATAGAAAACAAGATTAGAACGAGTAAAAGAGTAAGGCTATAGGTGGCAGGAGGGGGAGATATTTTTTAATTTTTCATTTTAAGACCTTTTTCCTATTTTTTATTTTGCATATATGTTATAATTTTATAAAAAATAAATATAGGGGACATATTTCTGTCAATGATGGAGGTCTAGGAAGGGGCATGCATAGAAGCAGCCCCCTTTTGCCTCAGCTCAGTGTTTAGTTATATGATTTTATGAATGTAAAGCATCTACAGATGGAAAGTAGAAAGAGATAAATGCTACTGCTCAATAAAATGAAACCAACAGTATGTATGTTACCAGGGCACCATACATGAGCAATCTTTTGAGAGTAAAACCTTTCTGAGAGTCAGCTGCAAAGCAGCAAAGAGTTTTCTCTCTGGTTTAACCCTTTTCCCTTTCCTTCCCAACATTTAATTATAACATTTAAACTCAAAGAATTACTGGCAAGACAAACATAAAAATTTCTCAACAGGAAACACTCAGTTCTTTGTAGAAAAAAAAGTCATCATCATCATCAGAAAAGTAAATAAATAAAACCTAGGATACTTGATAAGTTTATATGGTCAACAAATCACTTTTTTTTTTTTTTTAAGTTAAGGAACAATCAAGTTGGGAGCACTATTCTCACTTTTGGTAGAGCGTGCACAACTTGGGGGAAAGTTCCCTTATAGTTTGTATATGTCTCCACAAAAAAAGGTCTTTGAATCAAAGTCCCAGCTTCTCCTGCATTATAAGAAATCAGTTTTCATTGCATAATGAAGTTTCTGGCATTTGGACCATGCCTCTATCATTCCCTAGAAACATACAACAGTAGGTCACGTTCCTAAGGCAAAATAGTGACCATCTATGTTCACTTCTGAACTGATCCATAAGAAAAGTGTGAATAGTCTCCCTTCATTCAAAATTGCTATGAGGCCCAAATGTTGGGGCCAAATGGGCTGAAATGACAAGTATATATATATTTTGATCATCTTTCCATTGTCATTGGCCTCACTTCCTGTAGTTAAATATTAGCTTAGTAAATTTTTTGCCAGTTTATAGCTTATCTAGATTGCTCATAATCCTCATCTGCAAAAAATATTGTCAGTCTATTCTTTAAAATAGAAGCCCATTACCTTTAAACTATCTCATCAAGTTACTAGACACTGGATGCATAATGACCTAAGTGTTCAGCTTTCCAACTAAGGTTCAGAGCCCAGAGCTCCCATTTCAAGTGGGTCCTGCTTGCCTGAAGTTCTCACACACGTTTCCAACCCCATCAAGAAAACAACATGGTCAGAGAATCCTTGGAAATTCATATATTCTTTGGAAACATAAAGTTTCTCTGTTTAAAAATGAAACAGACCAAAACACAGCCTCTGCTGACACATAAGAAAAGTAATTTAAGTGTCTGTGTGTGGAGAATTTCCAACTTCTGAACGACTTGGTGTGCTCACATGCTCAAGATTAATGTCATTCCATTCTGACCGGCTCTTCCTGTCCCTACAGTGAAAGTGGGTTCCGAAACATGTTGGATGAAGAAATTTCCCAGTGTATCACAGTTACCAAGCCAGCTGTGCAACGTCATTTTTACATGGATACAGTTGAAATATTACCGATTTCTCACAGGCTTAATTATTGTACCTATTTTGTGAGCTCTGGGATCTGGGCCAGATTACAGAAAATATGAGAAGCTTGCTGGACAGTGGATAAGGATGCTCCTGTGTGTCATAAAGAACTTGGGTCTGGGATTTAGCAGTTCCAAATCCACGGCAGCACAAACACTGACCTTTGGCCTTTGTTGTTTATCAGAACACAGCATTAGCAATTAGCCACAATGTTTTGAGAATTAGGGGTTGGGGTTTCCATTTAATTTAATTTTCTGGTTGACTTGGGATTAAACAAACAAAAACACTTTTATTATTATTATTATTATTATTATTATTATTATTCAAGCTTTTGGAAAGGGGAAGGAAAGAAACTAACATTTATTGACTATTGTGGCAAATGTGTTAGATTTTAAAAGTATGTTATTTATCTTCATTGTCGAGCATTATGAAGTATGTGTTATTTTAAAAAATTTTATAGATGAGGTAACAGACTCAGAAAGGTTAAGTAGGTGTCTCAGATCACAAAGCTAGTGTTCAGAAAATGTAAAATTAAAACCTAACTCAGTCTGTTTCCAAAAGACCATGTCTGTCTTATACTTTAACAACATGAAATTCTATCTTCTTGTATGTGTAGGTTTAAAATAATTAGCACATTTCAATTTTTATTAAATCAGTATTTGGGAGCATCTCTTAAATGCTAGTCACTGGGCTCCCTTTTAATAATAGAAAGGTGAATTCTAGGTGATAATACTTTCAGGAAACTTGCAGCAAAATAGGTGTTACTTAGTAATAAAAGTTTAGAATACAGAGTGTTCCTGTGAAACAATCATTCTTATGGTGTAAAGGGGACAAGTAGCAGGAGCTGCTACTATGAGCTAGGGGTGGGAGGGTGACATCAAAAAAGCTTCAGAGGGAAGGCAATTTGAGTTTATTGATGAGAAAGGTACACTGAGTGGGGAACAGCTCATGCAATGGTAAAGAATCATGAAAGTTCATGGTATATTTGAGGCTCTGCAAATGATTTAGCACAGTTAGAAAACAGGGACACACAGGACACCAATAGAAAGTGAGCCTAGAAAGATAAGGAACAATAGCACATACAATATCATGTAGTCTGTGCTATACTGCGTGGATGCTAGAAACTACGAAAGTGGGTGCAAAAGACATTAGATTTACATTTAAAATGATCTCTTCAAAATGGAGGAGATCATTTAAAATTACTTAAGAAACTCCCAAAACTTGGCGAAGGATTACCAGTTGAAAAGAGAGAGAGGCTTCTAGTTCGAATGAGGACTCTACATTGCCAGGGTCATCTGCAGGAGCCTCTGCTACCTTTGGGAAATGCTACAGGTGTAGAAGACAGATAATACCGGATTGAATCTCACTGTCTCCCAGGCATACTCAAAAAGGTAAATTTTAAAAATCTGTTATTGAAGGGCATCTGGGTGGCTCAGTCAGTTAAGTGTCCGATTCTCGATTGCATCTCAGGTCATGATCTCGTGGTTCGTGAGTTTGAGCCCCGTGTCAGACTCTAGGTGGCTAGCACAGAGACTTCTTGGGATTCTCTCTCTCTCCCTCTCTGTCCCTCCCTGACTTGTGCTTGTATTCTCTCTCTCTCAAAATAAATAAACTTTAAAAAATCTGTCATTGATTTATACACCTGATATTTGCTTTTTAAATTTTTATTTATTTTTGAGAGAGAGAGAGAGACAGAGAGAGACAGAGAGACAGAGCTTGAGCAGGGGAGGGTCAGAGAGAAAAAGGAGACACAGAATCTGAAGCAGGCTCCAGGCTCTGAGCTGTCAGCTCAGAGCCTGACGCAGGGCTTGAACTCACAAACTGCGAGATCATGACCTGAGCTGAAGTCAGAAGCTTAACCAACTGAGTCACCCAGGCGCCTCTTTGTTTTTCTAATAAATGAGGAATATGGAAAACTGAGTGTTTTCATTAATAGATGTTTTACTATACATTTCAAAAGATCAGTTACTGTTACTTCTGATGCTGTTGTCCAAATCTCCTATGAGAATGGGTCTGACTCTTTATCTGCAAAGTGTCCCTAAAGGAGGGGAACTGAGTGGCTACACCAGGATGTCTGAGGAGAAGTCTAAAAAAGCTTACCACAAGCTTTATACTTCTTTGAAGTCATTTTTCTGTCAGTCATGTAAATCATATATCCTGTTCTATAATGTATGTGTTTTAAAAAAACATAAAATACTATTGTAAATTCCTTCACTTTTCTCCCCAATCCTTGAAAAAAAATTAAAATGGTAGGAAAATGTACCATGTTTACCAGATGAATTCCTGTTCCTTCTCTGGCATAACCCTACTTTACTTGGAGACTCCAGCACTATACTATTTTGTTAGCCACAGGCAGGCAACCCAGTAATTTAGGAAATTAACAAATGGATCCTCACTTCTTATGTCAATATGATATACATACTCTTTCTCAAATCTTATTCACAAGAATCATATTAGTAGTTGAAAAGAAAATCAGATTCCTGGGATTCATTCACAGAGGCTACTTTAATTTAACACGTCCATGGAAATGACATTAAAAAAAAAAAGTGCATATGTGATTCTGTTGGCATTCTGCAATCCCTACACTGAGAAACTCAGTTTCAGTGAAACGCTAGACTATGGACCATACCCCATGGCCCACAGTCCCTATTATCTTCTACCGTGTTGTCTATCCCTCTAACCCTGCAGCTGCCTAGGCCCACATCTCTGTAACCTTTGATACAGCGCAAATAGATGCCCAGGTAAAGCAGCCAGAATTTTTACATCCTCTGCACTATGGGTTTTAATGCACTCAGTAGAACCTCTAGACAGGGGAACTGTACTATATTCTGAAAGCAAATGATGCTATAAGAAAGAATAACTTTTAAAACATATAAAAGCATATTCTATTATAAAATAACGCTGAAATAAAAAGGGGGAAAGACAATAAAAAGAGAAAGCAATCTAAAAAGAAATTGCTATGGGGTACCTTCCAAAATCTGTTCAGCCGAGCCTTCTGCGATCATTTCAATTTTGTTGAGTGTGAAGGGAGCTAATAATTATTAAACACTCCCTGTCTATCAGATAGAACCAGTAATAAGGTATGAATATTTTCCTATATTTTCCAAAGAGAAGACAAAGGCTTATTGAGGTAAGTTCAATAGTAAAGTTAAACAAAAGATTACTGGAACTCTTCCAGAATTATTATTAGGCTTTCTCTGGAAGCACTGATACCTGCTTGTAATGCAGAACTTGGCAATCTCTACTTCCTTTGAGACTGTCTATTCACATCACTTTGCAACAGCTTGGAATCTAAACAAAGTTTCCTCACCCATGGAGGTCAAAGATAAGATGACAGATAACCTGAGGGAAGCCATTCATCACTGGAGATGCCAGCAAAACCCCAGCAAAGAGGAACATTGTGCCACTCTCCTAGTTCACTTGCATGACCTTTCCTAGCACAGGCACCCACTCTGTACCACCCTGTACCATCTCATCTCCACACCCAGCGTCATCTCTCTGCTGTAAGAGCCAGAAGTGCAAACACATCACTCCAGCCCAAGGGTGCCAGGTAAGTATCTCTGGTTCTAGGGGAAGATCACCAAGCAGTTATCAGGACCCCAGCCAGCTTTCAAAATGGAACAAAAGAATCAATTAGGCCTGTATGTCCATGCCAAATGTTCAATCCTATTTCCATACTAGCATGACTGAAACGAAACTAAAAGAAAAGACCTAAATGTTTTCTGTGCTTCAACAGACAAACCTGGCCATGGAAGGTCTTTAAGACACCACTCAATCCAGTACTTCCCTAGCTTTCTGGGCGTTGCACTAGGTCCTGTGGAGAGAAAAATCCCAAGATCCAGCAGGCAGGGTCTGCATCCTCTAGCAAATTTGTGATTTAGGTGGCTTTATTCTGAAAAAAAGTTCTCGGCCCCAAAGGGCTTTACTAAAATGGCAAGTTGGGAAATGCCAAAGTGATGCCTAATTGGTCACACCCAAGTGCTGTCACTTTGTGCCTTGGGAGTAAAATCTTGCTGTTACATGACTCTGGAGTCTTGCAGTTCAGAGACATACCTGGGGCCCAAGTCATTTAAGTGATGCACCCTTTTAATAAAGCTGACAGGCGAAGCTGCATTGCTCAGCAGGTTTCTTTCCCAGCCCCCGTTGTTGCTGGCAGGGGAATCTTTGATGTTAAAGGCACAACCATTTTCTGGAGGTAACCCAGAGAAAAGACGTGGTGGCTATTCTTTAAGTAGCTGTTCTCTGTCCCCTCATTTTATAGTGCCAACTGTCCATCAGTTGGGCAGGAAAAGTCTTCAGGGAAACGGGGAACGGGCTCTTTCGCACTAGCGTTTTATATTTATATATTTATAAATATATATTTATATAAATATATTTATATATCTATATATATATTTATATATTTATAAATATATATTTATATAAATATATTTATATAAATATATTTATATATTTATATATTCAAAATCAATTACAAATTGAACCCCAAAGTATGGTGTTCTTAGTTTCTGATATGCTTTGCTAAGGTTCTGCTGAGCTAAGTGGAAACATTTTAGTCCTGGAATGTCAAAGGAATGAAGGAAAATGAAACTTACCATTTGCTCAGTCCAACAGGAGGGACTTTCAGGAACTACAATGAGGCTTCATGCAACTCTATTTTTTTTTTTACTTTTTTATTTTTTATTTATTTATTTATTTTTGAAATTTATTATCAAATTGGTTTCCATACAACACCCAGTGCTCATCCCAAAAGGTGCCCTCCTCAACACCCATCACCCACCCTCCCCTCCCTCCCACCCCCCCATCAACCCTCAGTTTGTTCTCAGTTTTTAACAGTCTCTTACGCTTTGGCTCTCTCTCACTCTAACCTCTTTTCTTTTCCTTTTTTTTTCCCCTTCCCCTCCCGCATGGGTTTCTGTTAAGTTTCTCAGGATCCACATAAGAGTGAAAACATATGGTATCTGTCTTTCTCTGTATGGCTTATTTCACTTAGCATAACACTCTCCAGTTCCATCCATGTTGCTCCAAAGGGCCATATTTCATTCTTTCTCATTGCCACGTAGTACTCCCATGTAACTCTAAATCCAGAGACCTTTAGAGCCTCAAACTCACATATGGAGATACATATGGAGAACAGGTGAAGCCAGGTTCTGGTGCTAGCAGTGGGAGCATGGACAAGCCAGTGCCTATCTTTATGAAATAAAGATGTGGATAAGTGATCTCAAAATTATTTTTCTCATTAAATTTCCAAGGATCTGGCGAAACACTGTATGTTGTAAAGAGAACAAGATCAAGGGCAAGGAGCAGAAAATAATAATACTTTTCATGCAAACACACTACTGCACTGAATCCTTGCAACAGCTGTGTAAGGCAGGTTTTACTACTTTCATTTTACAAATGAAGGAACAGAGACACAGAGATGTTGAAGAGGCAACCCAAGGTCTCATTGAATAGGTAGCAGAGCAGAGATTTGAACCTATGTCTGCTTAATTTCTAAGTCCAGTGTACTTCATGGCCTCCCATCACAAAAAAAGTTCTGAAGCTCTGTGCACATTACTTTCCTTCCTTGGATCTTAAGCCTCCTTTACACTCTACCCTGAAGGGACTTAAAAGGTGTACCTTAAGCATTATCAAGTGCAGGGAGAAGTCCTTGAGGAAGCAAGGGACAAATGTGCAGTCCTCACCTACCCTGCTCCTCTATTCTACTACCAGAACAGTTCAACTGTTAGATATTTATATATTGGTTTTCTTTTTTTTTTTAATCTTTATTTATTTTTGAGAGAGAGAGAGCATGAGCAGGGGAGGGGCAGAGAGAGAGGGAGACACAGAATCTAAAGCAGGCTCCCAACTTTGAGCTGTCAGCACAGAGCCCAACACAGAGCCTGCCTGGGATCCTCTGTCTGTCTCTCTCTGCCCCTTCCCTGCACGTGTGTGTGTGTGTGTGTGTGTGTGTGTGTGTGTATGTGTATGTATGCATGCTCTCTCTCTCCCCCAAATAAACATTTAAAAAATAAATTAATTTAAAAAAGAATTGGGTCAACTTTTAAAAATAAATAACATAACATAACACCAGTGCTTTACCTTTATCAACTACCTTTATCAAAATACCTTTATCAAAAAGGGGAGGAAGGAAGGGGGGAAGGAAGAAAGGAAGCAACAATGAAGGAAGAGGAAGGACTAAAATAAATCTAAAACTACTGAGTGGCTTATTGCTTCACCTCTTAGGATTTTTAGAGCTTTAGCACTCTTTTAAGTGGCAAATCGAGAAGAGAGATCACGTTTATAGGCTACTTTGTAAACCAGGTTGTACCATCAACTTTTATACTGAAATAAAATTCCCAAATCTCAATAGCTCATAGCAACTAGTGTTTATTTCTCACTCATACTACTTGTCCTACACAGAGTGACAATGGCTATGCTCATGATGTCTTCATTTCAGGACCCAAATTGAAGAAGAAGTTCCTATCCAGGACATCCAGAGAAAAAAGAGCAGTGGGAGATCCATGAGATACCATTTAAAGCTTCTGGGCAGCAGTGAATTCTGTTGCTCTCACTCTCATACATGGCCAAGCCTAGTAGCCAAAAGTGGGGAGAAATTATCTTTCTACATGGAATGGCAGCAAAAAACTAGAAACAATAATGCTTCTTAGATGACTTACTCATTCTACCATCTACTCACAAGTTTTTGTTTCTATCCTTAACCTGAGTAAAATACATTCTCCCATCTCTATGAAAGATACTCCTAAATCCACTCAAATCTAGTCATAGAAAAGGCTCAATGTCTAAAATCTTATAATATTATATGTATCAGGGCCAGATTGGGGGGGGGGTCCTTCAACCCAGAGATTACGAGCTATCTGCCTCCATTATCACACACACACAGTAGTTGAATAAAGGACAAAATAACTACAATAAATAGTCTCACCAAAAAAGGGGAAGACAAGAGGAACATAGCAGTCACTGGCCTATAGAAATTCTGAAATTGTGGTATCAAACTTTGCAAGCACCATGTTCCTGGGCACAGAGAATGCTCCTTGATGAAGCCCTGGGTCTGCTCCCTGGGATCTTGGTCCACTTCCTGAAAGGGTCTTGTTTCTCATGATGATTCTTGGCCACATATGGAGACAGCATTGGAAATGTGGCTTTTTGAGGACCTGTGTAGCTTTCTCAGACTGCTTCCTGTAGAAGAATCTTCCTATAGAAGATTGGGATCACAAAATTGTTTTCAATCTCAGTCATAATCTCTAACAACAATCTCTTACAAAGATGTTGGTGCCTCTTTTGGGAATACAATTCTCTCTAAAATGTAATGCACTGTTTATCTATTTGATTTCAGATGGTACCATGTTCAAGTACAAATAGCCACATTAAGTCTTTTGGAGACCCATCTCCTCTATAACCAAATAACTTAGGACAGTGATACAACGTACAGTGCAGAATAAGACAGGAAGGCCCAATAGGTCATACGGAAGATAGAGGTGCAGTTGTCTCTTTGCAAGTCTACATGAAGTTTAGGAAAATTCTGAAAGCCTGTATATGTACTGGATCAAAATTTAGATTCCTCAATGTTAGACTGGCTCTTCCTAGGGTGTATGGTGGCCCATGCTGCCTTTCTCTGATAACTAACATTGATCCACTGCCCTGCCTCTGGCCCCTTCTCAGAGTTTGCTTCAAATGCCCTTAATGAGAGGGCAGCTGGCTAAGTCAGACTATATCCCCTGCCCAAAGTTTATTGGGTCAGGGTTAGATCCCTTAACTGAAGGGCTAATCAAATTTCTTTATGAGAATTTGGTTTGGAACTGAGAGACTCTAGCTGGAAGTTTGAACAAAGAGGCTACGACTCAAGTTTTATTATTCTGGGTTTAAACAAACTGGTAGTCTTAAAAGAGAAAAAGAAAAAAAATGAAATATATACATTATTGGAGAAATATGTCCACTCATGGGGTCTATGATATATTCCTATTCAGAAAGTTATTCTCTACTTGAGCTATTTTAAATGGGTACCTATTATTTGCAACCAAATCATCATTCACACAAATGTTTAAACTTAAATTCAATTTCCTTCGACAAATCCTTCTTGAATTTGTGGTTCATGATACCACAAAAGAATTCTCAAAGAATAAAGAGATGAACATGACACAATAACAAGCTTTAGGGGTATTTACAAGCTTTAATAGAGGCAGGTACACAAATTCCCATGATGAAGATAATGATAGAAGTATGTAAAATACTATGGCAATTCAAAGCAAATTGTAACCACAACTGATCTGATGTATCTGGAAGTTTTTATAGAAAAAAATGGCAATTCAGATATATTTACAGGACAGACAAAATTGAAGAGGCAGAGATGACAGAAAGCCTCAGTTGGAGTAAGTGGCACATCTAAAGGCCTGGAATAAGGAAATGGGGTATGTATTATGGAACAGCATGGAGTATTATTTGGCTAGATCATGGGAAACCTATTGAAAAGAGGAGGAAAATACCTGGAAAGGTAGTTTGGGATATTGTTACAATGGGTAATGCATACAAATATTCATCAGCTTAACTAGGTAGATAATAGAAATCCACAAAAGGAAACTCGGTAATCATTTGGACATATGATCCAGTGGCAATGCATACAGCCATTTTCAATAGGCAAGAAAAGTACAGTGAGGAGAATGAATGGTCTATTGAAAGAAATGATGTCTCAAATCGGACAGTCTTATTGTTAATGGGAAGGAAATGTGTATAACCAGCAAGGCATACAGTTAGAAGCTGATGAGCCATATCTGATTGGATATGAATACACAGGAAAAGGAGAACTCAAAAAGGGAAAAAGCTTTCAATTCCATCAAAGGAAATCAGGTCAAGAATAAGATGTTGGAGAGACAAGGTGTTTGGACTTGTTGAATTAAATATGCCAGTGGGACATCCAGGGTAAGGGAGCTACCTGGTCAGCCCTTGGATACCATGAAACCCTAGAATTTTAATCTAGAGAATGCTTAGAAATCATCCTGTACAAATATTTTGTTTTATAGACAAGAAAACTGAGGTCTACAATGTTTAGTGCCTTGCCCCAAATGACAAAGCTTATAAAGATAATCCAGGAAATCTGTTGATAGAGATTTAAGGAGTGGAAATTCAAGGTTGACTGGATCACGCAAACATCCAGACTGAGCATGAAGAGCAAGCAGAAAGAGACTATATGACAACTTCCCATTTTGCCATCAGTGTGGGAAGTGTGTAAATGCTGGTCATTGGCAAGATGGAGCACCTGCTGAGTGCTAAGTACCACACTAAACACTGTGCAATGCTTCAAAAGAAATGAACAATGCAGACACCATGTGCCTCGGGAAGCGCGGGGCTCTAATTGGGAGGGCAGGCTAACTCTGCAAGAGCAGACTCGCTGAGGGGTTCCACCCCAGTGTGCAAACACAGATACTGGAAGCTCTTGGCATTAAGCAAGGACGAAGTATTCTAAATGCTTCTAATCCAAAACACAGACAAAAGGAGACAACTTATTGTGTCTTAATAACAAACCAAGATTTATAATTTTGTAAATTAAATTCTACCAAGGGTCTTATTGTAAACAGTTGGAAGGGACTTGCTTTCTTCATCTAGGGCGGTTAGATTATGCTTACTGAACTTACATTCAGGAAAGTTGGTAGGATTACACATGTTCTGGGGACACCTGCACATTTTCAAATTAACAAATTGAAATTAGTAGAATAAATATCCTATGTTATCTGTTCATCTTTAGGTTTTAAGGGTGGCTAAACTATTTTGATAAGAATTTGGTATTTTTAGGGCAAAGGCAAAAAAGAAGCATCGATTATGATTCAATTTTATTAATGTCTATGCATATGTTATTTAAAAATGAAATTTAAATATATTCCTTTGGGAGATTTGGCTTTGCTACATAGGTTGGTTTAAATATAAATTTATTATTAAAAAGTCTTAAATTAGAGGGGCACCTGGGTGGCTCAGTCAGTTAAGTGTCTAACTTCAGCTCAGGTCATGATCTCAGGGTTTGTAAGTTTGAGACCCCGTCGGGTTCTGTGCTGACAGCTCAGAGCCTGGAGCCTGCTTCAGATTCTGTGTCTCCCTTTCTCTCTGTCCCACCCCCACTCGTGCTCTCTCTCTCTCTCTCTCTTTCTCTCTCAAAAATAAACATTAAGAAAAAACTTTTAAATAGTCTTAAATTACAAATGAAAACTATTTTGAGTTATGCAGTAATAGAAGCATCCTTGAAAGATTTCAGGCAGTTCCTAGAATAACATTCAGCTTTTCCACAGTCTCCTCTGACCCTCATCTTATTAGAAAGGAATAAGGAAGACAAGATAGATACACCTGAAAAAAAATTGTCATCAGTGGTCATGTAGGCAGTCTTCCTGCGTCTTGGTGATCGGTTTGACCTATTTATATGCAAAGGAAGAATGGCCCTGTCCACTTTAATTTGGACATCTTGCTTTGACAGCTGGGATTCTGCTTTCTTTATCATTCAGTACATCCTTATTCCCAGAGTTTCAGCAACTTGATGAAATTTGCCTCCTCTGTAAAGCAGTCTCTCAAAGGTCCACATCAGTGGGCACAAGGGAAAACACCTCACACAACATCACAGCTGTTTGGCAGTGCGTGGGAAGCCATGTTTTCTCTCAGGGACAGAGCTTTTCAAGGCGCCCACATTTTAAGAGACACACAGATGGCGCCACTTAAGACCTGAATAAGGCATTCTTCACAGTTCCACAATGCTTTTCTTTCAGAAGCAGCTTTTCCAATCCTGCAGGTTATCAGAATGTCAAAAACGTTTGGGTCAGAAACACCTACACAAACTCTCACACAAAAAGAAAAACACAGCACAGTTTCTTGATCAAACATATTCTAAGGCACTTTTCCTTTTTCTGATGCTAATGATTTATTTTCTGCATTGAGGAAAAAAAAACATCCTCACATAAGTTAGTGTCAAAATATCAAGGCAGCCCTGCCAAATAGAGAATTTCCACCATGAAACATCTTTATCTTATTGCCGAAGGATTTGTAGCTACAGAATGACACTCAACATACTCCATCCAAGGTCACCTGGGGGAAAAGCAAGGAGAATTTTTTTTTCCATAAGCGTAAAAGAAATCACAATGACATATGTCCACAAAGCGGTCAGTTCAGTGTACTCAGAGGTAACAAAGAGGTAACTGGCGATTGCATTTTGGCTGTAGAACACTGATAATGCTCTTCCTCCACTCAGCATATTGATGTACGACTCACAAATCCCACAATATTAATAAAATAAAGACATGTTTTTAAAATGACTTTGTAGTATAAAATAAAATAACTGGTTTTGAAGCCAATAAAAATGAATTTAAATTCTGGCTTAGACAGATACCTGTCTTACGTAGATGTAGAATGTTGGGTAATTTATCTCTGTGAACATCAGATCCCTCACTGATATCTATGGGGATTGTCAAACAAACATGGCACACCAAATTTAGGAACCAAGGCCAAATTTGATTTGCTGGAAAGAAGGTAGCTCACAGAACCAGCTGAGAGTTTAGAGATCCACGTTTGGAAACAGAAGGAAAACAATGGAGACTGGGTGTATAAGGACACACATGTAGCCCAGGGGACTACCTGGTTAGAACCGTATCAGGGTCACTGCCACCTATGAATAGTGGATGGTAAGTGCTGCTTCCATAACAAATTTCCACCCATCCCTGCTTCTTTGATGCTTGGTATAAAAGCCACATTCCTGCCAGAAGCTCCTCAACCTTTCTCTTTTAAGATATTTGACATTTTTGAGAACAACAGATCTTCTCAATTAGGTTTATCAAACACTACTTAATTAGATTCAATCTGTGCATTTTGGGCAGAACATGATAAACGCTGGTGTTTTGTCCTCAACCCATCACTTTAGAAGGCACACAGGTGGGGTTTGTCTTATTATTGGTGACGTGAAGTTTTGAACACTTAGTTAAACTGGTGTCTGCCAGTGTTTTCCAAAATAAAATAACTTTTTTTTTTCTCAACAATGTGTACTCTGTAGGGAGATACTTTGAGATTACATTAATACCATTTCCCAGGAAACTTTCACTTAAGTTTTAGTATCCACTGATAAGTTTTGGCTGAATCCATTACCACTATAATGTGTGTGAAATGCTGATTTTTCTACCTCCATTGCTTATTTTACATTTATTAATTGACATCCCATTGTAAGGAAGAACTTTCTCTTCTTATTCATTTATGTACTTATGTGTGTGTGTGTGTGTGTGTGTATACATACATACATACAGTAAAACCTTGGATTGCAAGTAACTCGTTTTGTGAGTGTTCTGCAAGATGAGCAAACATTTCTAATAAATTTTAACTTGATAAACAAGCAACGTCTTGCAATACAAGTAGTATGTAACACTGAATATCACATGATCACAACTGAGCCAATGGTTCTTGAAATCTGCTTTGACATATGAGTGCTTTGGATTACAAGCATTTTTCTGGAATGAATTATGCTTGCAAACCAAGGTTTTTACTGTGTGTGTGTGTGTGTGTGTGTGTGTGTGTGTGTGTATGTATATATATATATATACACACATAATCTCTGTGGGTTCATAGATTCTTATTTTACTCAATGGGTTATAATCCCTTACTATAATTATGGCAAAAGATTTTTGTACATGTCATACTATGTAGAAATATAATTGTTTATTGAATATAATAACTAGATTGATTGTGGAGACACTGCCTGTTTTAAGTTAACTGACTAAAACAAGACAGATCTAGGATGTAATTAAGGGATAATAAATAATGAATAAGACCGAAGCAGGGGGTACTAGAAGTAACCATCTGCCTGGATCCCTTTCCCAGGGAGAAGGAGGCTCTGCATGTTGGGCTACCATATGCTGGCCATGAATACAACTCTGAGCAAGATTTCAATGTGGGTCACGCCATACCTAATGGCTACAGGTGTGGTAAAGAGAAGCCCAAGCACAGGAATGCAGAAACAGTACTTCATGTACACTGTTAACAAGAAAGTAGCATGCTCCTTCAGCCAAGAATCTTCAGCTGCTGGGTGGACTGTATCCAGCACCTGGTAGTGCCATTCATAAGGCAATTATATAGAACACTTTTAATTGCCAGAGAAATGGCTGATAATGGAAAGGTGATAATCTAAAAATAAGAAAAGCCCAAATAAAACAAAGGACAAAAATGCATCTTGACAACAGTCAAGGATTAAAAAAAAAGAATAGACTTGAAGAAGAGAAACCATTTTTTTAAAATTAACAAATGGAGAAGAGGGAAAAAAAATAAAACACAAAGCAAGCAATCCTGAAACAGCTACTAATAGAAGCCAAGAAGTGAATTCAAAGTAATCCACTGGAGTGATCAGAGACACTATAAGCCATTTCTTCCTCGAGGAGTCCTAATGAAATGTAGATGATGTGAATTATTTCTGTGACTGAGATATCAACATGGGTAGGACAGCAGATGAGGAGGAGCTACATTTCCTGCCAGTGAATGCTGAGCAGGTCCAACTAAATGGTTATCCAGACCTATCTGAAGATTTTAAAAATTTTATTTAAATATAATACACATATAGGAAAATTCCCATATGATAAATTCACTGCTCAAGGGACTTACACAATTGAGTATACCTGTGTAGCCAGCAGCAAATCGAGAAACAGAATATTACCAGAACCCATGCACCTAGAAGCCCGTTCTTGTATGCCTTTCAGTCACTATCTCCTTTCCCACTAAGTGTAACCTCTTAGTATGGGCGAACCTACCTTTATTTGTATTTCAGATGAATGCAGTCATAGAGTATGTACTGTTTTGTGCCCACCTCTTTTTATCCAACATTATGTTTGTGAGATTCATGCAGACTGCCTGTGTTATAGTTTCTTTATCCTCAGTGCTGTGCGGTATCTTATTGTGTGAATAGACCACAATTTATTTTTCCATTCTACTGATGATGAGCATTTAAGTAAATTTCCAGTTTACAGTATTATAAATAAAGCTGCCATGAACATTGTAGGACATGTGTTTTGGTGAATATATGTACATTTCTGCTTAATGTATACTGAAAAAATGGAATTATCAGACCATAGATATGCTTTAGTTGATACTGACAAACAAGGAATACACATTTCCATTCTTACCAGGTGCTTACATTTTTAGAACACAAAGGTTAATCATAATAGTTATCAGTGAATTAAGCTGCTTTCCTGGAAGTAAAAAAAAAGGCATTATGGAGTGGCATTAATTCACATGGATTACAATAAAAACACTAACAAGCAAACATTAGTATATGGTATAAGCAAAGGTGAAAAATTCTTACTTTATAAGAGGGGTTTCCTTGAATTTACAGATTTAAAAATTCTCATATTTGTATTTCCATAAAGACCGATAGAGAGAAGGGATTCAAGAAATGTTTGCAGCTCATAAAATGCTTTTTTAAAAAACAAAACAAAACAAAACAAAACTGTGATTTACGTTATATCATTTGCATTTCTTAATGAATGCACACATGTGTGCGCGCACACATACACACACACACAAACACACACACAAAGATTTAAAGAGACAAAAGAGAAAGAGAGAAGCTGAGGTGTCACCAAGTGGGACAACTTGCCCATGATTAAAAGAAGTGAGAACTGGGAAGTCAGATCTGTTAGGGCTTGTCAGCAAAACTCTGTCGGTCAGTAATGACACAATACTTGGCACACTGTTTGCTGAAAGAATTAATTAGTGGATTATGACCAATGACTTTGTCCCATTTGCCTCACATGGTGCTAAAGTAGCAGTTAATTCTAAGAAATTAGCAAACTCTTACAAAAGGAACATCTAGGATCTCTCTCTTCCAACCACATGGTATGAAACACAGTGGCTACCATTCACTAATTATGTTCATTGACCATCTACTCTGTGCCCAAATCATACTGAATGCTCTGATCAGTAGAATGGGATCTCAAGGAACTTTTTAAACCCAGAAGAACAACACATAAGTTGACTTTTTTTTTACAACCTAGCTGTGAAAATAAACCATAATCACTAAAAAGCACAAATGAAGGTGCAGGAGTAGAAACTAAACAAGTAACCAACAGAATGAGAACTTAGAGACCCTTCATGTGCACCAGACAGCAAATGCAGTTATGTTCCAAGATGGTGAGACCCCTGTGGGTAGCACGTATGGGAAAGGACTTACAAAGGAAGTAGAACTGGAATCAGCATTTGGAGGGAGGATGGAAGTTGGGTAAGTATATTTGAAAGGACATTTCAGCTAGTGACAATGTGACCAAAAGTGGGGAGGAATAGATCCATGTGGCTGTTCAAAGGACCCTGAGTTAAGACTCCTTTGTCTGGAGAGCAGGGTTGAGGCCAGTCTTGAGCACCAATTGCATAATCCAAAGCCAAGGGAAGATGACAGGCCTTGGAATGTGTGGTATTTGCATTCCTGTCGGGGTTTATGGCCCAGGCAAGCCCGGGTTTCTGTGAGCATGAGAACTGTGGCAGCGTCAGGGGCACACCCATGCCTTCCACCTTTGAAAACTGATCTCAAATGTGAAAGTTCATCCTCGCTGCTGAGAGCCTGCCATCAGGGCTGGATCTCCCAGATCTGTCACCTGATAGACACACAGTCAGCCTCCTGATCACATGCAGCTCCCGGAGCTTGGTGTGTTGGTGAGGGCAGATGTGGATACTAATAATATAGCATGAGTTATAGATGCAAACATGGAAAGACAGATTTAGCTGGGAAGCTTCTCCACCTGGGAGAGAAGGCCAAAAAACAGCCATAATAACCCTTGAATGGATCAAGAGGTATCATAAAGATTTCAAGGACGAGCCATTCCTTGAAATGGCAAGTATGTGGGGGACTGAACTAGAGAGGGCAAGGAGTGATATATAAAACACCTAGTGGGAATAGAGATCCACTACCTGGGCAAAGCGTGATTATTTACTTTGGAAAGAAATTATCTTGAACATTTAACAGAAGATCCATTTCAGAGTTTAACCTTACGAAATGACTGCCATTTGCAGTTAAAAGGAAAATATATAGTACCATTTATTTGCATATAGTATTGAGTACATGTTCTGAATTGCTGGAGTTGGAGAACTTAATGTTCTAACTCTGGTTGAGCAAGACAATATTTCCCTATATTTTAATATATTTCCAGTGCTATAAGCCTCGTGTACAGCCAGTGTTGCTCTTATAACAAAGTTTTTTTGGGGGGGTTGGGGGAAGGACTCAGAATGTGAGGAGAGGAACATTAACCACAGGATATTTTCTATACTGAACAAACACACGAGACCAGACAAAACATACTTCCCTGAGACTGATCTCATAAAGATATTTAAGTTTTAGTTTAGTGGGTTTTTTGGTGGTTGCTTAACAACAGTCTATGAATCATGACTTGCAGAAAGTTAAAGTTTCTATTTTACTTGGGAAAAGTGCTTTAAAATTTCTATGGGGAATTTAAATTTTAATATTGCCACATATAGCCAAAACTTTCCCAGACTTCTGTAGCCTATGGTCAAAATGGGGTCCCACTGATATTAATGTCCCACTGTTGCTGGCTCATTACCCCCAGGTTCCTAGCTGGGGCTTAGCTTAGAGCCCTACCTGCCAATCTCCTCATGCTCTATTCCAAATGTATCTCTCACAAGGTCACCAGGACAAATCCATACACTGTAGATACTTGCTGCCTTAAGCTTACTTGAGTAGACATTTCAAACATGCCAACATCTCAGTGAAAAACAGCTTTCCTGCCAGCACGCAATCTTGGGCTACTGAGGCTCATAAAATTATCAGGGTGCTAAGTTATACTGGTTTTCCTTGAACTTTCATAATGCTGAAGGTCAAATGAAAGAAAGTCATTCTCCCCAACTGTAAACCTTGAATTAACATTGTTTGGAGTCCAAGTTTGATAAATGTTTTTGTGAAAAATTTCCTCTTGGCCTCTGCCTGGAGAAAGCCCAAACATTAGTCTCTGTGATCCAAATAGGAGATAAACAAAAACCTCTCCATTTCCTGTTTCTAACCCAGGGACCTGCACTCAAAACTTACTCTTTACAAAGTCCCAACAGCACTATCTCCCTACAGTGTACATCAACTCATGCTGGAGGTTACAGATCATTAGTTTTGCAGGCATAGCCAGACTTTCCTTTCCAGTCTAGGTATAGCCAAAATGCCCTGGGTACGTGAGAATGTATGCATCCTAGTACCTAAGCCTTAACTGTTTTTAAAGTATGCACATAATTTACAATAGAGTAGAAAGAAATGTGGCTTGCTGTCCATGATATTCCCCACCTTGGGATATGTGCCTGTCATCCATGCTGAGAACAGAAACCCACCAAGGGACTTGATAATAGAACCTTCATAAGGTCCAGGACAGCAGTTCCCAGAATTCTGTCTTTTGAACAGCCTTCAGCATGACTCAGGAAACCGGTCTCTCACACCCAGTCACTGATCATTTGGTATTTTGGGCAAGAGGCCTAGTTGACCTTTTTAGCATAGTCAGATTAGGTTTTTTTAGATTGCTCCCAGTACTACAATTCTATTCTGCTGTTAGTCTAGAGGCTTTTTGTAAAGCTCCCCCTGACCCTTGCCCCCTTTAACATTTTTCCTTTGATACTACAGGGGAATCAAAATGCTTGCACTGGAGGGGTGTCTGGGTGGCTCAGTCAGTTAAGTGTCCGACTTCTGCTCAGGTCATGATCTCATGGTCTATGAGTTCAAGTCCCGCATTGGGCTCTGTGCTGACAGCTCAGAGCCTGGAGCCTGCTTGGGATTCTGTGTCTCCCTCTCTCTCTGCCCCTCCCCTGCTTGTGCTCTGTCTCTTTCTCTCTCTCAAAAATAAATAAACATTTTAAAAAAAAATTAAAAAAATTTTTAAATGCTTGCACTGGCAAGGGTTAAAAACAGAGCTACACAAAGATAAAGCATCAATAAACAAAAACGTTGCCAGCATAAAGCTAGTGAAATGGCCTTGGTATCTAAGGGACAATCACTTCTTTAAACATGAACAACAAGGTCCTGCCAGAAATTCAGCATCCGCATTTTTGTGGTCTCCGTTCTCATAGATTATTATCTTTGGATGCTCCATGGGTGGGTGGTCCCTTGTGCATAATGGAGACTGTTAATTCTGCAGTAGGGCTTGACTTAAAATAACCACAGGTTTGGTCTTTTCTAGCACTTATGGCAGATTTCCTTTCCTAAACACCTCCCTGTTTTACTGAACCTCCAAAAGGAAGTTTGGAGTCCTGCTGGTAAATCTCCTCCCTTTTCACTAAGAAATTTCTAGTTAGCCATTTGAGGAGAATTAAAGCAAAGTATCAAGGCAGCAGGGCCTTCTACTTATCCTTGTTTCCTTAGTTAACAAGAGCAGACTGGTTCTGGACCACTTCTGAGGATACCAGTTCATCTTGATTGTGAGAACCCTGGGAAGAACTTTAGACACTGACCTGAGTGAACTAAACTCTGGTCTTCTGAAAGTTAATGTAGACCAGACTTGGCTGTAGAACAAAATCACCACAAGCTTTTTTTCTCTTATATGTACTCTCAAGGTACCATATAACTGAATTGTGAATGAGAGGTGGTTGCCAACTCTAAAACAAGGGTTTGCAAACTACAGCCCCTGGCCCAGATTGAGGCTGCTGTCCATTTTTATAAATAAAGTTTTATTGGAATATAGCCATACCCATATGTTTAGGTACTGTCTGTGGCTAATTTCACACTTGACCAGAGTTGAGTAGTTTTGACAGAGATCACATGTCACACAAAGTCTAAAATATTTACTTCATGTCCCTTTACAGAAAATGTGTAAAGGCTGTGGTTTTGAGAACTCTAACTTCTGAGCAACATTTAGTTATGTTTATTGTATTTAGGACAGAGTCGCCCAAGCTAATTTTCCTGGAATATTTGCTAGTTCCAAAGAGTGTTACCAGATTTAACAAAGGAAAAAGAGAATGGTGGTCAAATAAATTTGGCAAATTCCAGAATAAGCCAAGTGAAACAAATGGATTTTTGGTAACCCTTTTCAGGTCATTTAATGTGCTAATATACATGACAAGTCTACAAGAGGGGGTTTGATTATACAGAACTTCTAAAGCCACTAGGCCTTAGCAAACCTTCTTTTTCATGGGGCATCTCACAGAGTTAGTGTTCAAGAACATACTGTGGGAAAATGACTGTTTAGAATTGGGAAATCTGATAATACTATATTAGATCATACCATGTCTTCAAGAATGCTTAACTTTAAGAAGAGTCTGTTGGCCGATGAGATAGGTAGTTAACACAGGTTCCACAATTACTCAGGGTTTATGTAAAATTTAACTCTTTCAGTAGCAGTTAGCTCCAGAATGCATTAGGGACAATGTGATGTTGACAACATCACTATGATGACATAGCAGGAAAGAACTCCATGCACAAAACTCTCACTCAAGGCAGCAACATTCTCAGGCCCTTTCTTCACCCCCCGAATTTTAGAAAAGCTAACCGTCTATGGAACAAGTGTTCGAATCACATTCCCCAGTGAATGCAGTTTCCTTCTGAGCAGCCAGTGCTTACTATGAGAAGGTTATGTGGGCGTCAAGAGGTCTAGGAAAGCCTATTTGTCCTCTGGGGGACATTGCAAGGAACAATGGAAAAGTTCCTGAATATCGGGAAATGTTTTCTCAAGATCAAGAGATGTATTGGTATGTGGGAGAGATTCCAAAGCAGCTCTACTGCCTGAAACATTTCAAATTTGACTGCTAGCTGCCAGGGCCAGCTTTATCGAAGGTCAATTTCAGTACAGTGGCACACAGTGTCCCGGGATGTCTAAGAAAGGCAGCACCAGTGCAACTGCGATTATGTTTCCAAAGGCAAGGTTTTTACCACCACACTTTTTTTTTTTTTTTTTTTTTAGTTCCTACTGACATTGCCACCTGTTTGCCTAACTAAGAATGTTATTGATGAGAAGCCAGGTATTTGTTCACTGGAGTTGAGCAGGACTTGGAAACCAAAACAACTACTCCACAGTCCAAAAAGGATTTGGCAGTGCTAGAGAATGACTTCCACCTCAGAGAGTGCTAGGAACCTGCCTGCTTGCTTGCAGGAAGACTGAGCTTTCACATGGCTCATGTTTCTGCAGCCATCTAAGTCTGAGAGGGAAAGAAAGTCATCTTGCTCAGAGCTGGGCGAGGAGCAGAGAGGTTGAAAGACAGGAAGATCACTGTTGACCTGAAACTGTAAACTTCCCCAACATCACACCTTGTAAACATTAGCAAACACAGGAGACAGGACCTGCCCAGGGATCCTTCGCCTAAAGTCTTTATCATGGTGCTCATTATATAACAGTCCTTGGCCGAATGCTACAAGAAGCATTCCTGATGATTGGCACAACTCAGCCTTTCCAGAATCAATAAACTCTGTAACACAGGACCTCAAAAACCAACAAAAGGGATTGTTTGGGAAGAACCAAAATAGAAACGTCAACAAATGATTCTTAGCCAGATCCATTATTAATATTAATTATACTAATGACCACTAATTTTTGAATCCAAAGCAGACCAAATTGACAGTGCATTTGTTACCTCATTAATCCTAACAGTAACCTATGAAGTAAGGATGATTAAGCCTATTTTACATAAGAGGAAACAGGCTCAGAGATTGGTTGTTTTGCCTCAGGCCATGTATGATTCAAATCCAAGTGTGTCTATTTCAAGGCCTAAAATCTGTTGCCTGTGTTTTATGTGCTGAATTTTAATTAGGTCCAACTTCCTTTCCACTAAGAATACCCTACTGTCCAGAAGCTCACAATCGACTACTTGCTATTAGAACATTCATTTAGCAAATATTTACTGAGGGCCTGCTTTATGACAGGCAACAAACTTGGTGCTAAGGATGCGACATTGAAAACGATAGCCAAACATCCCTGCAACCTTCAGTCATGTGGGGAAAGACATATGCTTAAAAATACATTCATTTCAAATTACTTTGTAATACATTATATTAGAACGTACTAAGCACTGTGAGGAAATAAGCTAGGGATGAGGGACAGGGGATGCCAGAAGAATACAAAATTGAATAAGGGAGTTAAAGAAGGTCTCTGCAGAAGTTACCATTTGAACAAAGACCTGCAGGAGGTGAGAAAATGAGCACTGAGAATATCTAGAACAGTGATTCAGGCAGCAGGAACAGCAAGGGCAAAAGCCCTGAGGTAGAAGCATAATTAACATACTTGATCTAGAACAGGGAAGGAAGAGTGGCTGGAGATGATAAGCAGAGGAAAGAGTTGAGACTAAAGAGATGGGCAAGGTAATGAGTTTCCTTTTGTGCTGCAGTGCACTTGTCCTCCACTATATTCTCTTCATACTGCTCTCTTCTGTACAGGTGAGTAACTTCCATTCTGCTAAGCTATCCTGGTCTATCTTTTGGCCATACAGTTAATATTTCACCTTTTTACATGTATTTTTTCTTTTCTTTTCTTTTCTTTTCTTTTCTTTTCTTTTCTTTTCTTTTCTTTTCTTTCCTTTTCCTCCTCCCTTCCTCCCTTTCTTTCTTTCTTTCTTTCTTTCTTTCTTTCTTTCTTTCTTTCTTTCTTTCTTTCTTTCTTTCTTTCTTTCTTTCTTTCTTTCTTTCTTTCTTTCTTTCTTTCTTTCATTTTTGCCCTGGTTCCACTATCCACTGGACATCCTAACCAGTGTGTCTGCCATTAAGACAGCATACATACAAAAAATTCCAAGAATGTTATTGATTTCTCCCACCTTCACCCTCCACCTCCACGCCCCACCCCACCACCTCTTAGGACTCAACTATCTGACTTGCATTTGTGAAGCCATTGGGTATATAAATTCTGTAGGAAGTCCATGGCTTTCTGAAGAAGAGACTTATTTTCCATGATTTTTGTTTGGTGGAGTCCCTCCCCTTCCTATCATTGCTTTCTTGTTGTTGTTGTTCCCTTCCAGAAAGCAGTGAGATGTGGTATGGATGGGGAGCAGCACTACCAAACAAAAACCATAGAAAATTAGTCTGTCTTGGAAAAGTTATGGGATTTCCTCCAGAATTTAAATGCCCAATACCTCTCCCTACCTTCACCCATTTCAGAATGTTTTCTTTTTTATTTAACCTAAATTAGGTTTCTTTTTTATCTATTTTTTATCTTTTTTATCTATTTTATCTTTTTTATCTATTTATCTTATTTATCTATTCGGTTTCTTTTTTATTTAACCTAAATTTCAGTTGATTACTGCTTTCACAGTTATGATCTGGTAGTCAGACATAGGTCTCTGAAATTAGCACACGAAAAAGGAGAAATCTCCTTTGGTAGCAGAAGTTATCCTTGCCCTGCCCATAGCCTTTAGAACTCCCAGATAACTGCCAACTGCCAACATCTGCATCTCTGTGCCTAAGGGCACCATTTCCCAGAAGTGCAAAAGTCACTCTCAGGCCAGCACTGGGCAGGAAGGAGTTATTAGGGAATTCATTCCCCCAAGAGTAGCCCTCACCTATGACTCTCAGGAGTTGCTACATAAACATGCCAGCTCCACTGCTCCACCATGGAGTTAAACTGAAGTGTGGGTTTTGCAGCTCTTCCCTGCAGGATTAAACTCCATTCACTCACCTTAATAGATGGTTTAATACCTCACCTTTTACTGGTCTCTTCCTTTCCTGGTATCAGTTCCTCACTCCCCTACAGCTATTTCCCATAACTTCCAAATTAATTACTTGCATTTGAATCCTTAGCTCAGGTTTTGATCTGGAAGAATCCAAACTAAGCTATCTCACCATTAATATTTAGATTATATGTCACAGGTTACTTAAATGACACTTTTCATTTGTTGAGGGGAGTTAACTACCATTACGTTTCATCATCTAAGCTATTTGTGCCCCAAATAAATACTGAAACCTAACCATAAAAATAAAAATGAGTCAGTAAGAATAAACCAAAGATGCTTCGATCTAGGTATGCTGTATCTATGTAGGAGATGCTGGTCAGAATGTATGTAATTTAGAATTTGTGCTCTTTTTTTTTTAATTTTTTTTTTCAACGTTTATTTATTTTTGGGACAGAGAGAGACAGAGCATGAACGAGGGAGGGGCAGAGAGAGAGGGAGACACAGAATTGGAAACAGGCTCCAGGCTCTGAGCCATCAGCCCAGAGCCTGACGCGGGGCTCGAACTCACGGACCGCGACATCGTGACCTGGCTGAAGTCGGACGCTTAACCGACTGCGCCACCCAGGCGCCCCTAGAATTTGTGCTCTTAAAAATGCCGGAAAGTAGAGTATTTTTTTGAAAAACTGATCAGAGTAGAAAGATAAAGATATGCAGAGCAAAATATGGAAGAAAGAACAACTTGGAACAGATAAACCTGGGTGCCTTGCCTGGATCTACAGCTTTCCAGATGGGTCATCCTGTGCAATTTAGAGAAAAAACACTGCCTCACCCAATGATTAAATCAGATAATGTGTGTAAAATGCTTATCACAGGCCATGGTGAATCTAGAGCTCCTGAAAAGTCAGGCAGGTACTGCCTTAGGCAGACAAATATTCCTGAATAATTTCCCCATGCACACCACAACGACAACTTTCCTGATGTCACACAAACAGTTAATGGTGCTTCCTGGTTCTAATCTGTGGTTGCTCTGGGATTGCTCTTTCTTTCTTTCTTCCTTCCTTCCTTCCTTCCTTCCTTCCTTCCTTCCTTCCTTCCTTCCTTCCTTCCTTTTCTTTCTTTTCTAATAGGGAACTGTTCATGATTTTTCTAACAATTTTTTAAATTTATTTTTCAGTGAGAGAGAGACAGAGCACGAGTGAGGGAGGGTCAGAGAGAGAGACACAGAATCTGAAGCAGGCTCCAGGCTCTGAGCTGTCAGCACAGAGCCCGACATGGGGCTCAGACTCATGAACAGTGAGATCATGTCCTGAGCCAAAGTTGGACGCCCAATAAACTGAGCCACCCAGATGCTCTGGATGTATTTCTAGAAACTGCCAATTCACATTACTTATGGTATGATGAAGTGCCTTAGCTAAAGTAAAACATTTTATTATTCCAGAAGTAATTTACAGCCATGTTCCTCTGGTTCCATCTCTCCTTCCCTACTCTGAATTCAGTCTTTGATCTTTGAAACTGGCCAACATGTGTAGACATTTGTGCTGGGGCTGGAGAACGTGGCCTCCATCTGGATTTAAGAGATAAATTGGCAACTAGTCTTTAGGGCCTACATTCTCCAGCAGTTAACTCTAATCCTGCTATGTAGTCCTGCTTCATGGGTTAACCCATGTATGGCTTCTACTTTAATCTTTCTACCTGCTGCCTCATTTCTAAGTAATTTGTTCCCCTTAATTTAATTCTATAGACATTTAAGGTTAGAAGAAAAAAAAAACATTTGGAAGAAAAAACAATTCAAAAGGGACTGATGTATTTAAAATCTACCAGGATTATGTGATGATTGAGGTCATTTAATACAATGAAAGTTTTCATCTGGTTTTAGCTTTGAACTTGAGAATGTCAGATACCAAAACTATAAGCTGCTTAGGAACAGGCTGGATGAAAGAAACATTCTACTTATTTCTGAGATGCTTTCTGTAAGTATTAAACCTCAGACATTGAAATTATGTAGAACCTTCATGTTGGAAATTATAATTAGAAAGTATCTTGATAAGGGCCTTTGCCGAGTTATTTATACATTTGTGATTTTTGGAACTTACCATTATTGGCTCTGGCATTGTCTGTGGAGGTGGCTGGGTTTAGCTTTTTCTTTGCATGGCTCTCAGGGGCATGAGGGTGCATGCTGAGTAAATAAGGCCTTCAAGCTAACGTGCCCCTGCTCGCATCCCTTCATCCCCAACCCTGTATAATAAATTCCTTCCTTCCTCCCTTAAGAGAGCCCAGGGTAACTAGTTAGGCTTGATCACCTATCCTGCCTTGAAAATCCTTTTCTACAATACATTTTGTTCTTAGGCATTTACAAGTAAATAACCCCTATGACCCTCAAGTAGCATTCTTTGTAAGTATCCTAAACTCTGTGAATATATTAGTTGGCTAGTATGGCCATAATAAAATACCACAGACTGGGGGGCTTACACAAGAAAAGTTTATTCTTCATAGTCCTGGAGGCTAGAAGACCAAACTCAAGCTGCGAGCAGCATTGCTTTCATTCTGTGGCCTCTCTCCTTGACTCACAAATGGTCGCCTTCTCATTGTGTCCTCACACAGTCGGTGTATGTGTGTGCACACGATACACACACACACACACACACATGCACACACACACACACACACACACACACACACAACTGCCCCGGTATCTCCTTGTACATCCTAATCTGCTTTTCTTATAAGGGCATTAGTCATATAGAATTCAGGCCTACCCTAATTACCCCTTTAAAGGGGTAACTTAATTACCCCTTTAAAGTCTCTATAGAGTCACATTTTGAGGTACTGGGGGTAAGGGCTTTAACATAGGAATTTTCAGGGGACATAATTCAGTCTACACTAGTGACATTTTCTCTTTGTTGTTGTTGAGGTATAAGTGACATACAATATTAGTTTCAGGTATACAACATAATGATTGGATATTTGTATATATTGCAAAATGACCACCAAAATAAGTCTAGTGAACATTCTTCACTACACCTGGCTAGCAAATTTTTTTCTTGTGGTGAGAACTTTCAAGATTTATTCTCTTAGTAACTTTCAAATATGCAATACAGTATTATTAACTGTATTTGCCATGCTGTACATTACATCCTCATAACTCATTTTATAACTGTATCTTTTGATTCCCTTCATCCTTTTGCTCACCCCTCAACTCTTATCTCATAACCACCAATCTTTTCTCTGTATCTATAAGCTTGGGTTTTTGTTTGTTTTTGTTTGGTTTTTGGATTCTGCATATAAGTGAGATCATACAGCATTTGTCTTTGCCTGATTTATTTCACTTAGCATAATACCCTCAAAGTTCACCCATGTTGTCAGAAATGGAAGGACCATTCTTTTTTTTATGACTGAACAATATTCCCTTGTGTATATTATACCACATTTTCTTTCTCCATCATCTGTTGATGGTTGTTTCCAAATCTTGGCTATTGTAAATAATGCTGCACTGAACATGAGGATGCATATATCTTTTCAAGTTAGTGTTTTTCATTGGATAATTTTCATTGGATAATTACACAGAAGTGGAATTGCTGGATTATATGGTGGCTGTATTTTATTTTTTTGAGAAACCTCCATACTGTTTTCCATAGTGGCTGCACCAACTTACATTCCTATCAATAGCAAACAAGGGTTTTCTTTTTCCATATCTCCACCAATACTTGCTATTTCTTGTCTTCTTGATAATCGCCATTCTAACAGGTGTGAGGTGATACCTCATTGTGGTTTTAATTTTCATTTCCCTGGTGATTAGTGATGTTGAGTATCTTTTCATGCACCTGTTGGCCAAAATATCAGATCCTCTGCCCTTTTTTAAAATTGGCTTTTTAAACTTTTTGCTATTGAGTTGTATGAGTTCTTTATATATATTTTGGATATTAACCCCTTATCAGATATATGATTTGCAAATATTTTCTCCAATTTAGTATGTTTCATTTTGGTGATGGTTTCCTCCGCTATGTGGAAGATTCTTAGTTTGATGTAGTCCTAGTTGCTTATTTTTGCTTTTGTTGCCTTTGTTCTTGGTGTCAAATCCAAAAAACCATCGCCAAGATGAATGTCAAGGAGCTTACTGCCTATATTTTCCCTTAGAAGTTTTAGGTTTCAGATCTTATATTCAATTCTTTAATCCATTTCTAGTTATTTTTGTTTATGCTATAAGGCAGTGCTCCAGTTTCATTTTTTTGCATATAACTGTCCAGTTTTCTCAACACCATTTTTTGGAGAGACTGTTCTTTCACCACTGTACATGCATTCTTGGCTCCTTTATCATTAGGCAACTGACCACATATGCATGGGCTTACTTCAGGGCTCTCTATTCTGTTCAATTGATCTATTGGTCAATTTTTATGCCAAAACCATACTGTTTTGATTACTATAGCTTTGTGATATAGTTTGAATTCAGTAAGTGTGATGCTTTGTTTTGTTCCAGCTTTGTTCTTCTTTTTCAAGATTGCTTTGACCATTCAGGATCTTTTGTGGTTCCATACAAATTTTAGGAGTGTTCTGTTTCTGTGAAAAATGCCATTAAAATTTGATGGGGATTGCCTTGAATCTATAGTTTGCTTTGGGTCCTATCGACATTTTAATAAGATTAATTATTCCAATCCATGAGCACAGAATATTTTTCCATTTACTTGTGTCTTCCTCAATTTCTTTCATCAATGTCTTATAGTTTTCAGTGTATAGGTATTTTACCTACTTGGTTAAATTTATTCCGTAGGTATTTTAGTTTATGTTTTGATACAATTGCAAATGGCATTGTTTGCTTATTTTCTCTTTCTGATAGTTTGTTAACAGTGACATTATCATATCATTAGCCTTACTAGTTGTTGCTACAGCTGGAAAAGCTATATTTTTCTGAATATTAATAGCAAAAAGAGAAGAAAGAAAAATTAGTATTGTTGCTTATTTATATGAATACATTTACTTTTTACTTTTAAGATTTTGGCATTGCTTTCACTTACAAAGTTCTGCTTTTTACGGGTACTGTAGCACATAAAGTATGCAGTATTGAAATCAGTATGCAGATTCTAGCAGGAATAATTTGAATCCCCCTACCTGTGTCAACTACTTCCAGAAGTCAACAAGGGCTACTGGATGCAAATGGAAGGCTTTTCAGATGTTCACTTTATTTCAGTATTTACTAATAATTGAAATTCTGAGATTTTTAAAAAAGAAACTCATTAATTTCCTCTGAACTTAAACTTTCATCTTTGGCTGGTTTCTCTTATAATTGGCCTGGATGGAAGAGTCACATAGGAAACCAGAGCTCATCTTAAAAGTGGAAATCAGTGAATCCTTACACATTTAGCCTTCATTAAAAATACATGAACACATCAGTTTGCCAAATAGATGACTGATTAATATGGTCTGAAGTTTGCTTAATGGATTGCATTTTTTTTATGTTTGCATAAAGAGATTTCCCAAATCTATTTTACTATAAAGGACTTTATACTGAATTCTTTGTAAGATATTGGTAGCTATTCTTGGAAGCTAGAGAAATGTAAGTTTTAAGGATATTGTTCACATATCATTTTAACATGAATTTTTTGAAAATTATAACTTGAATTTTGAGCACAATTCAATATAATTTTGTTAAATTGTAAAAATTATTTGGTTTGAAATCATCTCAGTCCATATTCTTCAAATCATAGGAAAAAGTTTCTTTTTACAAGTTACAGCTAATGTATAGCATTTCAATTTTTTTTATTAAAGAGATTATTAAATTGAAACTCTACAGGAATGTATAAAGTAATAAATAATGGTCTCTTTTCCTTGCCACCCACCTCACCACTGTCCCAACTTAAATCTACATTTCTTGCTCCAGAGGAAATCACTAGTAATGATTTCTTGTATGCATCTCTATGTATTAACATATCCATCTTTTTTATGCAAACAAGACTCTACTCTGCATAGAGTGCTACAACTGGCTTTATATGCATATTTATAAAAATATATGCTTGCAATCTTATCGATTAGATAAATCTTTTATGTGCCAAATGGTAATCACATTTTGAATTTTGGGAACCAGTACCAAATCATCTTCTATAAGCCATTATACACCTATTGGAATGGCTAAAAACAACAGCAACAACAACAAAAGAACCTGGTGATACAAAATTGTTAATAAGGATGCAGAGCCAAGGGAACTGTAATTCACTGCCTACAGGAGTGCAAAATGGTATAGCCACTTTGGAAGACAATTTGGCAGTTTTTTACAAAGCTAAACAAAGTTTTACCATGTGATACAACAATATTCTTCCTAGGCATTTACCCAACTAATTTGAAAACATAAATTTATATTCACACAAAAACCTGCAGGTGAATGTTTATAGCATTATAGCACCTTCATTTGACTTTTAATTGACCCAAACTGAAATCAACTAAGATATCTTTTAATATGTGAATGGATAAACAAACTGTGGTACATAAGATAAAAATACATGAGCTATCAAATCGCAAGAAGACATGGTTGAATCTGAAATGCATTTATCTAAAGGAAAAGCCAATCTGAAAAGGCTTCATGCTGTATGATTCCAACTACTTGACATTTCTAAAAAGGCAAATTTCAAGAGAATACAAAAACACAAATAGAAAAGACTTACAAATAATGTATGTAAATTTTCTATCAAAAAGTGGAACATAACTCCCAATTCCTTAAGTGTGAGCTGTAACTAATGACTTCTTTCCAAAGAAGACAATATGAAAATGGGGAGGAAAAAGACTGATTTTGCAGTAATGTGACATTAACATCAACAGTGACAAGTTGTGTTCTTAGTATGTGATCTTGATATGATATGTTGAAAATGGCACTTTACCCCTGTGGTCTCCCCCCTCATGCTCGTCTGATAATGACAGAAACACCAGACAAATTCCATTTGAGGGACATTCTGCAAAATACCTAACTAGTTCTTAAAGCTATCAAATATAAGTAAAATCTCTAAAAACACCACATCTAAGAGGAGCCTAAGGAGACATGACTAAATGTAATGTGGTGTCCCAGATGAGATCTGAGAACAGCAACAACAACAAAAAAGGACATTAAGTAAAAACTAAGGAAATCTGAATGAGGTATGGACTTATACTAATAATGGGCCATTAATTGTAGCAAATGTACCAAACTGACATAAATTGTTAATAATAGGGGAAACTGGGTACAGGGTATATAAGAACTCTACACTATCATCACAAATTTTCTGTAAATCTGAACTGTTCTAGAATAAAAAGCTTATTTTAAAATATACATGAGTACATACTCTACCAATATTTAGGGAAGTTCCTATTTCCCAAGATCTTCTGCAACATTGACTATCACTATTTTTAGTTTCTATCTATCTGATAGGTTAAAAAAAATGTTATTTCATTGACTACCTTCTAAACCTTTTCTTTTCTTTTCTTTCTTTTCAAAATTCCAATGTAATTAGCCATACAGTGTTATCTTAGTTTTCAGATGTACAATATAGTGATTCAACAGGTCTATACATTACTCAATGCTCATCATGATGTGCACTCTTAATCTTTTTCACCTATTTCACCCATCCTCCAATCCACTTCCCCTCTGGTAACTATCAGTTTGTTCTCTACAGTCTACTTTTTTGTTTGTCTCATTTTTACTCTGTCCATTTGTTTTGTTTCTTAAATTCTACATATGAGTGAAATCATCATATGATAAATTTGTCTCTCTCTGACTGACTTATTTTACTTAGCGTTATACACTCTAGATCCATCCATGGTGTTCCAACGGCAACATTTTATCCTTTTTTATGCCTAAGCTTTACGTATGAATAAAATAAAGCACCATATCTTTTTGGGGCCATTTTTATGTTTTTTTTTTTTAATGGGAAAACTGCTTATTCCTTTTCTTTGCCCATTTCTTTTGCCAGTTCATATTTTTTTCTTTCTTATTGGTTTGTGGATACCCTGTGTATGTCAAGGAGATTATATTATGCATTTTATATAAATTGCAACTAATTTCCTAGTGTGACATTTATCTTTGGACATATTATTATGTGAATTATATGAAGACCTGACTTATATCACCTTTCCTACTTTCTCCCATACAATCAACATTCTCAACTGAATTTTACCACTAATTTTAGTTCAAAATTGGTTGATCTTATAATAAAATAATATACTAGCTCCTTTATTTTTTGTCCTACAGTATGAAGAGTAGTTTGATTTTATTTTATAAGATAAACATTTTATCATCTATACTATTCCTTTCAGCTCACCTACTGTTTCAATTCCAAAATTACATCATATATATTCATACACTTAGATTTTTTTCTATAATCATGACTAAATTTTCAATTTGTAAATGTGTTCAAGTTTTATAACTACATAAATCTTATTCTCTGAAGATCTGTGGATCATTATGACTTCATTGCCTTTGTTGTATCTTTTCTTGAGTTTCTAAATGTCTTTATTTTACATTTTTCTTTTCTTCCTTTTTTGTGCTTGCTTTTTCTTTTGCACAATTTATAAAAATTTCTGGAAGAAAAAAGGAATCAAGCAACTGTTCTATAATCACTTCCTTTTTGTGGGACACTGTTAATTTAAAGCAAAGAAAGCCAACAATTTGGCCTGAAGCCTGTGAACTGGATGTACATGTAAAAAGGCTAATGACTTTTGTTAGGAGCAAAAGACTTAATCTGTAGAATGCCCTTTGTAAGACATCCCTGGCCAAAGGATTACCTATAAATAAATCCAGGATCTACAGATTTTGAAGCATGGCTCTCTGGAGAGTGCCATAAAAACAAATCAACTCTCTGGGATATAGAATGGAGATGTTTCATAACTTATTCTTTGCTATGTGAACAAGCCCACAAACCTCACTTAGAGACTACATCTATTATTCTAGGCCAGCTGTGCATATCCAGTCTCAAAAGGAAGGACCCAGGGACTCATATAAGTTGTTTTATTCTTTTCTTTACTTCACTTGGAGCTTATATGATCACCTGTATCCTCAAAATTATTAGTAAGGCTTGATGCTGGCTAAAATAGCTGATTTGTGTGAGTCTGACAATCCAATCCTGTGGTTTAGCTCAATTTCCATTCAATTAAACCTTTCAAATATTCTTGGTCTATAACTCCCCTCTCTGATACTCATTTATTTTCCAGGTCTTTCTGTCATGCTATAAGACATAATGAATTCATTCCAGTCCTGCCATAAAGAAGCAGGCTAATTCACCAAAATATTAATCTGCAAAGTATCAATTTAGTAAATAACCAGTTTGCAAAATTTACCAAATTGACCTAATTCACTTTATTTTCAGAAACATTTAAAAATATCACGTTTATTAACTGTACTGAAAAATATAATGCCCATTTATTGAATATTAAAGAATAGCTTATATAGTTTAAAATTTTTATTATTAAAGTATAGTTGATACACAATATTACAGTAAAACCTTGGATTGCGAGTAAGTTGTTCTGCGAGTGTTCTGCAAGATAAGCAAACATTTCTAATAAATTTTAACTTGACAAATGAGCGATGTCTTGCAATACAAGTAGTATGTGATGCCAAATGTCACATGATCACAATTAAGCCAATGGTTCTTCTCTCTCTCTCTCTCTCTCTCTCTCTCTCTTTCTCTCTCTCCCCCTCTCCCTCTCTGCGGGATTGTGGGTAATTGTCTCCCATGCTCAGATGCTCAGTTCAGGCTGTGGTGCTTGGCAGAAATCGGTGATTTTCAGAACATTGGAAGGTGCCCACAACTGGCACTAGTGCATTTTTTGTCACTTTGAAGCACCTATGGACAGGCCTTTGCTTTTCCATACAGGAGTAAGCTTAGGAATGCTTTGCTTCATTGTAGGTCAGGCTGCCTGCAGATATACACCCTATTCTCTGTTGCCTTATTGCCAGTTACATTAAAAACAGTATATGACAAGAATGACAAGAGTTTATTAATACTGTATTGTAGTACAGTACATGTGAGCATATACAATGGCCCCATGCAGAAAAAAGTTGAAAAGAAAGGTGGTAGGAAGATGATTACAGTGGAAGTTAAGAAGGAAATCATCAAGTATGAACAAGGTATGCGAGTGGCTGAAATTGCAAGATTGTATAAGAAGTCTAAGTCTGCATCTCTTCTGCACAGGAGGAGAAGAAAAAGGGGGAGGAATCCCTCACTTCAAATGAGATTAGGGAGATGTGTAAAATGTGGGAAACAGTGAAAAATTTCGTGGAAAAGCACCACCTGAATAAACCTGTAGCAGTGCGAGTGATGAATCTGTTTCACAACAATGCAATGTCACATTTCCATGAAATCCTCAAAAGGAGGGAAAAGCAAATGTCATTGGATAGGTTCCTTGTTAAAGTTGCACAAAAAGAAAAAGATTCCATTGAGCCAACAGATAGCAGTGATTCCGTTAGTGATAGTGAAAGTTGTTCTACACCATAACCCTCCTCTCTCGTCTCCCTCACACCAGCCATGAAGGTTTTCAAAGTTAAATGCAGGTTAATTTGTTTATTTTCCTTTATATTTTGTATTGTATTACAGTACTGTAATCACTTTTATATGAATATTTTGGAGTTGTGGGACGAATCATCTGAGTTTCCATTTTTTTAATGGGGAAATTCACTTTGATATACAAGTGCTTTGGATTACAAGCATGTTTCTGGAACAAATTATGCTCACAAATCAAGGTTTTACTGTATTTTCATTGTAGCTGCCCAACATAGTTATTTAACAATTCTATACTTTACACTTAATGCTCGCCGCAGTAAGTGTAATTATGATCAGTCAACATAAAACATTATTATGTACTATATTCCAATCCCATACTTTTCATCTCTATGATTTATTTATTTTACATCTGGAAGCTTGTGTCTCTTAATTCCCTTCACCTATTTTACCCATCCTACGCTCCTCATTCCTCTGAGAACCACCAGTCTGTACTCTCTATTTGTGAGTCTGTTTCAGACTCCTTTGTTTGCTCCTTTGTTTTGTTATTTAGATTCCACATATGATTGAAATCGTATGATATTTGTCCTTCTCTGATGGACTTATTTCACATAGTATAATACCCTCTAGGTCCATCCATGTTGTCTCAAATGGCAAGATCTCATTTTTTATAGTTGAATAATATTCCATTACACATATATAATAATAGATAACAATATATATAATACATCAACATATATAACATAATATATAATTAGTGTATATTATATATGTATCATATATACATATATCTTACAATGTATATGTTACATATATGTACACACCACATCTTCTTTATCCATTCATCTATCAGTGGACACTTAGGTTGCTTCAATATCTTAGCTGTTGTAAATAATGCTGCAGTGAACACAGCATGCACGTATTGTTTCAAATTAGTGTTTTCATTTTGTTTGGGTAAGCACCCAGGTATAGAAATACTGAATCATATTATATTTCTACTTTTAATTAAAAAAATTTTTTTAATGTTTATTTTTGAGAGAGAGAGAGAGAGAGAGAGAGAGAGAGAGAGAGAGAGAGAATGTGGGGGAGGGGTAAGAAAGAGATGGGAGACACAGAATTCAAAGCAGACTCCACGCTCTGAGCTGTTAGCACAGAGCCCGACACAGGGTTTGAACTCATGAACTGTGAGATCATGACCTGAGCTGAAGTCAGATGCAGAGCTGACTGAGCCACCCAGATGCCCCTCTACTTTTAATTTTTTTGAGGAACTTCCATACTGGTTTCCACAGTGGTTGTACTAATTTATATTCCCACTAACAGTGCACAGGGGTTCTTTCTTCTTCACATTCTTGCCAGCACTTGTTATTTCTCATCTTTTTGATAATAGCAATTCTGACTGGTGTGATATCTCATTGTGGTTTAAAATAAATTTATTATGAAAATGAATATGGCAGAATTTGAGAGGACGAAAGCACTTGCTGTTAATTCTTCAAAGAATTAAACATTCCTTAAAACAATGAAATAATGGGAGTTTTGGTTCAAGATGGTGATGTAGAAGACACTGACCTCACCTCCTCTGTGGAACATACCAAATTACACCTATTTCTAGAAAAATTCTTCCTGAAGAACTGAGGGCTGACTGAACAGCTACTGAACAACCAAAGATACAGTGAATGGCAAGAAAACAGCAAGAGAGACAGAGACATGGTAACAAAGGGAACCCTAACCTCCTATGCTTTGAACAGCAGTGGGCAGGAATAGTGCTGAGGGATCAGTACAGATCCCTGTGTCCTTGGGCACAGAAAAAACCCCCACAATTTAAAAGAATAATTAGCATATCAAAGATACAGCACCAGAACTCTGCCAAGCAGTGGATGACCTGCAGGAAAGTTCTCCAGGTCACAGGGACTGGAGAACACATGGTTTACATTCCCACCACATTTTAAAAGCCTAGGCTGGAGAAGCATCCAGACACTGTAACATGTGGGTCTGGTCATCTCAGTGAGCTTGTGACTTTAGTGAACCCAAGATCAACAAGCCCACGCTAGCTGCCCTGTGGTGCTAGGGCACAGAAGACAAGCTGTGGTTTTGTGGGTTTCATTTGCTTTGCTTTTACTTCTTACCATTTGTCTCGTTTTGTTTTTATTTTTTTTTCTTTTGGTTTTGTTCTTTTCTTTTTTGTTCTCTTTTTTTCCCTTTCATCTTTTTTCTTTTCTGTTTTCTTTTTCTTTTTTCGTTTATTATATTCTTTTTTCTCTTATTATTCTTAGTATTTTCTTTATTCATTCTGTAAAAATTCATGATTAAAAAAAATAACTAACATGTAGAGCCATAGCCCCAGCCAGCCAGCAAAAGTCACCAAGCACACATAATCTGTACAGGGGATACCATACACAAAACTACTCTTTCAACTTTAGGAGAAGTAGCCCCTTGCCTAGTTCATAGAAACAAACACATAAAGTCAAGCAAAATGGGGAGACAGAGGAATATGCTCCAAAAGAAAGAATAAGAAAAAAACCTCAGAAAAAGAACTAAATGAAATAATGAGATAAGCTGGGGCACTTGGGTGGCTCAGTTAGTTGAGTGCCTGACTTCAGCTTGGGTCATGATCTCATGGTTCATGAGTTCAAGCCCCATGTCAGGCTCTGGGTTGACAGTTCAAAGCCTGGAGCCTGCTTCTCCCTCTCTCTCTGACCCTCCCCCACTTGCACTCTGTCTCTCTGTCTCTCTGAAAGATAAACATTAAAAAAAAAAAAAAAAGAAACAGAGATAAGCAAAATATCTGAGAAAGAATTTAAAGTAATTATCATAAAAATAGTCACCAGGCTGGACAAAAGAATGGAAAAACTCAATGAGACATTCAATAAAGAGATGGAAAATATTAAAAAGAACCAATCAGGGGCACCTGGGTGGCTCAGTCAGTTGGGCTTCTGACTCTTGATTTCAACTCGGGTCATGACCTCACAGTTTGTGGGTTCAAGCCCCGTGTCAGGCTCTGCGCTGACAGTGCACAGCCTGCTTGGGATTCTCTCTCTCTCTTCTCTCTGCACCTCCCCTGTTTGCTCTCTATCTCTCTCTCAAAATAAGTGAGAATAAACTTTAAAAAATAAAATAACATAAAAAGTCCCAATCAGAGTTGAAGACTATAATAACTGAAATAAAAAACATACTAGAGAGAATCAACAGTAGATTAGAGGACACAGAAGAACATATCAGTGATCTGAAGATAGAGTAATAGAAAACACCCAAGCTGACCAGCACAAAGAGAAATGAATTCTAATTTTTTTTTAACGTTTATTTATGTTTGAGACAGAGAGAGACAGAGCATGAACGGGGGAGGGTCAGAGAGAGGGAGACACAGAATCTGTGTCTCTGACAGCTCTGAGCTGAGCTGTCAGCACAGAGCCTGACGTGGGGCTTGAACTCACTGACTGCGAGATCATGACCTGAGCCAAAGTCGGCCGCTTAACTGACTGAGCCACCCAGGCGCCCCGAGAAATAAATTTTTAAAAATGAGGATAAATTAAGAGATCTCTTGAATAACATCAAGTGAACAACATTCACATTATAGGGCTCCCAGAAGAAAAAGAAGAGAGAAAGAAAGGTGTAGAAAACTTAGTTGAAGAAATAATAACTGAAAATTTCCCTAACCTAGGGAAGGAAATAAATATCCAAACCCAAGAAGTACAGTGAGTTCCAAACAAGATGAACCCAAGGAGTTCCACACCATAGCACATAAGAATTAAAATGTCAAAGGTTGAAGATAAAGAATCTTAAAAGCAGCAAGAGAGAAACAAAAAGTTATTTACAAGAGAAACCTATAAGGCTACCAGATCATGTTTCAGCAGAAACTTTGCAGGCCAGAAGGGAGCGGCATGATATATTTAAAGGAAAAAACACTACAATCAAGAATACTCTACTCAGCATGCACCTGCATGGCTCAGTTGGTTGAGTGTCTGACTCTTGATTTTGTCTCAGGTCATGATCCTAGGGTCATGGGATTGAGCCCTGTGTGGAGCTCAGCATGAAGCCTGCTTAAGATTCTCTCTCTCTCTCTCTCTCTCTCTCTCTCACTGTCTCTCTGCCCCTCTCCCCAGCAAAGTTATCATTCAGATTTGAAAGACAGATAAAGAGTTACTGGGGCGCCTGGGTGGCGTGGTCGGTTAAGCGTCCGACTTCAGCCAGGTCAAGATCTCGCGGTCCGGGAGTTCGAGCCCCGCGTCAGGCTCTGGGCTGATGGCTCAGAGCCTGGAGCCTGTTTCCGATTCTGTGTCTCCATCTCTCTCTGCCCCTCCCCCGTTCATGCTCTGTCTCTCTCTGTCCCAAAAATAAACGTTGAAAAAAAAAAAGAGTTACTGAGACAAAAACATATAAAGTTTATCACCACTAAACTAGCCGTATAAGAAATGTTAAAGGGGTTTCTTTAAGTGGGAAAGAAATAGCCATAATTAGACATAAGAAAAATATGAGTAAAAAGATGTAAAATATGACAATATATACATAAAATGTGAAGGAAGGAGTAAAAAGGGAAGAGAAGGGGGAAAGGAAGGGGAAAAAGATCTGTTTTTCTTTGTTTCTTTCTTTCTTTCTTTCTTTCTTTCTTTCTTTCTTTCTTTCTTTCTTTCTTTCTCAGAATGTGTTTGAACTTAAATGACCATCAAATTAATATGGACTGCTATTTACTTAGGATGTTATATATGAACTCCACCCATTACCGATGAGACATACACAAAAAATAAAGAGAAAGAAAGCCAAACAAAACACTATAGGTACTCATTTATCACAAAGAAAGAGAAGAGAAAAAGAAAGAAAGAATGAGGGACTATGCAAACAACCAGAAAACAAACTTTAAAAAGGCAACAAGTACATGCTTATCAATAAGTACTTTAAATGTAAATGGCCTACATGTTCCTATCAAAAGACATAGAATGGCAGAATAGATAAAAAAAAAAAAAACCCAAAAACCAAAAACGAAAACAAAAAATAAGACCCATCTATATGCTGCCTACAAGACTAACCTCAGACCTAAAGATACATACAGACTGAAAGTGAAGGGATAGAAAAACATTCACCATGCAAAGGGAAGTGAAAAAAACAAAAACAAAAACAAAAACCCCTGAGGTAGTAATACTTATATCAGACAAAATAGACTTTAAAACATAAAACAAATATTAATGAACATAAAGAGAGAACCTGATAGTAATACAACAATAGTAGGGGACTTTAACACTTCACTAAACATCAATGGAAACATCATCCAGAAATAAAATCAATAAGGAAACAATATCTTTGAATAACACATTGGGCCAGATGAACATAACAGATATATATATAGAACATTCCATCCAAAAGCAATAGAATACACATTCTTTTCAAGTGCACATGAAACATTCCCAAGAATAGATCATATATTAATCCATTAAACAAGCCTCAATAAATTTAAGAAGATTGAGATCATCCCCTGTATCTTTTCTGATCACAACAGAGTGAAAATTGAAATAAATCACAAAAACAGGAAAAAACAGACACATGAAGACTAAACAACACAATACTAAATAACCAATGAGTCAGTGAAGCAAGTAAAGAAGACATAGAAAAATACATGGGGACAAATGAAAATGAAAACACCATGGTCTAAAATCTCTGGGACATAGCAAAAATAGTTCTAAGAGGAAAGTATATACCAATAAAGGTCTACTTCAAAAAACAAGAAAAAACTCCAATAAATAATCTAACCTTATGCCTAAAAGAACTAGAAAAAGAAGAACAAACAAAGCACAAGGTGAGCATAAGAAAGGAAATAATAGGGGCGCCTGGGTGGCGCAGTCAGTTAAGCGTCCGACTTCAGCCAGGTCACGATCTCGCGGTCCGTGAGTTCGAGCCCCGCGTCGGGCTCTGGGCTGATGGCTCGGAGCCTGGAGCCTGTTTCCGATTCTGTGTCTCCCTCTCTCTCTGCCCCTCCCCCGTTCATGCTCTGTCTCTCTCTGTCCCAAAAATAAATAAACGTTGAAAAAAATTTAAAAAAAAAAAAAAAAAAAGAAAGGAAATAATAAAGATTAGAGCAGTAATAAATGGCATAGAGACTAAAAAAAAAATTAAATTAAAAAAATTAATGAAACCATTGGTTCTTTGAAAATATAAAATTGAAAAACCCTGGGGCGCCTGGGTGGCTTGGTCGGTTAAGCGTCCGACTTCGGCTCAGGTCATGATCTCACGGTCCGTGAGTTCGAGCCCCGCGTCGGGCTCTGTGCGGACAGCTCAGAGCCTGGAGCCTGTTTCAGATTCTGTGTCTCCCTCTCTCTCTGCTCCTCCCCTGTTCATGCTCTGTCTCTCTCTGTCTCAAAAATAAAAAAATAAACGTTAAAAAAAATTAAAAAATAAAATAAAATTGACAAATCCTGATCTAGGCTCATCAAAAGAAAAACAGAAAAGACACATAAAAATAAAATTAGAAATGACAGAAGAGAAATAACTGATACCACAAAAATACAAAGGATTATAGTAGAATACTTTGAAAAATTATATGCCAACAAACTGGACAACTTAGAAGAAATGGGTAAGTTCCTAAAAACATACAATCTTCCAAAATGAAACAGGAAGAAATAGAAAATCTAAACAGAATGATTACAAGTAATGAAATTGAATTGGTAATCAAAAACTACCAAAATAGGGGCATCTGGGTGGCTCAGTCGGTTAAGCATCCGACTTTGACACAGGTCAAGATCTTACGGTTCATCAGTTTGAGCCCTGCGTCAGCCTCTGTGCTAGCCTGCTTTGGATTCTGTCTCCCTCTCTCTCTGCCCCTCCTGTGTTCACACTCTGCCTCTCTCTCTCAAAAATAAATAAACATTAATTAAAAAAATAAAAATAAACTACCAAACTAAAAGTCCAGGACTAGATGAATTCATGACTTAATTCTACCAGACTTTTAAGGAAGAGTTAATACCTATTCTTCTCAAACTATTTAAAAAATAGAAGAGGAAGGAAAGCTTCCAAATCCATTCTATGAGGCCAGCATTACCTTGATATCAAAACCAGATAGACACCACAAAAAAAGAAAACTGCAGGCCAATACCCCTGATGAATATAGATGCAAAGTCCTCAAGAAAATATTAGCAAACCACATGCAACAATACACTAAAAAGATTATCTTATCAGATTATAAGCATGCAACAATAGCATTTATAAATGTTATTAAATAAATCCTTATATTAAGTATACATGAATTAATTAAATTAATTAAATTTCTGAAACTCATTAAATTAATTCAATAAATTAAATTCATTTAATTAAATAAATTAATGTAATAAATTAAATGTATTAAATGAATGCAACAACAACATTTACAAATGTTATTAAATAAATCCATATATTAGGCACATATGAATAGGTACTAGACAAGTGGATTGTAACAAAGAAGATGCACTACAGTTTGAACAAGTATTTTGCTTGACTTCTCTGCACTCATCAGTGATACTTGGTGTACAATCAAGAACAAATGTGACATTGATGGAGAGGCAGTGTATTAATGTATGTGTACATGTCCTTCTTTACTAGCACTTAGCTTCTTCGTCTCTTCTTGAAGAAAACCCTATTGTGTTTTCTTCTTTTTTCAGATCATGAATCATTTAGAACAAAATCTGTATCCCAAATTTTACTTTCAGTTACAATAATGTGAGCAAAAATCTTCTCTCTCAGTAGGAAAATTATATTTTTGGTTAATTTTTAAAAAAATTAGTAGGATAGGGAGCTATTCTGTCAAGCCCATTAAAAATTGAAGCTTGTGGCTATTTTTGTCATGGAAGAGTAATGACCAGTATAAATTTATCCCACTTGAGAAATGAATAATTTTTTATTTCATTTTATTTCCAATGGAATTTCTGATCCATCAATACATACCTACATATTTCTTAGTTCATATAATTTCTAAAATTGAGACAAAAGATCTAAATAGTTTATTTGCAGAATTATCTTTTACTATGGTGGGTTTTGGTACTGTAATATTCTACACCAATAATGCTTTTCAACAGATTGGTCTGTGAAATAAATCATAAATTACATAAAATGGCTCCAAACAAAATAATGCAGTAAACTCATGACAGCTGGCCCTCTGAGTGTTATCAAAACACCAGACTAATGCTATGAGATGTCCAAGGGCAATATAAATCCCATGAGATAGAAAAATTATAAATTACTACAAATAAATATTATCTGTAATGCTTCTTTATTTTGAAAATATATTCGAATATTTCTGCATTCTGATTTTTTTTAGGACTACCTACAAACATGACAAGAATAATTGTTTTTTATTCTGAACACTTTAAAAAGGAGACTAGTAGAACAACATTTATCTGCCTTTCTGTCCAGAGAAAGATAATTTATAACTTATAAATAATTCATGCCATCTTATGAGCAGTTTTTTAGAGATTCTTATAAAAAATTGTATATGAGATCTAATTCTTAACTTCAAGGAACTTACAGTGAGGTGGGAAAATGGCCATGTACACATAAAACACATTAAAATATGACAAATAATGAAACTAATAGATAAAATATATCCCTCTGAAGTGTTTTCTTTAAAAACCTGAAATATAGAAAATAAACTCAGACTTGAGTTGAAATATTCAAAATTCACATCATTGTAGATTTCCCACACTTGTGTTTGTTTCAAAACCACCAGATGGCAAAATAGAAAGATTAATCAAAGTGAGCTCCCCAAACAGCAAATTATTTGTTTCCACACATAATTCTTCCCTCCCTCTGTCAGGATTATTCCTGGTCAAAAGATAGGTTTTAGAAAACTGGAGAGAGATACCTTTAGGGAGGCAGAAGATCTCAGATTTCACACACAGACATAGGAATCTGCTGGAAGTCCATGCTCGTCCATAGTTAAACTGTTCTGATGATTTTTGAAGTAGGTGAAAAATAAGCTCACTCTTCTTTGAACATCTTCAGTCTAAAGGAATCATGTAGTGTGGTGGAGTAAGAATTGGATTAAGAGGCAAAAGACAAACTTCTTATTCCTTCAATCTGCACTCATGACTGGTGCTATGACACATATATCTTAGTGGTTTGTCAATTAAACTGGAATTAAAATATCTACTGAGGATAGTGGTTATGAATGTTAAGGAAAGATCTGTGAACACAAATACCTCGTATAATGCCTAAAACAAAATGTATATTCAATAACTATTAAACAATGTATACTGATCATATGTGGCAAATCATTAATAAATATTTATTCCCTTTGATTCAGAAAGTCTACTTCTGGAATGTTTTCAAAGAATATAATCCTAAAAGCAGAAACAAGTTTATTTATAAAGATGTTTATTGAAGTCCTATATCTATTAACTGAAAAAATTGGAAACAATTACAAGGCCCCCAAAGAGAGAAATTGTAATAAAAACTCTAGTACATTCACTTGATATATTATACAATCTTTAAAAATAATATTTATAAAGTACTTATTATAACATTAATTAAGATTATTAAGCATATATGATAAAGCATATTAAGAAAGAGCAGTATCAAAAGCTGGATATATACAATATGACCATAAATATATAAACCAAATAAAAAATATGCATTGAAAAAGGAAAAGAAAAAAAAAAAAAAACACTGGGTATGAGTGTCCCAAAGCATAGCAAGAATTGTTTCTGTGTGATAAGGCAGGCTATGAATGATTTTTGCTTTTCTTCCATATGTCTGTATTTCCAAACGCTCTATTCCAATTATTAATTACTTTTATGATGAAAAAAGAAATGTTGTCATTTTACATATGTGTTTTATCTCCCCAACAAACAGACAAATTTCTTGAGGGCAAGAATTTTATCATTTACTCCTTTGAATTATAATATTATTATGTCTAAACCAAGTGGCCACTAAAACTTTTCCCAGGGGACAATGACTGATGGATATCGTTTACTCTCTCAATTCAAGTCTTTCTAGGACATCAAAAGGGGAAACGTGACTCAATCTGTTTTGATTCTAAATCACATCCAAAAGATTCCATACAAGCACCAAATTATGAGGCTAAAAACTAGGCTGTTGTAAACTGTTTTGAAAGGGAAATATTAAAAAAAAAAAGAGTCATTTTGCTAAAGCTGTGTGAATAATGTAGCATGTGTAAGATTTGGCACCAACTCATACTCTGATAGCACCAGACTCCTAGGAGAAAACCATTTCTTGTCTTTTCTTCCCTTAAAAGAAGGAATAGAAATAGCATCTCCTTTCACTGAGGAACTAGAAGATAGGTGAAAAAAATGTTGGTTGAGTATATCTACTGAAAACTCTGTCCAGTACCATGGCTGGTAGTAATACATGATCTCTGAGCCTCCTATACTTGGTCCCATCTGTTAAAATGGCACCATGCCTGACTGCCAGATGGTACACTGGCTTCATAGGGACAGAGGTGCCAAAACGATGGCTTTAGAAGACATTGTTAATACCACCCCCTTGGGCCTCCCACCACAGTAACAATTCACCCCTGTTGGCGCCCCATCACATCTCGCACTGCTTTCCTCATTTCTAGAAATAAGTGGTTCCAAACACTTACTAAGTCATTTCCTTGAGCTGCCTACTGGTTTCTGATCTTACACAAGTTGAAAAAGAATACCAAAGTGGGGGAATGAGAGACTGAAAGTATCTAAACACTTGAAGTTGCCAACACCTACAGCTTGCGCCTGAGGGCCATTAGGATCATATGATGCGTCAAACTCTATTATGTAAGGGTGGAATGTGTGGGCACTGCTTGCAAAGTTTAACCAGTCTCAGTGAAAAGAGAGAAGTTCTGTTATATGGAAGAACCAGTTTATAAAGTTCACTTATTGTAAAGAAAAAAATGGCTCTAGTGGATTTAAAAAACTGAAACAAACATTTTCTCATGTAGTCAATGGAAGTAAAGAGAATTCCAAAATGGCTGTATTGACAGCTTAAGTATTTCTCAAAACTGTCAGGCTGCATAAACATGAATGAGCATAGATTCTGTCAATGGATGATTTTCAAAAAATTAAAGACATGTCTTTTATACAAAAGATGTACAACTGATTGCTAACTCATGTATTATATGGCTAGTAGGATAGTAAAGCTGGTTCAGAGAACATTTGAGGAACCAGTTATATAGATATTTAAAAATATGAACATTGGTTGTTTAGGTAAGACTCAAAGCTTGTTCAGTTCCAAAAGGACAATGAGACCATGACCTTTGGGGTGATCTTTTCTGTAGGGGAAAAAGTCTCCAAGTAACATGTAGCTTCACAGTTACACACTCCAAAAGAATCAAATAATCCAAGGGAGGATCTGTTAACAAAATGTGTGAGTATGTCATTGAAAAAGTATGCTGTACTCTCTTTTGTCTTATTTCCAGGTTCAGAGTAAATGTCCTAACTCCTATGGCTTCATTAGGATAGAAATTTTTTGGGAGAAAGGCAATTCTGGAGAATCACAGGAATTTTACTCAGCTACCAGAGAGATGGGGTGGGTTCTCACTTCTCTGGGTTGTAATCAGTTTATTATTATAGGCAGTTAATCTCTTTTTTCTATGGAACTCTATCCTATGATATCCACAATCACCCAAGAGATCACTTCTATGCCATTCTGAATTCTTTACGAACTGAACTTTAGTGACTTATTCTTACCTCAAATGTTTAGCTATCTTCATCATGCATATTATACAAACCTAGTATAAGCATTTTCTTATGTAATTTGTATAGAAACAAAATAATTCAACATAAAATAAAATAAATATTGGCTGATTGTATTCAGAGCATACATTCCCCTTTTTCTGCCATCTGTTCCACTAACTACTCCATTCTAAGATTAAATGGGTTTAGAAGGGATCTTAAGCCCTGTGGCTGTTACATGGGATTCAGTCCTATCTAAATCTGCCCTCTACATTCTCATATGTGTGTGTGTGTGAACATGCACACACATATATATACATACATATATATGTATACACATACATACACAAATATATACACACATATATATGTAAATGTATATAAATATGTATGTAGTCATGTACTTATAGACAGAGCAATTGTAAGATTTTAGCTTTTCATGTTTATATGAGTTCAATCATTACATCATTCCATCAGACATTATCTTCTCAGCTAAGTAATATTCTTTCCGTATTAGACATTGGGCTCGGTGCTAGAGATATAACTTTGGAAATAAAAGTAGACATTGAGACTCACTCATAGAGTCTAAAGTCTTGTGGGAAAGACACTGAAAAATGAATTCTCTCTCCCTCTCTCTCTCTCTCTCTCTCTCTCCCTCTCACTCTGCCTCTCTCTCTCCCTATCTAAATATGAAAAGGCAATACAGGTTGCTATGAGAATGCAAATCAGGGAGACCAGAAAAGTTTTCCCTGAGGCAATGATGAGAAAGCTAAGAAAGGAAGAATAAGTAAGATTTATTCAGGATCTTATGGACCATGTTTGAAATAACACTGGAAATTATTAGATAAGGTTTTTATATCAGAAAGCCAGAGGCTTTGCCTTCCATTGTATTCAAGAGGACAGCGATGCCTGTTATCTTTGCTTTCTGTTGTGAGTAATGGAAAACCCAACTCAAACTTGTTTTTAAAAAAGGAAAATTTATTGCCTCATGCTATGGAACAGTAGTTTCAGATATGGTTTATTCCAGGATTCAAATCATCTCTTTTAATTTTCAGGCATTACCTGTTCAGTATTGGCTCCATTATTTAACCTCCATATGGTTGCAAAACAGTAGCAAGGGCAATATTCTTCCATCTTTGAATCCAACAAAAATGACCTATCACTATCATAAGATCTGAGATTCAAATTAGACCAGCTCAGTGCACTTATCAACTCCTGAAATAGTGTCACAAAACACCAGAAAAAAACCCTACAATATTTATGCCCAACCACACCTCTATAATCTTACTATTAATCTTACTTTTTTTAAAATTGTTTTTTAACGTTTATTTATTTTTGAGACAGAGAGAGACAGAGCATGAATGGGGGAGGGGCAGAGAGAGAGGGAGACACAGAATCTGAAACAGGCTCCAGGCTCTGAGCTGTCAGCACAGAGCCCGACACGGGGCTCGAACTCACTGACCGTGAGATCATGACCTGAGCCGAAGTCGGATGCTTAACCGACTTAGCCACCCACGTGCCCCTAATCTTACTTTTTATGGCAGCATATTTTTGGATTGCTTCTTCACATGATAATTCTGTAAATTTTTCTACAGACAAAATAGAAAGCTATTTCAGTATTTTGTTCTAGCATAGTGGATACATTTTTATTATTGATAGACTAGAAATGTATATCATTGTTATATAATTTATTAGTAATATTGTGAGTTTTTTAAAAGAATTATCATCAAATATGTGAAAAACTCCTAAGAGGTTAGGCCCATATCTCTTACAGTCAGCAATTGGTCCTTATTGCCAGTTCCAAAATCCCATCCTGATAGCTTTCTGGGACTGCTTTTGGTATCTCTGTTTTAATCTGGGTTTCTTCAAATACACAGCCTGAGCCAAAGTTTTGAATGTAGATACTTTAGTTGGAAAGTGGCCTCAGAGGGGAAGAATAAGGAAAAGGGCAAGTGAAAAGGAAGGGACAATATGCCAATTTTACTCGACACCACTGCAAGGAGCCAATCAGACCCTTTGCGAAGCATTATTTGGTAAGTCTCTGAACTGTCGTTTGAGAGAATGAAGGCAAACACATTTACCCTTTGGATTCTATCTTCTACTCATCAAGGGTGACCATTGGACATTAACATCCTGTTGTATATGCCTGAGTGCCAGATGAATTCCTTCAGGTATCCCATATCACTTTATTGGAGAAGCCCTGGGGCAGGTGATAGGTAGATGCATTGTGTAGGTCCAAGAAAGATTTTGCCATGTTACACCTGTGCAAAGCTGGTCAAAGCAGGTGTAGAACTAGTTGGGGCAGCAATGGCTGGAGCCAAAGTAGGGTTGAGAGGATTTGAAGGGAAACACACAAATCCCATTTCCTTTTGTGGGAAAAACAACAAACAAAAAACAAAAAACAAGACAAACAAACCAAAAAAAAACCCCTCTTAGCCTAGAGTTCATAAAATTACCAATTTTTGGAATTTTAAAAGACAGACAATTTACATATGTTTATATTTAAATATATGTCATATTTCAAGAATACTTTTCATCCATAAAAAGCAATCTTATAAAAATAAAACTTTCTTTCCCATATCTATGATGCATTTCTGTATTATTGCTTCTTGTCTCATGTGTGGAAAGTAAAGGCTCTATCTAATACCACATGATACCATCTTAAATCATTAAATAATAAAGCCTTTCAAGAGATAAAACCCCCACAAATTCCAAATAGAATTTATCTGGCTATTTCCATGTCTTCCTATAGCAGTATTCCTCTAAAAACCCCAGCTGTCTAAACTGGAAATGTTCATACAATACTCTCAACACTTGTCTTTTGCGTGTCTCTTCTAAATCTTCTAACCATAAAATAAAAGAAAATGTAACCATCCCCACCGGGCTAAGATTTTTCTTAGACCTAAATGGACAATAAATTCTTAGTTGAAGAAGGTGATTTCCTGTCCTTGACTTATTTCTCAGCTGTTATAATCATTTGTAAAACAGATTAAGAAACACCTTTGACATTCTCCCTCGGCTTTGAGATTGCTATGTAGCTATACATCCTTCACACAGAAATTGGATGAATGAATTACTAGCATTTGACAAAAAAAGAAATCCTCACGTGAAAAAAAGCTGGACATAGTTGAAGAGAGATGCAAACTGTAATGTAGTTAGTAAATAATAATGCAAACCACAGTGCAATAGAAATGAAAAGGAGAACAAATAGGTTGGCCTGATGAGATTTCATAGAATTTTTTGGTACTGAACAGCTGGGAAAACTTCCTTGCTCATTCATATCAACTAAAACATTTCCTATTAAGAAAAACATAAAGAAAATGGAGAGTTCTAATACTTTTATTTGCTATGCAATTTTTTGCTTCACCCGTGTAAAAGCATTAATTATTTACAACACCAGGGAACCAGGTTAATTTTCCTAATTTACCTTTGCAAGTTTTTATGTACAAAGTAGGTAGGAAACCAAGCACTTCTTAAAACCATAGATATTTTTCTCAACCTCTCCAGGAATATAAATTGATACTTTTTTTTCAAAAAATCTTTTAATTGCACAAGTAATTCATGCTAATTTGTAAAATTAGGAAAGGCAAATGAGAAAAAAATACTATTTGTGTATAACCTTAACACCCAGAGAGAATCATTCAACATTTTGATAGTCTGCCAAATAGCTTTAATGCCTCTATAGGCACATAAAACACACACACACATGAAAATCTCCAAATAGATCATATTGTCGCTGCTGTTCTATATTTTACTTATATACTCCAAAAATCCTTCTGTAAACAACCTATACATTTATTATGTTTCTGTTATCCATATCTATGTATATCTATATCTACAGACATATATGTCCCAACATATGTGTGTACACTCTTTTCAAATTTATAAGTTAAAAACTAGAAATCTACACTAACATTTCCTCAAAAATGGTGACCTCACATTCTGAAGTAGAAATGACACATTCTCATTTTTTAAAATTTATTCCAAATAAAACTGAAAAGGACTAATATTAAAAAAAAAATTCCATGAACTGAAAACAAGCATTGTTAACTTTGAAGATCAAACCAAACATTTTCCTTAGGAGTATATTCAGAAGAAAGAGAAATGGATACGCATATATAAAGAAATAATTTTTAAATGAGGTAAGATAAACATTATTTTAAATAAATGCATTATCCTTAATTTTCCTAGAATTTAAAAGCAAAAATGGAGCAAGTGGCATTGAAGGAAATGTTCACATTCTGATAAATGTTTTTTCATTGCTAAGGATATTGGTTCCTAAAATATTTCTAAAGTTAAAAAAAGTATGTATATGACAACATTAAATAATTGGAATTATTCATAGTTTTATATTTTCTAACCTTAAACATTATTTTATCCTGATAAAAATATTAGCACATTTCCACATTCCCCCAATTCCATTCCCCTATCTCTCCACTTTTGTTTGTTATTTCTACAAGATTTGTATTCTGTTCTCTTGCCATAATTCCTAGTTATTGATTCTTAAATGTATTTTTAAGTAAATTCTGTGCTCGCCAACTGTAGAAGAAACTATAATGGCATCAAATATTTCATTGTTGTGCCTCCATTTCCCAGCCTCCTTGCAGGGGGCTGTTGACTATTTCTGTCCAAGAACTATGAGCAAAGTGACACATGTCAATCCTGGGCTGAGACAATGACAAGACTATGTTCAATTCCTGTCTCTTGTCTCACACCTTAACAACTGCTTAGGATGCATGTTCCAGATGGTACAGCTCAGAGCTGATGCAGCTTCTGTCAGCTCCCTATCTACAGATGAAGCTCATGCTGACCTTCAAAGACATATTACATGGGAAAAAATAAGCCTTGTTTGGTTAAGCCCCTGACATGTAGATATTGTTTATTACTACAGCAAACCTAATACAGGAATACATTAATTATTCAACATTAGTACAATACCAGTCTTTAAACCACATCTTTTCAAATTCTTAATTTTAATGTATCTCTCGATGAGTTGAATTTTATCATCTTCTCATTTTTTTCAAGAGATCTTCACAGTTGTCTTAATTCCTGATTGCAGCCATGCTTGAGAATGTCTTCCTGTTGCCTTTATAAAATTAGTTGAGGTATGAATTTACTGAGTCATGCTTTCTCCCATAATTTTTAGACACCGGTACCTATCTTGTGGCTGAGAATGTGGCTGTGTAAGAAGTCTGAGGATGACCTCATTTCTTCCTTGTGCATTATTTCCCTTTTCTGCTTGGATTCTTATACAGCTTTTTTTTTAAAAAAAAAATCATTAAGTTCAGGAATTCACAATGAATACTTTTTGGATGGCAGGCTTAGCCTTTAATATTTACAGATTCCTCTCTGTTATTATTTCAGTAGAGTTTTCTTATACTATAACTTGGATTATTTTTTTTCTCTCCCATTACTTTTGTCTTCATCTTCAGGATCTCATCTGTTACTATGTCCATGGTGTTTTCAGTCATGTTGATTCTACTTTAAGGGTGACTTTAACATCAGAACTGTTTTTATCTTGTATGCTTCAATTGTATCTCATTCCATTCCATTGTATTTCATTTCTTTGCTAAGTCCTACCAGTTAATTTTTCATATTTTTCTGTTGTTGTATAATCTCTTGCCAGAAACTTTTAACCTGCTGTTAAAGTTCCCTTCTAAAAAGTAATGAGAAAAAGTGATATGATACATTAGTATCTATATAGATATATGTACATGGTGGGATACCATTCAGTCATTTAAAAAAGAAGGAAATCCTGGGACACCTGGGTAGCTCAGTTGATTAAGTGTCAGACTTTGGCTCAGGTCATGATTTCACAGTCTGCAAGTTCAAGACTCGCATCAGGCTCTGTGCTAACAGCTCAGAACCTGGAGCCTACTTCGGATTCTGTGTCTCCTTCTCTCTCTGCCCCTCCTTTGCTTATGCTCTCTCTCTCTCAAAAAAAAACATTAAACAATTAAAAAATAAAAAAGAAGGAAATCCTATCATTTGTAGCAAAATGAATAGACTTGAGGATATTATAGTAAGTGAAATATGTCAGAGAAAGACAAATACTGTATGATCTCTTGCCTACATGTGAAATATTTTTAAAAACTCATAGAAAAAAAATCAGATTTATGGTTACCACAGGTGGGGGCGAGAGGGTATTTGGATGAAAGTGGTGAAAAGGTATAAATTTCATTATAAGATAAATAAGTACTAGGGATGTCATGTACAACATGATGACTATTTAGCTAACATGCCGTATAATATATTTCAAAGTTACCAAGAGAGTAATCCTGAGTTCTCATCACCAGGAAAAACTAAAAAAAAAAAAAAAAAAAAAAAATCTGTATGAGATGACAGATTTGAACTAACTTGTGTCAATCATTTCACAGCATATGTACATCAAGTCATTATGCTATACACGTTAAGCTTATACAGTGCTCTGGGTCAAATATATCTCAATAAAAGTGAAAGAGGAAAAGGAGTTAGTTTTGATAAAGTGATGAATTGAGAATATTAACAATGTATCAGTTTTACTCACTTTTTAAATGTGAAGGCATCAATGAAAATGTATTATCCTGTTGAGGTTAGTGTTTAATAAACACATATTTTAAGGCAAATGTCCCACAGAGATTGTTACCATGTTCCCCCAAACATAATCATTAATCACTAAAAACAAAGAAAAAAAGCAATTATGTTGCCTATAATTTGTTTGAGAAAAGTGAGACTCCTCTATTTGAACCCCTCTTTTTCTTTGAGAAACTCCTCTATTCTTGTCATATGTGTTTGCATTACCATTTATTTATGATTACTTTACTTTCAAAAAAATATTTGCTTCATTTCCTGTGGTTTCCTTAAAGGAAGCAGGGTTAGCAATAAAAATTGTTTATTAATGTATATCTACTGCAGCTGCTCGTCTCTTGCTATCAGGCAGAATGAACTGGGTTTCTACAGGGACTTTTCTTCAATGCCTGTTCTTGACCCTAAATTTTGTCATTCGATTCTATACTTTTGGTTGTTGTGACTACTTCTTTCAGGAAAGCATGAGGCCCAATCTAAGACCTTAAAAGTATGGATCAATTCTTAGCATTCTTGCCAGTTTTGGTCTCTGTAGTGTCACTGATCAGATATGATATAAAATTTATGATTTATGATTAGGTCATTTTCTTGTTTCATTGAAGACTGAACTACTGTTTTTATTTCTAGGTTTTTTTTTCTTTGTTTCTTTGTTCTGTTCTAGTTGTTCTTAGATGAGGGAACAAAGTTGTGGACAGACAGCGGGATATTCACCAGTCCATTTCTTCTCCTTACTAAGAGGAGAGCTAGATGAAAATTTGCACATTTCCTTGCATTTAAGAGTGGTCATGTGAGAGAGTTCTAGAAAGTAAGATGTAAAAGAAAAGAGGGTCACCACTTTCCCGACTGGCCTGGAAAACCTCCCATATCTTCCTCCTCCTCTTCTGCTGCAATGTGGAAATTGTTTTGAAAACATTAGAGCCCAAAGATGGAAGGAAATGGTCCCTGTATCACTCCTTGTAGGGAAGACACCCACCCATCAGAAATATCCATTTTGTTTATGTGACTGAGGCACATTTCTATTTTGTTAAACCACTGAGGCATAGAGATTTATGCAGCAGCTAGCATTGCCTTTAAACATAGGACTACAGTAAACTGAGGAAGAAAAAAAAAACCCTTAAAGTTATTCTTAAGAAATGGACTTATGAAGAAGATGGCAGGGAGATCCAAAGTTCATCTCATCCCATGGATACAGGCATATAACACCTCATCAGTGTACACACACACACACACACACACACACACACACCAGAAAAGGACCCAAAGATTGGCAGAATAGACTCACCACAGCTAAATGTAGAGAGGAGGCCACATGGAAAAAGATATGAGTCTGGAACTAAACAGACCCATGGGACTATCTGCAGGAGACAGGGATGCCATGGGCACAGAGAAGGTAGAGAAAAAGACCCTTGCACAAAGCAGCCCATGCACAAAGAACCTGTACAAGGAACATGAATACCCATAACATTTGGCTTTGAAAACCAGAGGGGACAAAGTTCACAAGTTCTTACCATCAGCATAGTTTATAACCTGGAATTTTAAAAATTAGCCTACTTGGCTCTGGAATAGCCAGGAGGGTGAGAGGAAACTGAGTCCCCACCCATAAAGAGACAGCACAACAAACAGCCCCACGGAGATACAGAAACAACATTTTGAAAAGTCTGGGGTATACTAGAGGCAGACTTGTTTACTCACCTCAGAGCATATGCTGGAGGGGCAGGGGCCTTAGCAGGCTTCTCTATAAGCAAAGGAGCTGGAAGATGGCATTGCCCTCCCCTATCCCCCAGCCTAGGCACACAGATACCTGTGAGAACCAGTGCAGTGTCAGCACTCACCACCTAGCTTGGTAGAGTACACCCTGCCTCTTCTCACCATTCTCCTATGGTCCTGCCCCCTCCAAATGCCCTTGGCCAGAGCCCATCCAAAGTGGTGCTACAAGTGTGGCAGTGTGCAAGCTGACAGTAGCCAGCACCACTACAAAATGACAGAAGTCACTTTGTAGTGGGGGAAGATAACCACACAAACTATTCTGACTCTGTCCCCAGCAATGGGCTGGGGGAAGATATTGGGTCTGACTGCAGGCTCTGTCCACCAATGAAAGCTTCAAGGGACAAAACAGGGAAAGCACCCTGAAGTTTGGTGCTACTGCATCACTGGCAAATATCTGCTCTGACCCAACTCAAGCCCAAGTCAGCCCCAGACTGGCCCACTAATAACAAAGGGACTAAACCCTGCCCACAACAGGCAAAGAGAGCCATTGCAGATTACTGGACTGAAGGGAAATGTGGCTTAGCCACAACAGTAGGGTTCATACAACACATATGGGAGACACCCCCTAGTGCCAGGTTCAGGTGAACAGGGGACAGGGAACTATAGGACCTCTTCTTCATAAGGACACTACTTTCAGGAGCAAGAGACATAGCTGACTTTCTTATCACATAGAAACAGATACAGAGAGGTAAACAAAATAAGGAGACAGAGGAATATATCCCAAGTGAAAGAACAGGACAAAATCAAGCAAGATAGCTAAATGAAATGCAGATAAGTAATATGTCTAATTGAGAATTTAAAGTAATGGTCATAAAGATACTCATGACTTGAGAAAAGAGTGGAGTTGAGGCCCTCAGTGAGACCCTCAATAAGGAGATAGAAAACAAAAAAGAACCAGATATGTAGAACTCAATAGTTGAAATTAATAATATACTAGATGACATAAAGAATAGACTAGAGAAAACAGAAGAATGAATCAGCATTCTGGAGGGCAGAGTAATGGAAAACAATAAAGCCGAACAGGAGAGAGAAAAAAATAAGGATGAATAAAGATAGACTTAGGGAACTCAATGATTCCATTAAGAGTAGTAACATTTGCACTATAGGGATCCCAGAAGGAGAAGAAAGAGAAAAGAGGGAAGAAAATTTACTTGAAAAATAATAGCTGAAAACTTCCTGAAGCTGGGGAAGGAAATCCAGAAGGCACAGAGAGTCCCCAATAAAATCAACCCAAGGAGGTCCATACCAAGACAAACAGTAATTAAAATGGCAAAAAGTAGTGATAAAGAGAGAATTTTAAAAGCAGTAACAGAAAAGTCACATACAAAGGAAACCCCATAAAGCTATCAGCTGACTTTTCAACAGAAACATTGCAGGCCAGAATACAGTGGCATGATATACTCAAAGTGCTAAAAGCAAAAAAACCCTGCAACCAAGAATACTCTATCCAGCAAAGATGTCATTCAGAAAAGAAGGAGAGATAAAGAGTTTCCCAGACAAACAAAAGTTAAAAGAATTAATTACCACTAAACAAGCCCTACAAAAAATGTTAATGGGGATTTTTTTGAGTATAAAGAAGAGATCGCAAGTAAGAGTAAGAAGGTAGGAAGCACAATAAAGTATATATATGGGGAGTCTGGGTGGCTCAGTTGGTTAAGCATCAGACTTTGGCTCAGGTCATGATCTCACAGTTCCTGAGTTTGAGCCCCGCATCAGGCTCTGTGCTGACAGCTCGGAGCCTGGAACCTGCTTTGGATTCTATGTCTCCCTCTCTCTCTCTCTGCCTATCCCCCACTCATACTATGTCTTTCTCTCTCTCTCTCTCTCTCAAAAATAAACATTAAAAAAGTATATATATAAAAGCAAGTCAAGGGATTCACAAAATAAAAGGATATAAATTATGACACCATATACCTAAAATGTGTGGGTGTGGGGAGAGGAGTAAAGAATGGGTTCAAACTTAAGTGACCATCAACTTAATATAGACTGCTATATGCATAAGATGTCATATATAAATCTAATGGTGACCACAAACCAAAAATTGGTAATAGACATGCAAAGAATAAAGAGAAAAGAATCCAGGTTTATCACTAAAGTGAGCCAGCAAACCATGAGAGAAGAAACCAAGAGAAAAAATGAACAGAGAACTACAAAAACAAACAGAAAACAAGTAACAAAATGGCAATAAGTACATACCTATTGATTACTGAATGTAAATGTACTAAACACTTCAATCAGAAGACATATGATGATAAAATGGATAAACAAACTAGACCCATTTATATGCTGCCCACAAGAGACTCATTTCAGACCTAAAGAGAAATGCAGTTTGAAAGTGAAGGGATGGAAAACCATTTATCACATAAATGGAAGTGAAAAGAAAGCCAGGGTAGCAATATTTATAATGAACAAGACAGACTTTAAAACAAAGACTGTAATAAGAAACAAAGAAGTACACAATATAATCATAAAGGAGACAATCCAACAATAAGATATAACAATTTAAAATATTTGTTCACCCAACATGGAGACACCCAAATACATAAAGCAGCTAATAACAAACATAGAAGAAGTAATCAATAGTAATACAATATTAGAAGAGTATTTTAACAACCCACTTACACCAATGGATAAATCATCCAAACAGAAAGTCATCAAGGACACAGTGGCTTTAAATGACACATTGGACCAGATTGACCTAAGAGATATATTCAGAACGTTCCATCCTCAGAGAACAAAATGCACATTCTTTTAAAGTGCACGTGGAACATTCTCCAGAATAGATCATATAGTGTGCCACAAAACAAGTCTCAGCAAATTCAAAAGATTGAAATTATCCTATGTAATTTTTCTGATCACAAAGCTATGAAACTAGAAATCAACCACAAGGAAATATCTGGAAAGAACACAAATACATGAAGGTTAAATAACTTGTTACTAAACAATGAATGAATCAACCAAGAAATCAAAGAAGAAATTAAAAAATACATGGAGACAAATGAAAATGAAAACCCAATGCTCCAAAATCTTTGGAATGCAACAAAGTTATTCTAAGAAGGAAGTTTATAGCCATATAAACCTACTTCAAGAAGCAAGAAAAATCTCAAATAAACAACCCAACCTTACACCTAAAGGAGGAAAAAACAAAACAAACAAAACCCTAAACCAGCACAAATAAGGAAATAATAAAGATTAGAGCAGAAATAAATGAAATAGAAACTCAAAAAGCAATAGAACAGATCAATTAAACCAGTAGCTAGTTCTTTGAAAAGATCAACACAATTGAAAAAACTTTAGCTAGACCCATGAAAAAAAAAATAAATAAAAATAATAAAAAAATAAAACCAAATAATAGAGAGAGGACTCAAATAGACAATATCAGAAATGAAAAAGAAGAAATAGAACCAACACCACAGAAATACAAAGGATTAAGAGAATATGGTGAAAAATTATATGCCAACAAACTGTACAACTTAGAAAAAATGGATCAATTTCTAGAAACATAACCTGCCAAAACAGAATCCAGAAGAAATAGAAAATTTGAACAGACTGATTATGAGCAATGAAACTTAATCATCAATCAAAAAACGCTCAACAAACAAAAGTCCAGAACCAGATGCTTTCCCAGGCGAATTCTACTAAACATTTCAAGAAGAGTTAATACCTATTCTTCTCAAACTATTCAAAAACCAGATGAGGAAGTGAAGCTTCCAAATTCATTTTATGAGGCCAGCATTATCCTGATACCCAAACCAACTAAAGACACAACAACAATAACAAAACAAAAACAAAAACAAAACAACAGCAACAACAAAAAAATAAAAATAAGAGAAAACTGCAGGCCAGTATGTCTGATGAACATAGATGCAAGAATCCTCAACAAAATATTAACAAACCAAATCCAACAATACATTTTAAAAAATCATTCAGTATCATCTAGTGGGATTTATTACTGGGATTCAAGCATGGTTCAATATTCATAAATCTGTCAACATGATACATTACATCAACAAGAGAAAGAAGAAAAACCATTATCATTTCAATATAATGCAGAAAAAGCATTTGACAAAGCCTAAGATCCTTTCATGATAAAAACTCTCAACAAAGAAGGTTTTGAGGGAACATACCTCAACATAATATAGACCATATATGAAAAACGCACAGCTAATATATACTCAATGGTGAAAAACTAAGCACCTTTCCCCTAAGATCAAGAACATGACAAGAAAGTCCACTCTCACACTTTTTATTCAACATTGCACTGGAAGTCCTACCCACAGAAATCAGACAACAGAAAGGAACAAAAGACATAAAAATTGGTAAGGAAGAAGTAAAAGTTTCACTATTTGCAGTTAACATGATACTGTATATAGAAAACCCTAAGACTCCACAAAAAAAACTACTAGAACTGATGAATTCAGTAAGGTCACAGGATGTAGAATCAATATACAGAAACTCCTTGTATTTCCATAAGCTAATAATGAAAGAAAAATTAAGAAAAATATCTCATTTATAATTGCACCCAAAATAATAAAATACCTAGGAATAAACTTCACCAAGGAGATAAAAGACCTGCACTCTGAGAACTATAAAACACTGATGAAAGAAATTGAAGACAGCACAAACAAATGAAAATATATTCCATACTCATGGATTGGAAGAACAAATACTTTCAAAATGTCTATACTACCCAAAGCGATCTACAGATTCAATGCAATTACTATCAAAATACCAACAGCATTCTTCAAGAAACAAGAATAATTCTAAAATTTGTATGGAACCATGGAAGACCCTGAATACCCAAAGCAATCTTGAAAAAGAACAAAACTGGAAGTATCACAATCTCAGATTTCAAGATATACTACAATGCTGTAGCAATCAAAACACTATGGTACTGGCACAAATACAGACACAGAGATCTACAGAACAGAATAGAAGCCCAGAAATAAATCCACAATTATATTGTCAATTAATCTTTGACAAAGGAGGCAAGAATATGTAATAAGAAAAAAAAAAAACAGTCTCTTCAACAAATGCTGTTGGGAAAACTGGACAGCTACATGCAAAAGAAGGAAACTGGACCACTTTCTTACACCATACACAAAAATAAACTCAAAATGGATTAAGGGCAAACACGAGACTGAAATCATAAAACTCCTACAAAAGAGCACAGGCAGTAATGTATCTGATAGTGGCCATAGCAACATTTTAACATTGTTCTAGATATGTCCAAAATAAACTGTTGGGACTACATCTAAATAAAAGGGTTCTACACGGCAAAGGAAACAATCAACAAACGAAAAGACAACCTACTGACTGGGAGAAGATATTCATAAATGGCATAACTGATAAAGGGTTAGTGTCCAAAATATATAATAAACTTACATAACTCAATGCCAATAAATAAATAAATAAATAAATAAATAAATAAATAAATAATTCAATTTAAAGTTTATTTATTTATTTTGAGAGGGAGAGCCCAAGTGGGGGAGGGATAGAGAGAGAAGGACAGAAAGAGAAGCCTAAGCAGCCTCCATGCTATCAGCACAGAACTGTGAGATCATGACCTGAGCCAAAACAAAGAGTTGAGTGCTTAATCAGCTGAGCCACCCACGTGCCCCATAAATAATTCAATTTAAAAATGGGCAGGAGAGGGGCATCTGGATTCTCTCTCCCTCTCTCTCTGCCACTCTCTCTCTCTAAAAAAACAAACACAAAAACAAAAACAAAAAACAAACAAACAAAAAAAAACAAAGGGCAGAAGCCATGAACAGACATTTCTCCAAACAGGACATACAAATGGCCAATAGATGCATGAAAAGATTCTCTATGTCAGTCATCATCAGGGAAATGCAAATCAAAACCACAATGAGATATAACCTCATGCCTGTTAGAATGGCTAAAACTAAGAGCACAAGAAACAATAAGTGTTGACAAGGATGTAGGGAAAAAGAAACTCTAGTGCACTCCTGGTGGGAATGCAAACTGGTAGTCACAGGCAAAACATGGAGGTCACTCACTAAATTACAAATAAAACTACTCTATAATCCAGCAATTGCACTACTAGGTATTTACTCAAAGAATACAAAAACACTAATTTGAAAGATATATGTACCCATACGTTTATTGCAGCATTATTTACAATAGCCAAATAATGGAAGCAGCCCAAGTCCATTGATAGATGAATGAACAAAGATGTGGGGTGTGTGTGTGTGTGTGTGTGTGTGTGTGTGTGTGTGTATACATGCATGTATGCATACACACACACACACACACACACATAATGGAATATTATTCAGCCATAAAAATGAATGAAATCTTGCCATTTGCAACAACATGGATGGAGTTAGAGGGTATAATGCTAAGCAAAATAAGTCAGCCAGAGAAAGACAAATGTCAAATGATTTCACTCATATGTAGAATTTAAGAAACAAAGCTAATGAACAAAGAAGAAAAGAGACAAACAAGAGACAAAAAAGAGACAAACCAAAAAACAGACTTAACTTTAGAGAACAAACTGATGGTTACCAGAGGGAAGGTGGATGGGGGGATGGGGGAGATAGTTGAAGGAGATTAAGAGTACACTTATCATGATGAGCATCGAGTAATGTATAGAATTGTTGAATCACTATATTGTACACCTGAAACTAATGTAACACTGTATGTTAATTATACTGGAATTGAAGTTTAAAAAATATTCTTTTATTACTAATATTATTTTAAATTCTTTAAGTAATTTATTTTAATTATTTTTAAGAACCAGAAAAGGTGTTTTAAAACAATTTATCTTACCTATGAGGAAGAAGACACAAGCCAGGGAGATACAAATTCAAAACCACACAGAGTCTACATAGGCAGATAATGTAACAAGTGAGAAAAGTCAGAAGGCAGAATATGTGAAAATATCAATTACCACACACATAATAAAGATTGCCATATTTTTGTTAAACTATCCTATAAAAGCACACAAGATAATTCAACCATGCATTTTACTGGAGTATATTTCAAATTTAAAAAATTAAATATAGAAGTTGAATACAGACTTCTACCTATTAAGTTTTTCTTTCTTCATTGTCATTACATTGATTTTTAACTGGAAACTACACATTTACGTCTACACCAAGATATTCATTGAGATCTAATATTCAAGTTATGGTATGCAATAAATAATTCATCCTAGAAAATGTTAACTGAGAATAATATTTATTTTTATTCTGTTTCATACTGTAAAACATCTGTTTCCAAAGATACATACTTTGAACATGGAAAGATTCCATGAATGGTCCCTTTTATGTTCAGGATAATTACTCCTAAGATATTTCAGAAATTTAGTATTCCAACAGTGACAGATTTAATTTTCAGTGCTGTTTTGTTCTTTAGTTGAGCAATTTCCAGTTGTATTTCTTCATTCAGACTATCAGTATTGATTGAGAAAGAAAGTTAATCAATTTTACTTCATTTTCATAAGGTCTGCAACTATAAAACCTTTTTTGAAAGTCATTTTCTTTTTAATGTCAGAAATGTAATTCAGCAATTTATTTTTATTTATTGAAATGGATTTCAGCATGGAAAAATGGACCATATTTTTATTTCCTAAAGACAATGAATTTCCCAGAGACAAGTGTAGTGGGCTAAATGGTGGCTCCAAAGATAACACGTTCTAACCCCTGGAAGATGACTATATTTGGAAAAAGTGTCTCTGCAGCTTTTAAGAATCTTGAGATGGGGAGATTATTTTGGATTGTCTGGTTGGATCCTAAATACCTTCATGTGTATCCTTATAAGAGAGGCAGAGGAAGACTAAAGACACGGAAAAAGAGGAGACATGTGATTACAGAAGCAGAGATTGGAGTAATGCAGCCACAACCTGAAGCTTGCGGGAGGCCACCAGAAGCTGGTAGAGATGAGGAACAGATTCTCCCCTAGAGTCTTCTAAGGGAACATGACCCCACTGACATCTTGATTTCAGCCTATTAAAACTGATTTTGAAATTCTGAACTCCAGAACTGTGAGAGAATAAATTTTCTGTTAAGTCACCAAATTTGCAGTAATTTGTTACAACAGCCACCAGAAACTAATACAACATGCTTTCAGTAGAAATAAATGAGAAAATCAAATTGTAAACATTTGTAATTAATATGAATTCCTTTGTGTAGAAATATTCAAAGAACCCTTGTTAGGTTATTCTTTAAACCAGGAAAGAAAATGTGGATCTATTTTTCCATTAAGAAGACTCCACAAGAATTTTTCTTCTTGGAAGACATGAGCAAATTAATTTTTTCCCAATAGTGTAAAAAATGCTTTCGTCCTCTTACTACCTAGCTTCGTGTAGTACAGCAATTTCCTTATTGTGCATCCAGTTCAAAGATCAAAATATGGGAAAGATTTCAGTTTACAATGTTAATTACTATGTCCATTATGTAGCCAATTCTCAAATATTGTAGCCCAGATTTATCCCAATAAATAGTGTGATTTTTAAATGTAAGATTCATATTCCTACCAGGTATGCAACTTTGTAACTTTTCAAACAAGTCGAACACCAACTTTAGCCATCTCAGGAATATTCTTTGTAGATAAGCTTATTGATGTTTCTGAGACAACACTAAAATTTTTCAGAAAACATAAAAAATAAGTCATTTTCTGGAATTTCGCCTATCATAGCTTAATCTCAAAAATTTGTTGGTCATCCCAAAATTTTCATCAAGACTGCTGAGGTACCTCACTAAGCAATATTTGTTATTTGTGTTGTCACCAACTACAAATAGAAAAAATGCTGAAAATTTTGCGGATTCTCTTCTTTAATATTTCCTATAATTTCTAAATCATGGCTTAAACATTTAAAGCAATAGTATTTTAGTTGTATTTACAAATGTGAATGCTTGTTCCTGTTTAGAAAATGTAGTTCTTACTGTATTCAACGGACTTAAAAAAAGATAAACATGCTATTGTGAAAAGCTTTTAATTTGGGTGCAATTTCATCATCTAAATAACCTTTTTGTTTGTTAATTTTTTTTTTACTTTATTAAGGTTTTAGTTGGCTTCTTTTTTTGATTTTCTGCCTAGTCCTTATTACTATTTGTTCTATAAATATAATTTAAGTTACACACTTTCAGCACATAGTCTTTGTTTGCATATTATGCATGAAGGAATATTCTTCAAAACCACAGGAAAAACTACACTATAATATTTTGCTTAAACAAGGAACTCTCTCACTGTCTTTCATCCTCTTCACCTTTCAATAAAAAATGTGTGGGGACGCCTGGGTGGCTGAGTTGGTTGTGTGTCCAACTCTTGATTTCGGCTCAGGTTGTGATCCCAGGGTTTTGGGATAGAACCCCATGTAGGGATTCATGTTGAGTGTGGAGCCTACTTAAGGTTCTCTCTCTCTCTCTCTCTCTCTCTCTCTCTCTCTCTTCCTCTATCCCTTCCCCACTTGTGCACACACTCTCTCTCTCTCAAAAAAAAATAAAATAAAAAATGTGTATAGAATAGGCATAAAGAAATTTTATTATCTACTTAATACTAGCATGAGAAAAAAAATCAGAAGTGTAGTAATAAAATACAACTGAAACTTAGTCTCAGGGTCAGGAAGTGGTGGGGTTTACAGCAAACTGGAGAGAAAAAGTTCCATCTAAAGGCAAAAGTCATAGTCTGTTGTCTCAAGCAGGATCTGAGATGGACTGTTGCCAGACCTTTTAATTTAAAGAAGCTGAAACTCAGGATTTTAAAAAAATACCTAATTTTTACCTGCTGGGAGTTGAATTAAAACTTAAGACCTGTGTGCTCGCTTCGGCAGCACATATACTAAAATTGGAACGATACAGAGAAGATTAGCATGGCCCCTGCGCAAGGATGACACGCAAATTCGTGAAGCGTTCCATAAAAAAAAAAAAACAAAAAAACTTAAGACCTGTGACTTGGGGGGAGAAAGGAAACTTATGAGAGAAGTAGGGGGAAAGATATAGAATGAGATAAGAATGAGTGCACCGAGACAGAATTTGGATCCACAAAAGAACAGTACTGTCATGTGGAAAATCTAAGCTGTGACCAGAAATGATTTTTAAAATTTTTCCTAGCATGTAGGACAAGAAGAAAAGTGAGGGACATGACTAGAAAAAAGGATGATTGATAATGAAGAATGGAGATTAAAGATTAAGCTAACAGTTATGTTCTTTGAATTTGGAACAATAACAACAAAAGGTAATTGAAAAGAAATTATAACCAAAGACAAAATTGAAGAAAATGTCCAACACTGGTATCATGATAGATTAGTTGTAAAATGTCTCCAATTCTCCATCCTCCTCAAATTTATGCCCTTTGCAACCCCTCTCATCAATAGGTAGATTCTATTTTCCCAACCCTGAATATGAGATGCTCCTGTAACCTACTTTGACCAATAGCATGTAGCATAAGTAACAATGTGCCAGGTGTCAGGAGGCCTTGGGACCTTCTATTCTCTTTCTTGATATTCCATCACTACCATGTGAACAAGCCTGAGCTAGCCTACTGAAGGATGCACATCAGAGAAAAATCATCCTATCTGAGGCCAATTGCCAATGAATGTGCTAGCTGATCTCCATCACACAAGCAGCTAAAGAAGAGCAGCCAATATTAAGTCCCATCATCAGAACCACCCAGCTGAATCATAGATGCCTGAGCAATCATTAAATGCTTATTATTTTAACTTTCTAAGTTTTGAGGGTGGTTTGTTTATGCAGCAACAGCCCACAGATGCAGGTAGTACCAGAATGAACCAACCATATCCCAGGCACAATGAATAGAAACATATTTACACTTAGATGAAAACATAGACTATGTAAAAAAAAAATTCTATAAGCAACCAGATGGTGGAAGAGGATGAGAATAAAGAAGAAGGAAGAGAGGGAGGGGGAAGAGGTAGAGAGGAGAAAACATATTATTACACCATACGGTCATAAAATTAGACGGCCTCTTATTTTTCCTCTGAAAAACTAAATGCAGAAACAAATTCAAGATTAAAATGTGAAAAGTAAAAAAAAAATACATATATGCTACAAATCTGTACAAAACCAAGTTGTACATTGAGATGATAGAAAAAAATATTTTATATATGCAAAGATATGGGAATTATTCTCTCCATTTTGGGGGGAAACTTACCAAAGATGTATCTTTGATGTGCTAAATTACACAAAATTCTATTAATTGTTTTTAAATAGCTACTATTTTACCAATTTAAAATGTCCTTTCATGTCTCCCAAATAATAAGAAAGTAAATAAAATTATTATTTTAAGTGATTAATTACTCCTGTGCCAAGCACTGTTTGTACTTTACATACAGAATTTCCTATTTACAACATCCCTAAAAATTAAAATCAAATCTTATTTTAGTAAGAGCATCAAGAATGGAAAATTTTTGGTATACAACAATTGGTGATCAGCATTGACAATAGCTAAAAACTGACTTACAATAAAGTAATTGCTATAAGTTTGGATCCAAATGTAATACCAGTGCCAAAATTTGCTGTTAAAGGAGAATATGTGGCATGTAGTATGTATTCATGGTTTGAAAGTCTATATTATATTGAAAATACTTGGAAATTATGGTGTGGGAGGAATAATGATATGCTAAGTTCCTCATCTTGTGGATTTCTTTTTAATTTGATACAGAAATATTTATTTAGAAATTCGTGTTTAATTAAAAATATAATATATATTTTTGAATTACTGGGTAACTAGCAAAGACAAAATTCATATGGCAAAAGACAGAAAACAAAATGACAATAAAATATAAACCCAAAACAAAGAAAACAGATGGCAAAAGCAAAACTAAGCATACCACATGTTAGTAAACACAGATGATGTATACTCCTTTATAAAAGTGAAGGATTATGTAATTGCTTTAAAAATATTTAATTCATACCTGGGATGTACCTTAAAAATTAAATAGAAATTTTGAACATAAAAATATGGGAAAAGATTTATTAGACAAATGTTACTACAAATATAGTCACAACATTAAGTTTAAGGTGAATGTTTTTATATGTATAATATAAAAGGGTAATATAAAGAAACCCACAAAGTTATAAACATTTATGCAAGACATGTCAGAGCATCTAAATCTATGAAGGAAAAACTAGAACTACAAGAAAAATTGATAGCAGCATAATTGTATAAGAAATTTAATGCCTCTTATGCTTGGAAAAACTATCATAGGGATTTACACTCTGCTGGAAGTAAAGCAATCTGAGAGAAGGTATTTAGAAATAACCCAGAGTAGGACGGGAGTTTTCTGAGGGTTAAAAACTAATTATTAGAGGAATTTATGGGCAAGGTACTCTTATACTTATGTTTATAGAGGCCTTATTAAAAGACAAAGATTCTAAATTACTAGGAATGGTTTAATAAAGAAAGATGAAAAACTGGGGTGGGTGTTGTTTCAACTCATCTAACTACTGTGGAGATTCTAGAGCAGAAAGAAGCTGGTGGGTCACAAAACACTAGTCAGTAAGTAAGTAATCAAGTAAGTAATCAAGAAAGTAAAGAAACCAAGAGAAATCTTGTGAAGACTGAAAGAATAGCTTCCGAGTGGTGGGAGCAGTGCCGGTTGGTGGGGAACCGTAGCCTGGTCCCAGAAGGAAACGGACAAGAGAAGAGCATTCTAGGTGCATCCATGTCTCTATCCAGGCTAGCCCCACACCAGTGTCGCAGAATCCAAAGCTCAGATTATTCCCATCTATTCAATTCTGGACAAGAAAGCAATAGCAGCAGCCAAAGAGTGATAGGTAACATCAAAACAGTGGCATTACTGAGCTTAAGTTGGGAGCCATGAATGAGGAATCCTTATTGCTTGGCTGGCCTCCAAGCAACTCCACTCCCTGACTGTTATATGCAGCTGTCCTGACAAAAATAGGACTGGAGCACAGGGAAGAGTTCTGGTGGTAAGAGTGACATGGGGAGAGGAAAGGGAATGGTGGCACTCACTGCAATATTAGAAGTCTTGAGGTGCTCACCCCCACACATATTCAGACCACCTTTAAAAGTACAAAGCAACACTTAGAAGTTTGTCCTTTTTTTCTTCTTTCCCCAAAGCAATATTATCACTAACCCAATTGTAAACGAAGCCTGAGAACAGTGAAAAAGAAAGCCACACTTTCTGTGGAATGACACAGAAGGAAATAAACTAACAGAATGCACAGAACTGATTTTCAGAATGGGATATTGCAAACATGATGTAACAGCAAGCAGTTTTGGAGAGGATCCTATTGGAGATACTAGGATGAAACCTATTGTTACTGAAATAGAGAACTCAGTGAATGGGCTGACTAGAAGAACACTGAAAACAGTGAAAAATGAGTTATTAGCTGGACAGTCAAGTTGAAGCACTCTCCCAGAAGGCGTCAACGAGGGATAAAATTATAGAGAGAATGAGAAAAATGTCATAAACAATCATATTTATATAGAGAGAAAAATAATAAATTCAAACAGTTGAAAAAATAATGAACCAGAACTTCCTAGAATTAAAGAAAGATCTTCTTAGAGAGGTCTTCTCTAAGACCTCTGGCTGAACAAATGGATAGTGTGCCAAAAAGGATGAATCAGGAAAAAAGAATATACATTTGAAAAATTTAAAACCTCAACTAAGCACATTATAGTGAGATTTGAAACATATAAAATGAAGAGAACATTCTGAAAGTTCCTGGACAGGAAAGAAGAATCAACTAAAAATAAACAACAATCTGAGTAATGTTAGAATTTGCAGTTGCAAAACTGGATGCATGAAGACAATGCAGTAGTATCTTCCCTATAAATCTAATAGGAATAACTTAAATTATTTTTTCATTTTACATTATTTCTTCAGTATTCTAGCCCTCTCCACCACTCCCTCCACTTGGGGACTATTGCAATAGCTTACCTACTGCATCCACCACGTCAGAACCCATCAATGTATTCCCTCCAGGGCAGCTTAAATGGTACTCACAACCTCCAACTCAGAGCTTGTTACCTCCTTGTTACCTCTGGGAAAATATATGAAATCCTAACATGGCTTAAGGTCTCCTTCCCGGCTTAGTCAAACATCTCTGAACACTGGCTGGATATAAAAATCCCTGGGGAGCTTTGTACTGCTGCATGGGCCCTACCCCAGTGGTTCTCCTTGAAGGGTTGGGAGCTGCCCCTCCCACCATCCCTGTTCCCCAAGTGATTCCCAAGTAAAGGATTCAGAAGTCCTGATCTTGGGGCACCTGGGTGACTCAGTTCACTGAGCCACCAACTCTTGATTTCGGCTTAGGTCATGATCTCACGGTTTGTGAGATAGAGCCCTGGCATGGGGCTCTGCACTAGCAGCACAGAGCCTGCTTGGGATTGTCTCTTTCCCAATCTCTCTGACCCTCCCCCACTTACGGGACCCACCCCCACTTACATGTGGGCTGTCTCTCCCTCCAACCTCCGCCTCAAAATAAATAAACAAACCATAAAAAAGAACTTTCAAGCACAAAACATAAAATAAAAAGTCCTGGTTTTGCCCTTGTGGCCTCTGTAGACTCACCCCTTCTTGGTGCCCCTTCATTCTAGTATTTCCGCTGCACAGATCTCCTTTTGCACTTTGAACATGCCATGCTCCCTCCTGCTCCAGGCTTTGCACAGGTTGTACCTCCATCCTGGAACATTCCCATACCCTTTAAGCAGGGTCACTCCTGCTCTGCCTTTTGATCTACCTTACTCCTCACTTCCACAGGGTACCCCTTTTCCATCTTCCTAAGCCTGTCTCATAGGTCATAGTTACTTAATAGCAAGAGATAGATCTCCTTAATTGCACTTATGACATTCATTATAGTTTAATGATTTGTATGAGTCTGGTAACACTTTCCTCTCTATATTGTGAGCTCTATGGCATTAAGTAATATATTGTTTTTATTATTTAGTATTGCATAGTTTTCAACTGATGCAGTGTTGCCTAACATTTGTTGAATAAATGAATGAATAAATGACATCTACAAACCTAAAACCAGCAAACACCTTAAATTCACATATGCCTTGATTGCAAGTCATATATATATGTATTATATTATTTCTTGCATGTATGATTGTAAAGGTGTGGTAAATCTTGTGGGTAGATAAATTGATACATGATATAAGGCTATATTTTGAGTAGCATAAATATCATTTCAATGTTATTGAAAAACTACACAATTCTTTTTCCCATCATTGTTAAAAAAGAACACATAAACTTTTTCCTTTTCCAGAGAAAAGCCATGATTGCAAACCTAGTGATCTGTGAACTCAAAGCTGGAAACCTATCCATTACAGAAAGTATTTCCATTTTATTAAGACCCTTCTTAGTTTTTTTCCTACTATGATTCTTCTAAAATTGCTTTGATATAAAATGTCATTTCAAGATCATTTACAAAAGAGAGCAAAAAAATGCTAATTCTTTTGTAAAGGAAGAATTAGATGAACAATCTATTCATGAAGTGTTTTCAAGAGTGATAAATAAGAAATATAGAATACAGGTTATCAAAATGAATCATTAACTTCTCCAAATCTGAGGAATTAAAACTAAGCAAAAACCCCACAATTTAATCACCATCACACTTTGAAAGACAAAAGCAACTGACAGCCTTTTTGAATGGCATCTGTCTTGGATTGCAAGTATCATTAATGACAGGGAAGGCATGAGGGTAATAAGGAGAGGGCCAATTTGAGCAACTGAGAGAAAAATGATATTTGATAGAGAACATCCTATTAAAACAAAATTGAGAATAGTGGATCCATCACATATATGACACTCAAACCCTGAAATACCACTGACTTCCAGGTATGTAGCAAGTGCTTCCCAGAAAATCCTCATTACACATGAAACTGAAGTTCTTCTTGCAAAGGCAGAACACTTGTGCTGTAAAAAGCTAAGAGTCATGGAGCCAAAGGGCTCATAGTAATCCATATATCCATTTACCCATATATAAAATTGTACTGTGCTTGCTTTTTAATTTGATTTTTAAATGAAAATGAATCATTATATATATATATATATATATATATATATATATATATATATATATATATAATCATTACAATGGCATCCTGCTTTTCACTTAATAACATTATTTTTCCAAGTATTAATATATACTCATGTAATTTTAACACAAATAAAACAATATAAAAATATATATCTTTTCATCTGAGCAGTCTTTTCTTTTTTGCCTAGGTCTTTTTCTCTCTCTTCCCCTTCCTCTCCACCCAGGGCTGTCTTGCATGGTTGTATGAATTGCTAACTGCAAACATCATATCAGATGGAGATCTATGCATTAGTTACCTATTACTACATAGCCATATTACCACAAACTTGGCAGATTAATACAATACAAATTTCTCATCTCAGAGTTCCTGTGGGTCAGGAGTCTTAGCTCAGTGGACCCTCTGTTTAGGATCTTACAAGCCTGAATCAGGGTGTCTTCTGGGGCTGCAGTTTCACCTGAAGGCCTCCCTGGAGAATCATTTGCCTCCCTGATTGCATTCAATTCCTTATAGCTGTAGGACTGAGAGCTTCCATTTTCTATTGGCTGTTGGCCAGAGGCCATCCTCATCAATTCACCTGCAGTTCCTTGTCATGTGGGGTTCCCCAACATGGTTATTTGATTCCTCACAGCCAGCAAGGGTAAAGGAGATTCCAGGAAAATGGGCACTATAATCTTAAGTGACATAATCACATATATGTGATTGCCTTTGCTGTATTATATTAGAAGCAAGTCACAGATTCCTCTTACAAATAACAAGAAGGACCCAAAGAGGGCATGAATGCTAGGAAGCATGAATCATAGGAGCTACTTAAAATCTGTCCACCACATCTATATGATGCCCCTGGAATCATACAGTGCATAACGTGTGTGGCCATATGCAGCTGTCCTGTCCATCAGTATCAATATCCCCTCAAGATCACCAAGTAATTCATGGTAAGAACATTTTCCACCTTTTCCATGCCTATATAATCATGGTTATGTAGGCAATAAAAATTTTAGTTATTGTTTATTTTATAAAGAGACTGTTTCATTCCATCTTTTCTCTGTTGCTTTTGTCACTTAGCAAGAATTCATGAAAAACACTCCAAATCAACCAATTCAGCCCTACTGTAGGCTTCTAATGGCTATACAATATTCCAAAATGTGAATATATAATAATTTATTTATTCATTCCACTGCTGAAGAATACTCATGTTGCTTCAATTTTTTCTTCATCTCTCTGCATACCCTTTAAGCTTTGGCTTCCTTTGTTTTATATGATCAATTGCTACTTCTCCATCAGCTTTCAGTTTTCCAAGGATATATTACAATCTCAACCACTCATGTCTTCTCTCCCATTCTCTTTGCATTTGAAGGCTTATGATATTTTTATTTCTCAAACATTTATCACTTCCGTGTATTAATCTCCCATCTTTAACTGGAAATCCCAGTTGTTTGAAAATAACTTGTTTGCAGACCTCAGGTTTTCATACAGAGATATGAACATTTCTCCTGAGTTTGTGCTTCAGTGTTGAGCCAATCTCTGACTCTAAATTTGTTTTAGTAAATGTAGGGGCACCTGGCTGGCTCAGTTGGTACAGCATTTGACCCTTGATCTCAGGTCATGAGTTTGAGCCCCATGCTGGGTGTGGAGATTACTTACATAAAACTTAAAAAAGAAAAAAAACAACACTTGTCTTAGTAAATATAAACAAAATCAATAAATAAAGCTGCATTAAATTTTTTTTGTAAGTTGGAAGAACATATGTAATAATTAAACAAGTGGGACAAAATTAACTCTTCAATCTGGAAACAATGAGCATAAAATTTTGTTCAAATAAGGGTTAGATATATTCATAGTATTAATGAATTGTTAATGGAGGTTATAGTACTATAAAAAACATTCAGCTTCTTTTAGAAGTTCTTTTGGGAAGAAAATTATTATCCATATTCTGTGATGAAAATAAACATTCTTTCTCCTAATATTTTAAAGACCTTTAGATGGAGTTGGAGGTTGTCAGCCTATTTGAATCTAGGAATGTTTAAAAATCTATAATATTTCAGTGGTATAAATGGGATGAGGACAATATTCCTTTATATAGAGAGGTTATATTCCAAGTCATGGAAATTAGTTAGTGGGAATAGGTCCCAGAATGGTAAAGGAAAAGGAAAGAAAATGTGTGTGTGTTATGGGGTTTGGAGGAACACAGGAGTGTCTCTTAAGGATCTTGAATATAAATTCTGTGAACTGTTTGAAACAACAAGGGGTGTAAGAAGAAGAGCATGCAGAATAATGAGAATGAGATGTAGGGGCTTAGGTAATCAACAAATTAGAAAAAAGAATCACTGTCAAGATCAGAAGGGAATGAGGTAGAGCCATTTTAAGGCAGTGATGCGTTCCTATTCCAGATATAGGAAGCCGGGTCTCACCAGACACTAAATCATCCTGCTCCTTAATCTCAGATTTCTTAACCTCTAAAAATGTGAGAAATAAATGTTGGCTGTTAAAGCCATCCAGTCTTGGGTAGTTTGTTATAGCAGCTCAAGCAGACTAAGACGGAAAGTTAGCCAATAAATAACAATCATCATTTCCCCAGCATTTTCTATGGGCACTGATAAAAGATCTGCTCACTGAGAAAGGGGTCCTAGAGGAGAGCATCCCTGAGTCTTGATACTTCCTGGATGCTGCCTTTGGCAACATTACTCTGTTTTTTCTTTATCAATAGTGTGTTCAAATAATATAGTTATATCTTAACTAGTTCATTAATCTTTCTTAGAAACAAAAGCAATTTTTTTTCCAAGTCTTGGTAACTCCCTGCTTTGCACCATAGGAAACAGTAATGTAAATAAGCCATTTTAAAGAAGGCTATGAAAAACTGCTGAACACATGACTTGCCTTTGCACATTTTGGTAACACTTAAGGCAGTTTTCCTTTTTGTGCTCCTATATGAAACTGTTAAGGTAAATACCCTAGGACTATGAAATATTCCAAGTGATTAAACAAATAAGGCTGGAGTCTCACTTGAGGCTTGAAAAGTGAATGCCATGTGAAGTAGGGTATGTTCTGGGAAAAAAACATCTAAATTACTCTGAGGATATATGGATCTAAAGTACATTTAGAAAGAAAATAACATTCATGAATGAAAACTAATCAATCATTTGTTATACTCAGAAAAGCAAAAAAAAATCTCCACTAAACAAGATAGTATAAAACAAGCAAGTGATGGGGTGCCTGGGTGGCTCAGTTGGATGAGCGTCCAACTCTTGGTTTCAGCGCAGGCCATGATCTCATAGTTCGGGAGTTCAAGCCCCACATCAGGCTCTGCGCTAACAGTGTGGAACCTACTTGGGATTCTCTCTCTCCCTCTCTCTCTTTCTCTCTCTGCCCTTTCCTGCACACACACATTCTCTCTCTCTCTCTCTCTCTCTCTCTCTCTCTCTCTCAAATGAATAAATAAATAAATATAAAAATAAATAAAGTAAAAAAAATAAAACAGGCATGCATTATGTATTGGACCTCATTCCTCTTGCTGAAAATCAGTGCAGTCTCAAACGTGATTTCAAATTTAGGGGTTTTGTTTTTAATCGACAAAAAGGTACTGGATGGAGGAAATAGAGGCAAGAACATTTCTTTGCTATGGAATTTTCTTTTTTGTGTGCAATAAGTAGAAATCACTGGAATTTTTTGAATCAGAGAAAAAACCCCACAAAACAGCAATGTAAATATATTTATAGTACTTTTTGTTCTTTGTGAATTTGACAGGGTTGACTGACCTGCTTAAGCAAGAGTGGGAGGAAATCTCACAATTTCATGAGTTCTTAAACAACTATGCAAACACCTCTTGGACCTAATCACCTATAACATTTAAGAAAGATACCACAGTTTTCTGACAGATACTGAAAAAAAATAAACCTTTATGAAAATATCTTAATTTGCAAGTTCATTTGATTCTGTGAGCTAGCCATGTATTAATTCATTAAACACATCAAGTGACTACTTTGTATCATAAATGCTCAAGATACTGAGGACTAAAATGAGGTCAGTGCAGATAAGACTATTACTCATTCACCAAATTGTAAAAATTAAAGTCTGAAATCACCAAGCGCTGTGAGAATGTGGAAATAGGAACTTCCAAGCACTGCTGGAAGAAAGGTACATTGGTAGTTGGTTTAGTACAGGCAATCCTCATTCTTCACAGAGTCTGTATTTTGCCAATTTGCCTATTTGCCACCCCTAAGTCAATACTTGCAGTGCTTTTGCCGTCATTTGTGGACATGCACAGAACAGTGAAAATTTGAGGGGCCCAATGCACACGTCCCCAGCTGAGAGAATAACGTAATGTTCTGCCTTCTTTTAGTTCCCTCGCTGCAAATAAGTGCCCTTTGTACCATCTACTTCATGCCATGATTCTCATATTTTTGTGCCCCCTTTTTGGGTGATTTTGCTTTTTAACATGGCCCTCAAAGATAGTGCCAAAGTGTCATCTCGTGTTCTGAAGTGCAAAAAGGCTGTGATGGGCCCTATGGAAAAAGTATGTGTTAGGCAAGCTTGCTTCAGACACGACCTACAGTGCTGCTGACCACGGGTTCAATATTAATGAGTCAACAGTATATATTAAATAAAGTGTCTTTAAACAGAAACACATGTAAAACAGTATTATATATTGATTAGTTGATGAAAATGTGACCAGAAGTTCACAGGAACTTAATCCTGAGTTTCCCCTGGGAACATTATTTCAGTATTTGCCAATTCAGTTTTTGCGGTAACTATATAACATACCTAACACAGATAACAAGAATCTACTGCATGTCCTTATTCCTATATATGTTATCACCTTATTGGGAATGTCTCCTTCTGTAACAGAAGCAAAGCTTATTATTAAACATCATGTTCCCTTATTTATAACAAAATCTCCTTCTCCAAAGACAGTGTGTGCCTCTTGCCATTATTTTCCTCAAAACCAGCACCTTATATTCTTAAAATTCACAGACATTCTGACACTTGGCTGTCTTTTTTTTTTTAAAGAAAGGGAGGCACCCTTGACTTGAGGTTAGATAAGAAAGAGGAATCAAAGAAGCAAGGGGCTTCACAGACAACAGGATAATCCCCACTCCCAGGACAGCCTTGGGCCCTCTGCCTTAATTCTGACTTGTGGAGAAATGCTCCTATTTCTAACTTTTGGCTTCCTTTTCTTCTGTACCTCATTGGAGCTCAAACTCCAAGTCCCCGTAGCACCATTCTCCCTGAGACCATTCTGTGACTCTGACTTTCCATATTAAAAAGCAAGGAAAGTGACTGGGAGGGAGAGGCAGGGGGATTTGTGAATCACCAGTTGGAACCTAAGCATAAAAACAAAAAACCCATTGCCAAATTGAAAATAGTTATAATAGCTGCTAATACATATTGACTTTTCCCTCTGTGCCCTGTAATATGTTAAACATTTTATATGGACTATTTTATTTAATTCTCATATTAACTCTAAAAGGCAAGTACTCAGAGTATCCACAGTTTAGTTAGGAAATTGAGGTTAAGTGAATGTTCAAGGTCAGATAACTAGGAAGTAGTAGGGACTGGATTTGAATCTGGTCAAATCTAATTTCAGAGTGTTCTCTTAAACCACTTCAATTTGCTTCCTCCCATGAGATGATAAATTTCCTACTCAAACCTAAGATTTGAAACTCCCTTAGCAGAAATACTCATCTGAGGCCCAGTGCTGCAGAGCTGAGCAAAGCAAAAAACAGAACCCAAGTACTTTCCTGCTTCCTCACATCATATGGGTATGGACTTTTTTTTTTTTTTTTTTTTTGAGGGGGGTGGATATCTAATTGAATGAACTTCTAAAATTATATAAACAGAGACTGGAATTATTTTTCTCACTTTCAGATATCCATTAAGTAGATGAAACCGAATCACATGTCTCCCATAAAAGGAAGTAACTTGGAGATGATTTGATATGTAAGCAATGGAGGCTAGGTGGGGAAAACTGGTACTTTTCTAAGATTGCGTTTGTGGGTTATGAGCATGGAACCAGAGAAAGGATGAAGCCTCCCACTGGTCATTTGTGGAGAACAAGGCTTACACTTCTATTCCCTAGTCCTGACTCCTTGGAGTATCTCAGTGTCCATGCATATCACACTTCAGCTGGGATTTATTCTTTCTCCTCTTGGCAGCTGTTGGGACAGTCTCATACCGCACAGTAGGAACTTCCTAACTTATCTCAACAGGCTATCATAGCGATGGCCATCTACTGGTCATCCTGGATGTCTGGCACCAAGACAGCGGGAAACTGTCAAAGTGGGGTGCTAAGCATACCTGAGAGTAAGTGGGCATGTTGTTGGTTTTATACAAACATGGCCTATGAAGATTTAAGTAACTTGAAATACATTAGCAAGTTAAGTATAATGAAATCACTGTATTGTTTGCAGTTGTTCAGGACATTGCTCTGTAACATGTAATCCTGTATCCAAGCTCATGTGCTCTTGTAGAGTGCTACACGTCATCTACACACATACACATATCAACGTCCATCGCAATACATTTACTAAAACCTCTGTATTTGTTGGAACAAATATTTTATTATTGACTTCTTTTTTCAACTAGATATTGGAAACAAGATTGGATTGACTTTTCTAGATAAGATATTATCAACGTATTTATGAACCATTTTTTAAAGGGATTCTGATAGATGAGACTACTTGTAGCATGTTCGATGTTTTGCGAGTAAGATAAGTAGGAAAAAAATTAATGAAACACAAATGGAAACTGCTTTTTATCTGAGTTGGCTTTTTTGGGGTACCAGAACTTTGACTCTACTAATCATGGAGACTGCTTCCTGGCCAAACCGAAAGGGATCTATAACAGCATCTCTAGGGGATCTTCAACATGGAAATTTTCATGAAGATGACCAAGTGTTTGTTGAGAGCCACTCAAGCCATGTGCTGAACTAAAAGCCGTTTGCATTTTGCGTGGGCTAGACAGAGACACGTGGGCACCTCACTACTAGTCTTAGTACTTTGGTTCAACTTCAAACAGATATTTAAAAGCATTTGTTGGATATTTTATTTAGAGTCAAAGCATGAAGACAGAGTAGAGAAAGAAAAGCACTGATGGTATCTTCTCTGTTTCCTCTGCAATTTATCTCTGCTCTAAATTTCTAAATCACATTTTGCAAAACTAGAGAAGAGCATTTTCAGAGCATATATTATTACTCATGCATGCTCATAGGGGTGCTTCACCTACACAAAAAAGCTCCAAGGGGCTTATTCAAGAATTTCTGCCACTAATTACAGAAGTCTCTAGAGTACAGTTTTAGAAATCTCACTCGCATACAAGTACCTAGTCTCCTTCTCTTGGGAGATTTCTGACCAGCTCTCCATCTTATTGCTTATGAACTTCATGACAATCACCATGATTGAAAATACCATTCAATGCATTGTACTAACCTCCCCTTGAGAACATCCACACCCCGTGTTACTTTGATTTCCTTGTTGTAGATTCTCTTCTGTGAAACGCATAGGTCTGCAGTTTTTCATTCTGTGATGGCCTGTTTTCACATTTCAGGTCCCTGGTGATAACATTTACAAGATCTTTAATCTTTACATCTGTAACTGCTTGAAACTCAATGTTTTCTTTTGGAAGGCTTTGTATCTTTCCATCATGCTTATACAAAATATGGATTTCCTGGGTTTTTTTTTTTTTATTGATGTTTGGGAAAGTTTGGGTCATTTTACGTGGTCCAACAGATATTTTTCTCACCTATGCCTTCCATCTCTCTACCAACTACATTCTCTGTCCTTCCATGTAGCTGATAGAAGGGGTATTTGGAATCCTGTTCTTTTCTTTCTTGAGGTTATACTTGTTCTGTGCTTCCATCTACCATTAATAACCATCATTATGGCCTACTGCTAAATTAATAGCACAATGATGTTACTGTGTAATCATGTTATATCCAATACTGTTTTTGCTATATATACATAACCACATACCTATAAAAGGCCAACATTCTGTAAACACAGTGACAAAAAGGGTCAGTTGAAAAAAGTGTCAAACTTTTTCTTTTCCTTTGGATTTTGAGTCTGTAATTGTAACAGACACTCTTGAAACAGAAATCATGGGTTTTAAAGTTTCTTCATATCAAGTTTTCTTTGCTATGTTTCATGCTTTCAATATACCCCTTGGCTGTTAAAGAACTGCATTGGTATCCAATGTTTATGAAAAACATCGAAAGGCACCTGACTGATTCCCTAAGTAATGAAAGTGTAACTCTGAATTTTAGTTCTTGGCAGACCATTTCTTGCTTGCAAAGTTTAGGGAAGTTGGATTTACTAAACTTTAGCTCACAGCCCCCACTGTGGAGTTCTGATGGTTCCAGATCCCAGATAAATCCTGGGAAGGGGTTTGTGGTAACTGTAGCGAGGTTCTGAGACTTCTTTCTTTTACAGAAGAGCTCAGCAAAGCAACAAGTCATGTAAATGAAGGTGTTCTGTAGACTCCAATCCCACCAGGCTGGAAGCTATTATGGAATGAGAAAGAAAAGAAAAGAGAGAAGCACAGGGACTCACACTTACTGTGTTCCTACTCTGTGTGTTGGACCTGAATGAAGTCTTTAATATTACAGAAAACTCCTCATCTAGTATGAATTTTATTAAGATGGAACAAGTTTAATCCAAACTGATTCATGTACTTTTAAGCAATGAAGAAACCTTCCCCAATAAAACTATTATCCCAAACTTTGTGAACAACCATGGGTTTGCTGTACTAAATTAATAGTTTTCTATATAATTTATGTGCTAATTTCAATTTCAATTTCAGTGTCAATCCCATCTGTTATTGCTTCAATCCTGAATTAATGAGGCAGGTTAGAGCTGGAAAATGTCAAATCATCTGAGGGCATCATTCTTTTCTAAGGTCATATAAAATGAAAGAGTACTTTTGTCATAATTCAACAATCCATCCCATTTTATAGAGTCATAACATGTTAGAGCTGGAAGGTTTGTAAAATATCATCAGATCCAGATTTATAGGTAAGAAAACAGAGGTCCAAAGAGGCAAAGTGATTCATCCAAGTTTTTGTAGCCATTGTTCCTTGCCCATTGTTTCCAGATTTATGAAAAGGTCTAGATGTAACCTCTCAGTCATGGGAATGCCACATCCTCCTCCCCTTCACCTGCAGATTTAGGGACTCTCTGCCTTTCAAATAACTTCTGCTAGAGTAAAGAAGCACTTGAATTGCTTCACTTCCTCTTCTGTTTTTTAAGGTTTTAGTTAAATTCCAGTTGGTTAACATATGGATGCAATACTGTTCTCTATAGCTGACAGTCTGTTTCTTGGTTTGCCTCTCTTTTCTTCCTCCATGTTCATTTGTAGTGTTTCTTAAATTCCTCATATGAGTTAAATCATACGGTATTTGTCTTTCTCTGACTGACTATTTCGCTTAGCATAATACTGTCTAGCTCCATCCATGTTGATGCAAAGGGCAAGATTTATATATATATTTATACATACATCTTCTGTGTCCATCAATAGATGGACATTTGGGATCTTTCCATAATTTGGCTATTGTTGATTCACTTCCTCTTCTTAACACTTACAGATTCTATTCACTCAGGGCTTGCTATGTGCCAGTCATTGTGTTTATATTTTATACTCATTGCCACATTTAAACTCCATACAGATAAGAAAACTGAGGCTTTGACTGTTGGTTACTTCCCCAAAGTAGCATAGCAATTCAGGTGGAAAGGCAGAGCTCAGAGGCTTGGAGATTATGTTCATAGCTACTGTGCTATGTTGCCTTCTTCTGTGGGTTTGAACATCTCTACCATGCTGACCTAGACTAGAAGCTTCAGCACTCGTCTCTGAGCTCATAGTTTCACCCTCCTCCAGTACCTTTGCTTTAATTAGAGATTCTTGCCAACAAGCCTCTGAGCCAGAATCCCCTCTAGAGATCTAAAAAGTAAAATTCATTGTCTCTTTTGATTGATTATGAATTCTTGCTGATGAATTTGTCTCACTCTCCAGCAAAAATTCTGACTTGGCATTTTTTGCCTCTGTCTTCCCAAACTCCACAGCCTGAAGGCTGGCATATTGCTGCTCTGACCAGGGCCTGGGCAGAGCTGCTGGCTGGGAACATTCACTTGTCAATAATTCAAGAAGCAAAGGAAGCATTGGTAGAAAGTGGGAATCAAGATGGGCAGGAGCCAGGTCATCAGCACAATGTATGTCATGCTAAGGAGTTTGGACCCTAATCTCCAGGTAAGGAATAGCTGAAGATCTGAAAGCAAGTGAGTGATAGGCCCAAGTTTCTGGGATTGTCAAAGGCCGGAAGCTCTCTCTAGAAGTGTGAAGAATATTTGCAAGTACATGAGAAAGAATGACTTCTCTTCTGCTTTGCCTCTCCGAGTTGTCCATATTCCTCAGAGTAGAACTGCAGTTCATTTTCTGGACTAAAATCTCTACTAAAAGGTCTATAGTGATCCTTCCTTGCTCCAAACTCCTCAAGTATTACGGGCTTGTGACTAATTCACAAATTAATTCATAAATTAACAACATGTTGCAATGTGACAACACATGCATATTTTATAATCTATCTTGTAGAGGAGATATTTACATGTAAAAAATATTTGTATAATAAAAGTTTTATAATATAAAGTAGTGTGTGTAATATAAAGTAGTTTACACACACTCATATTTACATATTTATATTTGATATATATATTCATGTAACCACTACCACAATTAAGATATAGAATATTTCCATCATCTCAGAAAGTTCTGTCATGCCCCCTTTCAATCAATCTCTTTTCACCCAAGCCACAAGCAACAACTAATCTTATTTCTCAATTTTGTCTCTTTCACAAAGTCATAAAGATAGAATCACATAGTATAAAGTCTTTTGTGTCTGGATTCTTTGATTCATCCTAATTCTTTTGAGATTCATCATGTTATATTGTCTTTCTATAATTTCTTTGCATTCCTGAGTAATATTTTGTTGTGTCAATGAACCATATTTTTTAAAATACATTTACCAATGATGGACATCTGGGTTCTTCTGTTTTTTGTTTTTGATTTTTAGTATTATTGTTATTTGTTATTACAAATAAAGCTGACATAAACATTTACATACAGGTCTTTGTGTGGATATATGTGTTCATTTCTTTTGGATAAATACCTAGGAGTGGGATTCCTAGACTGTATGGTATGCATATGTTTAACTTTATCAGAAACTGTCAAGTGTTTTCCGAGCAGTTGTATCATTCTATAAAACACCAGTGTTCTAGTTACTCTACATCCTTGTCAGCATTTGGTAATATCAATCTGCTAATTTTAACCAATCTAGTAAAATATGAAGTAATAATTTAATTTTAATATATATTTCCTTAATTACTAATGATATTATGAACTTTTCATGTGGTTATTGATACTGTATCTTTTGTAAAGCCAAATCTTTTGCACATTTTTAGTTGCATCATCTTATTATTGAGTTATAAATTTTTTAAATTTGTCCTGTATAATACACACATATTATTAAATATGTATTTGCAAATATTTTCTCCCAGTCTAGTGACTTGCCTTTTCAACTTCTCTTACAATAACTTTCAAAGCATATGTTTTAACTTTGATGAAGTCCGATTTATTCTTTTTTCTTTAGTAGTTCATGCTTTTGGTTCTCAGAAATGTTTGCCTAACCCAAGGTCACAGAGATTTTCTCCTGTGTTTTCTTCAGGAAATGTTATAGTTTAGTTCTTATATTGAGGTCTATGACACATTTTGAATTTATTTTCATGTATGGTACCAGGCAAAAGGAGGGCTTCATTATTTTAACATATAAATATCCTATTAATCTAGTACCATTTATTAGAAAGACCATTCTTTTCCTAACTGAATTACCCTATAATCTGTGTCCCAAATCGGTTGACCACATGTTTCCTCTCTATTTCTAGACGTGTTATCCTGTTATGTTGATCTATATGTCTCTCCTATGCCAATATTCCCTTACATATTTATTTTTTATTTTTTTTATTTAAAAAATTTTTTAACGTTTATTTATTTTTGAGACAGAGAGAGACAGAGCATGAACAGGGGAGGGTCAGAGAGAGAGGGAGACACAGAATCTGAAGCAGGCTCCAGGTGTCTGAGCTGTCACTACAGAGCCGGACGCGGGGCTAGAACTCATAGACCGCGAGATCATGACCTGAGCCGAAGTCGGACGCTTAACCCACTGAGCCACCCAGGCGCCCCTACATATTTATTTTTTATTTAATGCTTGGATTGCTTTTTGGTTTTTATTTGTCTTCTATTATGCTTCTGTGAGAAAAGAGGTAATATAGCAGGCTTTCTACTGCTCTCCTTAAAAAAACATGCTGCAAGTTTGGCCCTTGGCTGGTATCTGAAAACTTGGATTTCAGGAGTGTTTCCACTGTTCCTTATACATAACAGTGATTCTCCATAACTAAACTGTGCAAACAGTACAGTTATGCTGAACACCTGATTTCCTTCTGGAAGTCTGGAATTTTGGTAGGTATTTGGCAGATGGTCCCTACTTCACCAATCCCCAGTGAAAATCTTGGGCACTGAGTTTCTAATGAGCTTTCCTGCTAGAGATTTCACACATGTTGTCACATTTAATTACTGGAGGAATTAAGCACATTCTGAGTGATTTCATTGGAGCGAAGTCTTGGAAGCTTATGCCTGGTTTCCTCTTGACTTTGTCCCCTGTGACTTTTCCTTTTGCTAATTTTCCTTAGTATCTCCTTGCTGTAATAAACCATTGCTATTATGGCTATATACCATGTCCTGGGAGTCCTCCTAACAAATCACTAGATCTGGGAGTGGTTGAGGGATCTCTGCCACAGTGTCTCTTATCTCCCTGTCTAGCTTATGAATTCTTTCTAGGACAGAGACCATAGTTTAACTGTTTTTAAATCTGCCCATGGTGTCTTATACAGAGTAGATCTCTGATAGATGTTTATTGCCTGAAATAAAGGACCTAGAGAGATACAAATTAGAGAGCTTCATCAGATCCGTACTTAGAAAAAAAATCTAGAGAAGTATATTTATGAACTTATAGAGGGAACCATTAAATCATTACTGCTTTATAATATTTGGGGAAAAAATTTGCATTTGCTTTGTATGCAGAATACACTTCCCCTAGAATTGAGTAGAGAAAGCAGCAGTAAGTTAAGCTTCTACCTCACCTCAGGATGGCCCCACTGAAGAAGGTAGGAGTCGTGGAAGCACAAATCCATAAAAATGCATGTCCAGTAATTGCTGCCTGGTGTTTTGGAAATGTGCCCATCTCTATGCTGATGGCACTGTTCTCCCCCTGGGCTCACTCCAGGTTTTCCCCATTTTGTCCAATCAATTAGCACATGAACTCACCCAGAGTAACTGCCTGCTAAGAGGTGGGTTTCTAAAAGTTAGTGCAAAGAACAGGATAGACATTTTGCCCAGTTTGTAAATCCATAACCCTGATGTATACAATCCAAAATGGAGGTGCCCTGTTGAGACACAGTCAGTTTACTTAGAGAAGACACTCCATTGTTAACCTCATCAGAAGGCTATTTGAACAAAATTACTGCAAGTAATATACAAATAAGGAAAAGGCAAAACAAACAAACAAGCAAACAAACAAAACATCCTTTGGATTGCATAGCTAATGAAAATGTGTACTGAATCAAGAAATAAACAAGTCATACTATGTTTGGAACTTATCAGATATCATTAGTCATTTGTTAAAAATTATATGTGTCAGGAAAATTCAAAATATTCTCTCCTGCATAGTGTTTCCTTCTTTTTTCTTTTTCCTTCTGTCTTTGCAAAACATTTAGGTGATCTATATCCACCGAGATAGTCCTGTGGCATGATCTAGAAACCTACATGTATTTCTCACAAATCATTATGAACTTTCATCTTCTAAGCAAGAAAGCTTTATTTGCCACAAATAAACAAACAAATGCCTGAAGATTAGAGGTCAGTGTAGAAATCAGAAAAGCTGCACAAGGTCGCCATACATTTTAAACATAGGACGAAAAGTTCTTTCAAATTTATACATTTCACAGAACTAGTAATATTTAAAAAACATTTTGTTTTAACTTAGAACTTTGTAGCCATACGTAATCCATTATGGAGGAAAAAATAAAGTTTTAAAAATGTATAGAATTTACAAAAGAAATTTCCATCTACTGACCTATCTCAATTCAATAAATATGGAAAAACTTCTTAAGAGTAAATATTGATTTTATGATGGAAATGAATAAACTTGGCTCACACAAAATTTTTAAGTTAAATGCAAGTAAATTTTGTGTTCCAAATCTGTTGCACCAACTGGCATACAGTTTGGTTAAAAAATAGTTTTGTGTCTGAGTAATAGTTCTACTCGAGGTTTTCTTGGAAGCACTGTTTACCATCTCCCTTATATTCCAAATAACTACAGATGTTGTTATTCACATTTAAACTGGCAAATGTTTTCTATCCTGCAGGATTTCATGAAAATGCTTGGATTTTCCTTTTTTTCCCCTTCCTTCTGTTTTTCAAGCAATTTGTGCATTAGAGGAGCATGGCTGCATTCAAAATCATTGGATTTCAGCTAATTCTTTAACTATTTGTAACTAAAAATTAATGTACATTTATATAGATATATAGAATAGAACTGACTCCAAGCTACAGAACATTTTTACATAAATGCTGGCAAATATGTGTTGCCTACAAAATTCATTTTTTCATGAAGAGAAAATTCCTTTTAGTGCATAGCTGATAATCAATATCCTAGAAACATGAATAAAATCGAAACTACATTTTTTAAAGCCATGCTATTTTAAGGCTTCCCCTTTATTAAATTCTTTCATGGCACAGATAAGGCATCATCTTGAAAAATTAAATCATCAATAATACTGTCTGCACTAAATAGTTCTCCTGAAAATTACTGAATTTATTCCTTCAGTGTCAGCTTTTCTTTCTCTACAAACTACTTAGTTATAAATCTAGTGTATACAGGACTTCTGAGTTGTAAAATGCTAAGAGTCTTTTTAACTTTTCAAATAAATAAAATGATAATCACCTCATCTAAGCATTTAAAAATTTTCAGCATACAGTTTCTGAATCTATGTTTAGAGCACCCTGCTTTCCCATTTATAGATCCCATAAATAAGACACACAAGGCCTGGGCAAAGCATTTCTCAGTATCCAGGGACTCTGAGCTCAGGACTCCCACCAAATTAGGTCAAATGTCACTAGACTCTAGCAAGTCTGTGTACTAATGGCCCTGCTGAGAGGATTAAAATTCCAGCAAGAAGACTGTTTTCCTGAGTTACACGGGACCCTATCACCCACACAAAATTGTTGATTTTTTTTATTTAAAAAAAAATTTTTTTTTCAATGTTTATTTATTTTTGGGACAGAGAGAGACAGAGCATGAACGGGCGAGGGGCAGAGAGAGAGGGAGACACAGAATTCGAAACAGGCTCCAGGCTCTGAGCCATCAGCCCAGAGCCCGACGCGGGGCTCGAACTCACGGACCGCGAGATCGTGACCTGGCTGAAGTCGGACGCTTAACCGACTGCGCCACCCAGGCGCCCCCAAAATTGTTGATTTTTGATGGATTGTTCTCCACCTTAGGAAGTGCAGGAGGAAATATGGCAGAAGGGAAAGATAATAATCTGTTAATGAAGATGGACCAAGAAAGTGTTTCTGCATAATTGAGTAGCAGTTTCTTCATTGCAGAATCCACATGACCTCAAAGGAAAAATGGACTCCTTCCTTCTAGATTGAACCATCCTGGCCAGAATGAGGTATTCAAAAGAGAGACTCAGCTGGTGGCTATTGTTGATGTTGTTGTGGATTTTAAGTATGTTACCAATGTGAAGTTTATTAACAAGTGTTGGGCTATTAGGGTTTTTTTTTGCTTTATTTATCAAAATAAACATAGTATTAACTTTTCTGACTACTAAAGTAATCCATGCTTCCTATAAAAATTCAATTTAAACAAAAAATACCTATAATATCATTACTAAAAAATAAGCGTTAATAACAGAAGCACTACATTTTTTTCATTTTTCTTTTTTCTCTTTTTGTGCATGGGCACATGTGTTTAGAAAAACCTGGACAGAACTATATATATAGCTTTTTAAACTAATAAGTTTTCATTAAACATAGTAACATAGTATGGCCTTCTTGCTACATCATTCATACACACACACACACACACACACACCATGGTTTTTAAATTTGCATGAACATACCATAATTCATGTACTCAATTTCCCAGTGATGTGCATTTATTATTTACAATTTTTAATTAAACAATGCTGCAATGAACCTTCTGGTGTAATGTGCTTTGCATATTAGTCCTGTTATTTCTTTAGAAGTAATTTTTAGGAGTTGAATTCCTGGGTCAAATGGTATGCACATTTTCAAGACTTTTGATAAATATTGCCAAATTGTCTTTCAGAAAACTTGTGATAGTCTTCATTCCTACGCACAGTTTAACTGGGAATGGCATTAGTTTTTCTCACTTTTTTCTTATATCAGTGCTAATTTAATCTTTGCTTTAATTTGCATTTCTTTGGTTATTATTGAGATTGGCTATCATTTGATATGTGTTTTCTTCTTCGATCGATTATTCATCTCCTTTGCTTATTTTCTCCTTTGCGTTGTTCCTTTTCTAATTAGTTTGTTGGAGTGCTGTTTGTCAATGATATTATTAGCTCTTTGTGTGTCATATATGTCACAATTATCTTTCCCAGTTTGTCCTTTGCCTTTGACCTTGGCTTCTTCTTTTAAAGACTATTTTGTAAGTTGCTTCTAAATCACTTCTGAATGAAGTGATAGATGGCTATATATGCACAAAGACACTGTATTAGTAAATAGCAGAACAGTGATTTAAATCCGGGTCTATCTTTTTGCAATCTCCTTGCCTTCACACTCTATGTTCCCTGAAGTGTTGCTAGTCTTGAATTTGGCCTACCAGTACATGTTTCCCACAAATACAAAAACGGTATTTGAAAGTGTGGCCCTTTTACTATCTAAGGACGATATCATTCTCCTCTATACTTCTCTGGAGTTCTGGATTGTCACAAATAATGTAATTGCTCTGTACAGTCCACAAGATCAAAACCAAACTGGCTGAAGCCAAGCTACTTTCACCATTGCGTGGTGGTGGCCTGTGCACAGCAGCACCCGTCCTGTAAGAATGACTATGGGAAGGTACAATTCCCAATTTAGAGATCTCTCTACCTATATGCACGGCCTTAGTTTTCATAAAGACAGAAATTAGTTCTCAGAAATTAATTCAGTAATTGTTCCTGTTGTCACTTATTCAGTAATTATTTCCATAAAACTTCTATCTCGTGATGATATTAAGCTGATATTTACCATATGTCAGACATTCTTCTAAGTGTTTTCCGTTTGTTACTCATCTACCCTTTACAACTTATTATGGTCCTGCTTTTATAGATGGGGACATTTTTTTAAACTTTTTTTAACCTTCTTTTTGAAAGAGAGACACAATGTGAGTGAGGAAGGAACAGAGAGAGAGGGAGACACAGAAACTGAAGCAGGTTCCAGGCTCCGAGCTGTCAGTACAGAGCCTGACGTGGGGCTCGAACTCACGAACCGCAAGATCATGACCTGAGCCGAAGTCGAATGCTTAACCGAATGAGCCACCCAGGTGCCTCCAGATGGGGACACTTTGAAGCACCGAGAGGTTACGTAACTTGCCCAAGATTGCAGTTTGTGAGTGGACTCTGGTTTTAAGAGACTTGGGTTGTTTGTCTACCATTAGTTTGGGCTGCCTCCCAGCATACTAACCTGCACAGCATGAAGTGCTGAATGTAGAATTGAATACATAGACACATAGGAACCTCACCATATAGTGGGAGGGACCCACAAACCCCACACTGCAGAGAAGTACTCCTTTCAGCCTGGATTTTAGAAACCACAGAAGTCAGAAAAATCTCTTCTAGAGAAGAAGTACCAAAGGAAATTAATGGTGAAATGTGGGCTTTATAATTAAAATGCAACATTTTAATGCTGACAACTCAATATATGAAAATAAAATTTACAAGTATAATTTCTTTCCAAGTCTTCCAGCCTCCTGGGATTACAATTTCTTTGAATTCCCCAAAGAAAATCATTTAAGCCCTCATGCCACTTGCTATTGGAAGGTCAGTGCTTTGTATTTTTAAAAGAATTTCTGAGGAACTTCTTTTTTCCTGATTATCCCCTGTTCCAAATTTCTCCTGGCTCATCTCCCACAGCTGGTGTCCTTCCAAGTCTACTATACGTAATCACCTTTTACTGAGGGCTGACTATAACTGAGGAAAAAGAAAGGAAACTTAACATTAAATCTTAGACATCATGGTCCTAATATTCCATAGTCACCACAGCTTGGAATTTCTCATGGGCTGTCTCCTTAGGTTGCAACTTCTGCCAAAGCCAGGTCTTCTGGTCTCTATGAGACCCTTCTCTTGTCTCTCCCCTTTATCCAAAGCCTGGCACCATACACCCAAGGGGATAGCATTCCTATCACCTCATAGTGAAAAGAAAGTTCGCTCTCCCTTGGTCTTCTGTCCCACCCTATCTCCTGTAGACTGTTGTGCTAGGCATGGTGGTAGAGGAGAATACTTATCTTACAATCACTGAGAAATTTTCTCATCAAAAGAGTTCATTCCCTTCCTAAGAATTCCATCTTTCTGAAGCAACCACCTTAAAATACAGCCATCTTTAAAAAGAATCAGTTTGTCTCTTCTGCACAGATACTTTGGGGAATGACTTATGGGAATGACTTTTTCCATCACAGGGTTTATTTAATAAATAATATTTCTATTGCCCTTAGCTGCTTCATGTTTCATGCATCTGAGGCTAAAAGAAAAGAGACTCTGTCACTTTGCACTGGGTTATTAATCTGGGAGGAAGATAAGGACCTCTAGCATATAATTCAATGAAAAAACAAGATTCTGTAAGTTGTTTCTCTATTGATGCCTATAACAAAAGTCTGCAAATTGGTGGTTTGGAGCTCAGGCCATATTCTTATCAAATAAATCATAGTTAGATCTCAGATTGCACACAAGCCTATTAAACCCCCAATGTGGCTGAAAGATGGATAATGAACTCAGGGTTCTGAGAGTGGGGGACAATGTGGTATAGGAGAGAGGAAGGAGAAAAATTAGTTAACCTCCACTCATGACCCTAGATAGTTATGTCCTTGATAGTTGCTATTTCTTCATCTGTACTCGTCTCCCTTCCCTTCTACCTCTCTCCTCACACAGATACCTCCCATGTCCTTCTCAGTGGCACTCAGCCAGACTTTATTTGTCTCCCCATAAAATGTGCTCATGAGCAATTCCTTCCTTTACTCAAAACCCCATTTTTTCAATGGTATCAGCCTTAGTCAAGTGTCAAGAACGACGATCCATATAGCCAGTGAATTATCCAGTTAATTCACAGTAAGAAATAACTGCTAGTATTGTCAATCCTTCCAATGAGTATTTTCCTTTTTAGAATAACATTTTAAATACATTTCAATGTGGTGGAATTTCAAGCTGGAACACAAATTTTTAAAAAATCAAGAATGTAGAATGAGATGTTTTCCAGAAAAGAGGAGGAAGAGGACAGCAAAATAGGGAGAAGATAAATGAGTCCTGAATGCCTGGGATTCTGTCCCTGGTGTAAAGTTGATACACATTAAAAAACATTCAGTTTTTTGTTTGTTTGTTTCACTTTGATTCCCTTAGGGGAGACAGCAACTCTTTGGACAGTAGAGATGGTTGTTTCAGGATGCTATTCTTGTGTAGATGTTTTAGGAGCATATCCATTGCTTAAGTTAGAAGCATGTCCATTGCCTGGCAATGGCAAAACTAAAATATCTTTACATATTTATTTCAATGTAACATTGCATAATGACTGTCATTTCCCCCCTACTTCCCTATCTTCATGGTATACAACATACCTGCGTATAATGTAAGCAACAGGAGGTAAAAATAACAAAGAGCCCTGGATTGTGAACCAAGGATCCTGCATTTGCTCTGAATGTGTCCGTAATTAAAAAGGTGCAAAATAATGGAGATAATGCTAGATGGTTTCTAAGGTTTCTTTTGGCCTGAAAGTCACTTATGACTTGATCAGTGTATTTAACAGCCCAAACCATAACCAAGGTGCATTGGCATGTCCCCACTTTTAAATTGATTTATTCATTCCTCCAGCTGCAGGAATGTTGCCAGGTGAACCCCACCCCATAATGGACCACTGCCAAAGGAAAGTGCCTCTTCCTGGCTCATCCTAATTCTAAAGACTGGCCAATGCAAAGGTATGAACTCTGACCTTATGTCAATTCAAGACAATCCTAAAGGCTCATCCTAGCTCTGAAGCTTGCAGTGGGAAGAGCTGAAGCCTTTCTTGCAACTGTGCCTTAGTTTAACTTTTGCCAAATCCTGTTACTTCCTCACTTCCTCACAATACCTTTACTTCCTCACAGGAGGTTGCTGAACCTCCTGAATGCAATTCTTCTTCTCAGAATGTTTCCCAGGGAACCCAATCTAAGGAGGTTGGTGTCAGGTGTGGTCTAAGGAAACAAAATCTAAAATGGGATTTTGGAGGGGTGCCTTGGTGCCTTAGCTGGTTAAGCGTCCAACATCGCCTCATGTCATGATCCCACAGTTCATGGGTTTGAGCCCCGCATCAGGCTCTGTGCTGACAGCTCAGAGGCTGGAGCCTGCTTTGGATTCTGTGTGCCCCTCTCTCTCTCTCTGCCCCTCCCCTGCTTGCACTCTGTCCATCTCTTTCTCAAAAATAAATAAACATTAAAAAATTAAAAAATAAATAAATAAAATGGGATTTTGGAGGTGGGTTCTGTGTTGACTGGCACTCAAGGGGTCTCATCACCGTGACACATGGAATACTGATAGTTATTTCATGGCATGCTATAGCAGTACAATTGTTAACACTTTTACTGGTAGCAAACTGGGATAGGGCACTTTTGGAAGGGCAATGCTGGCAAGTGTAATGTCACAGGTGTGAAAAAGTTTGAGACAAGCAGTAATTATAAGGACAATGAAATCTGAACACTCTTGCTGACTGCCACCTATGCACTGGAAAGAGACAAAAAAAATCTAAGCATAATTAAGCACGAATTTTAGGCAAAGTCTGAAAATGAAAGGGCTGACAACATATAAAGATGGCAACATATAAAGATGCTGATCTCTAGAGGGGCAGAAAGGCTAATCCTTTGGTCCGGGACTAATTTTAAGGGTAGTGGAGCATCAGAGAAGGTTGAATTCTTATTTCTAGCCAGTATTAGGCTAAGGTCAGGGCAACGATTGGGAAAAGATGAGGCCTTGAGACTGCAGTAGGAATATCTGGATCCATGAACTTAAGAAATTTGAAACCCTGGAGTCTCCTGAAGCCTCTGCACCTCTAGAAGTGGCTTACTTCTCCCTCTGTAAAATTAATGCTTCCCCTTTGGCTCTGCCTAGCAACATGTCCCTAACCCACCCCTAGGATTTACCCACGCCTCCCCTGCTTGTCACCAGATGGATAACTTGGGTCATGTCATATTATAAAACCAAGCTGGGGACAAGCCAGGCCTACTAAAGGGGGAAAGGAATGGTATATTGCAGCTGCTGCAGAATCCAGTCAATATATGATTGTAGGAGCTAGAAGAGTTATTATGGGACTGGATCCAGAAGGAATTAGATCAATGTGGGGGATGGTGTGGAACATAAAGTTGGATAAAGGATAGTTTATCATTAAGAGAATAGTCTCCTGTACTATAGGTTTTAACAGCCCAGTAAGAACCCCAGAAAATCAGGATAATATGCTGCTAGAATAGCTCTTAGAAACCTGAAGAAAGTGATAGCCCTAACTAAAGTGATAGCACTAACTAAACTAGGAATTTCAGAAGTGCTGTTTTGGATCGTAAAATAAATGGAACAAATATCTCAAAGAAATAAGCATAGTAAGTGGATATTCTATGTAAGGCCTGAAAACCAATCAGCTGGTTATATTCCTTCAGGAGTCCTGAAGGACACTGAATTTACAAAAGGGATAAGAAATGTGTTTGTAAGAAGGATACTAGCTAGTATTGTGAGAAATTCACTGCTCACTGGTTGTAGATGCTATTATAGAAATTGTCCCCATGATAGCAACATGGATTATAGCAGGAATTTCTATTGCTGCTCCTGAGAATCTTTAAAAATTATTGATGCCTGGATCCCACCCCAGATATTGTGATTTAATTGGTATGGATTAAAACAAGGCATCAGCAGTTTTAAAAACTTACCAGGTGATTCTAACAGGCAGCAGAGTTTGGGAACCACTGGAATATAGGATATTAATTAATAGAGGCTAAGGGCCAGTACATAACCATCAGAATCAAGATGAATACCATTTTCATAACGAGCAGCAAGGATAGAGTAGTATCCAAGAGGGCCTGAACCAGAGAGACCTATGGATATGGTTAGTAGAACAAGGCATTTGTAGGGGCAAAATGCATGCAGTCAACAAGGGTACTACTTGAACACTCAAAAGAAATTAAGTATTGATAAGCAACAAACTGAGGGTAGTCAGCCCCATAAACAGCCATGGTTCCTGACCCAGTTTTTGAATCTGAGCCAGTTTTCAGGCCTAGAACACACTGACTGAAGGAGAGAATGAGTCCCTAGATTAGAAGATGCCTGAATCACCATCGTATCCCCAATTCTTCCTCAAGAGACCTATGGCTATTTATTTCTGTAAGAATTCACTAGAGGAAGGGGAATCCTTGGACATTTCAAGGACTATTCGATAGACACTCTTAGCTGACTTTGACACCTACAGACAAGAAAATCATAATGGCTTTCCTGTGAAAGTGGGGGTATATGGGACCTAAATAATAAGTAGAGTGCTGAATTAATTCCAACTCATAGCAGTGTACTGAGTCCACTGACCCCATTCCCATTCTCAGTGGTCATTTCTTAGATCCTTAAATGCATAATTGTAATGAACTTGGCAAGTAGCCTTATCCCCACATTGCTTTTTTTGATCTGAAGGATTCAGACCTATTATCATAGAGAGGTCAAGTGGAGACCTCAGAAACTACCTTCCTCCTACTCCAGTCATTAAAACACACACACACACACACACACACACACACACACACACACACACTGCCTGAATTTAGTGACATCTTTAGGAATCTAAAGGAAACAAGGATAGTGGTGTCCATCACATCTTAATTTTTTTTTAATTTTTTTAATGTTTATTTATTTTCAGAGAGACACAGAATGCGAGTGGGTTAGGGGCAGAGAGAGAGGGAGACACAGAATCTGAAGCAGGCTCCAGGCTCCGAGCTGTTAGCACAGAGCCTAATGCGGGGCTCGAACTCATGAGCCGTAAAATCATGACCTGAGCCAGAGTCGGCCACTCAACCGACTGAGCCACCCAGAAGCCCCCAACACATCTTAATTTAACTCACCAGTGTGGCCCTTAAAAAAGTTGAGTGATACTGGAGGCCTGTCACAAACTCACTTAAATAGAATTCTCAATTATAGCTGCAGTGCTATAAATGGTATCTTTATTAAAGCAAATTCACATAATCTCTGAAACACAGTATATGGACATTGATCTAAGAAATACACTCTTCCTATCTCTATCAAGAAGGAAGACCAGAAGCAGTATGTATTCACAAGATCTGCAGTCTTGTCCCAAGGCTATGCCAGTTCTTCCATTCTCTATCATACTATAATCTGAAGTGATCTAGATCATCTGGACATTCCACAGACTACCACACTGGTCTACTATATCAATGAGATCATGTTAATTGTATTAGATGAAAAAGAATTGACAAATATATTGAAGTCTTTGGTAAGACATATGTACCACAGAAAGCAGAAAGCAGAGGCCCAGCATATCAGAAAAATATTTTGGGCCAGACAATGGTCTGGGCCATGCTAGTGTACCCAATCCAACATAAAATGCAAAAACAATTTCATTCCTTCTATCACTAAGAAGGTAGCACCATATCTGGTAGGTTACTTTGAGTTCTGAAGGCAGAATATTCCATACTTGAGAATCCTCTACCTGTTTACTAAGTGGCATGGAAGTCTGAAACCTTTGAGTGGGACACAGAGCAGGAAAGAGCCCTGCAGGAAGTCCAGGCTACAGTGCAAACAATCTGCAACATACAGTCCAGCAGAATCCAAAACATTGGAGTTATTTATAGTGTAAAAGACACCATATTTATGACAAGCCCCAGGAGGAGAATCGTTAGTACTCTTCTAGAGTTCTAGAGTAAAATCATGCAATTTATAGCACAGAATTGCACCCCATACAAAATACAGCTCTGGGAAATTACCAGACCTAATGGAAAAGTGACCATTTGGCTAGAACTGCTGATTACGAGCTGTGTTCCACCAGACCCAGCAAATCATAGAGTCAGATGAGCCCAGCAATAATTCATAATTAAAGTAGAAGTGATTTATCTGGGATTGACATACGCATGGCTGGAAGATAAAATAAGTTATAGACTCCCATGTTATCTACCTCTGAGTCCTCTCCTTCAGCTCACAGCTATCTGCATGGGGCATTCCTTTATGACAAACTGACGAAAGAAGCAAAAGAAACGTAAGCTTGATTAATAAATGAATTACCTTAGTATCTAGGTACAAGGTGAGAAAGGACTGCTCAGGGTGATTCTGAGTGACAGCAGGGAGAGAAAGTCATTTCACTGACATACCCTTGGATGGGAGGAGCACTTGACCATCCACTTAGTCTGGAAAAAGAACTGGCCTGAGAAAGACATGGGCATTTATTGCTTCTTCTCCATTGTAATTTGAAAATAAATAAACAAGTATAGCAGCTACAGCCTAAGAAGGGAGTGGTATCAGGTCAGACCCCTCATCGATGACAACCTGGAACATTCCACCAGGTTAGACACTTGGACAGCAGAGGTGTTGCCTGAGGTGTTGCCTAAGCAACCAGAAAATCTAAAAATAGGCAATAATGTTGAGTGTCAGTTACAGTCCCAAGACCAGCTACTATGACAAGCACTGGGGTTTGCTCCACTAAACTTCTAATATGAAATCACAGAGGAACTTTTCTGGGATGGGGAGAAATGATCATGTAATGCAAGTGGATCCCAGCAGCACAGAGATGGACCAAGTAAGTGGACACCAATTTGCTTTATCCAGAGCCACTCTATAAGGCCCAAGGGACATTTCTCTGGCTCTTAGGGGTGCTGCCTACTGAAAGCTCACAGCTGAATCTCTTCCCAAAGTTTATGCCCCTTGTTAGTTGTCCCTTGCATCATTTCAGAACAACTTTGAAGAACTATTTCATTCCAACACTCCCTGAGAGATTACCCTGAAGCCTTGGTACAACTGCATCACAGTGCATCTCCCTCTGCCTAATCCTATGGCCCTCACTTCCCCACAGGTGCTATTGCTGTGAATGCTTTCCGCATGCTGATTTCCATCAGAGTTGTTTTCTGAAGAACCTAAGAAAAGCTGCATTCACTTTTGGGAAGTACAGTACCAAATGAAAAAGAAAGAACATACCTATGAAACAAATTGAGTTTAACAGTGAAGGGTGCGGGGGGGGGGAGCCTCCAAACCTTGTTTCGGTCATGGCTTTTATCTAAAATACCATCCAGATTATGAAGCTCCTTTCCTATCATCACACTTTTCTCTAAGGTTTTTCTTTGTGTCCTAGGGGTAGAGTTACACCAGGAATTAACCTTAGACTCAAGTTTCTACAGGCATAAGTGTGCTTCCTTCCTTCTAAGAAACAGCCAACATGAATTTTTAAAAATCACACCTAGGGGTGCCGGGGTGGCTCAGTTGGTTAAGAGTTGGCCTCTTGATTTCAGCTCACATGGTGCTCTCACAGTTGTGAGATGGAGCCCTTCAACAGGATCTGCACTGAGTGTGAAGCCTGCTTGGGATTGTCTCTCTCCCTCCCTCTCTCTCTCTCTCTGCCACTATCCCACTCACTCTCTCTCTCTCTCTCAAAATAAATTAAAAAAAAATCTTTTAAAAATATTTTTAAAAATTTAAAAATCATACATAGTATAATAAGCCCACTAGATGTACTTGGTAACAAATCACCCCTTGGTTTCTTGGAGTTGGAAGTTAGCTGGATTCTATACGTAAAGGATTCTAACATGGAGTGATTCAAAGACAGACTTAAACCATATAGGTTAAAATAGCTCTGGTGTGTATTTCATTGGATTTCTCTACTGGATCCCATTAAACCTTTCTTATTAATATCCTATAATAGGTCTAAAAGGAGAATCTAAATTTGTATTTGCTCAAGGGTAATTCTGAAAGGTTGAGTGTGGAGTAAATATTCCCTTTTGAGGTAGTGAGAGGCACAGTTCAAAGGGGAAGGAGATTGAAAGGAGGATTACTAGAGTTTAAGGATAGTAAGGTGAGGGGATGAAAGAGAATGGTTTAAAAGACTCTGCCAGTGGAGCATGGTTTCATGCAACGAAGAGAAAAAGGAGGTTAAATGGATTAAGGTGCAGTTCACAGGTTTGATCATACCCCACTGGGAAGCCAGGTATTTCTAACATATAATTACTCTTGAATTCTCTTTTCTGAGAACCACAGCTTGAGAATGCATGCAAGTGGAAAAGCCATCAATGGGCTGCAACTAGATCACTGGAAACTTAAGCAAGTACAGACTGTTTAAATAACTGCTACTCAGCCCCAGCAATCCAACTGTTTCCAGGAGACTGCTGTGCTGTCTGGCCCTATGAAATGGGCTCTTTTCCCCACCCCAAAGAGCAAAGGTCAGCTAGGTCTCTGAGTGTGACCATCCACCCCACTATTTCACCTCTCTTTCCCCTCTGCCCTCACTCCAAGTGCACGAGAAAGGAAAGCTCCTGGATTCCTTCCCCCACGGAGACTGCCAGGCCACCCTTGGTGCTGAATGGGAAACGGTGTGGTATTGGGTTGGTGCTTATTTATTTGGTTTGGTGCATTTGCCAATCTGGGCCAATGGAAGATTTCATAAACCAAGTGTTTTCTAAATTAAGGTAGCCTCAGCAAACATAGAATATGACCGATAACCTATAACCAAGCAGTTTCTCACAGAGAGTTTCCACAGAGATTCCTGTTTCATCAATCAAGATGTTTCAGCCACTGAGTGAGGAGCAAGGCATATAAAGAAAAATAAAGTACAGAACCTGTATTCAAAGTTTCAGCCTGGTTGAGGAACAGAACAGGAGAGACAGCAGTATATAATGTTCAGGGAATGGGGCTCTGGATGAGGCAGACCTGGGTTCAAATTCCTGCTCCAACATTTACTCGCTATAGAATCTTTGTCAGGTTCTTTAATTGTTTGGACCCTCAATTTCCTAATCTATTAAATGGATATAATTGTCCCTCAAATTTTTAAGAATTAAATGCAACAAAATAAAAAGTTTAACACTGTGCTTAGCACAACGAAAATGTTCGGTCAATGTCAGCTACTATTTTAATGATTATTCAGGATGGGGGTAGATAGGTACTGACTGAAACTAACAAAGACATTTTAGTTAAATGTGCTAAAATTCCCAACACCAAAATCATCCATGACTTTGGATGGGATATTGTCACACTGAGACTCATTCTCCACATTCTAATGTTACCTATTTATATGTTATCACTCCTATCAATGGTTGAGATTCTATTAGTGCAAAGAAGCAGAGCATAAGTAAAGCATCCACATGTCCTGCACTCATCCTGGACAGCAGCATCTCCTGTGGGCCTCCAATGAGTGGTATGAGTTGGGAAATGCATGGTAAAGTCACAAGGTGGAGGTCCAACACATGAGCAGAACAAGTGTCTTCACCCTGGCTTAATTTTAATCCTAATCTGTAAACTGGATTTATATGAAAAGGAAAACAAATAAATGTGCTATCTTCTAAGAAATAAATATTTTCATTTTAACGGTTACCTTCTTTGTATACACTCTGTTTTAACTTAGAGTAATAACAACTTGTGAATGTTGTGGGTTTCTCTTGGTAGGAGACCTTCTCCCCACACTCTCCAAAGAAGCCATTGTTTCTTTTACCTACAACCTACCCATGTTTACAAGCCCCAAATACTTCCAAATTACCACATGTGAAGAAATTATATGTATTTATTTTTTGAAAACTTTAAAGACTGCCGGAGATAATAGAACAATGCAGGAAATACAGTTCTTTTAATATGTTAGCAGTCAGTCAGTGCATATTTTATTAGCTATTCACAGGGTACGTGATACTTATATTAGATATAAATTTGACAAAAATGTATTGTAATGGAAGAAACAGTTCCATAGAGATAACATATTCCACCGGGAATCAATTACTATAAAGGATAATTTTCCCCTGGAAAATTCAGATGTGTAGGAGCAGAGTTTTTTTAATTCAGGTCTAGATTTATAATTAAAATCATAACTGTCTCAACAATAATGGAAATGCTTTTCTTTAAGGCTTCAAAGCATTTGCTGGAAAATGATTAAATGGTTTTGCCATTGCTTCAGACCGTCAACTAAGATGTATTCCTTGAAAAAGAGCCCCATGTCCAGACCACAACCTTTAAGAGATGAGAGGAATAATCTGAACCTGTAACAGCACCGACCGCTGTGCTCAAAAGTATAAATATTCCTGTCTTTGACTGGCACTTAGCATTATAAAAGAAGAATGATGTCCTCTATTACTGCAAGGAAAGAATCATCAATTCTGTTTACATGAAGATTTTCTAGGTCCTTGCGTCAATCATTTCATAAAATTATTGATTAAAGGAAATAGAAAAGTAGTTAAATGGCATAAATAATAGAAAAACGTTGAAAACCTGCACACACTCAGTGTTTTGAGCTTATGATGCAGATCTCAATTCAAATTTAACCTTCAAGCACAAATGTCAGGGAATGTGCCATCATTTTACTGAGCATCCAAGGTCAATCAATTATTTCTGTCTACTTAATACACAATTAAACACCCATTACAGAAAATGCAAAAACCTAAGATCAGATACTAGTTCCTCTTTTTATTTGAATGTTAAATTTATCCGAATATTAAAAGGAGAATATATTTTAAGTGTGTAATTTGAAGAAGTATCATATCACAAAGTGAACAAAATGCATGTATCAGATATAGAACATTATCAGTACCTAGAAGACTTCTATCTGCCCCATCTGAGTCAGTAATTTCTCCTCCTTCTTCAAAGGTAATAGGGACAGGTTTGTAACACCATAGATTAATTTTTGACACTCTATGAACTTTATATAAACTGAATCATATAGACGACTGTGTGCCTGGCTTCTGTTAATCAACAGTATAGCTTATGAAAAGCATCCATTATATGTATATCTATAGTTAATTCATTTCTTTTCATTGCTTAAAACTAATCAACTTTATAAATGTAAAAAAAATTTAATAATTTTGGTATTGATGGACATTTGAATTGTTTACAGTTTGGGGATATTACACAAGTAATTTTACTATGGATAAACTTGTACATATTTTTGATGCACATGTATAAGCATTCATGTAGAAGACATTCCAAAAGTTCTGGTTCACAGGTTATAAACATATTTAACATTCATAAATGATGACATTTGATGTCAAATAATCATCCCAAAGTAGGTGTACCAAATCTTCCCAAGTAGGTATATCAAATTATTTTCCCATCAGAAATAACCTTGAATTCTTACTCCTAGTTTAGATACCTGTTTAATGTTTTAGACATTCTGGTGGGAATGTAATTATAAAATCATGGAGCTTTAAATTTGTGTGTCCCTGGTGACTAATGAAATTGGGGGGGGGGGGGTTATATCTGCTTATTGGTCATTTGAATAGCCTTTTCAGGACAGAGGATCCAAAGCAGGCTCTGCACTGACAACAAGGAGCCTGATGTGGGGATTGAACTCATGAACTGTGACATCATGACCTGAGCCAAAGTCAGATGCTCAACCAACTGAGATGCTCATTCTTGCCCACTTTATATTGTATATTTTCTTGATTTGAAGAAAATTTTCATATATCCTGAAAAAGAACGGTTTTATAGATTATACATGTCGCAAAATATTCCCTCTCTTTGCCTTACCTTTTCACTTTTTTAATTGTGATAAATGGAGGGTCCTAATTTTAATAAGCTGATAAAATATCAATCTTCCCTTGGTAGTTATTACCTTTTGTCTCTGTTTTTTGTTTGTTTTACTCCAACAACATGAAGATATCATCCTAAGTTATCTTTTGTAAGATGTTATTGTTTTTACTTTTATTAGATCTACAATCTAATTGGAATTAATTTTGTTCATGGCTTGAAGTAATGGTGAAATTTTATTTTTTTCCATATGACTATCCAAATTATATATATTGAAAATACTTTCCTTTCTTCATTGCTATGTAGAGCCACTTGGTCATAGTGCTAAGTGCTCATACATGCCTGGGTTAAGTTTTCATTGTCTCAATTTTGTTCCTTTAGGTGTTTATCCTTGCATTAACAGTCTATTTGCTTCATTATTATAACTTTATAATAAATCTGGATATTTATTTGTAAGTCCCTGGTTTTGGTCCTCTTCTTCAAGATCATCTTTGCTGTTATTGGTTCTCTGTTTTCCAAACCAATTTTAGAATTAGTTTATCAATTTTCATTAAATGATTCCACTTGAGTTTTCGTTTGGGTTTCATTGAATTTTTAGATAGATTTGGAACATAATTATCTATATAAAATATGATTATATGCCTTTATTTAGGTCATCTTTAATTTTTTTCAATGGTGTTTAATTTATAAGACCTCTGTAGAGGTCTTGAAATTGGTACGTTTAAAGCAATTATACCTAAGTTATTTTATATAGAATTAAACCTAGCAGTTTATTTAATTTAGTTTTTTTGAGCTTTATTGAGATACAATTTACATGTGACATTTTAAAGATTTAAGGTGTACAACATGATAATTTGATACAAGTATATATTGTGAAATGATTACCAAAATAAGGTTAACACATCTATGTAACCTCATATAATTACTTTTTTTGTGTGTGCACAGTGAGAACATTTAAGATCTACTTCCTTAGCAACTTTCAAGTATATAATACAGCATTGTTAACTATAGTCATGATGCTCTATGTTAGATCCCCAAAACTTACTCATCTTATAGCTGAAAGTTTGTATGCTTTGATCAATATCTCCCCCTTCATCTTTTATGTATATATAAATGGATATATATTATATATTTATATTTATATATGGATATATATTTTATACCTATAAAATATATTTATATATTTATATAATATTATATATATCCATTCATCCATTGATGGATACTTAGTTGTTTCCATGTTCCGATTACTATAAATAATGCTGCAATGAACATGAAAGTGCAAATGTTTCCTAGAGACAGTGATTTCATTTCCTTCAGATATACTCCCAGAAGTGGGATTGCTGGATCATAAGGTAGCTCTATTTTCAATTTTTTAAGGAACCTCCATACTGCTTTCCATACTGTCTGTACCAATTTACATTCCAGTGAACAATGTAAAAGAGTTCCAATTTCTCCACATCCTCACCAACACTTGTTATTTCTTGTCTTTTTGATAACAGCCATCCTAGCAGGTAGGACAATATCTCATCGTGGTTCTGATTTGCATTTCCCTGATGATTAATAACATTGAACATCTTTTCATATATTGGTGGTTTGTTTGTGTGTTTTCTTGGAGGAATGTCTATTCAAGACTTTAGGCCATTTTTAAATTGGGTTATTAGAGTTGGTGTCCTTCCTTCCTTCCTTCCTTCCTTCCTTCCTTCCTTCCTTCCTCCCTCCCTCCCTCCCTCCCCTCCTTCCTTCCTTCCTTCCTTCCTTCCTTCCTTCCTTCCTTCCTTCCTTCCTTCCTTCCTTCCTTCCTTGCATTAGGGTCTGTGCCTTTAAAGGAGCAAACACCTCTTCCAATCTTTATAGACTGGTTTCAGCAGGTAAAAACCTTTCCTTGTCAGCTTCCCAGGCTGATGGGATTACCAGAATTGCAGTCATGTGGGTTGGAGCCAATTAGGAGGCTGCCTTAGGGTTTGCAGTGGGATCTGCCTTCAGTGGTCTTGTCACCAGGGATTCAGGCAGGCATGGATCCTGCCGGATCCCTGGTGGATGAGGTTGCTTCCAATACCTTTTCCAGTAGGGTGGTGCTGGAACAAGGGTCCAAAGTTGGGTCCTTAGACAGCAGGCCGATTACCAGGTGTGCAGATGGGTGTGGTTCCAGCCAGGTCCCTGGGAAGGCCCCTGTTTGGTTATTGGATGGTCCCTGGGTGGGCAGAACTGGCCCCGGACTGTGGCTGAGAGGGCCTGGAACTAAGCCTCAGGACTGTGTCATATTCACAGCCAAGAATGAAGTCCGAAGACCTGGCTCTGGAAGCACAGATGGGCATGTCTCCCTCTAGGTCCCTGGGCAGGCTGGGCTGCTCCCTGACTGCACCTGAAGAGGCTGAAGCTGACTACAAGATCCTTTCAGAATCTCTGGGGGCTTACACAGGAATGTCTCCTGCCAGGTCTTTGTGCCAGCAGGTCTCATTGTGGACTGTAGATGGGAAGGGGCTGCAGTCAAGTTTAGGGCCATTTTAGGATCTCTCTGAGTAGATTGGAGTGTCTCCTACTGGGACCCCAGATCCTCAGGAATGTGGCAGACTGTGGCTATCAAGGCTGGAGCCAAGTGCAGGTCCTTTTTAGGATCTCTGGGAGCATAGAAAGGAGTTTCTTGTGCCAGGTCCCTGTGCCAATGGGACTGCCGGTAGATTGTGGCTATAGTGGGCTGAAGCCAAATTATAGGACCCCTTCAGAATCTACAGTCTGAGTTTGTCAAGCTTACCTGTAGGGACAGCTGATTAGGGATGGAACAGGTTCACAGGCCATTTTTGTGTCCACAGATGGAACTGAGGTCTGTATGCATGGGTGTGCATGTCTCTTCCCAGGTTCCTAGGCTTATAGTGCTGGTGGCAGAACCAAGGCCAAATAGGACAGTAGTTGAATCCTCAGGATACAGAGCTGTTTCCAAGTCTGTAGTTGGGACCTCTGTTGGTGAGTTAGCTGCCTAGGTGCAAGCCTGCCTTCTTAAAACAACTCTCCTCAGTGTTAAACTGCACCAGGGTTTCACAGTCTCCTACCTGGATCCCATAGCTCCCACAAAGGCACTTTTGGATGGATGTCAAATTATCATTTTGAGGAGGATAAGCATGGAGGGGGGCATCTTACTCCACCATCTTGCTGATATCACTTTGGATTTAATCACAGCTTAGTGCAATTATCATAGTAATTTTAAATTTTTTACTTCTAGTTTATAGAAAAATTCAATACATTTTTGTATATTGACTTACACCTGACAGTATCTTAAACTTATGTGTTAATTCTAATAATTAACCTATAGATTCTTTTGGATTTTCTGCACATACAGTCATGCTATCTGTAAAATAATAGCTTTCACCTCACTTAACGGAAACTATAGTTGCTTAAGCCCAGAACTTTGGAGTCATTCCTGACTCTTCTTGTCCTTATATTCCACATTCAATTTATTTTAAAAATCCTCCTGGTTTCCCCTAGAAAATAGTTCCAAAACATGTCCCTTTATCATCAGTCTACAAGTCACCATCATCTCATTGAGATTATTGCAAGAGCCCCCAAATGGTCTTTGTGCTTCCATGTATGACTCCCTTTCAAGCAATGAGCAATGGAGCTATCAGAGAGATCCTGTAAAAACACGTGAAGTCATGTCACTTGCAGTTCAACACTTGCCACCATCTCTATCCCACTCAGAGTAAAAGCCAAAGTTGTTAGGGTGGTCCACGTGGTCTGCCTTGATCTGGGTCCTCATTACTTTTCTTCATCTCCATTTTCTGCTGCACTCACTGCCTGTGCTTACTAACTTCTCTATTTCCTGAGCAAGCAAGAAACCCTCCTGCCACAGGTCATCTGTATTGCTATTTTCTCTGCTGGGAACATTCCCTCATTTCCTTTTAATATTTTCTCAACAGGAATTACCCTGACCTATTTATGATGTAAACTCTTCTTGCATAGCAGCACTCCCTACCCTCCTTACTTTTTTTCATAATATTTATCACTCATTGACATACTTACTATCTTACTTATTTTGTTCATTACTGTCTCCATTTACAAAATTTATTAAAGATCATAATTTTGTCTCTTTTTTTCCAAACTGTATCTTTAGTGTCTAGTACAATTCTGGGAACTCTCTAAATATTTATTTAAATAATTAATAAGGCATGCATTTTTGCAAATGCTATATGATTTCAACTATTCTAAAGAGATTCAGAAAAACAGTTTTGGAAAATTGTATGGCTTTCCTCATTTACCATTGGAAGCTTCATAACATAAACACTGATTTTCTTTTATATTTTTTCTGTATCTTTCTTCACTTTTTTTGAAGAAACAGATGCTCTTTTTTTGTATATATTACAGAGAGAGTAAAAGTGGAGGTGAGGGGCAGAGAAAGAGAGAGAGATAATCTTAAGCAGACCCCATGCTCAGTGTGGAGTCCAATGGTGGGACTTGATCCCATGACCCCAGGATCATGACCTGAACTGAAATCAAAAGTCAAATAGTCAACTGACTGAGCCACCCAGACACCCCTTCACTTTTCAAACTATATTGTCAAAGAAAACATTTGTTTTTTTTTAATTTGCTGCTGCATTTTTAAAATAAAAATACTATGTATTAAGTCAAATGTAAACAAGTAAATTACAAAACAGTAGTAAACATCAGATCTCAATTGATTTGTGTAGGATTAGTTTTCTAAACATGAAGAGGAAAGTAAATAGTACCTCCTAACATTTGATATGCTGTTCACAAACTCACATAATTAGGCAAACAGGTTAAAGGCTGTACAGCAATATAATTTTTCTTGGTTCTCTTCATTTCAATTTTAGCAGGATAGATTTGTAGAATAATAAAATTGGTGATTCAAAACCATAATGATCTTCAGTGGTAGCTCAAACAGTGTGGATATCCAGTCATGCCATGATGTTGGAAGGTTTTACAGATGTTAGCAAATCTTGACTTCTCTTATGTTATCAACCAAATTTCCTTAGATTAGTATTTTGACCTTTTCAAGTCTGATAAGCTCTCAGGGGGGAAAAAAGACTATCATTTCTGTTTCTTTTGAGGTGACAATTTGTTGTACTTTATAATTTCCAAAGAATTTTTTGTGCAATAGCTCCTTTAATCCATAAATCACTCTCTGAAATGAGCATGTGTGTCCCAATTCTACTGATAGGAAAAATGAGTCTTGAAGCAGTTCATTGTGTTTTTGGAGGACAGCAAGACATGTAAAAGTCATGAGTTAAAACTAGGCCTTCTGACAACAAACATGGCCACAGCTCTTCTCACTCTGCCCCATATTACAGTCGTAACACTAGGAGGGTTGTAAACCAAAATAATGTGATGGAAGAAGTTCTCTCAAGCTCTTAAGAGTAAAAGTAACGTTTTGGTGGTTCAAAAACAGCTGTCAAATGAGAGAATAAATGGAACATTACTATGTTCCATCATACCTTGACATCCCCCTTCTGCCCTTGTAATCTTGGTAACTTTGGAAGCTGCTATCATTATATTTTTTAAAAAAGAATGCTAATTTTGAAATTTACAAATCCATTATTTCATTACCACATTCATTTTAGCATCAAAAAAAAAACTAATAAAGAAGCTTAATTGTTCATTTGTTTATGTCTTGTTTTCCTAATTGAATAAAATGCTGTCATGACAATGAACAAATAATATCAACTGATACACAGGAAGTCCTTCCTAATGAAGATTGGCCTCTTACCCTCCTTATAAATGACTGAGGAGAACTCACTTCACTTCTGTTTCCCCAGGATCCTCACAGCGCCCATTTGTGGAAGTGGGTGTGGTGAGGAGACATCATTATTTCCAGAGTCACATTAGAGATATCTATGACTTCATGTATTACAAGTAAAATGTCCAGGAAATTATGTTGGCTTAGATTTCTGTACTTTCATAAAAGCCTATGGAGAATTTATTTATTTATTTATTTATTTATTTATTTATTTATTTATTTAAAAATTTTTTTTTTCCATTTTATTTATTTTTGATAGACAGAGAGAGACAGAGCACAAGTGGGGTAAGGGCAGAGAGAGACACAGAATCTGAATCAGGCTCCAGGCTCTAAGCTGTCAGTACAGAGCCCCACGCAGGTCTCGAACTCACAAACCGCAAGATCATGACCTAAGCCAAAGTCAGACGCGTGACCGACTGAGCCACCCAGGTGCCCCAAGCCTACGGAGAATTTAAAGAGCTGCTTCAAAACAATTAGAACCCCACATTAAGGGATTGAGGGAGCTTGAGTAACATATTTGCTGTTTGGATAAGGAAATTAAGCTATGTAAATCATAACCTACAGAAACCTACACTTGACTCAAAATTCTACAGTTTTACATGAAAGTTTATTGTTTTTCCAGCCCAATTTATCTGGGAAATTTCCATGTTTGCCAAATTTGGGAAGTCACTGCCATTGGCAACACTTGCTTCAAGGACTCTTTAACTGGTATTTCATAAGACTAAATATATGTATCTTGTTGATTGAAAGCATTATGTTTCTTTTTTACATCTCTAGATTACTGCCCCAAACAACAATTACTAAATTTAATAAGAAACATATCAGACTTAAATTAATTGGTGGAACAAGTGGAGACATATAAAATGTGACTTGTCATAGAACAGATTACAGGGTATTATGCTATCTTGTCCATTTAAAAAATCAAAACTATAAACAGAAGATCAATAGTACAATAGCATGTGTAAAAGAATAAAGGCTCTAGGCAGGAGCCAGTTTGGAGAGTTAGTTCAGGAACTAAACAATGCAAGTGAGACCGAAACACAAGAGCATGGGAGAAAGTAAAGTTATATGAGGTTGCAGAGGTGAGTTGGGGCCAGAGCATGCATAGTCTTGAGAGAAAGTCATGATAGTAATTTTGGCTTTCTCCTAAGAGCAGTATGAAACCAAAAAAGGAATCTAAGTTATGCAGTGGCATGATGAGAACTGTATTTTTAAAACATTGCTCTGGCTGCTGTGTGGAGATTAGAGTTTGGTGAGAAGATTCAGAGAAAGGATTTTGGAATCTAAGAGAAAGGGTGGTGACTCACACTAGAGTAGTGCTATAGAGATGGAGAGGGGACAATGGGTTCATGATAAATAACAAGGAGCATTACTCTCCTTCTAGACCGCATCCTAGGCACATGTATCATGGTCCATCTGAATACAGTTACTGGCTAGTATAAGATACCCATGGAAGTCCAAGATCATTCCTCGTTATTATTAGCTATAAGAAGAACTTACTGGTTTAGGTTCACACCCCCTGTCCATGCTGTGCTCAGTTGCTTTGTAAGAGGCAGGAAAAGCAATTGGTATATTGCAATGTGTGCACTTGGCCTTCTGGAGCTGGCACATGGTAGGGGAGGAATGTTGACTGTCAGCAGGCCACAAGTGCAAATAGAAAGGCTCAGCCACTCCCCATGGACCCTTGGTTTAAAAGTTCAAACACCTGCCAAATCTGTAGCTTTAACCACCCTAGCTGAGCAGCCCTCTCTCCCACCTGACACAAGGACAATAAATAAACAGATTCAATCAGTCAAAACTTGCCTATAAACAGTCCCATGAAATGTACCATGGCCTTAGAAAGAATACATTAACCTTTTTAAATGAAATACCAACAGTTCCACACAAAGCCCAGTGCAATTATCCTCTAAAAAAATGATAATAAGGAGGGAAGGCAGATACTGCCTATCTCATATTAGAAGGATACCAAGGTCTTCATGGGCAAGAGGAAAAAAAGCGTATGATAACAGGTGTTTTGTGCATTATGCTTAGAACTTGATATAATTTACTTATTGGTGTGAATTGGATTGGCAAACTACAACCTGCAAGCTAAGTCCAGCCCAACACCTATTTGTTGAGTAAAGTTTTACTGGAACACAGCCTCAACCATTTGTTTATGTGTTGTTTTCAGCTATTGTCATGCTACAACATCAGAATTAAGTAAATGCACCAGACCGTATGGCCAACAAAGCCTAAAATATTTACCATATGGCCCTTTAGAGAAAAATATGTCAACTCTGATCTCTAAGCAGAACTTAAGAGAGTAGCAGACTTCTTTTAGGCAATCTTTACACCAAGTTCTTGATGTCTATGCATAGACACTACTCACATAGATACCTTTCAATCCAAATTCTATTTGGTGCTAATAAGAGATGGAAATGGGCTACTGATTCCTCTTGAACTCCAAAAATTAGGTCAAATGTTGCTCTCACAGTAGGTACTTTTGTGTGTTTGAATAGCACAGTCTTCCATTAAAAAAAAAAATTATTAAGTTGTGGGGTAAGCTTAGGAATCCCCCAGGCTTACACCAATGGGTTAACAAGGCATAAAGAAGTACAAAGCCATAAGATACTCACACCAGAGTTTGGGCAAACAAGATCAGGGCCCCATAATAGGGAGGTGCAAAGGCACCTTAGAATAGAGAGGGGGTGCAGAGCCCCCAGAATAGAGAGGGAGGGGCAAAGGCCCCTGAATAGAAAGGGGTGCAAAGGCACCCAATACAAAGCTATATGAGGTAAGCAAGATTAGGTGTTCAGGGCAGAAGCGCCTCCCAATTTAGTACTATAGCAGAAAGCTGCTTTCACAGGAGGGAAGAGGTAAACAGGTAAATTGGGCTATAGACTGCTGAGCTGCAATGAAGCAGCCCAGAGTGGAGATGATTAACAAAAGAAAAGGTGCCTTGTTAACCCTGAGGTTATTTGTCCTACCTGCCTCATCCCCTAGGCTAGCTAAGATAAACAGAGGTGGTGCCTCATATCCGCTGTAAACAGCCTTCCATCCATCTGCCTGGTGCCAATATTTTGTTTTGTATGAACCCAAACCCCTAACCCCGAATATCTTCAAGACTCCCTTTCCCTCACATCCACTAGTTAATGTTCACAGATTCATCGTCTCTTTGTGCATGTCCATCGCGATGTTTGTAAATCTTCTGATCCTAATAGAAACGGGGCAAGGACGCTTATTCGGGGCTCTTGCCTTTTCCTGGACATTAGCCATCTCTCGTTTTTCATTCTGCATCCTGCTCTCTTGCTAGACAAGAGAGAACTTTAGACTTGGAGTCTATGACATTAAGTTAAGCCCTCTTTGAAATAATAATGATCTGAGGAGAAAACTGATTTTGAAAAACTCAGAAAAAGCCTGTTTAAACCAACCCTTGATAAAGTGAAGATCTGAAATGTTCAAGCTGCATCCAACCACCCTTGGATCCACCAAATCCATAGCCCTCCAGTAGAAAATATGTTAAATAGTAAGAACCCCATAGTGGACTATGCTATTTTAAGTGACTTTGTAACACTTGTTTAACATGAAAAACTCAGTAGCAATCATCCTGCTGCTCTAGGCAAAGTGTAATTCCATTCCTACTCAATTTTCCTGTGTAAAAACAGGTATACAGGTTAGGTTTCTTACTCAGAAACTGACATCCAACTACTTGATTTCCATTCTGGCTCGTTAACCCAGTGAACATCTTTTTTTTCCCCCCGTTTCAAGTTTTCATTTAAATTCTAGTTAGTTAACATACAGTGTAATATTGGTTTCAGAGTAGAAGTTAGTGATTCGTCACTTACATGTAATACCCAGTGCTCATCACAAGTGGCCTCCTTAGTACCTATTATACCCTTAATTCCTAAATACCTATTTAGCCCATCCCCTGCCCGCCTCCTCTCCAGCAACCCTCCATTTGTTCTCGATAGTTAAGAGTTTCTTATGGTTTGCCTCCCTCTCTTTTTTCCCTTCCCCTATGTTCACCTGTTTTGTTTCTTAAATTCTACATGAGTGAAATCATATGGTATTTGTCTTTCTTAGACTTATTTCACTTAGCATAATTAGTTCTAGCCACATCTTTGCAAATGGCAAGATTTCATTCTTTTTGATGGCTGAGTAATATTCTATTATATATGTATGTGTGTGTATATATATATGTATATATATATGTATATATGTATATGTATATATATATGTATATGTATATATATATATGTATATATATATATATATGTATATATATATATATACATATATATATATATATATATATATATATATATATCTCACATCTTCTTTATCCATTCATCAATCAATGGACATTTGGGCTCTTTCATAGTTTGGCTATTGGTGATAATGCTGCTATAAACATTGGGGTGCATGTATCCCTTCAAATCTGTATTTTTTGTATCTTTTGGGTAAATACCTAGTAGTGCAGTTGCTGGATCAAAGGATAGTTCTGTTTTTAAATTTCTGAGGAATCTCCATACTGTTTTCCAGAGTGGCTACACCAGTTTGCATTCCCACCAACAGTGTGAGAGGGTTCCCCTTTCTACACTTTCTTGCTAACATCTGCTGTTTCCTGTGTTAATTTTAGTGAATCTGACAGGTATGTGGTGGTACTCATAGTTTTGATTTGTATTTCCCTGATGATGAGTGTTGGTGATCATCTTTTCATGTGTCTGTTTGTGATGTCTATTTGTGTCTTCTGCCCATTTCTTAACTGGATTATTTGGTTTTTGAGCATTGTCAAGACAGTATGGTACTGGCACAAAAACAGACACATAGATCAGTGAAACAATAGAAAACCCAGAAGTGGGCCCACAGCTATATGGTCAACTAGTATTCAACAAAGCAGGAAAGAATATCCAATGGAAAAAAAGATAATCTCTTCAACAAATGGTGTTGGGAAAACTGAACAGCAACATACAGAAGAATGAAGCTGGACCACTTTCTTACACCATGCACAAAAACAAATTAAAAATGGATGAAAGACCTAAATGTGAGACAGGAAACCATCAAAATCCTAGAGGAGAAAACAGGCAACAAGCGCTTTGACCTTGGACACAGCAACTTCTTACTAGACATGCCTCCAGACACAAGGGAAACAAAAGAAAAAATGAACTATTAGGACTTCATCAAGATGAAAAGCTTCTGTACAAGTGAAGGAAACAATCAACAAAACTAAAAGGCAACCTACCTATGGGAGAATATCTTTGCAAATGACATATCAGATAAAGGATTAGTACCCAAAATCTACAAAGAACTTATCAGTGAACATCCTGAACCAAGTTAAATTAAATGTCTTCAGTGTTGGTGCATGGTAAGTAGTATGAATTTTATTTGTCTTCTAATATTATCCATCTCAATAGAGTTTGAGAGCAGTAAAATTTAAGACTGGCAGGTGCCCTTCAGTTTTGTAACAATGGTCACACACCTAGTATTTAGCAGACCTCATGAGAAAACCCAGGAATCCTATTTTTGACTAAATCACAGGCAAACATTAAAAAGTCTGGCAAGACCAAAATGGAGCACAATAGGGCACAACTCGCATCTACTCTTGGTGGGACTATGAACTGCCACACCATTTTGAACAACAATTTGGCATTATCATGCAAATTAAATGTGTGCATATTCTATGACCCACCAAGTTTACCTTGGTATATAATATAAAGAAAATCTTGCACTTGAACACTAAGAGTCATAATCTAAAATGTTCACAGTAACATTGTTTATGACAGGGAAAAAAAGGAAATAGTTCAAATGTTCTTCAACAAGAACAAATGGATTAATAAATAGTGATACATTTATGCAATGGAATACTCTTCAGTAGAAAAACTGAATAAATTGAAGTACAGTCTGGAAAAATCTCAAAAACAAAATGGTGGACAACAAAAAAAATCAAATCCAAGAGGATTGTTTTCATACACACACACACACACACATACACACACACACACACACATACACACAAACCTATTTGCATATGATCGAACAAACACAGAAATATCTGAAAATAAAGACACAGTTAATATTAGGTAGCTCAAGTAACAAGGAGAGTTGAGAATATTAACTTCTCAATTATACATTTTTATTGTTTAACTTTCAAAAAGAATCATATATTATTGCCACACAATCAAGCAAATCTGGTTAACAAAATGAACTCAAAAATTCCCAAGGTCCTTTAACTGTATAGTTATTGATTGTATATGCAAACTAATTATATACACAAACTTTGGTTATAACCTTTCTTTTTAACAAGTGACCCAAAAATGGGGCACCTGGGTGGCTCAGTTCGTTAAGCATCCTACTCTTGGTTTCGGCTCAAGTCATGATCTTATGGTTCAATGGGTTCAAGCTCCATGTGGGACTCTGTGCTGACAGTGTGGAGCCTGCTTGGGATTCTTTCTTTCTCCCTCTCTGTCTGCTCCTCCCTGCCTCTATCTCTCTCTCTAAATAAAAAAATAAACTTAAAAAATTGAAAAAAAATAACTGACCCAAAATCTTTACTTGGTGTCAAGACCCTTTCAAGTGAGCCTTTGCTTTCCATCTAAGCCTACAGGTAAATCTTGTTTTAAATCTCTCCACGGCCTCCTTTTCCCTGTTTCTCAATTTGCACAAGAAAAAAACTAAGAAGAATGTGTTTATATATTTGCCTATCATTCTTCTACTTTTGTATCTTTGTTTCTCTTGATAATCTACAAGAAAATATGCATAAGCTTTTAAAAATAAAACAAAATTGGGGCACCCCAGTGGCTTAGTCAGTTGAGCGTCCGACTTCGGCTCAGGTCATGATCTCACAGTTTGTGAGTTCGAGCCCTGCGTCGGGCTCTGTGCTGACAGCTCAGAGCCTGGAGCTTCCTTCAGATTCTGTGTCTCCTTCTCTCTCTGCCCCATCCAACACTAATGCTCTGTCTCTGTCTTAAAAATAAATAAAACATTAAAAAAATAAAAATAAAACAAAATATAGACATAATAAAAATTTTAATGCCAGAATATTACTTAAAATTTTGTGTTTGCTCTTATTTATTTTTAATGGAGTATGATAAACTTTCATCTCCTTTATTGATGTTTAATTGTTTGAGCTGGGTGTCACTTTATTTTGACAAAGTAACTACAATTTCCCTCAAAGGAACTATATCCCTTGCAATATACAAAATTAGTTTAAATGTTATTAAAAACACTACTTAATTACATAGACAAAAATAATACTACTGGCCAATTCTATCACAACTTTTTTGAATTACTTTCAAAGAGTAGAAATGAATTCATGCTGGTTCATTCATACTTTCTCACTAATTTTACTTTTGAATTTAAAATCGGTATTTGGCAAAATAAGATCCATTTCTAGTCATTTCTAATAACCACTTACTTTACGGCTCTTTGTCTTTGAATCCTATGACTTAGACAAATAACTCAGGTATGAGGATGTTTGCTCTAATTTCATACATCGTTGTATCTGAAGAATACTCCATTGTCAGGATATCTGTGATTACTGGCCAGTGTTCCTCTTGTTAGCCTCCTTGCCCATACAAGGTAGAGATCTCATTTGTGACTCCATCTCTGTGACCTACTCCTAGAACCAGTTGTGGTTACTTATTTAAAGCTACAGTGATTTCATGTTTCATCTGTGTGGCCCTTGAAATTTGGGATTTAGCCACAGTGAGCTTGTTACAGAGGCCAATCTACAAACTGCTATGGTTTGAGTCCAGAATGGAGGTTCTTCTCACAAGGACATCATCTATATAGTCAATTCACCAGGCTGTTTCAGGCTCCAAACACTGACAAGCACTCCTATAGTGAGTCCAGGTCAATCTGACCTTTCCCTCTCTGCAATTAATATTTCATATTTCTTTACATTTCTCAAATTGCAAATCTGTTCATTTCTCTCCTTTTCAAGAAGCTACCTCATTTCTAATTCTTCTAGAGAGAATAGAAGCCATCAGATAGAAACCACCCATAACCCTACCTGTGCACATATTCTCTCCTCCAATCAAAGGCCAGTCCTATAAACTACACTCTAAATCCTCTCTCTGCAGAAATTTTGCACTATTAATTATCCCTTCAAACCTATTACCTTCCATTTTTCTCTATGAATCAATCTCATAAAAAAAGTAACATTTCTCAAATATTTTCCATCTCAAATAAAACAAAACAAAACAAAACCACACATTTAATCATATCCCCACTTCCCACCTGTTCAACAGCTGGACATTTATCATAATCATCAGAAAAGTACCAAAGACATTAGTACACAATCCAGTAACTCATCACAAAGTGAATACCTGTGAACCTACTACCCTGGTGAAGAACTAAATAAAAATTCCCAGCTCCCATGAGACTCTCTCCCAATTCATGTCCTCTCCCAATCATTACTCCCTTACCAGAGATCATCACTATTCTGACTTTAGAACACTGTGATTTAGATTTGCCAGTGTTTATATTAATTATTAATTAGATATTGCCAGTTGATCATATTAATTCTTTTGTTATTATTTCTCAACATTATATTTTAAAACTCATCCATGATGTTACAATGATTCATTCATTTTTATTACTCACAATTTTTCATGGTATGAATAATTTCAATGAGTTTTAATAAAGTCATGTATCCACCACCCCACACCAGACATAGAAAATTTCTAACACCCCCCCAATTTTTTTCATGTCTCTTTGCAGTCAATTCCCCACCCCTCAACACATACACAGTCGTGGGAAACCACTGATCTGCTGTCACTACAATTTTGCCTTTTCTAGAATTTTGCACAAACAGAATCATATAGTATACAATCTTTTGTGTCTGTCATATTTCACCTAGCATTATGCTTTTGCAATTCATCCACGTTGTTGCATGTGTTGGTAGTTTTTTCCTTTATACTGCTAAGTTGTAGTTCATGGTAGAAATGTACTCCAATCTGTTTATCCATTGACCAGTTGTTGGACATTATTCTTTGTAATTTTTATTTGTATTTTCCTTATTACTAATCAGTTGTTTATGAGCCAAGACTTTTTCTTGTCCATGGTTCTATTCATTTGAAGGGGTTCTTTATATATCCTGAATATATGCACTTTGCTATTATTAGGATTGCAAGTACTTCCTCGCACTGTGTGTCTTGCTATTGTATTTATTATCAATGCCTTTTGATGAACAGAAATGATCATTTTTATTATACTCAAATACATCAATTATTTCCTTTTCAGTTGGTGCATTTTGTGTCTTCTTCAAAAATCTTTCCCAGGGCACCTGGGTGGCTCAGTCGGTTGATCGTCCGACTTCGGCTCAGGTCATGATCTCGCGGTCCGTAAGTTTGAGCCCCGCGTGGGGCTCTGTGCTGACCGCTCAGAGCCTGGAGCCTGTTTCTGATTCTGTGTCTCCCTCTCTCTATGACCCTCCCCCATTCATGCTCTGTCTCTCTCTGTCTAAAAAATAAATAAATGTAAAAAAAACAATCTTTCCCTATCCCAAAAACATTAAATGATTTCCTTTATTATCCTATATTAGCTGTATTAGTTTGTGTTTCATATTGAGATCTATAATGAACCTGGAATTAATTTTTGTAAAAGATGTGAGATAGGGGTTAACTTTCTTTTTCCTTTCAATTTGTTTATTTTTTTAGTATTTTGATAAAAAATATCTACTTAAACTAATAACATTTTTTGAAAAGTCCATCTTCCCCATCATCCTATGTCTCACTTTTATCATAGATCAAGTGTCTATACATGCACTGTTCCCTTTCTGGACTCTGTATTGAGTTTTTTAATCCATAAACATGATGTATGGTCCCATTGTTTAATTCTCCTTAAATTTATCTCTACATACACCCACATGTGTGTAGGTGATCTTTTACATGTTTAGTTAGACTTACTACTAGGTAGTTAATATTTTTGGTTATTATAAAGGTATTTTTTAAAATTTATTTATTTATTTAAGTAATCTCTATACCCAACGTGGGACTTAAACTTACAACCCCAAGATTGAATAGCATGCTCTTCAATTTTTCTTTTCTTAGAGATTCGTGCTAGTGTATAGAAACAATTCATTTTGTATATTACTTTTGCACATCAACCTTGTTAAACTCACTTATTATTTTAAGGATTCACATATAGATATTTTTTATTTTTCTAATTATGTAGTCATAATTAGACTGTAAATGTAAGTAATGGCATATTTAATTTCTCTTTTAAATACTATATATTTATTTCTTTTTATTCACTAACTGAACTGGCTAGGAGTGCCAATATTCTGTTAACTAGAAGTCATATGCCTAACTCGAGAGAAAGCTTCCAACATTTCACCATTAAATATATTTGATTTAAGTATTTTGTAAATACTATTCATCAGGTTAATGAACTTCCTTTCTGTTTTCAGTATTCTTTCTATGGTAAGAATTATTAATTTTTCAACATAAATGCTTGCTTTTTTTATCACATGCTTTCTGGAGTATATATTAAAATGAATATATTAGGGGCACCTGGGTGTCCGACTCTTGATTTCGGCTCAGGTCATGATCTCGTGGTTTGTGGGATTGAGCATCACATTGGGCTCTGCACTGACAGCCTGGAGCCTGCTTGGGATTCTCTCTTCCTCTCTCTCTGCCCCTCCTCCACATGCTTCCACCCTCTCTCTTTCTCTCAAAATAAATAAATAAACAAAAATTAATCTATTATTTAGATCCTTTATTGTGTTAATTTGGTGATTATGTTGATTGATTCTTGAATATTAAACCACCCTTGCATTACTGGAATAAGGCTAAATTTGGCATATATTGGAACTTTTGTATGCTGCAGGATTTGGCTCATGAGTTTGGTTGCCTTATTACTTTTCTTTTCTCTAGGCCTTGTTAAGTTTTAAAAATCAAGGTTATGCTAGCTTCATAAGTTGGGAAGTATTCATTCCTTTTTTCTGGAAGAGTTTGTGTAAGATTGGTATTATATCATTTTTTTTAATTTCTTTTTAATGTTTATTTATTTTTGAGAGAGAGAGGAACAGAGCATGATGGGAGGAGGGTCAGAGACAGAGGGAGACACAGAATCTGAAGCAGGCTCCAGGCTTTGAGCTGTCAGCACAGAGCCTAACGAGGGGCTTTAACTCATGAGCTGTGAGATCATGACCTAAGCTGAAGTCGGATACTTAAACAACTGAGCCACCCAGGTGCCCTTGGTATTATTTAATTCTTAAATGTTTAGTAGAACTCACTAGAGAAGCCATTTGACCTAGAATTTCTTTGAGGGGATAATTTTAGTTACATAATCAACGTATCTAATAGCTAAGAACAATTCAATGGGCTATTTCTTATAATTTTGGTTAAGTATTTTTGTCTCCCTAGAAATTTCTACAATTCATCTAAGTTTATTTCATAATATTCTCTCATGATGCCTGTAGGATTTCTAGTGATATCCCTTTTTCATGTCTGCTATTGTTCATTTTTGCCTTCTCTCATACTGTCTTCATCAATCTCATCAGGAATATACCAGTTTTTATAAGCTTTTCAAAGAACAAATTCATTGATTCTGTCAATTATAGCCTTGTTTTCTTTTTTGTTAATTTCTGCTTTTATCTACTTTATCCTTCATTTACTTTCTTTGCTTACTCCAAACATTAACACACTACCTAGACAAAATATATATCTTAAGATGCCAATATTTTAGAATATTTGAAAAGTCATGGTCATTCTAGAACTGAAATTTAGCAACATATGAAGGTGCCTAAATTTAATTATCACTGTGCATGTTTGGGCATTCTGTTTTGGAATTACAATGTTTGGAAAGATATAAAATAAAATCATGCCTAAATTATAATTATTATATTTTTTGAGAAAAAATGTTTACTTCTTTTCATCAAAATTATTAATTATATTAATATAATTTAAAATTTTATATAATTCATTTTCTATTGGCAAATTTAAACTTTTTCTTGAAATATTATAATCCTTAATTTTTTTTAAAGTTTTATTTATTTTTGAGAGACAGAGAGAAAGTGTGAGAGCATGAATTGGGGAGGGGCAGAGAGAGAAGAAGACAGAGAATCCCAAACAGGCTCCACACTGTCAGTGCAGAGCCCAACATGGGGCTCATACTCACAAACTGTAAGATCTTGATGTGAGCTGAAATCAAAAGTTGGCCACTGAACTGACTGAGCCACCCAGGCACCCCTATATGGTTCTGAATTAACCTCAATTTGGAGAAATTTACTCCACTAAAAATACAGAACTGGAATTGTCAAATGTCATATTTAACCAAGAGTTATACATATCATGAGTTGCAATGGAGTTGTGTTTGATAGATTATTGCTGCAAAAAAATTACAAAATATTTCATTTCATAAGGTAAATTATTATCACATATATTGCAATTTGCTCTATCTCTTTAAATACTCTCTAGATCCAGACAGTAATATAAAGAATCCATATTCACTTCCTAATATCATGTGCAAACATAAAGTCAAAATGAGTCATAGACCTCAAGAGCTAAAAATATAAAACACTTAAAAAAATACATAGAAGCAAATCTTTGTAATCTTGGGTTAGACAAAGAATTCTTACTTATGGCACCAAAAGCACAAACAAAAATGAAAAATAGATAAATTGAGCTTCATAAAAATTAAAAACATCTGTGCTTCAAATGACACCATTAAGAAATTGAAACAACAACCACATATGGGAGAAAGTATTTTCAAATCATATATGTGGCAAGGGACTAATATCTAGTATATACAAAGAACTACATGACTGAATAATAAAAAGACAATTCAATTTTAAAAATGGACAAAGGATCTGATTGGATTTCTTCAAAGAAGATATAAAATGGACATAAGCCCATGAAAAGATTCTCAACATCACTAGCCATTAAGGAATGCAAATAAAAACTACAATGAGATACTACATTATACTTACCAGGATGGCTATAATCGAAAAAACAATAATAACAAGTGTTGGCAAGGATTAGAAGAAACTGGAACATACACTATTGGTGGGAATGTAAAATAGTAGAGCCACTTTGGAAAAAGTTTAGCAGTTCTTTAAAAGGTTAAACACAGCAGGGAGGTGAGGGGGGGGATTCAAGATGGCAGAACAGTATGGAAGTTTTTTGTGTGTCTCATGTCCATGAAATACAGCCAGACCAACACTAAACCATCCTGCACACCTAGAACACTGATCTGAGGATTAACACAACAATTTGTACAACCTGAACCACAGAATTCAGCAGGTATGCTGTGTGGAGAGGTGAACTTGGGGAGAGAAAAGCCATGGAGGGCACAGAGCTGCTTTTGCGGGTAGAAAGGGGATGGAGGCAGGGGGCAGAATACAGGAAAAGCACCCCTCCCCAAAAGGAGCTGGAGAGAAAGTAGAAACTTGGAAAAAGCCACATGGACTAAACTGAACTGGGAGAAAGGAGAAAGGAGAGGGATTAAATTCCATTAAGTCTGTAAACAAGGGGTACACAGAGTCTACAACTCCATAGCTCGATACCTGGCGATGCTCTGGTGGGAAGGGAGAATCCCCAGGAGCAGAATGGGGTCTGGGTGGTTCTTGGGCCACACGGGGAAAAGCGGTTCCACTGCTGGAAGGACATTTGGTAGAGACTGTTGAAGCCACCTGGTCCTAGCAGACCCCAGAGATTGGCCACATTCACTGATGCTGGAACAAGGTCGTTAAGGGTGAAGCCTGGTGCCAGATGTGTGTTGTCATTTTCCATAATCCCTAAAACACTGCTGCTACACTATCTCGGGAACTTTTTCTGGGGCCTGCTGGCACCTGGCCACAGTCTCTGGGCACTGGCAGCAGCATGGTCTCCCAAACATTCCTGGGTGCAGCCGGCATTCGGCCATTGCTTAGTGAGACGTTCCACAGAGTGGAGGAACAGGTCAAAGCCGCAGTCCCTCAGAAGTAAGGAGCCAGGGAAAACAGCCATATCTGAGACAAAACTTAGGAGAGAGGTACTACCTGGATGGTGCACAACTGCTGATCAGGGAGAAGAGAGTTCCAATACTAGAGATGGGTAGCTGGGTGACGCCATTTTCACTGCTCCCACGCATGCACGTACGCACCTACGAGAGCCACAACAATCCACCCCAGTAGGCTAACAGCACCATCTAGTGAAGAACGAAGCTGTTACACTAAGCCACGCCCAACTGGGACAACCTCGCTCTTCAAGAACACAAGTCTCACCGCCTGCTTAGTTTATGGACTATAAAGCGCTTCATAGCCTGACTTCTATGGGAAACCATAGTAATTTCAGTCATATTTCAATCTGTTAGCAGGTCCATCTATTTAAATTTCTTTTTTTTTCTCCTTTTCACTTATTTCCTTTTTCTTGAATACAGAAAGAGAAAAAAATTCATTTTTATTTTCAATTTTATTAAAAATATTTTTTTATTTTTTTTACAATATTTTTTTACTTTTGTGTAAATTTTTTCAAATTCTATTTTACTTCCATCATTTTATTTTAATCTACTTCAGTATATTCACTTTTTCAAATTTTCAAACGATTTCTTTTTTTCTTTTCCTTTTTTCTCTTTTTCGTTTCTTTTCATTTTCTTGAATACAGAAAGAGAAAAAAATCATTTTTATTTTCAATTTTTATTAAGAATATTTTTCTTTAGGGGCGCCTGGGTGGCGCAGTCGGTTAAGCGTCCGACTTCAGCCAGGTCACGATCTCGCGGTCCGTGAGTTCGAGCCCCGCGTTGGGCTCTGGGCTGATGGCTCAGAGCCTGGAGCCTGTTTCCGATTCTGTGTCTCCCTCTCTCTCTGCCCCTCCCCCGTTCATGCTCTGTCTCTCTCTGTCCCAAAAATAAATAAACGTTGAAAAAAAAAATTAAAAAAAAAAAAAAGAATATTTTTCTTTATTTTTTACTATAGTTTTTTTTTTACTTTTATGTAAATTTTTCAAATTCTATTTTATTTCCATCATTTCATTTTAGTCTACTAGTATAGTCACTTTTTCAAATTTTCAAAAGATTTCCTTTTTTTTCTCTTTTTTGTTTCTTTTCTTTTTCTTGAATACAGAAAGAGAAAAAGTCCATTTTTATTTTTAATTTTTATTAAAAATGTTTTTCTTTAATTTTTTCTACTACATTCTTTACTGTTGTGTCAATTTTTTCAAATTCTATTTTACCCATCATTTCATTTTAGTCTACTTCAGTGTATTCATTTTTTCAATTTTCAAATGATATCCTTCTCCCCCCTTTCTTCTCTAGTCTATCAAGCCACTATCAACACCCAGACCAAAGCACACCTATGATCTAGCATCATTTATTTAATTTGTGTGTGTGTTTAATATTTTAATTTTAATATTTTTAAAATTTTAATAATTTTTTAATTTTAATTTTTCTACCTCATTAATTCCTTTTCTCCCTTCAAAATGATGAAACGAAGGAATTCACCCCAAAGGAAAGAGCAGGAAGAAATGACAGCCAGGGATTTAACCAACACAGACACAAGCAAGATGTCTGAACCAGAATTTAGAATCACGATAATAAGAATACTAGCTGGAGTGGAAAATAGATTAGAATCCCTTTCTGCAGAGATAAAAGAAGTAAAAGCTAGTCAGAATGAAATAAAAAATGCTATAACTAAGCTGCAATCATGGATGGATGCTGTGGCAGAAAGGATGGATGAGGCAGAACAGAGAATCAGTGATATAGAGGACAAACTTATGGAGAATAATGAAGCAGAAAAAAAGAGGGAGATTAAGGCAAAAGAGCACAATTTAATAATTAGAGAAATCAGTGACTCCTTAAAAAGGAACAACATCAGAATCATAGGGGTCCCAGAAGAGGAAGAGAGATAGGGGTAGAAGGGTTATGTGAGCAAATCATAGCAGAAAACTTTCCAACCTGGGGAAAGACACACACATCAAAATCCAGGAAGCACAGAGGACCCCCATTAGATTCAACAAAAACCGACCATCAACAAGGCACCTCATAGTGAAATTCACAAAATACTCAAGCAAGGAGAGAATGATGAAAGCAGCAAGGGATAAAAAGTCTCTAACCTACAAGGGAAGACAGATCAGGTTTGCAGCAGACCTATCCACAGAAACCTGGCAGGCCAGAAAGGAGTGGCATGATATATTCAGTGCGCTGAATCAGAAGAATATGCAGCCAAGAATGCTTTATCCAGCAAGGCTGTCGTTCACAATAGAAGGAGAGATAAAAAGTTTCCAGACAAACAAAAATTAAAGAAGTCTGTGACCACTAAACCAGCCCTGCAAGAAATTTTAAGGGGGACTCTCTGAAGGGAGAAAAGATGAAAATATAAAAAAATAATTAAATAAAGACCAAAAGAAACAAAGATTAGAAAGGGCCAGAGAATTCCACCAGAAACTCCAACTCTACAAGCAACATAATGGCAATAAATTCATATCTTTCAGTACTTACTCTAAATATCAATGGACCCAATGCTCCAATCAAAATACATAGGGTAACAGAATGGATAAGAAAACAAGATCCATCTATATGCTGTTTACAAGAGACCCACTTTAGACCTAAAGACACCTTCAGATTGAAAGTAAAGGGATGGGAAACCATCTATCATGCTAATGGTCAACAAAAGAAAGCTGGAGTAGCCATACTTACATCAGACAATGTAGACTTTAAAATAAAAATTGTATCAAGAGATGCAGAAGGGCATTATATCATAATCAAGGGAGTTGACCTAACAATTTGTAAACATTTATGTGCCAAATGTGAGAGCACCCAAATATATAAATCAATTGATCACAAACATAAAGAAACTCATTGATAGTAATACCATAATAGTAGGAGACTTCAACACCTCACTCACAGCAAAGGACAGATCATCTAATAAAAATATCAACAAGGAAACAATGGCTTTGAATGACACACTGGACCAGATGGACTTAACAGATATATTCAGAACATTTCATCCTAAAGCAGCAGAATATACATTCTTCTCCAGTGCACATGGAACGTTCTCCAGAATAGACCACATACTGGGACACATCAGTGCCCACATACTGGACAAATCAGCCCTCAGCAAGTACAAAAAGATTGAGATCATACCGTGCATATTTTCAGACCACAATGCTATGAAACTCGAAATCAACCACAAGAAAAAATTTGGAAAGGTAACATACTTGGAGACTGAAGAACATCCTACTAACAAATGAAATGGGCTAACCAAGAAGTTAAAGAGGAAATTAAGAAGTATATGGAAGTCAATGAAAATGATAACACCACAACCAAAAACCTCTGGGATGCAGCAACGGCAGTCATAAGAGGAAAGTATATAGCAATCCAGGCCTTCCTAAAGAAGGAAGAACGATCTCAGATATAGAACCTAACCTTACACCTTAAAGAGCTGGAAAAAGAACAGCAAATAAACCCCCAAACCAACAGAAAACAGGAAATAACAAAATTAGAGCAGAAAGTAATGCTATCAAAGCCAAAAATAAGTAGAACAGATCGATGAAACCAGAAGCTGGTTCTTTGAAAGAATTAACAAAATTGATAAACCACTAGCCAGTTTGATCAAAAAGAAAAAGGAAAGGACCCAGATAAATAAAATCAAGAATTAAAGAGGAGAGATCACGACCAACACAACAGAAATAAAAACAATAATAAGAGAATATTACGAGCAATTATATGCCAATAAGTTGGCATATAATGGACCAACTCCTAGAAACATATACACTACCAAAACTGAAACAGGAAGAAATAGAAAATTTGAACAGACCCATAACCAGTAAGGAAATCGAATTAGTAATCAAAAATCTGCCAAAAAACAAGAGTCCAGAACCAGATGGCTTTCCAGGAGAATTCTACCAAATATTTAAGGAAGAGTTAACACTTATTCTCTGGAAACTGTTCCAAAAAATAGAAATGGAAGGAAAACTTCCAAACTCTTTCTATAAGGCCAGCATTACCTTGATACCAAAACCAGACAGAGACCCCACTAAAAAGGAGAACAATAGACCAATTTTCCTGATGAACATGGATGCAAAAATCCTCAACAAGATACTAGCCAACCAGATCCAACAATACATGAAAAAAATTATTCACCACGACCAAGTGGGATTTATACCTGGGATGCAGGGCTGGTTCAATATCCACAAAACAATTAATGTGATTCATCACGTCAATAAAAGAAAGGACAAGAATCATATGATCCTCTCAATAGATGCAGAGAAAGCATTTGACAAAATACAGCATCCTTTCTTGATAAAAACCCTCAAGAAAGTAGGGATAGATGGAGCTACCTCGAGATTATAAAAGGCATATATGAATGACCCAACACTAATATCATCCTCAAAGGGAAAAAACTGAGAGCTTTCCCTGTAAGGTCAGGAACAAGACAGGGATGTCCACTCTTACCACTGTTATTCAACATAGTATTGGAAGTCTTAGCCTCAACAATCAGACAACACAAAAAAATAAAAGGCATCCAAATTGTCCAGGAGGAAGTCAAACTTTCACTCCTTGCAGGTGACATGATACTCTATATGGAAAACCCTAAAGATTCCACGGAAAAACCGCTAGAACTGATTTATGAATCCAGCAAAGTTGCAGGATATAAAATCAACACACAGAAATCGGTTGCATTCCTATACACCAACAATGAAGCAAAAGAAAGAGAAATCAAGGAATCGATTCCATTTACAATTGCACCAAAACCCATAAAATACCTAGGAATAATCTAACCAAAGAGGTGAAAAATCTATACGCTGAAAACAATAGAAAGCTTAGGGAAGAAACTGAAGACAACAACAAAAAAATGGAAACAGACTCCACACTCCTGGATAGGAAGAACAAATATGGTTACAATGTCGATACTACACAAACCAATCTACACATTCAATGCAATACCTATAAAATAACACCAGCATTCTTCACAGAGCTAGGACAAATAATCCTAAAATTTGTATGGAACCAGAAAAGACCCCAAATAGCCAAAGCTATCTTGAAAAAGAAAACCAAAGCAGAAGGCATCGCAATTTCAGACTTCAAGCTGTAATCATCAAGACAGTATGGTACTGGCACAAGAACAGACACTCAGATCAATGGAACAGAATAGAGAACCCAGAAATGGACCCACAAACGTATGGCCAGCTAATCTTTGACAAAGCAGGAAAGAATATCCAATGGAATAAAGACAGTCTCCTCTGCAAGTGGTGCTGAGAAAACTGGACGGCGACATGCAGAAGAATGAACCTGGACCACTTTCTTATACCATACACAAAAATAAACTCAAAATGGATGAAAGACATCTCAATGTAAGACAGGAAGCCATCAAAATCCTCAAGGAGAAAGCAGACAAAAACCTCTTTGATCTTGGCCGCAGCAACTTCTTACTCAACACATCTCCGGAGGCAAGGGAAACAAAAGCAAAAATGAACTACTGGGACCTCATCAAAATAAAAAGCTTCTGCACAGTGAAGGAAACAATCAGCAAAACTAAAAGGCAACCAACAGAATGGGAGAAGTATTTGCAAAAGACATATCAGATAAAGGGTTAGTATCCAAAATCTATAAAGAACCTATCAAACTCCACACCCAAAAAACAAATAAACCAGTGAAGAAATGGACAAAACACGTGAATAGACACTTCTCCAAAGAAGACATCCACATGGTCAACTGACACATGAAAAGACGCTCAACTTCATTCATCATCAAGGAAATACAAATCAAAACCACAATGAGATACCGCCTTACACCTGTCAGAATGGCTAACATTAACAACTCAGGCAACAACAGATGTTGGTGAGGATGCAGAGAAAGAGGATCTCTTTTGCATTGTTGATGGGAATGCAAGCTGGTGCAGCCACTCTGGAAAACAGTAAGGAGGTTCCTCAAACTAAAAATAGAACTACCCTACGACCCAGCAATTGCACTACTAGGCATTTATCCACAGGATATAGTTATGCTGTTTCGAAGGAACACATGCACCCCAATGTTTGTAGCAGCACTATAAACAATAGCCAAAGTATGGAAAGAGCCCAAATGTCCATCAATGGATGAATGGATAAAGAAGGTGTGGTATATATATACAATGGAATATTACTCGGCAATCAAAAAGAATGAAATCTTGCCATTTGCAACTACGTGGATGGAACTGGAGGGTATTACGCTAAGTGAAATTAGTCAGTCAAAGAAAGATATATATCATATGACTTCACTCGTATGAGGACTTTAAGAGACAAAACAGATGAACATAAGGGAAGGGAAACAAAAATAATATAAAAATAGGGAAGGGGACAAATCATAAGAGACTCATAAATATGGAGAACAAACAGAGGGTTACTGGAGGGCGTGTGTGGGGGGGGTGGGCTAAATGGGTAAGGCGCACTAAGGAATCTACTCCTGAAATCATTGTTGCACTATATGCTAACTAATTTGGATGTAAATTTAAAAATTTAAATTAAAAATTAAAAACAAATAAAATTCTGCTCTTCAAAAGGTAAAAAAAAAATTTAAACATAGACTTACCACATCACCCCGCTATTCTATTTCTCGGTATATTCCCAAGACAAGTGAAGGCATACATCCATGCAAAACTTGTCCATGAATGTTCATAGCAGCATTATTCATAATAGCCAAAAAGCAGAAACAACCAAAAAAGCCAATCAACTTATGAATGCATAAATAAATTGTGGTATATCCAAGCACTGGAAAATTATTTCACAATAAAAATAGAGCACTAATACATGTGACAACATGGATCAATCTTGAAAACTTTGTGCTAAGTGCAAGAATCAGTATACATCTTTATGTGTTTCATCTACAATATGGAGGAGATGTGTCTTCCTCAGGCTTTATGCTTTGAAGATTCCTGTGGTCCTCCTTGCCTCATAAATCTGTTGAAGTCTTGGTTCAATGTCTCAACCATTCAGCCACTTTCGACCCCCAGAATCAGCAGAGGTCTGTATGGAGTTTCCCTCTTTTCTAAAATGTTGGCTCTTTAATTTATCATAGCCTTGTTATAATCCCAGTGGTTGTAATCAGGTATTTTTCTACTTTTATCCAGCTTTTCAGAACAGTAGGAGGATTTGCCTAAATTACTCTATTATTGAAATCCTCTCTGCTGATAACACCTTAAAAAAAGATTAATGTCATCATTTTTGTCATGTTATTCCCATGCTTCAATGACTTTTTTTGTCCTTACGATTACTTCACAAACCTTTCAAGTAGTTCACAGTCCCAAACTCTTTCGCCCTCTGCTCCCGAACAAGGCCATTATAGATGCTCTTCCAGAAAGGACAGTAACCCTCTGTGCACAGTGTTTCCCAGAGTTTGGGGACTGGGGTTATGGTAAACCACTAGTGGTACCCATTCAGGACAATAAACACTTGTAGCAGATATTTATTCATTTATTGGCTTTTAATTATGCAACATTCATTTCTTTCTTTCTTGTGGTACCAGAGCTCCAAGTTCCTTTGGAAGAATAGCCCATCTCCTTCTTTTAGTCAAAATTCTCCAGAGAACAAAACCATTTGTATATATAAAGAGATTTTTGATATGGTATTGACTTGCATGATTATGGACCCTGAAAACCCCCACAATCTGCCCTCTGTAAGCTGGAGACCCAGGAAAGCCTATGGTGTAGCTCAAAGACCTGAGAGCTAGATAGCCAGCCAGAGGTATGGATTCTAGTCTGAGCCTAAAAGTCTAAGAACCAGGAGCACTGGGATTCAGAGAAGATAAATGTCCTAGCCTGAACAATCAGGCAGAAGGAAATTCAACTCTTCTCATTCTTTTGTTCTATTCAGACCCTTACCGGCTTGGACAATGCACACCCACACTGGAAAAGGCCATCTGCCTTATGCAGTCCACCAATTCAAATGCTTATCTCTTTCAGAAACACTCTCACACACATCACAGAAATAATCTTTAACTATATATCTGAGCATCCCATGGCAGTCAAGTTTACAGATAAAATTATCACACTCCCATTGCATATATTCTTGTGGAACTGTTGCTCAGACTGCATTGCCCTCACTATTCAAGAAATGGAAATATTCTCTCTTGACCAGAGAGGTACAAATTGTACATGAGGAGTGGTGGATAGTGCAGCTGATTCACTGAAGTAGTGATGTTTAGAAACGACTTTACAGTCATCAGTTCACATTATCTACTTCATGTCCTCCTAATATTGGTTTGTGTTACTTGCAATAAAAAAAACAAACAAAAAACAAAAAAAACCCCACTAAATAGTAACAATAGTATGACTCCACAAATTAATAATATGATTCAATTCACAATTTTCTTTTAAAATGACTGTGTTGAAAAGAATCAGTTTAATGATGACGTAACTTTAAAACTCCTCTAACACATGTTAATCTCCCTTTCCAGCACTAACAAAAAGGTGAGGCTTCAAGATCAGAATTTAGGGCAAACAGAGGCACCTGGTTAGCTCAGTCAGTTAAGCATCTGACTCTTGATTTCAGTTCAGGTCATGATCTCGTGGTTCGTGAGATCAAGCCCCACATTGGGCTCTGTGCTAGCAGTGTGGAGCCTGCGTGGGATTCTCTCTCTCCCTCTCTCTTTGCCTCTCCCTCATTCATGCTCTCTGTCTCAAAATAAATAAATAAACATTAAAAAAAGAATTTAGAGCAAACAATAGCCCACTGCTAGAATTTAATGAAATTGTATTATATTCCTTTTATACTTCTTCCTATTTATGTAAGGTGTTACTGGTTTTCCATTTATGTCATGTAAAATTGTTTTTAAAAACAATTTAAATAAAAATAATTGAAAAATTGAACAATTGAAGGTTGATATGAAAAAAATCAAGAACACATTTTGAGAATGACTGAAGTTTGGGAAGCACAGACCCACTGAAGGAATCGGGGCAGTGGCCAAATCATCTAACCCACTCTTCATCATACTCCCACAATCAAATCTTCCTTCCTTCCAAATTCCTCTTCAAAAAGTCTCAACTTCTTTTACTAAAGCTTGTTCCCTACTTTCTTAAATTTCTTTCCTGATTATCTTCTTTGGAGTTCTCAGACTGACTTTGTCAAAGTTCTAAATAATCAAGGCCGATTTGGTATATGACAGAGCAGATGCTCTATGGTATGGTTAAAACAGCAGACACTCCAAAAGCCATCATAAATGGAAAGTCATCTAAGGCAGTTTTTTTTAATGTATACATTAGAGAAAAAATGATTTCAAATGAGTTTGTGTGCACAAGGCCACCCTTCCATCATCTGCAAACAGCTTAGCTACAACCCAGCCACTGTGCAATTCTCAAGTTCATTTCAAGACAGGCACCAGGCTTTCAATGCACAGAAACTTAAAATACAGAGCGCGTGGGTGGCTCAATCAGTTAAACATCGGACTTCAGCTCAGGCCATGATCTCACAGTTAGTGGTTTCGAGCCCTGCGCTGGGCTCTGTGCTGACAGCTCAGAGCCTGGAACCCGCTTCAGATTCTGTGTCTCCCTCTCTCTGCCCCTCCCCTGCTTGCGTTCTCTTTCTCTCTCTCTCGCTCTCTCTCAAAAACAATAAACATTAAAAAATTTTTAAATGCAAGTGACTGCAGACTCTATCTTTCCTACTTACAAAAGGCTCTTCTGAAGGTGGCTGTTCTTTATACCCCTGTATACAATTTCTCTACATTCCTTCCACTGTCTTCCCACTTTTTTCTAATGTTTTCATTGGCTCTTAACTTCTTTATAGTCCTTCTGTTTTTCATTTGTGGTGATGAAATCAATAATTAGACTACCATGTGAATCCAAATAAAGTTGTCTTTTTTTTTTCTTTACTGAGGATAAACCAATGCTTTGTTTTCATTTCTCTTCTTCAGCAGTCTTCAACTGCATTTCATCAGTGAAATTTTATCAGAATATTCAATACTTATAACACTGCCAATCTTATTTCCAAAGTTGGGGCTTTTCATGTGGGCTGTGCTTGGCACTGCACTCTGCCTGATTTGGATTTTATTTAAACACTTTGGCTTCAACTGACATTGGGAGGCAAAGAAAACCAGCAATCAGTCTGCCATGAATTTGCCATGGGACCACATACTGTTGCAGAAACAACCATATAAAGTTGCTGAGGAAAGACAAATTCACAGCTAGCAGATTACAACAGCCTGGTCCCCATGCACTAGCCAGGCTCCAGAGAAAGGAGAGCCTGAAGTAGAGCATAGAATGAGGAATGTACACTCTTCCTGAGACACCCGTTTCCCAAAAGCAGGATCTACTGCACTTCCATCAGTAAAAGAAGGCAGTGTGACAAGGTAAAAATAGCACTGGGACTGAAGTTGTGAAGAGTGGGTTTGAGACCATGCTCTGCCATTGAATAGTTGTGTGGTTTGGATAAAGCATGTAACCCCTTAAACCTCAGTATCCTTTTCTAAAAATGTGGATAATAACGATTGCCATGAATAAAATTAGCACAGTCGTAAAGGTGAAATATAAAAGTGTTTGTGAGAATTGTCTTGTGTAATATAAAACTTAACATGAACATAAAATGGTCTAATTAATCATTATCTTGCAATAATATTAATAATAACAATAATAACAAATACTTTGTTCCTGAGTTGGGCAAACAGCTATTAGGATTTGGGCAGGATAAGCATAAAAATAAATTTAAATGGCATCTAACTCTTAGAAGAACACATTGTGCTTTCATTTTCAAACAGGGTTTCTTCATGATGGATCATTACTGAAAAGTCTGAGATTAAAAAGAAAAGATAATCCACAGGAGAAATTGAAATGCAATAAGGCGATTATAACATGCAAAATGGCTATTATTACACATGGTTAGAAGGACTCATTTTAGTTCCTTTTCTAGAGGCTCACTATACACTCCTCTTCCCAGAGAGATCCGTTTACTTTCCTCATTTTAATAACAATGCTGTTTTCTGAACAGTTTTATGATACTGGAAAGTTAAAGTACAAAATCAATAGATATATTTATGAAATCCAGACATGGCTACTACTAAAATGGGAGAATAAACAAGCAAACTTAAAACAGTAGAATATACACTATTCCCAAAAGGTCCTGAACAGTCAGCTCATTCAGCAGTTAGAACCAGACAATGAAAAAAGAAACAAAACAAAACAAAACAAAACCATGTGTGTAGAACAACTTGGTTAGAAAGTTTTGAAATAGTCATCAGATGAACCATAACAATGCACTACGAATTTTTTAAGTTACTTAAAAATTAAGTTGATGTTAAAGTAAGCTATTACAATATGGGGTGTGTGTGTGTGTGTGTGTGTGTGTGTGTGTGTGTGTGAGAGAGAGAGAGAGAGAGAGAGAGAGAGAGAGGGAGAAAGAGAGAGATGGTTCTGTTCCATCATTAGTGAGGCATAAATTTTTGTTTTGTTTTTTAATCTCAGTCATAGTATAATTGTGGTCTGGCTAACCCATGATACCAGACAAATCAAAACACGGATTTTCAAAAACACGTGATTATTCAATAAGCAGTATTTGTTTCAACCTACTTTGATATAAATATGGTTATACCACCTTTCTTTGGTTAGTGATTCCATCCTTTTATAGTCAAACTTTCTTTATCCTTATGTTTTAAAAATATCCTTTGGAAACAGGATTTGGCTTTAAAAAAACAAAAATCTAGTCTAGTAATATTTCTCTTATACTTGGAACATTTAATCCATTTACATTTAATATAATTACTGATAAATTTGCAGTTTCTTTAACGTTACATTTTGAAATAATTATACATTTACAAGAGGTTGTGAGGATAGTACAGATAGGACCCCTGTACCCTTCATTCACTTTATATCTTATATGATTATAGTATAATATCCAAACCAAGAATTTGACATGATTACAATGTGTGTGCATAGTATGTAATTTTATTACATGTGTAGGTTTGTGCAACCACAACTGCAATCAAAACAGAACTATTCCATCACCACAAAGTATTCTCTCATGCTACCTCTTTATAGTCACAGCCACCCCTCGCCCCACTGGCTCTAACCCATGGTAACCACTAATCTGTTTTCTATCCTTATAATTTTGCCATTTTGAGAATGTTATATAAGCGGAATCATACATTATGTAACATGAGACTTTTTTCCACATTAATAATAATGCCCTTGACCCATGCAAGTTGCTGCATGTATCAATAGTTTCTTGCTTTTTACTGCTGAGCAGTATCCATGGTATGGATGTACCACAGTGTGTTTAACCTATTGAAAGATATTTTCGTTGTTTCCGGTTTGGGATTATTACAAACCAAACTGCTATGAAAAATCAAGTGTAGATTTTTGTGTGGAAATACATTTTCATTTCTATGGGATAAATGCCCAGCAATGCAACTGATACCAGGTATGTCAAGCATATGTTTAATTTTTAAATTGCCAAATGATTGTCCAGAGTGACTGTACCATATTACACTCCCATGTATGAGAGACTCCATTTCTCTACATACTTGCCAGCACTTGATAGTGTTACTTTTTATTTTAGTAATTCTAAATAGGTATGTAGTAAATGTCTAATTTTGGTCCTAATTTGCACTTCCCTAATGGCCAGTCATGCTGAACATCTTTTCATGTGTTTATTTGCCATCCATATATCCTCTTTGATGAAATGTCTCTTCATATCTTTTGCCTGTTCTCTAATTGGAGTGTTTTACTGTTGAATTTTGAGAGTTCTTCTACATTCTAGATATGAATTCTTTGTAAAATGTACGGTTTGCAAATATTTTCTCCCAGTCCATAGCTTATCTTTTTATCCTCTTCATATGGTTTTCTGCATAGCAAAATTTTTAATTGTGATGAAGCGATATTTATCTATTTTTCCTTTTTGTGTTTGGTGTCATGTCTAGGAACTCTTCACCAAGCCGTACATCCTCAAGATCTTATTCTATGTTACCTCCTATCAGCTTTATAGTTTTATGTTTTACATTTAAATCTATGATCCATTTTTGGACAGTTTTTTCATGAGGTTTACATTATTTTTTTATGGTGTGGGATATGGATATCCGATAGGCTAGCACCATTTTTTAAAAAGATCATCTTTCACCCATTGAAGTGCTTTTGACCTTTGGCAAAAATCAGCTGGTGGTACTTGTGTGGAGCTATTTCTGGGTTTGCAATTCTATTCCATCCATCTAAATTGTCCATTCCTCTGTCAATATCACAGTCTTTATTATAGCTCTATAATGAGTCTTTAAATCAGATAAAATGATTTCCTTCATTCCTTTTCAAATTGTTTTAGCTATTCAACTTTACATTTCCATGTAAAATTTAAATCTACTATATTATTCTTTTCTTTCTTTTTTTTATTATTTATTCCACCTGTTCTATGTATTTGCTTTGTTTTATTTTCTTCTTTATTTTCTTCTTTTGGAATTATTTTCTATTACTTTAACACCTACCCCCTTACCTTGGGAGGTATATGCTTTTTTACTCATTTTTCAGTGCTCCCCTAGAGACTTATAAAAAATTATATTGATTGTTATTTTACTCTCTTCATAGACAAAGTAATAATCTTACTTTATTTTCCCAACTTCTACACAATTGTTATAATTTTTTAATTCTCTATATATCAAATAATAAAAAATTTTATTATTTTGTACAGACAATACTAATTTATTAAGGATATATTTATCTTTCTTGTTTCTCCTGGAAGCATCTCTGAGCTTCTACATGGAGTCATTTTTCTTCTGCCTAAAGATTGCTAACTAATATTGATTTCGTTGTGGATCTGCTCATGAAGAAACAAACATCCGGGGTTTTTTTGTTTTTTGTTTTGTTTTGTTTTGACTGAAAATGTTTTTATTTCACCTTCATTTTCTAAGCATTTTCCATGAAGTATTGATTTATTGGTTGGTAGTTTTTTGTTCGGTTTTTTTCTTTTTCCCAATCAGACATCATGATTTGTAATGCAGTGTTTCTCCTGCCTACCACTGTTTTTGTTAAGAAGTCAGCTCTCAGCCCTATTGTTGATTCTTTACATTTACTTTGTCTTCTCATCAACAACGGTCCTATCCACAGATGATTTTTAAAAATTTTCTTTGCCTTGGGGCGCCTCGGGGGCTCAGCCAGTTAAGCGTCCAACTTCGGCTCAGGTCATGATCTCGTGGTCCGTGAGTTCCAGCCCAGCGTTGGGCTCTGTGCTGACAGCTCAGAGCCTGGAGCCTGCTTCCAGTTGTGTGTGTGTGTGTGTGTGTGTGTGTGTGTGTGTGTGTGTGTGTGTCTGCCCCTCCCCTACTTGAACTCTGCCTCTCTCTCTCTCTCAAAAGTAAATAAACATTAAAACATTTTTTTTCTTTGCCTGTTTTATTTCAGAATTTTACTTTTACATATGTAGATATACTTTTGGAAAAAATGTATTATGTATAAGATTTTCAGGCTCTTTTATGTAACTTTCATCAGTTTTCAAAAGTTCTCATCTATTCTCTTTTCAAAGATTGCTTTTGCCCTGTATTTTCTCTCCTTTTCTTTTGGGATTTCAATGTGTTCCACTTCCTCATTGTATCTACTCTTATGCTCTTTTCTGTATATTTCATCCCTTTAGTCTCTCCATTCCATTTGATATATCATCTTCCGACCTATATTTCATTTTGCCAATTCTTCCTTTAGTTCTATCTAATATGCAACTAACTCACCCACTGAGTTCTTAATTTGGGTTACTGTAGTACTAAATTTAGAAGTTCAGTATGGTTAGATTTTAAAGTTTCTAGTTTTTTTCTACCAGAATTCTCATTTTGTCTCTTTTCTCTTTGAACAGTAGAAAGAATAGTTATTTTAGAGGTCTATGTCTGAAAACACCAATATCTGAAACCCTGATTATCTATTTCTTCTGTCTGGTGTTTCCATTTATTTCTATTCATCTTATCTTATCCTTTCATGTGTGTGGATTTAAAAAATTATGTGCCAGGCATTTTATTTGTAATATTGTTTATAGAAATAAATTGAGGACTAGGATAGGATACTCCATCAGGAAGTCTTTTTGTTCATTTCTATTGGGTGCCTATGAGTACCTGCTATCTGGGATAAACTCAATTCAATTATAGGGATTAAGAGGATCCTAAAATGAGCTTCTCTTTCTGTGAGAACCTGTTTGCTTTCAGTTTATCTTTCTGCTAGGGTGCAGCCTTTTGGGGTTCCAAATCTCAAGAAAGCAAGGTCCACCAGAATTTCCTTCTTGACAGAACTGGGGACTTTGTACTCTCAGTCCTTTAAACCTGTCAAATATACCATTCAGTCTTTCACCTGTCCATCCGAACCAGCAAAAGTGGTGATAAACACTGGTCTCTATCTCCATTTGCTCTTGTCCTCCCCTATTTTTAACTCCCTTAACCCAGTAGGTTCACTGTCTTGCCTACCTCACTCCTAGAACTTCTATCATACTGACCTTTCTCTTTATTACCAATTATAATTCATTGTCTCTTCTCTCTTTATTCTGCTTATGGATGTTAAGAGGAGGCTCAACTTCTCTTACCTTATATTTCTATGAGGGACTTCCTGCTTTTTCCTTGGCCTTTCTCCTCATTCCTTTTCCATAATTCCCTAAGGGAGAATAAGTCAATGTGGTATGAATTTGGGGGAAGCCTCTTGAGGGCTGTGCTCCCTTACATGGAGAGATGGTTGCTTATACAGAGAGGGCACCATGTTCTGCTTTCAACCATGTGGCCAATCCCCACCCCAGTAAGTGGGATGCTTGCGGTTTTGAGTGCTAGTTCAAATCCATTTTGGAGAGTAAAGAAAGATATCAGATGTCCATTTGTCCACATATTAAATTATATTCTCTGATGCAGCTTTTACTCATAATAAAACTCTTATTTTGGTCTCTCTTTGTTTGGTTTTTGTCTTATCTTTCAGTAGGTTCCAAGCTTAGGAAAGAAAAAAAGGGGTGTTATTTATTGACTCCCTAAAAGTCTCCAAATGGTCAAAAACTTCTCTCTTATTATAATTCATTCAAAGGCAAGTAAACAACCTGCACGCTCTGCTGACAGCTATAATATCAAAATTTACCTTTTCTAAGCAAAGTAGGCAAATTATTAACTATATCTTATTTTTTTCACAGTATGTAGGATTTTAAAATAACATATTACAAAGCCACCAATTGACACCTGATTTCATCTAAGCCAAGGGAAATATTTCTCTAACTCTTCTTGGACAAAAGGGCCTGAATAATACAAACAATAGTCAGAACAAGTCCCTAAACCCACAAAATATGTTTATATAGACATAACCATAGATAAAGCTTTTTTATCTTTCCATAAGCCATGAGCTTTAATTTTCCTTTTTTTTTTCCTGAGAACTTTTGCTTATTTGCAACTATTTCTGGGCCACAACAGCACTTCAATAGAGCATTTTGGCAACAACCTCTGTTGTGGTCAGCAACTCCTTCTGCAGCTGGGATTTCTTGAAAGAAGTGAGTAGCATTTGTCTTACAGTGCTCCAGCAACAAAACAAGCAAATCATTCGTGGGAATCAGATAGTCACAGAGCTTAACTCCTCTCTCTCCTTCCTTCCCCTCTTCCATGTGATCAAGGAGTTCAAAGCCACTGGCGCACATTTTAGCAAGTATGTCATTCACAGTGGGGCTAATACATGGATCCAATCTTAACCACTAGGCTCTGAAACAGATCGTGGGAAACTTCCTGACTAAAGTGACTATGGGACTAATAACCTGGGTGTCACAAGTTGGAGGACTTGTCACAGCTTAAGACTGTATCCCCCTGAAGTAGAGACATGCCCCAGGGTATACTCAGGTATATATTGTTTGGTGGTGAGTGGTTCAGCTACAGAATTTGTCCTAAGACAACAAGGCCATGGATTAAATAAACATAAATATCTGGCTCTGCCTTAACTACAGCCAAAAAAACAGAGCAAAACCAAACAACAACAACAACAACAACAACAACAACAACAAATACACAATTTTTCCTGCCTAAGCAGTAATTCAGAAAAGAAGCCAGAGGTGATAAGACCTAGAAAGTAAAAGTCACAATGAGCATTTACAATGTGGGAGTCACGCCTGGCTAATCCCACTTGAACAAAACCACTACAAGAAATCAACATATCTAGAAATATCTGGAAAATGCTGTGATATTTACAAAAAATTGGGATTGTGAAAATTTGGGTCATTGACTAAAATTTGCTATTTTCTACTAATCTTTGGACAACAAAATAACCAAAGAAACTTCTCTGAGTCACCATAACTTTAAATAAATATCTTTTGGAATCATAGAGATGGAAACAGCCTGTGCAAAATATCCAGTGGTGTCTTATAGACAACTCTCACTGAAGCCTGAAAAACAAGCCATAAGTTTCTTGTTTCTTTTAAAAAATATTAATCTTTTTTTTTATGTGAGCCTAAAAAAACCTTTCTCTCAGTATCAATCCCCTCCTATAAACATCTGCCTTCACTTTGAGGAACCAGTGACATTGCCAATCCCAGTGCTCCCAATGAGGGTCAAACACTTCCACTTTTGATGACCAATAGTTTTTAAAACCCACATTAGGCACAGGGCATTTCTCAGAAGGAAAACATGCTGTTAGCTCTGACAAAGGCCTGTTTGTGAGGTCGCCTCCTGTTTGAAATGCCCCATAGCAAGACAGATGCTGGAAAGGGAAGTTCAAGAATCATTCTAATCCAGTTCCACTTCCTCTGCTTGCTTCCAACACAGCTGCACAGAATAAAACAAAAAGAGGAAATGGGGACACCCAGAGAATATTATTGCCTTCAGCAAAAACTTTCAGAAAGCCCTCTTAGGAACCCCTGACATCACATAGATGTGTCATCTTCCTTACAGAACTTTGCTTCACAAGCAGATCTACACAATTTCTTTTTCTTTTTAATTTTTTTTTACATTTATTTATTTTTGAGAAACAGAGTGAGACAAAGTGTGAGCGGGGGAGGGGCAGAGAGAGAAGGAGACACATAATCCGAAGGAGGCTCCAGGCTCTGAGCAAGCAGTCAACACAGAGCCTGATGTGGGTCTCGAACCCCACAAACTATCATGACCTGAGCCGAAGTCGGACATGCAACCGACTGAGCCACTCAGGCACCCCTATGCAATTTCTTAATGCAGACAATTAATGCCAAAATAAAGCTAGGGTGCAAAGCAATAACTTAGGAAAAAGGCAATACTCAGGCAAAATCTTTCCAGAAATTAAAATGTGAACTCAACCAACTTTCCTTTAAACTAACCAAATAAATAATGACATGACATGGTGACTTTGGTTCAGAGAAAGCAGCACAGGAAAACTCTGCACCAAATCTCAGGAACTTGGTGTTTTAATCCCACCTCTGTAAGACTTTACGTGATCTTCCTAAATTTACTTCATTACTCTGAATCTTAGCATCCTCATAAAGAAAAGGGAGCTGGACTTGATAATACTTATGTTTCTAGACATCTGAATCTGATGTCCCATGTACACATAAAAGTAACATACCTAGATGTAACTCACTATTCTACCGACACCCAACTAATTCTCCCTCTTTCTCCAGTAATAACTTCAGTTTAGGATGCCACCAACCGTCCTGTTTCCCTAGCTAGAAATCTGTTGGATATTCTCTCCTCTTCCATGTTTCATAATATAGTCCTCCCTTAAGTGATTCAACATCTTTTCACTACATATTTTTATTTTTTGAAAATGTAGTCCCATCAGTTTTTAATTCCCAAATCTTTTGCTGAACCATCCATTTTTATCAATCTTCTCGGCAAGTTCATAGCTCAGATATGCCCTCTCTTATTCAAACTTTTGCCAGAGTCTTCCTAGCTGGTCCTTGGGCATTATGTTGCATTGTGTCACATTCCCCTACAATCTAGCATTTCCAAAGTCACCTGAGTTTCTTTTTAAAAGGTGCACACCATACATCTCTCTCCTACTTACAATCCTTCAGTCATTGCCCACTGGACACAGAATAAACTCGAGTTCCTTAGCACATTATGCAGAGTCCTTTAGTGCCATTTCCCACCAATACTCTACGCACCCTGCAAAAACTCCTGATTTTCAATATTCTCCCGAATGCTTTGGTCTGTATATATAGTGTCCCAAAGACCTTGTTGATGTCAATCTCTACCTCAAGGCTCAGTGTAAGGATTTACCCTTCCTTGTGCTTCTACTGCTACTTTGCTTCTGTTCTGCAGAGTTCGTTCCTGGTATCTGCTTCTAAGGGGAGAAGGCTTAGCAATGCAAAGAGACCTAAGTGTTAGACATTCCTTTTTCTCTCTCCATATGAACAGAATTAAATTCCATTCAAGAAGAAGTAGAAAAAGAACACACCATCCAGAAACAATGATGAGCTTACAACCACAAATCCTTTAACTTAGGCTTGTTCAAAGACTTCAGCTCCATGAGTATATTCAAAGGTATATTTAATCTCCTGTTATCAAGAAATGAATATTATAATTTCATAACTGAACATCATCCTGAATATGAAGACACTCAATCATGCACTGAGGCCTAGAAAAATTAGTATAATTTATAAGTTCCGGGTACTGAGGAAAAGAAAGCACACTGTTGTTCTTGGGGCTGTTATGGTTATGGTTGTTAATTAGTCTCAGGTAGGCAATAAGAAATATTCCTGAGAATCTGGAAACTATAGGAAGACTACTTCTAAGAGACAAGAGAAGAATGGTGCACAGATTACTACAAAATCATGAGCAAGCTACTTAACTTTCTTGGGCCTCAGCTTTCTGGCCTGACAATGTGGGGACACAATGAGAGATGTCACAGTGGCTTCTCCTCCAATCTGTAGGAAGATTTGTAGCAGTGGTTCCAGGACCAGCCACTTCTGGAAGATGGAGGTACAGAAAGGGTGGCAAATACTACTAGTTGTCTAGTTTGCATAGGACACTCCTGGGTTATGCATGCTGTCTTAATAATTTTTTAAAATGCCTCCTTAAAATTTTGAAAATGTCCCATTTTGGATGATAAATTTCATCAAAACTGTAGTTTCATTTTTAATTTTTTCTTGAAATTCTTTAGGAACTATGTACTTATCTGGCTTTTGCTAAATTCACTGATGATGGAGAAGAGTGAGACTTTACGGTTGAAGTAAAACCTTTTCCTCCTTTTAAATCTCCCTAAAAACAAGCTTCTTTTATGATTCTCAGTCTTTTAGTGTAGTTCAAAGATTCATAGCGTCTTGTAAAATAGTTTTCAGGTGTTATTTACTTTGGTTTAAGTTTACAGATTCCAGTGGGGCCCTCTCTTTTTTCAAAGAGTATCATTCTTACTGCATTCTTGACAGCTTCCTTGCTGAGGGAATTCAGCAAAATATATACATCGTTTTACCATCTGCAGGGTTGATAGCACTTAATTAGGAAAGCCAGGAGTATCAGAGGACATTTTCAAAGCAGCACCTCAGGTAAGAGACCCCCTTCCCTCCTCTGCTGTGACTAATAGTTCTGCAATGCGTTTTATGTTCAATTGCATCACAGAATTTCCCCTAGAGAATATGGAATTCAAATCAGATGAACAGATGCTCACAAATTAAGGCACTCTATATACCTACAGCAATCATGAAGTAGTAGGTGGAGACAAGATAAAGGAAAAAAATCAAATTTGAAACCACTTATTTCTTGTCTCTCTTTTCCCTTCTCTCTTCTCATCTCCATGGACCGCCTCCCCTACCCTCTGCTACCCATCACTGCATTATTTTTCCTACAACCTCTTAGTTGCCATAGACAGAGACTCAGTGAGGGACATGTGTTTTTAAATGCCAAAAGTCAATCTCTTTTTTTTTTCTTCTCATTATAGTCATGCACGTGTTCTCGGTAGTTTGAGAAACAGAGCTTGTAAATATGAAACTTCACTTTTTTAGGCGATGGTTCAGCAAGCAGAGAAATTTGCTTTGTCCTGAACAGAAGTGTTTCTGTAACAACCCTTGTCCCCAGTTCCTTACCCCTTGGATGTTTCTTCTCCACATCGCAGGCTTTGGCCCAAGCATGTTAGGTGATGATCACTCGGGCTCATCTCCACCCAAATTCTCAGTCCCAACCATCTTCCCAATCTGGACCCCAGTCACAATGTGCCCCCTCTGCTTCTGTGTTCCACCAAGCATCTGATTTTCCCCAGGAAATAGGAAATAAGAAAGCTATTCATACTAATGTGCCCGATAAGGACATTCTTTATATATCTTTTTTTTCTTTTTAACCTTATATTAAAAAAAAAAAAACAAAAAAACTTCCCTTCATAGGAGCTAGCCCTTCTAAGTGAGAAATATTGCAAAGATCTCAAGGAACACTGCCTTTGGGGATTGTCTTGGTCTTTCTATATAATAAAGTAGGTATCAGTGGCTCATGAAAAACAGCCACAGTTCACCAATAAACACTTTAATGAATGCTTTTTTGGGCACATTTTATTTCCTTCCATTCTCCTTTCCCAGTTGAATTTTAAAATGTATATTTGCTTTTCCAAAACAATAATGATTTGTAATCTTTATTGTGAAGCCTGTAGAGTAAAAACCCACGTTTGCCTGTCCACTATCCTTCTCCACATCACATTATTTTACTCGTTAAACAATGCTTTAAAATATCCTAGATTTATGTTTTCTACTCTGGTTATAGCAGCTCCGTGTTTGTCTCATGAGAGCCATTCCTCATCTGCCTTATCTGTTTCTGAGAACCTCGATAGTAGACTTGGCGGTGCGGCCACATGAGGTAAGGTCAATCACGCTCATCTTGCCAAACTTGTCATAACCCTGAGATTTCACATAACGGAGTGTCCCCTCGTGCACTTGTAGCAATGCCACACAACAGGGGATTTTAGAATTCAATATGCAATATCATATCCTCTACCTTGAGTGTTGTTTCAACAAAATTTCCAGCATTGTAAAATTGTGGAACATAAAAATAAACAGAAGAAGAAAACAGTGTCTCACATCACTTATTCTATCCCAAGGTGGAAAATTCATACCAAAAGGAAAGAAAATCTTTTCTACCCATGGTAGGGGTTTGGGGTCAGAAGGCTGTGAGACAGCATACAAGTCACACTTCCTCTAGACATCCAGAAAATATCTTTGTTTACCACTGCAGTGTTGCCAAGGCAACGCCAGCTGCTTATGACATCATGTTGAGATGGCTATCACAAGCACGACAGCACTGTTGTTTAAAGGTTCTAGCGAATCTTGTCCCTTCTCTCTTTTTCGTATTCCCTAAGGGAAAGACAGAAGGATCACTCGTAGCCGAAGACTGGCATAAAAGAGGGAAACCAGACTGTAGCCCATATGCAGCTTCATTTGGATCATTCTCATTTTATTTTTAGGTCAATAGTGGCAAATCGATTGTGCTTTTTGGGTTAAAAGTTGCAGTATTCACACATCTATGCGCTAACATCCTCACCTGCCATATCTTTCCCAAAAATTTCATAAGGAAATGATAGATTTTGTTGTCAGTGGAAGAAGAAAAGAAAACATCCCAACCTTTTCCTGGATCACCTCAGGTCTTTCAGAATACCCTTGTACACAGCTGTGTTAACACAGACTTGCTTATTTTTTTTTTACATTTCTATGTGGCCTTGATCCCTCATGTCCAAGAAAACACAAGTATAATAGAATGTCACCCTCCCTATACAACTGTCCTCTCCCAGCTTCCACACAAATGCTCCTGAGAAAAACTTTCTACCCATGACCCTAAAAATGTAGGACGGACTAAAGACAGCTGTCAGGAAGAAGTGCATGGATATAGTAATGCCCAATAGTGTGTGCATGGGGATGTGAGCAGGAGAAGTGGTGAGAAAATGTCCCTCAGCTGAGGTGCAAGGTTCTGCAAAAGGAAGAAGCTAGAAGCTTCCTGCATATATCCTTTAACCCTTTTAGATTGTTTTGAAATTCCCGGCAGAGTTTTGAAAAGGAAAATGCTTATGTCTCTTCTTGGCTCTCTGAGGAAAAATTAATCTATGTGCTAGAGGGAATGTACATAGCAGGCGTGAAAGCAAGCCGGCACACTGATAACTGCAGCCTGCTCTGGGTGCTCAGAAAGGAAGGCGGAGCAGCCCTGCGGGCTCCCTGCGCGTGCCTGTGAGAAACCTCGTATGACACAGGACAGCAGGGAGATCCTGAAGACTCACACGGAGCCTCAGTACGGGTCCAGGGAAGGGGGCTCTGCAAAAAGTGAAGCAAAATGGTTTACAGAAGGAGAGGAAGCTTTGGGAGAGAAAGTTGCCATGACAGGCATTTGAAAGATAAAGTATTCCTTCTGTGAGACACATGTTGTTTTAGTAAAGAATCAGGCAAAATGGTCAATAAACTTACTATGATGAGGTGCCAACACATCATCGGTAGTAGCATCTGACCATATGATTCCTTACACCACAAAGGGAGCTGGATGTGGGGCTTCTCTTTGTTGTATAAACCCTTCTATAAGTTGTACATACAGCACTCTCTCTGCATTGGATTTCTCCTTACCACCCTGGACAGACTGGAGGCACCTTTTGCCCTCCTGTTGTCCACACAATTCACGCCATTGTCAGATCCACCCATCATGCCATTCCTGGATATACTCCTGTTTCCAATTTTTGCTACCTCTTCTCCAAGGTCTCCAAGGTCTCCACCCCATGGAATACAGTTCTCTATTCTGTAAGGTGATAGGGAGAGCAGTGTAATTATAGGCCCATATCTGGAGTAACTATAATCATTTTTACCACTATTTACCTGCTCAAAGTGCTAAACATGCATCGAGCACACAGCTTTCAAGGTCTCAGAAGAATATACGGGGGAACCTACTTGGAAATTATTGACTGAAGGCAAAAATCTAAAAACAGAGATCCTACCTCCTCCTAGGTAAGAAGAAGACTTTTCAAGTAGTCTGCCACATGTGCGCATAAAAGTGATATCTGTAACTCATAAATACTTTTTGTTTTATATATTGCAAGTGTTTGTGTGTTTGTTTTTGAGAGAGAGACAGAGCATGCGTGGGGGAGGGGCAGAGGAAGAGGGGGAGAGACAGAATCTTAAGCAGCTCTATGCCCAGTGTAGAGCCTGACTGATGGGGCTCAATGTGGGGCTCAATCTCACAGATCATGACCTGAGTGGAAATCAAGAGTCAGACACTCAACTGAGCCACCTGGGCACCCCTATATATTGCAAGTTTTTAAGATGTGACACATGTCCCTTAAATGGGAAATGAGAATGGATATATTCTTGCTATTTCAAGTTCATGTATTTTGGAAAGGCAGAGAAAATCAACTCTATATGATAAAAAAAAGGAAGTTATGATTTTTAAAACAATGAATGTCAGTTCATATTTTTGTAAATTATTGCTTTCTGCAGAAACAGAAAAAAATGTTATTATCTTTGAATAAAAATCCTCATTAAGAATTATGTTTTCAATGAGGAATAGATTATAAGTGAATAATCACATAAAGTTAAAGAACAATTGCCATGAGGAAAAAAATCAGTTACTTACTGACAGCTTTAAGAGAGAAGCTAGAAATTTTAGTTTTTCTTGATTTTAAGTTTATATTGTACTTTATTATTGATTCCAATTTTCATGTAAGCGACTGTTAAATTAAGTTTCTTTAATTTTGTTCCAAATGATTAATTTTTTAAATTAAAATTGGTACTTTGGATTTTCCCAATTAAATTGCATTGTATAGAAATGTCACATTAACTCCCATTAACCTGATATTATGAATGCTGAGAATTTTTTTTTGCCTTGTTTACCTGATGACTATTAGATTTACGTTTCTTCTCTGAAAGTTAGAGAACTAATCAACTCTTCAAGAAAGAATAAATACAATGGAGGAAGCTTGCTAACCCCTGGGGTGAGTAGTAATAAGTTGATTGGTGAAGGATAATAAAGGTCTACCATATAACTCCAAGGATTCTTTTGCATAAAATTGTTTTACTTTGATGTACAAGGAATTCCCATTATACTCATTACCCAGATTCTCCAATTGTTTACATTTTGCCCCATTTAATTTATTCTGTAGGTCTATTTGTACATGTATCTATACATTTTTTTCTGAATCCATTTGACAAAAACTTGACAGTGTGTTCCTTTGCCCCTAAAAGTTTTAGGGTATGCTGCCCAAGAGTAAGAACATTCTCTCACATAACCCCTGCATAGTTATCACAGTCAGGAAACTTAACATTGATACCAGAATGTTATGGAGTGAATGTTTGTGTCGCCCACCCCAAATTTATATGTTGAAGCCCTAACTCTCCAATGTGATGATATTGGAGATGGGGCCCTTGGGAGTTAATTAAGGTTAGATAAGGTCATGCAAATAGGGTACTTGCCCAATGGGATTAGTGCCCTTTAAGAGACACCAGAAAGCCTTTTCTCTACCTTCCCTCTCACCTTGTGCACAAATAAGAGATTATATGAGGACATGGTGGAAGGCAGCTGTCTACACACAAAAGGGGAGTTCTTGCAAGAAACTGACCATGATGGCACCCTAATCTTGGACTTCCAGGCTCTAGAACTGTAGGAAAATAAATTTATGTTGTTTAAGCTACCAGTCAGTCTATGGTATTTTGTTATGACTTCCCATACAGACTAAGACACTAATCCCCAGTCTATATTCACATTTCGTTAATTGTTCCAGTAATGTTTTGTATGGCTGTTTCGTTTCCTCAGTTCAGGATCCAACCTAGGATCGATCATACATTATATTTAGTTGTCATGTTGCTTTAATCTTTATCTGGAATCTTTCCTCTGACTTTCTCTGACTTTCATGACCTTGACGTTGTTGGAGAGTACCTGGCAATAATTTCAAAGAATGTCTGATGTTTTCTCATAGTTAAATTCAAGTTTTTTGCTCTGGCATGGATGTGATGGCTTGTCATTCTCTGCATCATATCTGCAGGTATTTGAGATTGGTGGTCCCAGTATTGGTGTTTACTTTGGTATCCACCAGGCTTCTCCAGTGAAAAGGTGCTATTTGTCTCTCTGTAATTAATACAGAATTTATTTAGAGATACTTATCGATGTGAATATCGTGGTTCTTCAAAATTTTACTCACCAGGTTTAGCATCCATTGATGCTTTTCTAACTGTACCATTCCTTCTACATTTGTTGGTTATGATTCTACTGTAAAGAAGAGTGGCTTTGTCCTCTCTCTTTATTTGCCTGGTTTTTAAAATCTAAATAAGAATAGACTCACAAATTCTTATTCTATATAATATGGTTGCAATGATTATTATTGTTATTGTTGTTATTATATTTTGATGCTCAAATTGTTTCCATATCTGCCCAGCAGAAGCCCATTCAGACTGCTCCCATGTCATTTTGACATGCCTCTGCCATTCTTTGGGCACTTTCTTACTTCCTGCTATAATAAGATGTTCCAGGTCCATCTTGTGCTTTCCTGTTCCAGTCCTAGAATCAGTCATTTCTCCAGAAATCCCTAATCCTGGCTCCTAGTGTGCTCTTAGCTTCAGTGCAGCTTTGCTTCAAGGCATCTCAGCAGACAGAGGTATGTACATGCGTGCATATACACCACCCCTTCCACACACACACAATTAGTTTCTTCTCCATTATTCAAAAGTGGAGCGTGAATGAATTCTCTTTCTTAATTTTATTTCCTATCTTCTTTTCTTTTTGCCTTGTCTCTTCCACCTACCTTTCTCTCTTTATCTTTCTCCCTTTCTTTTTCTTCCTTCTTTATATTTCCCATGTCTTCTTGCTTCTAATCAAATGAGTCTCTGAATTGTCCAGACACAGAAATCAAGTACGCCTCTAATTTATTCAAGAAAAAAATAAGGATAGATAGGAGAGGTGCTATAGAATGGAAGTGGCCAAGAATGAGAGCAGACATACCAACTTTCAGCAACAGGCTGTGGCCCAAAAGAATGAAAATGTTGCTGCTGGCAAATGCCCTTTGCAGCATCTCTTGGTCTGGACACAATCACTACAGAGAAGTCAGAGAAAACATCCCTTAATGTTAAAAGCATCCTGAACCTAAGGATCCCAACAGTTAAACATAACCTTATTAACAAAAACAACAACAATAACAACAACAGCTTTGCAGTTTGAAGAAATTACACATTAATTTAAGATCCTAAAGTAAAAGTTTCATAGATGAACAGTACTGCCAAAGAAGTATTTAGAGATCCATAATTTGACACAAAGTATTCTTCTACTTTTTCTCTCTAGTTAAAAATCAATTTACCAGAGTGATTTGTTTTCTTTTTCACACAATAAGTAGGTCCTGACTAACTGGATGTGAATATAAAATATACACATCTGGTACAAATGCAGGACTCACAAATCAGCCTTTTAGGTACAAACTCGGGGTTCACAAAACTCACATCTTTCAGGAATATTACAAAGGGTCCATCTAGGCTTCTTTGCCTGCCTTATTCTTGGCCTTATGGCTTTTACTAAGGTATAGAATCACAGATTTCTAGTCTGATGGATATTTCAAAATTATCCGGTCCTACCTTATCATCCTATACTCACTTCTAAAAGAATTACTTATGATGACAATTTAAAAAAACAGAGACTATTTAGAATTTTACATCACTCTGAATGAAATCCTCTCGGTGCCTATCATAAGGTGATAAGCCGAGTAGCTTTAAAATATTCAAATCAAACATTCATTTAATTGGCTTATTGAATACTGACCATGTGCCAGGAACCATGTAGAAGCTGTGGATACAGCAGCACACGTGGTGCATGGAGAACAGATGGTAGGGGATCATGGACAGAAGCAGAGAGACTCGCTAGGAGGCCATTACAAGAATAGTCTAAGCAAAAGGTATTTGTGACATGGACTAGGATAACAGGTAAAGTCGTGAGTTCGTTGGATTTAGATATATTTTGTTAGAACTCACAGAATATGCTAGTGGATAGAATGTGGAATGTGAGAAAAAGAAAGAAGCCAAAAATTACTTCAGGATTGTATCTGCTTTGTAGCCATTTGTATTGGAAGAATAAAGTTCTTTTGATTTGGGGAGAACAGTTTTGGGGTGGGAAAGAGGTCAAGTGTGTTTTGTGGGCATGATAATTTTGAGATGAATATTCTATTTCAAAGCAGAGATGCACAAATACTTCAAGTGAAAAACATGTGGAGTTCAACACAGGGATAGGAACTAGAGCAGTCATCAGCCTATAAATAGGATTTGATAGCATCAGACTAGGACCCAAAGGTGTATTTTTAGCTGGCACTTACTGAAGCCTTCCTTTCAGCAGTTGTTCTGAGAGCTTCACATGCCTTGATTCATTTAGCTCACACAGCAATCCAGTCCAACCTGGTAAATACTACTACTGCTAACACTACTATCATCATCATCATCATCATCATCACCACCATCATTTTTTACAAAGGAGTAAACCAAGAGCAAAGAGAGACTATATAATGTATCCCAAGTTTTGTACTGAGTAAATGTCAAAGCAGAATTTGAACCTCAGCCGTCTAAATTCACAGTCTTGCTCTTAACCAACTAACGGTTCAGTACTAACATATCTTGGCATTGACTATGAGGCAAAGGTGTTTAGAATATGTGTGAACTTCCAAGATAATAGGTCACAGCAGTAATTAGCTGCTTCATTATGATTAAATTACACACTGGAGAGCTGGAAGAATTTAGCAGTTTCCATAGATATCCAATTTATAGCCATAGATTAGCTTAGTCACGGGTATTATCACGCTCATAATGGCTAATCATTTAGATATTGTTCACACCTTGCCCTAATGCCTAGCACTTTTGTAAAATCTCACTGTCATTTAAGTCTTTCATAATCACCCTTCATAAAGTAGCAGCAAAGAGTGCTACTAAAAGGTTCATTTCATTAACCCTTTGTCTGCTAGACAATTATATTCTATGTTCATTTCTTCCTACACGAGAAAGAACTTAGGGACTTCATAAGAGTTTCAATTAACTCAACAGATATTTATTGAGCACCAAATTGAGAGTGGTGATGTATTTAGCCCTGTGAAATTGCCTTTGCCCCAAGATTTTGTAAGTTATATACCAAATTGTGCTAATTAATTTCCCTTCTTTGATGAGGAAGTCCTTCTACTTTTCCTATGCAGAGATGACCACCTAACTTCTAGAACCCTGCTGGTATTATTTTTGTTGTCAGAGCTAGAAGTTTGCATTGTGAGAATAGACTCTCTAGAAATGCTTTTCCAACTCAAAGAATCATTTGAATAGAGTAGTGTCTATAGTAGAAGTGAATGTCCTGTGCTTTAGATCAGTTTTCAGTCAACATGACTCGTGGACCAAATCACCTGCTTTTGTATAGCTGATGAGCTAAGAATGGTTTTTCCATTTTTGAATGGTTGGGAAAAAATCAAGAGAAGAATAATTTTCATAACATGAAAAAATTATATGAAACTCACATTTCAGTGTCCATAAATAAAGTTTTATTGGGACATGCTCATCCACTTACATACTATTTATGGTTATTTTTGTACATTAAAACAGTATTAGTGAAAAAAAAACAGTATTAGTGACAAAAACACATGTCCTGCAAATGCTGGTCCTTTGCAGAAAAAGTTTTCCAAATCCTGCTCTATATACTTGAAAAAATAATCAGTCATGGGCACTTGGGTGGCTCAGTCAGTTAAGTGTCCGACTTTAGCTCAGGTCATGATCCACGGTTCATGAGTTTGAGCCCTGCATCAGGCTCTCTGCTCTCAGCATGGAGCCTGTTTCAGATCCTCTTCCCCCCATCTCTGTCCCTCCCTTGCTTGCGCTCTCTCTTTCTCAAAAATAAATAAAGTTAAAAAAAGAAAAATTAATCAGTGATAACATATTTTGAAATATAAAAGTTATTTATTTTTGTACTTCTGTCCTTGAAAATCATGGCTACATGTAGCAAAGCTTAGTCAAAAGTAAGAGGATGATGTTTATCAATGAGCTAGAAAATAAACAGAATAGCATTGAAGCAAATCAACAAGTTAACATAATTTTTAAAAATTGATATCTGTCGCTACAGAGAGCCAAATTTGAGTTCTATTTGGCTGCTTTTTTAAAATTTTTTTTAACATTTTATTTATTTTTGAGACAGAGAGAGACAGAGCATGAACAGGGGAGGGGCAGAGAGAGAGGGAGACACAGAATCGGAAACAGGTCCAGGCTCTGAGCCATCAGCCCAGAGCCCGACGCGGGGCTCGAACTCACAGACCGCAAGATCGTGACCTGAGCTGAAGTCGAACGCTTAACCGACTGAGCCACCCAGGCACCCCTATTTGGCTGCTTTTTAATGACTTTCCACTCTCCCTTTAAGAGAGCCCCAGATCAGGGCACCTGGGTAGCTTAGCTCAAGCTCAGTAGGTTAAGCGTCCGACTTCAGCTCAGGTCATGATCTCACGGTTCTGAGTTTGAGTCCCACATTGGGCTCTGTGCTGACAGCTCAGAGCCCAGGAACCTGCTTCAGATTCTGTGTCTCCCTCTCTCCCTTCCCCTCCCCTGCTTGTGCTCTGTCTCTAAAAATAAATAAACATTAAAACAATTTAAATGTTTTCAATGGTAAATTCCAGGGGTCTATACACATGTTATCACTGTTGAACATTTTTTGTAGAAGAATGTGGAGAAGAAGGTTTTATGGTCTAAGGAAGAGCCCTTGGACTTAACACAAGCAAGATGATAATTTTCCAACTACATAAAGCTTTGCATAGTCACAACATTTAAAAATTCAACTATCTCTTGTCATCATCACAACTTAAGTTAACAAACTAAGTGTATTTATCCTTGGTTTGAAATGAGGAAACTGAGGTCCAGAGCATCATTGCTGTATAATGGTAAAAACAAAAACAAAAAACATTGGCCTTAGGGTCAAAATCTCTGAACTCTTTCCCACTCAAATCTCCAAGTAACAGTGTCTCTTATGTAGAAATGCAAGTGAGAATACTTGACCAGCTAACCTCACTGAGCTGCTATAAGATTAAATAAGATTATATATATATGTATATATATACATATATATATATGTGTGTGTGTATATATATATATACACACACACACACACACACACACATACACACTCTGAAAATTCCATAAAAGACTTTAGTATAAAACAGAAGAAAAGAGAAAAAAAAAAAGCAAGTGATTTGCTTAGATCAAGTAACTCTTGAATAACCAGTGGAGTTCACCTGCCTTCTAGCCTTGTGTTCTTCCCATTAGCCAAAGCTAGTGGAGGTGAAAATGAAAATCATTTGCCATGGGAGTCCATGCCTTTGGCCATCAAATGTTCTCAGCTTAGTTAGGATGAATTTCACACCAGAGGGCCTGTGATCCACAACTGCATTGCTCTCATCTATTTCCTCTAGCAAGTAGAGAGACAAAAGCTTTACACTGACTACATCAAACGCCATCAATTCCAGATTTTGTTTTATAGCATAGCTGTGAAAACCACGGGTGTCAACACAACAGTACTCCAGATGCCACTCAATCTATGTATTTTTAATAAATTGCAAATTTACTCTAACTGAATAATATAATTGATAAAATCACCATATCTTTGGACTTCAGTGAATTGTTTGTGTGATAGTGTTGTTCTTCATTACATGCCTGAATGAACTCATTAAGCTCAGAGTGAACAATAAGCCTAAAAAAGCACAAAGACAGTGTGCCTGAACCAGCAAGAAGCCTACATTTCAACCAGCACAGAATCTGGCAGGTCCGCTCTTTGAGGAGGATGTTCCAAGCATTGTATCTAAATTTCATATTTAAAAGGTGATTTACCTTTTTGGTTTCCAGTGAGGAATGAGAGCTGCATATCCCTGATTATGAACATAAACCTGAGATAAGAAGATTTTTCAATTGAGAATTTACCTGTTTTTCAAGTTATCAACACTTTTTGCCTGCATTGTTTAAAAGCCTAAATTCATTTTCAAACCTCATTTTCCCTCAGATTGTGTATACTCTCACCTTCAAATAGCAATCACCATGTTCTTGGGAACTTCTGAGCCTCTTTCATTCTTTCTTTGTTGCCTAATAGCAAAGGCTATGCCCAGTTAGCCTGACAAGCACTCTGCACAAGGTTTTTGCAGCTACATTCCTATTGGAAAGATAGCCTCTGGGCCAGATTTGGCCAAGATAAAGAGTTCAAGCAAGGGTTCATTTTTCTGGGCTCCCAAGGTTAAAACAATATGCACTCATTAATTCATTTACCAAATATCTATTGAGTACTAGATATTCTGGGTTTAGGGGATAAAAAGTGACTAGAACAGACAAAGTTCCTGTTCCCATGATCCTCACTTCGTGGGGGTAGGAGAGGAGAGACAAATAATAAACAGAGTATTTACCATAATAGGTTTCTTTATAATACCTTATGTATGACATAATATAGTATTATAAAGTGCTAGAAAGAAGACATAAAGTGGTAAATGGAGTTGGAAATACTATCTTCTATAGAATGCTCTGTTCACCATTAATAATGTTTCTCCAGTATTCCTAATGCTCATCTTCTAGGAACACTGGAGGGTTATATTTACTCACCTTTTAAAATCATTGACTTGCTTTAGCCAGTGAAATATGAATAGAAATGACATGTCACTGTCAAGCTGGAGAATTTAGGAGCCACCACGCAATTCTCTAAGGTGTTTCCTTCTGCTGTGGCAAAGCTTTAAGTCTCATGTTGAAAAAGTAGCAACTTCTAGTTTCTAGTCTGGCAAGTAAAAATCTTAGAAGCCATTACTTTCGTCCATGCAATAAGAAAAAAAAAACTGAACCAAAAATCAACAACTCTTCTTAGATTCTACAGAGAATTGAGGTCACAGGGCAAAGAACTGTCCCCAAAATGGAAGAGACAGGTGGATATAGAGAATTGCCACTTACCGGAGCAGAAACCTCCAAGTAGGAACCTCCATCAGAACCGATATCAAGGTAGGAAACCTAAATGGTAATTGATAGAATTGTTGGAGCATCAATACGGACAAGTGAGAGAGTTTAAAAAAAACAACAACAAAAACAAAAACCCAGGATGCTCAGTTTTTAGAGAACTACTGCACTTCAGTGAGTTTTACCGATAGGAACTCTACCAGATTCTCACAGTGATGATCAGGGAAAACTTCCCTGATATTTTCTAAAAGGGAGAAGGAAAATGAGCCATTTTGAAATATACCCAGAGCAACCTGTTTTTATTCACAAGGCATGCCCTCAAGAGGAACTATTTTACCAGAGCCTAATTGACTTGAGTTTTACCAGGACTTAACTGACCTGGAAGAAGGAGAATACCCAACTCCATCCCCCTTTAGCTTTCCCACTTCAACTAACTAGCAGGTTGAAGGACTGAGAAGCACTTGTAAATATCGCATCCCAGGGGCACAGCACAGGCTCATTAATGACCGAAACCAAAGTACAGAATTATGGAATGCTTTCCTTCCTCCCACATCCTATCATAGCATCAGGATGGCTCCTGTATAATATAAGTGGATACTATGGAAAGAATTGCATGCCTCAGACTACATTTAGGAAGTCTTTAGGGAAAACTGAAGACAAAAGGGGAGACAAAAACAAGGACACCAAGGAGGAAATTTTAGCCTCTGATACCTACAGCTACAGCAAACAATAATCACCACCTAACTTGTAACCAAATAAATATAAAACCTCACACTAAATAAAGGTCTATTACAGGCATACTAAAAGAAAAAGAAACACAGTTTGAAGAGACAGAGTAAGCATCAGAACAGATACAGACATAGCAGAGATGTGGGAATATTAGACTAGAATTTAAAGCAACTATGATTAATACGCTAAGAGTTATACTGGGAAAAATGTACATCACGCAAGAAAACATGGGTAATGTAAGCAGAGATAAAAACCCTAAGAAAGAATCAACAGGAAATGCTAGAAATCCAAACTAACAGAAATGAAAAATGCCTTTGATATGCTCATCAATGACTGGATATTTCCAAGGAAAGGATCAGTAAACATGAATAAATGTCAACAGAAACTTCCAAAATGCAATGAGAAATGCAATGAGAAATGCAATGAGAAAAAGTAATAAGAAGATAGAACAGACTACCCAAAAACTGTGGGACAATTACAAAAGGTGTAACATATTAATGATAGGAATACTGGAAGGAGAAGAAAGAAACAGAAGAAATACTTCAAGCAATAATGACTGAGAATTTTCCAAAATTAATAATAGACACTAAACCAAAGGTCATGAAATCTCAGAGAATACTAAGCAGAATAAATATGTGATAAAAAATAAATACCTAAGCATATCATATTCAAATTGCAGAAAATCAAAGACAAAGAAAGAAAAAATATTGAAAGAAGCCAAAGAATAAAACACCTTACCTATAGGGGAGCAAGAATAAAAATTACATCAGACTTCTTCAGAAACCAGGCACACAAGAAGACAGTGAAGTGAAATATTTAAAATGTTAAAAAACAAAAAACCCAACCATCAACCTAGATCCAACCTGTATCTAGCGAAATTTCCCTTCAAAAGTGAAGGAGAAGTAAGACTTCCTTAGACAAACAAAAATTGAGGACATTTGTCACCAGTAAACCTGCTTTCCAACACATGTAAAACAGAAATTCTTCAGAAAGGAGGAAAATGGGATGTCAGAAACTCAGATCTACATAAAGAAAGAAATAGTATTGGAGAAGGAATAAATGAAGGTAAAACAGTATCTTTTATTTTTCTTATTCTTAATTTATCTAACAGATAACAGTTTTTTCAAAATAATAATAGCAACAATGTGTTTGGTAATATAGCTTATGGATAAGTGAAGTGAATGACAGCAATTTCATAAGATAGGGAAGGAACTGAAAATATTCTATTATAAGGTACTTGAACTTGAAATGATATACAGTTATTTGAAAGTGGATTTGTGTCAGTTGTAAATGTATATTGCAAACTTGAGTACTAAAAACATGTTAAAAATAATTCAATTGATATGTTAAAAGAGGAATACATAGTAAAACCAGAGAAGGCAGAAAAAGAAGGAAGACTAAAACCAAAACAAAACAGAATAAAAGAATAAAATGAGGAACAAGGACAGTGCATAGAAAATAGAAAATAGTAACAAATATGGGATGTATTGATCCAACTATATCAATAATCACTTCAGCTATCAATGATCTAAATATACCAATTAAAAAACAGAGACCGACATATCAGATAAAAAATCCCACAAGACCCAGCTATATATTATCTACAAGAAAGCCACTTTAAATATAAAGACACAAACATATTAAAAGTAAAGGGATGGGGGGAGTAAAGGAATAGAGAAATACATATTATTCTAATACTCATCAAAAGAAAGCTGAAATAATGTCATTACAAAATGTTGGAATCTCCATCTGTCTGGGTCCCTCATGCCCATGATGAGCAAAACTCTTCCTGATCCAAATTAGACATAGAGGGAAATGAAAAGCAAACTTTTTTTTCATTTTAAGTCATTGAATATGAGGATTGTTTTTTGGCACAGCAAAACCTACCCTATCCTGACTAATCTAGGTAACCAGGAAGGAGCTCTCTGATAGGCACCTGAATGATGAGTGACAGATCCGTGGATATGCTGGGGCAGGAACCTCCAGGAAGGGGGGATAAGAACAGAGGCCCTAAGGCAGGAGCATGCTGGAGTGTTCCAGGAACAGTTAAGAGCCCAGTGTGGCAGCAGAAAGCGAAATCTTTACTCAATCCTTACTCATTTTATTTTTTCTTCAGCGACAGCTGGAAAGTATATTCGTTTCCTACATAACAAATTGCTATAATCTTAAAACAACACAAATTCAATATCTTAACAGTTTCTGTGGGTCAGGAGTCTGAGCATGCCATAGCTGGGTTCCCTGCTCACATCCTTCTTAGGCTGAAAGGAAGATATTGGCAGGGGCTATGATCTCATCTAAGGATTGTGATCCTCTTCCCGTCTCATTCAGGATGTTGGCAAAATTCATCTCCCTGTAGTTGTAGTACTGAGGTCCCTATTTTCTTGCTGCATGTCAGCCAAACATCAGTCAGAGCAATTGCAAGCTACCCACAGATCTTGGCCAAATGCACACCCTCTCCCCCGCTGCCCCTCCAACTCACAACATGGTTGCTTTCTTTCAGCACAGCAGGAAGGTGTTGCACTGACATCAAATCTATTTGACCTCTAGGAAGACCTAGACTCCTCTAAAGGTCTCACACCATTAGGTCAAGCCTACCTAGGAAAATCTCCCTTTTAACTCAGGTCAACCAATTTGGTACCTTAATTGCATCTAAAAAAACATTTTGCCATATAACATTTTGAGAGTGAAATCCTGTCTTTCATATTCAAGGAAATATTATTGCAAATAATCACACAGAGTATGTACACGAAGGGGTGGGAAACTCTGGGGCCATCTTACAATTCTGTCTACCACAGGGAGCCATCTGATGATTTAGAGCAGCAGAGGGATACTATCTGTCTTATGTTGTTAAATGAATCACACTGGCTACTGGGTAAGGAATAGTCTGCGGTGGGACATGGATAGAAGCGGGGAGACCAGCAGAAGGTGATTGCAATTGCCCAGGAAAGAGATGATGGTATCTTGAGTTAAGGGTTAACAAGTAAGATAATAACATGAATTAAAACCAAATATTATATAGATTACCATTTCTAGGATATACCTACCAAATAATCAGTTCAATAATATATGTTCTAATCTTAGCACGATGTCAAATAAGCAACTAATTTTCAAGTATAAATATTTTTTAATTTTTAAAATTTTTTTCTAATGTTTTCATTGATTTTTGAGAGAGAGAGAGAGAGAGAGAGAGAGAGAGAGAGAGAGAGAGAAAGGGGGGAGGGGCAGAGAGAGGGAGACACAATCTGAAGCAAGCTCTAGGTTCTGAGTTGTCAGCACAGAGGCCGACGCGGGGCTCGGACTCACAGACCCCGCGATCGTGACCTGAGCTGAAGTCAGACACTTAACCGACTGAGCCACCCAGGTGCCCCTCAAATATAATTTTTTAATCCTAAAATTTTATCAACAGTTCTTTGCCTACTGGGCTATGACATTTCTATCTAAAAAGTAAAGGCTGAGAGGCCAAAACCTAGACATTGTGCATCTGCATGTATCTGGCTCATTTTCACAAGCTTAAAACCCAACATACGCTGGCATTCATACAAAATAAGGTCTCCTTTCTCCTTTACAATGGGAACCTCAGGAACATTTTTAAGCTTTTTAATCATGGACATAGAGGGAATATATTGTCATGTGCTGGCTTCAGAGAAAACAAAAGTGTGATATTACTAATTATCCAAATGTAAAGACTCTCCCCTATGCTTCCCCCGTCATGAAAGTACAATAGAAGTAGAAAGATCTGGAAGTCTGCTGCCAATGAGCTTATGCCTATCAGTAGAGTAAACAATCTGATAATTCCTAAAGAAATCTATTCATTTAGCCCATAATTGCCCAAATATTTGAACACTGATTTTTTTAAACTTTACACTTATTAAAATTCCCCACATTATGGGAAATACTTTCAAATTATTTGGTTCCATTATGTCTCTAGCTCAGCATTTTTATTACATGTGTCATATTTTAGGTACTTATTTAGGTAATATAGAGAGTTTGGCTACAGCTAAAAACAGCTAGAAAATTTTTTGGAATTGAGGAATTTGTTTAATTCTAAACAATTACAAGGGAGAACTTAGCTCTTGAAGAAGGAGAAAACTGAGCCAAATAAAGCCAGAAACAGACACAAAAACGTCTCCCCAGAATGAAAGGAAGATTTCCATTGGGAAAATGCCCTCATAACTGGAAATTAGCCTTCTCTTTTTGACAGCTAACTACTGTATTTTAAAACATTCTCTTTAGGATAACTGGAATAATTATGGCTATTGCATCCTTCTAATGGAGAAACGGCTCATGGAGAGATAAAGATGGAGAGTAAGAAGGCTGAATGGTCCTATCTAATTAAAACCTGTCATGTAATTAAATATATTCCCAGCAATAGATGGGTCTCAGGCTAGTTTTCTGATAGGGAAACTGTAGTCCAAAGCATTAGTCACACAATCAAATGTTCTTGCTGTGTTTGGTCACAATTTTCTTTTTATGAAAACAGGACCCCAATTTTTCTATGCAAATTAAACACTAATCTTCATAGACAGGATATCTTGTAAAAAGTACGTTATTCCCTTTTCTTTTTGAATATCTTGATGATCTTTGTAATACATAAACACCAAATTATAAATCTAGGCATCAATTATCCATTTTTTACATGCTTTCTCCATTTTACTGTTACAGGAATGACTTTGTCCCATCCTAAGACAATACCATGCAGTTTGAATTTTTAGATTCCTAAGTCCTGAAAATAACTGTGCTTCAATTTTAGCTTGTCTCACTGTGGCAGTCAAATCAAGTTAAAAATGCATGTACATATAAGAAGCTTTGACATCAAGATATCATTTGGCTATTAAACATTCATGGCACTATGCTTTTCCAAGTATTGCCTGTTTACCTATATACAAGACACCAAGATTCAAACTCTGTTGAAAATAAACATTTTGAAATAATTAATTATCTGCCACTGGCCTCATTCCCATTACAACCTTCACTTCCCCCAAGGTTAATCTAGGCTGGTCCCAAGTTCAGGGCCTGGTGGTGTTCCTCATGCTCTTGTAGAACCATCCTGACAACTTCACTTAATCATATGGTATCTAGGCCCAGCTTAGCTTGACCAAGTGCTTGCTAAGTTTTCTTTGCTGCAAGTAGCAGCAGCTACAAAGGTCTATCAAAAAGTATGTAGAGGAACTTAAGCTTTTCTCCAAATTCCAAAGCAACTACTCCCTTTTTGTGACTAAAAGGGAGGCTACAATGTTAGAACTATTTAAGAAAGTAAAACTGAGCCTTTAACCTCCACTTTCTTGAAGGCCTCCCTTTGCAACCAGCCTGCTCCCACTGCTGCTGTGTTACTCAGAGTTAGACTGGGTGATTATATTTGTATGTGTGCAAGAGAGAGGAGGTTCTCAGTGCTGTGGAATGCTGTCCCTCTTGACTTTCCAGGAAAAGGGGCCTGTTCTCTAGCTCCATTACAATCACACTCACGTAAGATTCTAAAATATCTCCACTTGGCAGAGAAAGAGCTTATTAGGCCTCTCTGTTTTTTTCTTCTCTAGCAATCAGAAAGGTTCAGAAGAAACCTTTTGGTTATATCAAAATCCCAATTTGTCTCATTTATTTCTGTAGCCATCACAAAATCTCCATCAGTACAAGGTGATAACAATGAACTCTACTAGGTATATTGCATAAGCCCACATCTTAGTATGTGTCTGTGTGCTCTTTTATTTTCTTTATCATACAAGATTATGTCTTTCCTTCCTAGAAAGGAAAACCGAGCGAAACTTAGCCTAACACCTTTAATATAAGCAGGATGCTGCGACACAGTGTTCTCTTATATGAACAAAGATGTTTATCTGACTCAGAGTTTACTTCAGACTCTCTATTACTTGGCTACATAGGCAAGGATCCTTGCTCTTCATTTACCCAAGTTGTCTGCTTTTATAGATAAGAACATTGATCAGTTAAGTGATTTACCTAAAATCCCATGACAGAGTAAGAACAAAGCAGGAATGGAAAACAATTTCCCTTACTACAGTTATATAATGTTTGTATTGCTGACCAATCCTGCTTCTAAGAATTATTGAAGTACCTACCTTGAGAGCAAGAATCAAAAATGGAAAATCAGCACATTAATTTAGAAAATGGTCATAGTAATTTAGCTATTATTTGGGTGATGAATTATACGTAATTGCTTTGCAATGTTATAATTTTCTGGCTCTTTGAGAGATGAGGCCCTTCACACAAAGAGATGGTGTGGCCTTACTGAAAGCTGAGGAACTTAGCACAAACTCTCAGACCCCAGATGACTCACTGGCAACACTAAATTGAACTTTCATGATAGACTGCCTGGTTGTTTTGCAACAGTGCACTAAACAGCACCGTAGGTGATAAAGATGGAACCAGTGTTCAAATCACAAGTGACAAAAAGATGCTGAATCATTTAAAAATAAATTTGTGGTGTTTTTAAGATTTTTCCAGTCACAGTTCTTGGTTTAATTTCCTGAATTCAAACACATCGTGTTGACAATCTCTCAAACCTTGTTCAAGTAATAAATAATCATATTGAACAACAAATATTTTGTTTTCTGCATTTGATGTTCTTGTTTAATGAAGTGTGACATATTACCCAGGTGGTGTCAAGTCTGTGAAATACAAGGTGATATTTCTCTATTTAATGGCAAATGATGTGGCATTAGCATGATCCTTTATTTGCAATTTTTTTTCTCTGAATAAGATTACTTGCCTGCTTACTCAGGGGTGGTAAGATTGCTTTAAAAACATCCTGACTGTGATTATATACAACAAAAATTGACCTTCAGTAAGGCATTAGAGTAGGTTTTGCTCAGAAGACACATTAACAAAAGTCCCATTGTGGTGGTTGGGGAAAAATGCCATCAGTTCTTCCCACTTCATCCCGTCCATAATTTTTGCCATATAACTGCTGTACCCTCCTTCCATGAATGGGCTTTTTAGCACATGACTTGCTTTGGCCAACGCATTGCAAATAGAGGCTTTAAATGGGCTTACACATCTGGGCTTGCTCTCTTGTCCTCTTTTCCATGATAAATTTGCCTTGACTAGCCTAATGGTCCCAGAAGGAGCATCAAAGTTATGTGGAAAGAGCCAATTCATAGATGCATAGGTCAGCTACTGAACTGCAGACAATAAAGTGGGCCCAGTCAGCAGCAAGCTGACCTCCCAAACACCCAAGCGTGTGAGTAAGCCCAGGTAAGCTCAGCAGAGACCGTAGTCTATTCCTGTTGATTCCAGAAATATAAATAAACACTTACTGTATGTCACCGAGGTTTTATGGCTCTTCATTACACAGCATAATTGTGGCAGGAGTTGAATGATCCATCTGTGGATCTCTTTGTTCCTCCACATCCCTTGACAATTCATACCCTAGGTCCCGCACTCAGACATCGTTCTGTCAAACAAGAAAGAAGAGTGTTATTCAGTAGTGGTCATGTTTCCAGCACTGTGGGAAGACACACAAGAAAAACAAAGCATGGTCCATGTCCTCAAGAAATTTATAGTCTCATTGAGAAAAGAAATGCACATATTCCAAGAGATAATTTTTTTAATCATTGCATTTAACTAGGGGCTTCTTTCAGTTTTACTGGAGAGCTTTAATCAAAATGTATACATTTTTAGTGCCAGCCAGTACTTACTGAATCTAAAAACTCTGGAGATTTGTCCCAGGGATATATATTTTAGAAAAGCTGTCCAGGAACTCCAATGCTCTCTCCTGGATAACAACCAAAGGTAAGGGCTAAATAAAAACACATACTGTATTTGTGTGTAAGTGCAGTAAGGTGTAAGAGAAAGATGAAGTCAGCAGTTGCAGGAGTTGTTACAAAAGTGTTAATAGGCAGAATCTGAACAAGTTCTTAAAGAACCACAGGACTTAGATAAATAGAAAGAGGGGTGGGGATTCAAACAGAGAGAATATCATAGCTCTACAATGAAGATGGAAATTAATACGCATGGATAGAATAGAGATTTACTTATTTATGGATTTATTTATTCACCAAGAACTTCAGCATTTACCATGTGTCAAGCACTAGTCTGAGTTCTTTTCAAATGTTAACTATCATAGCATCACTATGAGATAGGCACTGATATCATTCTCACTTCAAGCTGACCAGAGTGGAAGAATTCCTATACTCTCTAGTGAATGACTATGGGATCAATATTTGACAGAAAAATGCTAAATGTCTAGAATAATTTTTCTTTACAAAGAAACCTATAGAGAAATACCAAAGTCACTGCCCACTACCTGGAAACCAGACAATAATAAGAAAATTATATATTATATATAAATATAATAATGGTGATGATTAAGTAAATCAAGTTTTCTAGAGTATACATAGGTTGCAAAAAGGAAGATGATAAAAAGGTAAGGAGAGAGAATAAAACCATTTTATATATCAACTGTGGTTAGAATTTTGTTTTAAATAAAATTCTAGTAAAATAAGTTGATTCTAATAAAATAAGATCATTCTTGCTGGAAAACGTATTCATGCTTTATTCCATTTTTGAAGACATGTGACCAAAGTCTTTTCTCAGTAAATGAAGAAGATCTGAGGATTTTTTTTCTGAATATAACCAAATTCCTAAGCAAGGTAATTATCTGAACAGAGAACAATTGGAGTTGTATGGGTGTCCAAAGCATCACATTGAATTTGATGATATTTTGCTTTGTAGGGTATGTCTTTTCTTGTTACAATAATAAGAAGTATTTTTTCTCCATATAAATAAGCTCTGAGGATCATTCTAACCTGCTTTGCATTCTGGAAATCTCTAGATATGAACACCTACTTATTGCTTTGTTACATCGTACTAAGAAGGTTGCAAATCCAGCCAGGTTTTGTATATACTTCTCTATTTTCCAGAGCACCTTCTAAGTCCTTTAAGTCCAACTGATTGATTTCTATCTGGAAATAAATATCTAATAATGAAAGAATTACAAATTTAATAGATATCACTTATGAATTTATAGTGCTAGAATGGTCATCTGTAAAGAAACATCAGATTCCAAGAAGAATTGCATTTAGACTAACTTAACCTGATACCTCTAACTTTTCTCTAACCATTCTCAGGGGAAAAAGAAGTTAACACAAGTTCTCCCAGTAACCCCTTCTCTGGGCTTTACATTCAGCTAACAAAATGCTATGGTAAAGAGTAGGTGAATAAAACTTGCAGTTTACCTCTTGATAACTGGATACTTTGAAGATATATTTTTTTGATACTTCAAGAGTTTTGAAAGCTAATCAAAGTATACAATGCTAATTTTTAAAATGTTTATTTTTGATATATATAGAGAGAGCAGGGGAGGGGCAGAGAGGGAGACAGAGGATCTGAAGCGGGCTCTGCACTGACAGCAGCAAGCCCAATGTGGGGCTTGAACTCATGAACCAGGAGATCATGACCTGCGCCAAAGTCTGACCCTCAACCACTGAGCCACCCAGGCGCCCCTATCATGCTAATTTTTAAATTAGCACCAATCACTTTATTTTCTCTGGAGGAAAATTCACATATAAATAAAAGATTGTTGGGATTGATTGATTGACTCAAAACTTCTTTGGCTTTGTTTGCTTACAAATCCAGTTTTCATCCTTCTTTTGTCCTATGTCACTAGGATATTGACGCTGCAGACTGTGTTTCCCTGTCCTGGTTGTGCAGGCTTCTGGTCTTGACAAAGGAGATACTGTCAGGAGACTAGGGGTGAGGGCATGGTGGGAGAAATAGGAGAAATAGGATATTTTGCGCTCTTTTTTCCAAAGTAGTAATTCCAGTGGCATGAATTGCTGCAGCTTCTACTAGATAGTTAACGTTAGATGCCCTTGGCATCTAAGGTCTGGTGAGCTACCTCCCCTCCATTCATCCTATTCTTTTAAACCCAGGTATGGTAGCTGTTTCCTGCTGCTGCTGATTTTGCTGTTTCCTCCTTTCTCTGTTGGGTTTTTAGTTCTTCTGTCACTTATGTTATTAATGATCTGTAGTAAATGCCCTCTATTTGAAACTTAGAGTAGTTTCTGTCTTGCTGACTAAATTCTGACTGTTACAACAACCAATAACCTGTTCGCAAAAAGGATTTGAGACAGCTTACAATAAAGACAAAGGACCACCAGACCAAAAAAAGAAAAAAAAATTGAAATCTATCTAAGTCAAGAGGTAAATATGGTGGTTAAATAGAAGTTTTGAAATGTATTAATTAAAATGTCTACTGTCTGCAATGGGATTCTTCTGTCAGCCATTTTCATCATCATGAACAAACAAAACCATCAACAAAACAAAAAGGCAACCTATTGAAAGGGAAAAAAATATTTGCAAATGATATACCCATTAAGGGGTGCAAAATATAAAAGAAATATAACTCAACATCAAAAAAATAATCTGATTAAAAAATGGGCAGAGGACCTGAATAGACATTTTTCCAAAGAAGACATACAGATGGCCAACTGACACATGAAAAGATGCTCAATATCACTAATCATTGGGGAAATACAAATTGAAACCAAAATGAGATCTCACCTTACACCTTTAAGAATAATAAAGACAAGAAATAACAAGTGATGGAAAGGATGTGGAGAAAAAGGAACGCTTGCACTGTTGGTGGGAATGTAAATTGTTGTAGCCACTATAGAAGAAAACAGTACAGAGGTTCCTCAAAAAAGTTAAAAATAGAATTACCATATGATCCAGTAATTCCACTACTGGGTTATTTACCTAAAATAAACAAACATACTAATTTGAAAAGATAAATGCACCCCTACATTTATTGCAGCATTATTTATAACAGCCAAGGTATGGAAGAAACCTGAGTGCCCTTCCATAGATGAATGGATAGAGATGTGAGATATATACACACATATATACATACACAATGGAATATTAGTAATATATATTATATATAAATTTGTAAATATAATATAAATATAAATATATAATATAAATGTATAAAATGTATAACTAAATACATACACACAATGGAATATTAGTAATAAAAAAAGAATGAGAATTTGCCATTTGCAACAACATGGATGGATCTAGAAAGTATAATGCTAAGTGAAATCAGTCAGAGAAAGTCAAATAATATATGATTTCACTCATGTGCAATTTAAGAAACAAAACGAATGAATAAATAAAGAACAAAAAACAAAAAAAAAACAGACTCTTAACTATAAAGAATAAACTGATAGTTACCAGAGGGGAGGCAGGTCGGGGAATGGGTGAAGTAACTGAAGGGGATTAAAAGTATACTTACCATTATGAGCACCAATTAGTGTATAGAATTGTTGAATTATTATATTATGCACCTAAAACTAATATAACACTGCATGATCATTATACTTCAATTTAAAAAAAAGGAAAAGAAAAAAACATTTTCTGTTTGCAATGGGAATTTTTCTATCAGCCATTTTACCTGCTGAGTCTGAATAGTGAATATTCTCTGAAAACTATTGAGAGAAATTTTTCAGAACAATGTGAAAGAGAGCATATTGGTGGGGGTAGGGGCTATGCGGCAGTCAGAAAAGCAGATTTTCTAGTACTAGTATTCTAGTCCTGCCTGAGCCAAAGTCTATCACACATGCTTCTATCAGAAACGTGGGACAAATTCAAGTCACATATACAAACCCCTCCCAATGGGCACATCCGGATTTATACGCAATTCTGTATCTTTCTCTTCCTCTCAGGAAAGTATATCATAATGCATAATAATTAATGGAATTGCTATAAGGCTAATCTTGACTCTTCTAATTTATCTTAGAAATTAAACCATTCACAACTTTTGATATTTTATTTTTGTAAAATAATTAGTTGTAGCAGAGCTAACAACTAACCAATGACTCATCACTCCATGGAGAATTTCTGGTTTGCACTAATTGCAGGAACAATATAACTGTCAGAGTTGTTACCTCACTTTGAACACATAGGCATAATCTGTATGTTTGCTAAACATTATGTATGACTAGTCAGTTCCAAATTTATTAGTAAGATCTTGCACAATTAATGGGCTCAAAATCAGATTGTATATCCTTAAAAGGAGCAAAGTAAATTTAAAAAGGGCAGACTGATATACCTTTGTATAATCATGAATATCTAGTTATATGCTAAATTCTACAAAGACAGGAAAGAAATTCAATTAATACTTGCAATTAATTAGCCTAGGTGTTAGAACAAATAAAGTCACTATTATAAATTTATTCTTTCATAAGTAATCTTAGTTCAAGACCCAACATCAAACAACGTCTGACTAAAAAGCTAATGTTAGCACAAGTAAATCAGAAACACAGAATTTTCATGGATCTAAATGCACACATAACAAACAACAGGAAAATATCTTGATTGCATGGCCTGCTGAGAGTTATCCAAAAGTTTTCCAAAATAGTTTCCCATTATTTTGCATTAAGGTGAAAGTTCCATGAAAATGAGAATATGTTTATCGTGCTCAATTTGTCTTACAAATACTTTGTGTCTGGCATTTATAAGGTGCTCAATAAATATTTGCTGCATGAATGAATACCCTCCTTATTCTAATTTGAATGTCTCAGGTTTTTGATGTTTATGATAAATTGCTGATTTCCTAAGAATATCATTTTAAATTACAATATGTGAATTAAAATCAAGTCCAGTCTCATCAGAGTCCATTAAGTAGGTTGAATTCGTAAATCCTCTCTCACTACTGGAATGATTTTTCTCACCATCCAGTACATATAATAAGCGCAATTAGATTTTCCAATTGTGGAAAAGAATGTTTCCCATTTGCTGGATCTCAGGATTTAGATCTTTTCAGCCTCCTTCTCAAGATTTTATTCCTTGTACCATGAAGAACTTACAGATGCCAATATTATAAAAACAAATGTAACAATTTCCATGGGGGGGCATCCCTTTTGGCAAATTACAATAGAGACCAAGAATTCATATGGTTTGACTAACCAAATTTCCTGGAAATTGTCATCAGACATAATATAAAACTGACCTTGTCCCTGCCAGTTCCATTCCTTTCCAAGACAAAATTAAAAAATAACCCTTAACCTAAGGTCCTCCAGTGACATCCCCTAACAATTAATCTAATTCTCTTCTCATAAAAAGTGAAGAAATATCAGACCCATAAGATTTAAGAGACTGAGCACAGTACCAAGATTGTTTAAACTTAACAGTTGTGGAAACATGGCCAAATTCTAAACTTTTGCACTTTTTCCTTCCATCCTAATAGTCACCTGATACCTATTCAAATATTTGGTAGGAAACTACAATCAAGCAAATCACTTTAGTTTTTCTTACTAATTGTTCTAAATAAGCACCAATGTAACAGCTGCAAAATATGTCTACAAACAACACAGAGACCGATGGTCAGGGTTTCGAAGCATTACAGCATGCTTAATCCAAGCATTTGCATGCTATCCACCTTCCTTCTGCTGCAAAAATGAATCCTCTGGTTGCAAGTGAGTATAATAGAATAAATATCATTTGAGACTCTGCCAATATACAATTACCAATTCTATGACTGCTCTTCGTCTTCTTTTCTCTTCTAGGATGAAAGAAACGAAGGCAGCAAAGCTGGATACATCCAGCTGGGCTTCCCTGTAAGCATACCTCTCTTTCTATAATCCAACTCAACAGAAACAGGCTCTTGCTATTGGGACATCAAACATGAAGAAGCTGCTGCTCTCAGAAAATAAATAAGCAGACATCAAAGATTTGTAAGAAATTTGATTAAGAAACTTTCTCAATCTTTCCACACAGCAGACATTGTACTACTGGTGTGTGTTATACTAGAATTGGGCATATGGACTTTTATTTTTGCCTTTGGATCCTATGTTACATTGATACATAACCATTAAGTTGGACACTCTAATGAAAAATTAAGAAAATAATGACCCTTGCATGAACCTAGTCTTTGAATCAAAAACCTCATTCATATGTGTCAAAATATTTTTGTCATTCACCACTTAATTCAAGAGTGAGGGGGGCGCCTGGGTGGCGCAGTCGGTTAAGCGTCCAACTTCAGCCAGGTCACGATCTCGCGGTCCGGGAGTTCGAGCCCCGCGTCAGGCTCTGGGCTGATGGCTCAGAGCCTGGAGCCTGTTTCCGATTCTGTGTCTCCCTCTCTCTCTGCCCCTCCCCCGTTCATGCTCTGTCTCTCTCTGTCCCAAAAATAAATAAAAAATGAAAAAAAAATTTTTTTTAAAGAGTGAGGTTTAAATTTCTTATAGATTTGAGAAATTAACAATGCCCAATCAAAAATAATTTTACTCCCGTGGAATATCAAGGCAAATTGTTTCCTTGCCCAAGGACATCATACTACATATTACCACAATGAAAAGAGTATCTGAGGGGAAAACCAACAAATTTACCTTATTCCTTCAACCATTCATTTAGGTGTCAAGATTCTGTCAATGGGTAATAAAACTTGAAAACTGCAGAAGAATGCAAGTACTCGACATTAGACCTGTCTGTGTAAATAAACTTCCAATCAAAACCACTTGGGTAAAAATATATTTAAAAAGTTAAAATCATGCAGTGGAAAAGAAAAACATATCCAGAAAATGAGGAACTTGAATAATTTATGTAACTTGTTCAAACATCACATTATTGCTCTGATTTCTCCTTTGAATTGCTGGGGCTAACTTTGCCTGCCAGATCGTCTTCTCTCTCTCTACCTGGCTGTCCTCTTCACTCTCAAGGCTCTTGACCTCCTCTAACCTAGCAAGCAGGTCTTTGAAAGTAAATTATACCATGTTTCTGAAAGCTATAAGGTGCCAGAGGAATGGTACATTTCAGGGAAGACACTGTTGAAAAAGGAAAGTCTCCATGCTAAAAACTCTAACTTGATTACCCAATTGTTCCTAAAAGTATGCTCATGATTTCTCCCCCTAAATTCTTCATTTACCTGTTACAAGTCACTATCCACCTGGTCTTCAGGTCTAATGTAAACCAGACGATAAAGCAATTAATAAAAGGAATCATAGCCTCCAGTCACAATTAACCTACCAATGTCACACTAAAGTCTAGATATTACCTCCAGAATTCTCAACATCCCCTGACTCATACAGGAACACCACCTGTGATCTTACTTCATGTGAATCGGGGTATGATTTGTAACAATGTCTGCAAAATTTCAAAATACTCAGTTCAGAGACAATTCAAAAAAATGAGAAATCACTTTTTTTTTCAATATATGAAATTTATTGTCAAATTGGTTTCCATAGAACACCCAGTGCTCATCCCAAAAGGTGCCCTCCTCAATACCCATCACCCACCCTCCCCTCCCTCCCACCCCCCATCAACCCTCAGTTTGTGGGGAGGAGCCAGAGAAATCACTTTAAAAGCAAACTAGCTGTTTAAGGGTGTGCAAAGGAGACAAGTTGTTCGAATTCATTGTTTTTCAGTCAGCTGTGTTGCTATGTAGCCAGCAGTACATTTTGAGATTAAGAGCCAGCCTCTGAACTCAGAAAGCCTTATTCCAAATTCTGTCTTTAACACTTGCTAGCTGTATAAACCTTGGATTATTTCCTCCCCCTCTAAGAAGCAGTTTCTTCATATGTAATGGAAATCACAATAGTGCCTACCTCATAAAGGTGTTGTGAATGTAAATGAGATGATATATGTAAACAGTTTAGCTGTGCCAAGAGCATAGTAAACTCTCAATAAATATGAGCTATTATTTTCCAATAATATATTGAGAATATATTTAGTATATATTGGAAAATACATGTCTATAATGTACGATAAGTGATTAGAAGTGGGAATAATCTTTAGACAGTCTATAAACTGTACCTTATGCACAGATGTTACATATTTTCTATAATAAATTCTTTGAGAGTTTATTATTGTTTTCTCTAAATTTTGTTTCTCTTAATTTGAAGGTGTTTTATTCTGCCATCTTGGGATCTGTTATTCCATATATCTTGTGGTCTTTATAGATTATGCTTGAATTGCTCAAAACCCAATAATTGACCTGGAATAACTGACTGAGATAAATAAGTCTTCAAATTTTTCTTCTCCACATTTCCTGTTTTATCTTGTTTATCAATATTATTCAAGATAAATTGAAGTGACCAGTTTGTTTCATTCATAAACTATCTTTTCTAGGGTAGTATTATGCAAACAAGCAATTCTTTCAAAAATTAAAGTCAAGATTTTGGAGTGAAGACAAAAGGTGTCACTGACAAAATGCTCAGCTTTCAATTTTAGTGTGACAATTTGATACTTAGTATATAACTTGAAGACCACATGTGTAAGCTCTATTATTGAAAGGACTCTATGCTCATAGCATTTAGAAACCTCACCATCCTAGGTATTAAATAAAAGCCACTACCTGAGTGTCTTACCTTGAGTCACACTATGAGAACTGCTCAAAGCTATGAAAACTCACTCAAGAATTTCCACATATTCATGTTACAGGTGACACTCTTTGATTACACAATCCCTGATAAGGTCTGTGTCAAATGCCATTGTAAAATGATTTTTTTGTTGAACTGACCTAAAACTAACCAACACTGTAGAGTCAATAACATATCTCACAAACATAAGAATGTTCCATTCAACTCTTAGCAGTCATGATGGATAACGCTAAGATCTAAAGCATAATGACATTTCTCAGCCACTGAATTGGACGTTGTCAAATGAAGAATCCTGAGGCAGTTGAATCCATTAGGTCTATGTAAAGATCTTCCTATATAGCATGTGAATGCTGATTTTCCCCTTGGAAGACTCCTTAGAAACTTCAAAAGATAGAGAGGCTCAAGAGTCCTCCCTCTAGCCAATGCCTGGTTTTATCTGGCCAGCCAACCTTTTAAGGACACAAGAGTAGTCACCAATAAATCTCAGATTGTAATTATTCACCAGCACTTCATAGGCCCTGGCTACTCCTTTCATACCATCAAACTCTTTGAAGTTTTGTGAGGGTCCATCTTTAATTTAGATGAAAGATTTTACTCTGTAGGTTTCTGAAATACACTCCAGAGAAGGATGAGTTCATTTATTCCTACAGCCATTTTTCACTCACTTCTCTGTTTTGCAGGTGGCATTTAAACCACAGTATTTTTAGCTCTAAAATCAAGGGCAGGAATGCAAACCCACTTGCCTCTGTGGCATATAATCCAGAATCTGACTTATCTGAGTTCCTACAAATATAGAGTAGTAGGTCCTAGTGTTAGTCAGAGTCAACAACAACAACAACAAAATCAATCAAACTAAAAGTTCCCAAAGTATGAACGCAAAGCAAAACAACTAGGTTCTGAGCAGAGGACTTCCCATAAAGCAGAAAAGCAACCTTCAGACAATATCAATCACACACCAATAAACAAGGGAGATGCTAAAGGACATTTGTAAGATTGGTTGAGTGTTAAGTTAGAATCTTTTGTTTCAGTATATATAGTTTCCTAATCCACGACACTTTAATGAACCTCAACCCTGAATCTGGAGTCGTTTCCTAAGTAGTCTAACTTAACCTTTGGGTCTCTGCTTAAACATCACTTCCTTAATGAAATCTTCCCTGTCCCTCCTAACTAAATTAGAGTGTGCATTATATATTGCCATAATATTCTTTACTTCTTCATAATGTTCATTACAATTAAAATTAATTATTTCTATAATTATCTGCTTAATTATTAGCCCTTCTGCTGGATTTAACATTGCAGTAGGTAAGACAATGTCCATTTTGTTTTCTGACATACAGGATATAGCCAATGTTTATTTATTGAATAATCAGTATTTGGAGACCGAATATTAAAACTGACATATCTAAGTACCTAGAATATTAGACCTAAATCTGATTTTACATCGCAATTGGCACAATCTCTATTCCAGTGTGGGGATCCTCTCTCAAAGTGTTTAACTAATGATCATCTAGTTGTTACTTAAACATTTCCAACAAAGGGTCAGTAAGTAATTTGTGAGAATTTGTAATTTGTCTCTCACTCACCATTTATTAGAAATTACTCCATCAGGCTCTTCCTATAACTTCTGTGTGTCTATCTATCCAGTCTTAGAAGCAATTCAGAATAAAATATATTCCTTCTAAACAAGAATACTTAAAAGGTAGTCATAATGTGCTCCAATAAGTCTTCCTTCTTCCAGGCTTAACTCCTTGGTTCTTCTAAATGTTTCTCATCTGAACATAACATATGTAACATGTGAATGCTGATTTATCCTCACAATTTGGTTTTGATTCTCCTCACAGTCATTGTTTCTTTATTCAGCTTGTGTCCCAACTTAACAAGTTGGGGTTTGTGTTAAACCCCATAACACTCCAAATGTGGTATGACCCAGACAAAGTAAAGTGAAACCAGTATCTTCCTTGATCTGGATTCCATAATTTTATTAGTGTAGCTTAACTTTACATTGCTAGTAGTACCCTACTAACTCTATGAAATGTTGAATTCTACTGAGCTCAGCACCTCGCTTAATAAAGCTGTGATATTTCCTGGAAATCTAAGAGTTACTTTTCTTTGCCATATGTGTATCAGTACTATATTTAATTCCCATTGCCTTGGGGAAGATTGTATGATATAAGGTACATGGAAGTGTCTTAAGGCCTATCCCATAACAGACATAAAAAAATATATAGGTTTTGGGCACCTGGGTGGCTCAATCCGTTAAGTGTCCAACTTGATTTCGTCTCAGGTCATGATATTGTTGTTTGTGAGATCGAGCCCCGTGTAGGACTCTGTGCTGATAATGAGCAGCCTGCTTGGAGTTCTCTCTCTCTCTCTCTCTCTCTCTCTCTCTCTCTCTGCCCCTCCTGTGGATGCTCTCTCTCTCTCTCAAAATAAATAAATAAAAATAAATAAATAAAAACATATATATGTATATATGTGTGTGTGTATATATATGTATATATATACATACATATATATACATATATATACACACAGCTTTTTTTCCCCTCTTCCTTCTGATTATTTTCATTTATCTCAAGACTCCAGCAAACAAAGCCAAGTCTTTTTGTGATGCTTGATGATCACTCCAAATTGTAGAGTCCTGAAGAATTGTGTTAGTCTGCAAAGGGCATTGATGAAGTTTTCATTTCAGTGGTGACCTATTTTCTAGGCTTTTAAAAACCATGTTAGAGAAGGATACAATGCAGCAAGTCTGAGTATCTGTGTCTATGGCTCCTACAAGCAGAGAGGTATCCTGGGTGTCTCTGCCTTTCCACTTCCAACAAGAATCCAATACACAAGGCTATTAGTATTCTCCACAAAGGCCTTAGTACTGTGAGCACTAAAAAAGGAACGCTGACACATTCAGTTTACTATCTGTTTCTCATTAGTTTACAAACTGCACTATGTGATGTGCTCCAGAAAAATATTATCACCTTTCCACTCAGCTGTCAAATGTCCATGTTCCCATACTTGCAGGTAATCTGATGCTTTCTTTTACTGTATTCATTTGGCTTTATTTCATTCTTTCTTTTCTTCCTGTCTGTAAGAAAATGAATATTAACACTCTTATCTGTTCACTACATTGTTATTTGTTCATTTATTATATATTATATTCATTTATTAAAGTAATACATACACATAATTTTAAAGACAAATACCTTTATAGGTAACAAAAGAAAAAAAAAGCTGCTTTTTTGCTGCATTTTTCCCTATGCCAAAGTCCTGATCATCACAAGTAATCATTTTCATCTCTTTTTGTTTTTTCTGCTACTCACTTCTTACTTATAAACAAAATATTACATATCTATGTCTTGACTTTTCCATTTTTTGTATTATCTAATGCATTCCAATGATACAAGAAGAGAATTTGAGTCTTTCTACAAGCCTCCTCTTTTCTCTTTCCCTCTCTTAACTTATTGCCATCTTCTCAATCTAATTGTTATAATTTTTATCAAATTAATATTTAATACATATATCATTATAACTACATTAGAGCTCACCCAGATAATATAATTATGTTCCCTTCATTGTAAACATTTGGTTTTTCTGGGAGATTGTCTCCTCTCCAATTTGGACTTGCTGAGAAACTGTTTTCTTGACTTTTCTTCACCATTATCTTGAAATTCTCTTCATCATCCTTCTGTTTATTACCTGTGACTCAGATCCCATGTTTTACTCTTCCTTAGTTTACCCCCCCTTTGTTACTAGCACATTTTTTAGTGACTTCCTGAGAAAAGTTTCATGGGAAGTAAGTTTTTGAGACATTGCATGTCTGAAAATATTTTTATTTTCTTTCTGCCTTCACATTTGATTGATGGTTTAGCTGAGTATAGTATTCTAGGTTGGAAATTATTTTTCCTTATGATTCTAATTCAGTACTCTACTGTTTTCTCGGTTTTGATGTTTCTGTTGAAAAGCTGAAAAGAAGTTGATATTTGAACTATAATGGTATGATTTTCTCTTCCCTCTTTTTCCTCTGTTTTCTTCCTTTCTTTCTTTTACTCTCACTTTTTCAGACCTTTCTTTACTTTTTCTTTCTTTTTTTAAGAGATTTTATTTTATTTTTTTAAGTTTATTTAATTTGGGGGGGGGGGGGCAGAGAGAGAGGAAGAGGGGCAGGTAGAAAGAGGGAGGGGCAGAGAGAGGGAGAGAGAGAGAGAATCCCAAGCAGGCTCTGCACTGTCAGTGCAGAGCCCAACATGGGGCTTGAACCCATGAACAGCAAGACTATGACCTGAGCCGAAATCAAGAGTCAGGCACTCAACCAACTGAGCCACCCAGATGCCCCAGACCTTAATTTTCTTCATCACTGATGTTCTGAAATTTCATGACCCATTTCTCCAGTGTTAGTGTGGATTTTTTTGTTTTTTGTTTTTTGTTTTTTTTGTTGATTTTTTTTTTCTAGGTTCCTTGTGAGCTCTTTCAATCTGAAAACATGCCCATTAGATTTAGGAAATTTATTACCTCGTAATTTTTTACACTTTTTTCTATTCTCTTTTTTTTGGAATTCAGATTATTCATTAGCTTTACCTTTTGGAACAGATTCATATTATTCATTAGTTGTACCTTTTATTTTCCTAACTTTTCTTCCAAGTTTTCATACTTTTGTCTTTTGATGTTACCTCTGGGAAGACTGCCTCAAGTACATATTCCAAACATTTTACTGATTTTAAGGTTTATCCTTATCCTGTTTGTATTTTGAAAGAGTTCTTTCTTGTTCAAGAGATGCTCCCTTGAAAAATATCTTGTTCTTGTTTCAAATGCAATGTCTTATCTTACTGAAAATTTTACTTGTAGCTTCTTCCTCTTCCTCTTCTTCTTCTCCTTACTTTTCCTCTTCTCCTTCTTTCTTCTTCTCCTTCTTCTTCCTCTTCTTCTTCTCACTTAGAAACTGTTTATTTTTTGTTAACCTTATTTCCACATTATTTGCCTTTGTTGAAGAGCAGCTTAAGACCACTCAGTGGTTGTTCTTTACCCATTCAGTGGCCTGAGAAGTGGGAGCTGCAGACCAGTCTTCAGTGGCAGGCTCAGCACTTCAGTCTTCAGGAGGGAACTGCTGACTAGGCACAGAGGGCACCTGTATGCCTTCAGACCAGTCTGCAACTTCAGACTGAGTAGCAGTAAACTCAGGAGCTGGAGTGGTCCATTCACCCAGAAATTCCTCCTTGGTCACAGCCTTTTTAGTAACAGCCTGCTCTTCCTTTTCAATCTCCTCAGGACCTCTGAAGAAGTAGAGACCAAGCATGGCATCCCATGGTTGTTCATGGGAAATGGTGCCACACATATGCAGAATTTCCCAGGCCAGCATCTACATCAAAGCCACTGAGTGAGATCCCTTGTTTTTGCAAGGGATAGCAAGGTACTCATAGCGCAGAGGAGAGTCTGTGTTACACAGAACAATGGCAGGCCAGTTAGCATAAGATGCCTCTGTGAGAGGCTGGTTGTCAGTTCTGGGATCAGTAACCACCAGGAGTCTTGGCTCCCAGCAGGCTTCCTGGATTTGGTTAGTGAAGTTTGCAGGAGTGAAATGGCCAGCAATAGAAGTGGCTCCAGTAGTAGAAGCAAACTTCAGCACAACTCACTGGCCAGTATTCCTGGATGAAATGACAGTGACATCAGCCAGATTTTCAATGCAACAATGGCACAAGCTGCCAGCAGAAGCTTCTCCCAGGTTCTCTTCAGATTTATGATGTAGATACTATCACTTTTTTTTCCTGTAGATGTACGGTACCATTTTGAAGTCAAGGTCAGTGCCACCTAAGTGGGTTCCTGCTGCAAGGAATTTGAGGACATCCTTGTGCTTCATTTTCAGGATATCAGGGGCTCTGAACATTGTGAAAACATCTGAAAGTTTCCCTTTAAGTTACAACGGGAATGCAAAACAATGTCATATGAACCCCACCCCAGGTAGTGCAGAAAGGTTTTTTGCTTTTTAAGTTTTATTCTCTTTCCTTATCAACTTTGTTTCCTCTGAGTCCCCCTTTTCTACTTGTTCATTTTGGTCTTTGCCTTCTGCATTAGGAAATTCCAATGTTTGATTTTCCCTGGCCAACAATTTATATTGACAAGTGAGGTCCTACAACTCTGTTTGGGGGAGGAAAAAAAATTGTGGATTGATAGCTCTTACCATGAGCAATAAAGAGGGGACCATGCTCTTTCGCTTGACATGTGATAGTTTTGTAAACCTTCTGTTTTGAGCCAGTCTTTTGAGCACAGGATAGGAACTCTCTAGGCTACTTCTTAGTGGTGCTGCCATCAGCATTCTGAGTCAAAAGGGAAAAAGCTGCTGTTAGACTCCCACTACAGAACATAGATTTTTATTCAATCTTCTTGTATCGAATTCAGGGCCATACCCTATGCTTAGTTTTGCTTGCTATCCCTAAATTAACTGTTTTTAGATCAACTGTGCCAGAAATGGAAACTTCATTTCTTCTGCTGGGAAATTATTCTGACTTGGGAGTTAGTCTGGCCATGATGACTTAGGGAGGTGATCTGGGAGTCTAGCTACTCCTTAGATTAAACATAATTTCCACCAATCTTTCTGATTTTAGCTTTATCTCCTAAACCCAATATAGAAGTATCTGGCACCCCAAACTCCTAAGACTTTGGGGGTTATACAGGTAAATTGGTTATCTTATTTTTGAATCCCCCAATATATTCATCTTTCTCATGTCTAATTAATTAAATGTTACTTTATCTACCAACAAATGAATTTATACAAAGTTGGAACATACTTACACTAAAAAATTAGTTGTTTATTTAAAATTCAAATTTAAAATTCCAATGTCATCCACTATTTTGTCCAACTACCCAAGTATAGTAGAAAGTAGAGTAAGGAAGTGTTAAGAATGCTGAAATTTTCACCTTACAATATCAGGAATCAAAGAATGTCTGGATTTGATACAAAAAGAAATATATTTTTAATATAATATTTAGATTAGCAAAAGTTCCCAATAAAGTTACTATTCCAGAATTTTTTTAGACAAAGAGGGAAAAAAATATGGGAAGTAGTGTGAATAAAATCTTTACTATCATAGCAAAAAATCACTAACTTTCTGCTAATGTCTAAATTAAGAAATAAGAAAAGCAGTATAATATTAAGGCATTCACCAGAAGACCTAAATAGAGGAACGATTAAATATGGCTGTCAATGGGCAACAGGAAGCCACTGACATAACCTGCAGAGAATTATGGAATTTTACTATTACTCCTATAACACATTTTGCTTTTTAATATATGTTTACCTTAAATTAATTTTTTTCAATTGTTTTAAGAAATACCTTAAGTAAATATTTATGCTTCTAATATGGTGTCTATTATTATAAAGTAGCAAAAATAGCCTGCCTATAAGTGTCTATGGCCTTGACTTTAGAACACTTTCACATACATCTTAAATTTGGAAAAGTCATAGTGAGAATAGCTTAAGTTTCTTCTACTGAAGAAATTAAATTTTATCTTTTTCTAGTAAGAGAGACTTTTTTCCCTAGGGAAAATATCAAATATGAAAGAAAAACTCCAAGCAAGTGATAATAATCTTGCTTTCATGAAAGAGCAGTCAAGAAAAACACATTCATTTGTCTACTTCCAAAGCTTGCTGCAGTTACTGTGAGATATCTGAGCAATGTTCCCATTTTTAATAATGATTAAATAAGTAATTGTTTCATTAGTCTTAATCTTGGGGTTTACTATAATCTACGTTTCATGAATAAGAATACTAATTTGTCTGATTAATTTCCTTCTAGCAGTAATTTTAGTTAATAAGAGTGATAAAGGCAATACACAGAAAATGTAACATTCCCATAATTACTGACTAAAGTTATGAATATACAAATATGCAATTTCCAAAATGAATAAGGTTGAAAAATAATAGAAGGGCACAGATATGATAAATTTGCATATTAATATCAAACAAACTTAATATATATCATGGTAGTCAACGAATCCACTTCAAGTCAAACTGGCTGACCTCGCACATTTAAAAAAAAAAACAAAAACCCAAAAAACATTGTAGCTGTCATGTTCAGTACTATAGGGTCTCTGATGGAGTTTCTCTGATAACAAAATAAAATTACTCCATATTCACTACACACCATGATCTTATAAATAATTAGAACTTCCTAGAGATAAAAATATGTTTTACGATCCAAATCTATGGTGAAAGTCATATCTGCAAAATATTGAAACCAATTTCCACAAAGTATGCAAAAAAATCCAACCTGCTTACCTGTTGAAAACTTACTCTTCTCTGTTGTATTTACAAAGGTACACCTCAAGGAAAAACAGGTAATGATAGCAATACCGTAGCTTCAACAAAAGTCAGGATTTGCATGAATTACTTATGTTTAAAGGGTTTTTTTGTACTTAGGATTCATAATATACTGTATCTTATTTTACAACAGAAAGAGAAATTATGGTCCAATTTACTAAAATAATTACAATCATAATCACATCTGCTCTTAAAGACTGTCAAATATCTCCAGAGTGCACTGCATACATTTCCTTTACTAGATTCCCTCTTTTATGAGTTAATTAAACAATTTCACAGCATTATTGTACAACTATTTTGCGTGACATATTGTTTGTGCAGAACATTCCCTTTAATAGCTCTATTCTTCAAACAGATGTTCATTTAAATCTTTTCAGAGATTTTATTTGAGGAACAATTAGTTCATTTATCCTACTATGTTGTCACCTTTCTATGGATTTCGAAGCAGCTCTATCTCTATCTTGTGGAAAGCCTAATATGGTCAACAATTCTAAAGGGAGGAAAAAAACACTCTTTAGCAAATAGGTCAGTTCACAAGGATTTCAGAGCAAATTACCCCTGAATGACGGCTACTCAAAGCTACCTTAGTATTAGAGTACAAAATCAATAAGAAGTTTTTTCAAAGGCATAAAAAACTAAAAATACATGATAGCACATTTCCCTATTCTTCTAGTTTTGTTTTTATGAACTTTTACTTACACATCCAAACAGATTGGGTTCATTATAAACCAGAGTAAAGTGACAGATTGAAGGGAAAAGAATTGATGCAAGATGACTTAAAGTTTTATTTATCAAAAAACAACTGAATCAGTCCTTCTCCAAGACATATTTTCCTGGGAAAGTGACACTATATATTGCTATGAACTCGCTTATCTTATCTAAACATTTTAAAGGAAGGAGATGCCATCTACTATGTGTTTCGAAAAGGAAACTTCCCTCCTGACTCGACTCGAATCAAGTTTTACAGAATTTGAGTGTCTGGCCAGTTCTGCTTTGTGCAACTCTCTCCATGAATTTATCTCCTTTATTCTCTCTGTCCTAGAGAGCTATGGCAAAGACTCAGTTGTGTTCAGTAGTGTAGATGGTGTGTGTGATGCAAAGAAGGGTCATTTTGTTTTCCTTTTGTGAATAATCTCACTGCAATGAGGTCAGAATCACATTCTCTTACTCTTCTTTAAATATATGGTGACACAGAAGTACATTTGTCCTCACTTTTGAACTACAAATTAATGAATTATGAACATCTATTTACCACTTTGAAAGTGTAATGTGCATTCTTTTAGATGGAAATATGGTGTCAAGAAAAGTGAGGAACCAGTATGTTTTCAGAGCTATTCTTCTATTTCTCTTTCTTTCTTTAATTTTCTTTTAACCAGAATTTGGTTCTACTGGAATAAGAAAAGCTGAAAAGCTGAGGCATTAGTAGGAATTTAAAATATGTTCACAAAATTAGCATTTCACTTTCAGGTTAAAAATGTGCAAAATGTAAATTATTGCAAAGTTTCAGAACACTTGCTCTATAACATCCCAGCCTTCTCAGCAAATACAGCAGAGTTTAAGGTAGTAAGTTTTGAATTGTTCCTTTACCTAGACAGTCTTAGATCTCTAAACAGGAGTGTCTCAAGGAACATTATGTTAAAATAAGTTTCCCATTTTGGGAAAGAAGAATTCAGGGATGATTAAGATTCTTGGATGTACTGAGATGGCCGTTCTCTCTGCCATGTGAATTGTGAGCACCTGGCAGTGAACAATGATGAAATGGAATGTATATGACAGATTGCCAGAAGCAGAGCCCTCTAGTCATTGTAGAGGGAGCCTATTTAGGCACTAGTTAGAATGGCAGTAATTTGAAAAACATCTAAAATATTCAGAGGAAGGTGATTTTTAAATGGATTTTAATATAACTATGTAATAAAATGCTCTTTGGACATTAAAAAATGATAATATATATTTTTATTTACTATTTTTTTAAAAAGTAAGTAAAAAAAGCAATATGCATATTATGGACACATCTATTTATACATTTATAAGAGCACCTGCTGTCCAGACGAAGCAACTGAGTTCTTACTTCATTTACTTAATTTTTCCCCTTACTTTATAGCAAATATTATTCGTTACACACTGTAATGGTCACAATGGGAATCTGAAGCTACAGACCATGGACACAAACGCTAACTAAGCTTTGCAGGCCAAATATTAGGCTACATTGTTACATTTGTGTGAGTGTGTGTGTGTGTGTGTGCTGCATCTGAACTTCTTTTGGAAGTACTATAAACATTCATCTCGGTGCACTAGTCATAACTGAATATGTTAATGATTTTTCACTGTTGAACACATCTAAGTAACACTCACCTATGTAAGAAAAAACAATTTCCAACCTTATCCCTACATCCTCCCAGTCAATACCACCGCCATCCAAGCCGAACCAACATCTGATTTATAATACTTTGCCTGACTTCTTTTGCTCAATACTATCTTTGTGATATTCACTTGTTTCCATTTAGTTATAGTTCATTTATTCTCATAGCTGTAGCGTATTTTATTTTCTAAACATACCACAATTTATATACCTATTCTGTTAAAGGACATTTGGGTTGTTTCCAGTATATGACTTTTAAAACATAGTGCTGCTATAAACATAATTGTGACTTTGACTGATCTCCTTATTAACTCGCCCTGTTAAAAATCAGGTTTATATATATAAGTCATGGGGATTTATATATTGTTATATAATATATTTGCAAATTTTTAAAGATTATTCACATCGATATTTGGTTATTAATTTTCCTTTGTTGGTACTGTCTTGGTCAGATTTTGGTATCAAGGTTACATGGACCTCATAAAATGTGTTAAGAGGTGCTCCTCTTTTTCTATAATCTGGAATGGTTTTTATAAGATCACTCATTATAAATATTAAGAAGCATTCATGAGGAAGCCATTTGGTCTTGAAGTTGTCTTGTGGGAAGTTTGTAATAATATTTTCAATTTCCCCAAAAAACAGATGATTAAACTATCACTTTTGGTCAATTATGTTTCATAAAACTTTAAAATTTCACCTACATGTAGATGTCTAACATTTTTTCAATACTGCTTTTTAAACGTTTTTAATATCCATGTTAATAACCACTTTCTAAATCTATCACATTGGTAATGTTTTATTTTCTCTCTTTTCTCTTATTAAAGATTTATGAATTTTATTTGTAATAGCACATTTGGTTTGTTGATTTTCTCAATTTCATATTTATTTCTTATTTCACTCATTTCTGATCTTATTTTTAGGATTTCCTTCTTTCTACTTTCTTTGGCTTTGATTTGCTTTTTTCCTGTGTTCTTGAGTTGAAAGTCTACATAATTCATTTTCAAACTTACTTTCAAATACAAATATAAATACTGCTTTTGTTTTTATGTTGAATTTTAGCTAGTAAATTCTAACTACAAAAAATAACAATCATATCAATATCAGGTGCCCTAATAGCTGACACTTCACTGAGCTATACAACAAATGTTTATTGAATGTCTGCCACATGCCAGAAGCTGGCGACAGTGTCGAAATGAGACGTATATGCCATCTTCATGGAGCTCATATTAATGGAGGACTACAGATAGCAATCACATAAACAAACGCCTTTTATTTGCTAACCATTGTTAAAAGATTGTGACTTTTGTTTTAAAGTTAAGAAGGACCAGGATGACCACCAGGATGACAAAAGAAAAATACATATTTAATATTGACAACTATGCTAGAATAGGCATTATTATTTGCATTTTACAAAGAAGACAAGTAAGACTCACAAAGACCAAGTAAACAAGTTTATAACTAATGGATGGATGGAATCTCCAAATATCATATTCTTTCCACTCTATCAATACTTCTGTCAGAGAACTAGGCATTCTGTGCAGGGATTCCTCCTTCCATCCTCTTTTACACACACATATATTCTATGACTCAAAGGCAGGTATAAACAGCAGACAAGAGCAGACATTTCCAGTGAAGGTTTTGAAAATTCTGGTAGTGAGATTAACATTTGGGGTTTGATTTGCAGAATCAAAATGCTTGAATGTAATAACTGGAGGATGTTCAGAGATGACTTTTTTTAATTTTTTTTTTAGTCTTTATGTATTTTTGAGAGAGAGACAGAGACAGAGACAGAGAGACAGAGTGTGAGCCAGGGAGGGACAGAGAGAGAGGGGGACACAGAATCTGAAGCAGGCTCCAGGCTCTGAGCTGTCAGCACAGAGCCTGATGCGGGGCTCGAACCCACAAACTGTGAGATCATGACCTGAGCCAAAGTCAGATGCTTCACCGACTGAGCCACCCAGGTACCCCCTCAGAGATGATTTTATTTGTTCCTATTATTTATAGATTGGTCAGAAGCAGGATGGGGTACAAATGTGTAAGGGATTAGTATAGAGCTGCAAAGGAAAACAAAGGAAATACAAAGCACATGCCTTAGAGAACAACTGTATCTTCACAGAAAATTCACATTATATAAATGAGCATTTCTCACAAAATTGAAAATGCAGTTGTCAAACATCCCTTCTCCTCCTTCCCTAAACAGTTACTTCTTTCACATTTTTTTAATGCATTCCCTAAGAAAAGCCTCACAAATAAACAAAAGACCTTGAATGGGCTCCATCTACAAACAAGCTCCTAGCAAGAGTCTCAACTGCTCTGTTGTCTGTTTCCCTTTGCTTCACTGCTTCGGGGACAGCAGACAGTCAGCCCAGTTATGTTTTCAGCAGAAGAAACCGAACAAAGAAATCCTTGGGCCCAAACCATTCAACAGATCTTCTGCAAATACTTCAGTATTTGCCAGTGAATTTTCAAAACCTGTGATTTTGACTTAAAATGAAGAAGGGCCAGGATGAACACAAAACTGATGGCTGGAGGGTTTGGGAGAGGATGACAGTGACTGAGGAGAGATGGCTTCCTGAGAGGTTTTGAAATGGAGGAAAAGGAGGCTCAGCTATGAGGAATATTTGTGAAAGGAAAGAACAGATTTGGTGCTTTCTTGGCATACACAGACTCACCTACATCATAGTTCCATTCCAGAGGTAGCTAACCTACTCTGACAAATCACACTGGTGGCCAAAACCCAGATTCTGCTCTGCCCATTTTAGTCTGTGTGGTGAATGCTGTTTAGAACCATCAACCTGACAGAAGAACTGTGCCTAATTAACACTCTCCTAATACCCCAGCAAATAACAAGCCTGCTGTGGGGGGAAAATGCATTCACACTTCTTTATCAAATTAAGGCCAAAAAAAATGCTCCTAATTAGCTAAAATCAATTAATGTGACAGCAAAATGAATGTATTTATACTGTCAGCTAAAGGTACAGTCGGAGAAGTGTCTAATATATAACAAAGCTGCTGGAACTTCTTAAAGCAGTTAATAAGGGTTTGGGGCTGAGGGGAGTTTACCAGTGATATGCAGAATCTGATGGCTTTACCTCTGAAGCAGCAGACTTCCTAGGGTGTTACAGGACCTAGGTGATGTCTAACTGGGATTATTCATTAAAACTGAGGGGGAGAAATATGTGGTTAATCAATAATGGGCAAGTAGATCTTGTTGCTTATTTGCAATCACATATACAAATGCACATACACTTGAGAATAAAAGAGAAACTTTACACTGCTCATTAGTACGCTCTGTAGTGAGCTGGTTGTATTTTCTGTAAAGTTTTCATGGCTACTATTTCACAAGCTTTTCCTTTAAAAATATGCTCAGTTCAAAACTTGAGACAGAAAAATAGGACTCACCAAATAACTCAGGTTGGGGGACACCAATTACCTTGCTTCTATCCTCTCCAACTACAGTGTTTTGATTCCAAGAATCCTGGGCAAGTTAGGTGGCTTGAGAGAATGGTCATACTGACATGATAAATTGTTGACAGAGAAACGCCCACATTGTGATAATTAGTTAAACGTGATCTAAAATAACAGTAATTACATGTATCATGACTTTCTATTCTAGACCGTATGTTTTTTTAAGGGGCATTTGAGCAGGTTATACAACGAAGTTTAGCACCTCTTCTAATCATTGTTGACTCTCACTGAAATCACCTTCATCAAAGATTCCATTTGATTCCTCTCCATGTCAGAGGACACAATAGGTATCATCCTTTCCCCATGTGTGGATGATGTGGTTGTTTACTTAATGAAGTGTCTGGAGGCCTCTACTGGTGTTTAGGAAAATATCAACTGAAATAGAACAATAATGGTAAAAGGATTTTAAGCAGATGAACCTCCTTTATATATGATATATACAAAACTTCATTTCTATATTTTTAGAACTCTTTCATTACTGTTAACACTGGTAAGCTGATTATTTTCATTCCCTGATGTCACCTTTTCTCAGTGAACTGTGTGGCCCCAGGATCCCCTGTGTTCTCCTCTTCAGTATGCCACCCTTTCCTGCCTATTCTAGCTGCACTAACTCATCCGTCTGAAGATTATTTTTTCACCCTCTGTCAGCTTATATCACGTCTGAACTCCTTATTCTCCAGGGATTAGGGCAGATTTTCCATCAAGCCAGCTGTTTGCTTTTTTTTTTTCTTTTCTCAGTAAAAGCAAAACAGCTTTGTTATAAATTAATGGTGTCCACATCAGATGGGGGTAAAAATCAGCTTCTGTTTCAAATCTGTTATATTTCCAATCATGTAAAACTGATAAATACATAAAACACAGAGAGAAGCTTCCAGCAGGAGAAATGGGTGGGACACAATAAAATCTGGAACAGACAGAAGGGCAATTATAAAATTATTTCTAAAAGCATACAGGAAGAAAGGAGGTGATTACCACTGATTGTGACTTTGTTATGTGTCATACTCTTAGTAATTTCCTCAAAAATACCAAGAGTATAAGCATTTTCTTTCCATATTCAACAGCTTATGAAATTCTTTCTAATGTTTATAATACATAACCTTTGTATTCTTCCATCAATGGGAGAAGGGCATAGAGAAAAGGCAAAATACAATCAAGTAACACACCCAGCAATCTTCATGGCTATATAGCCATCTATGTAGTTCAAAAGTGAACCCAGGCACACACTCTTGAAATATAGGCAAGGAAGATAATTTCTGATAGTTAAATTGCCACATGTCTTAAGTCTAGCTCTTTAACAGCAGATTCTGACACCAGAATTCTGCAAGTTATTTTTTAAGAGAGTGCTCTCAGGAGAGAGCAGAAGGGAAGGAAGCAAGATAAAAAGTCAAAGAAGGTAAGCAAGGAATTGATTTCTGGTACACCTAGCCTAAGTCTGACTCTAGGATTTTACCAGGCTGCTATCTCCCATATGGAGGCAAGGCAGTGAGTACTTGGAACTTCTGCCAGTCAAGAAATGACCTTGGGACTCTCAGATGTCTCTGGATGACATCTGCCCAATAGGTTTCAAGTGTGAGTCGTTATCAGCAGCAACTATAGCCCTCCAAAGGGCTCTCCCAGGTTCTTTTTTTTTTTAACGTTTATTTATTTGTGAGACAGAGTATGAACAGGGGAGGGTCAGAGAGAGAGGGAGACACAGAATCTGAAACAGGCTCCAGGCTCTGAGCTGTCAGCACAGAGCCTGATGCGAGGCTGAAACTCACAGACCACGAGATCATGACCTGAGCCTAACTCGGACGCTTAACCGACTGAACCACCCAGGTGCCCCTCTCCCGGGTTCTAAGAGAAATGTCCACAGAATCTGCCACACTATGTGATACTTTTGGGGCATTTGTTGAGAATCAGCCAATGTTCAATCAAATATCAAAGTTTTGTGACTGCCTAGCAAACTTAAAGGCTAATGAGATCCTTTAGGCAATGAAGACATGCATAGAGATAAAAAATAAATTGTAATTTTCTTAACTATTCTCCACATCCTGTCTACAATCCCATTTTCCTACAAGACAATGGATAACAAAATCAGTCTTTCAACTGGTTAAACAATAGAGGACTTCTTTTAATAAAGAATATAAAATAAAATCTTTAGTAAAAGAAATACAAAATTCTATCCATCAATAATAGCCATACAGCCATACTATTGGCCAAGAAAATGATTTTTAAGTAGTAGATGATATTTGGGGAAGCTCTTAATCTTTCCCAAAGATTTCAGGATATTGTAATTCCATTACTGTCTTTTATTTTACAAATTTTACAAATCAAAATATTGGCTTTTATGAAATGTTGGGATTTATGCAATTTATGGAATTTTAATTGGGTAGAGGAAGAAAGATGGGATATTACTTATCTCTCTCAAGTTTTGATAAGCGGATCAGCTAACTCATGGAAATAGCAAAACAATGCTCATTCATTTTATAGTCACTTGTGTATCTGCCATATTTGAACATATATGATTTTAGATACTGTTGCAAAGAGTTTTAGAATAAGCCTTCATGGTATCTTAAATATTTTTATGAATCTCCACCTCTCCTGGATATTCTTCTAAAATGCTACTTGAGGGGCGCCTGGGTGGCGCAGTCGGTTAAGCGTCCGACTTCAGCCAGGTCACGATCTTGCGGTCTGTGAGTTCGAGCCCCGCGTCGGGCTCTGGGCTGATGGCTCAGAGCTTGGAGCCTGTTTCTGATTCTGTGTCTCCCTCTCTCTCTGCCCTTCCCCCGTTCATGCTCTGTCTCTCTCTGTCCCAAAAATAAATAAACGTTGAAAAAAAAAATTTTTTTAATGCTACTTGACTGTAGTTCAAGACAAAATCATGCATTGTAGATTCAAGTATGCCTAGGACTTCGTATGTGCTCTACTATCGATTAGCCGTGTGATCTTGAATATGTCACTTAGTCTCTTCATCCTGGAGCCTCATCCTCTGCTTACCATAAAAAAAAAAGGTACATAAAACATTACTTACCATCCAGTTATTTTCAATATTAAATAAAGCATGTACCTGATAAAGATAGCATATATAATACCTCATCTCATATAATACCATATAAAGGCAGAAAATACATACTATAAAAATCCAAAAATAATTTAGAAACAGAGTTTAATTGGCAAGTTCAAATTTTTGAACAACTCTTGAAAAACCAAAAGCTTTCAGGGGTCAATTATCTTGAAAATCTAGACTGAGGGAATACCAAGAGTTCCCTCATTCAGAGTTAATAGATAGAAGGGATAAAGAAAGTCCTGAAGAAAAGTCCCTCTCCCCTGCTGCACTGTGAAATACTTGAGAAGGTTGATAAAGTGCCAAGTTTCAGTAGCAGCTTACTTTGGATAATGCTGTCATTCAAGTTATACTGTATAGTCACATAAACTTGCACAAGAGCATTTTAGATCCCATTATTTCTGACACATTTCAAGCACAGAATGGAAATGGAAAACACAGCTATTGAAAGATGGAAACACTTCAAATAAGGTTATATCAGAAAAGAGTAGTCCTGAAAGCGTTAATGCTATTAAAACTACCTGAAAATCTGAAATTTTGCATTAAGCTTTTTATAAGCAAAGGAAAACAATTTAAAACATATTGAAGATTCATGTTCTATTTATCAGATAATCTTATACCCAGTTTAATTTTTTTCATAAGAATTGAGTGTCTAATGATCACCCAATTTAAATATCAAATTTAAGGCATTATTGTCATTAAATATGGAGGGAATTTCACCATGTAGAACTAGTACAAGGAAGAGAACCAGCAGACTCTCCTAGTGGTACCAGAGCTAGGGTCAAAGAATCCCTATTCTCAATCTTTTGTTCTGCAAACCCCATATTTCTTCCAGTAATCAGTATTTATTTTTTTTCTTCCATTCTCCTTAGAGATACAAAACATTTAATAACCATCCTTTGTAAAAAGCTTTCACTTGCCTAAAGATGCAAATTAATTATCACCAATTTGCATAATTGGTTCACAATAGTTTAGTAAAGTTCAGCCAATGGGGAAAAAATAACAAGTTTGTATGTTCTGTATTTGTATTTTTTTATGGCCACTAAAGTATTTCACTAGGAAAAACAACTAAAAAACACTGATGCAGAAACTGTAGTTAGAAGAATTCCTGCAAAAATTTTAGTTTTTTATTTTAGGCTTTTTATTTAAATGAACTACTTGAATATTCATGCTTAAAGATTTGATCATAGTTTAATGCTGTAACATTTAATTACCTTCATTTTGGGGCCACTATAAATCAAAAGATTGTAATTCAAATGTATACTAATTTATTCTTGACCTTGAAGTTAATTACTAACCATCAGAGGCTTTAATTATTGTTGGCAAGGTGGGAATATATCAAAAGAAGACCTGCTGTAACAAGAAATAGAAATGAGGTTTATGGGCACTAAGGAGGCCTAAAAAGTATAACCAAGTAATATCTAAGGAAAACCCTGATACCAAAACGTAACAAAGAAATAATAATAAAAAACAAACCACAAGCCAAATCCCTAATGAAGATGCATGAAAAATTTTGTAAACAAAATTTTAGCAAATTAAATCCCACAAATTAAAAAGTATAACACATCATAACTAAGGGGGGTTTGTGCCAGAAATACAAAGTTAGTTGAACATTCAAAATTTAATCAAAGTACTTCAGCAGATTAACAAACTAAGAAAAAACATAATCATCACAACAGATATAGAAAAACATGTGACAAAATTTAACATACATGACTGATTAAAACAAAACAAACAAACAAAAACTCCCAACAAATTAGGAGTAGAAAGGAACTTCCTTAACCTGATACAGGGCATTTATGAAAAAACAACAGCCAACATTTTATTTAATGGGGGCATCTTATCCATGAAAAAAAATGATAACTTGGATCTCATAAAATGAAAAAACTTAGGCTCTTCAAAAGATACTGTTGGTAAAATAAAAATAAAAAAAAAATTTAAAAAAAAAGGAAAGGAAAAAGCATATTGTTGGTGACTTCCAGTTCTCACCAAGATAAATTAGCCCTTTCCTCCCAGAACTTCCCTCTCACCATTCATATAACACAAAACAATCACAGATGGTCTCTGAAAGGTAGAAAGAAGAGGTCTTACTGTCTAGGGACCCTGAGACTTGAGGTGAATTCTGTGTTTCTTTATTGCCTCCTGTAGGTCTCAGACAGGGCCCTGCGGAAGCCTCCAACTCAGACCTTCTAACAGGTGTAGACCCCCCAAAAAGTCTCCAAGGAAAGCTTATTCCTCCCAGCCAAAATACCAGGAAAAGGGTGGCCTAACAGAAAACATTTTTGGCAACATCTACCCTATTCAAACCAAGCACCAATGGAAAATCCACCCCTATACAAACACTCCCACTGAGTCATTTGGGCCAAGAAGAGAGCTGGTCCTTAACCCTCCATCCCCCCCCACCACTTTAGCTCCCACACCCCCTGCACAGGGACATCAAACAGTGGTGCTTCAATCTCCCCACCCAATGGTGCCATCAGGGTCAAGCAGAGAGGGATTCTTCTACCTGTCTCTCCACCTCCTGCCTAGAGCAGACAAGATTCTAATTTCCTTGCCACAGCAGTATCAGCATGGCTGAGTGGAATATTGATCTTCCACTTCCTGCCCAGTGAAAGCAGGGGGTGTTTCGATTGCCCTGCCCAGCTGGTAGTAGTGGGTCCAGAAATATGCTAAGCCTCCACTCCCACCTGGCAGCAGAGATTTAATAAGCCAATGAGAAGTGGGGCTCATCACCACTCTGCTTCACACCCCCACTGCAGTGTCAATGGGGCCCAACAGAGAGCTGGCATCAAGAGGTAAAAGGAGAGGATGAGAAGAAGGTGGCACTAGCTGGCATTTGGCTTCCCTCCTTCCCTCCCCTGGCATCAGCTGGGCTCACTCAGAGCAAAAGTCAGCCTCAGCCAATGCCCCACTTGCACTGGCAAGGTATCAGGGGAACCAAGAGAGGGACTGAATTGCAGTGCCACCGATTAGCCACAAAGCAGTATGAATCAGTGGCCCACATTTGCACAGTGGGAAGTGGAATATACATATCCATCCAGCCTTCGTGCTACACCTCAACACAGGGAAGTATGCCAAAAAGTATTAAATAGAACCTAGAGGTTCGTTATGTAATATCCAAAGTGCCTAGGATACCCAAGTGTCACTCATCGTACCAAGAAGCAGAAAAATCACAACCAGAATGAGAAAAGACAACCAACAGATGCCAAGATGAGACGAATCAGACATTGGAATCATGTGACAAGAATTTTAAAGCCCCATCATAAAAATACCTCAGAAAGCATTTACAGGTTCTTCTGAAACAAATGAAGAACTAGAAAATCTCAACAACAACAAGTTATAAAAAAGAACCAAATGAAAATTATAGAATTATAAAATATAATAACTGAAAAAAACATTTTTAACTTGTTAAATGGGCTCAATAGTAGAGGGCAGATGACAAAGGATAGAAGCAGTGACCTTGAGGACAGATCCACAGAATTTACCCAACGTGAACAACAGTGAGAAAATAAACTGAGAAAAATTAACAAAGTCTCAGTGACAATGACAAAGAAGCTACCATTCATATCATCAGAGCCCCAGAAAGGGAAAAAAGAAAGAATGGAACTCAGAAAAAGTATTCAGGTAAAATAATGACTGAAAACGGCCCCGATTGAGAAAAGATATAAAATCACATATTCAAGAGGCTGAGAAAAATCTCATGTAGGATAAACCCAAAGAAATTAATTCTAAGACATATCACAATTAAACTTCTGAAAACTAAAGACAAAGAAAAAGATCTTTAAAAAATGACACATTACTTATAAAGGAATGCCAATTTGAATGATTTCTCATCTGAAACCAACAGGCCAGAACAAAGTGGCACAATATTTTTTCAAGAACTGTTAATCATGAATTTCATATCTGGCAAATACATTCTTCCAGGACGAAAGAGAACTAAAGACATTCTTATGTAAAGGAAAACTGAGAGAATTTGACACTAGTAAATCTATCCTTGAAGAATGGCTAATGGAGTTTCTATAAACACAAACCGAATGATAAAAGAAGACTTGGAACTTCAAAAAGGAAGAAAAACTTAAAAACACGACAAATGAAGCAAGAATCCAATAAATGTTCATGGAACTCCCAGAAAGGCAATAAGAAAGAAACAGAGGACAAAAGACAGAAGAAATAAACAGAAAACAAATAATAAAATTATGCATTTAAGTCCTAACGTATCTATAATTATATATACATTAAGTCAATTTCACTATATGTAAATTTCAAATAAATTGATTAAAAAGTGAACAGGTAAGCCAGACTTAGAGAAGATATCTGAAACATACTGATGTGTATATATTTAAAAAGATTCATATTGATCACGTTTAGACTGTAGAAAGGATACCTATAATTCAATTTTAAAAACAATAAAAAGCAATGGAAAGCAATATGAAATGCATTAAAATGGGCAAAATATTTGAATAGACACTTCATAAATAAAGATATACAATAGTTAAAAAGCATATAAAAAGGCACTTTACTACTCATCAAAGAAATCTGAAATCCCAATAAAAACAAACCCCAAATAATGCCTAAATTAAAAAGACTGACAGCACCCAGTAGCAACAAGCACACCTAGCACCTAGATCTTGCTTTCTAATACTATTCTCCATTAAAAGAAACCAGGTCTCCTTAGAGCAATGGCTGATTTTAGGGTTTGAGTAGGAAATATACAAAATGAGACTGAAGCATCTTGCAGTGTCAGAAAATAAGGAACTGCTCACAACAAAAATAACACCAAAAGCCAAAAACAAAAACCCCATAATTATGGTAATGTCAAAGGGACAACACATACTGATTGAATGAGCTCCCAATGGCCAAAAGCTAGAAAAATTTGAGCAACAAAATAAAGTAGTAATAGATTATACTTCAAAGTATAAAATATCTATGAGTCAATACTGATATAAACAAATGACTGAATAAACAAATAAATGGGGCGAAGAGACAAATCTCCCATGTGTAAGAATTTCCAAATAATTTATGTAGATACTTCATTCTCAAAGAGGTGAAGCACAACTTACCCCTTAAGGATGGTCACAAATAATGACTTCCTTTCAAAGAGTACAATATGGAAAAGGGGTGAAGCGTCACTTCACAGTAGAAGAACGTGACAAACACGGTCTCAGGAGATGGAGGTTAACATCAATAGTGATCAGTCATGCTGACAACAACCAGTCATGCCGCCCTCAGATATAATGTAATTATATTACAGATATAATGTAAAAAATATAATGTAATTATATTACAGATATAATGTAAAAAAATGACATTTTTACCTCTGTTGTCTTCCACCCCCAAATCTATAATCTCACTTTAATCATGAGAAAACGAGCAGTTGAACCCCAATAGAAGGGTATTTAGCAAAATAAGCAGTATTCTTCAAAACTGACAAGATTCTCAAAAACAAGATAGATCTAAGAAACTGTTACTGCCAAGAGGAGTCTGACAGTTAAATGTAATGTGAAATCCTGAATGAAATCCTAGAACAGAAAAAGGGCACTGGGTAAAAACTAATGGAGTGTGAATAAATATAGACTTCAGTTAATAATAATGTATCAATATTGGTTTATTAATTGTAACAAATTCGCAATTTTTATATAAATCAAAACCACTCTAAAAATACCTTTTGTTAACAAAAAAAATGAACTGACAGCACCAAGTGTTAGCAAGAACATGAAGCAACTGGAACTGTCAAATATTAATGGAGATTCTGGTTCCAATAAGTAAGGACTTTGGACACTGACACACTGTCCTAACAAGTAAAAAGCTGAACAGACTGAAAAATTAGCAATTCTTAAAGGATTGTAAGTGAGGTGAAGACATCTGGCAAAGCACTGTTCCCATGACAGGAGAGACAGGCAAATGTGGGGGACAGTGTCTTACTAAAGCAGAGACTCAAAAGAAACCACTCTAGTAATCTGAACTGTGATTGTAAATTGCTGGAGGCTCAGAGTGGACAAATCTGAGAATTAAAAACTTCAAGAGAATCCAGTCATCAAAGGCCATCACACTTTTGTGAGTTTCATTTCCAGGAGTAAATATTGGGTGCGGGGGAGGCGGGGAGGTGGAATGCCCTTGTGCTTCTGGCAGAGGATAGGAAAAGGAATCATTCTGAAATACACCAGGGCATGCTGCTACTCTAAACAAGGTATGCCCTCAGGGGCAACTGGCCAAGCAGAGCCCAATCTGCTGGGGTATTATTAAAGCCTAACTGAACTTGGAGGAAAGAAAATAGCCAACTCTGGCCCACTCTAGCCACCCTCTTCCACCTAAAAGGGGAAAGGAAAACAACAACTGAGAAACACTTGTGAAGTTACCAGCCCAGAGACAAAGGCTCACCAAAGACTGGAGCCTACTCATAAGGCTACCGAGTGCTTCACCTCACCTAACATCTCACCCCCACATTATTAAAGGCCTGTTTACAGCTATTCCTTGTACCAGTAGATCATGTTTGGCTATCAAGAAAAAATGACAAGGCATACCAACAGGCAAAAAGACAACTTGAAGGGACAGAGACATCAGAACCAAACATGACAGGGATATTGGAATTATCAAACATAGTGATTAGAGTGTAAATTGGTTCACTCAGTTTGGAAAACTCTCTGGCAGTAACTACTAGACCTAAACATAAGCCTATTTATGACTGTGAAGTGTCATTCCTACCTATATTCCCAAGAGAAGGGATTGTATATGTTAACCAAGAACTTTTACTGTACTGTTTAAAGTAGCTTTATTCATAGTAACCCCAGATGGGAAACAACCCAATATCAATCAAAAGAAGAATGGATAAATAAATATGACTTATTCATATACTAGAATACCCAAGACAACTAAAGGAAAAAAAAACAACTACTGATACATACAAATGTGAATGAATCTTGAAGACATGTTGAGAGAAAGAAGTTAGACATAAAAATATACATATTCTATTATTTAATTTATCTGAAACTCAAGAACAAGAAAAATTAAGCTATGGTAATAGAAATCATAATATTTCTTACCTTTGTGAGAAGAGCATTTTATGAATTAGAAAGGGCTAAGAGGAACCTTTCTTGGGTAAATAGAATATTCTATATATTGACCTGGATACAGTCACATGTGTGTGTGTGTGTTTAAGTTCATTAAGTTATACACTTCAGATATGTATGCTTCATGTAGGTTATAGTAAAAAGATTAAAAAATTAAAAATTAAAATGAAATACTTACCATAGTTTATATCTAATGAAGAGATAGAAAACCCTCAGTAATCTAAACAAGGCAGTTTAATATGAAGAATTGTTATAGTATGATCAAAGAGTAGCTATAGGATATAAGAAAACTATATGATACACTAGGTCTGAGGGAAATAACCCAAAGACGGACAACCTTGGAAGGGGACACTCCCTCCAAGGCTGGGTTTTGATGACATCATTGGAGAAAGTATAGTTGAGCCCACTGGATGGCAAAGAAGTTGACTGATTTGCCCGGTTAAGCTGTTCTACAGTCATGAACAAGCAGAAAACAACCTTCTGGAGCCCAGGCAGGTATGTGAGCCACAGCTGGTGGCCAGCATGTGGCATGAGGCACGAATGGACCACCAGTGGGGAGGTGGCTTAACACATAAAGTATCCCTGCTGGGGAGACTGCAAGAAACACATTGGAGGGTGGTAAGTGGAAAGAGAGGATCAGGGCACCAGGGTAGGCAAGAAGACTGAGGAGCAGAATGATCATATTGAAAAGACCACATGAAGAAGATTACCAGCAACACTGGTGCTGTGAGACCCATCAAGGGACTGCATATATTCTGAGCATATGGCTGGGCAAAAGGCCACCAGACGCCCTCACACCCACACCACCAACCCACCATTCCACAGCTGGAAACACGGAGATACTTTCCCTCCTATAATGTCCCTCTAGTGACCTCTGCTAAGAATACTTAACATCATGCTCCCTTTAAAGCAGAATTGGTTGAAGAAGCTCCATCCAATATCACAGGACAGGTATTGAAGAATCAATTGGAAGTAGAGAGGCAATAAATTAATTAACTGACACAGTATTTATCATAAAAATAATAAAAATTAATGAAATCTAGAATAAAAAAGTAAATGAGATAATGCATGTAAAACACTTGGCACAAGACCAAGCATATTGTAAATACTGCATAAACTGTTATTGCTGTCGTGATGGTTATAATTATGACAATTTAAATTCAGATGCATGTCCCTTTTGGGGAATAGGATAGAAAAGGTAGACAAACAGCAAAAAGCTTTTCTTTCATCTTCTTTATTTTGTTTCATTAATTGTTAAGGTCACAATACCCATCATCAAAATTTGAAATTAGGTAGAAATGTATTCAGTGAAACACATGAAATCTTTTCTTTCACACCATTAATCCCAATCCCCTTCCCAGAAGTAACCACAGCTAGCAGGCCTTCATCTCTGTATTTAAGTTATATTAATTATTAATAATATTAAATATTTTATAATACCAATATGTTATTAGGCACTGCTCTAAGTTCCTTACAAATAGAATTTTATTTAATCCTTACAACAACCCTATATTTTTGGTTTTATTATTATTCTCACTTAATAGATAAAGAAACTGAGTCATCAACATTTAAAGAAAGACCCAGGGACAAGAGGAAAGAGAAATACAAGAACATTTGAAACAGCAGGAAGAGCAGGTACAAAGGCCATGAGAAGGTGGCAACTGAGCAAAGAACTGAGAAAGTGATGGGTTTGGCCAGGTGGGTAATTAGGAAAGAGTGCTGCAGGCAGAGGGAACAGTGAGAACACAGGCCCAAGTAGAGAGTACACCTGTGATGTCTGGGGAGCACAGCTAGAGCTGAGAGCAGAGAGAGTGGCCCTTGGGCAGATGCCAGTCCATAAACTCGTCCGCAAAAACCTTAGTGCAGACACTGGGAGGAAGTATCTAGCTAGAAACTCTATAACGGTTTGAGAGGGGAACTTTAGGTCTGCTAAATCAAATAATACAGAGGTAGGGCTTACATTTTTATATCTGTTTTTCATGTTTTTAATTATATGTTTGGTAAAACAATTTTTTACTTTTTTTGCATTTTACAAAAGTTTTGGTCCATGATGGATGCAAAGGTTTGTTGTTTTTGTTTTGCTGGATGGATGGTTGGTTGGTTGGTTGGTTGGTTAGGTGTTTTTTCAGAAAATGTAGGCAGTAATTTCTCTGACATTGGCCATGGCAACATTTTTCCTAAAGGCAATTGGGAAACAAAAACAAAAATAAACTATTGGGACTACATCAAAATAAAAAGCTTTTTCACAGCAAAAGAAATTATCAACAAATCAAAAAGACAACCTACTAAATGGGAGAAGATATTAGCAAATGGTATATCCAGTAAGGGCTTAATACCCAAAATATATAAAGAACTTTTACAACTCAACACCATGAAAACCAAAGCCAATTAAAAATGGGCAGATCACCTGAATAGACATTTTTTCCAAAGAAGACATACAGATGACCAACAGACACCTGAAAAGATGCTCACTATCACTAATCATTGGGGAAGTACAAATTGAAAACGAAATGAGATATCACCTTACACCTATAACAATGGCTAGAATCATAAAGACAAGAAACAACAAATGTTCGTGAGGATGTGGAAAGAAAAGAATTCTTGCACATTGTTGGTGGGAATGTAAATTGGTCCAGCTGTTGTGGAAAACAGGATGGAGTTTGCTCAAAAAAATAAAAAATAGAATTAAGTATGATCCATTAATTCCACTTCTGGGTATTCCATTCAAAGAAAATGAAAACACTAATTCAAAAAGACATAGTGCCCCTATGTTCACTGAAGCATTATTTACAAAAGCCAAAATATAGAAGCAACCCATGTGTCCATCCATAGATGAATAGATAAAGAAGATGTGGTATACATACACACACACACACACACACACACACAATGGAATATTACTCGACTATAAACAATGAGATCTTGCCATTTGCAACAATATGGATATACCCAGAGAGTATTATGCTGAGTGAAATAAGTCATACAGAGAAAGAAAAATACCATACAATTTCCCTTATATATAGAACCTAAAAAACAAAACAAACTAAACAAACAAAAAGTAGAAACAGACCCATAAATACAGAGAACAGACTAATGACCTTTTACCACAGATAGTCTTATAGTACATGGAGATCCTGTTAAAATGCAGATTGGTCGGGGGTGCCTGGGTGGCTCAGTGGGTTGAGTGTCCAACTTCGGCTCAGGTCGCGGTCTCGCGGTTCATAAGTTCGAGCCCCGTGTCGGGCTCTGTGGTCACAGCTCAGACCCTGGATCCTGCCTCGGATTCTGTGTCTCTCTCCCTCTCTCTCTGTCTCTTCCCCAGCTCACACTCTGTGTCTCTCAAAAAGAAATAAACACTCAAAAAAAATTTTAAATGCAGATTGGTCTAGGGTAGGGTCTTAATGAACTCTCAGGTTCTGCTGATGCTTTTAATGCAGGGAGTAGCACGATTAAGAAGCACTCCAGTGCCTGGGTGGCTCAGGTGGTAAGCATCTTACTCTTGATTTTGGCTCAGGTCATGATCTCGAGATACATAAAAAGAAATTTTTCCAGGTTAACATTTTAAAGCTCCATTTTGAAGTCACTCACCTATTTAAAAACAATCTGTGGCTTCCCATTTAAATAAATCTTTAAGGTCCTCCATAACCCAGCTCCAGCCTGCTGTTGGCTTTTCCAGCACCATTTCCCTGCATGAACTCTGTACTTCAAAGAATGTGGATCATTCATTATTCTTCCAACATGCCTACTGGTCCTTTCTTTAGTAACTGCTTTTGTTTATCTTTGATAATAAAGTGTCTTCTGTCTAGGGGTGCCTGAGTGGCTCAGTCCGTTAAGTGTCAGACTCTCAGGTCATGATCTCATGGTTCATGAGATTCAGACCTGTGTCAGGCTCTGCGCTGATAGTGAGGACCCTGGTTGGGATTCTATGTCTCCTTCTCTCTCTGCCCCTCCCCTGCCCCTCTCTCTCTCTCAAAATAAATTAAATAAACTTAAAAAAAAAAAAAAGGATCCCTCCAGAACCAGGTTACGAATAGACAGTCTGGGAGTTAAGGGAGAAGCAGGGAGACTAGTTAGACAGCTGGTGTAGAAATTCAGCCAAGAGATGATGGTGCTACAGAATAGAATGGTAAGAATGGCGGTAGTGATAAGTGGTCAAATGGTAGGTTTATATATGAAAAGTAAAGACAAAGGGATAGCCAGATATATAGGGTGTGGAGTGAGAGAAGAGAGAGGTCAGGGATGAATCAAAGGTTTTGGGCATAAGCAAGGGAAAGAATTGGATCCTGCAGCCAGAAGGTAGAGGGGCTAAAGACTCTGACAACAGAGGCTGAGGTGGTACCTGTTTCATCACAGCCACTCTCTAGAAATGGTCCATACTGTTGGAAAATACCCAAAAGACAGATTTATCTTTTGGATCTATCTCTCTAGAAAAACAAACACAATAAGATATGACACATACAATTATATTTTCTAATTCCCCAAATCTACAACAAAGGCATCAGCAACAAGAAGGTCTGAAAATTACTCAAACCAAGATATAAGGACAAAACAAATGCCAAAACTGAATAAGATACTGTGACCTATTAACTCATCTGTTGAGTCACAAAAGCAAATGGACCAAATAATCCCAGCCTGAACTGTCTGACAATCTCTCAGGAGATTTTGTCATCAGAACTCACCAGTTTTCTCCATAAGACAGATGGTTAATTAGATTTGATAGTAAAAGATAGCAATGTATCAACACTGTGCTGATGCCTTATTAATGAATAATGAGGTCAGATTAAATATGTTGTCCAGGTGTGTGTGTGTGTGTGTGTGTGTGTGTGGTTTATGAGTTCCTAGGAAAAATTATTCCTGAAATGTTATACTCCACACTGTTAATAATGGTGGCCTCTGAGGAAGGGAGTAAAGCTGACAGAAGAGGAAGGGATAGGAAGATAAGGTGGCATCTTCTTTCTGAGATATACCTCTAATTTATTTGAATTATTTTATAACATATTTCTTTTGTAAATTTTTGGGAAGTAATAATGAAGAGGAAAACACTTGTAAGTCTTCCTACTTTCCTATTTCAACTTAAGAAAAATATAACATGGCCTTCTCAATAAACCTAACATTTTCCCACAACATTTTACTTATATATGCTACAGGAACTTTCTTGAGCTATACACTTCTATGCAGATTAAACAACTAAAACCATAAAAATAAATACAATTTTTCCCTCTGATTTTATCTTCAGCAAACATCAACTCCTGAAATAATGGATATAAAAAGGCAGGTGGAACTTCAGCTGGTTAAAATAGCACCAAAATTTCTTCATACAGTAAAAAATAGTATATGCTCAATAAGGAAGCTGAATGCATTCATGAACAACCAGGAAGTAATCCTGTTGTAATATTTTTACATAAATCAGACTATACTTTTAAGTAATAAAGCTTTGTGCATCATCACCAGATATTCTCTTTACACAGCTAGTTTTAAAAAGTTTACTAATATCACTTCTCTTTCCTTATTTACCTCCAGGGAGCATGCCTCACAATCTGCTCTGTAAATTCAGGAAAGATCTTTCCCTTGCTAGATCAAAGCACTATGAACTAAGTAGTTTTATCTTTATATGTATCTGACTGCAAACTGTGTATATAATCCTGTGCTTTATAAATATAATGATCTTATAATAGACCCGCTGGGCATAAGTGGGCAGCTTAATGCACACAGCCTATGAATCTTGATATTAATTACTTTTGCTCCCAAACTGTGTGTAGTGGAAATAACTGGATGGAGATTACAGTCTTAGCTTTGCAGCTTACTGGGAGAACTTCAACAGTCACTTAACCTCTTTGAGTGTCAGTTTTCTTATCTATAAAGTAAGGATTAAAATATTTACTTCACAAGTTGTCTTTGAGGCTTGGTGAGGTATAAAGAAATTGTGAAACTTCTTACTCAGTGCCAAACCAATAATAAGCCCACAATAAGTGCTAATTAATTTTAAAATATGATCTACAAAAAAAAAGAATGCATATGAGACAAATCATACTCTAGAGACTGCAAAGAAGACTGACAGGTCTTCCATGTAGAAAGAGTAAAGTTAGCAGCTATTTTGGTAAAGTGGGATGTGAGAAAGATTTTATCTTGCCTCCTGGCCTCCTTAAGAAATGTTCCCTTTAGTTTGGTTCAGTCACTGTGTCCCCTGATAAAGGTGATCTATTAATTAGGTAATATACAAATAGGGGCTAGGTTTTTCTTCATAATGAATCCACCCCCACTTTCTACAACCTAACTGAACTAAAAACTGTGGTAGTTAAGTGGCAGGAGAAAGCACTGGACACTGAAGGAGGGGGTAGAACGCATGCTAAAGCTGGGGGGGAGAAACAAAGAAAAAAATATGGATTCACTTATCAGTCTCACTCAAGGACCCATAATGTAATTGTAACATCTATATTGTAATGCCCATAAGTTTGCATGTAGGGAATTCTATAAGCAATGAGATCTGTTTTGGGTTTGACGGCATCCCGGTCCTGGCTCACAGCCCTGCAAAGTTTGAGAAAGTGCACTTGGCAAAGTAGGAGTTCAGGTGAAGTTGTAGGCAGGTGCACTGTGCTTAGATGCTGTCCTGGAAATTGGAGTAGGTTTGCCAAACTCCATCAGTTTGTAAGTTGGAATTGTTTAGCCTTGCATAACCATGATTCAAAATGATGATTAATAGGCCTGTTTCTAAAGTGAAAAGAAAAAGAATGTTGAGAATGGAATAAGCTATGTCTTAGAAGAAAGAGGAACTCTTTCCTAGGACTAGCTTTCCTGCAAGGCAGCAGAAGGGAATAGTTCGTTGGGACCCAAATAGTGCATCATGAATGCATGCTAAATTTTAACCATATGATTTGTCACTTCAGATTCTCCTTGAGGTAATGATGATATCATCACACTCACTTTTCTGATATTGAAAATCAAGGTATGGGAAGACTTAGTCTAACCTGTTTATCTAGCATTAGTTAGATACCAAGAATTGAAGTAATAACTGCTGCATTTGGAACACTTATGATTTATTTGGAAATTTGGCATGAATATCAATGAAAATAAAATAAGGATAATGCTGCCCATCAAGGGGGGTGCCATGAGATTCCCACAGATGATGAATGTAAGAGCTCCCAGTATAGTCCCTACCACACGGTAGGTATTGAATAAACATTAGTTTTCTTTCTAAAACATATTTTGTTAGTTTTGCTTGTTTTATGGCTGGAGTCTGGACCCATGTTATAGTTTAGATGGATCATGTGGTTCACTAAGAATCAAATGAAGCTCAAGTTTTGTGTAGTCACCAAACAGTAAAAGGTGAATATTTTGGAGGAGGTTTGAGGAGAAAGGAAGGGGAATATCTGCTCTTAATATAAAAAAATGTGTTACAGCTCAATTATATGAAGACCTTGGTACCCACAAAGTACTATGAATTCACTTAGAATACTTGCCATTAATAGGTGGACAGATGATTTCCAATTAGTGTAATGTGACACATATGGTAGATACATTTCACTTGTGGAAAACAAGACAGGGTGCAATCAAATTAAACACATTTGATGTCTTTTTCCAGCCAAAATGGAGTAACAGGGACTGGCTTTAAGTGCCAGCCTGAAATAAACAAAAGCAAACAACAAAAGAAACAACAAAATATATAAAGAATGGTTTTCAGACACTGGACCTCAAGCTGCACAAAATCAGTATCCTTGAGAGGGGAGACATAAGAAGTGAGCCCCACAATTACCCTCACTTACTGCCTGGAAAGACTTTCCAGCCTGCAGTGGAGACAGGGGAGACCCACATAGTCTCCCTTCGTTGAGATGACAGGGCTGCGAGTCGACAGAGACCTAGAAACTATAATTTACAGTACAGAGAAGAATATTGGAAACGGAAAAGCTATATAGAGAGAAAGTTCCAGATATCTGGAGAGGGCCCCCCCTTGAGTCTTGAACTGAGTGTTGATCAGTGGATGCATGTAAGCAAATCCTATCACAGCCAGGGAAGGAGCCACCCAAAAGGAGAAGGGAGGAAATCATTGAAGCTCTCCCAGTGATGGGACTAATTTGTATCCTAGTTTGTATTCCCCTCAGTCAGAGTAGGGAAACCTCACAATCCAAGGAAGAAGAGTCCTCCAAAGGATTCTGCCTCCGTAGTTGCAGGCTACTTTGGTCCTGTCTAACAAAGCTTAAAAGCAAGTCTTGAAAGGACCAAACACCTCCCAGCAACTGATCTGTGTCCTAGAACAAAGCTTAAGAGTATAAAAATACCTAGTTCCCCAACAGGAAACATTTACAATGTCTGATGTTCAGTAAAAAAGTGACCAGGCATGCAAAGAAGCAGAGAAACAGCACCCATAATGAGGAGAAAGACCAAGCAATTGAAACTGGTGAAGCACCCACACAGACGGTGAAACCAGTAGTTAAGGACATTAAAACATTTATTATAACTGTATCCCATAAATTCAAGAAAGCAGAGTAAAACTTGAGATTACAGACTTGTGAGGTATTTTAAAAACAGACCTAAATTGAACTTCTAGAGATAAAATAATATACATATTTTAAAAATATTGTACATTTGGGCAACAGGGCATAGTGAACTGAAGGAAAAGTATTATTGCTTTCTGCTTCATGTTGAGTGTACATTTGTCTCTTCAATTTTCCATAACCTTCTCAGATCCCACCTTGTATTGTAGAATGCTCTGAGAAAATCACTTAACTTTTTCTGAGCCTCACTTTCTTCACGTAGGAAATGGTGGTAACACTGACCCAAAGGCACATTGTGAGAATTAGAAATAATCTGTAAGTTGTGGATCAGTAGTCCTAACAAAGATGTCTATGGCCACCTTTGCTTTCCATTAAAATTACAAGCAACAAACAAAACAAATTAAAAAAAAAACATGAAAACCGTAAGGAAATGAAAATTATCCTTTGCATGTTATGAAATACACCTGAAACTCTTTTCAGTGCGATACTTTAAGTATTTCATTGTGAATTATAATACATATATAGAAAATTACACAAAAATAAATGTACCACTCAGTAAATTTTCATAAAATACACATTAATGTCAACATCAACCTGGCCAAAGAAACAGGAAATTATAAGCACCACAAAAAAGTTTTCTTCATGGCCTCACATCAATCTTTATTCTTTCTTCTTCCTCAAAAGTAATCAATATCCTGAATTCTAACATTATAATTCAATTTTGCTTGTATTTGAGTATAAATGGAACCATCCAGTATATATTCCTTTATAACTGGTATTTTTCCATCAACATTGTGTTCAGGAAATTTATGCATGTTACTGTATGTAGCTATATTTCACTTATTTTCATTGCTGCATAATATTGTCTTGTATTAAGATTTGATAGTTTATTGATCTAGTCAACTGTTGATTGATATTTGAGTTATTTCCAGTTATTTGGAGGTTTTAAGAGTATGCTACTATAAACCCTCTTGCACTCCTGTTATTGTTGTGTATTGATCTAATAATCAAACTGATGGGCCATAGGGCACAGTAGATAATATCAAACAGTAGTCATCCAAGTGGCTGTACCGATTTAAACTCCCACTCACAAAGAGTTCCAGTAGCTCCACATCCTTGCCAACATTTGGTATTGTTGAGAACCTGATTTTTATTTACTCTAACAGATATGCAGTGGTATATCATTTGGTGTTAATTTACAGTTTTAAGAGGAAAAAAATTTTAATGCTTATTTACTTTTGAGAGAGAGAGAGAGAGAAACAGAGTGTGAGCAGGCAAGGGGCAGACAGAGGGAGACACAGAACCTGAAGCAGGCTCCAGGCTCTGAGTTGACAGCATAGAGCCCGATGTGGAGCTTGAACTTACGAGATCATGACCCGAGCTGAAGTCAACGCTTAACTGACTGACCCACCCAGGCGCTCCATGTATTTTTTAGACTTAATGAACATTTCTTAGGATTACTGGTCATTTGTTCATCTTGTTTTGTAAAATACCTGTGCAAGTCTTTCCAGTGTTTTCATCATTATCCATACATTGCTTACCAATTTGTACTATTTATATAGTCAGGATACAAAAGCCCCTTATCAGTTATACGTGCATCAAATGTCTTCTGTAGTTTGCCTTTACATTCTATATTTTGATAAACACTTTTAATATTTGAAATGCATAAATCCTTCCTTTGTGGTTATCTTTTTCTGTCAAAGAGAATAAATACTTTCTCCTCTAGTCTCTTCTAGAAGCTTATTTATTTTGTTTTGTACATTTACATTTACTAACCCTGTGGAATTGATGTTGGTGTATGGTGTATGGTAGAGGTCAAATTTATCTTTTCTATATCATATTCACTTTACTCAGCACCACTGATAGAAAAACTTCCCTGCAGTGCACTGTGCTGGAGAATTTATCATGGATTAAGTATCCTTATGTGTTGTGGTCAGTCCATTTCCAAGCTCTCCATTTTCTTCTATTAGTCAATTTGAATTAATAATGCATTAACCTAATTTGTAAACCTGTTTATTAATTTTTGATATCCTATCAAGAAAATAACTTCCATCCTGTTATTCTTTATAAGTGTGTAGGCTAATCTTAGTTCTATGTGTTTCCAAAAACATTTAGAATCAGCATGTCAGGGGCCATACACACACCTACATATAAACATATACAATTTCTTAAGGTATTTCATAATAATGCATAGAAACTATAGATAATTTTGAGAAGAAATGGCATTTTTACAATACCAAGTCCTTACAATGGTATATCACTAGGTTTATTTAGGTCTTCTTTCATTTCTATAAATGATGTTTTATGGTTTTCTTTGAAGTGATACTGCACATCTTTAATTCAATTTATGTCTAAGGAGATAGTATTTTTATCATAAATGGTATCCTTCTTAAAATGTATTTTCTTTTTTTTAATTTTTTTTAATCTTTCTTTTTGAGAGAGAGAGAGAGAGAGAGAGAGAGAGAGAGTAGGGGAGCGGCAGAGACAGAGGGAAACAGAATCTGAAATAGGCTCCAGCCTCTGAGTTGTCAGTACGAAGCCCGACGCGGGACTGAAACTCAAGAACTGCGAGATCATGACCTGACACTTAACCGACTGAGCCATCCAGGTGCCCCAAAATGTATTTTCTAATTGTCCATTAATGATATTGAGAAATACAATTAAATTTTCATATTTAACTTACATTTGGCATGTAACTAAGCTCATTAGTTATAATAACTTGTTTGTAGAATTTTTAATTTCTATATATGCAAGCATGTGATCTCAAAATAATAACAGCTTTATTTCTAATTTTCTAATACTTATGTATTTTACTCATTTTGTTCACTTATTCATTGAATAGGATTCCAACATTCTTGAACATCAAGGGTGATAGGAGTCATTTTTCTGTAACTCCTGATAACAGAGGGAAAGTTTTAACTACACCGTTAAATATCATATTTGCAGGTTTTATGTAGAGATCATTTACTAAATTAAAGATGAGTTCTTCTGATCCCAACTTGCTACTTTTTATCATGAGTTCTATCAGAAACTTTTTTGCATGATTTATGTGCTCACATTATTTTTCTTTCTTATTAATGTGGTGATTTATATCGCTTAATTTTGAAAAGTTAAAAAATCCAGCTTGATGGGGCCCCTGGGTGGTTCAATTAAGCTTCCAACTTTGGCTCAGGTCATGATCTCGTGGTTTTTGAATTTGAGCCCCACATCAGGCTGTCTGCTGTCAGCTCAGAGCCCACTTCAGATCCTCTGTCCTCACTTCTCTCTGTCCCTCCCCAGCTCTCGCCTCTCTCTCTCTCTCAAAAATAAACATTAAGAAAAAACTCAAGTTGGTAAATTCTCTCTTTTCATAGTTTGCTGTATATATATGGTTTACTATTGTTTTAGTCAGGATTTTTTATCTATGTTCAGAAGTGAGAATGATCTGTAATTTTCTTCGTCATTGTACCATTGCCAGACTTATTGTCAGAGTTAAGCTGGCTTCATAATGTTTCTTTTTCATTATTCTTGAAGATGTTTGTATTAGCTATCTTAATTTCTTATTTAAAATATTTGGTAGAATTAAGTAGTGCAGACTTCTTGGTCTAGCATTTTACGTGTGGAAAGATTTTTATTTAAAGAGCCAATGTATTTAATATTTATAGCATTTACACACATTTACACATATTTTCTCTTTCTTTTCTGTCAGTTTCAGTAAGTTATGACTTTCCAGGAATATGTGCATTGCATCTTTATTTCTCAATGGGTTGGCATCTAATTGTTCTTAAGTTTCTCATTTCATTTTTAATACAAATGGAATATATGGTAATGTCCATTTTTCATTCCTGGTATTCGTTATTTGTGCCTATTATTTGTCTATAATTTTGTGTACCTTTTCTCTCCTTTTTTCCTATGCTTTTTTCTATACACATTATTTTAATCAGGGTATTAATTTTATTAATCTTATCAAAGAGCTAATTTTTTTTCATTGTAAATTCTCTCTAATGTATGTTTCCGTTAACTAATTTCTGCCCTTTATTATTTTCCTTCATATTTCTTTAGATTTAATTTGTTAGTCATTTACTTTTAGAAATAGATGCTTAGCTCATTGATTTGCAGGATTTTTTATATCCACTTGAGGCTATAGATTTCTCTTTAAATATGCTATATCTGCATCTCACAATATTTAGATTAGTTCTTTTATGTTCACAATTCAAAAGGTTCATAATTCCCATTTGGAATATTTTCTTGATCCATGAGTTATTTAAACAACATACTAGGAGCGCCTGGGTGGCTCAGTCGGTTGAGCATCCGACTTCGGCTCAGGTCATGATCTCACAGTCTGTGAGTTCGAGCCCCACATCAGGCTCTGTGCTGACAGCTCAGAGTCTGGAGCCTGCTTGGGATTCTGTGTCTCCCTCTCTCTCTGCCCCTCCCCCGCTCATGCTCTGTCTCTCTCTCTCTCTCTCTCTCTCTCTCTCTCTCTGTCAAAAATAAACATTAAAAATTTTTTAAAAAATACTTATAAACAACATACTAATTTTTATCTGCTTGATTTGTTAATTGTTGAGAGCAGTATCTTAAAATATACCACTATGATTATACATTTGGACAAACCTCTCTTTAATTCTGTCAGCATTTATTTTATATATTTGAGGATAGATTTTTAAATGTACAGCTGACCTCTGAACAACACAAGTTTGAACTGTACACGTCCACTGATGTAAGATTTTTTTACAATATAGTACTGTAAAGGTATTTTATCTTTCTTATGATATTCTTAATAACATTTTCTTTTCCCTAGCTTACTTAAAGAATATAGTATATAATACATACATATAGCATACAGAATATGTATTAATTGACTGTTTATGTTGTCAGTAAGGCTTTGGGTCACAGGAAGCTATTAGTAGTTAAGTTTTGGGGAAGTCAAAAATTGTACATGAATTTATTTTTAAATTTGAGAGAGAGAGAGAGAGAGAGAGAGATCATGTGTGCAAGTAGGGGAGTGGGGCAGAGGGAAAGATAAAAAGAGAGAATCTTAAGCAGGCTCCATCCTCAATGTGGAGCCCGACGTGGGGCTTGATCCCACAACCCTGGGATCATGACCTGAACTGAAATCAAGAATCAGATGCTCAACTGGCTGAGTTGCCAAGGTGCCCCCATATACGTGGAATTTGATTGGTGGGTGGGTGGGGGTAAATGCACCAACCCCCTTATGGTTCAAGGATTAACTGTATACTATAATTGTTACATCTTTTGATGAGGTCAATCTTTTATCACCATTTATCATGGCATTCTTTCTCTGTGAAAATATTCTTAATCCATATGGTCTGATGATGTAATGATACTATTTTTCGTTTGTTTAATGTTTTCTGGTAGCTATTTTTCAATAGCTTTAATTTATCTGTATGTTTGTATTTGAGAGGCATTTCTTACAGCTATAGTTGGAGGTGCTTTTGTTTTATCCAACTAACAATCTTTGTGTTTTAATTGGAGGATTGAGCCCATTTACATATAGTATAATCACAAATATAATAGTTTAAATCTAATGTAATTTACAGAGATGTTTTCTACCAGGTTTTGTAATATTTTCTTCTCCCTTCCTCCCTCCCTTCCTTCCTTCCTTCCTTCCTTCCTTCCTTCCTTCCTTTATTTTTTTGAGCAGCAGGCAAAAGTTTATTAGAATGTAAGATTAGAAAGGAAGAATAGTAGGAAAGCTCTCTTTACAGAGAGGGTACATTCAAAAGTGAATGCCCCTCCATTTAGAATGAATTTTTTATTATTCTTTCCCTCTCCCCAACAAAAAAAAATGGCTTAATTTTAATATTATTTTAGTAGTTAACTCAAGAGATTATGATATACATTCATTACTTAATATAGTATAATATTGCCTGGTACTTCTGCCCTATTCCTGGACAATGAAAAATTAGAACACTTTACTGTCATTTACCCACCTCTCAAGAATCTATTTTAATTTCATATAGCATTTTTGCCCACCCCCCAAACTTCTATCTGGGATCATTTTTCTCCTACTTGAAAAAATAAACTTTAATATTTCTTTCAGTGTGCATCTTCCATTGATGAATTCTCCTACTGTTGTTTTCAGAAATTTATTTACATAACCTTTTTCCATAAAGAATATATATACCTTTTTTACTATGCATAAAAGTCTAAGTTGTTCTATATTTCCTCTCTTCAATGTAAAGATATTCTACTGTATTTCTGGCTTCCATTGCTTTGTGTTGGGTAGTCTGTTGTCAGTGAAAATGTGGGTCTTCTAAAGGTCATCTATCTTCATTTCTTTAAGATCTTTTCCTGGTTTCCGGAAGTTATACTACGATGTAACTTAGGTGTACCTTTCTTTTAATTTATACTTCTTGTGATTTATAGAGTTCCTCTGCCTGGTTCGAGAAAGCAGACTTCGATGCTGTGACATGGATTAAAGTGCCATTACCTTAAGAAGTGCAAATCCAGGGTGATATGGATATGCAAAAAGAAAAATAAGGCAAAAACATATACAAAGACTGTAATGAAATGTGTTATGATACTGGCCATCGTACCAAGCTGCCAAGAGACCTGACAGGCTACTCAGTAGCTGAATTTACTTTCTGGCATTATAACTTCTTTATAAGGGTTGCAAGAATGAACCATACCAGAGTATTCAATAGAAGAAAAAATAAAGGGGTAATTTATCTTCCCAGATATTTCCCATTTCTAACTGTTCTCAGTTCCATTCATGAGCAGTGATTCACCAGCTCTATCAAATTGTATTATTTGGCCCCATGATGGGCATTCAGGAAAACAGATAATGCCTAGGGTTAAAATGTGTACAGCTTGAAACTAAGGGTTGGTGCCCTAATTAGTTTTGGAAAAATCTCAGGAATTACTTCAAATATTGCTTCTCTACATTAATTTTCTAGGATTCCAATTACCATGTAAGACCTTGTTGCTATATACTTTAGGTATCTTCCCTCTCCTCTATTTTCCACACTCTTTTGGTTCTCTGGGTTTCATTCCAGATATTTTATTCTGGTCTGTCCTCCTATTACTGTTTTTTTTTTTTGTTTTTTTTTTTGTTTTTTTTTCTTTAGCTTTATCTAATCTACTATTACCCTCCACGTGTTTTCTCAATATCAGATATCCTATTTCTCAATTTTATAATCTCTTTTGGAATTTAAAGAGTTACTAGGCTCTCCTAAAATCCCCAGTCTTGTCTTCTAACTTCTTAAATACATTAAGAATAGTTATTTTAAATGTTATGTCTGATTGCTCCATTTTTTGGAGGCCAAATGGGTCTCTTTCTGTTGTCTGATATTTTTAAAAAATTTTCTTTCTTATTGTGTTATTACTTCATATGACTTGTAGTTTTAATTGAGGGCTATGCATTACAGATAAACAGTTGTAAACATAACAGACCTATAATGAATTTACCTTTTCAAACAAACAAAAACTTGCCTCTAACAGGTGCCTAGAGGCACATTCAATCTGAAAGAAACAATTTTCAAAGAGAAGGCTAAAAAATAGTTCTCTCAAATATAAAATATCAAAGTAAACTTTTTTGAGAACTTTGGTTCTTTGCATACATTATTTCTTTTAATTATACAACATCCCTCTAAGTGAATTATTCTTACCCTCTCTTTCAAAGTAAGAAAACAGAGAATCAAAATGTTAACAATTCTGTGAAAAACACACCTCTAGATACAGCAGAGATGGAGTTAAAATTCTGTTCTGTGATGCCAAATACTCTGTATGTTCTGCTTCCCATTCAGACCTCCTGTAATGCTCTCTCAACATAACTGGAAGGGATCTAGTTGTAGTGGCAAAAGTCATCAGGATTGCCTAACGGGTAAAAATCCTTGTAAACGGCCAATATGTAACAAAAAGCAACCTATAAGTAAAATAAAACCTGAAGAGCAAATTAGAAGAAGAACTTACCAAGCCAACACTCTGTCATAAGGGATGCAAACCACATGCTGACTAAATGAACATTTACTCTGGGACTCATTTTTTTAACGTGTAAAGTCCCTCCATTCAACTACACCCCAGGAAGAACTCTTTAAGGCCCACCTTCTTATATGCTTTGGGCAGCTTAGTGCCAGCTTGCACTCTTTAACTAGACATTCTTCTCCAGATCTAGGTCTCATGGTTAAAATTACAGGGGAATTTACAGCACTACATTCCTCCTCTCATGTGGTGGGAGGAAAAGGGAAAGAGTTTCACCATCCTTTTTTTAAAGATGATTTAAACTCTTTCAAGACTTCAAGCTTTTTATTGGACAATTTATAGAAAATTTTGAAGAGGTTCAATGAATTCCATTAAATGAAACTTAAATTCAAAGGAATTCCTTCACCCTAAAGGAGTTCTATAATATTTATTTGATTCTCACATCAATTAGGCTATGAGTCACTATATTTAAGAGGCAGTTTGGTTAGGTATCTTATTTGGCCTTAATTTAATATCCTAACAATAGGCTGTTGAGCTCAGTAATTACTACCTTGAGTGATATGCTTCTCCTTTGAATGCTCTGAATCTTTCCCAAATAGAGCTGAAGGTCATGATGCTGCTATATCTACTTGTCTTTGATTCTCAGGGTTTATATTATTGAAGGTTTGAGGGTTTGACTAGCTTCCAAGAATGCTGATGTATTTGAGGTTTGATTCCTGAGTATGAAGGCATTTCAAGATGATATTCGTGATAGAACCCAAATATATGAATTTGAGTGAGTGTAAAAACATGCAGCAACTAAATGAAAGGAAACACCAAATTTGAGAAGTTGAAATTTCCCTGTAATCTAGAGAACAAGTACATCATTGACCCTGATTCTTGGAATTAAGCCATTTCTCATGTGGACTATAGGCTTATCTCACATATTGCATGGGTTAAGGTAAAAGCAAGGAAGGTTTGAAATATGTGACTCTACCATTCCAGCTGGTTCTTCCTGGCTCTTTTCCCAATAGCTTCAGTGCTGAGGCTAATGGCTACAGAAACACGAGGGGGTCAGTGAATAAGAGCTTGTAAAAAAAACAAAAACAAAAAAAAACAAAAAAAAAAAACAACTAAACCTGAATACAAAACAGAGGAAGAAGAGAAAATCTCCCAGCAAGAAATACTACAGTCTGGTCTTCAGGGAAGTATTCAATACACTCCACACTACCTCCTCTCAGGTGTGACATTACCAACCATGTCACAAGTGGTGTCACAAGTGTCACAAGTGTAAAACTAAAGCAGAAACAACCACCAAAAATAGTCACTCCCATGTGTTCTGGGTAACTAACAACATAGTAACCACCAAACAAATTGCACACTGCCACATTCCTGATACCCAAAGGCTAACATCACATCATCTTTGGAAACAGAGAACAAAAATTTTTAATAACAAGAGCAAGGCAGGATATATATGTAACTATATCCTGCATATATCCTCTCATATTTCTGTGGAGTATTTCATACATATATAAAATTTATATAAAATCAGTGGGGGAAAATGCAATAGCAAAAGGACTTATAAACAAATGTTAATAGCAGCTTTATTCATAATATGCCCAAACTGAAACTAACCCATATGTCCTTCAACAGGTAAATGGATAAACACATTATAGTACATTCAAGTAATGGAATACTACATGGCAAAAAAGAGAGAGATCCAACTACTGTTAACTGATATATGCAATGATAGGGATGAATCTCAAAATCAATATACTGAGGGAAAAGAGCCAAACACAAAAGAGTACAAATGAGATATCATTTACATGAAATTTAAAAAAAAAAAGAAAAAGACAAAATTTATAATGAGAGAAAGATATCAGTGGCTCCCTGGGACTAAGGTTTAGGGGGATGGGGTTGTCATTAGTTATAAAGGGACTTGAGGGAATCTGGGGGGCTGATAGAAATGTAATTTATATTGATTGTAGTGGTAGTTATAAAAGTATATATATTTGTCAAAACCCATTGAAGATTTCACATTTCAAAAATATATATTTATTTGTAGGAAAATTATGTCTCCATAAAGTGTTTTGTTTTGTTTTAATGCAATGTATTCGACTCAGAAAAAAAAAAAATCAAGCCTAAAACTTGAGTATTCTCTTTAGAGTCTATTCACATACCAGTAAAAATAAGTAAAAAATACAGACGTACTCAAACTATGAGTTGTGTAAAACTAGTGGAATGTTGTGTTAAGTGGATTTTTTTAATCCAAAAGTAAAGGAAAAACTCCTTTCTCTTTGCTAGGCTCCACGTAGATGAATGGTTCTTTTGTAAAACAAGGAATGAAAGACCCAGTTATCAGTCAGAAACTGTCCTTCATTTTCTACTAAAGATATTACTAAATGATAATCAGATATTACACACATTAGTTTCTCAGCCTTCTGCTGGGGAGTCCTCTTTCCTCAAACTATTGAAAATATTGGGCAGCACTAAATACCAGCCCCACTTCCTATTGTAGAAAGGTGCTCATGCATCCCTAGTCAACTCTGGACACTCATCCTCACTCTCCCCATAAAATCATTGCTTCTTTTGTTAACAAAAACAAAATAATTAATAATAATGATGTTTAGTTATAAATTTTTTCTTTATCAATTGGGACACTGGGAAACAAGTTTCTCAAGTTCTCTAAAAAATATTACAAAGTAGTAAGCATACAAAAATGATCTTCACATAGTACAAAATATAAACACTAGAAAACCTCATTCTTTCATCTCTTTCCTAGTTAAAACTTAAATAAATTATCCAGTAGGAATGGAACAGACTAGGCCTTGCTATATTGTGCTAGTCTGTGTGGATCAGAATTACATAGTAATTAATATTAATGAAATGCTTACTCTATACCAGGCAATGTTCTGTGTGCTTCACATCCGCTAATATTTTTATATGCACAACAACCATAGAAAATAGATTTTGTTACTATCACTATTTTACATATGATAAAGTGGCAAACAAAGAGGTGAAGTAAAATAACTGGAGTTTATAGCTGGCTATTGGTAGAGGGATTCAAACTTAGGTAATCTGTCTCCAGTTTCCACATTTTTAACCATCACAATATACGGCATTATCATTTGTCAAATGGGCAAGGCTTTGACCTGACATTCAAGGTCTACATTCCTGCTATCTATTTTTTTGTCTTTGCAGGGTCATGTGCTAACCCAACTCAAAGCCCGTGTGCATAGTGCTAACCAGAGGCATAGTGCTAACATAGGAGTTTCCTAAGATAGAGGGCCCAGTATCAGTGAAAATCCCTAGACACAACCCTGAAGGGTCCATTTTTCTTTTATCTGATATTTAAAAAGATCCAGAAAAAGAGATATGTTCTAAATTATATAGCTGTTTCTCTTTCTTTCCTTATAATCATAAACCAAAAGATAAAGTGTATAGATCACATATTATGCTAAGAGTAACACTTTCATACTCTAATTATTACATCCAATTAAATTATTATTAGAACATCTACTGCCCATTTTAGATGAACAAATGGGTTTTGAAATGCTAAATAGGTTATTGAAGTCAAGCATCTAGTAAGTGGCAGAAGTCAGACTTAAAACAAGTTCTGTCTGATTCCAAAGCCCACACTTCTAATCACTAATCTGTAAAGATTTAACAACATAAGGTCATTCACTTTACAGCCAACTATGACCCTATAGGAGGAGATCTCTAGGAGATTCTTGGGAGAGAGAAGGGTACTTGATGGCTGAATCTGGCATCTACTGCCTTTTCTTCCTACTTCAAAGAGCAACAACCTCTGAGGTAATTATGCACTGTCTCTTGTTTGAACAAATTCTGGATGGTGGTTATTTGGAAAATGTTAAGATTAGGTACTTTATTTCAAAAACTTTCCTATCTGAAAATCAAGTACAAACAAATGCCTGAAAAATATGCAATCCATACTTGAGAATGTTTTGCCAAAAGGATATTCATGCAGATGACGTGGAGTGAATGCCATTACATTTCTACCCTCATATGCTCTCCACTATCACCCACAGGATACTAGACTGCTTTGTAAATATTAAATGAAAGAAAGAATATATTTTACTCAGCTCTAAGTACTGAATCCAAGAAGCTTTTTGTCTTCAATTCCCTCGTGATTTCTAATACACATCAAGAAAATTAATATTATACTTTATATAGTATTATATGCTAATGATAAAAAACATTAAGCAAACAAATATTTGATTTGAATACATCCTAATTATTCATGGATTTAAAAGAAAAGATATTTACCCATTATGAACATAAGATAGAAACATCTGATTCCAGTAAAATTTTGGCTTTGAGGTAGCTAAGGATTCACAGTTTTGAAAAAATTCACCCTAGCCTTACATAATGACACTGGTATAAAGCTTTTTATTTTCAATTTCTGGCAACCTATGTTGCAAACATTTAAGATGTGAATCAGGGGGAAAAAAACAAACAACCTAAAGAAGCATCACAGAACATCAGTATAGGCAACAAAGTCTCAAGGAAACTGCTTTCTAACCAAATGACCAGGAAAAGGGCAGCCTATCAATACAGAAAACCTTATAAAAGAATCACCCTACTCAAAGCAAACATCACAGAAAACCGATCCCAGCCCTATCTCTACCAATACAGGCCAATTGGGAGATAGGACTTTCACCTCAGTAGCTGTAACTAGGTATGCCATCAACTCCCAGCATGGTGGTGTCTGAGGAGACCAAGTGGTAAACGTGACTTTCATTTCCACCAACTGATTATAAGTCTCTTTCAAGTTGTGGTGTTAGTAGAATTCATGGGGGAAGGGAAGATCCTATAATTTTGTCCGCACCCACCCCCCACTATCAGTAGTGAGGTATCTTCCCCACTCATACTCTCTCTCCCTCCCTCTCCCTCTCTCTCTCTCTCTCTCTCTCTCTCTCTCTCTCTCAAAAATAAACATTAAAAATTTTTAAAAAGGGGCGCCTGGGTGACTCAGTCAGTTGAATGTCCAACTTCAGCTCAGGTTGTGATCTCGAGGTTCATGAGTTCGGGCCCGCATCAGGCTCTGTGCTGACAGCTCAGAGACTGGGGCCTGCTTCTGATTCTGTGTCTCCCCCTCTCTCTGCCCCTACCCCACACGTGCTCTGTCTCTCTCTGCCTCTCAAAAATAAACTAATAAAAAAATTTTTTTAATTTAAAAAATGTATGAAATGGCAAACTAAAGACTAGGAAAAAATATGTGCAAACCACATATCTCACAAAGAACTGTATCTAGAACATTTAAAGAACTATTAAAAACTTGATGGCAGGGGCGCCTGGGTGGCACAGTCGGTTAAGCGTCCGACTTCAGCCAGGTCACGATCTCGCGGTCCGTGAGTTCGAGCCCCGCGTCAGGCTCTGGGCTGATGGCTCAGAGCCTGGAGCCTGCTTCCGATTCTGTGTCTCCCTCTCTCTCTGCCCCTCCCCCGTTCATGCTGTCTCTCTGTGTCTTAAAAATAAATAAACGTTGAAAAAAAAATTAAAAAAAAAAAAACTTGATGGCAGACAACAACAAAAAAGCAAAATCAAATTAGAAAATGGGAAAAGATATGATAAAGTATTTTACCAAAGAGGAGGTACAAATGGCAAATAAGCACATGAAAATATTTCCAATATCACTAGCCTTTAGGGGAGTGCAAATAAGAGCACAATGAACCATCACTACACATCTATGAGAATAGCTGATTTTTTTTTAAGTTTTTTAATATTTATTTATTTTTGAGACAGAGAGAGACAGAGCATGAGCAGGGAAGGGGCAGAGAGAGAGGGAGACACAGAATCTGAAACAGGCTCCAGGCTCTGAGCTGTCAGCACAGAGCCCGACGCGGGGCTCGAACTTGCGGACCGTGAGATCATGACCAGAGCAGAAGTCGGCCACTTAATCGACTGAGCCACCCAGGCGCCCCACTGATTTTTTTTTAAGTGACAATACTAAATTATGTGGAGATACTGAAACTCTCACACATTGCTAATTGGAATGTAAGATGTAAACGACTCTGGAAAAAGTTTAATCGTTTCTTTAAAACTAAACATTAATTTACCATCTGACCTAGCAATTGCACAGTTGGGCATTTATCCCAGAGAAATAAAAACATATGTCTACACAAAAACCTGTACACAAATGTTTGTATAAGTTATATTTGTGATAGCCAAAAGCTGGCAACATCCAAAATGGCCTTTGATGGTGAATGGCTAAACAAACTGGTATATCCATACCATGGAATACTGCTCAGCAAAAAAAAGAAAACTTACAACATGGAGGGACCTTGAAGACATGATGCTGAGCTAAGCCAGTCACAAAAGGGCAATTACTGCATGATTCCACTTATATGATGTACCTAAAGTAGTCAAATTCATAGAAACAGAAAGTAGAATGGTAGTTACCAGGGGCTATGAGGAGGGAGAAAAGGGAATTGAGGCTTAATGGGAATCGCAAGATGAAAAAGTCTAATCAATCTGTCTCACAACAATGAGAATATATTTAACATACTGAACTGTACACTTAAAAACAGTTATGATGGTTATGTTTATGTTGTGTGTTTTATACCACAAGAAAAAAAGAAAAAGAAAAGCAAAATACTGACACATGCAGCAACTCACATGGATCTCAAGGGCATAATGCTGAGTGGGAAAAAATAAAACAAAACTATCCTCAGTCACATACCCTGTAATTCCATTTATATGACATTTTCAAAATTTTAAAAATTTTAGAGCTAAAGAAGAGATTAGTAGTTGCCAGGGACTAGGAATGGAGGGGGGAAAGGAAGTGTGACTATTAAAGGGTAACGTGAGGGAGATCTTTGTAATGATGACAGTTCTGTATCTTTATTGCGTTGGTGGTTCCATAAATTTCCATATGTTAAAATGACATAGAACTCTACACACATACTGTACCAATACCAATTTCCTAGATTTGATATAGTATGATGGATATTGTTTTCATTTCTTTATCATTTCAGTAACAAATCCCATAAATTTAGTGACCTTAAATAATGTAAATTTATTATCTCACAGTTTTTCTGTAGGTCAGAAGTCAGGGCACAGTATGACTTAGTTGATTCTCTGCTCTTGGTTTCAAGGAGCCAAAATGAAGATGTTGGCAAAGTTGAACTCCTTTCTAGAGGTTCTGGGTTAAACCCACTGTCAAGCTCCTTCAGGTTACTGACAGAATTTGGTTCTGTGTTGGTAGGATGGAAATCTGTTTTCCTGCTGGCTATTGGCTGCAGTCATTGTTAGCTTCCAGAAGCTGCCTGGATTTCCTGGCTAATGGACTCCTTCCTTCATCTTCAAAGAAGCAGTGGCAGACCACGTCCTTCTCATTCTGAATCTTCTGACCTCTGCTCTTACTTCATTCCTCCCATGTTCTTCTTCCACCACATCTCTCTTGACTCCAGTTGGAGAAACTTCAAGATGCTTTCAAGGGCTCAAGTGATTATTTTATGTCCAGTTAGACAATCCAGGATAATGTCGCCATTTTAAGATCCATAAATTTTGTGACATCTGCACAATTCTTTCACATCACTATCTCAATTAGTGTTTTAATAATTACAGGATGGGAATCTTGGGGAGATAGCTTTAAAATTCTATCACAATTATGCATAATGCAACCATTAGAGGAAACTGGATAGAGGTTACATGGGAACTCTCTATGCCAGTTTTGAAACTTGTTGCAAATTTGTAATTATGGCAAAATAAAAAGTTTGTAAAATGCACAGAATAAAAAATAAAGGCAATATAAATATATTTTATATCAAAAAATAATCTCCACTTCCAGAAGACCTACACTAAAAGAAATACCAAGGATGTTCCTTCAAGTAGAAGAAAAATTATTTCAGTCGGAGATATGCACTTGTAGGAAATGAAGAACACTGAAAAGGGTATATATATATATATATATATATATATATATATATGGACAATCTAAGTTGCTATTGACTTTATAATACAATAAAAATGACATGTTAGATTTAAAATATAGATAGAATTGAAAGGCACATCAAGAATAGCATAAAAAGATGGAAGAAGTTAAATAGAGTTCAAGTGTTTTAACATCCTTGCACTGTCAGTAAATTTAGAAGTACTAAATTACAGATGACACCAACAGAATAAGATGGATATTATTATCTATAGTGTAACCACTAAATGAATAATGAAACAATATGTGTTAACAAGCCAATAGAGAGAAGGAAAATAAAAGAAAATGCTACATTAACCCAAAAGATGACTAGAAAGGAGACACTGGGAATGAATATCAGGTGGGACAATGAGAAAACTCAACAAATTTGTTGTAAATCAACAAATACATTAAATGTAAATAATCCAAAAATTCTAATAAAAAGACAAACACTGTAATAACAGATATAAAAAACTATATGCTGTCTAGAAATCACACATTTAACATAAGGAGACAAGTTGAAAATAAAAGGATGGAAGTAGAAAACCACACAGAATGACCTTCCCACCAAATAAGAAACCCTAATATAGCTATGTTAAAATCACAAAAAAAGAGGTTAGAGAAAGGTGATAAAGAGAGACATTTCCTGATGAAAGTACCAACCTTCCCAGAAGATGTAAGAATTCTTAACATGTACGCACTAATGGCATAACATCAAAATATAGTAAGTAAAAACTGGCAGAATTAATAGAAGAGGTTGACAAATCCACAAGTATAGTTGGGGATTTTAGTAAGCATTTCTCACTAATTGACAAAACAGCCTAATATAAATCAGGAAGGAGGTAAAAGATTTGAATAACACAACAGATTTGATCTAGTTGACATATGTGTAAGACTACACACATTTAAGAATACGTGTTTTAATGCCCACAGAACATTTACAAAAATTGTAAATTTCTGTATTTAGATCATGCAGTTAGTCTTAACAAATTGCAAAGGACTGAAATCATACAGACAATGTTTTTTTACAATAGTGGAATTAAAGTTGAAATCAATAGTAAATTTTTTAAAAACATAATTAGAAAGTGGTCACATGCTTGAAAAGTAAGCAATACATTTGTAAGAACACATGGTCAAAGAGAGAAATTCCAATGGAAATTAGAAAATGTTTTGAAATGAAAATGACTAAAATATGGCATATCAAAACTCACAGGGTGCAGCAAAAGCTTGTGCTTTAAGGAAAATATATAGTTTTATATGTATACATTAGGAAAAAACTATAGAGCTAAAGATCCAATTATATTTCTCAAGAAGTCAGTAATTAAGTAATGTTATCTTGTGCTTTCTTCTTTGTAAATGTTTCAAACCCTTTAGTTTTCAAGCCAGAATTTCATAAATCCATGTATTCTCTGAACAGACATCATTGTTGTTGGGTTTAGAATGACAGGTACCTCTTGGAGGAATTCAACATCAGTCAATATCGTGGGTTTAATAAAAAAAAAAAAAAACCCGTTCTGGATTTGAAATTGTTGCTACTGTATTGGGAACCTGTTAACAGCCTCTGTATCTAAAAGGAGCTTTAATGTGGATATATTTTTCTAGTTTGGAATGCTATTGTAAGTATTAATACATGTTTTTAAAGCTCTTAAATATCTGTCAATGAAAATAGCAATATAAATGCAAAAGTTTGATTTTTCAAACATCAATAGATGTTCAGAATAAGAGAGAAAGTGAAATGTGAACTGAACCACAAAACTGGAGTGTTTACTTTTCTCTGTTCATTTTTAAAACAAGTAAGACTCAGAGGAATGAAAGATAAGGGTGGGGGTAGAATTGGTTTCACAACTCATAAACAGCAGTTCTAGAAATAACTAACTGGCTGAAGACAGACATAGGAAGCTCTTAAAACAAGTAACTAATATTCCTCAAATAAACTTGATAATAAAGAGAAAATATATATCAAATTTGAACCAAACTCTCATGAGTCAATTTATTATTTGCTCACCAATCCATTCATTCAACTATCCATTAATCCAGGAGATCATTGTTAACTCTTTGCCAAGCACTGTGCTACATGCAGGAGAAACAATGGAGACCAAACTGAAGTGTTCTTTCCTCTTAGTGTTTACAGTCCAGTAGAAGAGGGTGGCATGAAAACAGGTAAGTAAATAAACTGGTAAGCACAAATTGAGATTCTGTCTTGTGAGACAGAGGCACAGGGTGTTTTATGAACATACAACACGGGATATATTCTGGGGAGTTAGGGAAAGCATCCCCTAGAAAGCTTTATGTGAGTTGCAATGTGTAAGATAGAGGCTGGCTAACTAGGTCAAAGAGATAAGTGGAGGGGGAAAGCCTTCTGGTTAGAGGAAGTAGCACAGACAAAGGCTTCCGGTGGGGTGGAAGGGATCACTGGGAAACTGAATCAAGGCCAGAATGGCTGAACAAAGAGCCTGAAGATGAGTGTGAAAGAGGGAGAGTGAAGAGAGTGTGAAAGGGGTGGATGAAGCTGGGAGGTTGGCAAGAACAAGAGCCTTTGTAGGTCATGTTAAAGGTTTTGCCTTTCTCCCAAAAGCAAAGGGAAGCTAGGAAAAGGATTCAGCAGGGAGGTGACACAGTTAGTCTGGTATTTTTTTTTAAATATCACTTCATCGCAGGTAAGCAGTACAGATTGGATTCCAGAAGACAGCTGAGATCCTGTTGCACCAAATAGATGTGAAAAGATGGTAGTCTGGAACAATGTTTGGAGGACGCTGCCTCCCTTTGACAGCTAAAGCCCCACCCAGTAACAGTCCACTTCTCTTTCCCAAATCTACCTTCAGTGATGCCCACCCCTGCCAGGACACTATGCTCACTGTCACATACACAAATCTTTCCTATTCCTTCTTCTACCTTTGCCCATGCTGTTCCTTTCTTTGTGAATATCACCTTAAGCTTTCACCTAAATCACAACCATATTACACACCCAAACTCACATTCCATTTCCCTCTTCCTTAGAACATTCCCACTCACAGCCATTTCCGTCTTCCCTTGCATTAAACACATGCTAGTTCCTTCTTTTCCTCCCCCTGGTGAAATTATAGGCTTTGTAGGAAGGAAATGTGGCTTGCACTTCTCTGGATTCCTCTATAAGACCAAGCACAAATTTGGAATTAAGTGCAAAACACCCTTTACACCTAACTAAATTGCACTGCAATGTAAAATATCCCCAAGTATATGGACGACAATTTGCAGAAAAACTGTGTTCCAAATTCCACTTAAGGCCAAAAAAAATGGTATTATATGAATATAAAGGGTTTTATAGAAGAACGTTTTATAACAGGTTAAAATCCAAGCCATCTGGAGTTAGCACCAAACTTGTGGGTTACTCTACTTGTGCGCCTTTTAGTGGCTAAGCATGTCCTTTCTGACTTCTTTATATTCCTGCACCTGCCAAAATATACAGCAGTACCCACTAACGTGGCCTTCAGAAGGACTCCCACTAGAGCTTCTTCCAGGGTAGGAGGAAAGTGGGCCTTCTCCCAGGCCAGGGTATATTCCCAGTATGACCTGCATCTCTTCGCTCACCACCCGGCAGTCTTACAAGACCCGGACAGCTAAGTAATAAAGGATCAGAGAAACAGGTCTTATTAGGACAACGTGTCAAGAATTCAACTATTTATTCATTCTGTATGTTAGTCCCACAAATCTTCAATAAAGCAATATTATGTTTTGTGTACTTGAATTTTGTGAAGAGGCTAAATTTTGTGAGATGTGAAAAGGGTCAGCCTACATGCATAAGACATAGTTCCTGGCTTTGATAATGCTTCAATAACAGCTAACAAAAATTGAACATGCTAAGCAAAAGGCAAAGTTCTTGAAACACATTGATTTTGCTAATTCTCACAACAACCTCATGGAATAATTTATATTGTTACCAATAATATGCCTGAAATTCAAAGAATGGAGATAACTCACCTCACTCAAAATCTCAGAAACCATAATGATGGGGCCAGGACTCTGATTGCGGTTTGTCTATGGAATCAGAACATAGATTTCAATTTTTACTCCCCAAATAGTGGCCACACAAGGACTACAGATGTCCTGGAGGTATCTGGGTAGGGCCCTGAATGACTGGATATCCTATGATGTTTCCAGACCTTGGCTTTTGCTCACAGTGTTAACACTCTTCTTTCTTGTCAGAGTCACCACCCAACCTGAGGCAGCCCCTCTGCTCTTCCTCAGTTGTCTCAGGAACTTCCTTGGCTACTCAGTGCCCTTCCAGGTAGGTAGAAACTCTGCAGATTGTCATTCAATAACCACACAACACCAGGGAGGCAGAGGAGCACTGTTTCAAAATAGTTTTTGCATCTCTGAGTGCTGTGATTGAATTCTGCTTTCCCCACTAGATAGATGTGTGATCTTGAGCAACATAACCTCTCTGTACTTCTAAGTTATAATGGTGCCTATCTTAGAGGGGTTTTCTGATTACTAAATGTAATAGAATGGGTAAAAGTGCTTTACGTAATTCCCAGCACAGAGTAAAAAGCCAAAAACTTTACTGCCTCCACTCTTACTTACCTTATACATTCTGCTCTCTTTAAACAAGCTGGATGGTTTGCTGGTTATTTCACTCCCCTTGTGTTTGTCTGTTGTCTCAGGGTGAACGTCTCAGAAGTACAATCTGTTACAAGGATTTGGGTGCAAGTAGTTAATCTGGAAAGTGATTCCAGGAAGCACCCATCAGGAGAGTGGACAAGTGAGGCAGGAAAGGGAAGAAAGTCAATGTAGGGTAAGTTAATGAGCACCAAGCACTCTGGGTAACTGAGGGCAGTCCTGCTGGGTATCTCTAGGAGACAGTAGAGAATACATTCAGGAGTTGTCCCACCTGAGGGGCAAAAAAGCCCCTATTTGTCACTGAGTATGGCTGTTCCTAAGGGCATCAACTCCCTGGGTTTTTCCAGCCTGCTCTGCATGCTCCCTGAGCATGCCCCATGGCCAAAGAAAGCTCTCAGGAGAGTTGCAGACCTGGCTGTGAGAAGCCACCAGTGTTCACTGAAAGGTATGTGTCCACAGGACACTGTTTTATTGCAGGGCCCAACACAGTACCTTGCCCATAGTCAAGAGTTCAATAAACATTTCTTGGATTAAACTGTGTTTCATATTGAAAATGATTAAGCACAAAATGTACTTATCTTCTCTACTGTGCAAGTAGAGAAGATACTTCAGCCTCCTGGGAAATGTTTGCTGGAACATCTCCTTGCCTTCTTTAATGAATTTTTATCTTACATCACATTTAAATGCCTTGGAGTTCCAAAAGACAAATATATCCTCATGTAATTTAAATGACAATCAGCAGGCTATTTTTTCCTTATTAATATACAGAAAGCTTGTGGTCACAGCAGGTAACTGATGAGACTAATCTGTCAATGTCCTGATAATTCTCTGCCTGATTGCTCTCAGTCCAGGAGGCTGCATAATCACAGAAACACCAAGCAATTTGATCAGGTCCAGAATAGATCATCGATTGTCCTCAAGTGAGCTGGGTGTTGGCATTGGATGAGGTTAGCAAGATATCTCAAGGGAGCCCCTCTGAAAGAAAGCATTATTGAGACTTCAAAATATTGTAGAAAAGAGCTACAGGAAGCTTCTATGAGATGCAATCCTAGGGGTAATGTTGTGGCAGATTAGTCATCATACTCTGTTAATTGGAACTCAGCCAAAGGTATTCAAAAAGGTTTGAGGATCCTAATGGATGACTCAGCCATTTGATTGCTTTGGTTTCCACACTTCTCTACAGTTTTCTAAATAGTCTGAACGATTTATCAACCAAATGTTCACAAAAATATTCTCCAAAGAAAAGGAAAATAATTATTCCCATTGTGGCATGAAGAAATGAGTAAGTGGCAAGGGCTTACCAGTGATTAAAGAACACTTAATATTTTTGACAATGTCCTTTAATAAATAAAAATGTTACACACATGTTGAAACTTTATCCTTTATTTTGATAGCGACTTTTAGATAAATAATTTACAAGATTACGTAATTTTACTTTGTGGCTTGAGTATTTCCGAAGTTGGGCATACAAACCTCTCTTGCCCCAAGCTATTGTCTTCCTTGTTTGGTTATTTGGAATCATTATTTCTTTTATTTCTTTTTATTTTTTATTATTTTTTTTTAGAGAGAGAGAACACGAGAGTGGGGGAGATGGGCAGAGGAGAGAGAGAGAGAGAGAGAGAGAGAGAGACAGGGAGAGAGAGAATCTCAAGCAGGCTCCACACTCAACGGAGAGCCTGATGCGGGGCTCCATCCTATGACCCTGGGATCATGACCTGAGCTGAAATTAAGAGTCGGATGCTCAAGCAACTAAGCCACCCCGGCGCTCCTCATTATTGCTTTTAATTTAAAACTTTTCAACTGCCAGGTTTCAACAGCCAAGTTTTTCTTCCTTATACATTTTGTTAATCGATTTATGACATCTGGGGAAGGAGCAGGGGAATACAAGGAAAGCAAAGGGGCACAGGAAAGTTCATGTCTGACTGGTTCTGTTGTGTGGACCTAGCATCTGAGATTTTTGAGCCTGGTAAGAATCGAAAACTAAGGGGTGCTTGGGTGGCTCAGTTGGTTAAGCATCTGACTTCAGCTCAGGTCATGATCTCACGGTTCAGGGGATTGAGCCCCGAGTCAGGCTCCATGCTGACAGCTCACAGACTGGAGCCTGCTTTGGATTCTGTGTCTCCCTCACACTCTGTCTTTGTCTGTCTCTCTCTCTCTCTCTCTCAAAAATAAACAAACATTAAACAAATTTTTTTAATTCTTTAAAAAAAAGAATTGATGTATGGAAGCCAAATTGACAATAAATTACATTAGAAAATAAAACAGAATATTTGCAAGCAAAAATTTTTTTAAAAATTAAAGTAAATTTAAAAAAAAGAATTGAAAACTAATTCATTCTCTTATGAAGTTCAGTTAGGAGTTCTTTGTAGACCCCAATCTCTGAGGATCTCTTGCCTGCTATTCCTCTGCTAAAGAGAAACATATCTTTACCCTTCTGACTCAGCCTCTTAAGACCCAGCAGCAGCAACAGCTTCTCTGCCACAGTCCATTCATTCTTCCCGATGGTCCTTTTAGCTAAGACCTCTCTCACAAGAAGGCTAGGGGAAACTCCCACATTCTCTACCTCAACCAACTTTGTAAGTATAATTATTTTCTTTAAACAGTAGCCCTTTCTTTCGCTGCCACAGGCCAATTTAAGCCAGCCTCTCACTCTACGTGTTTCTCACACAGAAAGGAGACCCCTGTCCGCTGTGTCTCTTCAAAAAATGCATTAAGCTCTTGTAGTAACATCCTTTGATGAAGGGCTTACAATTGTTCATTACAACTGCTCATAACTGGTTTCACCAAACTTTAGTCAGACTTCTCTCCTCTCTACAGATCCCTGAACTCAGTCTTGTCCCCAAGTCTGAGCAAGCACTAAAGCACTCACGTGTGAAACATCCCCCTTTATGGTTTATTCTATGCATCAGTTGATTCCCTAGAGAAACAGAACCTGTTAAACTTCCCTGATCATCCTGTACACTTACACCTCCCACTTGTCCTGCTCCCCACAGTTTCTGCTAGTCCTGTTTACTCTTCCATTTAAAAGAAAATCCTTTTTCTATTTAATTTTCAGACCCTTGGAAATCCCGAGGTCAGAACGTTCTCTCCATTGCAAGTTTCTAAATGAAGTCTCTACTTACTTAAGTCTGAATTTGTTTTTGACAACTTTTAATCTCCCTTGAATGAAGGCAAAGGTGCAAATATTCCTGTAACCCCACTCCTTCTCCTCTTTTAGCAAAAGGAAAAGACCCAAAGCTCACCAACACCTCTACCTCCCTGAAAAACCCGCCAGTTATGCCTTCCATGTGGGCAGCAGGTTAAGTTTTGATGACATCACTTTGTTAATTCTGACTATAGTCTAGCACTTCCTTTGGCATATGGCATCTAATGTCCCTTGGTTTCATCTAAAAACCCTGTTACAAGTATAAATGTATTTGTCAGGGAGGAAAAACTTTTCCTCTACCCTTACAGGTTATGGTTGGTGGCCTGAAAATTAAACGAACAAAAGACAGATTAACAGGAAAAATGGTACACAATTTTTATTAATATTCATATGCAGAAAGTTCACAGAAAAAAGTGAAACTCAAGCAGTTAGAATCAGTTACAATATCCCCTTGTAACAAAGGAAAGACAGTTTGGGTTTCAAGGGATGATAAATTATGGGGAAGTAACTAGGAAATATATGAGGAAACTAGAAAGATAGGGTCTATTTTAGTAAGGTCTGTTTGCACAAACTCATCTTGATATGGACTCCTCAACTTCAATGATAAAACATCACTCTTCCCTTTTGATATCGGGGTGGGGGGAGGTGGAGGGGAATTCCTTTCTCAAAGGGAAATTGATGCCTTGCTTTTAGGCAGCTAAGAGGAGAGCAAGAACTCTTCCTGCATCTGTTGATTCTCAGTTGCCTTCAGTTCAAGACCCTCTTGCCAAAGTCATATTTTGGGGTAGCCAATTCTTTTTTTTTTTATTTTTTATTTTTTAATGTCTATTCATTTTTGAAAGACAGAGAGAGACACAGCACAAGCAGGGGTGGGGCAGAGAGAGAAGGAGACACAGAACCGAAGCAGGCTCCAGGCTCTGAGCTGTCAGCACAGAGCCCGACGCAGGGCTCGAACTCACGAACCGCGAGATCGTGACCTGAGCTGAAGTCGGCCGTTCAACCAACTGAGCCACCCAGGCGCCCCTGGGGTAGCATATTCTGATCTCCTTCCCAATCAACATATAATTTGTCCAGGGGCTACTCTAAAAGGCATTTCAAATATAGTGTGTGCATTGTGCTATGTATTTTTGACTTAGTACCCTGAAACCAAGCAGTAATTTTATAACTATGAGCTTTACAGTCGTGGGGCACAGGGGCAAACATTAGAATTAAATAATTATCTGAGAAAAAAAACGGAGTGATTTTTCAATTAAATCTTCAAAAAATATTGACCATGCAAATGTAAATTTCCCCATCATGTGTGGTAGTGCAGAATATTATACTAAGGAAGAACTTTCAGCTAAGTAATGTATACCCATTGAGTAATATCCTTTTCAAAATGGATATTAAAATGTTCCACCTAGTTAGGCAAAGGGCAGGTCACACAGGACCCTGAACGGCAGGGTGGGGAGTCTGCATTTTATTCCAAATAAGATGAAAGGCTTTGGATGATTCCCAACAGGGGAGCCTCATGATCTGATTTATACTTTTAAACACTCCCTCTTAGCTGTTAGGTAGGGAAAAGTTGATAGAAGGACATGAGTGGCAGTTAGAATTCAGTCCAGATAAAAGATGATGGCTATTTGCACACAGTTGCTGCCACCAAGCAACTCTGGAATGCATCCCGGAGGGACCAAGGCTAAAGAAACTGTAAAGGCATGAAATGCTTTCCCACCTAAAGTCCGCCATCATGTATCAACAGTGAGGTGTCTGTTTACGGGGTTTCCCTCACCTTCCATGGTTTTTGCCTTCACAGATCACATCCTTACCCATCTTGTCCACATATCACTCTTCATTCCCTCCCTAGCTGGGGTCACTCTAGTCTCTCTTTACAGCAGTATTAATCCCGGCAACCCAGAAGACATTAACTTTGGGTACAAAGTTGTCAAAAATTTGGGGTATAAAATGCCGATGATCCTTTTAACCCAGGGGAAATTTAGGCTAATAACACTATTGCTTGGCGTTTACTGCACTTTTGGTACCTACTCTCTCTGGGTTCAAATTCTAGGTCCACTATGTATTAACTATGATCTTTGTCAAAATGCTGAAATCCTCTATGCCTCAATTTCTTTATATGTAAAGCAGGAATACTAACAGTACTTATCTCAAATGATTTTTGCAAAGATTGAATGAGTTGACATTTACAAAGTGCTTATACCTCCACCTAACACATAATAAATGCCATTTAGATGTTTGCTATTATCATCATTTTGTACCTTTTAGAGCTGTGTGAGGAGCAGATAAATAACACCTATAAAGCACTCATTACCGGGGCTCAACACATATATAGTAATGTCCAATTCATGCTTAGCTATTATTACTTTGCTCAAGTATGACACAAATCTCAGCAATGATCCTGTGTTTATTTTTGCCTTTCTTGCTGTTTCTAATTTCTTTTTCAGCCCCTATGAGGTCACCTATGTCTGTGCCTGTGTCTGTGATGAGTATATTTAACCTCGGGGCCAAGAGAGAGAGATTGCAAGAGAGTCAGAAGCCATTGGCTCATTTCCCAGTTTTTCTGCTTATATTAAAAAAATAAAAGTGCTTCTCCTAAGAACTAGGTACCACGTTTTTGAGACTCCAGCTAAGGTAAATTAGTTAAATAGTTCATTCATTTTGGCACTCTTACCTGAAGTGAAAGCAGTTTTGGAAAGTGTCCCTTTGTCTGGGTTAATTAGTAAATGAGAACATCAGGACTTTACTACATTTTTTGCTTCAACAATTCTTGTAATTATTTTTTTTAATTTTTTTAATGTTTATTTATTTTTGAGAGAGAGAGAGAGAGAGAAAGTGTGAGTGGAGGAGGAGCAGAGACAGAGGGAGATGCAGAACCCAAAGCAAGCTCCAAGCTCTGAGCTATCAGCACAGAGTCCGATGCAGGGCTCAAACCCACAAACCGTGAGATCACTACCTGAGCCGACTGAGTCCAACCCCACTGAGCCACCCAGGCACCTCTCTTGTAATTATTATTTTTTAGGTTCATGTTCTACATCAACTTATAAAGACATGTTTTAATATCTATTCTGTGATACAGCAATATTTGTAGTGATGTAAGGGCCATCTAAATAGGGAGGGTATAGAGTCTGTGTTGCTACAAGATGAGAAAGAAACCGAAGAGACGGGGGTTAGGGGAAAGAAGGTGGAGCTGTCTAAATGATAAAGGCTGTGTGAAAGAAAGAGCAACAGCAAAAACACCTTTAACAGCTTGTTCCATTTTTATGTTTGACTACATGAATCCCAACTTCAGTTTAATCATCTTCATGTTTATATGGCGACCGACATTCCTGACTTCTGTAACTTCTGCATGCCTCTTAAGAAATCTCTCCAATTATTTGAGTTTTTCACAGATATTTGGAAGTCTTAGGCAACAACATCATCTGACATGACAGCAAACAAATGTTTACTCATGCAGTGAGGAGTCTGAACGCTGGTGCTGCCAGAAGCACAAATCAGTTCAGTGGAAATTTTTTTCCCTTCCTCTTTGTTTCCACCAACTTGTTAGGACAAAACTGGCATCTGATACCCAGATAGACATGTACACCATACCCTTTCTCTGGCTCTACTCCTGCTTACATCCCCATACATTTGATGTTCCCACTTCAATTGTAGTGTGATGTGTAATCAACCTGGATGAGGGTAAGATTCATTCTTCTACGTTGTCTAGTGCTGGCTGTGCAAAATCATGAGCAGGTCAAGAGGAAGGCTGGAAAGTACCCGAAGGACACAGACTTCTATAAAACTACAGAAGGCCATCTAGTCCAAAGTAGTTTCCTTACTCCAGGTAATTATCTGGACTATCTGGCCAGTTAGGAAATTAGAGTTTATTGAGTCATGCATGAAATGTGTATCAGATCCTTTACACAATTATTTTATCCATTCTTTGCTACAACATTGTAAAGTTTTAAGTGTCAATAGCCCCGTTTAACAGGAAAACTGAGGTTCAGAGAAATAAAATAACCAGCCAAAGGGGATGCTGCATATTGGTGTATTTATAAAATTAAATGCTGTTGGCGGATTTGAGTCTAAGCTGTCTAAGATTATCTCCTGTACCCATCTTTCTATGTAAGTGTGATCGACAAAGTGATTCTTGGTCGCAAGCACAGGCTTCAGGGAGCTACAGCATATGTTTTTAGGTAGTATTATTCAGGCCAGTGGAATGTTACCACAAAGAAAATGACATCACAGATGTTCATATGTGTCACACACTCTAGTTATTTAAGGGTTTGTAAAAGAATCCTACTCCAACAGGATTTTAGATGCATATGGCAAAACAAATCTAATCTTGGCTGGGCCTCAGAACTCCCTGTCAGTTGAGGATGAAGTTGTTCTCCCATAGGACCCTGGCAATGGACACTCTACCCTGTTTTAGGAATCCTTGAGGATTCTGAAGCAGGCATTGCTCTTGACCTAATAAGTCTCCACATCCTCCTAAGTCTGACCACCCCTGGAGGTAAAACAGCATTCTCTAACCAATCTCTCCCTCACACAGGCACATACATACATACATACATTATTCTTTCAAATCTCTCTTAAGAGTTCTTTCCCTCTTAATAGATTCCAAGAGACTCAAAGGAAGTTGGGACCGCTTCATATTCATAAAAATGTAGACACTTTTGTTTATCCCAATGACTGATGGGTACTTCTGGCCTTTGCTAGCATTTACTTCTGGCATTCAGGATCAGACACGCTAAATGTCTTCCGGCATGCAGGGCAGTCTGCACCAACACAAATCTTCCCTCCCAGAGGTCAACAGTCCCCATGGAGAAGCACTGTACCAGAGTCTCTTTACCTTCCTTCCTTTCCGCTCCTTTCCCAATTCCCTCTCCCAACTCCCACCCAACAGCTCACTCTAGCAAGTGCCTTGTGGAAGAAGAGGGGAAATGGATTGGCATATTACCCCAAAAAGAAAACCTACTGTTCTTGGTTCTGACCTCTCTGACCCAGGTTCCCCTAATTTCTTGGTTTGATGGGAAGTCTGTTTTTTGTCCAACCTGGTGAACACTCCTTATTGGCAGCTACTCACAAGGCCACTGCTTGAATATTTTAGCCCTTGGGGTTCATTTTTGCTGCCAAAAACAGCAGTTGTTGAAGTCAGCTACATATTGCTGGGTCATCCATAAGGGTTCTTCCTTTTTTCCAATATGGAAAACATTTGTTCTGCCAAAGCCATGCCTACCCCCAGCATGGGAGTTGACAGGATTCCATTTGCTTCTAGCAGGGGGAGAACTGACCCCTATAAATTACATTCTTTAATAATGACTTGGCCCAGGGAAATCTGGCATTACCCCAAATTTTTCTCTCTCCACACTTGATCTTAGCCAAAAGTCCGAGAAGAAATAAATCTTTCTCTCTCCAGCCTCACAGATGCTAGATGAGGGGAAGAGGGGAAGAAAAAAAGAGCAATCAGGGACAACTTCTCAGGTTTTGACCTGAGCACCTGTATGAATGTGATGTTCCTTATCAAGATGTGAAAAAGTCTGAAGAAAGGAACATCAGGGGTTCAGCTTTAGTTTTCAGGTTGAGAGGTCTCTTGGACATCTAAATGGAGATGTTAAGATGGCAATTGCGTATATGAGTTAAGATTCCAGGGAGTGGCCAAGGTTAGAGATACACATTTGGGAGAGATATGCAATTCAAAGTCTGGGGACTTTCCTAAAGAACGAATCAGTATGGCCTGGGGGAAGGGGAGAAGAAAGGCATCTCAGGACTGGAGGACTCCAACATTAAGTGCCTCTGAATATGAGATCATTAACAGGTTCTGCATCTGGAAATATTACTAATAGGCAAGCTGTCTAGTTATAATGCTGAAATTAGTGGCTGGAGTATCAATTTTACTTATCCCATTGTTTTTTTTTCCCCCAACCATGAAATAAAGCATGAGATGTATATGGCGGCAAGATAATCATTTTAAATTTCTTCCTTGTCCTTTTCCATATTGTTCAAATTCTTTACAAGGCACATGTGACAATTCTATAATGAGAAAAATGTAATAAATATTTTAAATAGTAATAGCCTATATATTGTGCACAGTGCATTTCAACCAGCGATCCTAAACCTATGCACATTCCACCACATTATGATGTGAAAGCACATTGTAAGGTTGGACCCTGCTCCTACAGTATTCAAAGAATGATGCCTATAAATATTTAAGTTTTTTTAAAAACTTAGAATAATGATGCCTTCGTAAAAGTGATAAGACCAAGATGTCAGCCTGGTACTGTGGACTTAATAGAAGCATATTTATTGGATACATAAAAGATCACAGCTAAAAATCACCCTACAAAAGCTTATTAGTTAGCCTGAGAAGTAGTTTACAAGCATGTTCCTTATGTCTCTGTATGTTTTCCAACTCTCCAAATGCAGAGGGATAGCAAAAATGTAATCAGGGAAATAATTCTTGGCCACAACTCACATTCCAAAGGCAAAAATAACAACAACAAAATACCCAAGCAAAACCATCAAACCACATCCTGGTGAAAACCTTTAATGTGCTGCTGGGGCATCATCTGGTCTCCATCATTACCAGCTGTGACTTGTATACCCAGGAAAGGCCAGACTTCAGCAATAGGAACTAAAATACAAGGCCCATGACAAGACTTTGAAGTTGAATGTGGTTATTAGCAGCATTTGTGACTAAGGTGGTGACTAGAGAATTTAAAGAAGGGACAGACAAGGTCACATAAGACAGACTTATATAGGTCCTATTGTAAAAATGTGAAGAATATTTTCAAATCTAGATAGGAATGGCAACTCTCAGGTCTGCCACAATAACCATCCATTTTCATTTGGTAGCCGTGAATAAAAACCCACTTTGAACAGAGGACATGTGGATGCTAGGGAGATGGGACAACAAAGCTGAAGAACTTTCTATCAAATGGAGGAAGGATGACTAAATACTCTAAAAATGACATCAGCAAACTTAATCCAAATATCACAACTGTAGTAGTTGGTTCCTAGAGCCCATTCCACAGAAAAGTTCTTAGGGATGTAAATATGTGATCAAATCAGTTAATCAAGATAAGCTGCTTACAGAAAAACTTTCAAGACATGATGTTAGTCTCTCAGAGGGATATAATAAAAGAAACATGTCACTCCATTCTTTATTTATGAAACCCTTTTACCCAAAGCATCACAGAAGAGTTGTGCTCCAAAAAATACACTTGCTTAATTCTTCCTAGTAGAGATTAGGGTCACATAGGATGAATCAGGAATAACGTTGTGATAGTTGGAGCAGAGTTTCTAGAGAGGTAAATAACTTGATGGAGAAGGAATAGGAAGGCCGAAATAATGGCTCAGAGGCTGAACTTGCTGGCCAAGGGAAAGAACAATCCGCATTCGTGGAAGAAACATAGATTTTTTTAAATTTTTTTTAATGTTTTTATTTATTTTTGAAGGAAAGACAGAGACAGAGAATGAGCAGGGAAGGAGCAGAGAGAGAGGGAGACACAGAATTCGAAGCAGGCTCCAGGCTTTAAGCTGTCAGCACAGAGCCCGATGCGGAGCCTGAACCGGCAAACTGTGAGATCATGACCTGAGCCGAAGCCGGACGCTCAATCAACTGAGCCACCCAGGGGCCCCATGGAAGAAACATGGATTCTAAACTAGGTTTGGTTGAGTGATCTTTCTCTAGGAACACTATAGAAGCCCTAGCAAATCAAGTAACTGAAAAAGTCAACTAACACTTTGAATTATAATTATTATAACATCAATGAAAGGATAGCTGGTAAATCTTGAAGAATCTACTAATCTTATAGACAACATATCACAGATCTGTTTTTCCTAAGTTGGTTTTTAAAATTATTGTTCTAAATAATTCAAGAGTTGCCACAAAATTTTAATGACCTGAATATTTAAAATCTAATACATATTTAATTAGTTTTCATTAATTTGTCTCTTCTATAAGCTTTACTTGTCTCTTGTAAAGCTGTACGCTTTATAGGACAAATTAACAGTACTATTTAATGCATTTGTTCCTTCTAGAATCTAGACTTACCAACCTTAAGGCAGAAATACTGCCAAGTATAATCCTATCCTTGGAAAACATCATCGAAACACTGATTCATACTGACTAAAGAAGCTGCATATTAATTACTCATTTCAATGTCAGCGTGTTCATTATACATTGCTCTTTCCAAGGGAGAGAAAGATAAGGAGATGCTGATGCTTCCAGGGCATTTCGTTAAAATGCACAATGAAGCAAAAATAAGTTACTTTTGCCCTTTAAATGAATTGTGTAGAACAAACTTGTGAAAATTATAATGGAACTGAAGGCTTCATGTTTTGGAGCCCAAAGAACATTTTCAGCCTTTTTTCTTAAATGCTTTTGGTAGCTCAGATCTATACAAATTATATTATAGTTTCTCCAATCTGTACCTCTCTGGTCTATGCCTCTAGTTCCTGACCACACACCTCCTCTCACTAGTATGGCAGATTTTGGTAATATCTGGGATGACAAAGAGATCCTGACATAGTAGAAATTCATCTTGGACTTGGGCTATGTTCCCCTACTTCAGTCATGCCTGAGCAAGTCTTACGTAAAAAAAATTACATCATGCACTATTTAATTAAATGCATCCAGCTGATAAGAAGCACTTCAATGGTAGCTATTATGATGATGATGATTATAATTATGACAAGGATGAAGATCAGAATGAGGTTGATGCTGTTTCTTTCTAGTGAACTGAAGAGACAGTACTCACCATATATTCTCACCTTGATGCCAAATCCCTTGAACCAGAATTCAAGTGATACTTTCTTCTAAGACTTAGGCATATCTGCGTATAGCTTGATAATTTGATGGCCAAAAGGTTTTTTGGATGGAGGCTGGAAGTGTGTTCATAGGGAATTTATGCTAAGGGAAGAACCAAAGATGATGAGCTGAGCCTGTGACAAAGGCTTAGTTAGCAGGATGGAGCAGGGTATATCCTTCCAGAACTGTCCCTATCCCATCCTCTTAGATACATGTACAAGCCCCAAGAGAGGGAGATAGAGCTACAATTATCAATTAAAATATTTCTACCAAATTGTATAATATATCTGCTGTGATCCTACCCTGCCAGAAGATTAGGCACAGGGAGGAGACTCTGTCCCCTCCCTCACCTCTGACTCCTCCTCAGCCCCCTGACATAGACGCCAGGCAGATTGGGCAGATTGGAGCTCAGGTCTTCCTCGGTGAGTCTGTCCAGGTACTAACTATGCTGAGTAGAGCCACAGGAGGGACTAAAATGGCCAGGGAAGGAGCATGGAGAAGGAGGACCCCAAGGCCATAAGAGGGTACGTGGAACTGGGTCAGGGAGATACTGTGCACAGAAGAGCAACAGGAGGGCCAAACTGCCCAGTGTTGCTGGATTTATATAGGCTGAAACTGCCTCTAAGCATATTTAAGACACCCCTTAGAAAGTTCCAGAAATACCAGCGGGTGGGCTGGCAGGGGTGCTCAAAGTCCTTTGCCAACAAGTGGGGAGAGCCAGCAATGCTAGTGGACTTTGAGTTATTACTATTAATGTAACCTCATATGTTCTGGTTGATGAGTCCTAGGAGAAGTATGTGGCATATATAAATCTGGGGAGAGGTCCCCTTGCCTGTTTCCTGTTAGAGAAGAGAGGTTTGCAAACCACCATTCTAGGAGAATAAATCTGAGGTCTTAGAGTAGCTGGTGAAATATATGAAGTTTCTGTTTTTCCTTAATTTTTCAAACTTAGGAGCAAAGCATGAAAGGTGAAGGGATCATGGAAGGCCAGAAAGGAAGATGGGAGAAGAAAAGTAGAGAGGGAAAGAGGCAATTTATGGGTCAGTGAGCACCTGCCATGCATTCATGCATTAGGCTCTTGGTAGGATTTCTTTCATGGCCATTGCCACAAAAAAAAAAAAAAAAAAAAAAAAAAAAAAAAAAAACAAACAAAAAAAAAAACAAAAACAAAAACAAGACAGGAAGGAAGGAAGGAAGAAAATGGAAAAAAGAAAGAAAACCTGAGTCAAGTATTATTATCACAACTTTATAGCAAATAGCTAGCTAAATTTCAGAAAATGAAGTAACTTGTTCAGGATCACATAGCTTCTAAATGTTAAAGCAAAATTTTGAATCAAGGTCTATACGACATCAAAGTCCATGCCTGAACCCCCCAAGTCAACCTTCCAGGGTGCAGAAAGAAGACTTTAAAATTCCTACTTCTATTTCGTTTTGACCTGTGCTTGTCAGTAGGACCATTTTAGTCCAGATCAAGTAGTACAGGCTCCAGGCCTGGGCCATCAGCACAGAGCCTGTCACGGGGCTCGAACTCACAGACTGTGAGAGTATGACCTGAGCTGATGTCAGACACTTAACCAACAGGGGCACCTAGGTACCCCTAAATTTATTTTTATTGAGGATTCATCTTCAAAAAGTCTAATAGGATACATTATCAAAAACATTTTGCTGGTTGCTACACCATGCATCAGAGTGTAGTGGTATATAAAAAGTTCTTGAAAAAAATTTTAAATGAATAAATACCAAATAGGCATGAAGTATATACTTCATAGAATAAGAAAAAGAAAGGGGGATGGCTTTAATTTTAGAAAGAAGTTGGAAGGCACTGGAGGCAACTGTACATCACCTTTAGCTGTAGATTCTGTTTGTTATCTCAGCATCTCTTCAGAAGAAGCCCCTTGCACCCTCAAAGTGATCTGGTTTACATGATAAACTTTATGATCATCTTAATTATACAGAAAATGTTTAAATTTTTCAACTTCTCAATCTTACCCTATCTCTCTCCCTTTTTCTTTCTTCCCCTGACTTAAAACATCTATCTACTTCCCTATCTCTCCCCCCGCCCCCATCCTCTCTCTCTCTCTCTCTCTCTCTCTCTGTCTACCTATCTATCTTCATGAGGAGCCCTGTCATCTGTATGTGAGATCATTCTGGCTATGACACATTTATGTCATGATCTTCCTTCCTTGCAAAATTAATGTCTCCCTCTCCTTAAGTGCCTTCATTCCCTGCCTATAAACATATCTAGGTCTTGAAAAATCTAAAATAAAAAAAAATTTTTTTGAGACCAACCTCTCTTTGAATTTCTTTCCCCTTTTATTTTATTTTGGAAAGTCTTTAAAAGGAAGCCCTTACCTCTTTCCTTCTCCACCTAGCACACCATTGAAACGGCTCTTAAAGATTCCTGGTGGCAGTGCCATTCCAAATATGCTAATCTCTATATTCCCCTACACAATGTTAGTGGGAGCTTAGTTAGATGCTTGAACAAGGATCCCAGCCCTTTAATCAAAGAATGGTCCTCCTCTACCCAGGAAAATCAGACAAGGTGAAGGGAGGAAGCTGCCACCTGCCTGCTCAGCCAGGTGGAATGAACTGGCGACCTTCATATGGGCATCTCACTCAAAGCCATTTTCTTAGTATCCCTCCCTCTGCATCTTTGCCTGAATATTTGACATCATTGACCAGATTTCACTAACTTAAAAGTTTCTCTTATTTTGGTATATTCCAGGACATTACAAGGTGTCGTGTAGATACTACAGAATTTGGAGTTAGAAAGATCTGAATGTGGATTCTGATTCCGTCCCACTATATTGCTCAGTGATCTCGCCCAAGTCATTACCCTCTCTGAACCTGATTTCATTGTCTATCAAACAGAATTGACGACACCTCACTCACAGGCCGATTATCATTAAGAGTTACGAAAGACTACATTCACGTGGACACTGGTTTATGTCTATTTTTTTATGATAAACTTTCCAACTGTCTTAAAGGACACAACTCATTGAGCTGACTGTGCTTTGATGCACATTAACTTGTAATAGAATCAAAAGTGCTGAAGAGTCACTTTTGATGCAGTGTTTACTCTCCACATATTTGAGTGTAGAGTCTTCAGGACAATGACACCATCTGTTTCTGTGAGAACACGAGACATGTTCTAAGAAACTTTCTGGACTGTGCCCAAGACGTGACTTATTTTTCTATAGTTAACGTTGAGTATTTTTTTTTCGAATTCCATTTTATGATATGTAAATAACAAGAAAAAAGGTATGAAAGAAAGTAATAAAAGAGTGTAACAGAAAACAGTTTGGATCTACTGCTAAATGCTTGAGAAGGAGCAAGAATCCAGACTAAGGAAAGATACACTTAACCCTTACCCTTCTTCAGAGAGTTGCAGGCAAGAGATATTCAGTGGCTGGTGGCAGGGGTAAGGGTCCCTGAAGTGCCTTCATGGGACCATAGGAACCAGAGTCCCCTTTAAACACCTGCCAAGTCTGTGGCACACTGACAGCCATCACGGAAGTATACACTGGTAAAAGCAGTGCTCCCTCCTCCTCCTCTCCGTCTCCCACATTCCAGACTCTATAGGAATATGGAGGGGGAAGATTAGAACTGCCAGTTTAGAAAAGCAGCTGAAGGCACCACCTTCCTCAGTCAGGGAATTCCCACCTGCAATATGCAACAATCCCAAATTGGAGAGAGAAGAGATGCCTCACCTTAAAATCAAGGTGGGAGTTTTGATAATTATGACACTGGACATTATACTTACTTATCTGAGGATGTGTTTTATATCTGGTCAGTAAGAGTGACCATCAAAGGACTGTGTATGTTTTCACCCAGGAGCAGGGTTGTTTCGGAATAAAAAATCTGAATCAATAGGAGGCATGAATAAAACTGTGTAACTGGTTCAGTGACCTGTTACACCCCAGCACAGTCATTTGCTCTGCTGCCCCAGGTCCCTCAAGGCTTCTCTCCTCTCACTGAGACACTAGTCCTGGGCTATTCCCCAAGCTGCAGGTGCACATTAAAATCCAAAGCTGACACAACACGGCTTTTTGTTTAAGAAGCCCACTATGAGAGACACGGGAATGGGAAAGATACATTGTGTGGGGGCTCCAAGAGCAGGATGCTGCATTTTCATTTTTACAGTCAACACTGTAAGCCAAGGCATGAAAGAGGGATTATGGTCTGCTATGTTGACTAAAATTTGAGGTGCAACAGATGGCAGAATTATGGGAAGTGGGGTTAGGACAGGGATTCCAGGAGAAGGAGCAAAGACAAGGGATTTTACAGTTGGCTTTAAAGACTTCTACTACCAAGAGTCCCCACTTTTATATTGCCTTCCAGCACCCTTCAGTGCATAATCCAAACCTCTGTCCTGCCATTGCCAAGCACTCATTTGTTGATATGCAGCACTGAAATTAGCTAGAGAGAGAGAAAAGGACACTTTCTTTAGTTATGGCCCAAGAAGTTAAAATTTTATCTCAAGTTGTTCTTCAGAAAGAAGGAGTAAATGTTACCGGAAAGTTTTCATGCTCCCATAAAAGGTGAGGCAACTGTACATATGAAGCTAGCCCCCATCTCAGAGGGTGACGGGACACACTGATTTATGGGCAGGATTCCTCAGGTGGAGGAAGGTGACAGCCCCAGTGCTGTAAACCAGAGGAAACAATGCTTTATAATCTGCTGAACGAATGATAAGTCAAATTACAGAAAACAGAACTGTCGAGATAAAAGCACATTCCCTGGGGCCAGGAAATTGTAGAGCATTTGTCCAGGAAGTTTAAAATGGAGAGAATTTCCCTGAGCCCACTCCCTATATTTATCTTTCTCATTCTTATTGTTCTCTCTTCATTTCTCATTTCCTGTATCTTATGGACATTCTTTAACAATCAATCCATGTGGAGGTAAGTCATATGCATATAAATTAGTTTAAATATTTAAAAGTCGTATTTGTCTGTAAATAGTGATACAGATTTAACTTTCCATCTGAAACAAAACAAAACAAAAACCCTTAATCCCTAAAACTGTAATTAACCAAAATTCAGAGAGCCTGTCAAGACAGAAATTTTGATGCTGTACCTAAGAATAAATCATTCTGATATTAACGTTTCTTTCTGAAAAACTTCCATTTCCCACACTTTTTTTATAAAATGGGAAGCACTATTTTCCTCCTCATTAAATTTATGTAGTTAATGAAATGAATAATGGTCACTTTCAGTTTTAAAATTCAATGTATATCAATCAGTAACTGCTTCTTCAAATCACCTCCCTACATTTGTTTTGCCAGTTTTCATATTTAAATACAGGTATTAAGAAATGTTGTGCAATGATCTCTTATTTTTTAAGATTAGAATCTACTTGGGATGTAAGACGACTTGGCCTACCCTAAACAGTTCTCCTTAAACACTATGGTTATCATTTTTAAAGTGTTGACTAAAAAAAAAAAAATCCTTCGATTTTTAAAATTCAGTCTAGTTTGGTTATTTTCATAGCTGATTATATTTAAAAAGTCACCTCAAATTGATTTTGAGCATATTTGCTAGATGGTGTCCTCACTTAAATGTAAAAGCAATGAGATCCGTCTATCTGCATACTGAATCATCTGAGAAGCACCCCCAGAAGACCCTCAGCATCCACCATGCCACACATTGCCATGGAAAGCAAGGACTACAATGTGAAGTGGTGGGTGGTCCTGAGGTGGGGGGGGGGGATGCCCCCACAGAGATGCCCAGAAGCTCCTCACAGCAGGCTTTGTGGTCAGAGCAGCTGTGACATCCCCCAGATGGTCCCCCAGGCTCAGGCACTGAAGCCCTAAGTAACTGCTAACTTACTTGCTACAATTACCCTTCTTGTCCTCCCTTCTTGTCCTCCGTGCTGGTAAGGCAAACACTGATGTTTCTATGCCCAGGATTTTTTTTTTCCCTTCATATCCTAGCATCCCAGAGTTCATTCAAGTTGACTTCTTTTACAGTTGGTCATTCCACAACACTTAATTAGAGAGAAAAATTCCTCAGCTTAAACTAAGTGTACTTAATGCCGTAAGCATGACCCCTTAGAAATATGTAAAGACTTAGCTTTGTTTTATTAACAAAGCTCTTGTGTGTTGAATTAGGTACCCGCCCCCCAAAACAGTATGTTGGAAGTCCTAACACACAGTACTGCAGAATATGACTTTATTTAGAAAGAGGGTCTTTATAGAGGTAACCAAGTTAATGCCAGGTCATTAGGATGAGTCCTCAAAGAAAGAGGAAATTTGGACATAGAGACAAACACAGCAGAAAGATGGTGTGAAGTCACACAGAGAGCCACACGAAGGTGAAGAATGGCAAATGAAGATTGCTGGCAAACCACCGGAGGCTAGGAAGAGGCAAGAAGGGATTCTTCTACAGGTTTCAGAGGCAGCAAGACCCTGGGACACCTTGACTGCAGGATTCTAGCTTCCAGAACTGTGAGACAATTAAGTTTCTGTTGTTTTTAAGTTACCCAGTTTGTGTTGCTTTGTTACAGCAACCCTAGGAAACTAATACATTTACCAAAACTTTTTCCGGTTTCCTTTTCTGCTCCCCATTGTTATTTTGTGAGTTTGACTAGCAGGAGCTGAAGGGCTGTTCTAACTTTCACTTTTAGTACATTATCTTTTCTTGGCCTCACAGATAGAATTTAATCTTAATTCCATTGCTGCTGCAAATGAAGCTGTAAAGAGTTCCACTATTAAAAGAGATCCTCACTTCATGTTGTAGGACCTAAGGAAGTTAAGTGATAGGATCCACAGAGTCTGGCTCCTACAATGCCTTGCTGGGTATTGTAGCCTTAGCACAAAAAGTAATTCTCCCTCCCCCACCCTCCGAATGAACCAGAGTTTAAATGACAAAAGACTTATCATTATTTGCTTGACAAATCAGCCTCTGCCAGTACCATCTTGCATCTGCGGATCTGCTTGTCATTACATCCAGAGGAGGGCTAAGGATATCTCTAGGCTTCAGGGATGCTTCCAGCAGCAGTAAAATTCATCTCCACATTATAAGCCCTGTGCCTGTAGGCATGTCAGCATTCCCAGCTACACACAAATCTAAGTGAATTAAAGATACGGAGCCCTGTTCCCATCCTTTCTAATACTACTGATGAAAATGTAATAGCAAATGAAACCAGTCTTATAGCCTCTAATTATAGTGAGTTTTTTATTTTTTAATTTCTGATCGTTTAAATATCTTTTTCTAGGTCAAAATATTTATGGTAAGACCTCTCTCTCATAAAATGCTATCAAACCATTCATTTATTCATCTATTCAACAAGCAGATATTAATATATAAAATAAACAGCAACCATTTATTAAGATTTTACTATGTATCATGTACTGTGATGGGTGCTTCACCTTACCACTTTGACTCTTCATAACAACCATATCAGGTATATACTATTATCACGCCATTAATGGAGAGGAAGACTAAGTGACGTGCACCTGCCCAAGGGTCCATACCCAAATTTACATAGTCAATACTTGAAACCAAATCTCTGACTTCAGAGCCTATACTCTTAACTTTTCAGCTATTCTGCCTCTAGTGAGTGCAGTGTAGGTATCAGCTATTGTGCTAAGAACAAGGGAGAATGAGGTGCCCCCCGTCCCATAGCTATACATATTCTTTGCAGTCAAGGAATTTACAGTTTGGGGAGGGAAAATGATAAACAAGCATCACATTAATATTGAGTCTGATAATCCCAGAAATGTAGTTGTTTATGTTGCTATAGCTCCTATCAAAATCTTTAATTCACAAAGCCAATGATTCTCCTCTCTATAGTATTTATTTAAAACAAGGATCTTCAGAAAAAAATATTCTAAATGAATGCCAGAAAAATCAGAAATTTAAAGTACATATTCTGGCTTGGAATTCAAACTGGAATAACCCAGAAGGCCAGCACACCTACGGTGCCTTGGCGAACCTAGGAAACAGTTATAAAGTCATAAAGATAGTGTGGCAAGAGCAGCCATCCCTTTTCTCTCCTGGCCAAAGCCTCCTGGAAGAGGACGTGGAGTTTTTCCTCTCTTGCCTTCCTGTCTTTCAGGCATCTTCCAAATCCCCATCAGGAGTCCCGTTGCTGCCATCAGAGAAGGAAGTATCTGTTGCAACCTGGGAAAGCATGCATTCCCCATGTTCAAGCTTTATTCAAATCTTTGCTTGTCTTTGGCCTGATTTCTTCAAGCTCCCTAAGGGTGAGGGGTACTGCTAAATGCTGTCTTATCCAATTATCAGCCGTATGCAACCTTGTGGCATTTTGCAGCTGAAACAGACCTTAGAGATCATTCCCCTGAACCTGCTCATTAACTGTGTCACCCCTTGGCATTTATGCAATTAGTTTGCTCTGTTTAATTTGTATTTATACAGTTGGCGCTTTGGTAGCATACTTAAGAATTTTTCCTCTATGCATTTTCTCTCTCAACTAGATTACAAGATCCTCAAATATAGGGAGTGTATGAGTGTGAAGTATCTTTGTATTTATGACTCTCTCCACTGGTTTTCATACAGTGGATGCTCAGTAAAGTTGTTGAATAGACAATCCAAAAATTGAAAAGTATAATAAATAGTCAGAAAGTACATTTGGAAGTCCTTTTTCTTCATTTAGTTGAGCACCCCACCTATTCCCCAAAGCTTTTCTAAACTAATTAGAACAGAATTCAAAACTGAGTTTGGACTTGAGGTGTTTTATCTCACATCCTAGGATGTCAATTCACATTAAACATATCTCCCTGTTACTTTGGACTTTTTGGTTGCCAATTACAGAAACCCATTCATGATTAAGTAAGAAAAATAAAATGAAAAATACCAGGAGGCTACAAGGACAGGAAATAAACTGAGCTTTAGGACAGGGCCTCTGACACCATCAATCAGAAAGACCTCCAGTCTTTCATCTCTGCTCCCCTTTACATATATCATTTAGTCAATTCCAGCTCCATATTTCTCTCTCTCTTTCAGATAACCATACGAAGGAAAGCAAGGCAGCCAGCAGGTACCGAGTTTACATGCCGCAGGTATACCCAATGAGTTTTTTTGGCCCAATTCCAAATTTCCTAAGGAAGGGAACTTGATAGGCCCAACTTGAATCTTTTGTCAATCTCTGGACTATGACCAGAAAAACGGGATCATGCAAAATCTTGATTATGTCCATTCTAATGAGGAGAGAAGTTGATAAGAGAGATTTCCCAGGTAAAAGAAAAAAAATCAGACCTAGTCAGAAAAAAAAAAAAATTAGTGGGAATCTACTCTAATTTCTATGTCTATATAACCAGTTAATCAGGTTCTCTAAATCCCAACTCAGAAAATAAAGTCCCAACAACTTAACTCTTACACATAGATGTGCTCCCATGTTAGCTATATTATTATTTAGAAGAAGTAACTATTTAGTAAATGTGTACAAGTGATGACCACCATATGAATGATCATAAGTTTGTTTTTTTTATCTTTGACTCATGTCTCAACATTTTATTCATTTATTTTAGGTCTCAACATTTTTATTTAATTAATTTAACTGTCTCTAAATCCCACTTCTAATTCAATTCCCTTTTTTGCCTTTTGAAATTAGTTGATTGCTTGAGGGATAATTTAATTCTCTTGTAGAACCATAAAGATAAAGTCTAATCCTGAGAGAATTACTAAATTCTCTAGAGAATTGGAGAATTGTAGTGGTGTAGATGCAGCCAGAGAGCAAGGTTCATAGACTGCTATCATGGTGTAACAGACCAACCGTGATATTTTCAAGGCCCCATGAACTAAAAGTTGTACAAGAGCCCCATGAAAATACCCCAACAATCTAATGATCAAGTCCAGGCAAATTCTAGGAATTTTTCTTCAACCACATATTTAACAGAACAAATTCCACAAAGTAGCCTGGAAACAAAATGACAAGCACACAAGACCCAATGTTCTTTGAGTGTAGAAAATTCTGGAATGAGAAATAAACTATTTTTTGTGAAACCATGATAATATATACATGCAGGAACCAGCTAAATGTAACCGAATGAGTGTTCTGAAGCAAGATACTCACTGTGAATAGTTGTGACCAAAACCTCAGGGTTCCAAATCTTCTTTCCTTACAGAGACTTGTATTTGCCCATTCATTATTTGGAGCAGAGATGACTGACTCTGGGACCCTCAAATCATGCATAATATAAAGAGACTTATTTCCCTCAGGCTTCCAGATTGTCAGGCGAGGCCATCCAGGGCATGATGGCATTAAAATCCAAACAGTCACTGAACAACAAAACGCACTACAATTTGATCCAGTCCAGGCCAGTCAAGGTCTCATTATACAGGCCCTCAGGGCTGAGAAGAGGCAGGAGAACAATGATGGAAATCTACGTTGCCATGGTGTCCCTGCTGCGTCCCTTGGGTTCACAGGGGTGGAACTGAGTCTCTTTGAACCAATTTGGTGGCAAGCATCTTCACAGAACCAGATCAACAGTGAATGATTCTACATCCCACACTGATCATCATAAACTCCTATTCTTCAGGTTTCCTAAGTGATCTTTTTCCAATCCTGGAATGGAGTTGCTTATTGTAGCTGAGAGAGAAAAGCAATTTTACCAGGAGGTTTGTGCAGTTTTTGACATGTGGGATTATTAAGAGAGAGGAGGGAGCACAATCAGGAGCAGCGTCACACATGGAGAATAAGACCAGGGTTCTTATCCCCGCTCCGTTACCAAATCACAGGATCGCCTTCAGAAAATTCTAAATTAGCTGAGCCCTCACTTTCTTCATCTTATCTAAGATATTACTGATTTAAAGAAGCAAAAGTAGGGGCGCTTGGATGGCTCAGCCAGTTGAGTGCCGACTTTGGCTCAGGTCACGATCTCTCACTCTGTGAGTTCAAGCCCCGCGTCGGGGTCTGTGCTAACAGCTCAGAGCCTGGAGCCTGCTTCAGATTCTGTGTCTCCCTCTCTCTCTGACCCTCCCCCGTTCATGCTCTGTCTCTCTCTGTCTCAAAAATAAACGTTAAAAAACTAAAAATTAAAAAAATGAATAAACGTTAAAAAAATTTAAAAAAAAAGAAGCAAAAGTATTTTATTTATGACCAAGAAAGAAAAACCACAACCATTTATAACTGTAATATGCCGTTGATTAAAAAATGCATCCTGATTGCAGAGATGTTAAAATATGAAAAAAAATATTTTAGAATTAGCGATAAATGGTATAATTGAGGGGTGGAGGTTTGGCAAAATAGTTATTTCTGAAAGTGGTCTGCTCTGGTTGCTCACTCTTTTTAAGAAATGACTATGTGAATTGTTGACTTCCCTTCTCTCCGCAGATGCACTTAAGCTATTGAAAATAGCTGCAGAAAAGAGAGGAGCAGGGCTTTTAAGGAAAATGCACTTCTGCCTGGCATTTGTAGAGTGTCTCTGAATCAATTAGGCATTGGAAAGTTAAACTCCTTGCCTGTTTTAAACAAAAGCCAAAGTCAGGGATTTGCCAAAGGTCAACTCCCACTCCCTGCTGACCACCCAGCTTTGAAAGCACTTGTCCTCATCATGCCAGAAGTGCCTTAACTTCCACCTTCTGGATTAGTTACCTCTTCCTTCCCCCTCTCCCTTCCCTTTTTCTTTCTTTCTCCTTTCTTTTCTCCATCCACCAATATTTACGAAGCACGTACGCTGTGTTTAATAAGTCGCATATGAATAAATGACAGGCACATCTGAACCGTCTTCAAGAAACACACCCATGTTGAGTGAGAGGCAGCATAGGAAGTGCACTTGAAATGCAGCATAACAGGAGTGCACACACACGACCCAGACTTGGAAGATCAGAGAAGGCTTTTCCAGGAGGTGACAGGTACAGAGACCTGGAGCATTATCAAGAGCATGCCAATTCATACAATAAAGCCCCTCACGGCAGAGAACTGAGTGCTCTGGTTAACTACATTCTGGTTAACCAAAATAACTCAAGAACATTTGACCTACACGTTTTCTATTTTCTTCCGTAATCTAACCTTATTTTAACTCCTGTCCAGATAAACTTTTGCGCTAGCCAATCAGTAGCCTTTTCTCCACCCCCCTCAGTGTTGTTTCCTTATGCTCCCCACCTTTGCTCAACTCCTCCAGTTGCCTCAAGTGCCTTCCTTCCACATTCTTCCCATCGATTCAATCTGTGACTTAAAAAGCACCGATGATGCATCTCAGCACAGTTTTGGCAGGAGAAAACTGAGAGGCAGAGTGGTTTAGCAACAAGTCTGAGGTCACACAGCCTGGATGTGGCCACCAGAATTCAAACCAGGACAAATTGTTCCCAAAGTCCCTTCTCTCCCCACTACACCATATTGGCCAGTGTAGCCACAGCCCTTTTTTTTTTTTATTTCAAAGCCAACCTAAAGTCATACCACTCCCCTGAAGTTTCCCTCTAAGAGTTGCAGCCTGTACGGGTCTTAATTTTCCTAGTCTTTGGGTGCATATTTCCTTAATTTTGTTATAGATTGACATTGCTTTTAAATGTGAATACATATTTTTTCAACAAAATTGTAGACAACTTGTGGGCAGGAGTTGTGCTTTTGTATCTCTCTGGGGCTTGGGATTATCAATGTGTGACAGGTAACAGGCTTTTCTTTTTTGTACACATAGGTTGGAAGATCAGGATATTCACTATTTGAAGGAACTCTGAGCTGAGTTCCAGGTAGGGGACACTTTGGGTGATGCTGGGCTATGGAAGCTCTCAGAGGCACCAGCCAGATCAGTTTTGCTCTTAACTCATTTCTCCTCTCAGGGAGTGCCATCAATTTAGTAAGCATTCACAGGCAATGGGAAATGAACCAAAATTAAGGATGTAAAAGGTTTCCTGAGCTTTGAACTCCCTCCCAGAGCAACCAGACCAGAAAAGTATCCCTCTTTGAATGCAAATCAAATGCCATCTTGGATGAGAAATTACATTTTTCCATTGAAATTTCTTAGGACGTGAATTCTCGAGTGGATCACAGCTGACATGTATTATTGGTTTTTATTCTTCCTCATACCTAAGTCTCTCCCAGGGTGTTCACAAGGCACTTAGAGAAGTGCATTCACCCCACCAGGCTGCCAATTGATCATTTAGTACATTATTACATAACTTATTACCAGTAAGTGGCAAAAGCACAGACAGGAATTTGATTCCTCATCATTATTTTCATGACATATATAGCACTTTTCTCCAGGCTCTGTGCAGAGAATATTTAACAAGCCACATTAACTTCCAGGCATCTGGAATTATATAGCTAAAAACAAAGGAAGCAGAAGAAAGAACAGGAAAGGTAAAGAGTTGAGATAAGAGAAAATCTGATACAGAGGGGGAAAAAAGAGATAAAGCAAAATCAAGTCCTAAAGAGAATGAAAGAGTATGTCCTAGCTACCTGGGAGTGATGGTTTCCAAAAGACCACAAAACAAACAAAACTACCTAAAGAGTTCCACTTGTCCCATGTCCTTTTGGGCAGAAGTAAATTTGTTGACATGGATGAGGGACTATTTGGCCTAGGAAATCAGAGCAAAAAGTATCTGTATTTTGTCATGCATGTGTTAAAAGTTGAAGACAGTGAGCATAAGAAAAATTGTATGTGGACCCCAAGTACAGAGTCTATTATCTAGTTATATGGATATAAACTATCCAGAGCAGAGAGCACAAAGCCCTGAAACTCTTTCTCATTCTAAGAGTAAGAATCACCCAGAGGACTGACCACATCCTCAGTCATCCAGGATCTTTACTTTAAATATATCAGCCTTTGTCAGTTTTTACCAGGATAGGCTTTTCTCTAGAATGTTTCCTTATTTTCAGCATTTTAATTGCCCTTTCTCTCTCTCTCTCTCTCTCTCTCTCTCTCTCTCTCTCTCTCCCTTCCTCTCTCTCTCTCTCTCTCTCTGTCTCTCTCTGTCTCTCTCTGTCTCTCTCTCACACACACACACACACACACACACACACACACACAGAAAGAGAAAGGGGGGGGGGGGGTCTAGTGAATGAAAAGCAGAGGATTGTGATATAATTCAGGGTTATCATTTCCAGGTGCCTGGCTGCACACACATACACACCACATGACTTTACATTGGTTGTGTAGACCTACTTTAGGGGTTGGATATTTTTCATTGATTGCATTTTAATATATATTCTGGATGTGTCTCAAAGATTGTGTCAACTTCCAGTATACCCCAAACCCCTTAATTGAGGCCATGTAAGGCCTGTATCAGTTCATAAAGGTCTCTTTAATCACATGCGATTCTCATTACCAGGCCTTAATCTTTCCAAGAAAATGCCAAGAGAGAAGAGACAACTTGAAGAGATTTGGCAAAACTTCTCTGGTCATTTTCAAGAGATAAACGCTTCCTTTACCTCATTAATTCACATTTTTTTGGCACACAGAATGCACATTATCCTTGTGGTTATCACCGGCCTCAAAAAAAAAACCCTAAAATTTTTGTAAAAAAGCTTAATGGCTCATGCTATAAATGGCAAAATTCCCCCAGCTGGCATCTAACCTGCTAGAGTCATTCATGTGATATTGCTTTCCAGATGAAAATTAAGCTGGAAGGTAAAATGCGAAAAGCATCACACAGTGCCTTGTAATCATCAGATATACTTGGGAGCAGCTTAATTTCCATTTATCTAGGCTTCCCAATGTTTACCACAGAGTTTTCATTTGGGAGTGGGAAACCAGGCTTGCATGATAAATAATAGATACATTGTTCCAAAGGACAGTATATACAATATCTATTCTTTAACTATCCACTCATTCTTTCAACAAATACATATGGAATATGTATTGTGGATTCTTCATATTTTCGAAGATATAAGGAAGATTAAGTCATATACTGTCTGCAAGGAGCTTGCAATCCTTAGGGGAGAAGACATATATAGAAAAAAAATCTAGTTATGACCAAAGGCAAATAACTTACAACATCACCCTTTATCTTAACTATGTTGAGAGACAGTTTAGGGATAGATATCATCTCTGAGTTCATGATTTCAAATCATAAGGGTGAATCCACTGGTATCCATTTTAAAAATAAACTATTAATCATTTTTGCATATCAGTTTATTGAAATGAAGAAGAGAATGTACAAAGCATATTCATGGAAACTTTAGTTGTCAGTTTTATCTGTAGCGTAGGGAATTTGTAGAGTGTTTTAGAAGAATAAGCTTGAAGAGATACGATATATCCACATTACAGAGTGTCTTAAAAGAAGGTTCTGGCTAGGTTTACTTCAGTAGGTAATAGCTGCTACAGAAAATTTTTAAACAGGATAAAGTTCAAAAACTAATCTCATTAAAAATGTATTCACGTATGTATGAATTATGAGCTGGGGACCTGGGAATCAGAGCAACCAATTAGGAAGGTATTGTATTCTTGAAAACCAGTGATAAAAGTATGAACTAAAGTAGCAATAGAGAGAAAAATAGTGAGCTCAGTTTTCATCACGTTGAGTTTGAGTCTGAGTCAATGGGTCACCCTGCAGGTGAAAATATGTAGCAAACAACTAGAGATGCAGGCCTGAGAAAGGTCACTACTGTGACAGAAAGTGTGGAGGCATTTTTTAAGAAGTATGTTTTTCTCATGTGAGTAATGTGATCACTTAGAGAAAGATTATAGTCAGAGAGAGAAATGAGAAAGACCAAGAAGAAAGACCATCCTCATTTAGGAAGAAGGAAGAGGACCAAAGGGCAGATCTTAATAGTAGTAATGAAAAAGTCAAAGAAGCATAGGAACATGAAGCATCACTGAAATTTTAAGATTTGTATCTTAGTCTGTTTGGGCTGCTGTCACCAAATGCCATAGCAACAAACATATATTTCTCATAGATCTAGAGTCTGGAAGTCTAGGATCAAGGTGCCTGTATGGTTGTGGTCTTGGTGAGGACTCTTTCCAGTTTGCAGATGGCTGCCTTCTTGCTATATTCTCACATGGGGAAGGAGCCATCACCTCTCTCATGGTTCTTCTCTTAAGGGCACTAATCCTCTTCATGAGGGCTCCACCCTCTTGATCTATTTACCTCCCAAAGGCCCCTCTTCCAAATACCATCACAATGGGGATTAGGGCCTCAACATTTGAATTTGTGTGGTGGGGGGGGGGGAGACACAAACATTTAGCTTATAGCAATGTGGATGGCCAAGGTGCCTCAGAGTGCAGAGAGAGAAGGGAGGTTAAGAACTCAGAGGAAGTAATTTGAGTTACAGACTAACAGATGTCTGTGATCAAAAAGAGACCATTTTGAGGAGAATACTGAGGTTGGAAGCCAGATCTCAAGGCATTTGTGAGTGTCAAAGAGGTGAAGATGGCAGGTGCAGACTAAGAGGCTTGTTAGCAAAAGCAAAGGGAAGAGGTGGTCTCAGAGTCAAGGAGTCCAGGGGAGTTTGTTATTTTGACCACTTGTTCAGTTTGTGTTTGTTTGCTTTTAGGTAATAGCAACTTGAGAATGTTTGTCAAATGGAGAGAGATGTCCAGTAGCTCTGGAGTACATATTAAAGTAAAATTTAAAGGGAATAACCAGCAGAGTGAGATCCCAGCAGAAGCAGGAGGCAATGAGATTGAGACTAGTGATAAAGCAGAATGATGCCTCTTTCCTAGGGATTAGAAGACAAGAGTGGAAAATGGTTGAAGATGCTGAGAATATTCAGGAAGAGAAGGTTCCCTCACTCACAACAGTAAAGTAGGCTCAAGATAACTCTACAGTCAGAGGATGATGGCCAGGCTCACAGAGCATGCAGAAAGCAAGACAGTTGGGAACCAGGACTCAGCAGAATGTGAGAGGGGAACTAAAAAGAGAAAGCAAAAGCACTGCCTGGAAGGTTCCACTGAAGTAGCTAAATACATTTCACTTAAAGCTCTAGGATTAGTTTTGTGACATACTCTGTATGTTGCCAGCAGCCCATGAACAAGAAGGAAAAAAAAAATACACTAAAGTGACAAGGCAGAACTATTAGCTGTATGTGCTGCTGTTTCCCAGTGTCCTTTGTAGCTGGTGGGAATAGCAGAAGATCAAGAGGTCAAGGAGATCAAGAGTGAAGGCAAGTGAATGCTGATATTTTTAGCATTGAGGTCTATTCTCGATAGGAAGGTCAATGAGACTGAGATAATGATCTGAATGGTAATGGGAGAGGTAAGTGCGCATAAGGTCAAGTTTCTGCACTTCATCCTTCTAGAAATATGGGTAACAGGAATGGGGAAATTTCTCATTCCTTCTGAGGTAGACCAGCCCTTGTTATCCAAATTAACCTGAGGAACACTGCCCCATCCTCCTATACAGCTCAGGAGGATATACCTAGGTGGGCTGGCTGTTAAGTTGTCCTGGCAGAACTTTCCACACTAAACACTGATCTTTGCCTCACTAAGACAGCTCAGACATAGACAATAACTGTGTGGTTACTTATGAGGCAAAACTCCATAGTCACTGGGAATAGCAGAAAACACTAGTGAGAGTAACTCTTTGTGAAGCATCTAGATATACAACATGAATAGGATTTTTGACCCCATAGGACCTTCCCCTGTTCTCTCTCCACATGTGATTTTCTACAATACTCCTTTAATTATGAGGGCACATACACCAATTAGATAAAGCTTTCACCAATAAAGAAATACCTTGTTTCATTAGATTGGAGTTCATTCAGTTGCCAATAACATTTTGATTTTCAGCTGAATAAACAATAAATCCAAGAGGCTATTTAGATGCATGGTGCACTTGAAAGAAGCTTTTTAGGACACAGAAGCCAAAGCTGTTTACTCTAACATTAAAAAGATAATGTAGCTGAGCTGAATTAACCCATTTAGGGATGCATTTCTTCCCAAGGGAAACTACAAAGTTATTCTCCACAAGCAGACATTGCTGCCCCCACACAATTAGACATCAGGGATCAGATAAAGTGTTACTGTACTTATCACTCTGAACTACAAAGCCTTCAAATAAATCCAATTTCCCACTTAGATAACCAAAGAAATGTGCTTTTTAGGGAAAATAACCTATTTCATAGAAAAAGTTATTTCATGTAAAGAATGCTATATGAAAGAATGAAATCAGAACAAGTCTCTCTCTCTGCCCCCCTTCCCTTCCTTCTCTCCTTCCTCCCTCCCTACCGTATGGAATATGGGACTGGCCACTGGCTGAGTTCTTTCTCAAGGGGCAAGAGGATGGCTGCCTTCCAAAGGCAGCCCTCAGGGCATGGCATGGATCAGAGGCTATAGCAGAAATTGTGCAAACAACACAAGAGTCACTGGGATCCATCCTTCTGCTCTGCAGGCATGAATTTTGACTGATCCTGAGGTCAGAGGAGGTAGCTCTAGCCCAGAACCTGCTGATGGCACTTTTCTGTTTATAAAACTTTTGGAGAAGGAAAATTACTTGAAAATATTTCAAAAACTAAACCAACAGTATCTCACTGTATCTGAAGGGGAACTGACTATATCACAGAGTTCTAACGATAAAGTCTTCCATAGTATGACTGGTCAATCATTGGTTGCCAATAAGCGCTATTCAGTTTAACTTCCCACCTTGATCCATGCTGTTCTCTTGAGGGGCTCTTCCCCATTCCTTGTGCTCTCCTTCACCCCCACTTCCACTCACTTCAATACTTAGCAGACCTCAGCCCTTCCAAAGTGCCTCTCTCAAAAACAAAACAAAACAAAAAAACAAAGCATGAAAGCGCCTCCAGCTCTCAGACTTCTCTTCCCCTCTGAAACCTTCATATCACCTAGTGTATGCCACTCACATGTCCCATATTTATTTCACAAGGCACCATAATGTCAGTTTTTGTATGTATGTCTTGACTGCTTAATTGCATTGTGGTTGTTCGGTATCATAGACTTTAGCTCCACCTCCAGAAATGCTACATTTAAAGTCACTGAGAACTAAAATTCCTTTGGGTTATGAGGCATGCTTACATAAATTCCCACAGTCCAAAGAGTACCCTCTTTGGTACATGGGTGAATCAATCCAGCCTCCAATCCAGTGCAATAGAAAATAAAGGACAGCAGAAGAGTATTGCCCTTTTTTAAATGTTTGAATTAGGTTGTCCTAGATAAACAAATCAAACTCAGCTCTGAACACAGCAGGACCTAGAAGGAGGCCTCCATGAAATCAGACATAGATACCTGGGCATCTCTGGGGTCATCTGTGAATAAAATTCACACTTGCCAAAGGTCTACTCTGTCTTAGCAGCACTATTATGGTACTGCCATGACAAAAAAGAAGCATGGAGAATGGGCTTGGCCACAGAGGTGATGTGCCCAAACCTGTTGCTGGACTGATGCCTTTGTGAGGAACAGAATACAAAAGTGTGGTTCAGCAAGGGTTTTCTTACTAGAAACTGGGTAGATCCTTTTTATAATGTTTGTTTGTTTTTTTTGAGAGAGGGTGAGCACACATATGCAGGGGAGGGACAGAGAGAGAGAGAGAGAGAGAGAGAGAGAGAGAGACAGAATCTCAAGCAGCCTCCACACTGTCAGTGCAAGCCCAACACTGGGAGATAACAATCTTAGCCGAAATCAAGAGTAGGACATTTAACCGACTGAGGAAACTGGGTAGATTCCTGAGAGCTAATGTATAAACTGCAGCCAACCCTTGGTTCTGGGATTTTCCTCCCATGCAAGATTCCTCTGCATTGACCACTGAATCCTGAGTAACTCTTCATGAGCAACTAAAGGCATTGTCCACTCATGTCCTCATTCATACACATACTGCTCATGTGCTTTAATCCACAGTAAACAGAACCAAAAGTAACCTCAATCAAGTCCTGGTCATCATCTACTACAATCTATGAAACTGGATTCATGGCTTTCACTCAGTGAAAGGGGACATGCCCACTCTTGAGACCCGGTAAGTTCATTTGTTCTGACCCTCCATGGTTTTCAGTCTTGATCCTGGAAATTTGATGGTCTCATTTTCAATTGCTAAGTGCTGCCCAATAATCAGAAACTCAAGCCTAGAGAAGATAAAACATCGGTCTGGACAGCACTACATTTTGTTCTAAGACTCTAAGTCTTTCACATGTGACCCTTCTCTAAGCTACCTGACCACGTGTTTGGAGAGTACTTAAAAATTCTAGGGGCGCCTGGGTGGTGCAGTCGGTTAAGCGTCCGACTTCAGCCAGGTCACGATCTCGCGGTCCGTGAGTTCGAGCCCCGCGTCGGGCTCTGGGCTGATGGCTCAGAGCCTGGAGCCTGTTTCCGTTTCTGTGTCTCCCTCTCTCTCTGCCCCTCGCCCGTTCATGCTCTGTCTCTCTCTGTCCCAAAAATAAATAAACGTTGAAAAAAAAAATTAAAAAAAAAAAATTCTAACTTAATGAAACCACCAGAAGTCTTGTGAAACAGAAATCTTTTAGAAACCGGGTGAAACATTTCTTTTATCTCAGCTTGCCAAAAACGAAACAACAACAACAACAAAACCTATCAAACACATAAACACAAATAAGCACCATTCTCTTAGGTATTTCTTCTCAGATTTTATTTGTAATGAAACATTTTGTATCAAAACATACTTAAAAAGTGTTATACCATGTATTGGCAATTTTAAGAGGCAAAGCTCTTCCCCTCAAAAATCTAAAAGCTTCAGACTCACATGGCATTACCCAGCTCTTCAAAGTTTACTAAAATAAATCTCAAGAGCTTTGTGTGTACTATTTAGAACTCTCGGTTGACTTGGAAACAGCAGAGCATTTTTGCCCTCCTCATACCTCCTGAGGATTGCTTCTCAAGGGCAGGGAGCGCTCCTTCAGCAAAAATGGAAAACAGAGGAACAACACTCCATGCCTCACAGGCTTTACAAGTGAACCTATTTCTTAGCCAGTGGGATTTCTTAGGCCTTCCTCATTTAACCCCTCAAATAAAGCCTTGCCTAGCTGTCAGACAATAAATACAACCTTTGACCTATGCTCCAGGAGGCCCTATGCTGGCCCTCCTCCAGCCACATCCCTCCTAACAGAGCAAGAGAAGTGCCAGCATCCCCCCACCAACTCCACACTTCTAGATGTCCCTAGCATTTAGGATTCCAGAATTCCCTGCCCAGATAGCCCAAATCTGTTTCTGTGGCCATTTGATACAGCCCTGTCTTGAGAATCTTCCCATGAGATAGGCACCATTAGAATCAAAGTAGGCTAGTAATTTTGAGGATGTAAGATTTATTTAAAAATCATCTTTGCTCATCGTCAAAATCAGTGACATTTTAAGAGTGTATAGACATTTGAAAATTGACTTCATTCTCTCATTTTATGGTCTAGCACTGTGGGTAAGAGCAAGGAGGGGTCTGGCCTTGATTGGAAACTTAGTTCCAACTATTAGAAATCTACATCTTTTCTGAAACCCTTGTGGCAAGATGTGTTCTGAGGTTCAGAATTCAGGGCATGTTACAAAGGTGACAGAGTACATATCACATAACACATCACACTCCTGGTGGAATCTAAGGTAGCAGTTCACAATCAAACACAATAATATTTCTGCAAGAAACACACTAATATTCACACTGTAGTGGACTGAACCAGGTCTCTAATATCCCCCATCACATGTTGAAGTCCTAATACCCAGTAACTCAGAATGTAATTGTAGTTGGAGACAGTCTTTAAAGAGGAAATTCAGTTAAAATGAGATCATCAGGGTGGGCCTAATCCAATATAACTGGTGTCCTTATAAGAAGAAGAAATTAGGACACAGTCATAAAGGGAAGAACATGCAAAGACAGGAAAGAGAAGACCATCGACAAGACAAGAACAGAGGTCTTAAAAGAAACCAACCTGACACTTTGATCTCAGACCTCCAGCTTCTAGAATTGTAAGGAAAAAAAATTCTGTTGTTAAAGCCTGTGGTACTTTGTTATGGCAGCCTAATCAAACTAATACACACACCAAGTAAGATAATGAATAACCTTATGTCAGTTCAAATCAGATTCTACTCAAAAATGAGTTATGAAAAAACTTCCTGTTTTCATAATTTTCCTGGCTTTCAGGAGAACACAGTGTGGGCCTGTCCTGTCTATGGGCCCACGGACAAGTTGCCTAACCCAGCCAAGAGCCTGGAGTCGCAAACCTTTCCAAGAGCACACAGAACAATCTGTGAGTCCCTTCCATGCCATGGAAGTGCCCTTACAGCCTGGCTGCCCATGTTTCCAGGCTGCATTATGAATAGACTTCAGATGTATTTGAACCCAGCCAACGAAACAACTCCTACTACACGAAGTTCCATTGCAAGGAAATCCTAAATTATTCTCTCACCAGGTCCTCCTAAACTGACTGAATACTTCAGATTCTTTAAATTCTATAGCGTTATTACTCCTTACATTTTGACATCATTTGGGTAACTGGCATTCTATTTCTCTCTCTCTGCTCTACTAACACTTTGGATTGGTTTCTACACTGAATCAAAACAAGGAGGATTACCTCAGAGTTTATGCCAGGTAATACACACATATGTGTGTACATTAAAAAAGAAAGGCACTTGCAAATAGTTTTGTGTAACAATCAACCAGCTGTCCTTCCCTCACTTTTCCAAATCTTTGATTAGGACAAGCAGCCAGTTATAAAATTTTACAGTTTATTATTTAGCAATGTAAAACAAGCTCAGTTTCTAAACTCTTTAAAGAAACAGTATCATTTTTATTCCAAAATTCCTTCTATAGCGCCTGTTGGGTTTGTTTGTTGAGTTTACTGGTTTTTCCTAAACTGATTCATCATTCATTAAAATTCTACCTTGCATGTTCCTCATCAAGTCATAGATGGCCTTACTTTCAAAGACCAGCCTATTGCCTATTACATACTTACATAGCAATAAGAATACTAACAGTAGTGATAATGCTTCCTCATGGCAGACACTACTCTAACCACTTTTGCATGTAACTCATTGAATGATCAGAAATCTGTTACTGTTATTAAGTGCACTTTACTGATGAGGAAACTGAGACATGGACAGGTAAAATCACTTGTCCAAGGTCATACCACAATAATAATAAGAGGGGGAATGGAGACTTGACCCAAGCACCCTGGACACAGAGTCCAGGCTCTTAGACCAATAACCCTGCACCCATCCAGCTGTAAACCATTTCCATAAACAATATGGATAGCCACATAATCCCAATGAAAAATATTACTCTCAGTATACACATGCAGAGCTTTCAAATGTCATTTTTAAGAGACTTTATTTTTTAGAGTGGTTTAAGTTTACAACAAAATTAAGAGGAAATACAGAGATTTTCCATATACCCCCTGCCTCCACACATGGCCTCCCCCATTATCAACATCACTTATCAAAATGGCATTTTTTTTTACAAAGGATGAGCTTATATTGACACATAATAATTACCCAAAGTCCAAAGTTGGTCTTAGGTTCATGCTTGGTGTTGTAAATTCTATGGGTGTGGACAAACATATAATGACATAGATCGATCATTACAATATCATACAAAGTATTTTCACTGCCCTAAGAATTATCTGTGCTCTGACATTTCATCTCCCCTCCCCCTAACCCCTAACAACCACTGATCTTTTATTATCTCCATAGTTTTCCCTTTTCCAGAATGTCATATAGTTGGAATCATACAGAATGTAGTATTTTCAGATTGTCTTCTCATTTAGTAACATGATTTAAGTTTCTGCAATCTCTTTCCATAGCCTGATAGCCCATTCCATTGTCTGGATGTGCCACAGTTTATTTATCCATTCACTTGTTGGAGGACATCCTGGTTGCTTCTAAATTTGAGAAATTATGAATATAACTGCTATAAATATCTCAGCGTGTGGCAAATGATGAGTCATTTCTTCTTCTGATATTTCCTTTATTAACAGACATGTTTCCATTTGCACACTGGTAAGAATGTCTTTTTTTATTTATTTTTTGACACTTATTCATTTTGAGAGACAGAGAGAAACAGAGCGTGAGGAGGAGAGGAGCAGAGAGAGGGAGACACAGAATGTGAAGCAGGCTCCAGGCTCTGAGCAATCAGCCATCAGCCAATGCAGGGCTTGAACTCAATGACCGCGAGATCACGACCTGAAATCAGACGCCCAACTGACTGACGAACCCCAAGAATGTTTTTATGGTGATGTAGATCTTCTTAAATATCTTTACTCCAATTAGTATTGACACAATGAAATGTGTCTATGGTCTTCTCTTTACACCCATCCTTTAAAACATTCACCTAAATTATATTTCTTTCCTTAAAATGCTGATATTTGAACATTAACAACAAAAACCAACCATGAAAATAAGTAAAATATTTCAATGGACCTGTTCAAGAAAGCTTTCCAGTGAAATTTCGAGAGAACAAAGAAGAAAAAGTTCAGATAAAAACAGTAAAACTAAGCACTGTGTAAGAAAAATCAGTTGGTCACATAAAGAAAAATTGATCATGGAGAAGGAAGCTAGTGATTCTCTCGAGGAAACAACAGGGAAAAGAATCCAGAATAATGCACATGACATACAATACTCATAAATCTATGCACATAGTGTAAGGCATAAAAAAGGGAATGCACATGTGAACACAAATATTGTTTTTTTTTAATAGGGGTAGAGCATGACGTCAAGAATCAAGTGGATATTACTTCCCCATACATTCAGACAAATGAGGTTTCCACATTAGTTGGAAGTTCTTTGTTCAAGGAAACACACAAGTTGAGAAGAAAAAAGATCACTGTGCTGTTAAGAAAACATTCTCTATAACAATTGTATACTAATATATAATTAAATGGGTATTAATAGATTGTCCTTACATATGAGAAAGTCTTATTCTGACAAAGTCTCAAAGCCTTCTTATGAGTCCTTGAATACACCAACACATTATCTTCCCACAGTCACCACACAGAAAATGCTCTCTGGAGAAATTCAGATGGCTGGCTCCTCATCTCATTCACATCTTTACATAAGAGAAGTTTTCCCTGACTGCCCTTTATAAAAGAGCACTCACTCACCTCTCCCTCCCTCATTATTCCAATTATCTTGCTTAATTTTTCGTATTTAACAAAATGCATTAATTAGTTTTTGTTCCTAGAATATAACACCTTGAAAGTAGTGACTTGATTTTGTTCCTTGCTATAACTATAGAGCCAGAATAGCGCCTGGCACATGAGTAGGAGATGCTTAGTAAATGATTGTTGAATGAATAAATAAAACAATGAATAAAATCCTTATAAACAAAATAGTAAATGTGAATGAGGAGATAGTACAGTTAGGTATATCCAAAGGCTGTTCATAAATGAATCCACACTAATATGAGGAGAGATCCAATAGCAAATAACTGGCCTCTATCCATTCCTGACACTGTACTTATTGATATTTCTATAATAGCTTATATATAATCAAGCTATGCTTTCTCAACTTGCTTATCTCATAACTGAAGGAATAATGATAGGATTCTTTTTAAAAAGCTTGAATGATACGAAGAAAATAGAGTAAATATAAATTTCTACATTTTAGCACCCATAAATTTATGGAAGCCAACTTAACAGTGGTATGTTAAAAAGGTATGAAAATTTTCATAGCTGAGTATTTTCATTACTATCTCACTTACCAATTAGGTCCAGGCTAGCTGCTAAATACCATGCTAGACAGACACAGATGAATAAGGTATGGTCCCCACTTTCAAGGAACTTACGCTTTGTTTATTTATTTATTTATTTATTTATTTATTTATTTATTTATGGTCTATTTTAAAAATACATAAGTAGATACAGTTTATACATGCAGAAATTTCTTAACTTTGAGTACAAAAAAAAAAAAAAAAAAAAAGATAATACTAGAGATGAAGGTATAGCAGTTACTTCAATCTAAGGTTTCAAGGAAGAGTTCCTGAGGGAGAGGATACCTGAACTTGGTCTTAAAGGACAAGCCTATGTTGGGCAGGTAAAGAAAGATGAGGATTGTATTCCAGGCAGAGGGAACAGAATGGGCAAGGAGAATGACACAAATTAGACATACTACCAGTAACACAGTGTTTCCAGAGCATGGAATTTCTGAGGTAGAAATGATGGGGAGGCAGAAAATATGGTTAGGAACTTATTAAAGAATCTGAACTTTTCTTGATAAGTACTGGGAAGTTACTGAAGGATTCTGAGCAAGGCAATGGCCCATGGAGGATATATTTAAAGGGAGAAAACTAGAGACAGAGAGTGTTTAGGAGACTATGGCAATAGTCTTGAAAGGTTAAGATGGAGGCCTAAACTAACACTATGGGAATCAAGACTGAGAAGAGAACACACAAAAGAATATCAAAGAAACTTCTATGCCTAAAGAATGTTGATCATGGGGAGGAAAGAATCAAGTTTAATTCTGGGCTTCCAATAAATATAAGCTGCTAACACATCTAATACCACCCTTGACAGTGCACTATTTATTTAAAAAGTAGTATTTAGATGAATGGTATTTAATATTTGTCTAATCATTCATGCTATCTATAAAACAGTTTTGAATATATCCTCATATATGTATATTTCTTCACTTATAAATGTACATGAATAATGAAACTGATATATTTATGGATCTTAGTAAGAGTACAAAAATTAGAAATTAGAAATGTGAGATAAAAATATAAAGAATAAAATAAATATAAATAGAAGTTTTAATATATTCTTCTCCTACCAGGTCTAGAATATGGTAAGAATAGTTTCATTTCATGTGCACCAGTCTGTTGATTCTCACACCGTTCTGGGGACGTTGACAAAGGAAGCACACTGTGAAGAAGATGGCCAGGATAGGGAAAGATGTGGAAATCGTATCAGGTAACTGTGGGCATTTAAGCCAAGAAAGCAAAACACCGGAAAGACAATAATGGCTACCTTCAAAGTAAAGGCAGAGATAGTTCTCAGTTCTTCTACCACATGTCTCTCTGTCCTTATTATTCATAAAAGGCAATACTAGCCTGACTAGTAATAGGATACAACCGTGATTGGGGCGTATTTGCTAGAAAGCAGTAACACTGTGGTTTTAAAGGTTACTACTTATGTGTGGCTTTTTGCTCTTCATGCCTCCATGCCATCAATGCAGTAAATTCCCCAGGAGCAGATGCAAGAAAACCAGTCCGGATTCCTTTCTTTCGATTCTAGGATGGTATTCCCAGCATCAGTGGTAAAAACCACCAGCCCTATCCTGATGCCCACTCCCATTCTTCCCTGCTCATGCTCTGGCACTCTCATCTCCTCTATCTCCGGGTCACTAGTAAGATTTGGATTTGGGACATGGGACAGAGTAAGGTTCTCCTTTTGCTTTTGGACCATATTATTTGGGCTTTATGAGGGTGTTTGGGGAAGAAAACAAGCTAAGAATTAGGTTGTTCTGTGTTCTAATTTCCTGTATATCTCTTCAGAAATTCCACAGGGAAAAGAACTGACTGGTCCAGGGCTGGATTTGAGTACTCCTGAGTCCTCAAGCCACAGTCCAGCTAGTTATACCTCAACCCTGACATTGCCTTCCACACAAACGTATGAATGCCAGTTGTGTAAAAGAGGGAGAAAATAGAGTATAATGATTTAACAGAAAGATAATTTTGAGTTCTTATAAGCAGATAAAATCTACTAGAAACAAGGCAAAACTTTCCAAAAATCACTGTTCCAAAAATGACTTCCTTTAGAGATGATAAAATGGATGTTGGAAAGCAAAGACCAATAGAACACTGGGTTAGTAGTAAGAATGGAAAAATATTAGACTCAGCTTTGCCAATAATTGCTTTCATGTTGTATCTCTGGGTTTTGGTACTTGTACTTGTTGACCATCAAGAACCCTTCGGCTCTGTATTGTATTGCTATGTATCTAAAACATGGCTGTCACACAGCTCAGAGACTTTTAACTAATGGGGCATGTTTTTATTTGTGTGTGGTTTTTTTTTTAATTAGCCTTGTAAATAATTCTACCTTTAAGCCACTGTCTCCTTGTTCATTTGTTCTTCTTAAGATTTTTTTCAACTTTTGTTTGCTGGTTTGTTTCTGGGAGCTAAGGCCCTAGAGCTGCCCTCAGCTCTCCCATATCTGCATCCCAACAAATGTGAAAATACATGGTTGTTGAAGAGTATCTCCTACAGCTTCTTCTGATTATGAGTGGTAGACCTAGCTTCAATGGTTTTAATTTTGCCTTTAACATTCAAATACATTTTAATCAAGGAATGAATATCAACTAGTAAACACTTTCTTTTCCCTATGTGGCTAGAGGGCAAGATATATGTGTTTTACACATTGCTGATGTTATGCAGAGGATATATTTACAACATTCTTTTCATTGAATGATGAATTCTCATTTCCAGAATTTTTTAAATGCCATGTGTTTCGTCAGAAGACAAGAATAAACAATCTTGTAATACATGATGGTTCAATAGAGTTAAAAGAGCTCTAGGCTATTTATAGCAATTAGACCGTAAAGAGAGAAACAAGCCATATGTACATTTATTATGTCCATAAAATATAACATATGGCAATAAATTCTGACAGTGATGGTGGGACTATTTGCATGTCACATGTCAGCATGCACCACTGGAATTAATGAATAGGATTTGTCACACAGTCCTGTCACAACAGGTTTTCTTTTTGGATCTGGAAGGGACAAATTGTCTTAATAAATATTAGCCATGGCTAATACTGGATGACATCTTAGGGACAGAGATGAACATGTCCTTATCTCACCTTCCTTAGTTTCCAACTCTTTCATAATAATTCCCAGGGATGCAAAGAGACACTTCTCACTCACACTTCTCACTCAGATGCCAGAAGAAGCTTCTGATGCCAGAAGAGTCTCCTAGGTCAGCAGAAGCAAACCCTATTCCTGGGAACCTCAGCCCCAATCATCCAGTCATTGGCAGAAATACCACTTAGTTGCAGCTGCTTCTTCACCTGGCAGAGTGGTGCTGAGCACCGTGACCCTGAAGGTGAAGTAAGAAGCTTAGCTTTTCTTCTTCCACACAGCCCACCATGCCAGGTGCCAGGAAAGAAGAAAATGGGACAACTGAAGAATCAGAAAATGTGGTCCATCCCCTGAGGGAGTTAGAATGCAAATGAGAGGTAGAACACGCACACATAAAATAACTACGAGATGATCCAAAATTTTGTTATTTATAATCTCTCACTGAATTCAAAGGAGGATGGATGCTAGTCATAGTTGAGTACAGTAAAATCCTGACTCACAATAATGGCCTTGGAAAAATTCAGCATTAAGCAGTGAGTGGGAGCATTCAAGGGGATCAGTGATGCTTTGTGAGAAGGGGAGATGGGGGAAAGCAGTAGGAAAAAGCACCCAGCAGATGGAAGGCAGAAAGCCTGAACTACGAAGGTAAGGCTCTCACATCATGTAACGGGAGTACTTCCTGGAAAGGAGCCTCCTGCTTCCAGATTGAGGAGACAGAAAGGGGAAATAGATAAATGGAGGGGGTGGAATGGAAGGGTTAAAAGATATTCTCCCAGGGACAGCTGGGTGGCTCAGGTGTCCGTGAAGCATCCAACTTCGTCTTGAGTCATGATCTCGTGGTTCATGGGTTCAAACCCTGAGTTGGGCTCTGTGCTGACAGCTCAGAGCCTGGAACCTGCTTCAGATTCTATGTCTCCCTCTCTCTCTGCCCTTTCCCCACTTGCACTCTGTTTCTCTCTCTCTCTCTCTCTCTCTCTCTCTCTCTCTCTCTCTTAAAAATAATAAACATTAAAAAAAATTTTAAGATGCTCTTTTAATGCATGATGTAAAACCCATCTTCTTCTTCCCTATGTGACTATTGGTTATAATCTTCATTTCCTAGACATCGTGGAGTGGATTTTCTTGGGAGTAATTGCAAAGACATGCTTATTCCTCATGGTATAGTTGAGTGAGAACAAAACTAATTCTACTTATGTGTATCTGATATCCAGTTTACAATGGAAGTACCACAAAGCAGTAAGTTGGCAGGTGTTTGAATTCTATTAGCCCACTAAGGCTCCATTCAAATTACAACCTAATTCAAGAAACCTCAATTTAAAGTAGGTTCTGTATCCTCAGAGCTCCTGTATTATTTCATCTCTACCTCTTTTGTAGCACTTATCACTACTATCTGTGGTACTCATTGCTTACTACTTTGTAATTTCTCCTTCCAAATTGTACATTTCTTGAGGACATGATTTGTCTGAGGCATATTTGCAACTTCACGTTACCTAGCAGAGGGCTTAAATGTAGTAAATATTTGCTAAATGAATAAGCAGATTTATGAATGTTGAAATAATATAGTATACATGATCTACATAAATCCTGAAGGAGCCTTGTATACACAGGTAATCAGGCTGAATTGGAATTGATCAGGCAAGGCATTTAGGCAGAGGTAACTTTTGAGCTGGTTCATAAATAAAATGGCGAACTGAGATCAATGTGGTTCATGAACAGTGTTCTAAAAGAAAAGAATAGCATCACTGTAAAAAGCAGTGACCACCATGACATATGGATGTAGCACTGTATTTATAACAATCTCTACTCTCTTCCCATGGAGAGGCAAACTAGGCTCTAGCCCTCTTGGGCTGAAGCAGAATACTCTGGCATGAGATAAGGAATAATAAAAGTTACTGATCTGTCCTGGCGGGGCGGTGGGGGGGGGAGCACCCATGCACACACATATATAATCTTTTTAGAATAGAAGTGAAACATATATTAAAAATATAAGGCAAAATCATTATTAAGCAATTCCAAGAATACTGTATGATCCCCTTACAAGAGCACAGCAACCTATTTCCTACATTAATTCATCCCATTACTAGCTGCTATAATCCTAGGACATTTACAGTAGCAAAACCAGAAGCTGTTCAGATGTGAACAAATGATCTGCTAGACTAAACCAATTTGTTAGAAACCCACTCATCTTATTCAGTGTTCAATTATTCAAATATTCGTTGAATCCCAAATGCATGTAAAGTACTTTACTAAGCAATTTGGGAAACACATACAAGTTTAAGACAAGATCCTTGTTCTCACAGAAATCACAGTCCAAAAGATAAGAATTATGTGAAGTACAAGTAAAAGATTTATATAATGTCTGTTCCATGTGAATGTAAGTAAACCATTTAGGAAGGACTTTCAGAGAAGGGGCCAATCACAGGTAAAGTGCTGCATGGAAAAGGTGGCCTCTGGTCCAGGACTTGAAGGAGGATATGGCTATATGGCATTTTAGAAAGAGCATTTCAAATCAACAGTAAGGCATTAGTAAAAATACACAGGGGTACACAGTTTATTCCCAGAGAACTAACTATCCAAAATTCTGGACTCATTGGAATGGAAGGTAAATATGGAGAAGAGAAAACAAAACAAAAAAAGAAAAATGGATTGGGCACAGATTATATAAGGTTGTTGTTGTTTTTTTTCTGCTAGTCCCAAGGCCTATTCCAAGACTTTTCAACAGTTCAGGCAGTCGTAGAGATTTTCCCATGACTGGAATTTACCTGCATTATTGAAAACAGCTGTTTGGTTTCTCGTGGGTAACTTTCCAACTTATTACCTTGAAGTATAGATTGTTTTCATTTTCAAAAAAAAATTCAAAACCATACAACATTATATCTCATGATATATTCCTTGAAGATTCTGATATTATCTTTTAGATATTCAAAAGTAAGGGAGTTCCATTAAACTACACCAAGTTAATTTATTCTGTAAATAGTTGGCATAATCCTATAGTATTTACATCAGCAAAACCTGAACCTCTGAAGTCGATAAATGAAGGCTATTGTATCAGCCACAATTTACATTTCCAGATTATAGCCAGAGTAATGAAACCCTTTAGGATTATTAAAATGCATTTTGTATAGTGTATTTATTACCTGGCACTTCTTATTTATGACTCACAGAAAGACGAAACTAAGCAAAATAAAAACCCAAACTAAATTTTAACTAGAATAATGAGATCCCATTCACTCTCTTAGCCAAATACACTTTTATTAGGTTTTAAATGGTTGTGTTGGTTTGATTCTTAGGAGCAATGCTTTTCACTTTACCTATCTTGGAGACCTTTTTAAAGCAAACTAATTTAGCATAAAGAAAACATTGTATGTAGGTCTTGGAGCTAAACTATATTATTTAAAACACCTGGTGGGTAACGGTTTCATTGACATGAAATCACAAGAAGCAAATGATTTCAAGTCTGATAGAATTATTAATGGCCATGCTAGGGCTAGCTGACTTGTTGGTTTGGCATTATCTTAATAATTAAGCACTACCCTCACTTAAGCCAAAATGAAGTCCTGAGAAAAGGACATCATCCTCCAGCCACAAAACTGAATTCTTGCTACTTCCCACTTACAAAGGATAGCAGAACTTCTGTTATGGCTTTTATGCCCTCAGAAAATTATTCTCACTCGAATTCGAGCAAATTACAGAACATGCCTTCCTCAAAGTGCTTCACTCACTGATGCCATGGCCTTCTCGGCCATACAGAGAAACAAACATATCATCCTCCACTCAGAGACTCTGATGCCATTATTTCTTCTCCAGTGAGTGTTTCCTCATGCCACACCATCTTGGGAAAGAAGAGGAGCAATGAGATCACTTTTTATACCTAGTTACTTCTCTTACTGATAAAACCTTAGAGTGTACAAAACTTTCCCACTTCCAGGTCAAATCCTGGCTCTTTCAGAAAATTCCCTGGGATGCTGCTTGGAAAAGCATCATCCCTTGAGGCGTGGCTACTTCAATGTCTCCTGCCATGGTGGTCGGTTGGCATAGCTTCACTGGACCAAGATCACATCCACAGAAATGGAGTGGGCCCTAGAGTCTATGTGGCCAGATATTGTACCCTCACTCCATCATTACCAGCTTTGTGATGGTAATGAGCACATAACTTTCTCTGTACTTCAGACTTCTCATCTGAAAAGTGGGTATAAACATAATACTTCAAATAAAATAAATAGTTCATACAGAGCCATAATAAATGAGAATTATTATCATTGTTTTATATGGACCCCGCTTCCCAGTTAGGCATTAGCTCTTAAGCCATGTCAAAGAGCAATCTGATTGTCTGACCCAATACCTGTACTCAAAATTGTCCTTCCTTGACGGTCATCAGCTTTGGAGCAAACTCACGTTCCATGAATTTTCCATCATTCCTTCTTTCAACAGGAGGATGAAGTCCTTCTGTTTACACAGAGGACACTGGCACACCCTCCCTATCAGTTTTGCTTATATGGCTTAGGCTCTCACACTGGAACCTTTACCGCACTGAATTGAAGCCATAAATACTTAGGAAAGACTTCAGAAAAATACAGTGTCAGGGCATAGAATGGGATGCACATAGTAATTGAGAGCACCGCACAGTGGCTAAGAACCTGCAGACGGTGGGTTCACTACTGTCACCAGGAATCTTGAGCAAGTTACTTAACCTCTCTGGTCCTCAGTTTCTCTATCTTCAAATGTGGATAATGGTAATAATCCCATAGGCTTGACATGACTGTAAAAGAAGTTAATATCGAAGACCCAGGACTCCAAGATGGCTTCACCTATACTGGTGAAAGAGAAGAAACTCCTGGATGTCAAACTAGGAGAGCTGCCAAGCTGGATACTGATGTGGGATGTCACCCCTCAAGGCACTTCTGGAGTGTTTCAAAGCAGTTACTACCAGTATTACAAGTATGTCCATGTGGAGAAGGGAGGCGTTGTTGGGATTTCTGTGGTGCTGGCACATTCTGTGCTTTTCAGCTAGTATCACAGTTACAAGCACCCTGAAGAGGAGCCTGAGTGGAGGCACATGCTGACCATGACCTTTGCCTGGCACCCTCGAACACTTTCATATCCTACTTGAAAATTAACACCTGATAAAAGATGACTTATACATGAAAGAAGAAAGCAGTTGATACGTATAAGCGCTTAGAGCAGTGCCCATCACCTGATACCTGTTATCATTTGTTTTGAAACATAATCATTTAGCCCGGGTGGCTCGGTCGGCTGAATGGCCGACTCTTGGTTTCAGCTCAGGTCATGATCTTGTGGTCGTGGGATTGAGCCCTGCATTGGGCTCTACGCTGGGCATGGAGCCTGTTTGGGATTCTCTCTCCCACTCTCTCTGCCCCTCCCTTGCTCTCTCTCTCCAAGTAAATAAATAAACTTTAAAAAAAAACAATCATTCATAAGTTTTAAAGTTAAGTCTAGGTTTGAATCCTAGGTGTTCCACTTTCAAACTCTGTAGTCTTAGATGATGAGAAGGATAACTAATATTTACTTAAATCACTTACCATTTATATATATGACCTAATTTTATTTCAGAACCATCCTATAACTATTGTTATTGTACTCATTTTACAAATGAGGCAACTAAGATCTAGAAGGAGTTTATAATTACTAAAAGGTATAGCGTTGGCTATTGACAAAATCACTTATCTCCTATACGCTTACCACTGAACAATACTGCCTCTCCATGTTACATACTTACCACCCTGCAATAACCTAAGTGTTCAAAAAAAAAAAAAAGGACCATAATTAAAATGTAAACCATAACACAGTGCATGAGAAGCATTAAGAACTTCCCAGGAACAGTGCGCATGTGAAGCGTGCAAGTTGGCATGTGGAAGCATACCACAGGAGTCACGGAGGGAGCATTCTTTCATAGCTCTTGGTCAGCTCTTTATAGACCTGCACTAGGGCAGACGTAACGGCATGGCCTCTGTGTGCTAATCAAAAGATTTTAACAATAGTTAAACTCATACCTCTAAAACAGTAAGTGCATCCAAGGGCCCTGTAAACACGATCCAAAATGTCTTTTTCACACTTGGTATTCTTTGCTGACACCACTCTGAAGGAAATGAAATGCAGACTCAGATATGCTCTGGGAAACACTTCCTCTCCCTGGGACTCACCCCTGCAGTACTGGGGTAAACAGCCTTACTCTGTTTCAACACTGCTCAAAGGCTTTAGTTGCTCAAAGATGTGTGGAGGCAACATGAGCAATGTGGTGGGCCAAGCAGCCAGGAAGCAGAATTCTAGGGAAAACACACACTGGGTGAGGAATGCACCATCCTTCTGAAACATCTTGCCTGAGAGTTTATAAATGGAATGGATCCAACCTCCTCCTTTATAACAAGGGAAGCTCTATAGTGCCAAGGGGCATATAGGAGCAGTAATTTTGTTGTGCTGCAAGGGTGTAGACTATAAATAAATGAGATTTCAAAAGCCTTATAAAAGTGGGAGAATTGAAAGAAAAGAAACAGTAAATGGAAAACCTGAGGGAAGACTGCAGAGAGAGAACAAAGAAGTGGAAAGGGAAGTTTTCTTAAGCTTTGTGATTCGGCAATTTCTGCATCTCCCTGCAAAAAAACCATAGTAATATGTATACTATCTGCTATTACTTTTGGTGTGGGCTTTGTATTTTGAGAAGGGTGGGGGCATGGGGAAAGGTTTGTGATTAACTTCAATGCAGCCCAGAGGCTGCCCAAAGGGGCCCAGCAGTTAGGAGTCACTAGAAGTCCCCTGGCTGAACATTTTTATAAAAAGAATGGGGGAAAAAAAGTGACCTACAAGACATTCCTAGTGTTGTGAACTGGCCTGCACAACTAGCAGATTCTCTCTAGTAAATATCGGAAAGTCTGTGGGCCTCCTCCCCCACAATCTCATTCCAGGTTACTGTATGATCCGAAGAAATCCTGTATCTGGTACACTACACATTTCACCAATGAAATATAATTTCCAGCAGTTCTTATGTTTATTGAAAACCCTCAGATGACTACTGAGATAGTGGTAGTTGATGGCTTGTACCCTCTGGCCTTCAGAAAATGAAGTCCTGATTAGAGTCTTTCAAATGTTAACTAAACCCCCTTCAGGTATGCAGTCGGGATTAGAAAACTTCAAATGTTAACCAGGCATGGATTAAAACTAATTTACACTCTCACGCATTCATTTATTGTCCTTCCTAAGGTATTTTAAACACAAATTACAGTCACTTCCACAGTTTATTGTCTTTGGTCCTGCAGTGGTAAGTAGGCAAACTGGGACAGGAACTTGGGGTGCCCCAATGCAGACATTACTACCATTAAAAGGACTTTATTATCCAGAGAGAGAAAAGGACAGGTACACAGATAAAATGGAGTGAGAGAAGCCAGTCTTAAATCTGCAGAGTAAAACTGGTCTTTGTGTTGCTTTAAGAGCCCATCCTATTTTTTCAGTGAATGAGACAACTGGCTATTGATTTAGAGAAAAACATTCTGATTCTTCTTCACATGATTCTCTAACGCAAATTCCAGATGAGTGGCAATACGCACGAAAACATAAAATGTACAAATTATTTAATCTAGCATTTTCCCTTTCAACATTTACTTTAATGAGGCTATCACATATGTGAAATTTATCTATGTACAAATATGCAAAAGGACTACTCCATCACATTGGTATGTTAGCAAAAAATATCAGAAACAATTGAAACTCATCAACAGGGAATTGATTCCACCAATTAGTATAATACACCAAAATGGACAGCATCCATCAAGCATACTGATGTAATTACTGTTGATATGGAAAAATGACCACAATATGTCGAGTGTTTATTAAGATCAATAGAGGAAAAAACAATAGTTTTGATTATCTGGATATTAAACTGTAAGCATGTGTGCATATGTGCACACAATGAGAAAGAAAGTTTGCCTAAATATTAAGAGTAATCTCTGAATGATGAGATGTACAAAGAATTCTGCCCTCCTTTGTATATTTTTGTAAATTGTTAAATGTTTATGATGAGTACCTCCATTATTACAAGAATCATTGGAAAAAAGTAATCCAGGTATGGCTGATGATATGGCTTATTGTTTTGGGTTTATACTCTTTAATCAAATCAGCTCATACCACTCACCTACTCCAGACAATTTAATGACCTACCAACCAAATTTAAAATAAATCCCAAAACTTTACTGTGGTCTAGCCCATGCCTGCCCTTCCAGCCTTATTCTCCATCATTCACCCCTACCACACCCCTAATGCACTACCCTTCAGCCATACTGGCCATCACTCAATTTCTTCAGGACACTAGATTTGCTTTCCATCCTATAGTAATAGCAAATGCTATTCCCTCTGCTCGAAGACATACTAACTTGCTCCTCACCTGCCCAGCTTTTCCTTATAATCTAATATCAGATGGTTTATCAATTCTTCAAACAGATGTTTCCCTGGCCTACAATCCAAATTGAATCTCCACTACACCCTCTCCTAAAAGCAAGTACTCTTCTACTCCAGCTTCTATGACCAGGCATGATTACATACTTGTTAATATATTTCTTTAAAGTCATATCTCCTATTGGACTAATAGCTCCAAGTAGAAAGTAACCACCACATCCCAATATCTGTCCAGGATCTGACACTTAGTAGAGATTCAACATATCTCTGCTGAGTGAATAAATAGGAACTGAAGAACAGGAAAGATGGAATATGTGAGTTTAAATTCCAAAACAAAACAAAAAAAAAATGACACCTAACATCTCTTGAGTACTTAATAAGAAAGTAGTTTTATCACCATTATTTTCATTCATTCCTGATAAAAGTGGGTTATTATTATCTATGATTTATGAGATTAAAAAGAGATTAAGTGACAAAAAAATTAAGATAACAAATGATTTTTCTAAAATATACAAATAATAAAAACGTTGATACAATTCTCAAAACCAAGTCTTCAGCATTATGTCCAGGCCCCACTACTCCTTCAAGAGGGAAATGGATAATCTCATCTGAATATGAGGGCAAGACAGTGCCAGATAGAGGCACAATTCTCATACTCAGGCCCACCAGCAGAGGTTACGACAGATGACCTTCCCAACTATATTTTCAAATGACTAACCAGCTAAGCAGAAAGCCTGCATATTGGAACATTTGAGAAAAAGCTCTATAATGTTTAGTAAGTGTTTTTAACTTACATAGAAAAGTTAATAATTCAGAAGATTTGGCTATCCACCTAGCAGACATCAAACATCAACAAATAAAAGTTAAATTTTCCACTTCTAGGTTATAGCCCTTGGGAACTACCTATACATATGATACACACACACACACACACACACTATATATATATATATATATGTATACATATATATATATATATACACATATACTATATATGTGTATATATATGTATATATATATATATACATACATATATATGTGTATATATATATATGTATATACACACACACACACATATATACACACACACATACACCATAGAATATATCAGAATTATTTCTCTATGAATTATCTTCTAAAGAGGTACGAAAAATACTCATCTAATAAGAAGAATAGTTATAGCAAACAACTTTCTAAAAACTAAGTAACAAAATGTTATAAATAAACTTAAACTAATAAAGCGAGTGCTTCCAAAAATGGGAAACCATTCAAGAAGCCAGAGGAGTTGGGGAGCCTGGGTGGCTCAGTCAGTTAAGCAGCCAACTGCGGCTCAGGTCAAGATCTCACGGTTTGTGAGTTCGAGCTATGTGTTGAGCTCTGTGCTGACAGCTCAGAGACTGGAACCTGCTTCAGATTCTGTGTCTCCCTCTCTCTCTGCCCCTCCCCCCATTCATGCTCTGTCTCTCCGTCTCTCCAAAATGAATGAACATTAAAAAAAAATTTTTTTAAGAAGCCAGAGGAGTCACTTCTGCTAAAGTTAAGAACACAAAAAGTAACCAGCTCCCTCAGTGTCCCCCTCTATTTTTTCCTCTTTTATTGCTTAATTGATGATGATGATGATGATGATGATGAGCTCATAATCTGAGTAAAACTCACAATTTAGGAGCCTAGAAATATTGGACAAACATATGTTTTAATATTTCATGTTTGAACAAGAACAGCAACTATATTTATCCTAAATAACATTTAGCTTGTTCACTCTCAGAAGGGCTTTATTCTGAATTTTACTTTAGATTTCCAAAAGAGCTGCTCTTCACAAATAGAAAGTGGGGAATCCCTTGTGGCAACAGAAAAATTCCAATGGAAAAGTTTTATCATTTAATTTCTGACAGAAGTAGTTGCAAGTTGACAACCATTATATTATTACAGTATGAAACACTCTATCATGTGATTGATTTTTCCCCAAAATACCAAGAAATATCTAAGATATTTAAAATTTTCATTGGAAACATCTTTCAAACACCCCAGGTACTGAGTTTTCCATTTCCACCACTTAAATAAGTATAGTGTACGTGTGTATATCCGTAAGTGTAATAAAAGTGAGCTGCAACTCTAGAAGTGACAGAAAGAAATTACTTCTCTTGAGATGAGATATATCTCAAAAATGTTTCAATTACTATCAGACATAGTCTTATCATCTTTAATATTCCACAGTCTATTCTATACCTTAGAGACTGGTGTCTTTTCATAAATGATATTTCCCATATGTCAGGAAGACAAAGCTCATGATGAAATGTTAATAGTTAGATGATAGTTTCAATCACTTCTGGCTTCTTTTCTGGGAAAAAAAAAGTGGGATCAGCACCTTTTTTGAGGGCATTTGTGCAGAGGCCTTTTTTCCCCCTAAGGTTTGGTTATCTTGACTAAACTCAGTGTTAGCTGTGAACATCAGCTAAATTTGTGGTTACTAAATTCTTAATACTCAAGAAATATTTGAGATTTTTACATTTCAAGGTGGTTACAATTGTAAGTGAGAGATCAAAGTCCCTTCGGATTATATTTCATCTTAAAGGATTACTATAAATTTAGATTCTCATTTGGTCCTGGAGAGAAGACTCTCTAGCAATCTCCATAGATTTCAATTTTGCTCCCCACGGCTGCTGGGACCTCTAGGGAGATAAAGCAGCATCAAATGAGACCTTATAGCCCTTGGATTAATTTTGAGTGCAAGATTACAGCTGCCTGCACCCTCACCCTCAATCTCCTCAGCTCTGGGGAGCCAGAGTTTATGAGAAATGGCAACCTTTCCCTTATGACATAATTCCAGAAGGATGCCTTCTCATATATATGTGCCTACAAAAAGTACCAGATACTTGAATCACTAGGACACTCCTAAACTTGTGTGTTCAAAGGGCCTAATGGATAGCCTTTCTTGTGCTGATAATGAAATGATATAGCACAGTCACAGGCCTGGGGCCGGGGGGGGGGGGGGGGGGGGGGGGGGGGGGGGGGGGGGGGGGGGGGGGGGAATGCCCTTGAATCCCTTCTTATACAGAGGCATTCCCTAAGAAGACCTCACCTAAAGGGTTTGTGGTTGGTTGTATCTGTATCCAGGGCAGATCCAGCTACTTAAGACTTTTGAGAGCCTGTTGTGGGTGAAAGGCCAACTCTCCCTGGGCCAAACAGGCTTTGTTCTCACCAGTTCACTGCCAGAACCTCTATTAAGCAGCCCCAGCATTTGAGTTATTCACCACCGAGGTAGTTTTGTGGGAGGAGAGACTCAAACTGCAAAATAGGAACATTTTTTATATCTTCCTGGTAAAAATATAAAAGGAATGGAATAAAAGGAATTTTATTTAAAAACATATATCAAAGTGTATAAAATGATGGAGTGTGCTGAAACCCAACTCTGAATAAAGACAACACCCCATGTCCTTAGGGAATGACAATCATCCACTAGGTGCTCTGAAAATTATTATACTTGGAGGATAAAGAAAGATAAAATTAAATAACTAAGAAATTATTATGGAACATGACAAAAACAAACTTGAAGGAAAACTGAGTAAACATTCTTTACGTGACACGATACTACCCAAAAGTACTGCAAAAGTATATTTAGATATTTTGAAATTAAATGTTAATTAGCATATATATTTACTACTAAACTGTTAACATGATGAAGGCAGAGACTATGGTGATCTGACTCACCACTGCACTACCAGTGTCTAGCAAAATAGCACATAGTGGGCATTCCATAAATATTTGTTGAATAAATGAATGAATCCATTATACAAAGAGATGTGGTATTCATAACAATAAGTCCTGTAAGAATCCAATTATTAAATATGTTTTATATTGTTTTTAGCATTAAACTTATTTTATTTCTTTACATTTATTTGAAAATTATTACACATTGTGGCAGAGAGATCTCTTTTTCCGGCCCTACTGCCGGACTACATTTTCCAGCCACCCTTACCATTAGATGGAATCAAAGGACTGAGTTCCAGCCAATGAAATATTAGCAGAAGTGATGTGCATCACATCTGAGGCAATGCAGTTAAAAGCAGATATGCCGTTTCCACATTCTTTCACTTTCCCTTACGTACAACTGAATGAAGAAAAGAACAAGGTCCTAGAAGATGGTGAAACTACACAAGGAAATGAGTCTGGGTCACTGAGTGACAACATGGAGCAAAGCCCTACATTGATCTATAGTGGACTATGAAACAAAACAAAGACAAGCTTCTATTACATTAAATCATTTAAACATCTAGGCTGTTTGTTACAGCCATTAGCCTCTGTTAATTGATACACATGGATGTAGGAAATGAAATATATTATTTACTAGGATGTTACATTCCTCCAAATATTCTTTAAAAAACATGTAATGTATTTAGTATAGAGCAGAAGTAGAGAATATCAGTAATCTTAGAAATAATGAAACCCAAGTACCTCTCCTCCTTGGCATTTTCCCCTACTCCAACCTCATTCCACATTTACAGATCAGGTAAAGGGAATAAAATATTCTGGGAAAATGGAAGTCTGAATAATTTGGCAGTCTTAAATTTTCTTACTACAGAGTTATACCAATGGGTTCTCTCATTACCTTCTAAGGCAAAACAGGATTCCTTTGGCTGAAAGTGTCTTTCACACAACTGAACCCTTGCTTTCATACTGCCTTCATCTATATTTAGCTATAGAAAGAATTTTCTTTTCTTTCAGGATTTGCCCCACCATAGGAAATATTTAATAAGCCCAAAGTTTGAATTTATGGCTCGCATGCCGCTCTCAAACTCTAAGCACTATGCACTCTCTAACTCTAAGCAAAATGGTTAAACTGATTTCTTGAAATGATACTTGCTCTAAAACCTTCCTTCAGTTTCCTTAAAGCTGTTCATTAAATAACATCTCCATGGGTTAAGTGAGCTAAGAAATAAAAATTATATAGTTATATAATTTTGCAGACAAAATAAGGATTACTCTAACACTACACAAATTATTACTTATCTTCTGTTTTCCCATTGCTATAAGTTGATGATGAAAGAAAGAAAATTAATATAAACTTAGACTTTGAAAACTTTTAGAGTAAAAATGGATGGAGTTTGTCTCAGTTATAGACACACCCATGTTCCTTTAACCTCTTGGCACTATTGTCCAAGGTGGTCAGGCAATTACCCTTCTCCTTTTCCATATGGAAAAAACAGAGCTATATATAGTTCAGAAGCCACAAGTATCAGTCTGAGGCACATATAATAAGTTATCTCCCACACACAATACCCTGAAAAAATGAAAAAAAGAGAAATAAAATCATCACCTTTTGTTTTGTTTTGTTCTGAACCTATAGCCTGACTTAATTAAGTACAATCGCCTAATTTCATTTCGTTCTGGTCATGTGGCCAAGTATATATCATCACAGGAGTTATATACCATGATTCAGAAGATATCATTAAATGTCTTAAACAAAATATTGACCATAATGGGTCCATTCTGTTCATGAAGTGATCATGATGGTCTAAAGGTATACTTGGAATTAGAAAAATCTGAAAGATAAAATAAATGTAAAGCTGAAAAGGAAATAGAGTTGGCACAAATCTCAAAATAATTGAACAGCCACCTTAAGAATGTAACTCTCATTGAGAAAATTGTTAGATATACTCCTATTTTGCTGATAATTCAATAGAACCAAATTCCTACCATTTTTGGACAAAACAAAATATTACCTGATAGACGAGCAAAATAACCATAATGTTTTCTCCCTAAATAAACCTTCCTATTTCAATCTTCATACGCAGTGTACTCTGCTCCAGACCAGTGACCTTAAAAGGAAGCAGTATCTGCCTAGTTTTCCATTGCTGCCATGTTCCATAGATAAATCATTCCAAGAATGGCATGAATATGTAGAGAATTCCTGGCATGTAGCTTGCTGCATGAACTCTTAAAACTTCTGGAAGGTTGGACCTCAAATGCATATAAATGCCCTGCCAGCAGTGTTCTATTTGCTGTGGCCTAGAATTCATTCAAAATTCGATCATTATTTAGACACCATGGAATTTATGGTTAGTAGAAACTATACACAGACATTACCATTTCTCCTGGGTGTATACCTTCTCCCTCCCACAACCTCTAATCCCTGCACAGCCACACCCATCTTGAAAACATTCACTAGTATAAATGCCTCAGCTACTTAGACCGGGTTTTAGTTCCCCCAGGGTTTAGTCAAGAGTCCCTTCGCTGAAGAGACTACTGCACCTTCACCTTTTGGCACAATGCATTCTCACCACGGTGAGCTGGGTTTACTCGAAGTGGTCAAAAGTCAGGGGGAATTCCTAGAATATCAAAGCTACTGAAGTCTTCCCAAGTATTTGGTTATTTGCTTTTGTTTTTCCTTAAACATACAATAGGGGCCTACCGATTCAGTCAGTACTTATGTTGTGGTGTCACATGCACATGTTGTGTAAAGGAGTGTTTTTCCTCATTAAGTCAAATTCTGTGCTGGTACATGAAGAGACTGCATGAATAAAACTCTAAGGGGCTACTCTCAGTACCACCTGCTATGCCAGCAGCCACACTGGTCCATTTCCTGTAACTGGAACTACTGCATGACTTCTGCTGCTTCCCAGACCCAATCCTGACCTGAAGACAGGGGCCTTGAGCAGCTCCAGTCTCACATTCCACATGCTGTCCAGAGCATGAAAATATCCTTGTTTAAAATATACTACGTAAAGAGATGTTCTTGACATGTTAAGTGAACAAAGCATGATATAAGATAATTTGTACAATATGATCCCACATTTGTAAAGCAGATGTATTAGTTTGCTAGGACTGCTGTAACTAAGTACCACAAACTGAATGACTTAAACAACAGAAATTTATTGTCTCATAGTTCTGGATACTGGAAGTGTAACACCAAGGTTTGGCAGGTTTGATTCCTTCTTAGAACTGTGAGGGCAGATCTGTTCCATGACTCTTGCCTAGCTTGTGGTTGTTTGCTGGCATCTTTGGTATTCCTTGGCTTATAGAAGCATCACTTAAAGCTCTGTATTCCCCTTCATACAGCATTATCCCTGTGTGCACGTCTCCGTGCTCAAATCTCCCCTTTTTATAAGGACACCAGTCATATTGGACACCACTCTAGTGACCCCATGGTAAGTAATTACATCTGCAATATCTCTAGTTCCAAATAAGGGTCACATTCTGAGTTACCAGGGATTAGGACTTTGACAAAAGGATTCTGGAGGGATACTATTCAACCCATTACAGCAAATGAAAATGAAAAGGCTCTGTGCATTTGCATGCCATTATATAAGCACAGAGAAAAGAGTAGAAAGATACACAGGATATATAAATTGTGAACTTTCATTAAGTAGGTGTGGAATTAGTGGGAATTAAGCAGTAGTTATTATTTATTTTATTATTAATTTAATATTGCATCAATTAAAATGAGACTACATTAATTTTCTAATTAATAATCTAATAAAAATTAAAATGAAAACAAAATAAGAAATAAAACATGTTGGTGGAAAGCAGAAAGTTTTTCCAATTATTGCATTTCTCCTCTTTCTCTTAATCCATTTCTCTGAAGCCTTAAAATAACAATTCTCTCTAAGAACCCAGGATGCATAAGCTGTACACCGAAAAGATAGAGAAAATTAATAGAAAAGTAGGGACAAAGCTAAATATAACAGGTATGAAAATGATAGCTATAATAACAGATTTGGTAAGTAAAAAAAAATAATTGGTTTTAAGGAAGAGGAGAGAAAAAATTTGAATAGAGAAAAAAAAGGTATTCATGCATGAAAAGAGAAGATGCTATAAAGATTGTTGCATGGAAATAAAGATCCATTGAAATGTTGCATGTTCTGGGGATAGAAAATGAAGTAGAGAATGAGAACCCCAAGATAAAAAAATTAAAAGACATGATCATAATTCGCTTTCCTTAACATGAAAAGATAGTGTGAAAGGCATTACACCACCCCTGCCAAAGATTTCCACTCAGAACCCATGGCTATGCCACATTTGTGGCAAAGGAACATTGTGAGTGTCATCAAGGGTAAGACCTTGAAATGAGGAGATTATCCTGGACTCCCTGGGTGGGTCCAATCCAGTCCCATCAGTCTTCTAAGACAGGGAATTTGTGTAGGCTGCTTTGGAGAGACAGACTTCAAGAAGACAGATTCCAAGCAAGAGGAGCTGACCCATCACTGCTGGCTGTGAAGACAGGGAGGAAGGGAGCCAAGAGCCAAAGAATGTGGAGTGGCTTCTAGAGGCTGATACAGCCCTCAACTCGCAGCCCACGAGGAAAAGATTTCACTCCTACAACCAAAAGGGACTGAATTCTACTAATAACTCAAATAAGCAGATACCAAGTGGTCTAGTTTCATTCTTCTGCATGTTGCTGTCCAGTTCTCCCAGCACCATTTTTTAAAGAGACTGTCTTTTTTCCATTGGATACTCTTTCCTGCTTTGTCAAAGATTAGGCCATACATTTGTGGGTCCAATTCCGGGGTCTCATTCTATTCCATTGGTCTATGTGTCTGTTTTTGTGCCAATACCATGCTGTCTTGATGATTACAACTTTGTAGTAGAGGCTAAAGTCTGGGATTGTGATGCCTCCTGCTTTGGTCTCCTTCTTCAAAATTACTTTGGCTATTTGGGGCCCTTTATGGTTCCATACAAATTTTAGGATTGCTTGTTCTAGCTTTGAGAAGAATGCTGGTGCATTTTGATTTGAATGTATAGATTGCTTTGGGTAGTATTGATATTTTAACAATATTCTTCCAATCCATGAGCATGGGACGTTTTTCCATTTCTTTGTATCTTCTTCAATTTCCTTCATAAGCTTTCTATAGTTATTACACCATTCACAAAAATAAACTCAAAATGGATGAAGGACCTGAACGTGAGACAGGAAACCATTAAAACCCTAGAGGAAAAAGCAGGAAAAAACCTTTTTGACTTCAGCCGCAACAATTTCTTGCTCGACACATCTCCAAAGGCAAGGGAATTAAAAGCAAAAATGAACTATTGGGACCTTATGAAGATAAAAATCTTCTGCACAGCAAAGGAAACAATCAACAAAACTAAAAGGCAACCGACAGAATGGGAAAAGATATTTGCAAATGACATATCAGATAAAAGGCTAGTATCCAAAATCTATAAAGAGCTCACCAAACTCCACACCCAAAAAACAAATAATCCAGTGAAGAAATGGGCAGAAGACATGAACAGACACTTTTCTAAAGAAGACATCCAGGGGGCGCCTGGGTGGCGCAGTCGGTTAAGCGTCCGACTTCAGCCGGGTCACGATCTCGCGGTCCGGGAGTTCGAGCCCCGCGTCAGGCTCTGGGCTGATGGCTCAGAGCCTGGAGCCTGTTTCCGATTCTGTGTCTCCCTCTCTTTCTGCCCCTCCCCTGTTCATGCTCTGTCTCTCTCTGTCCCAAAAATAAATAAACATTGAAAAAAAAATTAAAAAAAAAAATAAAGAAGACATCCAGATGGCCAACAGACACATGAAAAGATGCTCAACGTCATTCCTCATCAGGGAAATACAAATCAAAACCACACTGAGATACCACCTCACACCGGTCAGAGTGGCTAAAATGAACAAATCAGGAGACTACAGATGATGGTGAGGATGTGAAGAAACGGGAACCCTCTTGCACTATTGGTGGGAATGCTAACTGCAGCTGCTCTGGAAAACAGCCGCTCTTCCAGTGCAGCCGCTCTGGAAAACAGTGTGGAGGTTCCTCAAAAAAGTAAAAATAGACCTACCCTATGACCCAGCAATAGCACTGCTAGGAATTTACCCAAGGGATACAGGAGTGATGATGCACAAGGGCACTTGTATCCCAATGCTTATAGCAGCACTTTCAACAATAGCCAAATTATGGAAAGAATCTAAATGTCCATCAACTGATGAATGGATAAAGAAGATGCGGTTTATATATACAATGGAATGCTACTTGGCAATGAGAAAGAATGAAATCTGGCCATTTGTAGCAATGTGGATGGAACTAGAGGGTATTATGCTAAGTGAAGTAAGTCAGGCAGAGAAAGACAGATACCATATGTTTTCACTCTTATGTGGATACTGAGAAACTTAACAGAAGACCATGGGGGAGTGGAAGAGGGAAGAAAAAAGTTACAGAGAGGGAAGCAGGCAAACCATAAGAGACTCTTAAACACTGAGAAAAAAATGAAGGTTGATGGGGCTGGGGGAGAGGGGAAAGTGGGTGATGGGCATTGAGGAGGGCACCCATTGGGATGAGCACTGGGTGTTGTATGGAAACCAATTTGACAAAAAATCATATTTAATATAAAAAAAATAAGCAGAAACCAGATTTTCCTCTAACATCTCCAGAAAGGAACACAGCAGCCTGTCAACACTTCGATTTTATCCTGGTGAAACCTGTGTTGGACCTCTAATCTATAAAAACGTAAGATAATAAATTTGTATTGTTTAAGGCTGCCACATTTATGGTAACTTTTATGGAAGCAACAGCAAACTAATATAATAAAAATTATAGGATTTGTGATTATACATATTTAAATGATGCCTTTTAAGTGTCTCTTCTACTCAAAGCACTGTGCTTAATACATATATCCTATATCCCATTTAGCTCCTGCCATATGATATTTTTAAATATCAATGAATTAAGGTCTGGGAAACAAAAATATCTGTTCAATGTCACAAGGCTCTTCTAAATCACAGAATTTTTGATCTGGTACTATGAGTGGAGCAATCTATGTGAAGAACATGTGATGTTTTTCTAGTAATGGAGACAGATTGCCCTATCTGATTCTCTTCTCCACTCAGTGATCAAGCCTGCTTTCAGGGAGTTGGCTGCTTGAAGTAAGTGGTGCTTTTAGGGGATAAAGAAAAGTTACATGGCCCTCACCAAGATGGACTCTGCCTCTGAATAGTTTTGAGAGTACTGGCTCTAATGGAGGGTTAGCCAAAACAGAAAGGGAAGCCAAATTTTAAGTCAGAGGTGAGACAACCCAGGTCAAATGGCACCTCCTCCTGAAAGTGGCTTTCTATCATCTTCTCAGAGACTCCTTCCTCTAAATTCATGCAGCACTTTTCCTCTAGCTCTTATTGGCTTACTGCTTGCTGCCTTGTGTTATAGCTGCTAATGCACATTCCTAATCTCTGAGTGTGGTTGCCATTTACTGAACAATACCATGTGCCAGACACTTAGCTAAATGTTATACCTGCATTATCTCATTTAATCCCCATAAAGGCTATGTCATGAGTACTATAATTATTGAGAATTTTATTTACAGAGTCTGAAGTAAAACACATCTCTCAACTTACTCAAGGCCTCACAATTAATAAGTGACAGAATCAATATTAAAGACCTGCTGTCTGCCTCCCAAGCCTGGATTCTTAACTGACAATAAATCTCTTCATGGATGAAGTGGAGACTCGTATGTTCGCACCTTGGTTTATTCATTGCATCATCAGGGCATAGCAAGACTCAATAAATATTTGCAGAGTGGAAGCAAAGAGACCATGAGTGGGGAAATTTCAGAAAGAAAAGCTTGACTAATAGAAGACACTGCCTCCTTAAAATCTGGCTTGCATTCTCTCCCAAATGCTAATTAGGATTAGTTAGAGGTAAATATTCCTGAATTTATATGCTGTTTGCGAAGAACTGCATTTATATGTTTTTGTTAATATACTCTAATTTTAATTTTTTTACTATCAACGGACAAATCCAAAAGGCAAATGCAGAACATGAAAGGAGACACTGAAACTTATTAAAATGGCCAGGAGAAAACGGAGAGCCCTGAGCACCTGCTGGCCAGTCTCCTCTTACCACCCTTACAGTTCTTTCTACAAAATCCAGCAACCACAGCAATCTGATCACAGTGAGACCCGAGTGTCATGGCCTCCAGCTGTGGCTGTGAGCACCTTGGCAAAGCACATTCTGAAAGAGTGGGTGCTAATGCTGCAAGTAAAGTCATCATTGAATCCACAAGGTATTTCACTCCAACTACACATGTTCAACATCTCTGTTTTCCACTGGATCATAAATCACATGAAAGGAGGAACAATATTGATTTGGTTCATGGTGCCATCTTCAGTGCTTTTAGTAAAGGCTCAACAACCATTTATCTGAAGGAACCCATGAATGAAAAATCTCTAAACCAATGCCTAGTGGGTTAAATAGCAAGAAAACAGACCAGTGATTGCATGTGTAAGTTTCTGATTTGATTCTAAGAATGGAATATATAATTTATCTACAATGGTGCTGTATAATTTTTGACTAAAAGATAAAAAGACCCCAATTACCTCCACACTGACAGCACGGACCCTGCTTGGGATTCTCTCTCCATCCCTCTGCCCCTCCCCCACCTCAAAACAAACTTTAAAAAAAAAAGGACCCCAATTAAAATACAGTTTCGAAAAATCAGAAAATTTATAATCTTATGTCCCAAGAAGCTGGGAAGAAGAGTGGTTATGGGGCTGGTTACTTTGGCTCTTCGGGGACATCCTCAAGGTATCAGCTTCTTTCTGTTTGTCTACTCTACCATCTTCAACATGCTGCCCAGTCCCTTAACTAGCTCCTCCAGTAATTATAGAACAGATGCAGAAGATCTAGAATCACCTCCTCACCCAGATTGAACTAGAGACAGAAAAGCAACTGAACTTTCTCCCACATCTTTTTTTAAAGATCAAAAAATCTTCCTCCCAGGCCCCTTCAACAGAAGTATACCAATTGGCCACAATTACATCACATATCCCACTCCTGATCACTGACAAGACTCATCATGACAGAAATAGACTTAACAGGATTCAGTCCCTGGGATTTGGATGGGGCCTGGACTCTCCTGGTGACCATGGCTATCTGACGGCTAAACCAAATAAACTTACCGTGGCAAGGAAGAAGTAAAGAAAATAGCTGTTGAATAAATTGCTACCAAGAGTTCCAGATTAAGGAAAGGACAAGTCTATGCAGCTACCTTTCTGCGTAGACATCTAATTGCCAGGATGATTCCCCAAACTTTCCGTCACCATTCTGCAGGTCAGCAGCCATGTATGTGGCAAATATCCTCTTTTTTCTGCCATAAATTTTGTCATCAACAAAATCAGGAAACCGTGATTTCCAGTATTACAGGCTCCTCTCCTTTTTTAAAAAATCAGATTCTAATCCTCCCTGGGCTTCATATTTCTTACCATGTAAGATCCAGTCCTGGATTCTGATCCATCATATATTTTGATGGGTAAAAATATACCCTTGTTTCCGATTCTGTGTCTCCCTCTCTCTCTGCCCCTCCCCCGTTCATGCTCTGTCTCTCTCTGTCCCAAAAATGAATAAACGTTGAAAAAAAAAAAAATTTAAAAAAAAAAAAAAAAAAAAGGGGCGCCTGGGTGGCGCAGTCGGTTAAGCGTCCGACTTCAGCCAGGTCATGATCTCGCGGTCCGTGAGTTCGAGCCCCGCGTCGGGCTCTGGGCTGATGGCTCAGAGCCTGGAGCCTGTTTCCGATTCTGTGTCTCCCTCTCTCTCTGCCCCTCCCCCGTTCATGCTCTGTCTCTCTCTGTCCCAAAAATGAATAAACTTTGAAAAAAAAAATTAAAAAAAATATATATATATACCTTAACTTACAAAAAATAAAGAAAAAAACCCTGGGTGACCCAGGAAACCTGTTGCAATGGACTGAACATTTATGTCACCCCAAAATTCCTATGTTAAAATCCTATCCTCCAAAGTGATGGTATTAGGTACTATGCAGAGCCCTCATGAATGGAATTAGTGCCCTACTGGAAGAGACCCCAGGGAGATCTTCATCCTTCTGCCATGTGAGATTACATGAAAAAGACAGACATCTAAAAAGAAAGTTCTCACCAGATACCAAATATGCCAGAGACTTGATCTTCAACTTCCCAGCCTCTGGAACTATGAAAAATAAATTTCAGTTGTTTATAAGCTACCTAGTCTGTGGTATTTTGCTATAGCAGTCCAAATGGACTATAAACCTGTCTTTCTGGAAATGTATTAAACTCTAAACCACCTCCTCCACTAAATGGGGTTTAAGGGGAGGATAAAGAGAATCAATTCCATGTGACCTGCCCCTTGCTACAGGTAAATGTAACTTTTTTTTTTTGGAGAGAGAGAGAGAGAGAGAGTATAAGCAGGGAGAGGGGCAGAGGGGGACAGAGAGAGAGAGAGAGAGAGAGAGAGAGAGAGAGAATCTTAAACAGGCTTCATGCTCAGTGCAGAGCCTGACATGAGGCTTGATCCCATGACCCTGGGATCATGACCTGAGCCAAAATCAAGAGTCAGACCCTCCACCAATTGAGCCACCCACGTGCCCCATAACATTGTTCTGTACCCAGACTACTACCTCTGAAAAATCATTTTTATCCTTTATTTTTGAGATCTGATATTCTCATCTTTGAGTAGATTATGCCCCCACTAACTCCAATTTGAAGAATCTAAACCAAAGTTTGATGTCTGCCTTTCTCATTTAGCTGCAGGTGCACCAATAACAGCAGCTGAAAACAGGGACTGTGAATAATCCCTCAAAGATACCCAGTAGTACATCAATAATGAAGCAGCAGAAAGAGAAATCAAGGAATCGATCCCATTTACAACTGCATGAAAAACCATACAATACCCAGGAATAAACCTAACCAAATAGGTGAAAAATGTGTACTCTGAAAACGATAGAGAGCTTATGAAAGAAACTGAAGAAGACACACACAAAAAAATGGAAAAATATGCCATGCTCATGGATTGGAAGAACAAATATTGTTAAAATGTTGATACTACCGAAAGCAATCGACATATTCAATGCAATCCCTATCAAACTTGCATCAGCATTCTTCACAGAGCTAGAACAAACAATCCTAAAATTTTTATGGAACCAGAAAAGAACCCAAATAGCCAAAGCAAATGCAAAAGAAAATCAAATTTGGAGGCATCACAATTCCTGACTTCAAGATGTACTACACAGCTGTAATCATCAAGACAGTGTGGCACTACCACAAAAACAGACACATAGATCAATGAAACAGAACAGAGAACCCAGAAATGGACTCACAAACATATGGCCAACTAATCTTTAACAAAGCAGGAAAGAATATCTAACGGAATAAAAACAGTCTCTTCAGCAAATGGAGTTGGGAAAACTGGACAGTGACATGTAGAAGAATGAACCACTTTCTTACACCATACACAAAAATACTCAAAATGGATGAAAGACCTAAATTTTAGACAGGAAGCCATCAAAATCCTCAAGGAGAAAGGAGGAAAAAAACCTCTTTGACCTCTCCCACAGCAACTTCTTACTCAACACGTATCCAGAGGCAAGGAAAACAAAAGCAAAAGTGAACTACTAGGACCTCATCAAGATAAAAAGCTTCTGCACAGCAAAGGAAACAATCAGCAAAAATAAAAGGCAACCAACAGAAATGGAGAAGATATTTACAAATGACATATCAGATTAAGGGCTAGTATCCAAAATCTATAAAGAACTTATCAAACTCAACACCCAAAAAACAAATAATCCAGTGAAGAAACGGGCAAAAGACATGAATGGACACTTCTCCAAAGAAGACATCCAGATGGCCAACAGACACATGAAGAAATACTCAATGTCACTCATCATCTGGGAAATACAAATCAAAACCACACTGAGATACCACCTCACACCTGTCAGAATGGCTAACATTAACAACTCAGGCAACAACAGATATTGGTGAGAATGCCGAGAAAGAGGATCTCTTTTGCATTGCTGGTGGGAATGCAAAATGCTACTATCTAGCTTCCAGCCACTCTGGAAAGCAGTATGGAAGGTCCTCAAAAAATTAAAATATAACTACCCTACGATCCAGCAATTGCACTACTAGGTATTTATACAAAGGACAAAGGATACAGGTGTGCTGTTTGAAAAGGGCACATGCACCCCAATGTCTATAGCAGCACTAATGACAATAGCCAAGGTATGGAAAGAGCCCAAATGTCCATCAGCAGATGAATGGATAAAGAAGATGTGGTGTATAATGTACAATGGAGTATTAGTAATCAAAAAGAATGAAATCTTGCTATTTGCAACAGTATGGATGGAACTAAAGTGTATTATGCTGAATGAAATTAGAGAAAGACAAATATCATATGACTTCACTCATGTGGAATTTAAGATACAAAACAAATGAACAGAAGAGAAGGGAAGAAAAAATAATATAAAAACAGGGATGGGGGGAAACATAAGAGACTCTTAAATATAGAGAACAAATTGAGGGTTGTTGGAGGGGTTGTGCATGGAGGGATGGGTTAAATGGGAAAGGGGCATTAAGGAGGGCACTTGTTGGGATGAGCACTGGGTGTTATATGTAGGGGATGAATCACTAGATTCTACTCCTGAAATCACTATTGTGTTATATGCTAACTAACTTGGATGTAAATTTAAAAAAAAATACCCAGTAGCACTTTCACTTCTTCAGCTCTCACTGAGTTTTAATTTCTAGATGTTTCCTGCCTTGATGAGCCATAATAAGTTATAACACAAGAGAAAAAAAAAAGATGACTTCCATGCCATTCTTCCAGAGAAGTCTACAGCAAAAATAACAACAACAACAACAACAACAACAGAACTTTCAGAAATCAACTAGGAGAAAGCAAACAGTGTGTATGCCCAGGCTCTCATAGGATATATTAAATTTGGCTGCCTGTTGCAGAGAAGTCTGTGGGATAGGCAAACATTCTTTCAGGCCCAATTACCTCACTGGGCCTTGTTTTTGTTACTTAGGCCCTCTGCTGTCTGGTATCAGTACCCTACAACAGCCAAGATCCTAGCCAGCCAAAGAAGACTGAGAGGCAAACCTTGAACTTGAGCCTGGGAACTGTCACTCTGTGCCTCTTTAGACTTGTGACAGGGTGTGCCTTTCCAATGGGCTGTCAGTTTGATTCTTGACTTGCCAAAGCAGCTGTATGCACAGAGATCTTTAAAAAAATCAAAGAGAAGGACCTGATCTAGTCTAGCAAGTGATGACAAAATAATAAGCACTGCTTTAGGGGAAAAAAAAAGAGAGAGAGAAGTACAGCAACAATTAAATGACAAAATTAATTAACTCACTTTGTAACCAATAACTGTGATGCCAAAGAGAAAAAAGCAATCACGGTGCAAACTCACAAATTAACACTGTAAATGATCCATGTAAAAATGAACTTGAAATTAAGTCTACTTGCTGAGTGAATGTGTTGAAAAAGCATATTGGGTTGGTAGGTTCCTTGGCTTCCATTATATTGAATGTTATTAGAGGGGTGGGGGGGGGAAGCTATAATTGGTACCAACTCATCCTATGAACTGCAAAGCCAAGAATGTTTTGTTATCCATCACATGTTTCCCAGGTTTAATATCCTTCTTACTTCAATTAGAGAGACAGTTACAAGATTATCCCAGGATTAGTACCTGAGCATATTATTCTTTACTGTTTTAGTGTCAAGGGTGTGGAGCAAAGAGTTCACTTCACTGTAACTATAAAGCTTTTAAAAACTCTGAGAGGAAAGGGAAAAATTCCTTTCTTTAGACAGGACAGTAATGAAAGTGTGGCCACAAACTCAATATCATTCGATGTCACCATCACTTTGTTTTTCTGACCTCCACATTAAAGGAGCCGCGACTTCTGTCTCCTCTCCCAAAATGGACATCAGAACTCCCACACGTTAGCACAAAGTAATACCCCACCCACAACACAAGGCAGTCTGAAAATGCACAGAGAAACATGCCCTCCCATAAGAAATGAACAAGAACCTGTGCAGTGTGCCTAGGATATCAGCTCCAAATTATCAGGAAAGGAAGAGTAAGTCTGGAGACTATGACTGTCAACTAGATTTGTTGTCTGGTTTTGGATTCTTACAATGGCTACCATTATAACTATTTACATCCTTGCTTTGGGCTAGTTATATTTAACCTTTCCCTGACTCAGTCTCCTCATCTATAAAATAGCATAAGTAATAATACCTACATCAAAGGATCATTGTGAAGATTAAATGAATTAGTAGTTGTAAATCACTTAGAACAGAACCAGGTAAGCAGTACATGAGTATTACCTTTTAATTTTAATCTAACAACATATAACTAGTTTAGTCTTCTATTTCTTTAATAAATAATTACTTAGTACTATAAATGATGAAGAAACTCCTATCATTCTGTTTCCTGGTAACTACCTTCTTTTCCCTTTGATCTTAGTTACATTATTACAATTTTTATACCTTTAAGTAATATAGTTTTATAGCATTATATATTTACATTTATTACTTGATTTATCAGCTTTAAATAATACAACACTGACATATGATACAAAAGAAACTCAGAAAACATCTATGGGGTAATTTCAGACTCACTGGGCCCACTGTTAAATGGACTTGGGTCAACCCTCTATTTATCACCCAATGTCCATATGACCCTACTTTGAGGGTGGGTATCACAGTGACATTCTGGGAACTTTAGGGAATAGTGTCACCTCAGAGCTGGCATCCAATAATCTCTTAATGATCTGGGCATCTCTGTTTGTCTTAAGTATATTTATCCTGTTAAAGATGGGAGTTTTCATTAGAAGAAGGCTGAGGGAGAGGATTTTCACAATAGCTATTTGTTCTAGGTATCTATGGCTACATATCAACTCTAAATTTAGAAGCTTAAAAGAACAAATAATTATCATGACTCAAATTTCTGTAGTTTGAATAGGCTCCAGTGGGTAATTCTTGCTTAGAGTCTCCCATGCATTATAGTCAGATAGGACTAGAGTTGGAGGCATCTAAAAGCTAGACTTGGTTGGCCATCCACAATGGCTTTCTCATTCACAGGCCTCGCACCTTGGTGCTTGTTGGCCTTTCTCTCTCTCTCATAGCAGTCTTAGGATAGTCACATTTCTTACATGGTGGCTGGCTTCCAAGAGGCAAGAAACAAGCATGTAGGCCAGTTAAGAGCTATACCTGGAACTGGTACAGGGACATTACTGCCATATTCTATTGGTCAAAGCAGTCACAGAGCCCACTCAGATTCAAGGGACTCAAGAAATAAATTCCCTCTCCACATGAAAGAGTGTTCCCTTGATGGGGGAGGTCGGATTACAGAAGAGAATATGGGTTGGGAGATCTACCACACTGTTTGTGATGTTTATACTATCTAGCTTCTCCTTCATTCCAGGGATCCTGGGTTTGTGAGCTTCCTAAAAAACGTGAATGGACAAAAGTTATAACCCTTTTGGAGGCTAAAGTCAAACCTCAGCTCACCAAATCTCAGGAGGTTTTTGGGTTTTTTTTTAATGTTTATTGGCGGTGGGGGGGAGGGCAGAGGGGTAGAAAGAGAGGGAGACAGAGGATCCCAAGTGGGCTCTGCACTGATAGCAGAGACCTTAATGTGGGGCTTGAACCAATAAACCATGAGATCATGACCTGAGTCAAAGTCAGATGCTTAAGCAACTTAGCCACCCAGGTGCCCGTAAGGAGGTTTTTAATCATACAAATAGGTTCTTTGGGGGTTGTCATATCCACGAATAAAATTGTCAGTCCTTTGGCAAGATTAAGAATAAAGGAGAGGGGCACCTGGGTGGCTCAGTCAGTTGAGTGTCCGACTCTTGGTTTCAGCTTAAGTCATAATCCTAGGGTTGTGGGATCAAGTCCTGGATGGGGCTCCACAGCCCGTTTAAGATCCTCTCTCTCATTTGTGAAAAGTGAAAGTTTGACTTCCTCCTTGCCAATTTGGATGCCTTTTATTTCTTTGTGTTGTCTGACTGCTGAGGCTAGGACTTCCAACACTATGTGCAATAACAGTAGTCAGAGTAAACATCCTTGTTGTGTTCCCGACCTTATGGGGAAAGCTTTCAGTTTACCCCATTGAGGATGATGTTAGCAGCAGGTCTTTCGTATATGCCCTTTATGATCTTGAGGTATGATCCTTCTATCCCTACTCTCTTGAGGATTTTTATCAAGAAAGGATGCTGTATTTCGTCAAATGCTTTTTCAGCATCTATTGAAAGGATCATGTGGTTATCCTTTCTTTTATTAATGTGATGTATCACATTGATTGATTTGTGGATATTGAACCAGCCCTGCATCCCAGGAATAAATCCCACTTGATCGTGGTGAATAATTCTTTTAATGTATTGTTGGCTACAGTTTGCTAGTATCTGTTGAGAATTTTTGCTTCCATGTTCATCAGGGAAATTGGTCTGTAGTTCTCCTTTTTAGTGGGGTCTCTGTCTGGTTTTGGAATTAAGATAATGCTGGCTTGTTTGGAAATTTGTTTGGAAATTTTCCTTCCATTTCTATTTTTTGGAACAGTTTCAAAAGAATAGGTGGTAACTCTTTAAATGTTTGATAGAATTCCCCTGGAAAGCCATCCAGCCCTGGACACTAGTTCGATGGGAGATTTTTGATTATTGATTCAATTTCTTTACTGGTCTGCTCAAATTTTCTATTTCTTCCTGTTTCAGTTTTGGTAGTTTATATGTTTCTAGGAATTTTCCCATTTCTTCCAGATTGCCCAATTTGTTAGCATATAGTTGCTCATAATATTCCTTTAATATTGTTTGTGTTTCTCTCCTCTTTCATTCGTGATTTTATTTATTTGGGTCCTTTCTTTTTCCCTTTTGATCAATATGGATAGGGGTTTATCAATTCTGTTAATTCTTTCAAAGAACCAGTTCCTGGTTTCATTGATCTGTTGTACTGGTTGTTTTGTTTTGTTTTGTTTTTGATGTCAATATCATTGATTTTTGCTCTAATCTTTATTATTTCCCTTCTCCTGCTGATTTTGGGCTTTATTTGCTATTCTTTTTCCAGCTCTTTTGGTGTAAGGTTAGGTTGTGTATTTGAGACCTTTCTTCCTTCTTGAGGAAGGCTGGGATTGCTATATACTTCCCTCTTATGATTGCCTTTGCTGCATGCCAGAGGTTTTGGGCTGTCATGTTTTCATTTTCAATGGCTTCCATGTACTTTTAAATTTCCTCTTTACTTTATTGGTTAACCTATTCATTCTTTTAGAGGATTATCTTTAATCTCCAAGTATTCACGGTCTTCCCAAATTTTTTCTTGTGGTTGATTTCAAGTTTCATAGCGTTGTGTTCTGAAAATATGCAAGGTGTGATCTCCATCTTTTTTGTATTTGTTGAGGGCTGATTTGTGACCCAGTATGTGATCTATTCTGGAGAATGTTCCATGTGCACTTGAGAAGAATGTGTATTCTGCTGCTTTAGGATGAAATGCTCTGAATATATCTGTTAAGTCCATCTGGTCCAGTGTGCCATTCAGAGCCACTGTTTCCTTGCTGATTTTCTGCTGTATGTGGAAAACCCAAAAGACTCCACCAAAAACCTGCTAGAACTGATACATGAATTAAGCAAAGTCACAGGATATAAAATCAATGTACAGAAGTCAGTTGCATTTCTATACCCCAGTAATGAAGCAGCAGAAAGAGAAATCAAGGAATCAATCCCATTTACAATTGCACCAAAAATAAATAAATTATTATTAGGAATAAACCTAACCAAAGAGGTGAAAAATCTATACACTGAAAAGCTTATGAAAGAAATTGAGGAAGTCACAAAAAAAATGGAAAAACATTCCATGTTCATGGATTAGAAGAACAAATATTGTTAAAATGTCAATACTACCCAAAGCAATCTATATATTCAATGCAGTCCCTATCAAAATGACATCAGCATTCTTCACAAAACTAAAACAAACAATTCTAAAATTTGTATGGAACCATAAAAGACCCTGAATAGCCAAAAAATGTTGAAAAACAAATCCAAAGCTAGAGGCATCACAACTCCAGACTTTAAGCTGTACTACAAAGCTGTAATCATCAAGACAGTATGGTACTGGCACAAAAACAGACACATAGATCAATGGAACAGAACAGAGAACCCAGTTACCAGAAATTGACCCACGAACATATGGCCAGCTAATCTTTGACAAAACAGGAAAAAATATCCAATGGAAAAAAGACAGTTTCTGCAACAAATGGTGTTGGGAAAACTGGACAGCGACATGCAGAAGAATAAGCCTGGACCACTTTCTTGCACAATACACAAAAATAAACTCAAAATGGATAAAAGACCTAAACATAAGACAGGAAGCCATCAAAATCCCAGAGGAGAAAACAGGCAGCAACCTCTTTGACCCCTGTTGCAGCAACTTCTTACTTGACATGTCTCTGGAAGCAAGGGAATTAAAAGTTCATTAAAATGAACTACTGGGACCTCATGAAGATAAAAATCTTCTGCACAGGAAAGGAAACAATCAACAAAACTAAAAGGCAACTGATGGAATGAAAGAAGATATTTGCAAATGAAATATCAGTTATAAAGGGTTAGTATCCAAAATCTATAAAGAACTTATCAAACTCAACATCCAAAAAACAAATAATCCAGTGAAGAAATGGGCAGAAGACATGAATAGACACTTTCCCAAGAAGACATCCAGATGGCTAACAGACACATGAAAAGATGCTTAATTTCACTCATCATCGGGGAAATGCAAATCAAAACCACAATGAGATACCACCTCATACCTGTCAGATTGGCTAAAACTAACAACTCAGACAACAACAGACGTTGGTGCAGAGAAAGAGGAACATTTTTGCACCACTGATGGGAATGCAAACTGGTGCAGCCACTCTGGAAAACAGTATGGAGGTTCCTCAAAATATTAAAAATAGAACCATCCTATGATCCAGCAATTGCACTACTAGGTATTTATCCAAAGGATAAAGGAGTGCTGATTCATAGGGGCACAGGCACTCCAATTTTTACAGCAGCACTATCAACAATAGTTAAGTATGGAAGGAGTCCAAATGTCCACCAACTGATGAATGGATAAAGAAGATGTGATGTATATATATACACAACGGAATATTACTAGGTGATCAAAAAGAATGAAATCTTGCCATTTGAAAAAATGTGGATAGAACTAGAGTGTACTATGCTAAGCGAAACAAGTCAGTCAGAGAAAGACAAATATCATATGATTTCACTCATATATGGAATACAAGATACAAAACAGATAAACAAAAGGGAAGAAAAAAATAATATAAAACCAGAGCAGGAGACAAACCATAAGAGACTCCAAAATACAGAGGAAAAACTGAGGGTTGCTGGTAGGGTGCTGGGTTGGGGGAAGGGCTAATGGGGTGACAGGCATTTATAAAGGAGGACACTTGTTGGGATGAGCACTGGGTGTTATATGTGAGTGATGAATCACTAAATTCTATTCCTGAAATTATTATTACACTACATGTTAACTAACTTGGATTTAAATTTTTAAAGATAATTTTTTTAAAAAAAGATTCTCTCTCCTCTCTCTCTGCCCCTCTCCCCTGCTCATGTGATCTCTCTTTCCCTCTAAAATATATATATAAATAAATAAAAGAGAAAAGATACATCAGTGTTAGGAATAAAAGAAGGAGGATAATAACAGATAAAGATGTTTCAAATTGCAAAGTGAAGGTATGAAAATTTTTCTCTTAAAAAATTTGAAAATTCAGACAAACTAGAAAATTGACTAAAAAACTATAACTTACTACTGCTAGCTCAGTAATAAATAGAGAAACTTAACAGCCTTATAACTATTTAACAGGTATAATCAGTAATTAAAAATCTCCACTACTATCTCCCCTAAAAGTTTGCTCTAATAGTTTTATAGACAAGTTCTACCACAACTTCAAGTAATATGTAATTTTAAAATTATGCAAACTATTCCAAAAAATAAGGGGAAAAAGGCAAAGTTCCCAGCTCATTCCATATAGCTAAAAATCTTGATACCAGCAATGTATATAAGATAATTCAAGAAAGTAAAATTATATACAAATATTTTTTAATATAAATGTAAAACCTCTGAATGTAATATTAGAAAACAATACCAGCAATGTCATAAAAATTAAAATATCATGACTAAATACTGTTCCAGGAATACATGGATTAATAAACTTTAGAAATTTTACTAATGTAACTTTCCACGTTAACAGATTAAAAGAGAAAAACCAAACTCTTGAAAGGTTCAGAAAAATACTCAATGAGACCTAACAAATCTATAGCAAGCAAGAAATAGAGGAAGCTTCTTCAATCTGATAAGGTATACTTATTGCAAGCCAGCAACAAACACACACTTAATAGCGCACTGCCTTTATAATTAGGAAATAGCCAGGGATTCTGTCACCATCCCTCCTTCAAATTGAACTGGGTACCTTTGCCAATACAATAAGAGAAGAAAAAAAATAAAATATATAAAATTGCAATGGAAGAAAAAATACTGTTACTATTCACAGAATATATAATTGTCAGCATAGCAGAGAATACACATAATTAAATTGATAACAAAGTTTAGCAAAGCAATGAGATAGCTGTAAGATCAATATATGAAATTCTCCATAATCATACAGAATTTAAAATGTGCATAATGTATAACCTAGGACTTCAACTTCTAAGTAACTCCCCTAGAAAATGTTCCACAAATATGAACAAGGGATACTTAAAGAATATTCAAAGTTCTGTCTATCAGTAGGGGAACAGGTCAACTACGACATGCATAGAATGGAATACTACACAGCAATTAAAATGAATGAACTACATATCTACATGAATACATCTCAAAACACTTTGTTGCATGAGAAAAGCAAGTTAAAAAAGAGCAGGGGTATGACCTTGGGCATGTTAATTAACCTCTTTGTGACTTAATTTCCTTATTTGTAAAATTAATAGTAGCACCTGCCTTCTAAGGCTAATATGTACAATATGCTTTAGAATAGTGCCTGACAGTAAATGTTTAATAAGTGTTCACTGTTATGAAATGATGATGATGACAATGATGATGACAATAACATTTATATACTTTGTAAATATAGAACAATTCTAAATGTTGTTTATGTAAATATGTAAACATAAACAACTATACATGTTGTTTATGGATGATATACATGAAAATTGCAAAATGGAAATTTCACAATAATAATTAATTCTAGAAAAGGGAGGAAAGAGAAATAAATAGAGTATGTATCTATATAGGTCTGTAATATTTTATTTTTGGTTTTGGTTTATTTTTCTTCCAAGTTTTTATTTAAATTCCAGTTAGTTAACATACAGTGTAATGTTACTAGCAGGTGTAGGATTTAGTGATTCATCACTTACATACAATACCCAGTGCTCATCATAAGTGCCCTCCTTAATACCCATCACCCATTTAACCCATCCCTCTTCCCACCTCCCTCCCTCCCTATTTATTTTTTAATAAGAGATCTGAAGTCAATATAGCAAAAAGTTAAGATATTTAAGTCTCAGTGGTGGATGTGTGTTGTTTGGTTATATCATTTTCTGTATTTTTATATATTTGAAATATTTCATAAAAAAAATCAAAGGCAAGTAATAAATAAGATACTTCAAGGTGTTAACAGTAATATGTCTGGGTTGTTGGATGGTGAATGTTTTTTGTTTGCTTGAATAGCTTTTCTTAATTTTCCAAATGTTCTAAATGAGAATGCATTTCTTTTATAATTAGACCCAAAGAAAAAGAGTTTTTTTAAAGCAAAGATAAAAATCCTGTTAATACTGAAGTCACCAGAGATCTGTTTCAACTAGATTAATCTTCACTTAGATGTCCTCTAATACAGACCAAATCTCTATATATTAAAAACTGCGTAACTTTAATAGCATATTTGATTTACTACATCAAAATGTATACTTACAAAATAAATATCCTTCTTTTGCCTTTAGTCCTTAAAGTTATAATTCACAAATAATTTATGGATGTTTGTCACCATCTTTATTATCATGATATGTCATTCCCTATAAATTTCACATTCCTGACAAAATGGTGGAAAGGGTACAGAAGATCTCTGAATGTATTTCTTAGAAAACTCACATTAATGACAACACTATAGATCTTCCCTAACCTCCTCAACTTGCTGTTTCATGTCTAAAAGCCCATCTAATCTAAAAATAAAACTGATCTGCAGAGACCTTATAATTTATCTTTTTCCATGATTACAATTTCTAATCTAACCAGCAGCAGTTCAAATTGAACTCTGATCCAAATGATCAATAGCCACGTGTGACCCATCAGATATGCGAATATTAAATCGTTTTTGGATAAGCGCTGTCCAAATGAAAAGCATATAATTACCATCTATTAACATATATGGAAGCCAATAACACAAAAATGCATAATGTGTAACACACAGCCTATCAGAATTCCCTTCAATGACTATATTAAGGTTAGATCTTATATTTTACATATGGATTAATACCAAATTATGATTTATGCCTTCAAGTGTTTATTATTAATAATATTGACCTAGGCTACACAATGGGTAAATTTGTAAATAAAATAAATTTAATTTCTTATTCCATCCTTTTTTGTATGTGTGTGCTTCCTTAACATAAAAGTTTCACTACCTACTGTAGGAAGTAGCCATGGCCAATAAATAAAAGGATAATTAAAGTAGTTTGGTAAGAAAATAATTCCAACATATAGCTTACTTTTCATTTTTTCCCTGCAAAGAAAAAGCTTATACAGTTGTAGAAGTATATAATTATATAAAGAATAGAACTTACAGAAAAATGAGTCCAATCATCTGCCCTCAGTGTCAGAAAGAATAGCAATGAAGTTCTCTAAACATCCTATATTTAACAATGCAGTCTTTGGAAATTTTTCTTTATGAAAACCTAAACACCTAGGTTTACCTAGACAAGTAACTTTTATGGTCTATTTCCCAGTCTCCTTTGTGGCTAGTTCAAGGCTTTGTGACTGCACCCAGGACAATTGGATATAAGATAATGGTAGCCTACTTCCAAATCTCTTTTTCAAAACATCTAATGGATCTTCTAGGCATCTCACTGATGGGATGAGATCACATGGTCCAAATGCTGTAGCTGTAAGATGCAAGAGTTATCACCCAGCTACATGGACTTTGCACAAGCCAAAAATAAATTTTTATTATAGTAAGCCTCTCAAGTTTCTGTGTGTGCCTGTGACTACATCATAGCCTACCCTATTCAGGTTCATTTCAGGTATGAGCATAATGAGAAAAATTTTCCAACAGTCACTCCCACTTCCATCCCTTCCTCACCTCCCTGGCTCAGGCCCTGCTTCTCATCCAACAGTGCTTAATTCAGGGTCAGCAGCCTGTCCTCCTGGTCCCTAGATTTCTTTTTCTCCAACCCCACTTACAGATTTAGCCCCTAGACCTCCCTCATTTGTATTTGTATATTTCTGTTTTCTCAGGATCCTAAATTTTAATTCTCAAACCCCATTATCTCTCTTGTTCCAAAAATAGGTTTGAACAAGCTGCTCTTTACATGTCTGTGCATCTTTGCATGGAAGGGATAATTGCCTCTTCCCGTGCTCTGGATATACAGAAGCCATCTTATGGGACAAATTATGTGTCTGTTTTTAACCAAGGCAGGACCAGAGGGGCAGAGAAGTCAGGTCTTCTACTTCAGGAGATTTCAGTCTTATTGAAAAAAAAGCATATGAAGCTCTTTTTTTCTGGTCTTTTTGGGGCAGGGCTAAGACTCTTATCTAAAGTCACTGTCTTTGCTTCTCCTATGATTGTTTCAGTGGTGAAGGTATTTCCAACAAAGCCTATTAAAAACATAGGGGAATCTACATAACTCACCCTCCAGTCCCAGTTTTAGTGCTTTAACCTTCTGAGTGATTGCTCGAAGAGATCTCCCCATTTCCTTTGCATCAGGACTCCTTTCACTAACCTTTCACTAAGTGATCATTTGATGAGATTTCCCCCACTTTCTCTGCAGTAAGACTCCACTTTTTCCCCCCTATCTTTTTACACAGGAACCATTTCAACAAACCTGCCATATAGAGCTAAAGTCTTTCAAGCAAGATAAAGATTAGCCTGACCTTTCTTACATCAATTAATCAATATGGTTACACCACAGATTTACCTTTTAACCTTGGTGTTTCCACAGTGCAATATTAAAGCACGATTTGTGAGGTTGCTTCGTTTTATATATGGTTAAGAACAACCCTCTGTCTATGTGCTTTGATAAAGTGTCAGCATAACGCAACACAGGAGCAAAAGGAGGCTTTTATTGTCTTCATCAAAAACGGCTCTGTAAATCTAAGATTGAAGCAGCAATACCAGCAGAGCCGGCTGACTGAAATTAACTGCTGGGCTCTGTTTGCAGATTCACGCTGTTGGAAAGGCCGTTGTTTGGGAATGCTCTGAAGGGTTGAATCATTTGATCTGAATTTCAGATACGAATATGTCATCGTTGCCAGTGTCAATAACCTCTTCTCCGTTGTTGAAGCTTATCCCCAAGACAAACAAGAAGGGTTTGCTCTACCCTATCCTGAACCGCCAATTGCCACTTTCCTTTCTGCCTTAATCTGTATCACAGGTGAAAAATTTAGAGAAGGCAAAGATGCTGACACATCTCTGAATACTGGTCAAGTCCCTTCACTGAATCCATTTAATGGCAGAAAAAACTGCAGTTAAGTCCTCTACAGGGTCTTTATAGATAGAAAGATTTCCCCACCAAACCACAATGTGTTTAAATCGTTTATCTCAGAAAAGAATTACAGAATCTCTTTTTGAAAACGTTGTCCGGCCCTTATGCTTCACAAACGAGGAAACTGAGCCCCAGAAAACGACAGGTTCAGACCCAATATCTATAGATACTTAGTGGTAGACTTACCTTAGAAATCAGTCCAGTTTCTCCCCCGAAAGCCTCGCTGAGACATTAGTTCTTAAGAATGCATTTAATTCTGGGATGATACTTGCAAACTTACCACTTCCTCAGAAGCCAGTAAAACTTCATGTTGAGGCTGGACATTTTCTTGGGGTTTGCTTGGCAGTGCTCCATTTTTGCCAGTCCATCTAGATGTACCATCTTGAATCAGAAGAAAATTCACATTACAGCTCTGCCACTTACTAGTTGTGTGACCTCTGCCTTATCACTATCTTAAAAAAAAAATAACCACCTCATGGGGCTCTTTGGAAGGTTGAAAAAATTAATTCACATAAAGCGCTTAAAAACAGTATCTGGCACATAATAAGTATCATATAAATGTTAGCTCTTATTGCTTCCATTCTTAGATTCTTCAGTGAATCTGGGGCATCACTATAGATTTATGATATTTTTTCCTTCATGAATCCTAAGTGTTTTATAATTCTTGACTCTTTTAAAAACTGAGAACAAACTGAGGGTTGATGGGGGGTGGGAGGGAGGGGAGGGTGGGTGATGGGTATTGAGGAGGGCACCTTTTGGGATGAGCACTGGGTGTTGTATGGAAACCAATTTGACAATAAATTTCATATATTGAAAAAAATAAAAATAAAAATAATAAAAAATATTTTCAGCCTATTGAGAGTCACACAATAAAATATACATAGGGTTGTTTTTTGCAAGTGTATGTTGTCATAAAAAAATATCAAACAACAGTTCACATTAAATGAGAGCCTACCGGGGATATTCAGAGTTTTCCCCAACAGTAGCCATGATTTGCTCCTTTTTAAAAAGATCTTTTGTTTTTATTTGTTCTACTGAATATGTCTAAATTAAATCTAGTGCTTTGCATTAAAAAAAAATAATTCTTGACTCTTTTACAGTGAATATATTGTAGAGTTCCTCAAGTTCATTTTGAACATTCACACAGGAGGCATTTGGAAGAGGTGCCATTTTTTTGTGTGTATTGAAAACAAAAACAAACCACCAACACCCATCATTGCACTCACATTCTGCTTCTTTTTGGGTGATTTACAAAGACTTAAGCTATCTCACTCCCAGGACATGCTGCCAGAAGTTGTTGAATGAATTTCACTTCACAGTCAACCTTTAAAGTATGCAAAGCACCACAGAATGCCAAGATCAAGTTCCCTGTGATCAGTGCACGAAGTGAACTTTACTATGGATTCTGTGATGTTCCCAAAGGCAATTTAATCATCCCCTTTAATAACAGAGCAATACCTTTCTCTGGAAACTGATTTGACCGATCATTAAAGTATGTCTGGTTTAGTCAAGGAACACTCTTAGATAATGTGACATCGCAGGCTCTAATCACAGATTTGACTATCTTTGTTTTTCTTACATTTAACTAAATGAAACTTCTTATTTTAAGGGGGTCTTTTTAAACAGTATGTGCCACCACTTAATAAGGTACTGTTGATTCAAATATAAATTCATTTTTTATACGAAATTTGAAATTATATGATAATTTAAATAATATAGAGGAAGGGTAAAATTATGTGGAAAATCAGATGGAGCCAAACATAGTTTAGACTTGCTCGGTTTCCAAACTGAGGATAATTGTTTAAGGAATTAGCAGATCCTAAAGATATTATCTTCTTAGTGATGCCTGGATGCCATTATTTTTCAGCAACTAGTGGGATGTGTGTGTGTGTGTGTGTGCGTGCGTGCGTGTGTGTGTGTGTGTGTGTGTGTGTGTGTGTGTTTGCGTGTAAATGGTGTAACCCAGACTCCATAGCATAAATAATCAATTTTCCAAACTGGTCTAAAGTATACGAGAAGACAATACAATATGAAACCAGTGCTTTTCTTTATAGGAAAATATGGTAAGAATTTTACTCAAAACAAAGCAATGCTGTATATTGTTTAGGGAGTTTGTTTTTGTTTTTGCTTTTTTAAATAGGGACATGCACTCAAAAAAGATAAGGCTACCAATTCTGTTCAATATTCCCCACAACAAACCTATCAGACATATTTTTGCATAGTTTTCTCACTGAGGCCCAAGGAGACGTTGGCATTACAACCTGACTACTCTGGCACTGATCACAGAGGGAGAAATACTGAATGAGAATGAAGTTCAAGCTAGACACAAAAGTTAGGTGACAGCAAGGCTTAGCTGCCATAACGTTTTCCTTTCCTCTGTTTTGAGAATCTACCCAGAGGACTGTTTGTCATTCCCAGTTAGGACTAGGTTATCTTAGCAGATGTGTTCTGAAAACAATGAGCTTGAGGCTTAAAAATAAAATTCAAGGATGATCTTAATAAGGTTATATAATGTTAATCCATGGGTTTCTGCCAACCAGTGTCTCAAATGCCTCTTTGGGGATTTATTCTGTTTTAGAAGAATGGAGAATATAAATATTTAAGTATGTAGAGACTTTTGTCATTGACCTAAGGAAGTTTACATTCTGTTTAGATAGTATTCTTAGAAATGTTATTATTTTATAGAATGGATAGACACAGGAATGCAAAGAAAAGCAATAAAGTCACTTTTTTAGGGGTATAATGGAGTTCTCAAAGATTAAAAGGCATGATAACCTTTAGTGTAGGAATGTGAAACGGGCATTTTCATACACTGCTAGAGGGAATGTAAACTGCTCCTTTCTTTAAGGGAGGGAATTTGACAATATACATTAAGAACCAGAGAATGTATAAACACTAACTCATATGTTTTACTCTTAGGGAATTATCCTAAGGATATAATTGGCCAAAGGCACAAAGGTATATATGCAAGAGTCAATAGTTCATGAAAGTAAAAATTCAGAAACAATGTAAATATCCAATAATAAGGATTATTTTAATCAGGTACCTATGCCGCTGATAGAAATGATTATGTAGACATACATTTACCAATTTGGAAAGACATTTTTGAGTGATAATTAATTAAAAATAGCACATTATAAACCAAACTTTAATATAATACTGCTATCAGAAGGAAAAAACAGTACATGGATAGGGATGAATTGAAGTTATGCACCAAAATGTTACCTGTGATTGTCTTTGAACATTGAGCATTCAGGAAATCTATATTTATTTATATTTCTTAATGCTTTTGTAATTAATATATATTAATTGAGTATACATTTTTTTAATTAAAATGGGATATGTTTTTGAAGGGAATTGATGGCATTTGGAGATATAATGATGTCATCACATTTACTTTAATTTAGCGAAACGAAAATACTGTTTCATTCCATCTGATTTGTACGTCATTGTTATGAAGTTTTTAAAACAAAGTCTCTACCGTGAAGAAGATGTAACTGCAGAGAAGAGGAAAGGGGGATGGAGAGAAGAGAGAAAGAGGGAATGATTTAATTTAATGCAATGGGGCTTTGCAGCCTTGAAACTGTCAAGTCTAAGTTGAACTCCTGGCTATTATTCTTGGGTTTGTTTAAACTTGTAAGAAGCACTTTACTCCCTTAAGTTTCAAGATTTTTATCTATCAATTGAAAGTCATAATATTATTCACAGGATTGTTACGAGATTAAGTAAGAGACATAAGTCAAAGGTATGCAATAAATGCCTACAGCAAACAGGTAACATGTACTAGACACAGAGCTAGACGCTTTGTGTACATTACCACATTTGATTGTCACAACAACCCTATCACACAGACATTTTATCTGCATTTTCAGGTGAGAATATAGATTTACAGAAAATTTAAATAACTTGCTCAAAGCCAGAGGGCTGGAAAGCAGCAGGTGGGGACTAGCATGAAACTGTCCAAAATGAATGCTCCATATTAGATAGTGACAAACCAAGTCTTCAGTTCCTCCATGTCTCCCTCTTTTCTTCCCTCCACAAAAGGGAAAAGCAGGTCACTTAAACTCAAATCGTTTTCTGAAAAATGTTGACTTGTTCAAAGCCTCCATCAAACTCATTTCACTCTACAAACTAGTCTTGAAAACAGTCAGGTCCAGAGGAAAGATAGCTGAAAGACTATATATGCTACTTCCTATATATTCTGACATAAACGTCCCCCTCTGAAATACATTTTTCTGTATTGTTTTTCATTGCAAATTTAATCTGATCCTAATACCCACACACCTACTATAATTCTCGACAAAAGTCTCTAATACCATCAAAAAGGATAACTTTCTGATTTTTCTTGTGTTTTCTTTTTTAACTCAACCTGTACTGTATTATAATAGGATATTTTTTTATCTCAAATCTGTTTGGAAATAATGATACTTCGAGAATATAGAACTCTTAACTCCAAAATAGCGTGACTTAAAAATAACAAACTTGATTCAGACCCCAAATATTCTGTCTGTAGTCTATCATTTTTTCTTTTATAAATGGTATATAAATATGTGTAAGCTTAATCATAATTCAGTCTTTCAAAGGGGTTATTATACATCAGACCAATGACCAAGAACAACCACAACCAGGATATACCATGAAATATGACTGTGACACTACTGTGATGGTACATTCAGATAAAAGCCACTGCATTAGAATTATAAGAATTCACCAGGTTAACATGGTGCCATCAAACAACTCTTCCCACCTAGAAAACCCACCATCACATGAACCACAGAAATGTGTGTTGTTAGTAAAAAGATCAATTAAGGGGCACCCGGGTGGCTCAGTTGGTTAAGCGACCGATTTCAGCTCAGATCATGATTTCGCTGTCCGTGAGTTCGAGCCCCGTGTCGGGCTCTGTGCTGACAGCTCAGAGCCTGAAGCCTGTTTCAGATTCTGTGTCTCCCTCTCTCTGACCCTCCCCCGTCATGCTCTGTCTCTCTCTGTCTCAAAAATAAATAAACGTTAAAAAACATGTTTTTTTTAATAAAAAAAAGATCAATTAAAATCCTTTTAGGACACTGTGCATTAGGTGTTTCTGATATGTAAGCTTCTGGAGAAATGCGTTCCATTCTTTTCCAGTTACTTTACTTACACTCTTCAAGCCACCTATAAGCCTTGTGCAACAACCCCTTACAATTTCTGCTTGTCAAAATCACCACTCATCCACTTTGCACATGGCATTTCTTTCATGGAGAGCTTGTGGTGAGCTATTGCCTAGTGAACCAGATTTCTTCCTCCTCTGCACTTCAGTGTGGCAGCTTTTATCTCTTATGTCACTTGTCATATTCTACAGGTACACCCTATGGGTCCACCATCCCTTAGCCAGAAATTTGGGGACTTTAGAAAAGTAACATCATAACATCAACTGTGAATTAGACAGCACTTCCAGCAGTGAGGTGCTTAGTATTTGACAAATGACCATATTAATAACATGATCTTACTTGTATCCTTAGAAGGTTGTGTTTTCACTTGAGGAAAGAATCTATACACAAAGAATTAAAGAGAAAAGCTTTCTTTACCCCAAAGCCCAAATCTCCCAGGTCAAGAGAAAAGGCTTCTTCAGAGAAACTTCGTTGTGCTCAGAGGCTTGCTATCTGGAGTCAATCATTTCTTCCAAACTAATCACTTGAGAAAAGATTGTCTAAGTTGAGAATCAGGGGGCTATGAAATCCCTTAGATCATACAGCTTCACACAACAAAATAAACATGAGGCAAAGAGTTCTGTAAGTACCTAGACTAAGTCTTGCAACAACTGACAAATCACTAATAATAGATCTTTTGTTCCATTTGCAAGCAGTCAAAAATAATGAATAACAGAATGCTATGCCAAGTCAACTAACAGGAAGTTCACGTGAGATCATTTAAAAGGAGAAAATGATGCTTGAAAAGGTCCCTGATGAGATTTGGCTTTTTCCTAAGAGACTCTAGATAGCATTCTGCTGCAGCATTTTAAAAACCACTTTCCAAAATTGGGCACCCTCATTATCATTCATTACATCTGCACTCTCCACTTAGGTTGTTTTGAAAAAGAATGGCACCCCAGTTGTATTTTTACATTAAATGTGCCTTCTCTCACATTTGATCTCTCCTTTTGTGACAGTCATTTCATTTCATAGCAACTATATTTCTTTGTCTCTGTTTTAGTGAATGTGTAGTTTTCAAATTATGCAGGGACAGCCACTTTATGTGTTGTGGATAGAGAGAAACTGAGAGGCTGACTGCAGGGTCCAGCTTCACTAGTCCCCTCAAGTAGTACCAAAGTAAATAAATTAGCACAGGGGCTTTGAGTTGGGTCATTTCCATCCAGGGTAAAATAGAGACACTGGAGAGTAAAGCCTGACATTGTTTTTCTTTACATTCTGGTTGTTTTTGTTTTTTTTTTTTAATTGAGTGAGATTATGTTGCAGACAGATTAATTTTGCCAGAGCCAGAAGGAGTGAGGTTATTCTATATGTGCTTGGGTACAATGTGACCTCTGGACAGGATATGGCAGTGCCTAAGAGTCCATTTCAGAGGTCTAGAACTAGACAGGAATTGCTTTTTAAACACTATTCTCCAAAGACACATAACTGTGACTAAAACATCCAATTTGTAGTAATGTGGGGCTATCTTGGGGTTTCAAGATAAACCCCAGCTTTATCTATAACCAGCTTTACCCTGGGCCACAAAATATCGTAGGCCTACGTCATTTGCTCATGTAGAGCAAGAATTCATAGAAGAAAGGGGAAAATACATACAGAAGTGTTGTATGTATATTTCATATCCATTCAAATATGTTATATTATGTTAAATATAAATAAAAAATGAATTACAATAATGTACTATAATACTCTATAATCATAGTCAATAATGATGTTAATATATTTAGTAAACAAATATGGATACAAACAATTTGGATTGTGCTGTTATGCAAATATCAGAAGTTTGTTATCATTTATACCATAACTCATTCTAAAATATGAACTACAGTGGAATTCTCACCTACTTATGTCACCTAGTAACAAAAATCCAACAACATAAAAAACACACAAAGAAAACAAACTGGAATTATTAATATATGTGGACAATTCATCTATTTGTGTTAGCAGTCTCTGAGGGAGTTGCTATGTCCTATAACATAGCACAGCAGTTGATTCATAAGTAATCAAGAAAATTTTAAATTATCCACCTTATATAAACACAACCAAGAAGTCAAAAGACTGGTCTAATACAACCTATGACCATTTCTATGAAATTATTAAAGCAAAACACAGCACGGGGCCAATTTCACCTGGAAAATCCATTAATGTAGAACACCTCATTCTTCAATGATGTGTCATCGTACTTACATTATTTCACATATTTAAGATAAGTCAGGGGAATTCTGAGAGGCTAAGGGAAATGATTAGTCTAAGGAATTTTTGAGAAGAAATAGGGGTCAGGTTTTCAAATTAGGAAAGTTAAATCCTAAGAGTCCCCTTAAGGTGGATGTGAAGAGGGCACTTGGGTGTCATTCACAGAACCTCTGAACTGCTAGAGTCAACCCGATCTTCCCGTAGGGAGACAGGCACCTGGGAGAGCACTGATGCATGAGCCCTTCTCCTCTGGTCAGGAGCTGAAGACAGGTTATTCCTCTCATAACCAAAACACAGCTGACTGTTCCAGTCACCAGTGCCACACAGAGCTCCAGTCATCCATCATTACTGCCGTAGAGCTCTAGACCAGAGGAATCAGTAGGAAGAAAACCAGAGGCCCTGACAGCATGTCCTACTTTTTCCACTCATTACTGCAGGAAAAAGGCAATTCCATAGTGAATTCACTAATTCATCCAGGTATTAGAAAATGGATCTCATACTATTTCCAAGTGGGAAGGAGAAAAAAAAGAAAGAAATTAACAATGATCTATCAAGCATATACTACAATAACATTTATAAAAATGATTTTGACTACTCCTAGACACTTCACATGGTTCTTTAAACTCATCATCTAATTTTGGTCTTTAAAATAACCCTACAGGGGAGCCTGGGTAGCTCAGTTGGTTAAGCATCCAACTTCAGCTCAGGTCATGATCTCGCATTCATGGGTTCGAGCCCCGCATCGGGCTCTGTGCTGACAGCTCAGAGCCTGGAGCCTGCTTCGGATTCTGTGTCTCCTTCTCTCTCTGCTCCTCCCCTGCTCATGCTCTGTCTCTCTCTGTCTCTCAAAAATAAAATAAAACATTAAAAAAAATTTTTTTAAAGTAAAATAACTCTACAAGTTAGGTATTATTGTATCTACTTTACATATAAGGAAACTGAAACTTAGAAGGTTAAGAATTCTTCCTCAAGATCACAAAGCTAATATACTGGAAAACTAGGATTCAGACTGGTTCTGACTACAAACACCAGTAATGATGAGATTATTCATAAATGGCAAAGTGGAAATATGAGACTCTTTTTCTTTAACATCTCAATGCCAGCATACCAGCTCCACTCTCCATCACAGGCCCAGGAGTCCAAGGATATTAGAATAAGAAGGACTCCTTTGAGTTTTGACCCTTTGAGGGGATCGCAGTCCCCATTGAGAATCAGATGAGTATTATGGTCCTTTGGCCCGGAGAAACAGATCAACCCTTGTTATTCACTGTAGCTGTATTCTATCAAGTCACTAGAAAAACTGAACTACTGCGTACTGAACCATTAAGCCTAGGAGAAATACAAGGTTAGGTTCCGTGAGCATCTAGACACTGTATTTTCACCAATCATACCTAAGCATGTTTTATGTGTGTTTCTGTTTAAATAAACCTTATTTAAATATATATTGTTGATTCATTAGCACTGAACCCAGCCAGCAGCCCTATAACTCAAGCCAGAATGAAGCTTGTCTAACTAATACACATATTTTCTTTGTAAGGAGCATCATAGCTTTCTTATGCTTAGGAACACTAGACAACACTTTAGTACTATGCTTGGGGGTCACTTCAAAAAGCACAATCACCAATAAAAAGCACAAAAATGGGAAAAATGTGACACCATACAGACTGTGAAAAGGACACTTGTTTATGGTATAGGAGAGCTCAAGCAAGACACAGAGCATCACTTGGACGGACCTCCACTGAGAGTGTGTGTTGGGCAATTTTGAATTTTTTGCTGCTCTGTGCATGTCTGTAAATGACTACAGAAGCGCTGCAAATACTGATTTGGGGCTTTCAAAAACTTTTACTGAGTAGGCAAATTCACACACATAGAACCCATGGATAATAAGCATTGAATGTGTGCATGTAAGGTTTCCTATAAGCCTACAAGTTATACAGACTGTACCAGATCCACTCATCGTCCCCTTTAATGCCTGATCTAGGTCAACTCATTTTGCACACAGGTTCCTGAATATTGGGAGAACATTGGAGCATAAAAATAAGCTATCCTTTTGAATAATAAAGAAAACGTCAACAAGATTCCTGAAATAAGTGACCCATGAATACACATTAGTAAAACTGATTATTTTTAATTAAACAAATAAACTTTACTATTACTTGAAAGTCCAAGGAATGTATGATGCTTGCTAGCTACTATATTAACTCTTTAAAACCACCAACATTACCTTCTGTTAATTTCTGCTCTATGCTTTAAAAGATACTTTTGTGCTTAAGAAAACAATCTTACTTAGAGAAACTGAACTAGATTCTGATTAACAGTTAATTTTGGTGATAGGAGAAAGCAGAAATAACTGAAAGCCTGTAACTTTGGTCTCCCAGACAATGCATTATTATACCAGTTAGCTGCACTCTCCACTAGAACAAGTTTGCCATTATAAGTTCTAGAAACTTGATCATGAGCACATACTGACAAAGAACAATGTATAATGAAAAGATGAAATCACTCACCCAAGGGGTCTCTAATGTCAGCAGATATAGGCATAAAGTAATAGGGAGTGTAGACATAGGCAAAAGAAAAAGAAAAAGAAAGAAAGAAAAAATAATTTCTCAAGGGCCACATTTCTTTCCCTTTTTTTTTTTTTTTTTTTTTTTGGTGGGGGTGGAGGGGGAGCATTCTTCAGGCCAAACAGCCAAGTGTTCAAATGCATGCACACACATGTGCACGCACGCACACACACACACACACACACACAGGCACGTGCATACACACACATTATTCATACCTCACAGTGGAGCTCTCTGTCACTAATTTTACCTTCTGAAATCCTACCTATTGTTGAGTCCTAGCTGCCTTTATAAAGTCTCTTCTATCCCATAGCAATGCATAATTTTTCACTACTTTGTCCATTTTAATCTCTACATTATTGACCTTACCTTGTAAATATTTTTGCCTTGCCTCAAACTAAATACAGAATGGCAAGACTAAGGAGGACAGGGCCAGTGCCTCGTGTATTCTGATATATCCCAAGGCCCAATACATCTCCCTCCTAGCAAAATGCTAATCCTGGACAGAGTAGTCAATAAAGATCTTTTGGATGAGTGAATGAGCTAATGAATAAGAGTGAACCAACTGCATAGCTCAGCTATTCAGAGGACATCAACATGGCCAACTGTAAAGAGCAAAAGTTCCAGCCTGGTATAATTTGGCTACACATTTACACTATCCTAGACTTTTATTTGTAATCAAATTTTGGCTGATATGAATCTGAAGTCATTCATTTAACAAATATTCAATCAATATTTACTGAGCACCTGGTCTGGGCAAGGCTCTGTGCTAGGAATTAGAATACAGCAGTGAACAAAATAGGTATCAGGCTCGTTCTAAAAATGTAAGGATGAACATGAAGCCTATGGAAATAGGCTTTGAATTCAATGAGTAGTAATGAATTCAAAGCCATGTTCTTTGGACTATTCAAGAAACATTTCGATGAAAGAGCTAGGAAACAAGTATTGTGAAATAAAGTTCTTTCACACTAGCTTTCTCTCAAGTCTTATCTGCAAGACACTGTGTAATACGGTACGTGCCAGAAGGGAAGTGAGAATACTCCACCTGAGAAATCTTCTGTGCCATTCTTGCAGCCTGAACACTGTTTATCTTGAAAACTTACTGCTCCTGGCCTTGCTCCAAGGCAAGCAATCCAATGATTCATTGAGATTTTTCTCTTTGGGGATCAGTTTTAAGCAGCAATGGCAAACAGGCTATCCCAATAAAAACATGTCTTAAGGAAAGAAAATTCCATATATTTCTCCTAATAGACAGAAGTCTCATAAATTCTGGAGTTAAGAAATTCCTCTATTCAAGTGGCACTGTCCAGATTTCTCATAAACATGATGTCTGAGATGGAAAATGCAGACCTGCTCTTTAAAACTACGAAATCATCCTACATCTACATTTAGATTTATGCTTAAAATATGATTTTGGAGTGAAGAGAAAAAAAGAACATTAATATTCCCCTACTAAAGGAGACTGAGATAAATCAGAAATACATTCTAAAACAGAGTATAGTAAAATGTGCTGATTATTTATTTCGTGTTGTAAAATATCTATTTAGATATTAAAGATCAATATTCTTTCACTCAATCACTTGAATCTGTGAATGTACATATGTATTTAGTTCAGAAAGTTCTTCAGGGATAAATATCAGTCTATTTTTACTCATACTGATGATACATATTCTACATACATTGATACTATGTATAATGTCATAACGATATGCATATTATATAGTTATTAAAATATTGGGACAGATCACATTACTTGACTAAGAGTAAGGTATAATTATCATTGGCAACTCTCAAGAACTCAAAGTATTACTGCACATAAAAGCATGATTCCCAAGTTCAAATATAAAACATTCTACAATGTCTTAACTTACCTCAAACACTGTCCTAATACTCTCAGATCCTACCAAGATTAATGCATTTAGCTTAAGGAAAAATTGAAAACCAGATGACACTTAATATTTTTGACAGAAAGTAAGAAAAAAGGAGAGTAGAACAAAATCTGTCAAATGGATGTAGATGTTAAAATGGTCAAAAGAAAGCCAAAAATCTCTAACAAACCTGGACCAGCTATCATCCATTTCTGTAGAGGCCAGAACCAAAATTGGGCTGAATGAAATGGAACTTACTTATGAAGGTTTTCCTGACTCTGAGATTTGCTAAACTCACTAGCAGTGGAATGAGAAAAGAAGGGTTTTGCTAGAGAAAATTCAAAATTGGTTAACAGCTCCCTGGTAAGAACTAACATATGTGACTCTGCTTTAAGTATAAGAAATTGATAAGACAGTTACTCAGGTTTCCTTTTAACTCTGAAAGTATATAGAAACATACCAAGAATGCACAGAATGGTCATTCGGCTCTTCCAAGAATGGATGTACACAGAAAGCAGAAAACAAATGCATTGAATTTCAGTTCTAAGATTCTCCCTGATACTACTATGCAAATTGTTTACTTAGGTTTTCCAGATACTATCTTTTCTACCATTTCACTTATATGAAAAAAGAGAAACTTGCTATCCAGATCTGAGGATTTACTTTCATCAATGCATGGCCTAATTTTGGAATATTTAAGATATATTTATTACTTTGTATAGCTAATATATGCTCAAAGATTCTAACTCCTTTTAGTGACATTTTAAAAAATCTTGTTAAATGCAGTAGAATCTTCTCTTGTATTTTTGCCGCCGTCTCTATTGTTATGGCAGCTGGTCAGCTTATGATGCTCACTTTAACTGCTTTCTATTGAACTGACCATACTTTAAATATGGAACATATGAAAGGTGACTCCTCACTATATAAAGCTTGTTCTTTTTTATTATTATTAAGTTTTTTCTTCTAATTCCAGTATAGTTAACATACAGTGTTATACTAGCTTCAGATGTACACTACAGTGATTCAACAATTCTATATGTTATTCAGTGCTCATCATGATAAATGTACTCTTTAATTCCCATCACTGATTTCACCCATCCCCCATCCAACATCCCCTCTTAATGTCTGTTCTTCATAACATCCAATGTTTCGTGCCTCCTCTATAAACCTTGCTCCATTTTTCATAAAACAATTTATTTTGATAAAATATAGAAAACTGTCCCAATGATTCATGTTACTCATTACATTTATAAATTATTCAACAGAGAAATAACAAAAACTCTATGAAGTATAATCTAAATTGAACTAAACACATCAAAATTAATGAATAGTTCATCCTTGATTTTTATTGTATTTATTCAATTGCTGCTTAATTAGAAAAATGCCATTATTTAGACTACAGATCCCTATCACTGGAAAATCCATGAGACCCTACTATAAAACTGTTATTAATTTTAGACCCAGTGATTATTTTCCTCAAGCTAACAATAATGAAGACTAAATTAATATTTCAATAAGATTGAAAGTTGCATTGCCCAACATATAAACTTTAATGGGGTACCAATAAATATGCAAATGGTTTCCAAAATTTTCAACATTTATTTAAATCTTTTCAGAACCACTTATTTTACTTTGGTGGTTATTTGAATATAGATGATAGAAATTCAGTTGAGTTAGATATAAATTCCAAATGAGAAGAAAATGTATTAGCTCTGAGTTCCACCTCTGCCTGGGATTGTAGAGAGAAACAAATGATACAGGATCAAATCATTCAGTCATTATTTTGTGCATCCCATCTTAAAATTGCTTGGACCACAGAACCCATGAGAACTTCAAGGAACAGAGCCACAGAGAAGGGGAGTATCAAAATAAACCAGGTTCATTTTTATACCACTTGATTCATTAGCTCAGTCATATCAGCATGACTTCTGCCCATTAAAATTAATTTTGCCCAGTTTACCCCGTAACTTTGTAATGCTAGCAAAACTGTAAAGTGTCATCATAATGATATGTGATCCCTCTAAGAGTAGGTCACAATCCTCATATTTCATACACTTTCAAATGATTATAATCTCAGCCTAACAGAATGATTAAGCTTTTCTTTCTTAAGTTCAGCAAATATTATACAGAAGCACAAGAAACTGGGAAACTTAAGTGAAATATAAACCCTATATGGAAAAGTCAAATGTATTTTGTGGGCATCTTTATAAGGAAGACAGCACAATCAGTCCCTAGAACTCTGAAGTGTATTGTTCACCTCTAACACATTCTGCAGCACACCAGACAGAACCTAAAATTTATAGACTCATACAATTTAACTAAAGTCAACTAAAAGCGGTTGTAAGCTATTATTACCTCCAGGTCCAAAATAGAGGTAAAAGTCAAACCAAGATTTATGCAACCATGGTCTAACTAAAATACATGTTAACAACATACAAACAACCTGTAATTCTATATGTTAGAATCTACCCAAGGAAAGATCTCCCCCTCTAGAAGACTTGAGTGTCACTAACTAAAAGAAAAAAGCACAATTTCATTATTTCCCTTGTTTAGCTTTTGTTTGTTTTCTTCTGTCATGGAGGCAGCAAAAACAAATTATTTGGGGGAGCCAGTTTGGCTTCCATAGCAGCTGCGCCAGTCAGACACATCACAGAACAAGAGGAGATTGCCAAATGTTCATTGTTTAAATATGGCCCAATTTACTAGGGTCCAAGTTATAATTAGGTTTCTTCTTTGAATTTTAAAAGGAAAAAAGTGAAGACACAAACTCCTAATACATATAATTAAGACTAGCAGCCTTAACCTAACAGGTTTTTAGAGACACTCTTACTGTCACTCTAAATACAGGTTTCCTGCTGAGAGCATAATTACAGTTTTTGTTGCACTTCATACTGTCTACCTCCTAGAGAGCTAACACTGTTTGTTATTAAAAGAAGACCTTGTCATATCGTGTTCACCTCTGCATATAATGTCTCTCATTGTTGCTGCTTACCTTTTATCTACTCTTCTGGTGTAGAGAGGGGGGAACTACAGAGACTCCACAGACTTGGTAAATTTTAACAAGTTGGGGCTAATGGGGTGTTTTCCCCCTCTTCTTCCACCAAAAGGCAGCCTGTCTTCTCTATTCGATACACTTGCATACGGAATCCATAGCTGCCTTTTTCTTTAGTATGCCTATAAACCAGGCTAGAATGAAAAAGCAAACCCACAGAATCCTAACTACCTAAGCTAGGAGGGTGGGAAATTCCACTTCGAATTAAATAACACAGTTTTAATCCATTAAACGTTTAGACTACATTCATATTTAACACCAAGGTGGTAGCCAAATCTTTTCTACTGATCAACAACAAGTGCTTTGAGCAAGTCTTGGGTAGCAAATTACATTTGGTTTCCAAAGATATTCTATAAAAACATAGTGCTTTCTTTTTTCTTTTTTAAGAACATGACCTACAGGGGACATTTATTGGTGCTCTGATAACTACATATTTCCAGACATTTAAATAGAATGGTAGCAAATGGATTTCTTCTTCCACATATTTACCATTCTTAGTATTAAAGTCAGTATGCAGTTTTGGCAGTTTTTTAAACCTGCTTTGCATGTCTTACCAGGCTGTGACATCTCATTATGTGTTGTAACCTGCTCTGACAAGTCTGCATCAAAAAAGACTGCTTTACAAAGTGGGATATTTTTTCACTATCATTTTTTAATCTGTTAAAGCTATAATCTATCAGAGAATGAAACATCCTCTTGTTCAGAAAACTGCAAGACTTAAAAAGAAAAAAAAATCACAAGAATTCTGGATCAGACAGAATTTGTGAATATCACTTTCTCCAAGGCATATTCAGCTATAATTATTTACTTGAAAAGAATAACATATTTCTAATGACAATCATATATAGTTAAATTTGAGAGTTTTTAAATATCCTGGAGCAGGAAACTGACATGCTTTTTAGCCAGCTATGCTTCCTCTCTCTATAGGCCAGAAAAGTACATTTCAGTTTCAATCCATAAAATAATTTAATGGAATGGAAATATAATTAGGAAAGATCCACAGAATGGAAAAGTCAAAGAGTAGTTGAAAGAACATACATTTATATACACTAATAAAAAAAAGAGTTCCAAGATATAGTAATGATAAGCAGAACAAGCAAGTTGCAGGAGAGTATATGCAGTGCAATTTTAAAAACACTCAAAACCATACTATTTAAACATGCCTAGTTATGTATATTGATGCATATGTAAAAGGAAGTCTGAAAGGATACACAGCATATTGATAACATTGATTACCTCTGGTAGGGGGAGTGAGACTGAGGCTGTATTACTTTCCTATTAACACTGTAACAAATAACCACAAACTTAATGGCTTAAAAAAAAACATGAATTTATTACCTTACAGTTTTAGAAGTCAGAAGTCCAAAATCAATCTCATTGGACTTAAAGTCAAGGTGTTAGCAGGGTTGGTTCTTTCTGGAGCCTCTGAGGGGAGAATCTATTTCCTCACATTGTTCAGCTTCTAGAGGCCACCTGCATTCCTTGGCTTGTAGCCCCTTCCTTCAATCAGTTCAACCTCTTGCTTCCACCATCACATCTACTTTGATCCTCCTGCCTCCCTCCCATAAGAATCTTTGTGATTACCTTGGGGCCACCTGTATAATCCAAGATTATCTCTCCATCTCAAGATCTTCAACCAAGTTCCTTTTACCATGAAAGCTGACTATCCACAGGACCCAGGAATCAGAATGTGGAGATGTCTGGGGAGGCCATTAATCAGCCCACTGCAGAAGCCACAGAGGCCGGGAAGAATTTTAGCCCTTTTGTATGATTCAAATTGTATAATTACATTGTATTTATATATTAATTGTGTAATTTGCTTAATTTAAAATAAAAAAGAAAGATAATTTCATTTCTCAATTCCAAAAATGTTTGAGGTAGTTAGAAGAAAAAAGTCAAACCTCCTCCACATACTTATTTCTTCTCTTTATTTTTTCTTGCTCCTCCAATTCCTATTCTTTCCTCTTTCCTCTTTCACATCCTTATCTCCTGGTTCTGTGCCTACATAACAAGATTCCATAACCATATTACAAGGTTCATGATCAAATTTCATATCCTCCCCTAAAAATATTACCCAATATGAACTGTGGCACAATTAGGTTAAGTATAAGTACACATAGGATAAAGAATATGTCTTAGGGCACCTGGGTTGTTTAGTTGGTTAAGCATCCAACCCTTGATTTTGGCTCAGGTCATGATCTCATGGTCCATGAGACCAAGCCCCACATTAGGCTCCATGCTGACAGTGTGAAGTCTGTTTGGGATTCTCTCTCCCTCTCTTTCTGGCCCTTCCCCATTTGTACTCTCTCTCTCTCTCTCAAAATAAATAAACTTAAAAAAAAAGGAATATGTCTTAATGCATTAAATGTTAATTGAGCCCTACTATAAGGAAGGTAATAGGCAAAGAACTAGGGATATTGATATTAAAACCCCAATTTCTTGAAGAGTTCACAATGAGTGAAAAGGACAGATATGCAAAGAGACTGCAATATCATATAAGATGGCATAATAGAAATATAGGCTATGGGAACCTGACAGAGAAATTAGCTCTACTTGAATTGCCAGGTAATGATGGGGGAGGAGGTGGTGGTTAGAAAACAATCCTGGAGGAAGGCCTATCTGACCTGGACCTCTCTGAATGTCTCTATGTTTTCCATCCTGTCCCATGGCCTGGGCCATCAGCCCTCAGCTCTGCTGAAGGGTCACTCATCCTATAACCCTGGTTAACATGGCAGGTCTGCTGATACTCAACTCACCTCCCTTCCATATCCTCTCCACTCAGGGCCACACAGGAATTTCTGGTTCTTACACACAAAATACACAGAAACTCAGTATCTTAGAAACACTTGACTCCAGCAGTCCTATTTATTCATGATGTCCCCCTGAGTTTACTGGGTGATAGAGGAACCTGCCAGGGAATTGAATATTAGATTCCTAATGAAGAAGGGGCAAAGACCCCTTCTGTCCTTAGGTTTCCTCCTAGTCATCAGATGGTTCTAATGGTGGAGAAAAAAAAAAAGAATTCTGACACCTGCCTTCTTCTACTCTCTGTCTTACTCCTTCTCCCCCCCCCCATCTTCTTTATTGAGCAACAAGCATTTTAGCCAAGGTTTAATAGAGTTTAAACTTCTCCAGACTTTGAGAGAAATTGGATCATGTGTTTTCATCTTGGTTCTTAATATGCTAAAATTTTAAAGAACTTCTAAGGCTGGCTTTAAGCCCATTGCTTTCCTAAACACACCAAGTACCAGTACCCTGTCTGTGATGTTAAGCTTCCTGTATCCTCCTGAGGCAGAAGGCTGTAAGGCAACATGATTTACTAGAGGATGGATCAATTCATGCATCCGTCATTCCAACTGCCTTCTAACAACATTAGGTGTTGAAAGATTAAAATCTACATTTCCCAGACTTCCTTTGTAGCTGGGCTTTTGAGTGAGATCTGGGTTCTGCCCATCTAACGCAACGATGCACAACCTTGTTTCACACTGAGCTACGTAAGGAGAGAGGTCAAGGAACCATGGCAAAGAAAGCATGTCTGGAGATGGAAGTCATTGAAGCAGCTCTTTGATTTGGCAACTTCTTGAAGTAAATTACCAGAAGTGGTAAGGTTCTGAGGTAGGTAGCCGGGCTGGTGACAGCTTCCTAATCAAGCAGAAGCAACAGCTCCCTGAGCAGCCAGGGGCTTTAGAAATCATTCCTGAGACCGGATTCACCCTTCTCAGGGATTCACTAAGCTATATTCACACTTAAGTCACTTGTGCTTAAACTAGGCAGACTAGATTCCATTTTCTGCAACTAAGAATCCCAACCATTTGTATGAATGGATGTGAGATGGGGTCAAATGCTTCAATTTAGTATTGGAAAACGTTGCCTCCCATCATGTCTATTTGGGTGACTGACGCTTCACTTCTGGGTAAGGTTAAAAGATCATTCTTGAAGCACAGCATAAAGATTTTTTCTCTGGCTTTTTCTTCTACCTGGCTCTATTTAAGTTTTACAGAGTTTGCCTTTACAGTCTCCACACAGAGCTTCCTCTTCTTATCACCCTTAGCCTGATTTTTGGGGTTTTTTTTGTTGTTGTTGTTGTTTTTGAAGTTGGAAAAGAAGGGAAAGAGTCTAAGGGAATGGTTCTTGAGATCTTTATTAGAAGAGAGAGGTAGAAAGCCCTTCAATGCTCTCCAACCTAATCATTATCAGAGTTCTGAATAAAACTGATATTTTGTTTCCATTTGGCTCCTTGTGACTCTTCTTTATGACTTAGAACTTTATGGGATGGAGGGCTGAAGTCATTGTTATCCACAAGTTTCTACCATTCAAAGCTGGAACTCACTTTAGAGATCATTTATTTTAACAGTCTATTTTGTCGAAGATACTGATGCCCAAGGTCATATAACCAATAAATGGAGAAGCCCACACTAAAACTCAAATTTGCAGACTCTGAGCCCATTGTTCCTCACCACACCAGCTAAAGACTTGGGTGAATGAATTTAAGGGACTAGTTCTAGCCAAGTGGATTTAACTCTCAGGTTTTCTAACAGCCCACTTTACTCTCCTATATATCCCAACTAACCCCTATAAGCACTTGGGTTTCTGAGTCTTGATTTAAAAGATTCCTATGTAAAATATTTCAGGGGAGGGGGAAATTTCAATAAAACAAATCACTCATTCTCTATATTTAAATTCTATAGTTTAATAGTCCTAAAAGCAGAACGCAGGGCTTAGAACAATATAGGAAGGGTCTAAAAGTATTTTTTTACATAATCTTGTATCTTCAGCTATCCCAGCTTATAGTTAAAAATGTGCTGCTTGTTCTTACAGACAGACCACATAACAAGAGCTCTCCAGAGCTGTTTCTCCTACTGAATGAACTAAGCAGGTAATGCCCCCCACTGGCAGAACTTGCCTTGTCTTCCATCTGGAATAGCATCACCAATTTTGTCATCCCCAAAGGCACCATTCTGACACATGTCATTAATTTTTACAGGGTCTTGACCCATAAGAATAAATGGTCTATGCTTCAATGTCTAAGTATTCACATAAAGAGAATAGAATTTAACCTAAGTGCTATATATGTAATCTTGGGCACAAGGAAAAATATATATGCTGAAAAGATATAAATTGTTTGAGATGGTTATTTATTAAGTGACCAAGCAAATATACTGTAGCATAAGACACTCCAAATCTATTTGGAAGAAAAGTGCAAAAGACTACCAGGCATTATCGCTAGTTTCTTACACACAGTGTCATGATTCCAGCCCCTTTCTCGCTAGTGTATTCCTAGTTTATTTTAACTATACCCATCTGTGGATGGGAAGCTCAAAAAAAAAAAAAGTGGTTAAGTAATTCAAAATCCTCTCCCCAATGAGAACATTAAACCCTAAAACATTCCAAAAGTCAGAATACAATAAAGTTGGTTCTGTGGCCATAATTAAATAACTGTTCACGAGGGGAAAATATAGCCAAACCACGATGTGACTCATATTAAAAACAGACACCAAAATCGAGTAAGAAAATGCAGATATATTCATAAATCAGATCCTAGCTCTAAAATTTTAACCATGTTTTCCAAATAATCTCTTTTAAAGAACTGTAATAATCAAGGAAATCAATTACCACCTCAGTATCTACACCCTTCCAGAATTCCACTTTTGGAGAGGAGTCAAGAAAAAACTGAAATAATAAAAGCTAACATTTATTGAGTTTTTGCTAAATGCTAAGTGCTTTTCCTGAGTTATCTAATTCCATCCTGATAAGAGCTATTATCATATACATTTTGGTGATGAGAGCAAAAAAGGTTTGGGATATTTAAGTGATTTGTCTATGTTTACTCGAACAGAAAGCTGTGGACCTGTCTATCTTCTCCAGAGCCTATGCTCAGAATCATCATCCTTGACTGCCACCCTTGGGAGCAGCTTCATTCTATACTATTCTTCCAGAACAACAGCTATTTTAAGAAACATTCTGGTTTGGGGATTGTAAGATTTATCAAAGAGATCAAATGAAGCCTGGGGGGTTTTGTTTTGATAAACTCCCACTGGGCATGGAAAATTCTTACTGTTTGTCTTCACTTAAAAAGGCACATAATAAGAGGCCTATAGGAGTGGAAGATGCTGGAGAAAGAGCTTATGGGAAGCCTGAGCCATTCCTCATATATCCAATAAATGATTTATGACCCTCCAGTAAAACAAAGTGAGAAGAAGAAAGCAGGTATTTTTTGTCCTAACATTTTATTTATGTTATCCATTTCTTCTATTTTACTTGAAAATAATGGGCTAAAAAAAACCATCAGGAAACAGACTACATTGCACTGTAGCTAGACATTTCTTCCTTATGAGTGAATTGACATAAGATAGGGTACCCAGTGCCGGAAACTGGTCTGACTGGAAAATAACTGGAAGATTGACTGTAATTAGATCAGAATCCTTTCCTGAAATCTCGCAGTTGATTGTTTGATTCTTCATTCAGAGATTCCCACCACAAAAACTATAGAACAAAGTTAAAATACAGTCTCCATTCAGTTCTGTTTCAAACAATAATTGGCTCACATAAGTAGTCTGACCGAGTATTATTAAGTGTCTGCTATAATGAGGAGCATAGTGGTACGTCAGGAAGAAAAGAATGTAGACTATGGAGTTAAATCTGAGTTCAGATCCCAACACCACTACTGGCAAAATTGATTTATTTAAGTAATAAACTCTCTGGGTCTTGGTTTGTATACTTGCAAAATGGTAAGAACACAGGTTTGTGAAAGATTAGGTAAGAAAGCATATATAAAAGACAGATTCTAGTCCTAAAGACACACTAGACTCCCCTGTAAACAGAAGTTCATATTAGTCACTAGTATTAGGTGTGCAATAGTATGCTAGCAGTGTGGGGGTTAATAAACAAAGACGACATGATTCTTGCCCTTAAAGAATTTACAATCTAGCTTAGGAAATAAAACTGGCAAGTATAGAATATAACTATTGATACACACAGTAATATTTGGAAGAAGGAATAGATGGTTGTGGGTAGAATACTTGAGGAGGTTCATGGTGGACACATATGTTGACTGGGCCCAGAAGGCTGAGAAAGATCAAGGATGTGACAATTCAACTATCCACTCCCATTTTTAAGCAAACTTTAAGAGGCATCTTCAAACAAAACTCCATCTTCAAAACAAAAGACCCAATAAATAAAGGAGCAATGCTTGACATAATGGAATTCTACATATGATGTGCTTTCAACTCTTGCTCTTCAAAGTGTGGTTCATAGATCGGTTGCATTCAGAGTTTGTTGGATATGCAGATTCTTGGATCCTATCCTAGCTCTCCTGAATCAGAATCTGTATTTTAACAAAATCCTAGGGTGATTTGTATGTACATTAAAGTTTAAGCAACATAGTTGTAAATCACAAGAATAGCTCCAAAACAATGAAGCTTACATGTTTTATATTTTAAAAAAACACTAGGTTTTTAAGACACTTTAGAGATGATAAACACTGTTCTAGAATGTTTTTGTTTATAAGCTGTAGATGATGATACCTGCCCCTCTAGACTGTTAATGAGGGTTAACTGCAATAAACATACATAAAACCTTAATTTTCTAATCCCACAAGGGAAAACCATGTTTTTAAAATCTTTATATCCTTCACCTTTAGCATTGTGCTCCATATATACTCCATAGTCAAAAAATATGTGTTAAATAAATGAATAAATGAGTCAAAGGCTTTAGGAAATGATGAAGGTCACTTTGAAATGGATGAGCATAGGATCATGAGTTAGGTCTGTAGACAAAGAATGCTGACCAGGAGAGCACTTTTCAGATTAAAACATGCACACTCATTTAGTTACAAGATCTTTTTATTGTTAAAAAAATTAAAATGTCATATAATAGTGAAACATAAGTTATAAAATGTATTTATCATAGAAAATTAGATTTATCACTTACAATGTACTCACCTAGTATTAATTTAATTCAGTTCTAAATGTATTGTGGAGATTTTGTTATTAATTAAAACACTAGTTTTCTCCTGACAAACTCAAGTTATATAATGAGTTCACCTAAAGAATGAAATCCAAACATAGTTCAAAGTCTCACTCTTCCATACTCTCAAGAAGCATATAGTCTAGTGGGGTTAGAGACAAATGTAATTAGCAGTTAGAATGAAGAAAACGTCTTAATGGAAGGATGGTCTGACGAACGGTGGTGTTGCTAACAAAAAAGCTGCCTCAGGCTCCCTGCAAAAGGTAGAGCAGGCTTCAGAGAGAAGAGGCTGAGCTGAGATCTGAAGGATGAGTGGTGTGGCAGGTGGACTAATGGGGGTAGGGTACCGCATGGGCAAAAACATGGAAGAGTAACAGCTTACTTAGGAAGCCACCAACTAGTTCAGTATTTCTGGAGTATAGAGGGACAGCAGCAGCAATAAAATAAGAGAAGTAGACAGGGACAACATAACGATGGCTTTGCATATCACAGAAAAATTTTACTTTGCAGGCTATGGGGGTCATTAAAAGAATTTGAATCATTAAAAGAATTTGACTAGGGAATTAAAATGATCACATTTCCAAATGGGATAGGCTAATTGGGCAGCAATCTGATTGATTAAGGAGAGGAAAGTGGAAGGAATAAATAGGATGAGACTAGAAACTGGCAAACAAGTGTAGGAATTAATCATTAATTGACATGATGCCTTGAATTGTGTCACTGATGGTCAGAATGGAGAAAAGAGCATGAAACAAATATTAACAGGTGGAATTAATAAAATTTGGTGACTGCTAGGATGTGATGGCTTTCTAACCATGAAGAGAAACCCCAAAGAGTTTAAAATCACACAACGCTAGTGAATTCATATTCAGTTTAAGCAAGTATGCTCAATGTCCTGTAACAAATTTGATAACGTAAGGATGAAGCTGGTAGGCGTAAACTTAAGCATATGGCTGGCCAGTGATGCCACTCACTGAGATAAGAAATATAGGATGAAAAATGAAACTTGATCAGTTGAGGGCATGTTGACCTTGAACTGCATTTGGTTCATCAAATGGTATCTGATTTCCTTTTAACTGTCAGTTGCAAATGTGGGTCAAATCCTAGTCAAAATAAATTGGAGCTTCCTTCTCCAACGAGCCCTATGTGAATCAGCTAATTAAGAACCAAGAATCACACAGCAAACCAAATACAACATTACATTTTAAAAAATCAATCATCACAATCAAGAAAAAAAAAAAAGAACCAAGAATCATAGACAATTATGGTCTAATATCCCTTCCCAAGTTAGTGGGAGACCAGGGGAAACAAAGACTGGTCTAATATGGGGTTTCAAGACAGACTTGGAAATGGGACTACATGGAGGTGGCCTAGATCTGTGATATGTGTGGTAACACAGAATATATTTATGTCTGGGTCTAGACATGGGTATCCATGATGGGAATCCAGGCAAGAGGCTGAACATCAACACCAAGAAAACAGAGAACAAGTAAGAGAAAAGCCCAAAGAATGTAAAGAAACATCTTGAGTTTGGGAGACAAATCCCTTTATCTCCCGCTATTCATGTGTTTTAAGCTCTAATCTTGATACCCTAGTGCCATGATTCTCAGAGCTAGCTCTACTTGGAGAGTTTCCTAAAAATATGGATCCTGTCTCCATACCCAAAACTTCTAAATTAATTGGTCTAGAGTGGGGAAATACCATCCTAGACATCACCCTGGCAGATTCTCAACCCTAGCTGCACATTAGAAACTTCTTTTTAAAAACACCATGCACAGCTCCCACTTCTCAGAGATTTGGATTAATTCATCTAAGGTAAGCTCTTGGCATCAGGTGTTTTTAAAAGCTCCCAAATGATTGTAATGTAGAGTTCAAAACTTACTGCCAGTCTTCCAAAGCAGAGAGGTTCTATATTTTCTCCCAATTTTTTCAAAACTTCTTCCCCTAAACTCACTCTTAACAATAACCATATCTTTTACCTAACTTAGACTTTAGGAATCTGAAACACCCAACATCATCTTTTCTTTCTCTGTTCCATCACTTTGATTTTTGTTCAAGAAATGTTTCTGTTGTCTTAATTTCACCACCATCCTTATCTGGATTACTGGAGGTAAAGATAATAAACCAAACTCCCTTTTCCAGTGGATCTTCTCTTTCTTATCACAACCATGTGAAGTCTCTCTCATGTTAACAATAAAAACAAAATACAAACAAAACGACCTTCCAAAAACTTTGTTAATTCTTGAGGCATCTCTCCATTTCTTTCCTTCCCTTCAAGCCAAACTTCTTTTATAATAATTTCTCCTTACAACCAGGATTGGTATAGTGATTCCTGATGGTTTCTAATAACTTTGAAAAGTGGAAAAGCCTGAAGAAAAATATTCTATTCCAGAAACCCCAGTCAGGACTTAGAAGAAAGGCCCTCTACTTTACCAAGCAAAGTCAGAGAAGGAGATCCAGCATTCTTGTTCAAAAGGAGAGACTTGTGTGTATTATACAGGTACAAAGAGTTAATCTGAAAAGAAGATAAATTCTTACAATACTAAACTGTGAAAGGTGGGAGACCAAATTCCAGGCATTTTTATACCACTAATATTGTATTATGTTGTCAAACTTGTTGCAATAATTCTGATGCAAAATATATAGTCCAAGCTTGTAAATTTGGTTCAATAACAGCTAGGTACAATTGAGACAGTAAATAAGATAAGAGCTGAATTATTGGCCATTGTTTAATATGACTTTAGAATAAATTTACTGGTAATTAAAGTAATTACGTGACACATTTCAGTAGTTTCTAGGGGCAAAAAAAACAACACACTTATAAATAGCCATATGGGAAAAATGCCCATCGTATTGGCTAAAAGTAAATAGGAACAATGCCTAGAGGAAGGATCTCACAAAAAAAGTCTACTCAACCCTCTTGAAAGAGGTAGCAATATCTCTGGTTCACTAGACTTCAATGTTAAATGGACTTAAGAGAAGAAAGACACAAGATTGGGAAAGTTTTAGTACTTCGTCTTATCTCAAGTAGGAAGAATTTAAGATATTACCCCCCCTTCCACTATAACTGTCAACATCAAACTGAACACACACATTGACAATTTCACTTCCAGAAAGTAGAACTCTGACATGGGTACAAAACTATTGAGGATCAAGTAAGTCTCTGGCTGGAGAATTAAGAGAGTAAAAGTAATTCTTCCTCAAGTATTTTTTCTCTTCTCCTTGGAAAACTGAGTTAGAAAACTGAAAAGGAACCCATAAAAAGAAGAAAAAAGTATAAATAAAGAAGAATAAAGCTCTACTTCAGTCTGAGGGAAGGATTCTATAAGGGTCCTTGCAAGGTCACATCCTGTTTACCATGATAAAGAAGTAGATAGACCTGACTTGCAGCAAGATTTAAACATTTGCCTGGAGCAGATCTGAATATATTACCCTAAAATCAAAAGATTCCAAAGGTTTTTTTCAAGATTTAGACATGTGAGGTCTTATATATCTAAGTTCTCAAGTAACTATTACCATTATCTATTGAAGGCCAACATAATTTATTAATTTCTCAATAATCATTTGTCGAAATAAAAATTTTTGGTCTTAGTTTGATGTGTATGCCATAATTAGTAAAACCTGCTTTAAAAATTTGTGGAAGAATAAATGAAAATGCCCTTCAAAAAGCTGAATACTGCATAAATGCAAGATATTCCTACTATTAATTGGAATAGGATTGGAACAGTCCTACTGTACATCCCACCAGGCAGTCTACCTGTCGATTCACCACGATTCACTAAGAAAACAACAGATGGGCAACATAAAAAAACTGACATTTAGAAGATCCTGGTCTTTGCCCTTTGGTTCCCTGACCTTAGGCCAGAGTGTGGCCCTTAAATCCATCTCCCCAAGAGACTGAAGGTAATGTCTGTGTGGCCAAACTGGTTCCACCATTGGTGTCATTCCAACTAATGCTCTTTAGTTTTATTTTTCCCTTTAGATTTGGGGGTCAGAGTTTTATTTGCTGCATAATAGAAGGCACTGGCAGCTTGTATTTTTCTTTACCCCTTGGCATTGAATCAGCAATGTATCCATTGCGTTTTCTTTATTAAATGGTGGTTCACTGTGTGTCCTTAGGCCTGGTTGTCATTCTAAACATTTATTATTACTCTAATTATAATACTAGTCATTCTACGTCTCTATCAGGGTAAAGTAAAAATGAACAGTGCTCTAGCTCCAACTTTAAAAATCTAGACTTGCACTAAAACATGGTAGCCTCTAGACACGTTCAGCTATTGAGCACTTGAAATAAGTCTCACCTGAATCTAAAATGTGCTTTAGCATAAAACACACAACAGATTTCAAAGATTTAGTACAAAAAAAAAAAAGAACTTAGAATATCTCAATAAATTTTAAGTTGATTATTTGTGTTGAAATGAGAATATTTTGATTATACTGGGTAAAATAATGTTCTTAAAATTAATGCCAACTGCTTTTTAATTTTTTAATGTGGTGACTACAAATTTTCAATTATATATGTGGTTTACATTCTATTTCAAGTAGACAGCATTGATCTAGATGCTGAGTCATTTTAGAGATTTTCATTCTTAATGACTGAATAGTTTTACTAATTTAATTAATTTAAATTTACTCTTTTCTTACAGGCTTGTTTAAAATTTGTTTATTATCTTCTAGAGTTGACAAGAATATAAAAGATAAATTAAGTAAAACTAATTAATGACCATTAATCATGTTTAAATGGCACTGACCTTGAACTTCCAAGAGCTTGGGAAGTCCTTTAAACACCTGCATTAATGGCTTTGTGTCATGCCAAGTGATACTGAGTGCTGAACCAGAAATATTCTAATGTTGTTCTTGCTGTTAGGTGACCGCCTCTGCCTGGAGCTTCACTAAGCATAATAAACAGTGAGTGACACATAATAGCCCAAGCACTGATATATGTGTTGGAAAATGTCACTTTTTTCCAAAATAATGTCACGAAATAGATTATAAGAAATTAGAAAAGTAGATCTGTTTCTAACCCTTCTGATTTATTTTCAAACTCAGTTTTCAATATGTATGTGGTATAATGTATACATGAATGTATGATCACCTATTCATACATCAGAGGTATTTTTTTAAAAATGAATAAGCACTGTATTTCTGACCTATGGGAAAAAATGAAAATCTTCTTAAGGAAAATAAGAAATAATGAGAGATGAAAAGCCCTAGTATTAAAAAAAAAAAAAAGAAAGAAAGAAAGAAAGAAAAGCTACCAACAAGCCCTCCATGTCACTGGTTTTATCCATTGAATTGAAAAGCAAGAATCATAAGAAAACAGCCCAACCATGAGAAAATAGCAATATCCTTCTGATCTGGAATGTGCAACAACAGCTTTATTAAATATCACTGAATTCAAAGGAAATACAGGCCTAAGAGGAGCCATTTGTGCAAAAGAAACAGAAGCCTGCAAAATCACATACAGCATGAGAGCTGATAAGACTCAAAAAAAGAATAGTTGCATTAGGAAAAAACCATTCTGTATAATTTTCCTACCCTTCACTAAAGAAGTGCACTCTGTAGCTGTAACAGGATATTCAAAAAGGGAGAAAATTATTTTTCTCTAACACAAGCTTCTAATAACAAGAAATTTAATAACAAGAAATCAAAGGATTTAATAATGCAAAGATATATACTTAGAATAATGTAATCTTAAAGATACCCATATTAAAAAAAAAAAAGCCTCACAAAGGTAATGAAGAGATAACTAAAGACTGCTCAGCATTTGTGTATTGAAGCACTTAGTATGATTCTATTTTTGTTAATCTCTAAGCTCCCAATTTTCCAGACAGACCAAAGCATTGAATTTAGTAAATGTCTAAAATTAGAAACAGCCTGTAGAAGGATCAGAACTAGAAGTAAATTAATTTCCAATTGATTTTATTAATTTTTCAGGGAGTTCTTTCTATCCACATTCTCACTCTAAAGCCACTATTCTTACAGCAATATGAATGAGTTTCACGAGATCTAACATGAAGTAAACAATCTTTTTTTTCTTGTTTTTTAAATGGAAGTATATTAACATACTGTTAGCTTCAGGCGTAGAATATAATAATTCAACAATTGTATATGTTACTCAGTGCTCATCAAGATAAGTACACTGTTGATCCCCTTTATCTATTTCACACCTCCCCCACCCACCTCTCCTATGGTAACCACCAGTTTGCTCTCTTACTTAAGAGTCTGGTTTTTTGCTTGCCTCTTTTTTCTTCACTTGTTTTGTTTCTTAAATTCTACATATGAGTGAAATCATATGGTATTTGTCTGTGATGGACTTATTTCACTTAGCATTAAACCCTCTAGCTATACTCATGTTGTAAATGGCAAAATCTCATAACATGAAAGAAATAATCTTAACAGAGAGTTCACTATTGAAATAGTCCTTGAATCAAGTTCAGTTTTTAAGGCATTATTCCACAAAATCATGCTAAACTCTTCCCCAAACCATGACTGCTATTAGTTAATGATATAGTCCTCAAAACATTGTATTAAAATGTATATGACTATATACTTTTTTTTAATCAAAATGAGATGGGCAATACATAATTTACTAAACTTTTCTTTTTTAGTTTATCATAGACATTTCCTTTTTAGTACTTTATTATTTTTCCTTAGTCTAAATAGTTTGCCACTCTTTAAATGTCCTGTTTCTTCAACTACCACTGCATAATGTCTATTTAGCATTTAGGTTATAAACAATTTTTCACTATTACAAACAATATTTCAGTACTATTCCTTGGCTTATATTTTGTGTAACCTATATAAGAATTTCAGAAGAATAAATTCCTAGATGTGGAACTTCTGAGCAAAGATTATTACATTTTTGGGCTTTTGGCAGATATTGCAAAAATTACTCTTCAAATCACTTGGGCCAATCAACATCCCCAGCAGAAATAAGTAAGAGAGTCTCTGTTTTCCCATACCCTCACCAACACTGAATGTTAAGGATTGTTTTAACCATACTTCATAGGATAAGAACATATCTCAATTTTTACTCCACTTGGATTTTTTTGACAAATCAAAATTGAGAGGTTTTTTTTAAGTTTACCTTTTATTCTCTACCCTCTTGTTCAATTGGTCTTTCCTGACCCATCTGTGTAAAAAAGAATAACAATAATAAAAGTTCTCTGTCTTGAGATTTATGGGGTATATTTGAAAATAATCATCTGATTCCAGGGATTGGCAAATACAATTCAGTGCCGGATATAGTATGAATTCCAGAATTTTTTCTAACATCTTTAGTTTTGCTTTTCAGCAAACAAAGCAAAAATCAGTCTTATTCAAGATAATGTTCCCTAGGAATAGGGAACATTTCAATTTGGCCTGTATCCAGCAAAAATTAAAAACTTTCAATATTATCCAATATAAAATTTCAACTATTTATATGATTTTCTCCTCAAATAATGTCTTTCATGAACAGAGTTTCAAACCTAAAGGAAATTCTTTTTTTGTAAATTTATACTTCAAAAGGAAACAAACAAAAAAATAAGAGAAGTGTTTCAAGATTGCCATGGAAATTGACATTCCTACTGTGCATCTTAGGACAACCTGTGAGAGCTTTAGTGAAGCCTTTGAAGATTTAAAATGCATCAAATTAAAAACCATGTCCATTTAAATAAAAAGCTTTTCTGGCATCAATTCTGTCCACATTTCTGGTGGGGAAGAAAATGGCTTTTTTTAAGATATGAACACAGTTGGGGATAAAGATATTTTCTTTATAGAGACTATCTAGATATCTCACTGTTGGATATTAATGTTAACATAAAAGTAAAACAGATTTGTGCAGTGGACATGACAGGGAAGTGAGCTACAAAGAGAAAACAATTTTCAGCTTGTAAGAAATTAGAGTGCTATAGAATATCATCAAGTCTTGAGGATTTGAAGACAACTTTAAAAGAGATCTAGTTCAACCCTTTATTCATCTAATGCTTAAATCTTCTCCATGGGAGACTGATCAAATGTTCACTCACTTAATGTTTAAATATGTGCAATGATAGGGAACACATTACCTATTGAGGTAGCACATTTAAGTCCGGAGCAGCCCATTTAGCCATGACAACTACTAAGTCCTTCTTGGTATGTTCTGCTGAAATCTGTTTTCTTATACTTAATGTTTATGGATTTTACTTATACATTGGCATTACAAGAGAACTCTTGGTTGGCTAATTCTCCATTTATTCCCAACTGCTTCTTTCTTCCACTTTCCCTCAAACAAGCAGAAAAAGTATTTACAGAAAAGTAAATACTTTCTCTGCTCTCCATTGCAGCCAAGGGGTGCCAAGGGAACCCAGTTTATGACTAATGAGACATAAGAAAAGTTTAAATGAGGGTTCTGGAAAAGATTTTTTCATCCATTCCCCCTTCTTTCTGCCTTGAGCATAAACTTGATAAAGGTATAATTGCTATTTGCAACTAGGAATTGGACACTAGCCCTTACATTCCTGAACCACTGGATACTAGAAACCACCTAACTTTATTATTTCTTTTATTTATTTATTTTGAGGGAGAGAGAGTGCACATATGCATGCGCATGCGCGAGTGGGAGAGAGGCAGAAAGAGAAGGAAAGAGAGAATCCCAAGCAGTCTCTGAGTTGTCAGCAAGGAGTTCCTTGTGGGGCTTGGTTTTATTAACTGTGAGATCGTGACCTCAGCCGAAATCAAGAATCAGATGCTTAACCAACTAAGCCACTCACGTACCCCAGCAACCACCTAACTTTAGACTTTCTGTTAATTAAGACAAGTAAGCCCCATCAATCCTGAGGGATTTTAACTGAGGGACTGTGAAGCTTGCACCTGAAAACACACCTATTTAACACAAGGTCACACTGGAATATCAAATATTTATGACATTTGATAACGCCTCATATCTTAACAGAGAAAAAATACTTCAATAAACCAGTATAGCCAGATTTAGATATATTCTCACCTTCAAATGTCCACAATCTAGAGTATATTATAATATTGCAACAATTTAAAATTAGTAGGTGGACTACACCCTAGTAAATGGAAGCTAGAGACCTTTGAATTCTGATGGAAGATCACTGAAGCAATTTATTCATTGTTCGTGGTCAATTTCTTCTCTTTTTAATCTTTTCTTTCTATTCCTATCTTACCACCCCTCCAAATTCATATTAAATTAAGATTTCTAAACCCTGAAAAGCCTGATAGAAATTTCCAATTTGTTTTGCTTTTTTGTTTTTCTTTTTTTTTCAAGTCTATCAGTCTATCTTGGTATGTTCTGCTGAAATCTGTTTTCTTATACTTAATGTTTATGGATTTTACTTATACATTGGCATTACAAGAGAACTCTTGGTTGGCTAATTCTGCATCTATTCCCAACTGCTTCTTTCTTCCACTTTCCCTTACACAAGCAGAAAAAGTATTTACTTTTTCCATTGCAGCCAAAGGGTGCCAAGGGAACCCAGTTTATGACATAAACCCAGTTTTTGTCAGTTTTCTGCAAATTACTTGCTGCCATAGCCTATTCTCAAAAAGGAGTATGGAATTTCAGCTTTCCCAGGATCAACAAATGTGAGTCTCAAGTTGCAATGTGATTTACAGATACTGATCTATTTTTTAGATTAACAGAAAAATGCCTCCGCAAGAAATATGTCCAAAACTTTGATCTATTTTTCTAGCTTTATTTAATGCATATTACCAATAATGCTATAAAAGAATTAATGTAAGTAGTCTCTTACAGGAATTAAAAAAATACCCCAAGATAAATCTAAATTTATCCTCATAATTTATACCAAACTCAATCCTTTTGAATAAAAACTATAATTGTATCATTATAGAATTTGTATTTATCAATTGTATTTCTGAATCAGTCAGCAGGATCAATCATATACCTTCCATGTACTTCAAAGAAAACTAAGGAAGATAGAAAAGTAGTTAACTAAAAGAACTTTGCCAAAGTAAGATCTGAGTTTGAATTCGGATTTTGCCCCTTATGAACTGACTGATATGGGCAAATTATTTAATCCCATGTGTCTTTATCATCAGTAACAAGAGAATAATTATACCTACCTCATAGGTTTATTATGGGGATAATTTAATCTGTGTGTGTGTGTGTGTGTGTAAGCCACACACACACACACACACACACACACACACGTGGCTTAGCATCATCCCTAGACAATAAGTGTTCAATAAATGGTTAGCTACCACCATTCCTAGAAAAGTGCTGTTACCCTTTGGTAACTCTTTGACTTCAACCATGCTACTCTTTTTGTACTACCCTGGTTTTCTCAAATTCTTTCTTTTGATTTGGTGGAATTATTCAAAATCATGGAATATCTAGCATGAGTATAAATTATTTTCCTATTTATACTTTATTTTTAATCTCTGAACCATTGCCCATACTTTTATAGAAATAGAATCCATGTGGTTTGGCAAGAGGTTTTAAAAAGACAGAACTGGTAAGGAGTAGAGATAGAGCCTCCAAACATTAGAGGTATGCCTAAGTTTGTGTTCTCCCAAGAGGATACCCTGAGACAAGGATTCAAGTGCATGTGGCTTTTTGAAAAAATACTGGGAACAATGGTAGGGAAGTAAGGAAGAGATACAAAGAAGGGTTCCTTATCAATCCAATTACCACTGTAGGTGACTTGAGCTTAATCTCACTGAAGAAACTCTAGAACCAAGTGCAAAACATACACCTTCAAATTATAGCACCCAAAGGGCAAGGGGGCTGAGGTATTTATACCCCAATTCCTGAGATCATTAGTTGAGGGTTGTTTCCAGCGGTTGTTAATTCCCTGGTACTTCTTGCCTACTGATTATGGATCGTAGGTATGTTTTCTGTACTGCTGAGGAAAAAGAAATCAGCCACTGAGATGCAAATACTGGGGCATGGAAACCAGGAGAAGCCCACTGAATGATCAGGATAGGAGGAAGGAGGCAGTGATGGTGTGTATGTCAGGATACCAAGTACCAAATCAAACTAGGGTAACAGGAGCTAAATCCAAGTAATGTCCTATGACAGAATAAATTCCTGGAGTAAAAATATCACCAAGAAAGGAATCTGAGGGGAGGAAGTAAAAGGCTGAAATTCTTGTGGAATGAAAATGCTGGCAATTCAAAAGAAAGTTGGAATTGTGGTGTTGGGGGCGTGGTACATACCTCAGCCAAAACTATTTCATTTAGGTGTATCCTAACAAGAAATTCATGGTGTAACAAGTCTTTTCCCTAGCTACATGGGCATACCTAGGACTTTGGGCACACCTTTTTTATTTGGCTGACTAGTTTAGAGCATGTGGTACTTCTCAAAACAAGTAACTCAAACTTTTCAGAGCTTTTAAAGAGGAGTCCATTTCGGATCTCCTCAGACCTGATGTATCCTCTCAGAGGAAAATTCAGGCATCTTTTGACTAAAGAAGTCCTTTGGTGACTGATACTTAGCTCACTGGCATGACATTTTCTACATTTTCCTGGCCTGCTGCACAGAATTTGCTGGGTGCTGTCCTGTGCAGTGGGCATCCAGAGAGAAGTTTAGGACTGCGGGCTGAGGCCCAGAATCTAGGTGGAAGTAATCCTAAAATTGTGAGAAAACCCAAGACACTTGCAATATATGAGTTCTGCTTCCCTCACTCCTTCAGCGAACATTTATTAAGCATCTACTTTTCTCTCACCTATATATGTGGCAGAGTTACAGTGGAAAGTAAACCTGGAGCTGAAATTCCCTCATAAGACCTGTCAGTTAGTCCATCTGTGCTAAGGAGGGGAAGATTAGATTGTTATAATTAGATTTACTTTCCAATGTCTGAATGCCACAATTCTGCTCCACCTCATCCCTGCCCCATTCCCAATGAGCTTATCACAGAAGGGACCTCAGTCAAATCCATCTCGGAGACAAGAGGCAACGTGTCCTCCTGGCATCAGACATTAGTGAGGTCCTTCTCAGACACATGGATGTCATTATCATTAGAGGGGTTGGTGAAACATTTACAGTGAGCTATTTAATAATGTTTGTTGGGCTTCTTTGAAGTATGAGTACACTTAGGAAATTTTAAGAACTTCTTAGAACTTTTGCATATAAGCATTATGGGATTTTCTTTATACAGACAAACTTTCTGTGGGAGTCATGACTGTTTATTGCATTGATTTTCCCTTTTTTATAAGCCCCTGTGGACTTGATGTGTTGGAATAAAGATATCTCTGAAGCAGGCAATTCTCACTTCAAAAAAAAAAAATGGCTGCTGATGTGGAATTGTCCTTACAGATTAATGTAAAAGATAGACAAGTTTAAAGGCTACTTAAAATTACTTTGGGGACATTCTAAAAGGAAAATAATTAAATAGTGTGTTTCTTGATCCTTCCCTAAAACAAATCTTCCATTTTATATAGTGGGATTTTTTTTAAGAAAACTAAACATATAAATGAGCATATTTGGAAATATAATTGAATCTTTATCTCTTTGGGGTTATCATTACCCTTGAAATATGACGATAAAGTTGAGAATGGTTTTATTTAAAAAATTCACCTGTAAGTTATTGACACGAATAAAGAAAAACATTGAATAGTTTTTTAAGCATGCAAACAAAAAAAAACAGTTTACAGATAACCTCCAAGTGAGAACATAGAAACAAGGTAAGAAAGAAAAGGGAAATAAATTAGGATGCCCAACTTTTCCTTCATTATGTCAAGGAAACTAATGCTGTTTTAAGAAGGTACATGACAGTCCTTTCTCAGGGCCCTATTTGATTCTAATTGCTTTCTAAGTTGACCCCTGTTAGTTCCTTATGGAAAATTCAAAGTGGGTAGAATTCAGCAAGTTTTTTTTTTAATACTACTTTTAGGCAGACCTTTGCTTTCCACTTTACCACAGACTCCATCATCCCCTATTACTTATAACCCCATCCTGATTTAAACCTTTATTTATTCAGCCTGGTCTCTGCAGAAATGTGATTTGGGACTCCTGTCCAACAATTCTCCCACCCAGCCAAACTGTTCTATTAACTATTCCAGGACACTGTTCATTCCATAATTCCACTCTCAAGTAGCCTCCCTCATTTCCACTTTCCCTGTCTAAATTCCATTTCTCCATAAAATCCATTTATATGACAACCTCTTCATAAAGGGGTTACCATAATTATTATTTATAAGCAGAGTGTACTGGTATAAGTTTAATAACGGGCTCTCCCTGGAAAAAGGGAAAATCATTTGTGTGCACTGTTTGCCAATTTCTGTGGTATAAATTTTCCTACCATGGTATGGCCAGTTTCAAAACTTACAGTTGTAAAGGTGCTCACAATCTGCTCTTAAGAGTTGATGAGAGCCAGCTCTAGCACACAATTATCAGAATAAGTGGTTCAATACTTTGAAATGTTATATCAAGGTATTGTATTGTTAAGAGAGGTGAGATACTATTGTCGAAGCAAGTAGATTGTAGCAGAAGTAAAAAGAACTGAGCTTCAGCTCTAGCTCCACAATAACCTAACTAGGTGACTCTAAAGCCACATAACCACTCTGGATCTCAGTTTCCTCACCTAATAAGAGCATACTAAACAACTTTCTAACATTAACAGATCTATGATTCTATATAATCCTTCATATCATCATGTCCTTTATCACTTACCTCAAATGAAATTTACTTTAAAGCAGGCTGTGCCATAACATACTATGTCCTCAACACAGCAAAGCACAGTGCCTTGCATATAGCAGGTGCTCCACAAATAGTCTTTGAGTAAATGATTTGCCAGGGTGACACTGGAGGTAGCCTGGGTACATGATGGGTTAATGGAAGACAATAGGGTATGGGACAGTATCAGTACAAGGAGATAAGATCAAGAGATTATTTTGAAAGATAATCTTCTCTGTGAATATAGATATTTTCTAGGTTGGTTACAGATATATAGGAAGTAACATATTTAGTTGTACACCATGTCTCCTCCCTCTTTCCCTCCTTTTCAGAGGCCACTCTGAACAGACACCAACCAAGCTGTCCTCTTTTGATAGTGTCTCCTAGTAGAAACATCTCTTCCCCACTATCATTTTTCTACTCTCAAGATCACACCACACTGTTTGCAGCATTTGTTTTTGTCATTTGTATTTCTCCCACCATATATCTCTGCCAGGTTTATCTTAGAGAAGAATATATTTTTTATCAGTTTCTTTCTTTCCATTTTTCTCATAGTGCTACTTGTGATTATACAGAACTTGAATTGGAGCACTACTATTGATACTCATATTGCAAGGTACAAGAAGAGCATATGTATTAAAGTGAAATTGGACATTCAGCAGAATGATAAATGGGATTCTTTCTATCTCAGCTTTAGCCAAGTTGCCAAAGGCCTAGGTATTATTTAACAGTGAGGTAAGAAGAGGCCTGTGCAGAACTGCTAAGATTGGAAAACCACTCTGTCAGCATTAATAATCTCCAAGCAATAAAACTCCTGAATTGGAAGAATTGGAGAAGAACCCTTTGGAGAGAGTTATTGGAGGTAGTGTTGCCCCAAGGGAGAAAGACTACTTCTTTGCTTTAAGTCAAGTAAGAGCAAATTCAAAGGAAAACTTAGAGAGTTTGACAAGTATCTCCCAGAATTTAAGTACTGGAATAAAAGGCTGTGGCTAGACTGAAGCAATGAAGAGAGAAAGACAAGACCCAGGTTTTCTGTAGAACAGATGTGGGCCACACAAGAGGGAACAGACCTAGAGCCATCTTGAAAGAACTGTCTAGAAAGACAAAGTGACTCAAGAGATGTACAGCCACAAAAAGTCCAGGAACTGAAGAAAATGTCAAAGCAACCAACTGCATAGGGCATCATCTATTTCACAGGAATTAGAGTTGCAGTTGAGGGTTCAGAATGGGAATCACCCCAAAAACATGGCATGAAAGAGTTCGCTTTGAACATCTATTGAAGTCAAATCTAAATCACATCAGTAAGATCTCTACTGCCCCCTTATCAATCTTCCTTCATCCCACTCCAATGCTGGAGGGGCCAGAGACCATACCTACAGAATGGAAGAGGAGATGCCACCTCCCATCTGTGCACACATGTGCACATGCACACACACACACATGCACGCACACACACACTCTCCAGGCTTCCAGTCCTTCCTGGCTTAGGATGGGAGAAAATTTAAAGAGGACAATAGGCTTGGATTATTACAGTGAACTGTGTGTTCTTGGAAGCTGGAGAACTATTAATTATCACAGAGTAACTTAAAAAGTTATGAGTTTTTCAATTCTGTCATTCCTCTATTTTGCCTAATTACCAGCATTAAGACCGTGTTTTATTTTTTCTATTGGCTTTCATTGAAAATATACAATGTATTTCTACTTCCCTATAGATTTTTAAGTGAGCTATTCCTAAGACCTCAAAAGCTTATTCTTTATAAAGGAAATACGTGCATCATTCCACAAATCAATGGTTGGGACTCAACCCATTTAGAAACTGAGTTTTCCTGCAATGTTCATACTCTGGTGGGGACTGCCCAGGTAAGACTAAAATGAAAGTCTTTATTCAAAATGATAATCTCTGTATAGAACTTGTATATGGATCTCAAATCTCAAAACATGTAAATGTTTTCCCCAGCAGGTCTGGCACAGGAATAAGAGAAACTCATTATTCCATCTGTATTAATTTGTCATGGTGCGTACAATCATGTACCCAGGACAGAAATGGCACAAGCAAAGACTTCCAGGCTGACTGTCTCTTGGGGGCTCAAGACACCATATTGATAGACTTAATAAAGATATATTCTGAGAATTATGAACCTGCCCATTATTTTTCTGGAATAGCCGCCAAAACCAATAGCAGAAAAAAAATGAGCTAATGCTGCCAGGATGGCAGGCATTCTTTACTACATTTCATGCCAATTATTTCCTTTCACATGACAAGCAGGCATTAATTTTCAACTCCTGACCTATATTTCACATATCTGGGTTTCAGACCAAAAGAAACACTAGCTATCATAAAAATGCTACAACAGCCTGCCACATGATGAGGAATTCCTTTAGGCTCCAAGCCAACAAGTTTGTTTTGAGTCTGTGAAACTTTTATAGAGTAGAAAGGTGAGGTAGGAGAAAAAGAGGATAATTGTCCTCCCTTCCTTAAGAGGTCTTATTTATCACAATATCTACCCCATTCAGACCGGTAGAAAGAAATGATTAAAATAACAACCCACTGTTTACTTGTCTCCATGGTGTCTCAGGGGCCAGCAGACCATGCCCTTGGTCGTTTCCCCTCTCTCGAACACATACTAATCATTCAAGTAAAAACCTCCAAAAACTTATCCTGCTTGCCTGAAATATTCCAACAGCATGGGATTGGAATAGAGAACATTTCAGACAAAAACCTCATGATAGAGGGTGCCTTTTGTAGGATGTCATTGCCAAAGGCATTTATAGTGGCTGAGTAGGGATTTGAGTGTGATGGTGCACATCCACTAAATGGTTCCCTAGGGGCCCTAAAAAAGAAAAAGTAACATCCAAAAGTGCCCAACACCTTCCCAGGGGTAACTTTTTCAGAGTAAGAATCTCTGTGAAGACTCACAATGCGTTCGACTGAAAAAATGTAGTGAAGATACATTCCCAGCCGTCTAAAGCAGACCCTGGATGCAAAAAAGAACCAGATCACAAAACATTCTCAGATTACAGCCAAGTTCTAGATGGTTATCAAGATCCAGAGATTTCATTTTCTAGTATAACAAAGTCAAGAAACAGAGGTTTTAAATGAAATTCTTTTTGCCTCACAACCATACCAAGTGCTTAAATAATAAGTTACTGTCAAATTCCATTGTTTCAATTTATATTATTGTTTCTAAGCATAAGAAACACATGGGGAAAAGGGACAAGAGGCATATTGCATTGTTATTCAAGGTAAACTCCATCATCTTTCCGCACCTCATTCATTCACTGCATTCAATTATCCATTCATTCACATATATGTATTAACTATTACATTCCAGGTACTGGGCAAGCTGCTGGGGTTGAAACTGTGCACAAGATAGACAAGACTCCTGTCTTCATGGAGAGGCAGATGAGAGGCCAATTGTACTCTGGGCAACAGACAAGGGCTAGCTGAGCCAAAATCCAGGGACTACCCTCTGACATACTTTAGTCAAGGCAGCCAACCTTTGTAGAAAGCAAGAATTCTTTGCTCTACCACTAACCTATTTGTGATCTCAAACAACTCACAACTTTCTGGCCCCCAATTTGCCATCATTGCCACGAGACAATGACGCCTATTTTATACTTATTATCTACAGAGCTAAATTCTAAGGAAATAAAGCTTTATAAAGCACTGTATAAATATCTAAATTACAAATATTAGAAAACATTTGCAGCAAAAATACTTGTTAAGTGATGGCATTCTACTTGTTACCTAATTCAAGTCTAACAAAAAATACCTGCTGCGAGGGATGAGAGCCAAAAGAAGGAACTAAGTGGTAGTTGCAAATAAACATCTATACAATGCTCCTGAAGAATACAATACTAAGTTCTGTATAAGGTCACAAGTTCGAATATAGCAATGTTTTTCACAGTTTTAAATTACAAACTATGTAAGGAAAAGAATATGCATATTTTCCATCTAATACCTTCCAGAATTTAAAAACATAAGAGAAATAAACAGGCTTTTTATGCATGAATATGGTTTTCTTTAAGATACATATAGATTTATTCCAGTTAATATTCAATGACTCCAGGGAAAGAAGGTAGAGGCATAGGCCATGAACTTTGTTTTTTGGTTTTGAGAGAGTTTTTTCCCCTGCTCTTCCCTACTTCTCCACCAAAGGAAAGGAGCAAAGAATTATGAGTTAGGGGGTGCGTTTTCATTCTTCCATAATTCAAACATATTTTTTTCCAACTGAAAAGGGAAACTTCTTTTTTTTTTAATATAATTTATTGTCAAGTTGGCTAATATACAGTGTGTACGGTGTGCTCTTGGTTTGGAGGGTAGATTCCCATGGTTCATCGCTTACATACAACACCCAGTGCTCATCCCAACAAGTGCCCTCCTCAATGTCCATCACCCATTTTCCCCTCTCCCCTGCGTCCCCTCATCAACCCTCAGTTTGTTCTCTGTATTTAAGAGTCTCTTATGGTTTGCCTCCTTCCCTCTCTGTTTGTAACTATGTTTTTCTCCTTCCCTTCCCCCATGGAAGGGAAACTTCTTTAGCTATGATCCAGAATGATCACTTTTAGTTTCAAAAAACATGATTAAAAGCAAGTAAATATACAGTGGATGTACAGTTGTAGTCACAAAGAGGGTTTTCTTCCTACATCTAAAACATAAATGAATCAAAATATTTTGAGTGGCTTTACCTCCAGGTAAAAAAAAAATGTATTTTTTTAAAAGAATGTGCAGAAAAAAGTAACTCACAGATGGGTTTATCAGGTTTCTTATGGCAACAAATGCCCAGGGGTTCTTATTTTTAGACAATGAAGACAATGGGTTTAAATTCAAAGTCACTGAGGAATCAAAACCTGCCACTGTAGAAGCAGTCAAAGAGATTGTCATTGGATGTTTTAGCACAAGAGGCATGGGGCATACACTGCAGCTCGTCAAGACTGGTTTCCCTGTCTGCAAGTCCTGGCACACATATATGGGAAAGCTCTGACCCCTTTTGTAAACAGACAGCTTGACTCCCCCACCTTTGGTGTGGTGGGGCCCACCTAGCCCAGTAGCATACTTCTCATCAAGTAGAATATTAACTTGGCATGAGATGATTTATCACCTAGTTATTGCAGGCATGGCAGGGTAGCTACAAGGAGTAAATATTCTAATGCACTCTCACTCCAGGAAAGCATAGAAAAGGTAGAGAGGGTAAGTCCATTATAAGCTTAAATACTTAATAAGATTTAACACGAGCCGCTTGCCAACAGAAGAGAAAAGCAGAAAGAGCTCCAAAGAAGCAATGGGAAAACCATACACCAAAAAAAAAAAAAAAAAAAAAAAAAAAAAAAAAAAAAAAAAAAAAATTCAGAGTGACAGAAAGGCTGCAAAGGAGTGTTTTTATTTTTATTTATTTATTTATTTATTTATTTATTTATTTATTTATTTAACATTTATTCAGTTTTTTGAGACACAGATACAGAGTGTGAGTGGGAAAGGGACAGAGAGAGAGAGAGAGGGACAGAATCCAAAGCAGAAAATGGCTCCAGGCTCAGAGCTATCAACACAGAGCCCAACTCGGGCCTTGAATTCAGGAACCATGAGATCATGACCTGAGCAGAAGTCAGACGCTCAACTGACTGAGCACCCAAGGAGTAAGTTTTTTTGTAAAGGTTGTCAAAAATCAAAAGTATCACTGTGAAGGTAAAGAAAGAGAAGACACTAGGCAATTGGGGAATCATCAACTCACAGCAAATGTCTTATAGAAACATCAGCATGAAGAGAAAACTATGTCTTAACCAAAACCATCTGATGGCTGAACTCTAGATTCCTTGTAAACAGGATCTTTGCCTTTATTTTTTTCCCAGCAGCTGACTGCAATTTTGGTGCAATTTTGGTGGTTTAAATAAGAGCTAGATTTTTTTCCCCACAAATGAAACCTATATATTTGCTGTTTGCATTTCTGAAATCTTTCGTTAGCCCTATAAGGCCCTGCTAACCATGGATACAAGTACTATCACTACCATTACCACACACTAAATATTGATATACAAGTCTCTGATGATACAAAGCATATAATCCTTCTTATGGATTTTTTTTTTTGCCTTATAAACAGGGCATAGTTTTATCAGATGTCTTGTATTTTTCAGTTGGTATCTCAGCTAGACAACAAGGGACTTTTAACATGATTCGTGTGCACTAAATTTTAAAATCTATTGAGTTCACCAAAGTTTACCCTAGCCCAGCAGAGTGCATGATATATAAGGCACTGTGTATATTTTTGTTCAATGTGTCAATATAGCGAGACCAATCAGCAAACCCATTTAATTGAAGTTTTACCATAAGATTTCTAGAAACTAAAATAATATTTCCATCTTACTATTGCTAGTTGTGAGCAAATAAAAAAAGATCTGCTTAGATTTCATAAACGTGTTAGGATTTCACACCATTCTCTTCCCCAGCGGCAGCCAAGCCTCAATCAATAATTGTATAGTGACATTTCAAATCCTCATGTCTCAAGCTAACAAATAAAACCAGCAGGGTAAGAAGAAAATTTATTAAATATTATTTGAAGAATGCTTAAAAGATTGAAAGTATTTTCTTTCATCAATTTACCATTGGTATGATCTGAAAATACCACTACCAATCTCCTTACTAGATTCAAAACATTCAACTATGTTAATATGCAAATGTTATAGGCATAACCTGAATTTTCTCACACCCTGACACAGGTGTATTAAAATGCAGTTCTATTTAAAATAATAATTTAAACATTCCTCACTTATACATCCACTTATGTTAGGTCCTCAGGCCTTCAGCAAGCCCCCCTCACTGCCCCACTCCCCACTCTCTGCAAACTCCTTTTCAGTGTTTCTTGAATCTTCACAGGGCAACTTAGACCTGCTCCTATAATCATATTCCTGCTAGCTCCTCAAGTAACCTCAGATGGGTTCAGCCACCATTCCTACAAGTACTCCAGTCCCCAATAGAGCCCTCCAGAAATCAAATCTATGCAAGGAACTGTGTCATAGCAAAAACTCCGCACTTCCATTTTGATCCCAGGACTTTTAGAGGGTTCTATTTCTCTCTCTCCTCTCTCTCTCTCTCTCTCTCTCTCTCTCTCTCTCTCTCTCTCTCTCTCTCTTTCTCTCTTTTACCCTTTCTATCTTTCTTCCCTCCGTCCCTAACTTCCCTTTAAGTTTTAGTAAGAGTCCCTCTGCTCCCCACAGAGCTCAGCTATGTTCCAGCAGGGCTGGGGGACAGCTCTAAGCGACTGAAACCATGGTGCACACTGACCCAGCCCACCTCTTGACAGTCAAAGCTCTCTTATGAGAGTTCATTCAGCCTGGCTCCTTCTTCTCCCAAGACATTCTTCAGTGTTTGTGTAAATGTGCTTCTGGCAAATACAAGATAAAAATTTGCCAGGTACACCAGAATTTCAGTCTCAGTTGAGACCATATTCACATATGAAAAGATGAAGAGATAAATATTAATACAATAGCATCCACATCTTCATGAGAATTAGATTCTTTTTTTTCCAGCTTTACTAAGATACAATTAAATAGAAATTGTACATATTTATGGTATAGAACATGATGATTTGATATATGTATACATCGTGAAATGATTACTACAATCAAGCTAATTAACACATCCATCACCTCACGTAGTTATTTTGTGTGTGTGTGTGTGTGTGTGTGTGTGTGTGTGTGTGTGAAAGCAACTTAAGAGCTACTCTTAGCAACTTTCAATTACATAATACCACATTATTTACTATAGTTACCATGCTGTACATTAGATTCCCAGAACTTATCCACCTTATAACTGAAAGTTTGTACCTTTTGACCAACATCTCCCCCATTTCCCTCACTCTCTAGCCCCTGGCAGCCACATTTCATTCTCTGCTTTTATACTAGAAATGGAATTCTCCAATTCTCTAATCCTATTTCAATTCTGTGAGTTTGACTTTTTTAGATTCTAAATGTAAGTGAGATTATACAGTATTTGTCTTTCTGTGTCTGGCTTATTTCACTTAGCATAGTGTTCTCCGGATTCTGAGACCAGCTGACTATTCAGCAGAGATTAGATCTCTGAATGGTATCACAAATGAAATTTGATGAGAGAAGCAAAAGAGGAGAGGGACATAAAGGATAAATTAAGAAGCTGGAGATCCTTCCCAGGGAAGAAGAGTCCCAGGAGCCAGTGCCTCTGCTGGTGTCACTGCCGAGCTGAATGGCCACGGGCAGCCTGAGGATACTGGGCCCACAGCAAAGGACATCTGGGTGCAAGGAGCTAAGATGGGAATGGACCGACATCAGAGAGAAACTAAATCTGGGCTCTGTGTTTCTGAGAATCAGTCTTAGAAATAATTGCCTTTTCCAATGAAATTCCACATTAAAGTTTTAGATTTGTTACTGGTCTTCACTGTAACTGGCTCTGTTCCATCTTTAGCCAGTCATAACATCAGTCTATGTGACACCAAACATCCAGCCAATTCAGCCACAGTCAAAACTCTAGTTAACCAGCCAGCTGTTTTCTGTACATGACACCAAGCAATCAACTGGACTAATGACATGCCTGGAATGATGGAAAAGACCAGATGTTTTGGCATTATGTAAATGTTAAGTGTCAGTTGAAAACAGGAGTGTTAGCTGTCATTTTACATATAATCTTAAAACGATCCACCCTGTACTCCTCCCATGACTAGGACATAAACTCAACAAAGATCTAAAGATACGCATACACAAGCAAATGTGCTGAAAATGCCAGTGAGTGAGCATGTGTGTTATGGAACATGCCAGAGGGATGGGGAAATAAATTATTTCACATAATCTCAATTTTATAAACCTTAGTAAATGTGCCCCTCTCCTGCTACTCTATGCACTTCTCTGCCCTGTCCTACTCTCAACCTCAAGGAGCTACTCTTCCAGACTCTTCTGCCCTCTAGCTTTGGCATATGGGAGAAAACACTGGAAGATGAAGAGCAGGAGGAAGGGAATAACTGGGTAGTTTTCTTCTTTCCCTGTCTCCATGGTGTCTCCAGAAGCTGCAAGTCTTGCCAGGTAGTCCCTCCATCCACAGTTCTAGTTTCCACGAGAAAGCCCCAACTGCAGTCCCTGTGTCTTCTGTGTAATCTGTCTCCTGGACTACATTTCATCTACTGAGAGACCCAGAGTGACTTCTACTTTTCTAACTGGACTCTGATACACAGGACAATCTGAAAAAGTATCTTTTCGTCCTGAGATTTCAATAACAATCTGAGACCTATGACATAGCAGTCCCGGTGCTGAGTTCTCCTCCTTTTCCTCTCCTCTCCTCATTAGGTGTTCCAACTGGAAGGAAAAATAAGTAAATAAAAGTGATTTATCAAAGCCCATCCCACTCAAAGTTTCCCTGGTGGTTCTTATGAGACAGAGCCCCAAATAAAATGTTTGCAACACTTTTCAAAATTGGCCAACAATCTTTTCTGTCTGCCTCCACTCTCTTTGTATCTGCAAAAGGACTTTTAAAAAAATATTTCTTTATTTTGAGAGAGAGAGAGCATGGGAGGTGCAGAGAGAAAGAGAGAGAGAGAGAGAGAGAGAGAGAGAGAACCCCAAGCAGGCTCTGCACTGTCAGCTCAGAGCTCAACATGGGGTTCAATTTCACCAACCATGAGATAATGACCTGAGCCGAAACCAGGTCAGATCCTTAACTGACTGAGCCACCCAGGAGCCCCTGCAAATGGACTTTTTATTATTATTGTGGTAAGAACACTTAACATGAGATTCACCTTCTTAAGGTTTTAAGTGTACAATACATTATTGTTAACCATAGGCATAGTGTTGTACAGCAGATCTACAGAACTTACTCATCTTGCATAACTGAAACTTTGTACCCACAGATTCATAATTTCCCCCTCCACCCAGCCCCTGGCAACCAATATTTCTCTCTTATCATACGATTTTGACTATTAGGTACCTCTCATAAGTAGAATCATGTAGTAGTTGTCTTTCTGTGACTGACTGGGTTATATCATTTAGCATAATGTCCAAGGTTTATTCATATTGTCACATACTGCAGAATTCCCTTTTTTAAACTAATATTCCACTGCATGTATAGAACACATTTTCTTGATCCATTCATGCATCTGTGGACATTTAGGTAGCTACACCTTGATTATCATAAATAGTGTTTCTATGAACATGGGCGTGCTAACGTTTCCTTGAGATCGTGATTTTTTTTGGATAAATACTCAAAGTGGAATTGCTGGTTCATATAGTATTTCTAATTTTACTTAAAGGAACTTTCATATTGCTTTCCATAGAAACTTCCCCAATTTGCATTCCCACTAACAGTGTAAAGGGTTCTCATTTCTCTACAGCCTCACCAATACTTGTTTTGGGTTTTTTTGTTTGTTTGTTTGTTTTGATAACAGTCATCCTAATGTGTGTGAGGTGATGCCTTGTGGTTTGGATTTACATTTTCCTGATGACTTGCTAGCCATTTGTACTTCTTCTTTGGAGAAATGCCTACTCAACTTTTTAGCACATTTTTAAATCAGGTTATTGGGGAGGGTGTTGATATTGAGTTGTAGGAATCCTTACATATTTTAGAAACTAACTACTTATCTGATATATGGTTTGCAAATATTTTCTCCTATTCTGTAAGTTGCCTTTTCACTCCAGTGATTGTTTTCTTTACTGTGCAGAAGCTTTTTAGTTTTTTGCAACCCAACTTGTCTATCTTGCCTTTGCTGTCTGTGTTTTTGGTGTAATATAAAAAAAAAAAAAAATCATTGCCAAGACCAATGTCATGAAGCTTCCCCCTATATATATTCTTCTAGGAATTTTACAGTTTCAGGTCCTACTTTTAAGTCTCTAATTCATTTTGAGTTGATTTTTGTGTATGGGGTAAGATAAAGGTCCCATTTCATTCTTTTACATGTGAATATGCAGTTTCCCCAATACCATTTGTGGGAGAGACTATCCTTTTATCATTGGGTATTCTTGACACCTTTGTTGCAAATTAGTTGATGATACATGCATGGATTCATTTCTAAATTCTCTGCTCTGCTCCATTGGTCTACATGTCTTTCTTTATGCCTGTACTATACTGTTTTGATTAGTATAACTCTGTGTTGTATTACGAAACCAAGAAGTATAATGCCTATAGCTTTGTTCTTCTTTCTCAAGTTTGATTTGGTTATTCAGAGTCCTGCATGATTCCATAAGAACTTTCAATTTTTTTTTTATGTATCTGTAAAAAAATACCATTCGGATTTTGATAAGGATTGGAATGAATTTGCAGATCACTTTGTGTAGTACGGACATTTTAGCAATATTAAGTTTTCTACTCCATGAACATTGGATGCTTTTCCATATGTTTGTGACTATTTTAATTTCATTCACCAAATTTTTTTAGTTCTCAGCATACAAGTCTTTCACACCTCCCTGATTAAGTTTATTCCTGTGTACTTTACTCTCTTTTTTGCTATTATAAAGGGATTGTTTTCCTAATTTCCATTTCAAATAGTCTGTTGTTAGTGTATAGAAATGCAAGTGATTCCTGGGGCACCTGGGTGGCTTGGTCTGACTTCTGCTCAGGTCATGATCTCATAGCTTGTGAGTTTGCATCCAGATCTATAGGGCTTTGTGCTGACAGCTCAGAGCCTGGAGCCTGCTTCAGATTCTGTGTCTGCTCCTCTCCGCCCCTCCCCTACTTGAGTTCTGTCTCTCTCTCTCAAAAATAAATAAACATTAAAAAAAAAAAAGAAATGCAGGAATAAATCCCACTTGATCATGGCATGTAATCATTGTAATTTTACTGCTGAATTCATTTTCTTTATGATTTTGTATCTACTCATTAAGGACATTGGCCTATAGTTTTCTGGTGATTTTGGTGTTAGGGTAATATTGATCTCTTAAAATAAATTAGAAGTATTCCTTCTTTAATTTTTTATAAGAGTTTGAGAGGGCCTGTTGTTTTGTCTTCTTTAACTGTTTGGTAGAATTCACCAGTGAAGCCTCCAGGTCCTGGGCTTTTCTTTGTTGGAAGATTTTTGACTACTGATTCAAATCCATTCTTGTTATTGATCTGTTCAGATTTTCTGTTTCTTCATGATTCAGCCTTGGTAGGTTATATGTTTCTAGGAACGCATCCATTTTTTTCTAAGAATGCATCCATTTCTTGTAGATTATCCAATCTGTTGGCATATAATTGTTCATAAAAATCTCTTAAGATTCTTTTCATTTCTGTAGCAACAGTTATAATGCCTGCTCTTCATGTATGATTTTACTTATTTGAGTTTTCGCTCTTCTTTCTTAGACTAGCCAAAGCTTTGTCAATTTTGTCTATCTTTTCAAAAAACTCCCATTTTCAATAACTTTTTCTATTTCTACTTTTTAGTCTCTATTTATTTCTACTTGAATCTTTATTATTTCCTTCCTTCTTCTAAGTTTGGGATTAGTTTGCTCTTCTTATTCTACTTCTTCAGATGTAAGGTTAAGGTGTTTATCTGAGATCTTTCTTCTTGTTTAATGTATGTAGTCATATCACTAATAGTTTCCCTTAGTACTGCTTTTGGTGCATCTCACAGGCTTTAGTATGTTGTACTGTCATCTATAGATTAGGGAATGGTCAACTATGTCAAATGCTGCTAAGCAATTGAGTAAGAGGATAATAAAGTGACTGCTGGGTTTGATAAGTAATGCCATAAGAAATAATATACTTGACTTTTCTTTGTTGTCTTTATTAATTCAGTCCATTATTTCAAGCTACAAATATTACTGCAAAATATGGCAAAAATATTAACATTATAGTATTTGCCAGCTTTCTAAATTTTATTTTCTTATTATTCACTGACACGTCTATGAAAAAAACTTAATAAAGAGTGGGAAGAAAAATTGAGGACATATTTCCAAAATAGAACAAAAAGGTAAATAATAGAAGTACAAAAGAAAAATAACAAAATTAGAAAAACACGAGAAGTCAAACATTTGAACATTAGGTATTCATTGAAAACAAAGGGAAATGGATAGAAGAAAGTTACCAAAGACAGAATTCAAGAAAATTTTCCCATGTTAAAGGACTTGAGTTTCCAGACTGAAAGAGCCCAGTGAGTACTAAGTATAATGAATGAAATAAAGCCACACTACAAACACCATCACTGTGAAATTTTAGAGCACAGTTGGGAAAAAAAAGAATCCAATAAGGGCCCAGAAAGGAGGAAGAAATTGCATACAAAGTTCTGAAAAGCACAATGAGTAAGATCTTTTCAATTCCAACACTGAAATAAAAGAACATTGGAAGTAGATGCCTAGGAGGCTCAATCAATTAAGTAGTTAAGCATATGACTCTTGCTTTTGGCTCAGGTCATGATCTCACAGTTCGTGAATTCAAGCCTAGCATCCACCCTTGCATCCAGGCCATCAGGCTGAGCACTGAGGGTGCTGAGCCTGCTTGGGATTCTCTCTCCTCTCTCTCTGCCCCTCCTCTGCTCGCGTATACATGTACGCGTGTGTATGTGCACTCCCTCTATCTCTCTCTCTAAATAAATTAATTAATTAATTTTTAAAAAGAACAATGGAAGTATGTCTTCAAAATTTTGAGGGGGAAATTATTTGCATTCTCGAACTCCATAAGCAGTAAACATGACAATATGTGAAGATAGAATAAGGACATTTCCAATGTTTATTTATTTTTGGGACAGAGAGAGACAGAGCATGAACGGGGGAGGGGCAGAGAGAGAGGGAGACACAGAATCGGAAACAGGCTCCAGGCTCTGAGCCATCAGCCCAGAGCCTGACGCGGGGCTCGAACTCGCAGACCGCGATATCGTGACCTGGCTGAAGTCGGACGCTTAACCGACTGTGCCACCCAGGCGCCCCAGGACATTTCCAAAGGTAGAAAAACATGAAAAGTTTTCATTGCTATTCAAGCCTTCTCAAAAAGCTACTGGAGAACTTGTTCCTCTGATACAAGAGAGTAAACTAATAAAGAGGAGATACAGATTTCAGGAAGCAAAGATATACTATAGGAAAGAGGAGGCATGTGAAGGAAAATCCCAGGATGACAGCTGTGCAACAGAGCTAGAGAGCAACTGGTCTATGATCAGAATAAGTGAAAGGTATCAGGAGAGATTCCTTCAAGAAGCTGAATCTGATAGAAACCTGAAAGTTTAGTGATGGTATTTCCACAATTAGGGAAGAGTTTTGTTTAGGATAGGGATAAAATCATAGAACACTAAATGAACAAAAACAATAAAACCAGACTCATCAACTTCAGGGAGAACAAAATGTCATCTAGGAAAAGAAAACTGATCATGGTACACTACTTAGCTCATCCACAATTAACAATTACATAGTCACAAAAATATAAACCTTGACTACACACCTAATCAAACAGCCATTGTGGGAGGTAGGTGGGACCAGAAGTGGACTGAGAATAGTCAAGGCAGGTGGTGGACAAGCATTAAATCAACATCCTCCAGAGTAGTAAGTCAAACATAGTGCTAAAAATATTTTTCATTTAAATGATTTTCATTGACTTTGTAAATGCTAGCAGTCTGTATTCCTATACTTATAGTACTATGTTGAGCATATAAGAGATGCTGCTAAAGAAAACAATTTATGGAAATCAGTTACTTAAGTGTTTATTTACAGAGGGATTGTGTGTTGATAATCAGGCAATATGAAGATGTTTGAGCTTAATTTTATGTAAAAACTTCCTCAGAAGTAGTCCTGGAGTGAAGAAATTATCTTCAAAGTATATGTTAAGTTTTGAACTACTTTCTGCAATTCAGCTCACGACATTCTCCTCACAGAAGAACTATTCTCAATTTAACACAAGAAAACATAATCTTTAAACACAAATAAAACTTCATGTCATCTGTCCATGTTTTCTGGTGGATGGTCAAGTAAAATAAAGAGCAACAGTATGAAAGCTACTGAAAATCCCATTGTTCTTCCTGTTTACGAGTATTCGTTTTTCTTAAACATACTAACATCTTTATCTTTACCTATGTGCAAACCTAGAATCTTACATTAATCATCAGGACCAGCTCATGTTAAGACTGTAGGAGCACAGCCCACACATTGAAATTCTGGGTGCAATTGGCTAGCTGAGTCATTCGCATTTCTCTATTATCAAATACTTCAGAAATCTTTAGCTGTTCTCACTGTCCCTGTAGCTTTCTCATTTTTGTTTTCCCTAGCAAGTGAAAAGTCTCCAGAAATTTGAAGGAAGGAGAAGGCATTAGCCTAATCAAAGGAAGACTGATCACTTTCTTGACATTCTATAAAAACAGCAATAGCACCTTTAGGAGCTAAAAAGCTTTCCTTATTCATTCATTTTTTAAATTTATTTATTTTTGAGACAGAGAGACAGAGCATGAATGGGGGAGGGTCAGAGAGAGAGAGGGAGACACAGAATCGGAAGCAGGCTCCAGGCTCTGAGCTGTCAGCACAGAGCCTGATGCGGGGCTCGAACTCATGGACTGCGAGATCGTGACCTGAGCTGAAGTCGGACACTTAACCGACTGAGCCACCCAGGCGCCCCCATTCATTTTTTTTTTTTAATTTTTTTTTCAACATTTATTTTTGGGACAGAGAGAGACAGAGCATGAACGGGGGAGGGGCAGAGAGAGAGGGAGACACAGAATCGGAAACAGGCTCCAGGCTCTGAGCCATCAGCCCAGAGCCTGACGCGGGGCTCGAACTCACGGACCGCGAGATCGTGACCTGGCTGAAGTCGGACGCTTAACCGACTGCGCCACCCAGGCGCCCCCCCATTCATTTTTGAAATAAACCTGTAGGGACACCTAGCAGCTCGGAGCCTGCTTCCGATTCTGTCTCCCTCTCTCCTCCTCTCCCCCACTCACCCTCGGTCTCTGTCTCTCAAAAATGAATAAATGTTAAAAAAACATTTTTAAATAAACCTGTAATTGGACCATTCGGTTTTAATGGCTCCTTTGATTTAGAAAAGCAGATTCATTACAATTAGTATTTATAAATTCATGTGAAAGAGAAATTTATTAAGAATCATGGTGGGGCGCCTGGGTGGCGCAGTCGGTTAAGCGTCCGACTTCAGCCAGGTCACGATCTCGCGGTCCGTGAGTTCGAGCCCCGCGTCAGGCTCTGGGCTGATGGCTCAGAGCCTGGAGCCTGTTTCCGATTCTGTGTCTCCCTCTCTCTCTGCCCCTCCCCTGTTCATGTTCTGTCTCTCTTTGTCCCAAAAATAAATAAACGTTGAAAAAAAAATTTTAAAAAAAAAAGCAAAAAAAAAAAAAAGAATCAAGGTTAAAATTTGCAATTAGCCAACATAAGAAAATGTTTCTATTAATCCCGAGATGATTTTGCACAACATTTAAAAAATTATTTAACACTACGATATCGTAACTGGGGATTTGAACCATTTTTTTTTAAGATAGCTAAAACTGCCACAAAACAAAAAAATCTCCCCAATGTATTATCCCTCATAATATTGGAAAACCATAGAAAACTCTGAGGAAGTAAAGAATTTACATATTATTTCCTGGAAAAATATCTCTAAGTGCACAATGACAGAGAGTAATTTTATTTGATAATTCAAGGCACTTTAAAAGACTAATAAAAAGAAAATGTTAAAATTATAATCCTTTATAGATTCTGAAGCTACGTACATATATTCATGTGTGTACATTTATATCATTTCTGAATGATATTATTATGTTCATAAAAATGCTAGCCTCTTTTTTAAGGGAGATTTAGATACTAAATTTTGCACTGAATCTTTAGGGATTTATGCCAAAGCTAAAGCAATATACCAAAGCAAAATTCAGGGAAGAGCAGTTTTTAAACAAAATGAATTGAAAGGCAATAAAGTGTTTATCCAGTAGAAAGTTAAGCATATAATCTAATTTGAAGTCAGAAGATTAAAGCTGCCTTTCACTTACCTATACCAGTACACAAACTATTAAGGTAGTTGGCATATTAGTTTTACTTTGGCCCTCCCTGCCAATTGTCTTCCAGAGAGAAAGGTAAGACCTCTTTGGACTTCCATTACTCCACCTGAAATAAAGAAAGCAGTACTCTAAAATTCTAAGATCTTGCAGAGATTGTCGAAGAAAACGATTCTACATTTCATGATATTTTTCCAATATAGTCGATGCATAGTTCAAATAACTTTCTAATTCAAAGAAGCTCGGTGATTCTTTTATTTACATTGCTTGGGTGAACTACTGGATTACATACACATAAGCAGACCTCATCATTAATTTACTGGCTATTCTCTTCTATCATAAACTCTTTAGGGTTCATTTGGTCTTTAGTAGCAATACATCAAGAAATAAGAATGACCTTCAATCGCCATCAGTATGTCCAGGCACTTTTGCTTCAAGCCAAAATGTTGTAAAAAGGATGGATTCAGCACCATTGCCACCCCCAGTGGCAGTTTATTTATACAAAATACAGGAAATACTGGCTTGGAGACATTAGATTAGAGGCATTATAAGATTCTGACCTCTGAGAGAAGAAAAAAAAACCAGGCAATGACACCTCAACATTCACCAGCTTACTTCCTGGAGGCAGTTTCAAGGCAGTACCACAGAGTTAAGCAGTTTCACTGAGCTAAAGGAGCACAAATCAGACTTCATTTAACCAGAAAGGTAGAACTTGTGGAACATAGTACTACAGAGGAGAAAACTGCATAAAAAAAAAAAAAAAAAAAAAAAAAAAAAAAAAAAAAAAAGAACTCCAGAGGGGTGCCTGGGTGGCTCAGTCGGTTAAGCATCTGACTTTGGCTCAGGTCACCATCTCATGGTTCATGAGTTTCAGTCCCGCGTCGAGCTCTATGCTGACAGCTCAGAGCCTGGAGCCTGCTTCAGATTCTCTGTCTCCCTCTCTCTCTGCTTCTCTCTCTCTCTCTCTTTCTCTCTCTCTCTTTCTCTCTCTCTCTCAAATATAAATAAACATTAAAAAAAAAAGAACTCTAGAAATCTGTAGTGGGGCCCACTTGAGACTTTTGTTACTTATCTGTGCATTCATACAAGAAGTGGCCTACGGCTGGGAAGAGAACCACAAGAAAGTAGTCAGGGGGCGCCTGGGTGGCGCAGTCGGTTAAGCGTCCGACTACAGCCAGGTCACGATCTCGCGGTCCGGGAGTTCGAGCCCCGCGTGGGGCTCTGGGCTGATGGCTCAGAGCCTGGAGCCTGTTTCCGATTCTGTGTCTCCCTCTCTCTCTGCCCCTCCCCCATTCATGTTCTGTCTCTCTCTCTGTCCCAAAAATGAATAAACTTTGAAAAAAAAAAAATTAAAAAAAAAAAAAAAAAAGAAAGTAGTCAGAAAAACCCTGTGGCTCACATGAGGCTAGGAATAATTTGTTTTCCCATAAGCCAGAATAAGAAAACAAAAAAAGCATCAAGTAGAATCCTCAGAAGGATACTGCATGTCAAGACACAACATAATCAAATTGCTGAAAACTAAGGATAAAAAGAAAATCTTAAAATCATTCAGAAAAATAATATACATTGCAACATATTACATACACAGCAATAAGGAGAAAAATGACCACAGACTCTTCATCAGAAACTATGCAAGCAAATGTATTGAAAGAAAAAAAAATAAAACTGTCTACCCATAGCTCTTTACAAAGGGAAAATATCTCTTAAGAATGATGATAAATATGCATTTCCAGATGAATAAAACTAAGAGAATTCATCACCAACAAAACTACATTCCAACAATGTTAAAGGAAGTTTCTTAGGCAGAACAAAAATAACACCAGATAGAAAGTTAAACTTTTACAGAGGATGGAAGAAAGCCAGAAATAATATATATGTGGAGGAATATAAGACAGCTTTCTCATTTCTTAAACTGCCTTCAAAATATAATTGACTGTTTAACAAAAAAATGGGAACACTGTAGCTTGCAATTTATAGTATGTGTGGAAGAAAATATATGACAATAATAGCACAAAGGGTAAAGAGATGAAAGTATACTGTTGTAAAGTTCTTATACTACAGGTAAAAAGGTACAATATTATTTGAAGTAAGAGTATAAGTTGAAGTTACATATTGTCAAACTAAGAGAAAATAGTAAAAAGTAAAACAAGGAGATAAAATGCAACAATGGAAATAAAATGTAATTATAAAAAAAAAGTCAATCTCCATGAAAGGAAGAGGAACAAGAAAAAGAAACATAAATGAGTGAGGTAAATAGAAAACAAACAACGAGACAGGTAAATTTAAATCCAACCACATGAATAAGGACATTAAATATAAATAGTCTAAACATTTTAATTAAAAGGCAAAGATTGCTATATTGAACCAAATTTTATAAATGACAAGAAACAGTCTTTAAATATGAAGACACAGTAGCTTAAAAGTAAAAGGATGGAAAAATACATGCCCTACTAACACTAATCAAAAGAAAATTTGAGCGGCAATATTAATATTAGACAAATATACTCCAGAACAAGGAATATTGTCATGAATAAAGAAGAATGTTTCATAATGATAAAGGGATTAATTCATCAATAAGACATAATAATCCTAAATTTGTATGTACTTACTAAAACAACTTCAAGGTGCAAAATGTAAAACTGACAGAACTTAAAGGAGACAAAGACAAACCTTATTTATATTTGGAGATTGACACTTATCTTTCAGTAATTAATAGAATATGTAGTCAGAAAGTCTGAAAGACATAGAAAATTTGAACAAGGCTATCAACTAACTTCACCTAAAAGACACTTAAAAAATACTATACTCAATGGCAGAATACACAAACTCTATAAGCACACATTGAACATTTACCAAATTCAATCATATTCAGGTCAATAAAATGTATCAATAAATTTAGCAGAACTGAAATCTTCTAAAGTATGTTTCATGTCTACAAAAGAGTTAAAATAAAAACAGGAGATATTTATGAGCTGGAGATATTTGGAAAGTATTCAAATTATTCAAAATATTCAAGTTATTCAAATCCCAAATTATTCAAAAATTAAACAATACACTTCTAAATAACTCATGGATAAAAAAGAAATGACAAAGAAAAATAGAAAATATTTTTAATTGAATAAAGATAAAAATACAACATATCAAGATTTATGGGATTTAGCTAAAGCAGAGGTTAGAGAGAAAACTATAGCAAATGCTTATATTAGAAAAAAAGATTGCAACTCAATTAGTAATCTTATACCTTAGGAAATTAGAAAAAGAATGAAAAATTAAGCCAAAAGCAAGCAGGGAAAAGAAAATAATAAAGAGCAGATATCAAAACATAAAAACAGTACAAAAACAATGAAGCCAAAAACTACTAGGAGAAAAAGCAATGAAATTGATAAATGTCTAGTCAAATGGATCCAGAGAAAAAGCGGAGACACAAATTATTAATATTTTGAATGAAAAAGGGACATTACAAATCCTAAAATATTAAAAGAAAGATGCTTGCCCCTGAAGAGTTTATAATCTAGTTGGTAGGACAAGCTGTGTGCACAGAAAACAATGAACAATCTTATATCAATAATAATAAATAACAACAATCCATTACCTATTGTATGCCAGGAAAAGTTCTAAGTACTTTATATATATTAAATCATTTAATCATCACAACCTTAATAGGTAGACACCATTATTAACCCCATTCTACAGATGTGTACCTTAGGCACTTGCCCAATGTAGATATGATAACAGTAGATATAAGATAATTTAGTAATTCAGGAGCACCTGAGTAACTCAGTTAAGTGTCTGGATCAGGTCATGGTCTCACAGGTTTGTGGGACTGAGCCCTGCATTGGGTTCTGTGCTGGCAGTAGAGAGCCTGCTTGGGATTCTCTCATGTCCTCTCTCTCTGCCCCTCCCCTGTTCACATGGGATCTCTCTCAAAATAAATAAACCAACATTTTTAAAAAAGATAACTTAGTAATTCAGATTCAGGAGGAGAAATAAGGACAAGGAGGAGAAAAGAGGATTGCACAGGTCTTAGGAATTTGTCATGGAAGAGATAAGGCTTAGGCTAGCTCTTATAAGATCTACCTTGATATCTACCAAGTTTTTTATACTAGGTGTCACAATCCAATATTATCAGAGATCTCGTACTTCAACAGAGTAATTTAAATCAATGTTAAAGCTATTTTAACAAATATTTATTGAACACTTACTATGATTTAGGCTCTGGGATCACAGACATGGACAAAAGATGGGAGATCTATTAAATATATATATATATATATATATATATATATATATATACACACACACATATACATATATATGTGATGTTGTTTTTGGAGGGCAATGGGAGAGAGGAGATAGATCTGAGAAGACGGTATCTTAGCGGTGACCTTGGCCACAGGGGTGAACTGTCAAAGGCCATATCTGTTGTCTCAGGCCAAAGACTGCCAACTGCCGTGGCCCCTTAGGAACCCATTGCTTGTATCCTTACAAATGACAGCTCATAAAACTATGAGAATGTAACAAATCACTTTAAGAAGGAGTTCCCAAAAGTCTTCAGAAAGAAAATTCTGCAAGTCTCTTCTTGCTCTAGACAGCCATTAGGATCCCAACCGATTCCACAGAAGCTAAAACCCACAGAGAGGTGGTTTGTGTTCTTGTTCAATCTTCAGTTATAAGAGTAATTCTCCATTTTTATATTGAAACAAAATTACTTGATAGCTCAGGGTCTACATTTCATTCAACTTTTTACACCACATGCATATATATACATGCATATATATACATGCACCATAATGATAGAAGTCAAAAAGCTCATAACCTAGTTAGTTGCATGTATATGTGTGTTTGCATGTATGTAAACAAATTAGAAAGCAACTGAGACTAGATTATAATTATGAGCTAACCTGAGTAATACTATATGAGTTCAGGAAAACAGAAGATTAGTTGAATTATTCAGACATGGCTTCATGAAGGAGATGCTTTGGAGCTGAATACTGAAAAACTAGTCATCTACATATGTGTGTGTATGTGTGTGTATATACACATATATGTGTGTACATATATACACACATACATACATACATACACACAGAGAAAATAGTAATATACGTATATATGTATATAACTATATCTGTATATACAGAGAGAGGTGGGGGGAGAGGGAGAAAGTGACAATACCAGCTGTTGATAAGGAAAACTCAGGTGGAAATAAGCAGTCTACTTAGCTGTAGGCAGATAATGTCAGAAGATAGCTGAAAATAAAGCTGAAAGTGAAAAGGGGGCAGAAGCGAGTAGGACATAAAAATTGCTTGAATTCCAGATTTTTGTTGAGAATATAGGTTTGGTAAATTTCATCCCCAAATTCTAACTAAATTATTCCGTTCTACTCAGGCAGGAGAAAGAACATAAATACAGGAGAGAGTGCAGAGAATTCCCAAAACAATACAGAAAAATGTTTCGGTGATCATTTGATATCCATATAATTCCCTGGGAACTCAGAAATATCAATAAAAATTAAAGTAGAGAAAAAAATATACCTAATCCAAGATTTTGTTGATTTTAAAAGGACAAAAAGCTTCTTTAAGCAATTAATTAACATACATCAGTGAAACATCATCAAACCATATAAAATAGGAAGTTTTACACCAGAGAGTAATATAAGCATTGATACCCTTGTGGGCTGGTAAAGTGCCTGCTCTGCTCAAATGACAGGGCGTTGGGTCTTCAGTGTGTCCAAGGGATATCCCCATTGCAATTTGTCAGCAGACTGGCAAATATTCTTAGTGACAGGAACGCAAAGCCCAGGAATACAGCCTTACCCTCATTCATGGCTCAAAGCGCCTCAGCCAGCTCTCCTGACTCCTTCTAATGGCCCCAAATACCAATTAAACAGCTTTACCACCTCTGTATCTAAATTTGGACATAGGTATCAAGTTTGAATGCCTGATGAGACTAATTAAGTACTTTGCAGAAGTGTGAAGTAATCAGTCCTAGGATGGAAGGAAAAAAAGAAGGAAATCCCCAGAAGTGGATCTGACATGGTTCCTGTCCCTATTGAAGTTTCGTAAGATCACAGCTGAAATAACATTCTACCATAAATTGAAAGGTTCTGCATTAACAGCAGGAAACAAAAACTCATCTCAAAACTCATCCCCCACTAATTCAGCATTTCCACCACAAATTCTAAAGTTGGCACATCGTCATATATCGCCACCTAGCGTCCATAGGCAGGTGTATGTTAACCTTAGCTGAACCCAAGGTGACATTTTTCTGCAGTCACCTTCCAAGGGCTTCCTGTTAGACTTGGCTATTCACCGCATCAGGATTCCTAGTGTGATTCCTCATTCTACTTCAGGGCATATCCATGAAAGTGTAATAATGAATTTATTTTGTTGTAGTGAAGCTCCCATTTTGTGGATTACCCTCAAGTACTTTGAAACTGCAAACTGTTCCCAGGAGAACTCTTTCTTGACACCTAGCATACATCAGTCTCTCCACCTTTCCTTCTCATTATTCTCTATTATTGGTGCGTGGATTCTGTCTCTAGAGTGCATACATTTTGAGACCATAATTTTCTGCATGAGACACAACTGGGAAGAGAGGGTTGCATCAGAAATGCATCCAAATTGTTCATAATACAAACATTTGACTGGCTTTAGAATTGTTTCATTTTGTGGATTCACCCTTTCCCTCCTTCTTCATCTGTAACAATGCAATGGAAAGGAGAAAAATATGTTAATGAATCATCAAAAATCAACAGAATAACAGAATATAACAAAAATTAAAATAAATCCAAGGATTAATTACTTCAGAGACCCTACTTCCTTTCAAGCAATCTTTAGAGTAGAAGCCCAAGCAAGCCATTTCTAGACAGGAAGTATGACAATTTTTGAAGATGCAAGCTATTCGATGGCAGTAAATTCTTTCAAAACATTTTTAGACCTACATTACTGTCTCTGAGTCAGACTTTTTCTGACCAGGCAAAATAGAAGATGTGAGCAATTAGATGAGGTTTGGATGTAGATCTATGAACAAGGGACAACTTTCTTAGTTTGCCTTGGAGTTAGATATGCCAGATTGCCATGTAAAATATAGGGCATGCTTATACTAAAAAATTACTCATTGTTTATCTGAAACTCAAAGTCAACTGTGTGTCCTGCATTTTATCAGGCTATTCTACTTGGTATGGAACAAAAGAACTCGTTGGAGAAAATAACTAGGTTCCTAGCAGAACTAGAGTCATTTTTATGAAAATGGTGTTTTTGTGGTGTTCCAGAGACCAATATTATGCAAAGGCCCAAGACTGTAAGCATTCAAATAATACCCTGAATTTAATACTTAAAATTTATGAAACATTTCACATTTATTACATCATGTGGATTCTCCTAATGACAACCCTGTGAGTATTTTTATGCCTGTCTCAAGGCCCACAGACGTTAAGGAATTGTCATGGTGATCCTCATGAAGCTGTACAAAAAAGGCAGAACTTGAATCCAAATCTCCCAGTATAGTACATCTGAAAATAAAGAAAATGTTCATGTGGACACTACATAAGACTTTCAACTGTGAAATAAGGCCAGGAAAATGAAGATATTCTCAGAGTCACTGAGCTGTCTTACATACACTCTCAGACTATAGAGTCCAGTTTGATTTTTTTTTATTTTGTTTTACATTTATTTATTTTTGAGAGACAGAGCACAAGTGGGGGAGGGGCAGAGAGAGAAGGAGACAGAGAATCTAAAGCAGGCTCCAGGCTCTGAGCTGTCAGCACAGAGCACAGAGTCAGACGCAGGGCTCGAACTCACAAACCATGAGATCATGACCTGAGGCAAAGTCGGACCCTTAACTGACTGAGCCACCCAGGTGCCCCTAGTTTGATTTTTTTTTTAACCATAAAACAATCACTTTATTTCCCCAAGTACGTGAGACATTATTCTTCTGATGTAAGTTTATTCACACATACCCAAAATTTCTAAATCTCCAACCACTACTCTTTGTAAGCCATTCATATGTCCTAGAGACCTTTAATAAAACCACAGTATAATCCAAATCTGTTTAACCCAGAGTCTGATCTTTACATTTGAAATTTAGATCTTTACATCTGAAATTTAGAAAATGCTCTTGTAATAATTCCTTTGGCTCTTAAGGATCAGGTTTGTTTTTAAATTGTAGAGTAGTGACAGCTGGTGTTCATAGTGTGTATTACACTTTTCCCCAGCACAGTTTTTTTTATCTTTTACTTGTGGTCCTCCAGTTCTAGTTCTCATAAAAATTCCCTGCAGAGTTCCTTAAATGAAGCTTCCTAAACCTCATAGATTCTGATCATATACATCAGGAGTAATATACGTTCTACAAGCCCCAGTGCTACCAACCCTTTCGTCCTGGTCGATCTCATGCAAGAGAACATTGTTGTAGATATGAATCACTACAGATCTTGTTAAAATATAGATTCTGGGGCAGTAGTATTGGGATGAAGCCAGAGATTCTGCCCTTCTAACAAGTTCCCAGGTAGTTTTATACCCCCAAATTGAAACCTAACCAATTCCACTTCTTTATGTAGTCAGATCACCAAAGCCTAGATCCTGAGTACAAAGTGTCCCTTAATGGATGAATTTCACTCAGTGGGTAAACAGATTTTGGTTAAATCTTCTCCTTGCCCTGTTCTCTGTTCTTCCCACATGCTTTGAGTCCTAAAAGCCATAGTCACCTCAAGGAGAAGTAGCTCAGAACAAAGCAGGACAACATCCTGATGGGAGGCCTGCCTAAACCCATGCCTGTTCTTTTCTAGACCATTTATTTCCTGTTACCAAAGAGACAGGAAGGCCCAGGGCAGTATCACCCCGACAAGGACTGGGCACATATATGGAAAGCAGAGCTACAAATATAAAGTTCAGAGGAGTTCAATGATGATGATAATGATGATAAAGATGATGTCAGCTAACATTTATTGCACACTAAGTGCTGCGCACTATGCTAAATACTTTACGTGAATTATCGCATAGTCTTCTAAATATATCTACAAAGTAGATAATATCATGGTGTCTATTGTAATGACAGAGACAGACAGATGAGCACATAGGTAACTGGTATATCTCATATCACAATTAAAGTCCAGTGATTGTACGAATCACATTCATATTAAAAATCAAAATATTAAGTAGACGGCTTCTCTTCCATTTTGTCCTAGAGACACGTAACATTTATTCCCTATAACATTCATGCATTGCCACCTCGCAAGAGATGGCTAGAACATACAAGATGTTTCCAGGAAAAGCTTAAGTTTTCTAGAAATGGCTAAAATATATGCCTATCTTAATGTATCAAATATTGCATCACTGATGTGGGCAACTTAAAAAGATGTGTTCTCAACAGTTGAGTCCTGTGACTGAGTCAAATAATAAAAACAAAGTTTTCACATACTTTTACTTTTATCCATACCTTTTTTTAAATTTCTATTATCATTTTACATAGTGTTTTCTTGCAATCAGCTAATAGTTCCATGCAGCATTTCTTAAAATATCACAATATATTGTCTTCAAAACTTTTTATTTTTTATTTTTCAATGTTTGTTTACTTTTGAGAGAGAGAGAGAGAGAGAGACCATGGGCTGGGGAGGGGCAGAGAGAGAGAGAGACAGAGGATTCAAAGTGGCTCTGCGCTGGGAGGAGAGAGCCCAATGCAGGGCTCAAACTCACAAACTGTGAGATCATGACCTGAGCCAAAGTCGGACGCTTAACTCACTGAGCCACTCAGGTGCCCCTGTTGTCTTCAAACTTGTAATGTGCTTTAGATATGCTTGGTTGAGCAGAAAGTAGTTCATCTTGTGTTTTGGTTTTATAATCCTACGGTCTTTACAGAAAGAACTAGCTACAATACCACGGTCTTTCCAGGTCAAGCACTTAGTGATTACTATATATTTCTTAGTTTGCGTAAGTATGCATCTTTGTTATTAAGAATTAGTGTTTTCTAGGGGCGCCTGGGTGGCGCAGTCGGTTAAGCGTCCGACTTCAGCCAGGTCACGATCTCGCGGTCCGGGAGTTCGAGCCCCGCATCAGGCTCTGGGCTGATGGCTCAGAGCCTGGAGCCTGTTTCCGATTCTGTGTCTCCCTCTCTCTCTCTGCCCCTCCCCCGTTCATACTCTGTCTCTCTCTGTCCCAAAAATAAATAAACGTTGAAAAAAAAAATTTTAAGAATTAGTGTTTTCTAGAATAAAAAGCCATATATTTATCAAAAAAACATCAATGCAGGCAGCAGTAAGAGTGAGATGGATTACACATTGACCTCTGAATAATCTCATAATCTGGTGAATGGGTTAATTTTTACAGTTCTGTGAGGGTCTTCCTTTGTCTCCAAAGAATAAGAACAATCCAAGAGAGTGAAAAGGAGAAGGCAAATAGATAAAAGAAAACTGAAATAAGTTGAAAGACAGTTACTCACCTCTTTTCTTCTGACTTTTATTGCTGTGGAAGGCACAGAGATTTCAAAGCCACTCAAGTCCATGTTTTAATCTCACATTTGCCACTACATGTAGTTATAACATCAGGCAGTTTGCTTAGCCTAAATCTGTTTCTTCACTTCTGCCGTGTAGACACTATTACTCTCCCAGCCCAGTTTTTGGGTAGATAGAAGGTATGGAGCCTGGAAATAGAACAACAGAAAGCAGCTGTTGATAATGGTAGCTTGTTATTAATGATCACTACTTCTTCATCTGTTCAACTTTCAACAAATATTTATTTTTTTTTATTTTTTTTAATGTTTATTCATTTATTTTTGAGAGTGAGTGTGCATGCATGCGAGCAGGGGAGGGGCAGAGACAGAGAGAGAGAGAACCCCAAGCAGGCTCTGTGCCATCAGTGCTGAGCCCAGTGTGGGGCTTAAACCCAGGAACCATGAGACCATGACCCGAGCCAAAATCAAGAGTCAGACGCTCAACCAACTGAGCCACCCAGGTGCCCCAAGAAATGTATTTTAGAGGTAATCTCAGGGAACATTTGAGGGGCATAGGGAAGTGAGATGGGACAGGGAAGAAAGCCAAGGAAGGGACTGTGGTGAAGCAGGTTACTACTTTGGAAAACTAGAGTTTAACCCCACTGGAAAGCTCTGGGGGCCAGTGTAAAACACTCTCCTTAGAAACCTCACATCTAAGGGGCAAGAGACCTGGGTTATCTGTCCACCAATTCCTACCAGATATTGGTTAGGGCTGCACCCATCAACAAATATTTATTGATCACCTCTCTGTGGCAGGAATACAGGAAAGTCCCAGGAATACAGTGAATAAACAGATAAAGTCTCTGTCCTCAAGAAGTTTCTGTTTTATTCTCTGAATACCCGGTTATCAAAATTCCAACTTCCCATACCCTACTCCACTGAAATTTCTCTGGCAAAGTTCCTGTTGCTGGACCTACCAAGTAAGATGGACCTCAATAAGACCTTTTTGTAGCATCTAATAACATTGAGCACTAATAGCAATGATTCTTGATGTCTAGAATACTCTCTCCTGATTTCCTTCTACCTTCTGACTGAACCTTGCCAGTCTCTGTTGCTAGTTTGTCTTCTGTTACCCTTTTAATTAATATTTCTTAGTATTCTGGCTTTGCCTTTTTCCTTTACACTCTACACTAGTAGTTCTTGAACTTTCAGAGTCATGAACTCCTTTATGAATCTGAAGAAGTTATGCACCCTCTCCACAGGGGGGAAAATGAATCTACATACAAATATACAAAAGTGTGCATGCATTTTCAGGAGTTTCACAGACCTTTCTCCCTTCCCATAAAGCCCATCATTGAACTTCATGTTAAGGGGTTTTCATGGCTTTAACTATTCCCCATATGTCAATGAGTCTCAAATATCTGTCTCTCACATAAACCACTTTCCTGAGCAATAGGCTACTTTCATATGACTTATTGACAATTCCACTTGAATGTCCCTTTAGGCACCCTAAAACTCAAGATATCCCAAACTAAAGTCTTCATCTCTCTCCAAAAACGTGTTCTCCTGGAGGACAATACCTATGGGAAAGAAAACACTACTTGTGAACCTAACATACCTAGATTTAAATCCAGCTCTGGAAGCTTCAGAAATATACTTAACCTCTTTCTGCTTTAATTTCTTCATATTTAACATGAGAATAGTACCTCCATTTTCTGTATTTTTATGAGAATTAAAACAGATAATGGGAAAATCCCTATCCAAGTGCCACTACATAGTATACATTCCACAGATATTAATATTACTGAATCCCCAATACAGCAAAAGCAACACCTTTCACCAAGTATCCTAAGTCAAAAATTCAGGAGTTATCATCATACACCCTTCCAACCTATCTTCTAAATGGCAGCCAGATCTTCCCAAGACACAAATCTGATGATGCCATGACTCTGCTTCAGTCTTCCCAACTGCTTCTCGTTGTTCCCAGGATTACATCTATCTTAGTATTGTACTGAAGGCTGACTACGATCTAGCCCCTGTCTATGTCAAACTCATTCTCTTGATTACTTGTAGATCTCCCCAAAAGCGTGCAGTGTTTTTGATTCCATAACTCTCTTCACACTGCTCCCTTTGCCTGAAATGTCCTCACCCCTCCACATCTTTTCTTGGTATTCAGGAAAACACCCATTCATGTTTCAGAATACAGTTCAAGCATCACCTCTGCTATGAAGTTACTCCTGACAGCCTCCTGCCATACTGTTGATCACTGACTCCTTTGTCTCCCATCTGTAACTGACAGATGATTTCTATCACGGTAAAGATGAATAGCATATGGCTCCTGGTTTCAAAAAGCTTACAATCATTCAACCAGAAATCCTCTTATATAACCTGTACAAGTAAGCCAAAAAGAAATTATGAGGCACGAAAAATTGAGTTGTACGTAACTTCAACACTCAGCTCAGTGGTCCCTTCTTAGAAGCCTTTCTGTGACTCCCAAGCTCTGAGCTGTGTGTGTGCATATGTATAGTTAGATGTTAGCTATATATAAACTCATTTACTCTTTACAGTGTATGGGGCAGGGGCACTGTTATTATTCCCGTTTTACAGGTGAGGAAATTAAAGCAAAAAGAGACTAAGTAACTCATCTAACATTACTTACCCAGAAATACTGGCATGAAAAAAGTATGGACTTCAATTAATTTTAAAAAAAAAAACACAATTGACAAATGAAAATTACATACTGTTTATAAATAAGTCGTTTGATATATATTTACTGAGCCTATTAAGGCCTGGTACACAAATAGAAAAACCTAGGTGCCCTATGCTCGAAAACAGGGATTCGTGCAAAATTAACAAGTGTGATATAAAGAACCATAGATTGTAGCTCTTGGGGGGCAGTAAGAACGCCTTAGGGTGGAGGAATCTACCAAATAGATCTATGAGTTGAGGAACCGAACGAAATGAAATGAGCCACTTAACCGAGACCAGAAGCCCTCCTCCTTCCACGTCACGCAGCCTCACCTTTCCTCCTCCTACATCGCTTTTGCCCACCATCCAATGGAAGGTAGGCTCTACATACTTACTGTGCGCGTGCGCATCATCAATTCGACGATCCTTCGCATCGATGTTTTCGGAAGCAACTTCTTCAGCCTGGACACTACCGGCGTCGACGCTACCTCTGCTGCTGCCGCCGCCATTTTGACGGCGGAAAGAGTGAGGGTCTGGGACAGCTGGAGGCGGCGGCGGTAACTGGTACGGATGGTTTCCGCCCGCGTTAGCCCCTCCAAGTTCGCCGATCTTGGGGCCACAGCACTCGGTATTGCTTTTATTCCCACAGGGTCCCCGTGTCTCTCCCCAGTCTTGTCACTCTGTCTTTAGGCTGTTTTTCGCTTCCTCACTGTCAGCGGCGCTTGAACCCTCGTTTGGAGCTGTTATCAACCCCCGCCACTCCCCCCGGACCTGTGTTAAAATATACCTGCCTCGACGCTGGGGACTCGGGCTGGGTCACTGACTCCTCGTTCCCCGCCCTCATCCGGTCCGAGTTGCTTTTGGGGGTGGGGGGCACAAACCGGGAGGGCTGAGGGCGGCACGGCCTCCTCTGGGCAGGGATCTGTGCCCTTTAGGGGGAGGGGAAGACCCAATTCTGGCATTCTTGGGTTACGGAGAGAGCTTGGGCTTTAGCTTTAGCTTTAATGGTGGTGGAGAGAAGCATAGAATAGTCGGCGTTACCCGAGCTTTGTGTTGTTAGAGCTTAATTTGTCACTGGCCTCTTTTGTCCTTTCTCAGGAATAACTTTACGAAAGGAAAGGTATTTTGCACCCTCTCTCCCCGCTGGAAATGGCCACTGTGAGTAAATTAGTCTCTTGAAGCGGTATAGTGGTTTGGGCACTTTTAGGAAATGGAGGGTTTGGTTTAATTACGGCATTGGTGGCGTAATGTTTCTTGTGAAAAGTGTCAAGGGAAGGAAGGGGTGTGAAATTCTGTTCGTTTGCTTTGAAGGTAGTTTGAAAAAAACTTTCTCTTCAATACACATGTACTTGTTTCTGCAGATTCATTTTTGGAAATAAATTCAGTGCCAGCATCCTTCCAATATTTTTTAGAGACATTATTTCAGGAAATATTCAGAATCTATTTTTAAGCTTTTTATTATTTTTATTTTATTTATTTATTTATTTATTTTTTTTTGGTTCGCTAACCTGAAAGTTTTCTAGCAGTTTCAGTATAGGAAGTAACCTTCCAAATCCTGCAAAATGAGAGCAAGAGGTATAATTCACATAGACCAGAAATATTTATTGATTGTAACTCTCCAATAATTAGACATATCCTCCCATAAGGAGTTGATATAGGGGGACACTAGACATACATGAAATAGCTGCATTAAAAAATATAAAGTAGGGGCGCCTGGGTGGCTCAGTCGGTTAAGCGGCCGACTTCGGCTCAGGTCACGATCTCGCGGTACGTGAGTTCGAGCCCCCACATCAGGCTCTGTGCTGACAGCTCAGAGCCTGGAGCCTGTTTCAGATTCTGTGTCTCCCTCTCTCTCTGCCCCTCCCCTGTTCATGCTCTGTCTCTCTCTGTCTCAAAAATAAATAACACGTTAAAAAAAATTTTTTTAAAAAAGTATAAAGTAATTGGGGTGCCTGGGTGCTTTAGTTGGTTAAGCGTCCGACCCTTGATTTTAGCTCAGGTCATGATCTTGGGGTTCCAAAGCCACACATCAATCTTTGCACTGAGCATAAAGCCTGCTTGGGATTCTCTCTTTCTCCCTCTGCCCCTCTCACGCTTGCTCTCTCTCAAAAGACATAAATAAACTTAAAAACAATTGTAATTATTTCTTAAAAATTACACAGTGCAGGTTCAAAGCTTTGTGGAGAAGAGAAACTAGGGGTTTGGGATTACTTAAAGAAGCATTTAATCTGAGTTTTGAAAGAAGAGTGAAACTTAGGTAATCGGAGATTTGATTGGAAGAACAGGAGGTATGTTCAAAGACACCCTCCCTTTCAGAAATCAAGAAGTCATTTCTGCCTTGTGGAATGTAAGATACATGAAAGATTAGTGGGAAATAACGTCGGGTTGTGGAGTTGGAATCAAATAATAGAGAGCCTTGAGTGTCTCAGTATTTAGATTTGATTCTTTAAATTGTGGTCATTTTAGCAGAGCTGTGTTAAGAAGATTAATATGGCAGTAATTAGCCAGGATAATGCAATTAAACATGATATATTAAGAGTCTAATGATGTGACAGTAGGGACAAGTCATAAAAGTAGACCACTAGTCTTGACCCCATTTTAAGGTGAATTTTTACCTAGCCAAGGGAAGGTTGTAAAAGAAGCATGTGATACTCTCAAAGGAGAAACCTTAATTAGAATAGAATATTAAGGTTTAACCTGCATTTGTGTGTGCATGCATGCTGAATGGCTGTCAGTAATGAAACATGCAAGTATGTCTTCAGCAACTTAGCATACATAGCAAGAGTTGTCCATGCTTCAGAAGCTGGACAGGTAAATCAGGATGCCTTGATAGGAATTTTGACAAATTGCAGTGTTCACTACTGATGATGGGAGGAGCCTTCCATAGCTACGGTGATTTGTTGCTAACCAGTGCCATTTGAAAATAGGAATCCGGGGCTGCCAGCTCTTCCATGTTTCCAAGAACAGTGCTAAATATGGGCTTTTTGTGGAAATCTACAGTTTCTCAATGCTGATACTCAATTCAAGTTTCTTCTAACAGTGTGGATCACACAAAAATGTCTGTAGACGGATATGGATGAATTTCCTAGATGACCAGTTTTCGGTCTTTGGCATAGACCATATTTTCTGCTCACATGACCAAAAGCAGGATTTAGTCCTAAAATAGTATCTAAAAGACTGTTTCTCTTTTTATACTAATAAAGATTTTAGAATTAAACCTTAATAGCCTGTCATCTTCCCAAGTTTAGAATCCTAGGTTTGAAGTAATCATATAAAATACATAGTTGTCCTCATACTAAAATAAACTGACTGTTAATTTTTGAGTTATTTATTGGCTCACTTTTAGTTCTTATATTTACCAGTTGACCCAATGGCATAAAATCTGCCAAGTAAAGAATTAGAGGATCAAACAAGTTAGAAGATGAAATTTGAAACACGTTAGCACTGTCGTCAGCTATTCTTTCAGTGGATAAATTAGAAACTCAGTGGCTTATTTTGCCATTAAAATGAAACTTGGTTAAATAAATAAAGTGAAACTTGGTGAGTAGATTTTCTTAGGTTGGGAAAAAAACTCACATTTTACTGTAACTTTTGTTAAAAGCTTTACCATCAAGGAAAAATACCGAAGTAGAATTAGTGGCCTTGGTACTCAGAGGCTTAAATAATCCTTAATAGTATTAGGCAGTTGCTAAAATAATTTGGATGATCTTTCTTTTTCCTTTTTTGCTTGTGAAGCAATGTATTATTACACATAATATTTTAGTAATCTTAAATAATATTAAATATAATATTTAATACTTTAATGTTAATGGTATATGGAACTGGTGTGGAAATAAGTAAAACAGTGCATGTAAGCACTTAGCACACAGAACCTAGCCAACAGTAACATCCACTGATTATTTACTATTTAATATTGTCCCCTTCAGATAATATTTTATTCAATCTTTTACTTTGAGGCCTTGCCTAAAATATTTTTGGAATTTAAAATTTATATTGCCTTTAGATCCTGAGCCATATTCTGTTAAATGTAAATGTCTTCAATTGTAAAGGTAAATTTCAATTACAGAAACACCCAAAAGTCTGAGTTTGTCTGGTAGGTTAAAATCTAATAACTATCACATTTGTTTCTTTGGGCAGGTTGGGTGCTAACCCAAGGGAGCGTGTTTAAATTTTCAGGTGGGCAGAATACTCTTCAGACAGGCCTTGTACTTTGGAGACACATAAAGGAGGTTCTCTTTATCCAGATCTTGAAATTTGCTAGACCTAGAAGGAGAGGCCAAAGGGAAGAAATCTTATGGCAGTATAAAAGAAGGCAGAAAAATATGGGAAATGTTAGGTAGATATTTTTATGTGACTGAAGAATAGAAAAGGGAAAGGACGGTAAAGCCAGTAAGAAATTATGCCAGAGAGGTAGAAAGACCAGTTAGGATATTCTCTTCTATTTATGATGAAAAAAAGGTCAGAATACCTGGGTTGAATTTCAGAATACTATATGAAAGGGATAATATTCTAAAGTATCAAATGGCTACACTATTTCAATATCCTGGTGACTAGTTTACATGCCACCTCTCTAATCCCACTCCAGGCCCTACTGCCCTGAGTGGTACGTTCCTAAAAACATTCCTTGTTTTTATCAGTTTACACTATTCTTCCCTGCCTCCAGATTAAAATTCTGGTTTGTTGTCTTGATGTAATAAGTCCTTTACTGTGTAAAATACATAGTGTTTTATAATTGCCCACAACTTAACTTTCAAGCCTGTTTTTTACTGTATTCCCTTATCTATGTATCCTCATTGAACTTTTCACTGTTTCGAAAATACCTTTTATGACTATGCATCTGTTCCTAAAGTCACTCACTGAAATGGCCCTTTCCTTCTCAACTTATTGCTGTTTCTTCAAAACCTAGTGTATCCTCTGAAATTTTTTTCCTACTCCCTTTCAAGGATCTCTTAATTGTTCAGATCTTTTAATAGCATTTCACAGATAATGTGGTATTTGTTCTTAAATATTGCCTACTAAACAAGGAGTTGGCATTTTAGTTTTTTAATGCAAAGGGACAGATAAGTAAATATTTTAGGCTTTCTGCAGTCCCTGTGCAACTGTTTAACTGCCATTATGGCATGAAAACAGCAATAGACAATACATGAGGAAAATGGAAGTGGCTGTGATAGAATAAAACTTTATTTGCCAAAACAGCAAGCTATATTCAGCTATAGTTTGCCAACCCCTGCATTAAATTACTCTGACCCAAGTATTTTGCTAGAAGTTTATGCGTGAAAGATGTTTACACGTTCACTGTATGATGTAACTGACCTCAGAGTCCAGGAACAAAGGAGCAAAAAATGTACCACAAAGCTATGTACTAAAGGTTTTGAAAGTCCTTAAGAATGGAAAAATCTTATTTGTACTACGTTTTTAGTATTGTTCCTAAATAGGGCAACTTTTAGAAGTTCCTGTTCTCTCTAATGTGGCACTCTTGATTCTGGCCTTTATTGGAAAGGCCACATATTTTTACACAAAGTAACTTACTGTCTGTTTTTTAATAGACTTTTTTTTTTTAATTATATACATAATGCTTATCAAATGGTAGTTGCTCAATAATAGAATAAAATTTGGTTTTAAAAGATACATTGCAGTGTGAGGATTTGCCACAGATTGTCTAGAAGTATAAAATCTATGTTCAGAACAAATAGTTTTCATTTTTGTGTTATTCTTAGGTGCTGTGTAATAGAGCCAGACTAGTTTCCTATCTCCCAGGATTTTGCTCTTTAGTTAAAAGGGTTGTCAATCCCAAAGCCTTTTCAACTGCAGGATCTTCAGGTTCTGATGAGTCTCATGTGGCCACTACACCTCCAGATATATGTAAGTAAAACTTATTATTGATTTACATATAATTATTGCAGAACATTTTGAGTTGTGCTTTCTGTAATGTTTCTTGAGGTTTTACAAATCTTACAAGGTTAAGTTTATGCCATTAAAAATAAAATCAGCTCTGTATACATATTTATATTGGAGAACTACAATGAAAAAAAAAAGAATACATTTGGTTTTTAAAACTTATTTTCTTGAACTGTAGTTTCTATTGTAAACACACTTAGTCCTGACTGAAACAAATCTTTTGATCCCATAAACTACTATCAATTATTTGCTGAGTTTCTTAAATTTAGCTGGTATTTTGTGTATGTATACACATGCATATATTATTGAAATATGATTTGCATACTTGCATTAGATTCAGAAGTACAATATAATGATTCAGCAGTCCTATATGACACCGTCTTCAGATAAATGTACTCCTAGTCCCCCTTACCTATTTCACCTATGGCCCTGCCCTCTTCCCCTCTGGCAAACACCAGTTTATTCTTTTTATTTGAGACCATTTTGTTTCTTTTATATTTTAGTCATCTCACAAAAATTTGTTCTTCAAACTAGTTCTCTTTAATGTAGAAAAGAGGAAAGATTTTTTTTTTTTTGGAATATAATTAACAGAGTGTATGTTAGTTTTAAGTATACAGTAAAATGATCAGTTTTGTACATTTCTCAGTGCGCATCAAGATAAGTATACTCTTGATCTCCTCTATTTCACCCCTCCCCCACACATGCTTTCCTTCTGGAAGCCACCAGTTTGTTCTCTGTATTAAAGACTATTTTTGTTTGTCCCCTTTTTTCTTAATTCTGCATGAGTATAATCATATAGCGTTTGTCTTTTTCTAACTGAATTTTTTCTCTTAACATTATACCTTCTACATCCATCCATGTTGCTAGAGATGGCAAGCTTTCATTATTTTTTATGGCTAAGTAATATTCCATTTTGTATGTATATGATATCTTTATACGTTCATCTGTTGGTGGGTATTTGGATTATTTCCATATCTTGGCTATTATAAGTAATGCTGCATTAAATATAGGGTCCATATGTCTTTTTCTTTTGTGTTTTCATTATCTTTGGGTAAATACCCAGTATTGCAGATCATTAGATAACTCGTTTTTTAAATTTTTAAAGAGTTTCCGTTCTGTTTTGCACAATGGCTGCAATGTAAGAATGCAGTTTCCCACCAACAGTGCGTGAGAGTTCCTTTTTCTCCACATCCTTGTCAACCCAGGTTATTTCTTGCATTATTAATATTAGCTATTCTGAGACAGGTATAAGGCAATATCACAGTGTGGTTTGGATTTGCCTTTCCCTGATGATTATTGATGTTGAGCATTTTTTCATGTGTCTGCCATCTATGTGTCTTAGACAAATGTCTCTTCAGGACCTCTGCCCCTGTTTTAATAGGATCTTTGTGTGTGTGTGTGTGTGTGTGTGTGTGTGTGTGTGTGTGAAGTTTTTTATATATATATTTTGGATATTGACCCCTTATCAGGTATATCATTTGAAAATATCTTTTCCCATTCAGTAAGTTACCTTTTTTTTTTTTTCTCTCGTGCTATTAATGGTTTCACTGTGCAAGACTGTTTCCTTTTGGTATAGTCCCAATAGTTTAATTTTGCTTTTGTTTCCCTTGCCCAAGGAGACATATCTAGAAAAAAGTTTCTATAGCCAATAATAAGGAAATTATTGCCTATGTTATTGAAGCGTAATGACATACAATGTTGTATTAGTTTCAGATGTACAACAGAGTAATTCAACACTTCTGAACATTATACAATGCTTACCACAAATGGAGTTACCATCGATCACCATATGATATTATTACAGTATTACTGACTGTATACCTATGCCTTACTTTTTCATCCTTCTGACTTAGTTTATTTTATAACTGAAAGTTTGTACCTCTTACTGTCTCACCTAATTAGCCCATAACACTACCCACTTTCTCTCTGGAAACCACCACTTTTCCGGATTTGAGTATGTTTCTGCATTTTGTTTCTTCATTTGTTTTTTTATGTTTCACATGCAAATCATGTGGTATTTGTCCTTCTTTGTCTGACTTATTTCACTGAGAATTGTATCTTCCAGGTCCATCCGTCTGTGCTACAAATGGCAAGATTTCATTCTTCTCTTTATGGATGATTTATTCTATCGTGTGTATACACATGTTCTTTATTCATTTATCTATCAGTATACACTTAAGTTGTTCGCTATCTTATCTATTGTAAATAATGTTGTGTACATCAGGGTGCATATATCTTTTATTAATTTCAACATTCATTTGTTTTGAGGAAATACCCAAAGTGGAATTTCTAGATTGTCTGGTAATTATATTTTTAATCTTCTTCAAGGAACCTCCACACTGTTTTCTACAGTGGCTGTGCACCAATTTGCCTCCTACTAGCAGAGGACAAGGGTTCTCTTTTCACATCCTCACCAACGCTTATTTCTTTTTGTCTAGCCATTCTGACTGGCATGAAAATGCTGTCGTATGAATTTATCAATATCGGAGTGAAGGAATACTTGTTTTGTCATTTCTGTAATGATTTTCAGTTTTTCTCCAGCAAAGGCAAAATATCTTACAATGAGAAGTTTCTTTTTTTTTTTTTTTTTTTAATTTTTTTTTTTTTTTTCAACGTTTATTTATTTTTGGGACAGAGAGAGACAGAGTATGAACGGGGGAGGGGCAGAGAGAGAGGGAGACACAGAATCGGAAACAGGCTCCAGGCTCTGAGCCATCAGCCCAGAGCCCGACGCGGGGCTCGAACTCCCGGACCGCGAGATCGTGACCTGGCTGAAGTCGGACGCTTAACCGACTGCGCCACCCAGGCACCCCACAATGAGAAGTTTCAAAAAGGGTCCTGATTTTCACAAAATCATACACACACACACACACACACACACACACACACACACAGGTGAAACTGTATGTTATTGAAACAACACCAAAATTGAAGTTTTACACCATCTTTATATTTTTCAAAGTACTCATATTGAGAAATGAAGATGGAGATAGTAGATGCTATATGCTTCAGGGAAAATTTCTGAGCAAGCTCAACCCATGCCTCCTCAACTCATGACACCACTCTGGAGTCCTCCTTTGTAATGAACATTGTACTCACAGCGGGAGATTGTTAGGGTGAGGAAAAATGATCTGCACGTAGGGATGATTTGTGAATATGAATATACCTGACAGACAAGGTGGAGAAGCATTCCAAGGAAAGGGGAGCACATATGCCAAGGAGGAGCTTTGAGGTTATGAATAATTAAATTGGGAATGCTAGCATGCAGGGTGGCCTGAGGCTATTAGAAAATTAAACGGAAGAGGTAGGCACGAGGCAGATGATAGAGGGCCTTATGCACCAAGCTGGTGACTTTGGATGTCACCCTTTAGGATGGTGATGTCCACAGAGGTCCCCTATGGGGCTCTGGACATTCTGGACGAACTGCAGGGCTCTGAGGGTGTAGAAGAGGCTTCCAATGCTCTCTCGCTGTTCAGCCAAGGCTTAAAATAAGAACTCTATTTGATTTGTTTTCGCCTGTACATAAGTATGCGAATGAAAGTTGGCAAGGCTAAAATCATTAACAACTACTGGAGGTAAAAAAAAAAAAAAAAAAATCCTACTGGAGGCAAAAGGAAACTACAGAAAGATTTTGAGTAAGACAAAATCTGGTGCATTTTAGAATAATCAGTCTCAGTCCAGATTAGAGTATTTGTCTCCAACCCGAAGTGGCTGCATTCCAAGTACATTGTGTTGGATTGTTTGTTGTCAACTGGCACCATCGCGTCTCACGTGTCCTAAGGCTGGGAAGTAGATTTCCCTCTAATGCCTTCCCAGTAGTTATGCATTAGCTATCTGATGAGAGGAACTTGCGGAGATTTAGCAGGCACAGGTGAAGCACAGCCCACTATACCCAGAAGGCTGTGGGAGTCACAGGTGTGGTCCCACATAGCTGATGCTGGAGACCTCTGCAGAAGCTCCCATTTCACAGTGGTCCTTGTGGTCAGACCTGTTGCTTCTCAGACGCCTATAAACCCCAATTCTTCCACTTCAAGTTGAGGAAGTCACTGTTTCTCTGACCCTCTGACTACCCCTGCTGACGGACCTTCACTTCCAGCTTCTCCCTCCTTCAGGTAAACTGTAAGTCTTGATTTATCCCCTTAGTCCCATAATATTGTGGCCTCCCTTATCCTGATGGAACTCAGACTGATACACGTGTGTATGAAGTAATCCACTGGATGGAGAAGATCACGTTAAAACTCCTGTGTATATTTATGTTTTAATCTCTCCATGTCATACATTTTATGACTGACACAATGGTGAAAGAGGAAGCATGCATGACTTCTAAAGAAGTCAGAGTGCATGTGTTGAGATGTGCCTAATGTGTGCCCAATTTGTTCACTTACAGAGGTGTGAAGTTTTTAAAATTTGAGAATATTGGTAGAGAAAATGGCCTCAGTCGAGGGACAAAGCTGCAGGCCGAATGTTTAGTCGGAAAGCTATTATAGAAGTCATCCAGGAGAGAATTTATGAGGGTCTGAAGTGAGGATGTGGCAGGGGCAGTCCGGATTGAAGTTGTACTTAGGAGGTAAAATAAATAGGAAGCAGTAGCTGATAGAGTACCTTTGAGGAGGAAAGAGAAGGACACTTCAAAGATGACTCCTAGGTTTGTAGCTTAGGTGCTTCCATTCACAGAGCAAGAGCTACCAGTTGGTTTTGTTTTTCTTTCCTCTCATCCAGCTCAACAATTTAGAAAAACCATCATCTGCCAAACCCAAGTAGAGTTCATTTCAGGAATGTGAGGGATGGTACAATATGTAGGAAAACTGTCTCTCAGCTCTACCGTATAAAAGTTATGAGAGAAAATTTGATCGTGGTCGATGCAGCTACTGTCCAGCCAAATTTCGTGTTTTCCATTCCATTGTGTGAAGTCATTACCAGGAAGTGATACCCAGATGGGGCCATGTGACTGATTCTTGCCAAAGGAAGTGTGGGTGGTGCTGCTGGGTGCCAACTCTGGGCCAAAGTTTTCTAAGAAGCTGGAGTGCTCCTTTCACACCCTCTTCCCCTTCCATCAGCAGAATTTAGATAACAGCAAGGCCCTAGATGCTAATGCCGACACAGTTGGAAGAAGTCTGGGCCCTTGAATTACCTTATGGAAGAGAGCCACCTGCCTTCGTGTTACGTGACTCAGAAATAAGCCTTCCATCATGTTAGACAACAAAATGTAGATCAGCTCATTTGGTAAAGAATGTTCAGTCTACTTTGAAAATTGCAAGGATACTATAGTAGGAGCCCCAAAGCATGCAATACCAGTAAATAATCACTGCTGATACAAAATTTTGGAAAACCTATTACCCGCAGGCTTTCTGAATGTGGGGTCCATGCATAGAATAAATTTGGATGGAAGACATTACATTTTTCTTTTCACTAACATTCAGCTGAAATTTAGCATTTCTTTTCATTGTGAATATAGACAACACATCCTGTGTGATTAGCAGGTCCTGTGACTTGTCACCAACAGAAAACACAGATCTTTTCCTATCACATTAGAGATCTCCCTTCACTTACAGTGGCATTATGTCCAGATAGGTCCATTGTAAATTGAGCATATCATAAATTGAAAATGCACTTAATACACTAACCTGCCAAATGTCATAGTTTAGCCTCACCTACCATAAACGTGCTCCGAACACTTACATTATCCTACAATTGGGCAAACTCATTTTAACACAAAGCCTGTTGTGTAATGAAGTGTTCAAATTTCAGTGGTGGTCTTTATTGAATGTGTATTGCTCTTACACCATAGTAATGTTGAAAAATCCCAAGTGGAGCCATCATGAGCTGAGGAGAGTCTGTGTAGTTGTTGATGATATCTCAATACCATGTATAGTTTCACTGAATCAGAATTACAAATCCTGTAACATTAAGCATTCATAAAACACATATATTCTGTCACACATTTCAAAAATATTTTGATAAATATTTAAACAGAATCAAGTCTTTAATATATGTACTGTGTGCATTTCAAAACATTATGGGGGTGACTTGGTGGTTCTGTCAGTTGAGCGTCCACATTTGGCTCAGGTCATGATCTCATGGTTTGTTGGTTCAAGCCCCTGTTGGGCTTTGTGCTGTGCCGAGCTTGCTTCATATTCTCTGTCTCTCTCTCTGCCTCCCCCTGGCCCTGTTTGCTCGCTGCTTTCTGTCTCTCTCACTCTCTCTCTCTCAAAAATAAATAAATACTAAAAAGATTAAAAACATTATTCTGAAAAGAGGGCCATGGCATGAAAAAGAAAAAAACACCTTGAAATATATTTCCTCAGTGTAGCAATGAATATCTAACTTATGACAACAGGGTTACTGCTTCCAAACTTTAAATGTCTAGTTTGAATACTAGCTAAGATGTGGTAAACACAGAATTATACCAGAGTGAAAAAATCTCATAGTAATTATAACCATCAAATGTTATTAAATAACATACAGAAAATACAGGAATACACCAAACTTTTTCATATTGTATGTTTTGGATACATACACCTAATGTCAGTAATCTTTTTGTTTTTGAGGGCAACCATAGACCTTTAGAACTATTAAGACTACTGTCGGTATGTTTCTTTCTAATTCATTCATCTTATCAATTTATAAATAGTAAAATTCTGGTATTTTTGTAAGGTATTTACAATATTCTTGACCTTAACTAAACCATCTAAGTAGTTGCCTGTGTTCGACAATATATATGAAAAGATTTTTCACTTTATTTATGAATCATGCTGGGGGTTGTAATACCAAGAACTTCAGTTTCATCTACATTTTATTAATGATTCTGAAAATAGTGCTCTTTTTCTAAAACCAGAGCTCAATGGCTTAAACTTTAGTTTCCAAAGGCAGCAGAACATAATCTGAACCACTTGTCATAGAATCATGTACCATCATGTCTTTCCATTTATGACCTGAAAATACCTAAAAATAATATTTTTTCGAATCACTTTAAACACTTCCCCAGGGGCACCTGGGTGGTTCAGTCCATTGAGCTTCTGACTTTGTTTCCATGATTTCACGGTTTGTGGGTTCCAGTCCTGCATTGGGCTCCATGCAGAGCCTGCTTCGGATCCTCTGTACCCCTCTCTGTCTGTACCTCCCCTATTCATTCTCTTTCTCTCAAAAATAAATACACATTTAAAAAGTAGTAAAAAATCACTTTCCCATAATCAACACCCCTTCCTTCCAATAAAATACACAAAAGCTATTCCAAAGTGAGAAGCTTAACCAGTGATTTTCATAAGGTAATGCAGTATGAAATATGGGAACTTTAGGGGCGCCTGGGTGGCGCAGTCGGTTAAGCGTCCGACTTCAGCCAGGTCACGATCTCGCGGTCCGTGGGTTCGAGCCCCGCGTCAGGCTCTGGGCTGATGCCTCAGAGCCTGGAGCCTGTTTCCGATTCTGTGTCTCCCTCTCTCTCTGCCCCTCCCCCGTTCATGCTCTCTCTCTGTCCCAAAAATAAATAAACGTTGAAAAAAGAAATATGGGAACTTTAATATGAAAAAACCTAGGTTGGCGTTCCTAGTCCATTACTTAAAAACTTTGTGGCCTTAATGCCACGAAGTTTTAATTTCCTCATCATGAATTGAAGATAGGATCACTTACCCCATACTGTTTTTGTGAATATTAAATAAGGTACTTACATAAATTTGAACAGAAAATGTGCAACAAACTGTTAATTCTATCCCTTACTGACTTTTAAAAATAAAGTCATCACAATAGCTGTAAACAAATAATGTGACCTTTACAATGACTTAGCGAAATCTCCACAAAGGGAACTATTTTGCATCAGGTATGACTTTTTAAGACATGGCTACACAAACACACAGCATCTGTCATTATAAATATGGATACTTATCATATCACTATTTTCTTACAGCATATGTATGCATCTTTCTAAATTTTTGAATTGGAGTTCTGTTGGATCCAGTGTTCATGTGTTGGGTTTTGAAGTACTGCCCACCTAACTATAGAAAACTACCAATTAACATTTTCTGATGAATGTCCCTGGGCACGTAATGGCTGAATTAGTCTAAAGCAGTGATAACCACAATTACCTAAGTTAATGTGCTATCTGTGTATTAACTGCTAGTGGGAGTATTTCAATATTTATTTTGGATGTTACAAATCGTTTGTAATGGTATTCTTTTTCTTTCTCCAAAGTTGTGGCTAGATTAAGTACTAAAATGTTTTGCCAAACACATCGCGTGAAGTGGTTGTATTATATTTTTAGGGGAATACATTTTGGGGATAATTTTTACTATTTATATGTCCACAAAATTGTACATCTTCACAGATCAGACGATAATAGCATCTGATATTTACTGACCTTTTCCATAGGAAATGGCAGCAAATGACTTATCTATGTAATTTCCCCTAAACTTTACAGTTTTCATTAGACGGGTGCTACCAGAATCAGAAAGTAATGTATCCAAGTGGAGAAACTTGTGTTAGGCAGAACTCCAAACTCAAGTGTTGTCCAAAGCTCTCTTTTTTTTTTTTTTTTTTTTTTTTTTTTTAAGGCAGGATACTGCACAGCTCTTTGATTTCCTAATGAGTGTCTAGATACCTGAACTCACCAAATCATGGCATGATGTAATGTTGAGATTTTCAGATTTTCAGAAGCCTCTCCCCCTCTCCCTCCCCATCTCCCCCCTCCCCCCATCCCTCTTCTCCTCCCCCTGTGGCCCTCTCCCCCTACTCACACATTCTCTCTCTCTAAAAAAATAAAAAGTAATTTAAAAAAAAAAATTGAAAACAGAATTAGTTTGAGAAGTAGGCCGAGAGATCTGATAGCCCTAAATAATATATAACATCTTTTTCACTTTATTGCCACACCTCTAATTTGCTTGGAGGAATTTGTGTTAACTGTTGTAAACAAAACTTTCGTAACAAAATCCATAAAGTTTTCAGTAGTCTCAATTTTATTTTTTCTATTCTATAGTATTTTATTTTACTTTATTTCATATTTATTTCAGAGACAGTGTGCAAGCATGAGCAGGGGAGAGGGGTGCCAAGAGAGAGAATCCTAAGCAGGTTCCACACTCAGCAAGGAGCCCAGTGTGGGCTTAATCCTACCACTCTGAGATCATGACCTGAGCTGAAATCGAGTCAGATGCTCAACCCAGGCCCCCCTTGATAGTCTCAATTTCAGTATTTATTGTGTCTCTGTTGCAGATTCCTTGACCAGTGTTCATGTTTTTTCCAATATGCTAAAACAGTTTTTACCACCTGGAGACATTGTTGTCTTGAATCAGTATAGAGCTTTGGGCTTATCTGCATAAAACTACACTGCATGGGGACCTGTGTTTGATTGTAAGGGAACTGTGGATAGAGAGCAATTAAAATTACATGCTCATCCATTTGAGATTAATTGCCTCTTCCAAGTCACTAATTCATACCCCCAGTGTCCAGGAGAATTAATTTATTTCCCATGAGTGACCACTTGACTCTGCTAAGGTATTTTAACTCACCTGGGCCTAATATAGAACAAATTTTACACTGTATAACTTAGTTACTGCCAAAAACATAGTTTGTTTCCCTGTCTCTTTCCCACCTTGTTTACTGAATGCCAAGACAGTCTTCCTTTTGACCCTACCAATGATTTAACTGTGAATAGTTTCAATCTGGTCATGGACAGTTAAGATTGTGTGACATTAGACGTGGGATTTGTACTATTTAAAATAATTATGTTATTTATTTTTACTCAAGCATAATTAACATACAGTGTTTTATTTCAGATGTACACTGTAATGATTGAACAATTCTCTGTATTTCTCAGTGCTCCTTAGGATAAGTGTACCCTTAAACCTTTTATCTTTTTTGCCTAAATTCTCACCGGCCTCCCCTCTGGCAACCACCAGTTTGTTCCCTGTATTTAAGAGTCTGGGTTTTTTTTGGTCGTTTGTGTTGTTTCTTAAACTTTACACCTGAGTGAAATCACACAGTATTTGTTTTTCTCTGAGTGGCTTGTTTCATTTACGATTATACCCTGTAGGTCAATCCATGTTGTTACAAATGGTAAGATCTCATTCTTTTTTAGGGCTGAGTAATATTCCATTGTGTATATCCACCACACCTTTTATCCATTCATCTATGAGTGGACACTTGGGTTGCTTCCATATCTTGGCTATTATAAATAATGTTGCAATAAACATACCAGTGCATGTATCTTTTCGAATTCATGTTTTTGGTGTTCTGAGGAGGAGGGGGTAAATACCCAGTAGTAGAATTACTGTCTCATATGGTAATTCTATTTTTATGTTTTGAGGAACATCTATAGTATTTTCTGCAGTGGCTGCATCAGTTTGCATTCCTACCAGCAGTGCAGGAAGGTTCCTTTTTCTCCACATCCTTGCCAAAATTTGTTATTTCTTGAGTTTCTGATTTAGTTATTCTGAAGGTTTAAGGTGATATCTCACTGTGGTTTTCATTTGACTTTCCCTGATGATGAGTGATGTTGGGCATCTTTTCCTGTGTCTGTTGCCCACCTGTATGTGCCTGGGTGTCTGTTCAGGTCCTCTGCCCATTTTTAATTGGATTATTTGGGATTTTTTGATGCTGAGTTGTGTAAGTTCTTTACATGTTTTGGATATTAACCTGTTATCAGATATATAATTTGCAAATATTTTCTCCCATTTGCCTTTTTACTTTGTCATATATTTTGCTTTGTCATATGTTGCCTTTTTGCTTTATCAGTGGTTCGTTGCTCCATGCAAAAGTTTACTAATTTGGTGTAGTAACAATAGTTGAGTTTTGCTTTGTTTCCCTTATCTTAGGATCTATATCTAGAAAAATGTTTCTATAGCTAATGTCAAAGACCTTACTGCCTATGTTTTCTTCCAGTATTATGGTTTCAGGTCTCACATTTATGTCTTTAATCCATGTAGAGTTTGTTTCTGTGTATTAGTGTAAGAAAGTGGTTCCGTTTCATTCTTTTGCATGTAGCTGTCCAGTTTTCACCATTTGTTGAAGATACTGTCTTTTCCCCAGTGTATATTCTTGCCTGTTTTGTCATAGATTAATTGACCATGTAAGTGTGGATTTAATTCTGGCCTCTGTATTCTGTTGCACTGATCTATGTGTCTGTTTTTGTGCCAATGCAATACTGCTTTCAATCCTACAGCTTTGTAGTATATCTTGAATACTGGGATTGTTATACCTCCAGCTTTGTACTTCTTTCTCAACATTGCTTTTTCTACATGGGTTTTTTTTTGGGGGGGGGGGGAGGTTCCATACAAATTTTAGGATTATTTATTCTAGTTCTGTGAAAAATTCTCTTTTGATAAGGATTGCATTAAATATGTAGATTGCTTTGGGTAATGATGGAAATTTTAACAATATTGGCTCTGCCAATTCATGTGCATCATATATCTGTCATTTGTTTGTGACATCTTTAATTTATTTCATCAGTGTTTTATAGTTTCCTGAGTACCGGTCTTTCACTTCCCTTGTTAAGTTTATTCCTAGGTATTTTATTCTTTTTGGTGCAATTGTAAATGGAATTGTTCTCTTAATTTCTCTTTCTATTATTCCATTATTAGTGTACAGAAATGCAAGAAATTGCTCTATATTAATTTTCTATCCTGTAACTTTATTGAATTCAGTTATTCTAGTACTTTTTGGTAGTGTTCAGGGTTTTCGGTATATAGTATCATGTCAGCTACAGACAGTGGAAATCTTACATCTTCTTTACTATTTTGAATGCCTTTTATTTCTTTTTCTTGCCTGATTGCCCTGACTAGGACTTCTAGTACAATGTTGAATAAAACTGTTGAGTGAATATCCTTAACTTATTCTTGATCTTACAGGGAAAACTCTCAGTTTTTCACCATTGAGTATGAAACTGAATTTTTCAAATACAGACTTCATTATGTTGAGATATGTTCCCTCTGAACCTACTTTGTTGAGAGTTAATCTTGAAGGATGTTATATTCTTCAGTTGCTTTTTTTTACGTCCGTTCAGATGATCATATGGTTTTTGTTCTTTTTTCTTTTTAATATTTTAAACAGTTTAGAAGTTTATATCTCTTTCACATCCAAATCTGTCTAGAAATAGGTTGTGGGGTTCTTGGGTCATTCAACAAAGTTATCAGGGAGACAAGCTCCTTCCAGCTCGCTGCTCTACTAACAGGTGCAGCTCTGCTCCTCCTGGTCCAAAATGATTGCAAGTTGTACAGCCATCGTATGTGTATTCTAAGCAGCAGGTTGGAGGGAAATGTGCTCTCTCCCTTTAAAAGACACATTTTGAAATATCCATCTAATACTTTCCTTGCATCTCAGAACTTAATCATATGACTTTACCTAGGTGCAAGGGAGGCTGGGAAATGGGGTCATTGAGCTAGGCAGCCAATGTGTCCAACCAAAATTTAGAAATCCTGTTATTAAAAAAGAGGGAGAATGAATATTGGGAAGCATCTGGACATCTTTGCCTCTTCTCACTACACAGAGTTCCCAGAACCAGTGATGCTTCCTTTCTCCTTGGGCTTATCCCTTGTGTCAGATCCCTCATATCCCTATAGATAAACCCCATAGTCTTCGACCTCTTTGCCTGGTGTAGAAGATGCAATTTTCCAAAGAGGGCCATACCAATGTCTAACCCATCTCACATGTGTCCTTTCTCTTAATGTGATCTATCACTTTGATTTGCAAATACTGAACCACCCTTGTGTACCTGAAATAAGGTGCATTTAATCATTGTGAATGATTTTTTTAATGCATAGTTGGATTTTGTTTAGTAATTTTTTGTTCAAGATCTTTGCATCTATGTTCATTTGAGATGTTGGTGCGTACTTTTCTTTTTTTGTAGTGTCTTCATCTGGTTTTGGTATCAGGGTAATGCTGGCCTGATGAAATGAATTTGTAAGCTTCCTTCATCTTCTATATTTTGGAATATTTCTAGAACAATAGGTATTAACTCTTCTTTATATGTTTGTTAGAATTCGCCTGTGAAGACATCTGATTCTAGACTTCTGTTTGTTAGGAATTTTTTTGAATACTGTTTCAATGTCATTGCTAGTAATTGGTCTGTGTAAATTTTATATTCCTGATTCAGTTTTGGAAATTTATGTTTCTAGGAATTTTTTCATTCCTGTTATATTCTGCTTTCTGTTGATATATAAGTTTACATGATATTCCCAATTTGTGTTTCGTGTACCTGTGATGTCATTTGTTATTTCTCCTCTTTTATTTATGGTTTTATTTACTTGATTTTTCTCTCCTTTGGTGAGTCTGACTAAAGGTTCATCAATTTTACTGATGTTTATCAAAGAACTAGATCATGGTTGCATTGACCTATTGTGGGTTTGGGGGGGGTGGAGGTGGTCTCCATTTTACTTGTTTCTGTTCTAATCTGTTATTTCCTTTTTTCTGTTGGTTTTGTGCTTTTTCTTTTCTACCTCCTTTAGACACAAGATTAGGTTATTAGAGATTTTTCTTGCTTCTTGAGGTATGCCTGTGTTTCTGTAATCTTCCCTCTTAGAACGTCTTTCACCACATTCCAAAGATTCCGGATATTGCATTTTCATTTGATTTGTCTTCATGTATTTTGTATTTCCTCTTTATTTCTTTTAGGCACATTCAATGTTTTCTTTTTCTTTCTCGTCTTCAGCTTGGTTGTTCTCCATTACTGTATCTTCCCAGTAACTGATCCATCCTTCTGTGTCCTGTAATCTGCTGTTGATTCCTGATAGGTTTTTTTTGTTTTGTTTTGGTTTTTGTTTTTGTTTTTTTTTTCAAATACTGAGATAACTCCATTTCATTTAGGTCTTGGCTGTGGTTTTGTTCTCATTTCATTTGGGATGTGTAGTCCTCTGTCTCCTCATTTTGTTTAACTATCTGTGTGTGTTTCCTCGTATTCGGAAAGTCAGCTTTTTATCCTGATCTTGAAAGTAATAGCCTTATGAAGAAGAGGTACTGTGGTACCCTGTAACACAATTTCCCCTGTTCTCCAGAGCCAGGAACTTCAGGCCTGTCTCCACTGCAGATTGCTTGCTCCCTACTGTTGTGGCTGAGCCTTGTTTGCCTTTTGTCCAGTAAGCTGCAATGGCCCACTTTGCTTGTTGTGTGCATTTGGTCCCTGTGCTGTCAAGGGGCCAGTCTGGAGCCACCAAGGTATTTGTAGTTGGGCAGCATCAACAGTCAACCAGATGCCTGCCCTCAGTCCATCTGCTGGGGCTGCAGTTGCACTGATTATTGGGGCACTGTCTTTGCAATGCCAGCTAGAAGGTTCAGCTGCTGGGACTGAGTGTGCCCAGGTGTGTGTGATTATCTTTCCTTCTTCCTAGAGCAGGAGTCTCTTTAGAGTGACACAGATTCTTGCCATATCTGCTTGCAAGGTATTTCATGGCACGAGTTCCTTTGGCAGGATGGCTGCTAAGCGTGGCAGATTGGATAGGGTAGATCTGAAAGGGAGCACTGTAGCAGGGCACATGATGGTAGCAAGACAGGTGGAAGAGTGCTCCTGCTAGTTCCTGCAAGTGGCCTGCTGTCTAGACTGAGGCCGGGATTCTTGGAGAAGTCTCCTAAAGATCCCAGGCTCTTCTCAAATTGTTACTTTTATATTGTATTTCAACTGGGTTGTTATGCTTTTTTTAAGGTTGTTATGCTTCAATTTCATATCTCTTTCTGCCTCTCTTAGAGCTAAGTCTGCTGATTTTTAAAGTACCTAAAGTTAAGCCTGATTGAAATAAATAAATAACTCGCTCCTCTGCTTCTGAAAGCCAAATGTTATGCAGACTCATCTTCCTAGTGTAGGTTCTCCCCCCACCCCAAGCCTGAGGTGCTCCTTCTCTATGATTGTGGGACCCTCTAATTTGTGGTTAGTCTCTCTGCGGGGGTTGGTTCCTGACTGCATCTTTGTCCCTGTTACTCTTTTTGTGATATGGCCCTCTCTGTATGATTAACGGTAGAAAGTCTATTCTGCCAGTCTTCAGGATGTTTTCAGAGTTAGTTGTTCTGATATGGCTGTTAACCTTGTTGTGTCCATGGGACAAAGTGAGCTCAGGATCCTCCTGTCGTGTCATCTTCCCAGAAGTCCTCAATATATGAATTCTTATTGAATCAATAACTTACCCACATCTACAAAGTCTGCTTCTTCTAATCCAGTTTGCACATCACTATCATATTAAGTCTAAAACATTTTCATCATGTTACTTCCTTGATAAACCTTGGTTATTTCCCACTGCTTTCACTAGCATTTCACAAACTGTCCTCAAGCTATGCATCATTGTTCAAGTTCTAAAAACAGTTTTGCGTTTTTTTTTAGTTCTGTGAGTAGATTTAAGTAAGAATATATATCCTAATATATCCTAAAGGGATTCCACACAGAAATCTTTTTACTTGCAATACATTACTTACGGTGTCACGTAAGATGACCAGGGGAAGAAAATCTTCCCTGGTTTTCTTGCCCTGTTTTTCTTTTATAACTTCATCTCTTATTACTCCCCAGTTTATATATTCTCAAGGCTAACCATATAACGTATCATAAATGAAAAATGTGTCATTCAAAATGTATAGATTGCTGAATATATAAAGAATTTTTATAGAGATCAATTGGAAAAAGACAACCAATAAAAAACCAAATTTTTTTTTAAGTAGGCTCCATACCCAGCATGGAGCTTGAACTCACAACCCCGAGATCAAGAGTCGCATGCTCCATGTACTGAATCAACTAGATGCTCCAGAAAATTCTTTTTAGAAATGCATATGAACAGGTATTCCAAGAAGAGAAAACCTAAATAACCAGCCAACACATAAAGATATACTCAAATCTACTATTAATATGGGATATTTCTTTTCTTTAAAGAAACTTAGATCTTCAGTCTTTAAAACTCATCTTCTTCAAAATACCTGAAATCTTTGTTAGAAGGTGGGGGAGAGACATTAAAGTATCCCCCCAACCAAGGCACTTTGAGACCAGAAAACAAAACACGCCAGTTCATACAGTTTACAGAGCTTTATTCAGGGTAACTTACGGTGGGATCAGACAGAGGGCAGTCCACAGCAGCTAAATAGTTATTCTCTGTAAAATCCATACCTTAGTGCATTGATTTTATAGAGCAAGGAGACAAGGACAAAGGTCATTATAGTGACATCAAAGGGTTTACATGTACTTCAAAGGGCATGCATGCACCTAATTGACAGCTAACCTTCAATTAGATCTTGGGGCACCACCTGTACATCAGAAAGAGGAAAGAAATACTATGTTATCTCTAACAGATTTATGGGAGGCCAGAACAAGCCTTTCCCTGTCCCAGCCTTGTAGGCATTTCTACAATACGTATTTTAATCTCTGAAGAATCTGGAACATGGGGCCCTAAGAGAGGTGATTCAGCAAACATGAACAAAATGAAAGACCAAAATTAGAGTCCATATTGTCAGTACTCCTGCAATGTTTTACTTTGTGAACTGACTCAAGTCAGTCATTAATGGCTATCTAGATCTAGCCTTATTGGCTTAGTGTGATCTGCAGATCAGTAGCATCAGCATCATCTGAGAATGTGTTAGAAAGGAGGAATCCTGAGCCCCACGCCAAACATTATGAATCAGATTCTGCGTATTAACAAAAATCTCAGGTGATTCTTAAATACTTAAAACTTTGGGAAGTATTAGACTAATTTGGGTTGAGAATCATGAGAACAGGGTCTGTTAGTCGTGAAAGAAGTCCATGATTGATGGGTGATGTCTGTCATAGGTCTGCAAAAGGGATATGGTGGCACTTTAGATCTAGTGGTGGGGCAGCCATTCTGTCATACCCATTTCTACTCATTTAGTTCTAGCAAAGTATTAAAAAATATTTTTATTGTCAACTAATTCTGCAGCAATTATCCCTTTAAACAAAACTGCTCTACTTTTTTGTTTTATTTTCTACTTTGTTCTTTTCTAGATCTTTTTAAATTTTTCACAAGGTAAGATATTTGTCAAGATTTAAGCAATGTGGTCTGTTCTTCTGTAAGAATTTAATCCATATTAACTCCTGTGGCTATAAACAGGACATTAGGTCACATTGGTTGATATGAGATTTTTTTTCCCAGTCTATTAATATTTTGTGCCCTCAGGTAACTGCAGTTGAATGGCCCTCTCCAAAGGTAACCACTATTAAGTTCAGTATCTTTTAGATCTTTTTTCCTGTATTTAAAAACATAGGGACACTTGTGTGGCTCAGTCAGTTAAACTTCTGACTTCAGCTCAGTTCATGTTGTCACGGTTCATGAGCTCAAGCCCTGCGTCAGGCTCTGTGCTGACAGCTCAGAGCCTGGAACCTGCTTTGGATTCTGTGTCTCCCTCCCTCTCTGCCCCTCCCCCACTTGCACACTGTCTCTCTCAAAAATAAATAAGCATTAAAAATTAAAAAAAAAAAAAAAAAGATTCTCTCTCTGCCTCTACCCTTCTCCTAGCTTATGTGCTCTCTCTTTAAAAAAGAAAAATAAACTTAAAAAATAAAAGCATAAATGTAAGAATGTAGAATAAATGTCACATAGACTATTTTTGACTTAACTTTTTCTTTTAATGTGTCCTAGACATTGTTCAACATCAGTAAACACTTATTGTATTTTTTTAATTCAAATATTAATATACAATGTTATATTAGTATCAGGTGTACAATATGATTTAAACCAAAAAATTTGGTTTTCTATACATTATTCCCTGTTCATCACATAAGTGTACTCTTAATTCCCTTCACCTATTTCACCCTTCCCTCCCAACCACCTTCCCTCTGGCAACCACCAGTTTTCTATATTTAAGATTCAGTCTCTTTTTTCCCTTATGTGTTGTTTTTTAAATTCCACATAAGAGTGAAATCATACAATATTTGTCTTTGACTTATGTTGTTTATTATACCCACTGCATCCATCCATATGTTGCAGACAGCGAGATCTCATTCTTTTTTATTGTGAAGTAATATCCCATTGTGTATATATACACCACATCCTCTTACCCATTCATCTGTTGATGGACACTGAGTTGCTTCCATATCTTGGCTATTGTAACTAATGCTTCAGTAAGCATAGGGGTGTATGTATCTTTTCGAATTAGTGTTTTTGTTTTCTTTGGTTAAATACCCAGTACTGGAATTACTGAATCATATGGTAATTTTGTTTTTTATTTTTTGGGGAAATTCCATACTGTTTTCCACAGTGACTGCACCAATCATATGGTAATTTTGTTTTTTATTTTTTGAGGAAATTCCATACTGTTTTCCACAGTGACTGCACCAGCTTGCATTACCACCAACAGTGCATCTTTCACAAGTGTACCTTTTTCTCCACATCCTCACCAAATGTATTATTTCTTCAGTTTTTATGTTAGCCATTCTGACAGATGTAATGTGATATCTCATTGTGGTTTTTGATTTGCATTTCCTTGATGATTAGTGATGTTCAGATCTTTTCATGTGTCTTTTGACCATTGTCTTTGGAGAAAATGTTCTCCCGTGTTTTAATTTGATTTGGCAGGGCAGGGTGGGGGGAGGCAGGTGTTTGATGTTAAATTATGTTTAAGTTCTTTATATATGTTGTATATTACTATTCTCTTATCAGAAACATTATTTGCCAATGTCTTCTCCCATTCAGTATGCTGCCTTTTTGATTTGTAGTCCTTTTGTTGATAGTTTTCTTCACTGTGCAAAAAAGCTTTTTATTTTGATATAGTCCCAATAGTTTAATTTTGCTTTTGTTTCCCTTGACAAAGGATATCTAGAAAAATGTTTCTGTAGCTGATGTCAAAGCAGTTACTGCCTGGTTGTTTTTTGGTTTTTTTTTTTTTTTCCTGCCTGTTTTCTTCTAGGAGTTTTATGGTTTCAGCTCTCACATTGAGACCTTTAATCCATTTTGAGAGTATTTTTGTATATAAGAAAGTGGTCCAGCTTCATTTCTTTTGCATGCAGCTAACCAATTTTCCCAACACTATTTGTTGAAGACTGTCTTTTTCCCGTTACAAATTGTTGCCTCTGATGTAAATTAATTGACCATAAAAGTGTGAATTTATTTCTGGACTCTCTATTCTGTTGCATTGATCAATGTGACTGTTTTTGTCCCAGTGCCATACTGCTTTGATTACTGACTTTGTGGTATATCTTAAAGTCTGGGATTGTGGTACCTTCAGTTTTGTTCTTTTTCACAATTGCTTTGGCTGTTAAAGGTTTTTTGTGGTCCCATACAAATTTTAGGATTATTTGTTCTTGTTCTGTGAAACTTCTGTTGGTAATTTTGGTAGGAGTTGCGTTAAATCTGTAGATTGCTTTAGATAATATGGACATTTTTAACAATATTGGTTCTCCAAATCCATGTGCATCATATATCTTTCAATTTGTTTGTGGAATCTTCAGTTCTTTTATCAATGTTTTACAGTTTTCAGAGTATGAGTCTTTTACCTCTCAGTTAAGTTTATTCCCAGGTATTTAATTCTTTTTGGTGCTATTATAAATGGGATTGTTTTCTTAATTTCTCTCTCTCCTTTTGTTAGTATATAGAAATGTAACAGATTACTGTGTGTATAAACTATATACACACACATATATATTGTGTATATATATGTGTGTGTATGTATATATGATGTGCAATTGCTGTTGTGTGTGTGTATATATACACACTTATGTGATCCAGCAATTGCACATCTAGATGTTTACCTAAACAATCCAAACATACTAATTAAAAGTGATACATGCACCCCAATGTTTATAGCATTATCTACAATAACCAAATTATGGAAACAGCCCAAGTACTATTAACTGATAAATGGATAAGGAAGATGTGGTGTGTATGTATATGTACATATATATATATGCAATCGAATACTCCACAGCCATAAAAAAGAATGAAATCTTGCCATTTGCAGTGACATGGGTGGAGATAGCATTTGCTAAGTGAAGTAAGTCAGAGAAAGACAAATACCGTATGATTTCACTCATGTGGAATGTAAGAAACGAACAAAGCAAATTTTTTGGTTGCTGATTCAGTGTCATTGCTAGTAACCAGTCTGTTTATATTTTCTATTCCTGATTCAATTTTGGAAGGTTATTGTGTTTTTAAGAATTTATTAGTTTCTTGTAGGTTGTCCAAATTGTTGGCATATTATTTTTCCTAATACTCTCTTATAATCCATTGTGTTTCTGTGGTGTCATTATTTCTCCTTCATTTCTGATTTTATTTGAGTCTTCTTTCTTTAATGAGTCTGACTGAAGGTTTATCAGTTTTGTTGTTCTTTTCAAAGAACCAGCTCCTGGTTTCATTGATGTATTTTTTTTTTAGTCTTCATTTTATGTATTTTTGCTCTACATTATTTCCTTTCCTTGGCTTTGTTTGCTCTCCTTTTTCTAGCTCCATTAGGTGTATGGTTAGGCTGTTTGAGATTTTCCTTGCTTCTTTAGGTGGGCCTGTATTGCTGTATCTTCTTCCCTCTTAGAACAGGTTTTTGAGGAATCTCAAGATTTTGGACCATTGTGTTTTCATTTTTATTTGTTTGCATGTATTTATTTCCTCTTTGATTTCTTGGTTGACATATTCATTGTGTAGTAGCATTTTATTTAGCTTCCATGTATTTGTATTCTTTCCAATTTTTTTTTTAACCTTGATTTGTAGTTTCAGTGTTGCAATGAGAAAAGATGCATTATGTGATTTGAGTGATTTTAAACTTAGTGAGACTTGTTTTGTAATGTAACATCTTTTGAGAATATTCCATGTGCATCTGAAAAGAATGTGTATTCTGTTATTTTTGATTGGATGTTCTGAATGTAGGTTAGGTCCATCTGGCCCAGTGTGTCACTCAAAGCCATTAGTTCTTTGGTGATTTTTCTGGATGATCTATCCATTGATGTAAGTGGGGTATTAAAGTCTTCTATTAATGTATTGCTGTCACCTTCTTTTTGTTAATACTTGTTTTACGTATGTAGGTGCTTTCATGTTGGCTGCAAAAATATTTACAATTGTTACATCCCCTTGTTGGACTCTTCCCTTTGTAGTACCCTTCTTTGTCTCTTTACAGTCTTTCTTTTAAAGTCTATTTTTTTTCTGAAAGAACTATTGCTTCCCCAGCTTTCTTTTCACTTCCATTTGCATGGTAATGTTTTTCCACCCCTTCACTTTCAATCTGCCTGTGTCTTTAGTGAGTCTTTTCACACAGCATTTAGGTGGATCTTGCCCTTTCATCCATTCACTCACCCATCTTACTGTTTTGATTGGAACATTTAGTCCATTTACATTCAAAGTAATTATTAGTATGTACTTATTACCATTTTGTTAATTGGTTTTGGTTGTTTTTGTAGTTCTCTGTTGCCTTCTCTTTCTTATGTTTTTTGGCTTTCTTTAGTGATATGCTTGGATTTCTTTATTTTTTGCGCATCTATTATAGGTGTTTGATTTGTGGTTACCATTAGGTTCACATAGAACATCTTATATGTACAGCAATCTACATTAAATTGACAGTCACTTATGTTTGAACCCATTCTAAAAGCATGAAGTTTTTACCCACCCCCACATTTTATGTATGTGATGTCATACTTGACATATTTTTATTTCTGATTTTAGTGACTGATTTTTATAGATATAATTGATACTACTTTTGTGTTTTAACCTCCATACTGGTTTTATAAGTGATTAATCCACTACTTTTATTGTTTGTATTTACCTGTAAGATTTCCTAATTTTCTTATTCTGTGTTATGGCCTTTTCTTTCCACTCAGAGAATTCCCTTTAAATATCATGCCATTCCTTTCTGGCCTGCAGTGTTTCTGCTTGGAAATCAGCTGATATCCTTATGAGATTTCCCTTGTATGTAACTATTTTCTTTGGAGGTTTAAAAATTCTCTTTATCACTCCTTTTTCCATTTTAATTACTATATGTGATGTTGTGGACCTCCTTCAGTTGATTTTGCTAGGGGTGTTCTCTATGCTGCTGGATCTAAATTTCTGTTTTCTTCCCCACACTTTTGAAATTTTAAGCCATTATTTCTTCAAATAAATTTTCCATTCCCTTTTCTCTTCTCCTTCCAGGATCTCTGTTAATACAACTGTTATTAATACAACTGTCATTGAGTTCCCAAAGTTTCTTCATTTTTTTTTTATTTTTTTTTTTATCTCCTGTTCAGTGTGGTTGCCATTACCTTGTCTTTCCAGTCACTGATCCATTCTTCTTCCTCCTCAACAATGCTATTCATTCCCCATAGTGTATTTTTTATTTCAGTTGTAGAGTCAATCTCTGACTGGTTCTTTTTATATTTTCTGTCTCTTTGTTGAAGGTCTCAATGAGATGCTACACTCTTTTCTCGAATCCAGTAAGTATATTTATGAGCATTTGAAATCTTTAGCAGGCATATTTTTTATCTCCATTTCATTTAGTTCTTTGCTTGGTATCATCCTGTTCTTTCATTTGGGACATATTCCTCTGTTTCTTCATTTCTGTGTTTGTTCCTATATATTTGGAAAGTGAGATACATCTCTCTTGATCTTGAAAGTAATGGCCTTTTGAAGAAGAGATCTTGTGGTGCCTTGTAGCACAATGCCCCCTCTTCTCCAGAACTGGGCATTTTAAGGTTGTCTTTTATGTGGGTTTGGTGTACCATACTCTTGTGGCTCAGCTGCATTTGCCTTCAATCCATTTGGCTGCAAATGTCCATTTTGCTTGTGTGGGCAGGGTTTGGTCCCTGTCCAGTTTAGAGCCTGTTTGGGGCAGGAAAGGGCTTGTAGTTGGCAGCATCAGTGATCAGTCCAGATGCCTACTTTCAGCCCATTTGCAGGGGCTGCACAGAAGTGCAGGGTACTTTCTGTTTTGTTTGAGAGGCTCTTTTGGTTGGTGTGACCAACAGATGAAATGTCTGTCAGACTAGTGTGTGTAGTCATCTTCTCCACTCGCCATGGCAAGAATCACTTTGGAGTGATGATGGTCAGTGTCAGGGCTGCTTACAGGATGAGAGACCTTGCCAGAGCTGTGTTGCAGGCACTCTTGCCCAGTGGAGCTGGTTGAATGGATTAAATCAATGCAGGGGTGAGCACTCGGTGTTAGCAGGCTATGTGGAGAGTGTTTACATTGGTTCCTACAAATGTCTGAGTATCTAGGCTGCAGTGGGAGTGAGAGGAATTGCACCTGCCAGCTCTTGTGTTCTCAGAGAAGTTTCCTACAGATCCTTGTTTTTCCAACACTTCAATACAGGTTGAGATTAGTTTAAAAAAAAATCTCCTTCATGTGTACTTCAGGCACTTTTCAGAACTGCTGGTTCTATGCTGCCTCTAAGTGGGATTGTTTGTTACATTCTCTATTTAAGGGTGGGAACTCAGTTTCCTATCACCCTCTGGCTCTCCCAGAGCTAAACCCACTAACTATAAAAACTCTTAAAGTTAAGCCCCACTGAGTTTCAAAGCCAGATGTTATGGGGACTTGTCTTCTCAGTGTGGGTCCCCCATGTCTGGTATGGGGTCTGTTCCTCTCCCTTCTCTGTTTGTCTCTCCTCTTTGGGGTTAGTCTCTCAGAGTAGTATGGTTTCCAGCTGCGTCTGTGCCCCTTCTACCCTGATTGGCCTCTTCTCTGTGATTAATTGTGCAGTCTATTCTGCCAGTGTTTGGCTTATTTCCTGGTTTAGTTGCACTGATATGGCTGTTAACCTAGGTGTTTCTGTGTTAGGGGGTGAGCTTAGGATCCTCCTCTGCTGTCTTCCCGGACTCCTCCCAAGATTTACTATATTCTTTTTATTGACTATTAGGTATTACATAGTATGGATTACTGTACTTTATTAAATCCTTCTCCTTAGAATTGACTTGCCTATGAGCTGAAAACAACACAAAACTAATTTATATTCACACAGGAAAGCAAATTCCAAAGATCTATCGGTTTTATAAAAAATACCTAATTGGAAGAAGAGTATTCTTTCAGTCCACCAATGCACTTGAGAAAATGGATTCATTTTGTTGTTCCTCTTCAGGCTCTCGAACAGTATGGCCTGATGAAACTATGGGCCCATTTGGACCTCAGGATCAGAGATTCCAGCTTCCTGGGAACATAGGTTTTGATTGTCACCTCAATGGGACTGTGTCACAGAAGAAAAGCCAGGTTCATAAAACTTTACCTGATGTTCTAGCAGAACCTTTATCAAGTGAAAGACACGAGTTTGTGATGGCACAATATGTGAATGAATTTCAGGTAAATTGTTAATATCCTTTATTCTGTTTTTCTAATTATTAACACTATATTAATTTCTGATAACTGTGAGCATGTTACTTGAAAAAGTTTTTAAAAATACCTACTTAATTCCAACATTCTCAGAAACAACATATATAGTTTTTAAAAACTTGACACTGTTCTATACATAATGTTGGCTATATAATTTACTTTAGATTACAGTCTCTTTGGGGTCGCTTGGGTGGCTCAGTCAGCTGAGCATGTGACTCTTGATTTCAGCTCAGGTCATGAGATCAAGCCCCATGCTCAGTGTGGAGCCTACTTAAGATTCTCTCTCCCTGTCTGCCCCTTCCCTGCTCGCTCTTTCTTAGGAAACAAAAATAGAAAAATTAGATTACAATCTCTTAAGTAAATCTTCAAAAATACATTGTATAATAACTGCTTATTCAAATATAATTTAGTTATTTCTATATTACTAGAAATATAGATTCCCTGTTTTTCACTTTTATAAATAATTTTTTTGTGGAGCAAATTCCAACTAGATTTACACTCCTAGGCATTTAAAACTTAAATGCCTGAGAACTCTGAAATTCTTGAGATACAGTAAACTAAAAAAGATAGACTTAGACAAATCAACTTCTGAGGTTTTTTTTTTTCTTTTTTAATGCATTTTTAAACTGGTATTGCAGGGGCAACTGGCTGGCTCAGTCGGTAAAGCATTCAACTCTTGATCTGGGCATCTGTGAACGCAAGTCCCATGTTTGGCATAGAGCTTACTTTAAAAAAAAAAATTAAAACAATAAACAAACTGGTATTGCATTGTTGCTCACCTAAATGGACAGTTACATGCAATTCAGAGTGTCTGCCAAACTCCTGATCCTCATCATTTTTTGAATTTCTGCGAAGTTTCAGGCTGTTTGATCGAAGCCATAATATTAAGGAACAGCCCCTCACAATTACTATGGCTTATATCAGGTAACCTAACATTTGGAGACAGCTGACCTCTCTTGACACTTTTCTGTCTGCCTGCCAAACATCATTATTGCTTTAAAATACCCTAGATTTTATATGTCTAATACTTAGGGGTTTTTCCACCCCTCTGAAAACCTGTCCTCACTCCCATGTTATCAGTAACATAAGTGACTTAGTCATTCTCCCACTGTCCCAAGATTAGAATTCTGCCAAACTTGGCTCCCCTCTCTCCCATATCTCCATATAGAGTGACAAAATTACATTGCTTCCATCTCTGATGTAGCTTTTTAATTATTTGTGTCCTTTCAGTCTCACTAATAAAGCCAGAGTTCAAGGCCTCCTTATCTCTCCTCAGTTCTCAGAGGCATTATAGTGAGATGGACTATGGAGATAGGATAAATTTGGCTTCACAGGTGTTTGCTCTTTCACTTAATTTTTTGACCTTGAGAAAACTACTTAAATGTTTCTTTATATGTAAGATGGGGATAATAATAATACCTAGCCCATAAAGTTGCTATGAGGATTAAATGTGAAAATGAACACAAAACACTTAAATACACCAAGTGACCCGTAAATATTTTAATTGCACCATTCTCTTTAACCATTGCATATGCTTGCACTGTTTATCTCTTGCTGGACTGTTTTTTCCTCCTCAGTTTCTAGCCTGCTTTACCTAGTATTCTTTACAAACCACATAATACACATTAATTAACATGTAGCTCAAATATGAGGATTTCAACCTTTTCCTGATTTCCCCCAGCAAAGCATTTCCCCATTTAGACTGCCAAAAGACTTTCTTTGTAACTCTGTAGCACTTTTCATATTGCATTACATTTATTTGTTCATGCTGATTTTCTTCTACTAGCTCTTTTATACCTAAGAGTGAAGACTGGAATTTTTTTTTTTTCTTTTTAACCATTGTAGGGCTGCTCTTGTTAGCTGATGTGTAGTAGGTGCCCAGTAAATTTCAGATGAATAAAAGCCTCATCCTGTAGGAGAATTTATGTTTAATCGTGTTATTTTGTTAGTGCTATTTTCCCCCATTTTACAGGTTATAGAACAAAAGAAAGGACAAGTAGATATCAAAGTATCAGGGTAACGTTGTAAGACATAGTCATGGCATTTTAGTTTCTTAGCCAACTTCTACTCATACCAAGTCTTAGAATATTAATATATTTATGTGTTCATTTTTAAATTTTCAAATCTTTATTCATCATAGAGAAAAGTTTGGGTATATAACACCATTACCCCACAGCCAGTTAACTAGAATTATTTCTAAAACCTTTCCAGGAAAGACAAGTTTATAACAGACCATATATTTTATTTGAACTCCAGATTTTATTTATATTTCTCATTCTTCTTAGGGTAATAATGCACCTGTTGAACAAGAAATCAACAGTGCAGAAACTTACTTTGAAAATGCCAAAGTAGAGTGTGCAATCCAAACATGTCCAGAATTGCTGCGAAGAGGTATATTGTGCTTTTATACATTTTTACACTCATGTGTACTACTAGGCAACGTCACTAATTTTCTAATGTGTTAAATAATGTATTCCATAGGAATTGTAATACTTTGTAACTTAATACCGTAATGTGTCTGGTCAGAAAAGATTACATGGCCGAGGTAAGGTCTTCCAAATGTCCCCTGACCTCATGCTGGCATTAGATAAGAATAGAATTTTTAGTAACTTTTTCACTGAAGTTATTCTCCTTTTTATTACAGCTGTAATTTCTTGAGCTAATACATAATACTGAGAAAAATCGTAATAAACTTTTTTTGAAAATTGTAAGATCAGTAACAAGTAACCTTTACTTGCTCTTCAGAATTGATAGTAATATTTCAGCCCATCCAAGAGCTGAAGTTAATTAAAACTTCATTTCAGTATCCATTCCAAAAAATAATGTGCATTTATAAATCCAACTTGGTATCACAATAATTTAACTTAATCACCATGTTTCTAAAGAAGTACTTTTATACACTGCTTCTTACAATAAATTCTCCCTGAAATTTTTATTGTTATTTATAGATTTTGAGTCACTGTTTCCAGAAGTAGCCACCAACAAACTAATGATTCTGACTATAACACAGAAAACCAAGAATGATATGACTGTTTGGAGCGAAGAGGTAGAAAATGAAAGAGAAATGCTTTTAGAAAAGGTAATTCTTGGGGGCTCCTGGGTGGCTCAGTCAGTTAAGTGTCTTGACTCTTGGTTTCATGTCAGGTCATGATCTCACAGTTCATGAGCCCTAGCCCCGTGTCAGGCTCTCCGCTGACAGCATGGAGCCTGCTTGGGATTTCTCTTTCCCTCTCTCTCTGCCCCTCCCCAACTTATGTGTGGTCTCTCTCTCTCAAAAAAAATAAACATTAAAATTAAAAAAAAAAAAAAATTTCAATTGCTGACAATTTTATAATCTTACTTAAATACCAACATTTTAAGGTGATGGGTGTCTTTTTAGCCTTTATTCTCTAATATATTTCAGTACTAAAGGACTTTTACATCTTTTCTGATCATAAAAATGGCATGACTTTTTTGTAGTTATCTTTGAAAAACTTAGATTCTGTCCAGTAGTTCAATTTTTAAAAATTTATATGTTTTAGGAAAATTGAAAAATACAGTAAAAATGGCAAAAAAGTAAAACTCTTCATATCCGTATCTCTCTTTAAAGCATGTCAAGTAAGGGGCGCCTAGGCGGCTCAGTTGGTTAAGCATCTGACTTCAGCTCAGGTCATGATCTCACGGTCCATGAGTTCCAGCCCTGCATCAGGTTCTGTGCTGACAGCTCAGCCTAAAGCCTGCTTCAGATTCAGTGTCTCCCTCTCCTGCCTCACACTCTGTCTCTGAAAAATGATTTAAACCTTAAAAAAAATTGTTTTTAAAGCATGTCAAATAAAAAGTGGAAATTACTCCAGTTTTCAAGGAGTAATCAGTAACTACATACAGCACAGTGATAATATATTATAGACCCATATTTTTTTTCCTGTCCTTTTAACCAGGTGTTTTGACACCCTTCCATAGCATTACACATAGATTTCATACTATGTAAAATCTGCATAAAATTGCATGGGCAAACTATAAATTTTTAATTACTTTAAAAATTCACTTAGTAATTTATAAATTTAAAAAAACTTTTTCTATTAATAGGCAGTGAAAAGTATGTGCATAAACATGTATGCCCAAATATAAAATGGGTAGATTCCTAAGTAGGGAATTACTGAATCCGGGGTAATTTAAGTTTTGATAGATGGTGCCAATTTGCCCACCAAAAAAGATTCTCCTTGTATATATCCTGTCATGCTAGCTTACCCAGAATATTAGCGTTTCTTTTCATTTTCACCAACCTGAAAAATGGTAAATGCTAACTTAAAGTCTTAAGAGTTTGATGTTGGGTTGTATCAGTTTCTACAAGATAGGAAAACATTTCTTTGCCCGAGTGACAAGTCAAGATTAACTCCATTAGGCGCCTTAGCTAACTATAATTGAAAAAATTCCCTTTACTAATTTTCATGTAAGATATTAGGAATTATTTTATATTTTCCTTATGACTGGATGTATGGTTCTTTTCATTAGTAAATTATAATTCACATACTCAACAGAATGTTTTAGGATAATGACTTCATCATACTAAAATGTCCCACATACAGCTTTGCTAATTAAATTTTATGTAGTAATAATCATGAGCAAGTTATATGCTAGTTAACAAGGAAGTTACAGAGAGGGCAGGCCTTAAGACATTATCTGATTTTAAAGAGATCTGAATTTAGAGAGTTGAAATTTAAATAGACAATAACTCAGACATTTTCTATTTACATATTAAGGCAGTATCTAACATATACATTTACCATTACTATCCTTTAGTCACTAGAGAGCTCTCACATGTGCATTGAATTATTGGTCCTAATTTCTCATCAGTTAAAGATTCTGAGCCTCATTTGATACTGACCCCAGTATAGTTGTGAGTTTTTTGTAACCAGTTTCAGGGCTTTGAAATGCCATATTATTTTTAATTTTATAATGATTAAAGCTATTTTCTACAAAAAAAAATTTTTTTCTGTTTTAGATACATTAGTGGTTATTTTAGAACTACACGTAGTTGACTGTCCAGTTCTCTTGTTCAAATCTGTTGTAGTTTTTTCCACCAGATGTCAGTGTTTGCTGTTGATGTGCAGAAATCTAAAGAGAAATACTTAAACTGATTCTTTTTATGATACTTTGGGATTCTTTTAGTTAACTTTTACAAACGTTTGTATTGTTTTGTTCTCCTTGTAGTTTTGTGTATGGCAGATCTGTTCATTAAATTGATATACTTTTTAATTACTTTTCTAGACCATATTCAGTAGTTTTCCTAAGAAATAGGATTAATGAAATGCAGTAATATGTGTAAATATTAAGTGTGAAAATAACCTAAAGAATACAATTTTTATTTAATGTTTTTCATTATTTTACAAGAAAGTGCAGGGAGAAAGTAAGTTAGCTTAAGTTTCCTCTATAGCATGGATCAGCAAACTTTCTGTGAAGAGCCACATAATAAATTTTTAGGCTTTATAGGTCATAGTGTCTACCCTTGTATTGTTAAAGTAGTCATAGACAGATATGGATATATTCCAATGAAACTGTTAACACATACAGGCACCCAGCTGGATTTGGCCTTCAGGCTGTAAATTGCTAACCTCTTATTTTAGGATATGGCCCATCTTCCTAAGGCTTAGACTTTTGGGCATCTCAGCTGAATGCCAGATGTGCTCAGCAAGGTCTGATCATCCTGTGTTGTCCAGAAATCCATGTTAACCTAGGACTACACAACCCTGATAACACCATTGAGCTCTTAGGCCCCAGCTGGCACTCTCTGTGAGACAGATTCCTCAAGAAATCTCGCCTTGTGAGTGCACAGTTCTGCCCTTGGCTACTGAACCAGGGTGAATTGCTCTGTGGACTGCTTGAGAACCCCAGTGTGCATTTTTCTTCCAGTACCCTAACCCACAAATTCCAGATACTTCCGCAGTCCAGAACTTTTGCTTTCTACCTCCTTGGCTTAGTGACACCATCACTTTGGGCTCTTCTTCTTTGCCCTGTGACAAACAGTGTTCCAGACAGAGAGCTGGAACAAATATGGAAATCACTTGACTTGTGGAGAAGGGCAACAAGATTACAGTTTTAATTGTTATTCAGGATTTAAAACTGTTGTATCTTACATTTTAGTCGGTTTTACAGCTTTTAGCAGGTGTTCACCAAATAGCAGATAACGTTTGGCATCTGTTATTCTGTTAATGGCCAAAAGTGGAACTGTGCCCTTGTTTTTAAACACTCATGGTTTGTCCTTTTTTTTCTTTTTTTAAACACTCTGATCTGGTCCTAATATTTGTTACTTTTTCACTGTTTAGTCTGATAAAGCTAATAAAGACATCATAGGAATTACAAATGAGAATGGAAAGACCAAGATTTTGAATAAGTTATACAAACACATGGTCTGTAATAACTGTGTCCTGTACAAAAAATACAGAAAGGTATAATGTGTATCATGACATGTATCATGACCATGAGTATGGATAGATGTGTTTTTGAAAGACACACATTTTTAACATATGAATGAATAGTTCATGTTTTTTCGTTATGAATATTTTGTTTTCCCTTTCTTACACTATAATACAAAATAGCAATTATATTTTCTAATTCATGACAAATTTGGGAGTTAACAGCACAGAACTGATTAGAAATTTTTCATAAAACAGGAAGTAATTTAGAAGAAAAATACACAATTTAGACTTTTTGAAGGAAGTAAAAGTGTTAAATAAATCTACAACTAATGATAAATTACGCTATAATCTTATCCAATTCTCTGAAGCAAAAGATATTTAAAAATTTGTTAAAAACTAAAACCCACAGAGATGCTATCTTCAGCATATTTGTCTTTTTTTAATGCAGTTCATTAATGGTGCTAAGGAAATTTGCTACGCTCTTCGAGCTGAAGGCTATTGGGCTGACTTTATTGACCCATCATCTGGTTTGGCAGTGAGTAATTACATTTTGAAAGCCAGGTTAATTTGAAGTAGGAATGTTTTTTATTGTAAAACTATTTACAATATAAAATTGTTTATAACTTTGGTAGAAATAGATGATTTAAGACTTTTTTTTTAACCTCACAATTTTACCCAGAGAATGTCACTATGAGTCAGTTGCATTCACAACCTTTGAGGGACCACTATCACTTTTTATTATTTTTTACTCTAATAAATACTGTTTGATTTATATTAATGAATTAGTGTGTTTACTGTTTGACAGTTACAAATTAGCATAGCTTAAGGAAGAAAAACTTTTAGAATTAAAATATGGGTGTTATTAAATATTTATAAATGTTAACTTCCAAAAAATTACTTTTCCGAAATTATAGTTTGAAAAAAATAAGAACCACTATTGTCACCCACATTCTGGGTGTATCTTTCAGTTACAGGTAAAAATGAAATTTTTTGTAGCTTATTTTCAAAAAGTAACATGTAGTGTAGACTAGAAATGAACAACTTAGTTTAATTCTAGATGTTTGGTTCTAGATAACGTGTATTTGCTAGATTATTGGTTTCACATTTCCAGAAGGACAGATATTAGATGAAGAGGTGTTTGGTCACATGCAGTACCTAAACTGCCCTTTTTATTTGATTTTTTTTAATATTTGGGGTGTTAGATATGTATTCATGTTTGCATAAAAACTGTTACATCATTGCCTTTCTTGCTAATGAATATGATTTTTATTTCCTCCAGTTTTTTGGATCATATACAAACAACACTCTTTTTGAAACAGATGAACGCTATCGACATTTAGGATTCTCTGTGGATGATCTTGGCTGCTGTAAAGTGATTCGTCATAGTCTCTGGGGTACCCATGTGTTTGTGGGAAGTATCTTCACTAATGCAACACCAGATAGCCATATTATGAAGAAATTAGGTGGAAACTAACAGCAGTGTCAGCTTACTGGAAGTACTATTTGTACATAACATTTGGGTTGATCTATAAACACTGTCAAAAGCTTAAATTTTTAAAATTTACTTACTTCTGGGTATTTATTTCAACATTTATGGGTTTACAGCATTGGCAAGTGGTTTGTGATTTTTAAATCTCAAATGTTCATTCATATTATCATTGAGTACATGTTGATCACATCCATGGATGTGGATGTGGTAATTAACATGTAATCAGGACATGATCTCATATTGTTATTTCTTCCCTTTATTGGAAAAACCTGTTATTTTTCTCTAAAAATAAATCACATTTGGTTATGACAGTCTGTTTTTTCATTGCAATATTTTTAAGTTTTAGTTCTTTTAAAAGATGTGGTTTTTAAATAAATGCAGTTGAGAATTCTAGAGTCATTGTAGCTTTAAATTTTCTTTATTACCTGTTAAGTGTTATGGTACAGGTGTATTACTTTGAAGAGAAGAATAAGGGTAATACTACAATATGAATCTCATAAATACTTAAAAAAAAAAAAATCCCTAACTCCTGGAGGCAGATAAATGTAGTTTGTTTTGACAAAATTTGCCTCAGCAGCTAAATCAAATATATTTCTCCATTTTAGCAAGAGATAGACACTATGATACTTTACAGAAATGCCTCATTTGTGGCTTTTTACAGCATTTTAAACATAGCATCATCATAGATTTGTGTGGCTTTTGCCTGTAGGAATAGAGACAATCTCAGGAGAACCAAGTAACTTTTACCAAATCAATTCGTGAATTGGATTTTTTAAAAGGAACACATGGAGATGATAAACTTTAGTTCACACCTTGATTTAGAACTCTGCTTAGCTAACATGTAACTAAGTGTTGATTCAAAGAGAAATGGCTACAAAGTTTTCATTCATTATGAAAAATACAAAGCAGTATACCATATATAGCCTAGTATTGTGGAAAATATTTATTGAAGTATATATGCAAAAAAGTGCACCTATCATAAGTGCTCAATAAATTTTCATCTATGTAAGCAGCACCCAGATCAAGACAACATTACTGGCTCTTCCTCCTCTCACCTGCTGCATAAATTGGTTTTGTCTGTTTTCATGCTTTATTTGTATGAAACTATATATATAGTATGTTCACTTTTATGTCTGGCTTTCACTCAGCAATAGGAGATTTAATCCTTATCACGTATAATTATAAATCTGTTTGCATACCTTTTGACTTCTCAGTGGTTCTGAATTGGAGCAGTTTTGCCTCATGGGAAATTTAGCAATGTCTGGAGATATTTTTGTCACAACTTGAGGCAGGCAAAGTGGAAGGGGTGCTACTTTAGACATCTAGTAGGTAGAAGCCAGGGATGCTGTTAAACATCCTACAGTGCAAAGGACAGCTCCCACAAAAAAATAATTACTTGGTCATGGCCTTGCAGCACTCTGTTTCTAATGTGCATGTTACTTATTCAGGCATTTCCCACCTTGCACCATTGTTTGAGCCATGTTCTCTTGAAGTATCAACACTGGCTTTAACAATTAGGAAGTGCCATCTACTGGTTAAAAGGATCCTCGGGCTGTGGTTCTGTACTGTGTGCGGGGTGCCAAGGCTTCTTTTATCATGTTGCTTTGTAACAGTTTCCAAAAACAACATGAGAAGCAGTAACTGCCAGTTAAATTTTTTTTTCAGAAATGTTACTGGTAAGATTCAGTTTTGGGAAATATAATCCAAGAGAATCTTACTGATAAATAGTAGAAAGTAGTGGACTTTTATGGACTGCAGTAAGAAAAACATATCAGTTTGATCATCTTTCACTTATTCAATGGACCCCATAAAGAAATCCATAAAATTATCCATCTTAAATATAAATTTGCTATTTAAAATGAAGGTGAGGCTTTGAAATTTAGACCTATCACTGAGAAATAGGTTTTGTTGTGAAATTTGTATTTTGACAAGAACTGAGGGATTTTTATATAGATGTTAACCGTGGGAAGGAGTCATTCCAATCATCTGACCCACATCCCTCATTTTGTAATAGACAAAATGGAAACATATAGGAGCATGCATCGGGTTACACAACTAGTATTAAAACCCAGCACTGGAATTTGGAGTGATTCCAGTGTGTACATATATATATAGTGTGTGTGTGTGTATGTATTTCTATTTTGGCTCTTCATGGCCATTGTCAAGTTTATTAACTGGTTAAAAATATCAAAGAGTTGTTGAATTTAAACCAAAAGAACTTTCAGGTTAACACTGTTGCCACATTTCATAGATAAAGAAACTTCAAATTCCATTCTGTTGAACTCCGCATGCTCTGAATTTCTTTGAAAATGTATTGAAACCTATCTAAAAATTTCAATTACAGATATTACACTTCAAACAGTTCTCTGGCTTCAAATATAAAACTTTCATTTCTTTTTTGGACTTCTGTCACTTGTAACATCAATATAATCCTTACATTTAAACAGAATTCTGCTTTTAGTTCCAAATCTATTTCCTCTTCTTAGAACTGGTTTTCATGTTGCTCCAAAGCAGGTTTTATCTATTTCTACACTATAGCCATTTTGAACTGGGTGATTGTTGTGGAAGCTGGCCTGTGCATTATAAGATGTTCAGCACCATCCTTGACCTCTACTCTCTAGATGCCAACAGCAATTCCTGGTCATGACAAAAAAATCTGAAGACATTGCTGGATGGGGGGAAGGATGGGGAAGGGAACAAAATGCATATCTGAAAAAAACATTTAACATGGTGTCCTCAATTGATCCCAACAAACCTGCCCCCAGTTGAGAACCATTGAATGTACAGTCTGCTTCAGTGCTCAACTCTGTACATTTGAAATACCTGGGAAGACATGTAAGCAGACTGATGATTTGGCTGCCACACCCAAAGGGTGATTTTATTAGTGATGAGGCCTGGGAATCAGTATTACAGTTTCCAGGGTGCCTCAGATGTGCCGTCAGGGTTAAAACCATTAGTTTTTGAAACAGTAAATAAAGAGTCATGCATCTAAGGAAATAGAGCAGGATATGAGAGTAGATTTGATATATTAAGGAGATACAGGAAACAAAAATGAAGACTAATATATTCTGCATTAAGAGTGACGTACTCACTGAGTAGAGATGGCCCTAGAATAGGAGGTCCCTAGGCTCACCCTATCCCACATTACAACTAGATATCACTCACATCTGAGTAAATAAACCAAAGAGCAATCTGAAGACTGGCAGAAAACACTAAATGTAGAGAAGCAGCCACATCTGAGAGGTGAGGAAAAGGCAGAAATGGTGGTCAGGAGCTGCCTGCAGGAGAGGGAGCAAAGACAGGGAAAAGCACCAGGGAACCCCCATGGAGAAGAAGAATCCCCATAATGACTGGCTTTGAAAACAGCACTTAATTCTGTGACTGTATAACAAACAGGACCTGGAGCATAGAGCTGTAAAAGTCAGCTGGTTCAGCACCGGGCCAAGGAAGGCAAGTGATAGCTGGGTCCCTGCCCTTAAAAAGACAACAGCTGTTGGAGAAGCACCACAGAATTGACACTTTGCACAATGTGTGGAAGAAACAGGAGCGAGCTTATTCCTTCTTTAGGAACAAAGTAGCAGGTGCCATTATTCCTCCCCCATCCCCCAAGCATAAATACAAAGCCACCTGCAGGAGGTGGCCCTGCACAGATACTACCTAACCAGTTAGGAGTGGGACCCGCCCGTGAGTTCTGAGGACTCACCCACCCCAAGCCTGCTGGCCTCCGTGCAAGTTTTGTTAATACCACACGCAGATGCTATGTGCTCCCAGCCACCACACAACATGCCCCGGTGGCCACTGCACTTTGGGGGATCTAGCCAAAGACTAGCAGCTGCTCAGCGCAAATTTAGACAACACTGCTGCCTGGGTCTCACACCACATAGAGCAAGCACAGCCCACAACAGGCAGAGTCAGTACAGACGTCTGGATTTAAAAAGCGACCCAAATTAAAATTAGGATGCAAGCAACACACGAGACTTCCTGCAGTTCTAGGTTTTGGTGAAGGCGGGCGGGCGGTGGGGGGGGGGGGGGGGGGGGGGGGGGGGGGGTGGGGGGGGGGGGGGGGGGGGGGGGGGGGTGGGGGGGGGGGGGGGGGGGGGGGGGGGGGGGGGGGGGGGGGGGGGGGGGGGGGGGACTGTACTGCAGAGGACTATAGGACCCCTACTTCATAAAGTGACTAATTTCAAAAGCATAAGATGTGGCTAACTCCTCTAACAGAAACACAGAAAATGAGACAGGCTATGTCCCCAACAAAAGGACAAAAATCACAGCAGGAGATCCAAGTGAAACAGAAGTAATATGCCTGATTCAGAAATTAATAATCATAAAGATACTCACTGGACTTCAGAAAAGGGTGAAGGAAATCTGTGAGACCCTTGACAAAGAGGTAAAAAAAAAAAATCAGATAATAAATGCAATACATAAAAATGCAATAGATGGAATAAACAGTAGGCTACAGGAAGCAGAGGAATGTATAAGTGACCTGGAGGATCCAGTAATGGAAAGCAATCAGGCTGAACAGGTGAAACACAAATACTGCATAATGAGAACAGACTTAAGAGGATTCAGTGACCCCATCAAGCCTAACAACATTCACATTATAGGGATCCCAGAAGAGAAAGAGAGGGAAGAAAATGTATTTGAAGAAATAAAAACTGAAAATTCCCAGTCTGGAGACGAACAGAGATTCAGATTCAAGAGGCACAGAGAGCCCCCAACAAAATCAACCCAAGGAAATTCACACCAAGACACATAGTAATTAAAATGCAATAACAATAATAATAATTTGAAAGGTTGCAAGAGAAAAGACAGTTACAAAGGAAATCCCATAAGGCTATCGGCCGATTTTCAGGAGAAATTTTGTAGGCCAGAAGGGAGTGGCACAATATATGCAAAGTGCTAAAAGGGTAAAATCTGCAGCCAAGAATACCAGCAAGGCCAACATTCAGAATAGAAGGGGAGATAGAGTTTCCCAAGCAAAAGTTAAATGAATTCATGACCACTAAACCAGCCCTATAAGAAAGGTAGGGATCTGAGTGGAAAACAAAAACCATAAGCAAGGGTAAGGAAAATAGGGAGCACAAATGCAAAAACAAGTATATCTAAAATCAGTCAAGAGAAGCACAAAATTAAAAGATACAGGGGCACCTGGGTGGCTTGTTGGGTTAAGTGTCCAATTTTGGCTCAGGTCATGATCTCATGGTACGTGAGTTCGAGCCCTGCATCGATCGGGCTCTTTGCCGTCAGCACACAGCCCACTTCAGATCCTCTGTATCCCTCTCTTTCTGCCCCTCCCCCACTGGCACTCTCTCACATATGCACACTCTCAAAAATAAACATTTAAAAAAGTTTTTTTAGAGAATGTAAAATATGATACCAAATATCTGAAATATGCAGGGGAGAAGAATAAAGAATGAGTTCAAAATTAAGCAGCCATCAGCTTAATATAGAGTATGCAAATATTATATATAAACCAAATGGTAACCACAAATCGAAAACAGTAGTAGATATTCAAAAAAAATAAAGAGTAAGGAATGCAAGTATTTCACTAAAGTCAACTAATCATGAGAAAAGAGACCAAGAGAAGAACAGAGAGGAACTAAAAAACAACCATAAAACAAGTAACAAAATGGCAACAAATATATATCAACAATTACTTTGAATGTAAATGAACTAAATGCTCCAATCAAAAGACATAGAGTGACAGAATGGATAAAAAGAAAAAAGCCCCACCTATATGTTGCCTATGAGTCATTTCAGACCTAAAGAAACATGCAAATTCAAAGTGAAGCAATGGGGTAACATCATTCAAATGGATATGAAAAGAAAGCTGGAATAGCAATACTTAGACAAAATAGACTTTAAAACACAGGCTACATAACAAGGGACAAAGACACTATGTAATCATAAACAGTACAATCCAACAAGATACGACAAGTGTAAATTTTTTAAAAAATTGTAAATACTTAGGCACTCAACATGGGTGCACCCAAATACATAAAGCAGCTAATAACAAATATAAAGGAAGTAATCAACAGTAATGCAATAATAGTAGGGGATGTTAGCACCCCACTGACATGGATACATAGTCCAAACAGAAAATCAATAAGAAAACAGTGGACCAGAAGGATCTAACATATATTCAGAACATTTTATATGAAAACAATACATGTTCTTTTGAAGTGCACATGGAACATTCTCTAGAAGACATATTTAGGCCACAAAACAAGTGTCAACAATTTCAAAAGGATTGAAGTCATACCATGCATTTTTTTCTGACCACAATGCTACGAAACTACAATTCCACTACAAGTGAAAATCTGGAAAGGACACAAATACATGGAGGTTAAATAACATACTAGTAAGCAATGAATGGTTTACCAGGAAATGAAAGAGGAAATAAAAAAAATACATGGAGACAAAAGAAAATGAAAACATGATGGCCTAAAATCTTTGGGATTCAGCAAAGGCTATTCTAAAAAGGAAGTTTATAGCAATACAGGCTTCCCTAAAGAAGCTAGAAAAATCCCAAATAAACAACCTATACTTACTTCTAAGGGAACTAGAAAACGAACTATAAAACCCAAAACTAGAAGGAAGGAAATCATAAAGAATAGAGCAGAAATAAAACTAATAAAAACAATAGAAGAGATCAATGAAACCAGGAGCTGGTTCTTTGAAAAGAGCAACAAGATTGATAAACCTTAGCCAGACACATAAAAAAAAAAAAATAGTAAATAAAATAGAACTCAAAAATCAGAAATGAAAGGGAGAGATAACAATTTACACCACAAAAATACAAGAGATTGTAAGAGAATATTATAAAAAATTATATGCCAACAAATTGGACAATGTAGAAGAAACAGATAACTTCCTAGAAACATATAACCCCCAAAATTGAATCAAGAAGAAATAGAAAATTTTAACAGACAGATTATCTGCAGTGAAATTGAATCAAAAAACTCCCAGCAGACAGAAGTCTAGGGCCAGACAGCTTCACCAGGGAATTCTACCAAACATTTAAAGAAGAGTTAATACCTATTCTCAAACTATTCCAAAAAGAGAAGAGGAAGGAGAAACTTCCTAATTCATTCTATGAAGCCAGCATTACCCAGATACCAAAACCAGATAATGACACTACAAAAAAAGAGAACTATAGGCCAATATCTCTGATGAACATAGAGGCAAAAAATCTTTAACAAAACACTATCAAACCAAATCCAATGATACATTAAAAAAAATCACTCACCACAATCAAGTGGGATTTATCCCTGGGATGCAAGGTGGTTCAATATTCCCAAGTCAATCAATATGATACATCACATCAATAAAAGAAGGTATAAAAGCCATGTGATGATTTCAATAGAAGTAGAAAAAGCATTCGACAAATACAACATCTATTCATGATAAAAACCCTCAACAAAGTATGTTGAGGGGAAACATATCTCAACATCATAAAGGCTATATATGAAAAACCCACAGCTAATATCATACTCAGTAGTGAAAAACAGAAAACATTTCTTTCCCCAAGGGTCAGGAACAAGACAGGGATGTCCACTCTCACCACTATTATTTAACATAGCACCAGAAGTCCTAGACGCAGCAATCAGGCAAGAGGAAGGAATAAAAGGTATCCAGATTGGTAAGGAAGAAATAAAACTTTCACTATTTGCAGATGACTTGATACTGTACATAGCCCTAAAGACTCCACCCAAAACCTACTACAACTGACAAATGAATTCAGTAAGGTTGCAGGATACAAAGTTAATGTACAGAAATACATGGCATTTATATGTACAAATTATGAAGCAACAGAAAGAGAAATTAAGAAAACAATCCCATTTACAATTGTACCAAAGGTAATAAAATATTTAGGAATAAACTTAAGGAGATGAAATACGTATACTCTGAAAAGTATAAAACACTGATGAAAGATATTGAAGAGGACACAAACAAGTAGAAAGATATTCTATGCTCATGGATTAGAAGAACAAATAATGTTAAAATTTCCATACCATCCAAAGCAATCTACATATTTCATGCAATCCCTATCAAAATACCAGCAATGATTTTTGATAGAACTGGAACAAAAAATTCTAAAATTTACCTGGAACCACAGAAGACCTCAAACAGCCAAAAGAATTTTTAAAAAGAAAAACAAAGCTGGAGGTACCACAATTCCAGATTTCAAGTTATATACTACATGTAATCAAAACAGAGGGATACTGGCATGAAAATAGGCACATAGGTCAATGGAATAGAATAAAAAGCCAAAAAAACCCACAGTTATATAGTCAATTAATCTTGGACAAAGGAGGAAAGAACATGCAATAGGGAAAAAGCCTCTTCACCAAATGGTGTTGAGAAAACTCATGTTAGATGGCAACACGCAAAAGAATGAAACTGGGGGCGCCTGGGTGGCTTGGTCGGTTAAGCGTCTGACTTCAGCTCAGGTCATGATCTCACAGACCGTGAGTTCGAGCCCCGCGTCGGGCTCTGGGCTGATGGCTCAGAGCCTGGAGCCTGCTTCCGGTTCGGTGTCTCCCTCTCTCTCTGCCCCTCCCCCGTTCATGCTCTGTCTCTGTCTTAAAAAAATAAATGTAAAAAAAAAAAAATTTAAAAAAGAATGAAACTGGACCACTGGCTTACACAATACACAAAGATAAATTCAAAATGGATTAAGGACATAAATGTAAGACCTGAAACTATAAAAATCCTAGAAGATAGCACAGGCAGTAATTCAACAAAACTAGAAGGCAGCCTACAGAATGGGAGAAAGTATTTACAAATGACATCCAATAAAGAGTTGGTATCCAAAATACATAAAGATCTTATACAACACCCAAAACCCAAATAATCCAATTTAAAAATGGGCAGGGGCACCTGGGTGGCTCAGTCGGTTGAGCGACCGACTTCAACTCAGGTCATGATCTCACGGTCTGTGAGTTCAAGCCCACGTCAGGCTCTGTGCTGACAGCTCAGAGCCTGGAGCCTGCTTCCGATTCCGTGTCTCCCTTTTTCTCTGCCCCCTGCCCTGTTCACACTCTGTCTCTGTCTCTCAAAAAGTGAATAAACATTAAAAAAAAAATGGGCAGAACACACGAAAAGACATTTCTCCAAAGAAGACATACAGATAACCAACAGACACAAGAAAAGATGCTTAATATTACTCATTATCAGGGAAATACATATCAAAACTACAATGAGATATCACCTTACACCTGTCAGAATGACTAGAATCAAAAACACAAGAAAAAACAAGGATTGGAGAAGATGTGGAGAAAAAGGAACCTTTGTGCACTGCTGGTGGGAGTGCAAACTGGTGCAGTCACTGTGGATAATGGTATGGAGGTTCTTCACAAAGTCAAAAATGGAACTACCCTGTGATCCAGTAATCATATTACTGGGTATTTGCTCAAAAAATGCAAAAACATTAATTCAAAGGGACAGATGCAACCCTATGTTTATTGCAGCAATAACAATATTGTGGAAATAGACCCAAGTGTCCATCAACAGATGAATGGATAAATAAGATGTAGTGTACACACACACACACACACACACACACACACACACAGGACTATTATTCAGCCATAAAACATGAAATCTTGCCATTTGCAATAATGTAAGAAAATTTAAGAATTTAAGAAAAAAAATGAACAAAAAAAAAAGAGACAAACCAAGAAACAGACTGTTAACTCTAGAAAGCAAACTGATGGTTATCCAAGGGAAGATGGGTGGGGGGATGGGTGAAATAGGTGATAAGGATTAAAGAGTATATTTATCATGAGGAGCACAGGGTAATGTAGAAAACAGTTGAGTCACTATATTGTGCAATAGAAACTAATATAACACTCTATGTTAACGATACTGGAATTAAAATTAAAAATTTTTAATTTGGGGCACCTGAGTGGCTCAGTTGTTGAGTATCTGACTTCAGCTCTGGTCATGGTCTTGTGGTTTGTGAGTTTCCAACCTCACACTGGGCTTACTGCTGTCAACACAGAGCCCACTTCATATTCTCTGTCCTCTCTCTTTCTGTCCCTTCCCCACTCATGCTCTCTCTCAAAAATAAATTAAAATTTTTTAATTAAAAAGTTTTAAAATAAAAAAAATTAAAAATTTTTAAAAAAGAGTGACCTAGTTAAGTCCAAATCAATTCAAGGATTTGTTCAAGCCCCACTTCCTCTATGAAGCCTTTTCTAACTATTTCATTCCTCACTGACCTTTTCTTTTCCTTCATCTGTATAGCATCTGGTTTACACCACACCATTTGCACTTGATTATATAATTGTACACGTTTTTTCTTTTAATTTCTTGTTGTCTTCAATTGTTTCTCTCATACCAAGAATCCAAATACCTACTAAATTTGAACACAGTACTAAACATGCCATAATAATCTTCATTCTCATCTTACTAGCCAAGATATTTTAAATTGTTTCATAAGTGTTTTATGCTCCCCACATTGTATCAATACATGTAAGCTATAACTTAATTATCCAGAAGATTAAAATTCAGGCTTTGAACATATGATTTCCAATCATATTTCCAAGCACTTAAAACCATGTTGCTGCTATAAAACTGTAGTAATTAAGACAGAGTGGTATTGGAACAAGGAGAGACTAACCAATGAATAGAGAAAGTCTAAGAAATAGACCTGTAAAAAAGTAGTCACTCGATTTATGACCAACAGGATACTGCCGTGCAGCTGGATCAGTTGGATATTTATATAGGAAAGAAATATATTTTTGTTTTTACCTTCTACCATACTCAATCATTTCCAAATGCATTGTAAATCTAAATCATAGGGAATATAGTCAATGATACTGTAATTGCATTGCATGGGGATATGTGGTAGCAATATTTGCAGTGAACATAACATAACAGAGTTGTTGAATCTCTATGTTGTATATCTGAAACTAATGAAAGATCATGTGTCAACTATACTCAAAAAATAAAAATTAAAAATAAAATATACAGAAACTGAATAAATACATGGGAAAAATTAAAGCTTTTAGAAGGGGGGAAAAAAGAGTCTTTGTGACCTTGCAGTAGGAAAGGATTTTGTTTTTTTTTTAAACAGGATACAAGCCATACAGGATGGAAATCGATTGTGTCATATTAAAATTAAGAACTTTTAATTCATCAAAAGACATCATGAAGGAGAAGGCAATTAACAGAGTTGAAGACATGCATATACAACAGTCCAGCCATACACACACACACACACACACACACACACACACACACACACATCCAACAAAGGACTTATATCCAAAATATATAAGAACTTCTAAAGTCAGTGAAAAAAGAAAAACAAAAGTAAAAGACTTAGACATTTACAAAGAAAGATAGCCAAAAGGCCAGTAAGCATGAAAGGGTGCTCTACTTTATTAATTATCAGAAATGCAAAATAAACCTCCAATAACCACACCACCACATGTCCCAAGAATGGCTAAAATGAAAAAGTTTTGACAGATGTATAGCAACTACAGAGTTGTTGGAAAATGATAAAAACACTTCAGAAAAGAGTTTGGCAATTCTAAAGCTTAACATACCCTAAGACCTAGCAATTCCACTCTGAGATCTAAACCAACAGAAATGCACACATCTGTTAAAAAAAAAAAAGACAAATACTCCTATAAAAGACTATACCACCACGATATATGATAACCACAAGAAAGATATTGTTTAAATGCCCATCAATACCAGAATGGATACATCAGCTGGGGAATAGCTACATAATAAGATATTATATAATAATTAATTAAAATGAATGCTTTATCACTATGTGCAACAAAATGATGACACTAATAAACAATGCTGTGTAAAAGAAGCCAGATGCAAAAGAGCACATACTATATAATTACATGAATATGAACTACAGAAATAGAACTGCTACTAGAAGTCAGGGTGATGCTTACCCTTGGGAGGGGAAGGGGAATAACTGGAAAGAAGGACAGGGCTTCTAGGGTGTTGGTAATGTTCTCTGTTCTGAATTTGAGTATTGATTACATAGGTAATTTAGCTGTGAAAACTGGAGTGGCACATTTATATGCATTTTTTGCATGCATATCATATTTCAATATAAAATTTAAAAAAATACAACAAATCCACTCTTAAGATAGTGGGAGAACCTATCCAAAGATAACCTGTACATAAAAAGACCCTTAAACTATATTGGTTAAAAAGGAATTAAAATTTATAGTTAACTCTGAAAAAATTATGAAACAAAATTATGTTTTTTCTTTTTAAATAGTTAGGTATAAGTTCAACTATCCATTAATTGTTCAACAAAGCGATAAGCTTGCAAACCAATTCATTTTTCTTAAATATTATTTTTGACACATTTTACACTTTTTATAATCATGATCAATTTTGCTAAGAGCTTAAAAAGTTTTCCAAGAAACTCTTAATCCCTGGATACTTAAATCATTCTCTTTTACAGTTTCTAACCTTAAGTCATCTTAGTAGATTTTCTCTCTTTAATTATTAGTTGACCTAACAGTTGTTTCATCATATTAAATTATTTCATAAAATGTTTCATTTCTGTTACACTTGCAATTTTATTTCAGTGTACTTACATGTAATGCTATGGTTATGAAATTTGCTTCCTTAAAAGGAAACAGGCAAAACAGACAAGGTTGAAATGCTATAATCTGCTTTGATCTTATAATACAATAAAAAAAGAGGCTCTAAGTGCTTTAATTTTGTATTGTGTAATATTACATTTAAATTAAAACTTCCGACATATTCTAGTATAAAGAGCAATATTCCTGTATTAAAAATGAGTGGCAATTTAATGACACACAAAATAGGCATTAAACTTTTTCAACATTGGTTTGTACTCCTGGCTTAGGCTGTTTTCCTAGAAGTTGAATTTTTAGTAGCTTTGAAGATTAAAAGCCATCCTTGTCACAAACTCCACAAACAAGTGCCTGCCAAAGGTCCAGTTCTGTTGCCGGAAGAATGCTTCAGCACAGTGCCTGTCACATAGATGTGCACTAACAGATGTTGTAAAATTGATGCTGACTAATTTAATGGTGGTTCAGAAAAATACCCCAGCTTTGATGGGGTCAAACTGAAACTTTGTCCTAGTGTACCATTTTAATCCAAAAATCTCGTGTAGAAAGATCCCCAATTAGTTTCAGATCAGTTCAACATGTTTTACGATTGCAACACAGTTGGAACAGTTAATGAAATACACTGCCTAATCTCCCAAATATTGCATGGTACATACTTACACTTAAAAAAAAAAGTCACTTTTTATCTAAATTCAAATTTATCTGAGTGTACTCTATTTTTGTTTGCAAAATCTGGTGATCCTAAGTGACAACATTGCTATCAAACAGCAGTGATTTTTTTTTTCTTTTCTCCAGTTTTATTAAAACATCGACATAAAACATCATGTAACTCTAAGGTAGATGCCATAATTCTTTAATATATTAATATATTGCAAAATGATTATCATAATAACTTTGGCTAACATCTATCACCTCAAATAATTATTTTTTTCTAGCAACAAGAATTTTTAAGGTCTACTCTGAGAAACTTTCAAATATGCAATACAGTATTGTTAGCTATAGTCACCATACTGTATAATACATCCTCATAACTTATAACTGGAAGTTCATACATTTTCACCACCTTCACCCATTTTTCTCACCCCATCCATCAATGCTGGCAACTATCAGTCTGTTTCCTGTTTCTATAAAATCAGTATTCCTGATTCTGCATATTAGTGAGATCATACAGAAATTGTCTTTCCCTGTCTGACATTTCACTTAACATCACACCCTTAAGATTCATTCATGTTGTCACAAATGGTAAGATTTCCTTCTTTTCTGGCTGAATAATATTCCATATATATACACCCTGCATTTTCTTTATCCATACATCTGCCAGTGAACATTTAAGTTTTCATGTCTTGGCTATTGTATGCTGTATGAAGTGTTGAATCATTATATTGTACACCTGAAACTAATAGCACATGGTATGTTAACTAGAATTTAAATAAAAACTTCTCTTAAAAAGGTGACAAAAAGAAAAAAATCAATGGAGTAAAAAAGGCAACCTATGGAATGGGAGAAAATATTTGCAAACCACATATCTGATAAGGAGTTAATATCCAAAACACACAAGAAATTCATGCAACTAAATAGCCAAAAAAAAAAAAATCCTGAAATTCTCAGATAATCTAATTTAGAAATAAGGCATAGTGCCTGAATAATCATTTTTCCAAATAAGGTATTCAAATGGCCATCAGGCATGGAAAGCTGCTCAATATCACTAATCAGGAAAATGCAAATCAAAACCACGATGAGATATCACCTCACACCTGTTAGAATAGCTATTATCCAAAAGAAAAAAATAAACACTAGCAAGTACCTAAAGAAAAGGGAACCCTTGAAAACTGTTATTGGGAATGTAAATTTGTGCAGCCACTATGGAAGGGTTTTGAAAAATTAAAAATCAACCTATCATATGATCCAGGAATTCTACTTTTGGGTGTATATCTAAAGGAAATTAAATCACTATCTCAAAGAGCTATCTGCATCTTCATTCTCACTGCAGCATTATTTACAATAGCCAAATAATAGTGACTTATGATGGTGTGATTATAGAGGGACTTTAATAGAATAGCAAACTGAAGGTTTTTTAATGTTCAAATACCTACTAACATTGAAAAGGGTACAAGATTTAATGACCCTGAAAAATTAGCACTTTTAGAATTGACTAAGGCTTCCATGACTCAGCATTTTTTTATTTCAGGTTTTTGCCTTGAAAGATCATGGTTACTATAGTTCATTGATTGCTGTTTTTTTCTTTCTCCTATTTTTCTTTAAAAAACTCTAAGTTATGTCTTTACTATTGGAATCAATAATATTTTGATAAAAATTTTATTCCTCAGATTTCAATTTGATTACAGGGGGACATGAAATCCATTTGTCATTTGCTTACACAGCATGTGACTTCATTTGCCATTATTTAAAGTTATTTTAGCACTTCTGGGAAGATGGTGAGTAGGAGGATCCTGAGCCCACCTCATCCCATGGACACACCTAGATAATAGCCATATTAGCACAACTTACCCAAAAATGACCCTAACCCTGGCAGAACAGACTATCCACAATTAATCTTAGGAGGCCACATCAAAAACCGTAGGAGGGGCAGCGGTCAAGTCAAGAACTAAGCTCTAGGTGAGACTAACCAAAACAGGAGGGGCACCACAAGTATGGAAAAGGGAGAAGAGCCGACCCCACACCAGCAGGACCTGCATCAGGAAGAGGAGTCCTTATACCATTTGGCTTTGAAAACGAGTGGGGTTTAACTTCATGAGTTTTTACAACCAGTGAGGCCTAACACTAGGTTCTTTAAAAATCAGCAGGCTCCCCTCTGGGAAAGCCTAAGGACAATAGAAATCTGAGTCCCTGCCATTAAAGAGACAGCATAACAAACGATACCTCAGAGATACATCATAGAGGTAACAGTTTGAAAAGCACATGAGGTATATATGAAGATTTATCTACTAATCTCAGAATGTGTACTAGAGGGACAAGAATCATCAGGAGACTTCTCTAAGAACAGAAGAGCTGGCAGGTATCATTTCTCTCCTCGTCCCCCACTTCCCACACTAGGTAGCCCAACCCTTGCAGGAACCAGTGGAACACTTTCTACTTGGCACTTCTAACACCTCAGGCCCCACCCCCACATTATCCTGAGGCTCCTCCCACTTCAACCACCCGATTCAGCAGGAGTTACTCCAAAGAAGCTCCTGTCATTTCGCACCCTGCAAGTAACTCCTTCAGGGACTGGTGTTGTCATACCAGTGACTCTTTCCCTGGGGAGAGGAGAGGATAACCATATACACAAGTTTGACTACAGCCACAATATACATCTGATCTGACTACCCATCCCAACACCAAAAAAACTCTCAGAGGGCAACACAGGGAGAGGGGCCCACAAGAAAGATTAACGGGAATTCTTTGAGTGGAAAGAAAAGGCCATAATCCAGAATAAAGAAATTATGAAAGGAAAAAAATCTCACAGATAAACAAAAACATAATAAAAGTAGATTAATCACTTATAAAACCAGTATGGAGATTAAAACACAAAAGCAGTAAAAATCAATTATATCTACAGAAGCTAGTCAAGGAAATTACAAAATATGTCCAATATGACATCATATACATAAAATGTGGGGGCAGGCAAAAATTTAATGCTTTTAGACTGGGTTCAAACTTAAGTGACCATTGGGGTGCCTGGGTGGTTCAGTTGGTTAAGCGTCCAACTTTAGCTCAAGTCACGATCTCACAGTTCATGAGTTCAAGCCCTGCATTGGGCTCTGTGCTGACAGCTCAGAGCCTGGAGCTTGCTTTGGATTCTGTGTCTCCCTCTCTCTCTGCCCTTCCCCTACTTACGCTCACTCTCTTCCTCTCTCTCAAAAATAAACATAAAAAAAAAAAACCTTGTGATCATCAACTTTGTATATAGATTGCTATATGCATAAGGTGGTAATGCTATATGCATAAGATGCTAATGGTAACCACAAATCAAAAACCTGTTCTAAATATCCAAAAATGAAGAGAAAGGAATCCAAGCAAATCACTAAAGACAACATTCAAACAGTGAGAGAAGAGCATGAGAAGAAAGGAAAAGAGAAGTACAAGAACCACTATAAAACAAGTAACAAAATGGCAATCAGTAAATACCTCTCAGTAATTACTTTGAATGTAAATGGACTAAATATTTTAATCAGAAGACATAGGGTGACTGAATGGATAAAAAAAACCAAGACATATGCTGCCAACAAGAGACTGATTTCAGACCTAAAGACACAAGCAGATTGAAAGTGAGGGGTTGGAAAAGCATTTACCATTCTAATGGGAGTAAAAAGAAAGCTGGGGTAGCAATACGTACCTCAAACAAAATTAGACTTTGAAACAAAGTATGTAATGAGGCCAAGAAGGACACTACATCAAGGGAGTATCCAAAAAAAAAAAAAAAAAAGATAGAACAATTGTAAATATGCAGCCAACATGAGAACACCTAAATACATAAAGTTAACTAACTATTAAGAGACATAAAGAAATTAACAGTAGTCCAATGATAGTAGAGGGCTTTAACACCCCATTTACATCAGTGGATAGACCATCCAAACAGAAAATGAACATGAACACACTGGACCAGATGGACCTAACAGATATATTCAGAACATTCCAGCAGAAGGGGTGCCTGGGTGGCTCAGTCAGGTAAGCATCCGATTTCAGCTCAGGTCATGATCTCACAGCTCTTGTGTTCGAGTCCCGCATCAGGCTCTGTGCTGACCGCTCCAAGTCTGGATCCTGCTTCAGATTCTGTGACTCCTATCTCTGCCCTTCCCCTGCTCACTCTCTGTCTCTCTTTGTCAAAAATAAATAAACGTTAAAAAAACAGAATACACATTCTTACACAGAATAAACATTCTTCAGAAAAGATCATATTAGTCCACAAAACAAATCTCAACAAATTCAAAAAGATTAAAAACAGCATGCATCTTTTCCACCACAATGGTATGAAATTAGAAATCAGTCACAAGAGAAAATCTGGGAAGAGTTTCATAGAAGCCAAAAAACATGCTATTAAACAATGAATGTATCAACCAGTAAATCAAAGAGAAAACTAAAAAATACTTGGAGACAAAAGAAAATGAAAACAATAGTCTGAAATTTTGGGGATGCAGCAAAAGCTGTTACGGGGTGTGTGTGTGGGGGGAAGATTATAATACAATCCTACCATAAGAAGCAAGAAACATCTCAAATAACCTAAGCTTACACCTATGGGAATTAGAGAAAGAACAAAGAAAGCTCAAACTGGTAGAAGAAATGATAAAGATTAGAAGAGAAATAAATGAAATAGAGACTAAGGAAAACAAGAGAATAGATCAATGAAAACAGGAGCAGTTTCTTTGAAAAGATAAAAAAAATTAATAAACATCTACCCAGAGTCATGGGAGAAAATAAGGACTCAAGTAAAATCAGAAAAGAAGTAGGAGAAATAACTGACATAACAGAAATACAAAGGATTATGAGAGAATAATATGAAAAATTATATGCCAACAAATTGGACAACCTAGTAGAAATGGATAAATTCCTATAAACATATAACCTTTCAAAACAGAATCAGGAAAAAAATAGAAAATTTGAACAAATTATTAGCAATCACATTGACTCAGAAATAAAAAAAAAATTCCCAATAAATAAAAGTTCAGGTGAATTCACAGGTGAATTCTACCAAACAGTTAAAGAGCTAATACCTATTCTTCTATGAGGCCTAACCTGACATCAACCAAAGACATTACAAAAAACAAAACAAAACAAAAAACAAACAACTAGAGGCCAATATCTTTGATGAACATAGATGCAAAAATCCTCAACAAAATATTAGCAAACTGAATCCAGAAATGCATTAAAAAAATTGTTCATGATGACCAAGAGGGATTTATTCCAGGAATGTGAGGGTGGTTCACTATTTGCAAAATCAATCAAAGTGATATATCACATTAACAGAAAAAGGGAAAAAAATCATATGATCACTTCAACATATGCAAGGAAAACCTATGCAAAGGACAACAGCTATTTATGATAAAAAAAAAAACTCAATAAAGTAGGATTAATAAATAATCCTCAACATAATAAAGTCCATACATGAAGAATATACAGCTAACTTCATACTCAATGCTGAAAAACAGAGCTTTCCCCATAAGATAGAATAACACGTAGACATCCCTCAAAAAAGAAAAATAGAATTACAATATGATCCAGTAATACTACTGGGTATTTACCAACACCCCCCCCCCCCCGGACAAAAAAACACTAATTTGAAAAGATATATGCACCCTTATGTTTATTGAAACATTATTTATAATAGCCAAGATATGGAAGCAGCCCAAGTGTCCACTCATAGATGAATGGATAAAAGAAGGTGTGTTGTATGGAATATTACTCAGCCTGAAAAAAGAACGAGATTTTAACATTTGTAACAAATTGGATTGACCTGGAGGGTATAATCCTAAATGAAACAAGCCGGAGAAAGATAAATACCATATGGTTTCACTCAGGTGTGGAATTTAAGAAACAACAAAAATGACCAAAAAACTCAAACTGTTAAGTACAGAGAACAAACAGGTGGTTGCCAGAGGGGAGGCTGGTGGGTGATTGGGTGAAAAAGATAAAAGATTTTAGGGTACACATATCTTGAGGAGCGCTGAGAAATATAGAAAATTGTTGAATCATTATAGTGTACATTTGAAATAGAACAGTGTATGTTAATTATACTTGAGTAAAAATAAATAACAAAGTAACTTTAAATTTTTTTTAATGTTCATTATTTTTGAGAGAGAGACAGAGACAGAGACAGAGACAGAGGAAGACACAGAATCCGAAGCCAGTCTCCAAGCTGTCAGCACAGAGCCGAACATAGGGCTCAAACTCACAAACTGCAAGATCATGACCTGAGCCGAAGTTGGAGGCTTAACCGACTGAGCCATTCAGACACCCCAACAACTTTAAAGTGTAAAAATTCCATGTCCAATGTCAGACAATCTTAACTGTAAAAGACAAGACTGAAGCTTATTCAAATGGAGTTAAATAACTGGTACAATCAAAAGGAACACTGTTTTGTCACTGAGTAAATAAGCTGGGAAAGTACAGGGAAACCATGGTGGGTTTTTTTGTTTGGTTGGTTTTCCTGTTTTTGCAGTAACTAAGTTATAGTAATAAGATTTGTCCTATATTAAGCCCGGTGAGTTAAAGAACCTTAGCAGAGTCAAGTGGTCACTCATGGGAAATAAATTAACTCTCCTGGGACACTGGGGGTATGAATTAGTGACCTGGAAGAGGCAATTAATCTCAAATGGATGAGCACTTGGCTTTTAGATTGCTCCCTCTTCATAATTCCCTTACAGTCAAACATAGGTCAACATGTAGTACAATTTTATACAGATACGCTCTCCACTGATTAAAGACAATAACGTCTCCAGGTGGTAAAAATTGTTTCAGCATATTGGAAAAAAACTTAAGACTGGTCAAGGAATCTATAATGGAGGTAAACAATGTTAAAATTGAGACTATCAAAATCTTTACGGATTTTGTTATAGAAGTTTTATTTACAACCGTCAACAAAAATTCCTCCAAGCAAATTAGAGGTATGGCAACAAAGTGAAAAAGATGTGATATACTATATGGGCTATTAGAACTCTTGGCCTGCCTCTCAAATTAATCCTGTTTTCCATTTTTAAATTAAGTTTCTTTTCACTGGTAAGTTAAAGATTGGAAGTCAAGGATTGCCTTTAGCTGCTGGCCTTTCCACTATGCCTCTCCATTTCATGGTGTAGAAGAACCTAATGCTAATAATGACTGTCTTTCACATATATGCACAAACAAATACGCACCAATATACAGTGTTTGTGTGTGTGTGTGTGTGTGTGTGTGAGAGAGAGAGAGAGAGAGAGAGAGAGAGAGAGAGAGAGAGAGAGAGAGGGAGGGAGAGGGAGACAGAGAGAGAGAGGGAGAGGGAGAGAAAGAGGAGAGGCAGGAAAAAGCAGGGAGAAGCAGGGAGAGGCAAGAGAGAAACACACCTTATGAATATCTTGGGAACAAAACAACTTCTAAGAACAAAACAGCTATACATATGAGGTATATTTACCTAAATTTAAAATACTACATTCAAATGTATCCATATGAACATTTCAAATGGGAAGAACCCTTAATTCTGCACTTGGGATTTTGCCAATTTTACCCAACCCTCTGCTCCTAGATGGTCAAAATGATAGGATGCAGTGATACATTTGGCCAATAGATGTCACAATCTAATTGCCTAGAAATTCCTCAGATTTGGGACTTCCAGTTTTGCAAAGAATTTGGAGCTTCTGATTTTGTAAAGAATATCCCCACCTTATCAATCCTGCCAGTTTCAAATTTAAACCATTCTGCTCAGAAAAAGGGTTTTGTACAATGATAATGACTTTGTTTTTTTGTTTCCTACTGCTATTTGCCCAGGTGCCATTATTTGGTCTATGAAACTAATTATATTATAATAGGAAATGAATCTCCAGTGCAGGAAGTCAAATGGTTCAATAGTTATAATTTAAAAAATGGAAAAAAAAGATATGTATAAGTTTCTGTGCAAGTATCAGTCTAATGGCTTGAATTATGATAGGGAGAAGGACTCATAGCTATCATACTTAAAGAAAAGGGCAGCAATTAGCCCTGGTGTAAGTGGTCAAATTCATCCTCACCAATAAACAACCAAAGAATTCTGGAGTTGTCAGGGAATGCTGGGTTTAGCCAAAATATCTGATATATGTATGGTCCCAGGTTTCAAATCAATTCCCAGTTGTTAAACACTCACTTGCTGCCTCAGGTCCCCATTAAAAGAAACCATGTTTCTGAAATACTACGAAAGCCAAAAAGCTATTAAGAGTAACTGTTCGGTTTTGGAACTGTAGTAATGGACTATGGTTTTAAGGTCATTAAAAATATACAATACTGTGTGCAATGTAGAAAATGTGTATTAAAAAATGAAGTGATTGGATTTTTTATATTACGCTAAGTATTTGGAACAGGCCATTAAAAATCTCAAACCGCCTGAGTGGCTCAGTTGGTTGAGCATGAGACTTCAGCTCAGGTCATGATCTCACAGTTCCTGAGTTTGAGCCGCAGAAGGGCTCACTGCTGTCAGCCTGTCAGCGCACCCCATTTGAGAACCTCTCTCTGCCCCTCCCCCACTTGCATTCTCCTCAAAATATTTGAAAAAAAAAATCCAAAGTGTCTATGAATCATAAAAGAAAATTGAAAATTTGTAATTATTTTAACATTAAGAATTTATACTCTAATCCTTTGAAAAGTAAAGTATGTGGGAATAGACACATTCAATGAGGTTTAAAGTCATGGTAAGTAACAGAACCTTACACAAATAATTTATAGCCTTACAGGTAAGAAAAAAAAGGTATAGAAATATTGATGTGCCTTGGGCCTTTGAAATCATCTAGTCCTACCTTTACTTTTTAGATGAGAAAACTCAAGTGTTCAGAGTCTTAAGTGATTTGTCCAAGGTCACACTAGAATTCAGATTTGCTGCGTCCTGGTCTGTAGAACTATTTCTCTAATTGGCAATTTCTGGTAACTTAGCCAGGTGGTTCTGAAAGTAACATTTTCTTTTCTGTAAAAAAGAATTGTCACACTAGGAGCTTTTATAAAATCAATTTTCACTGCATGATCATCTATTTTTGATGCAATCTTAATTCGGAACCCTCCTCCTTCTGAGAGAGGAAACTAAGATGCTCCCAGTACCCCTACTTTATCTGAGCAGCTCTGCTTCATTTATTCTATCAGTGATGATAGAAATGGTAAGAAGTTCTGACTAACAGTGGTGCTAGAAGCAACAGAGAAAGAAAGGCCAATACGGGGGATGTAATAAAACACTGGATTTACTCAATAATGTTTAGGCTTTATAATTATAGACCTACTACAGTAAGGAAGCCCCTCTATTGATGACTCCTTACTCAACAATACTGCTATGATCTGACTCCCGGCTTTTCCACTGACGTTTCTTTTTGCGCATGCAAGTTTTCTTAGGAATGCAACTATCACATTACACCAAAACGGACAACTGAAATCATGAGGGCTATTAATTTGATCTTGTACAGTAATCAAGCATTATGTTATATACAGTAAAATCTATTTATTAAAATAAGTGACAGCAAGCCCTTTGCTAGTTACAGTCATTGCTTGCTATCACTAAATACAGAATAATCAGATAGTTTCAAAATTTTGTAATTCAGTGACTATTTCTCAAACCCCACACCTTTCCTTTTAAATAATCACCCCCAATATATGTGTACTCTGACTGAATTAATAAAGTCTGACTTTTTATTCTGATGCCCTTAATGTCTGCTCCAATTCATAGAGCTTACTGCATGTCTAGGCTTTGCAAAAGAGAAATTTTGAGCTGTCCCATGAAGGGAAGGTAGGATTTGAATAGTGAGAAGAGAATATTCCAGACCTAGGAATGTGCTGTGAAGAAGAACATGGCAGTGAGTGGACTGCTTTGCCTAGAACATCCCTGACATGCAAAGGAGGGAGAGGAGGCTAGAAAAATAGTCTGAGCCTGGAAAGACAGATTTTCTCTCCCGGAACAACAAACTTGCACTACATACAATAGCATTAGACATTGAAAGCTGTTGAGTAGGAGAATAATTCCGTAAATCTACTTTTGAAAAGACAGACCTGCTGGCACAAGGCATAAACCCTAGGAGAGAAGTACAAGAGAACTCCTACTGTAATGGAGAAGATTAAAGGTAATAGAGGCCTCAAGGAGGGTAGTAGCTGTTAAAAATGAGGTAAGTGTGCCAAAGGAGAAGTAAAAGACGCTGGAGGCTGACTGCTCCCTCGCTTTGCTCCCACATCCTCCCAACACCTAACAATCCAAACAAAAGACTAATTTTCAGCCGGGATGATTGATAATAATAATAATAATAATAATAATAATAATAGGAGCCACATTTCCATGGTGTTTACTATGTGCCCAGCACCTACATGCTTTACGCGTAATAATTCCTTTAGTCGTCGGGATAACCCCATGAATAAGTATTATTGTTTCCATTGCACAAATAGGAAGCCTAAAGCAAAGAGAGGTTACAGGATGTGTTCATGATAATGAGTGACAGCCAGGACTAGAACACCAGCACTCTGGCCCCTGAGTCTACTGCCTCTCCTGATGGTCTCATTAACAAGCACTAATTTGTGGTTTATAGTTGTCTTAACTTTAAATGTGTTGAAGCTGAGGTGGTGGTAAATACCCAAATGGGAATATCTGGATGGGAAGGGAGATGGGAATCTGGAATTCAGGGAATAGCCAGTATTGAGGACACAGAATTGAATGCTAGGTGTACCTCATTCAAACTAACCTAATTCCTTGAAACTCTCCATTACTGAATTTGAGATTAGAATTTAGCCCACTGATTTTTCATACTTCAGAGGAGGGCTAGTGGTGGGGTTGGTAGTGAGACCATAAAGATTTTCAGCCCCATCGGAAATAGTGCCAACTCTTCACCAGAGCGCACAGGAATAATGTTCTGCTTATTTTTTGTTCTCTCATATTGTAATTCTAATAATCTGCCCTTTGATCAAGTACTATATTCATTTCCATTTGGTTCTAGGAAATCAGGTGGCTTACCATATTTTCATGCTCATTTTAAAAGTTGCAACCTGGTTTAGGCTTTGGAAAATCTCAACATTAAATCATGCCATGATACATAGAGTTCAGGCATCTAGACACTCATCAGGAAGTCAAAGAGCTGTGTAGCATTGTGGCTTTAAAAAAAAACAAGAGTGAGAGCTTTGGAAAACACCTGGGTTTGGATCTTAGTTCTGCCATTCACAAGTTTTTCAACTTGGATACATTACTTTCTGTCTCTGGTAACACTCATCTAATGAAGACTGTAAGGTTTAGGGGAAATGACATATATGAGTCATTTGTTGCCATTTCCTATGGAAAAGGTCAGTAAATTTTAGCTGCTATTATCATCTGATCTGTGAAGATGTATAATTTTGTGGACATATAAACAGTAAAAATTACCCCACAAATGTATTCCCCTAAAAATATAACACAACCACTTCAGGAGGTGTGTTTGGCAGGACATTTTAGTACTTAATCTAGCCACAACTTTGGAGAAAGAAAAAGAATACCATCACAAACGAATCATAACATCCAAAACAAATAAGCAGACTACTCCCACTAGCTGTTAATACACAGCGCATTAGCTTAGCGAATTGTGGCATTTACTACTGTAGATTTATTCAGCCACTACACGCCCAGAGACATTTGTCATAAATTGCTTATTGGTGTTTTAAATAGGTTTCCTTTAGTTAAGTGGGCAGTACTTCAAAACCCAACACATGAACACTGGATCCAACAGAACTCCACTTCAAAAATTTAGAAAGATGCATACATATGCTGTAAAAAAAAAAAATAGTGATTTGATAAGTATCCATATTTATAAAGACAGATGCTGTATGTTTGTGTAGCCATGTCTTAAAAAGTCATACCTGATGCAAAATAGTTCCCTTTGTGGAGATTTCGCTAAGTCATTGTAAAGGTCACATTATTTGTTTACAGCAATTGTGATGACTGTATTTTTAAAAGTCAGTAAGGGATAGAATTAACAGTTTGTTGCACAGACATTTTCTGTTCAAATTTACGTAAGTACCTCATTTAATATTCACAAAAAACGATATGGGGTAAGTGATCCTATCTCCAATTCATGAGCAAGAAACTGAAACTCAGAACTGCATTGCTTTATGAAAATCACTGGTCAAGGGCACCTGGGTAATTCACTTGGTTAAGCCTCTGACTCCTGATTTTGACTCAGGTCACGATCTTGAGTTCATGAGTTCGAACCTGCATCAGGCTCTCTGCTGACAGTGCAGAGTTTGCTTGGATTCTCTCATTCTCCCTCTCTTTCTGCCCCTCCTCCACTCATGTTCTTTCTCTGTCTCTCTCTCTCTCTCTCAAAATAAATAAAATAAACTTAAAATTTTTTTAAAAAGAAAATCATTGGTCAAACTACTCACTTTGGAAATAATGTTTGTATATTTTATTGGAAGAAAGGGCTGTTGATTATGGTGAAGTGATTTATTACTTTTTTTTAATGTTAACTTATTTTCAAGAGAAAGAGAGTGAATGGGCGAGGTACAGAGAGCGGGTGGGGACAGAGGATTCGAAGCAGGCTCCACACAGGTAGTGTGGAGCCCAATGCAGGACTGGAACCCACAAACCGTGAAATCATGGAACCAAAGTCAGAAGCTCAATGGACTGAGCCATCCAGGCGCCTCTGGGAAGTGTTTTAAAGTGATTTGAAAGAAGATTATTTTTAGGAATTTTTAGGTCATAAATGGAAAGACATGATGGTACAAGATTCTATGACAAGTTATTCAGATTATGTTCTGATGCCTTTGGAAACTAAAGCTTAAGCCATTGAGTTCTGGTTTTAGAAAAAGAGCACTATTTTCAGAATCATTAATAAGACGTAGATGAAATTAAAGTTCTTAATATTACAACCCCCAGCATGATTCATAAATAAAGTGGACAATCTTTATCATATATGTTGTCCAACACAGGCATCTACTTAGATGGTTTAGTGAAGGTCAAGAATATTGTAAATACCTTAACCAGAATTTTACTATTTATAAATTGATAAAATGAATGAATTAGAAAGAAACATAGCGACGGTAGTCTTAATAGTTCTAAATGTCTATGGTTGCCCTCAAAAACAAAAAGATTACTGACATTAGGCGAATGTATCCAAACATACACAATATGAACAAGTTTGGTTTATTCCTGATATTTTCTATATATTATTTAATAATATCCTGATGGTTATAATTACTATGAGATTTTTTCAATCTGGAAAATTCTGTGTGTCTTTATCATATCTTAACTAGTATTCAAACTAGACATTTAAAGTTTGGAAGCTGTAACCCTATTGTCATAAGTTAGATATTCATTGCTATACTGAGGAAATATATTTCAAGGTGTTTTTTTCTTTTTCATGCCACGGCCCTCTTTTCAGAATAATGATTTTAATCTTTTTAATATTTATTTATTTTTGAGAGAGAGAGAGAGTGAGCAAACAGGGCCAGGGGGAGGCAGAGAGAGAGAGAGAGAGAGAATATGAAGCAAGCTCGGCACAGCACAAAGCCCAACAGGGGCTTGAACCAACAAACCATGAGATCATGACCTGAGCCAAATGTGGACACTCAACTGACAGAACCACCAAGTCACCCCCATAATGTTTTGAAATGCACACAGTACATATATTAAAGACTTGATTCTGTTTAAATATTTATCAAAATATTTTTGAAATTTGTGACAGAATATATGTGTTTCATGAATGCTTAATGTTACAGGATTTGTAATTCTGATTCAGTGAAACTATACATGGTATTGAGATATCATCAACTACACAGACTCTCCTCAGCTCATGATGGCTCCACTTGGGATTTTTCAACATTACTGTGGTGTAAGAGCAATACACATTCAATAAAGACCACCACTGAAATTTGAATACTTCATTACACAACAGGCTTTGTGTTAAAATGAGTTTGCCCAATTGTAGGATAATGTAAGTGTTCGGAGCACGTTTATGGTAGGTGAGGCTAAACTATGACGTTTGGCAGGTTAGTGTATTAAGTGCATTTTCAATTTATGATATGCTCAATTTACAATGGACCTATCTGGACGTAATGCCACTGTAAGTGAAGGGAGATCTCTAATGTGATAGGAAAAGATCTGTGTTTTCTGTTGGTGACAAGTCACAGGACCTGCTAATCACACAGGATGTGTTGTCTATATTCACAATGAAAAGAAATGCTAAATTTCAGCTGAATGTTAGTGAAAAGAAAAATGTAATGTTTTCCATCCAAATTTATTCTATGCATGGACCCCACATTCAGAAAGCCTGCGGGTAATAGGTTTTCCAAAATTTTGTATCAGCAGTGATTATTTACTGGTATTGCATGCTTTGGGGCTCCTACTATAGTATCCTTGCAATTTTCAAAGTAGACTGAACATTCTTTACCAAATGAGCTGATCTACATTTTGTTGTCTAACATGATGGAAGGCTTATTTCTGAGTCACGTAACACGAAGGCAGGTGGCTCTCTTCCATAAGGTAATTCAAGGGCCCAGACTTCTTCCAACTGTGTCGGCATTAGCATCTAGGGCCTTGCTGTTATCTAAATTCTGCTGATGGAAGGGGAAGAGGGTGTGAAAGGAGCACTCCAGCTTCTTAGAAAACTTTGGCCCAGAGTTGGCACCCAGCAGCACCACCCACACTTCCTTTGGCAAGAATCAGTCACATGGCCCCATCTGGGTATCACTTCCTGGTAATGACTTCACACAATGGAATGGAAAACACGAAATTTGGCTGGACAGTAGCTGCATCGACCACGATCAAGTTTTCTCTCATAACTTTTATACGGTAGAGTTGAGGGATAGTTTTCCTACATATTGTACCATCCCTCACATTCCTGAAATGAACTCTACTTGGGTTTGGCAGATGATGGTTTTTCTAAATTGTTGAGCTGGATGAGAGGAAAGAAAGACAAACAAAACCAACTGGTAGCTCTTGCTCAGTGAATGGAAGCACCTAAGCTACAAACCTAGGAGTCATCTTTGAAGTGTCCTTCTCTTTCCTCCTCAAAGGTACTCTATCAGCTACTGCTTCCTATTTATTTTACCTCCTAAGTACAACTTCAATCCGGACTGCCCCTGCCACATCCTCACTTCAGACCCTCATAAATTCTCTCCTGGATGACTTCTATAATAGCTTTCCGACTAAACATTCGGCCTGCAGCTTTGTCCCTCGACTGAGGCCATCTTCTCTACCAATATTCTCAAATTTTAAAAACTTCACACCTCTGTAAGTGAACAAATTGGGCACACATTAGGCACATCTCAACACATGCACTCTGACTTCTTTAGAAGTCATGCATGCTTCCTCTTTCACCATTGTGTCAGTCATAAAATGTATGACATGGAGAGATTAAAACATAAATATACACAGGAGTTTTAACGTGATCTTCTCCATCCAGTGGATTACTTCATACACACGTGTATCAGTCTGAGTTCCATCAGGATAAGGGAGGCCACAATATTATGGGACTAAGGGGATAAATCAAGACTTACAGTTTACCTGAAGGAGGGAGAAGCTGGAAGTGAAGGTCCGTCAGCAGGGGTAGTCAGAGGGTCAGAGAAACAGTGACTTCCTCAACTTGAAGTGGAAGAATTGGGGTTTATAGGCGTCTGAGAAGCAACAGGTCTGACCACAAGGACCACTGTGAAATGGGAGCTTCTGCAGAGGTCTCCAGCATCAGCTATGTGGGACCACACCTGTGACTCCCACAGCCTTCTGGGTATAGTGGGCTGTGCTTCACCTGTGCCTGCTAAATTTCCGCAAGTTCCTCTCATCAGATAGCTAATGCATAACTACTGGGAAGGCATTAGAGGGAAATCTACTTCCCAGCCTTAGGACACGTGAGACGCGATGGTGCCAGTTGACAACAAACAATCCAACACAATGTACTTGGAATGCAGCCACTTCGGGTTGGAGACAAATACTCTAATCTGGACTGAGACTGATTATTCTAAAATGCACCAGGTTTTGTCTTACTCAAAATCCTTCTGTAGTTTCCTTTTGCCTCCAGTAGGAATTTTTTTTTTTTTTACCTCCAGTAGTTGTTAATGATTTTAGCCTTGCCAACTTTCATTCACATACTTATGTACAGGCGAAAACAAATCAAATAGAGTTCTTATTTTAAGCCTTGGCTGAACAGCGAGAGAGCATTGGAAGCCTCTTCTACACCCTCAGAGCCCTGCAGTTCGTCCAGAATGTCCAGAGCCCCATAGGGGACCTCTGTGGACATCACCATCCTAAAGGGTGACATCCAAAGTCACCAGCTTGGTGCATAAGGCCCTCTATCATCTGCCTCGTGCCTACCTCTTCCGTTTAATTTTCTAATAGCCTCAGGCCACCCTGCATGCTAGCATTCCCAATTTAATTATTCATAACCTCAAAGCTCCTCCTTGGCATATGTGCTCCCCTTTCCTTGGAATGCTTCTCCACCTTGTCTGTCAGGTATATTCATATTCACAAATCATCCCTACGTGCAGATCATTTTTCCTCACCCTAACAATCTCCCCGCTGTGAGTACAATGTTCATTACAAAGGAGGACTCCAGAGTGGTGTCATGAGTTGAGGAGGCATGGGTTGAGCTTGCTCAGAAATTTTCCCTGAAGCATACAGCATCTACTATCTCCATCTTCATTTCTCAATATGAGTACTTTGAAAAATATAAAGATGGTGTAAAACTTCAATTTTGGTGTTGTTTTAATAACATACAGTTTCACCTGTGTGTGTGTGTGCGCGCGTGCATGTACCGGATTTTGTGAAAATCAAGACCTTTTTTGAAATTTCTCAATGTAAGATATTTTGCCTTTGCTGGAGAAAAACTGAAAATCATTACAAAAATGACAAAACATGCATTCCTTAACTCTGAAATTGATACTAGAGCATTCTCACACCAGTCAGAATGGCTAGAATCAAAAAGACAAGAAATAAGTGTTGGCAAGGATCTGAAGAAAAGAGAACACTTGTGCTCTATTGGTTGTGAATATAAATTGGTTCAGTCACTGTGAAAAACAGTATCTAGGTTCCTCAAAAAATTGTAAACAGAAATACCAGACCATACAGAAATTTCACTGCTGGGTATTTACCCAAAGAAAATGAAAGACGTAATCAAAAAGGTATATCTGTACCCCATGCTTATTGCAATATTATTTCCAATAGTTGAGATATGGAAGCAACCTAAGTGTCTATCTATAGAATAATGAATAAAAAAAACATGTGTGTGCATGTATGTATACACATACAATGGAAAATTACTCAGCCATAAAAAAAAAAAAGAATGAAGCTTGCCATTTCTGATAACATAGATGGATCTGGAGGATATTATGCTCAGTGAAATATGTCAGACGGTGAAGAACAAATACCAAATAATTTCACTTGTATGTGAGACATAACAAATGAACAAACAAATATACAAGCAAAATGCCAAAACAGATGCATAGATACAGAGAACAAATTGGCAGTTACCAGTGGGAAGGGGAGTGGAGAGAAAGACTAAAGAATGAAGTGGTTTAAAAGGTACAAACTTTCAGTTATAAACTAAATAAGCAACAGGGCTTAAAATTACAACATGGGGGTGGGTACCCTGGGCGGCTCAGTCAGTTAAGGTCCAACTTTGGCTCAGGTCATGATCTCATGGTTTGTGAGTTTGAGCCGCCACTGGGCTCCCTGCTGTCAGCATAGAGCCTGCCTCCCTCTCTCTGCCCACCCCCTTTCTCTCTCAAACATAAATAAACATTAAAAAAAAAAGTACAGCATGGGGGACATAGTCAATAATACTGTAATAAGGTTATATGGTGACAGATGTAACTACATTTATTGTGGTGATCATTGTGTAATGTATAGGATTATTGAATCATTATGTTGTACACCTGAGACTAATAGAACATTGTTTTTCAACTATTTTTCACTAATTAACATTAAAAAAAATTAAAATTGCATTTTTCTAATTCAGAAAAATGACCAATAGGCACATGAAAAAATATTCGACATTACTAACCCTTAGGGAAATGCAAATCAGAACTGCAATGAGAAATCACCTCCCACCTGTTAGAATGGCTATTATCAGGAAGACAAGAGACAACAGCTGCTGGGAAGGATGTGGTGGAAAAGGAACCCTCATACATTGTTTGTGGGAATGTAATGTGTCCCAACCTCTCTGGCAAACAATATAGAAGTTCCTCAAAAAATTAAAAACAGATTTACCATTGGGCACCTGGGTGGCTCAGTGGGTTAAGCGTCTGACTCTTCGTTTTGGCTCAGGTCATGATCTCATAGCTTTGTGCATTCAAGCCCCACATCATTAAAAATTGGGATTCTCTCTCTCTCTCTCCCTCTCTCTGCCCCTCCCCCACTCACTCTGTCTCTCTCAAAATAAATAAATAAACTTCAAAAATAGACTTACCATCGGGGCGCCTGGGTGGCGCAGTCGGTTAAGCGTCCGACTTCAGCCAGGTCACGATCTCGCGGTCCGGGAGTTCGAGCCCTGCATCAGGCTCTGGGCTGATGGCTCGGAGCCTGGAGCCTGTTTCCGATTCTGTGTCTCCCTCTCTCTCTGCCCCTCCCCCGTTCAAGCTCTGTCTCTCTCTGTCCCAAAAATAAATAAACGTTGAAAAAAAAAATTAAAAAAAAAATAGACTTACCATATTACCCAGCAATTCCACTTCTGGGTATTTACCTGAAGGAAATTACAACGGGATTTTGACAAGATATCCGCACTCCTCTGTTATTTCAACATTATTCATAATCACCAAACTATGGTAATAACCCAAATGCCCATCAATGGATGATAGGAGAAAAAAGATGCAATACATATACACAGTGTAATATTAATCAGCACGAGAAATGAAGATACCCTCCCATTGGGTAGACCGAAGCGCATTATGCTAAACAAGATAAGTCAGAGAAAGACAAGTACCGTGTGATGTCATTTATATCTAGAATCTAAAAAAGTTAAACGTGTGAAAAACAGAGTACAAGGAATGGGGGTATAGGTGGGGGTGTGTGATAAGATAATGGTGTTCAAGGGTACAAACTTGTGACAAGTTGTAAATAAGCCATAGAGATCTAATGAACATTATAATTAATATAGACAATAATGTGATATAATTATGTAATGTGACAAATATCACCACATTGACAATGATATTACAATATACAAATGAATCAAAGTAACACACTGTACACCTTAAATTTACACAGTGTTATGCATCATATGTATTCAGCAATTTTTTTTTAGTGATTCCTATTAACCTATCCTGGCTGTAGAAGCAAGTGACTTAGGAACTCTGAAGATAATTAAATTAAGGGGACCATTCACAACCAGTTAGTTTATTACTCCCTTCACTCTAGAAATAAGTGACGGAGTCCCATAGGTAAAGAGATTTATGCCAAATTGCACCATTTTTAGCAGAATGGGAAGTAAAATACAATTCCCACCTGGTCCTGCAGGCCAGTTTCACTGGCAGTTGGTGAGCAAGGGGGAGAATGTAAGGGCTTGAAAACCCCGAGAGGGTGGTGGGGTCCAGCCACCCACAGAAGTTTGTACTTCATCTAAGTGCCATAATAGAAAGCCATACACCGGATGTACTTAACAATTTTTAATTTAACATACATTTAATAATATGAATATGCAAATATAGTCTTACAGAGATACAAGATTTAAGAAAAGAGACCAGTTGAAGGTTGCTGCAGTAGTTAAGGGATGGTGGTAGTATGAATGAGAATGGTAGCCAAGGTGAAAAAGAAAAATGGAAGGGTGCAGGATCTACTCTGGAAATGTAAGCAATAGATCTTGCTGATTGTTTGGGTATGTGGAAAAGGAATCAAAGGTTATTCTCAGAATTTGGTTTAATGGTATCAAATACTGAAATGGGAAAGCTCAAAGTGGAAAATAGCAGGAATTCTACTGTATCCTTTAAAGTTGAACCAATCAGTAAACTATTTCCTGATTCCATCCTTAAGTGTCTACTTATGTATAAAGCATTCTTCTGGAAATAATACATATTCCCTTCTCTCATGTAGCTTATAACTGAGGGAAGTGCTAACTGGGAAGTATTAGATAACAGGAGGCCAAAGACATCTGTGAGGGAAGGCAGGATAGGATTTTCCATGACAGAGTTACTAATAAAGTGCTACACAAGTGTTGTGGGATTATTTCTTACTGGACCAAGGAAGAAAAGATATAATGAGAGGGGCGCCTGGGTGGCTTGGTCGGTTAAGTATCTGACTTCAGCTCAGGTCATGATCTCACTGGCTGTGAGTTTGAGCCCCGTGTCGGGCTCTGTGCTGACAGCTCAGAGCCTGGAGCCTGTTTCAGATTCTGTGTCTCCCTCTCTCTCTGTCCCTCCCCTGTTCATGCTCTGTCTCTCTCTGTCTCAAAAATAAATAAACATTTAAAAAAATTTAAAAAAAAAAAAAAGAAAATATATAATGAGGAAGTGTTATTTGACACGGACCTTTTAAGGAGAGAGAGAGATGGTATTTCAGACAGAAGGAAATGTGTTCTCAAAGGCAAGGCAGTAGAGAAGTTCAAAGCATGTCGTAAAAGTAGGGAATAGTACAGGCTTTGATTGATTGATCAATTGATTCGTTATTCAACAAGTATTTATTAAAAACTTAGTGTATGCCAACTACTTTTACCAGCTGGGGACTCAAAGATGGCTGAGATACAGCCCTTTTCCTCAGGAGGTTTACTGCCCAGAAAGTGGGGTTAAATGAATTCAATGAACACATAGGAAAGAGATGTGATAACAAATACTTTACATTCATACATTTTTCATCCATTCAATATACATTTACCAACCTAGGACTTGCACATTATATATCCTAGTACAAACACATGTGTTTATGGAAGGTCTAGAAAAGGATTAGTAAAGTTTTAACTTGGGGTGTGGTTAAGATTGTTCAGAAAAGACTTTACAAATAAGTCAAATTTTATACTGTAGTAGTTGGCATTGAGACCAAAATGTTAGGCAAGGACCATGGTATGGAGGGCCCCTAATGTCCATCCAAGGAGTTTGGCTTAATTCAGTTGGCACTGTGAAGTCATTGAGGGATTTTTGACCACTTGAGTGACAAAAATTAGAATTTTAATTTGGCTTTTTAAAAAAATTTAGTTCTTATTAATTTGATACAGGCAGAGATAGATTTAGGAGAAACAGGGAAAGGGGAAGTTTTAAAAGATTCAGCAATTCCACTCCTAGGAATATACTCAAAAGAATTGAAAAAAAAATATGTCCATGCAAAAACCTGTACAGGAGTGTTTACAGCAGCATCACTCATAATAGCCCCAAGTGGAAACAATGCAAATATCCATCAGTTGATGAATGGATAAAGAAATGTGATATAGGGGTACCTGGGTGGCTCAGTTGGTTGTGTCTGACTTTGGCTCAGGTCATGATCTCATAGTCTGTGAATTCGAGCCCTGAATCAGGTTCTGTGCTGATGGCTCAGAGCCTAGAGCCTGCCAGATTCTCTGTTTCCCTCTCTCTGCTCCTCCCCTGCTCACACTCTGTTTCTCTCTCTCTCTCAAAAATAAACAAACATGTTTTTAAAAATTAAAAATAATAAGAAGAAATGTGGTATATAAATATAATGGAATATTAATCATCTGTAAAACATAATAAAGTACTAATTCATGCTAAACATGGATGAGCCTTGAAAATATTATGTTAAATGAAAGAAGCCAGACACAAAGGACTACAAATCATAAGATTATACTTATTTGAGTGTCTAGAATAGGCAAATCCATTAATACAGAAAGTAGACTAATGGTTTTAGGGGCTAGGGGTAAGGGTGGGGGAGTGACTGTTAATGGGTTTGGGGTTTCTTTTGGGGGCAGTGAAATTGTTCTAAAATTAGATAGCAGTGATGATTGCATAACTGTGAATGTACCAAAAACCACTGAATTGCACACTTTACAAGAGTGAATTTTATGGTATGTGAATTATATCTCAATAAAGATGTTATTTTAAAAAGTTAGTGGCTTTAAGACCAATGATATTATAACTGGGGTTTAGAGGACATGAGGAGAAACAGATGTAGGGGGAAGATGAATTTGGGACATTTTGAAGTTAAGACATTTATAAAATATCTAAGTACAAATATCCAATATTATAAATGCCCATTTGCAGTCTTAAAAGACATATATTTGTGTATTGTCTGCACAGAAATGATTACTGGAACCCTTCAGGAATGAATAAACACTAAGTAAGAAAGCGAAAAGAGAAGAGATCAAGTCTAAGACAAAATCTTAAAAAATGTTAAAGGAAGGCAGCAAGGGAGAGAACTGAATTCCAGAAAGAAAAACTGGAAAAAGGCCTGAGGAAAGTAGGAGTCTGGAACAGGTGAAGAACTGAGGCCAGTGTGGCAGAACTTAGGGGTAAATCCAGGAAAGGACGACACTGGCTGAGTCCTAAGAGGCGAGTTTGAACAAACCTTGTAGGTGCAGTTGGGATGCTTGGTCCTTCACCCAAGAATAATACGAAGCTATGGAACAAGATTTGAATTTCTAAAATATCACTAGCTGTAGTGTGGAAAATGATTTGGAGAGTGTTCAATCAAAATAATCCTAATGGGAGAGAAAAACTTGGACTAGAATGGTGATAGTGTAGTTGGTGACATTTGAGAGAGATTTTAATGATAAAGTGATAACTGGGTGATGATCAAAACTGAGTGGTGATAGGCAGGTGTCAAGTGATATGCTTCATTTTCTGGTCACTTTTATTGAATTGTGGCGCCTTTGAATGGGTTAGAAGCAGGGGTGGGGTGGGGGTGGGGGTAATGTTGGCCAAAATCTAACCAGAGCAAGTTGTACAAATATACAAGACTATATGGCCCACTAAATAGCTCTGAACTGGAGATGATAACTTAGGGGTCATTATCAGTAGACAGTCATTGAAGTCATGCAGTGAACAAGATTGATTAGGGAGAAAGGATAAAGAAGCAAACAGAACCATTTTAGCACTATGAGACTGATGACCTCAGTGAATCTGAAGAACACCAATGTTTAACAGTCAAACTGAGGAGAAGGAGCCCCAAAAAGAGAAGGAGAGTGAGAAGTTTGGGCAGAGAAACAAAAGGAACACCAGCATAATCCCATGCCATGGAAACCAGAGAGAGTGTTTCAAGAGAAAGAGGTGATTGGCCGGAATAGATGGTTTGGATGATGCTAAGAGGTCAATGAGGATAAAAACTGAAAACTGTTGGTTGTGAGAATTTAATAGAATTCCATGGTGAAAATGTACCATAAATGGAATAAATTTTTTTTTTTTTTAATTTTTTTTTTTCAACGTTTATTTATTTTTGGGACAGAGAGAGACAGAGCATGAACGGGGGAGGGGCAGAGAGAGAGGGAGACACAGAATCGGAAACAGGCTCCAGGCCCTGAGCCATCAGCCCAGAGCCCGACATGGGGCTCGAACTCACGGACCGCGAGATCGTGACCCGGCTGAAGTCGGACGCCCAACCGACTGCGCCACCCAGGCGCCCCAAATGGAATAAATTTCAAAAACTAAAATCTAGACACAACCTTTGAATGAGGAAGTGTGACCAATGTTGACTGTTGTTGAACATGGTTCATAAATGTTAAAAGGAGCTCCTGATGATGATTAGGGGAACTGGGATTTGGCCTTCCAAATGGCTTCAGTAATGAGGTATGACTCAACCACCTGAAGGAAGTTCCCTACCTGGAGTTTCCAAACCCACAGTCTTCTGGGCCCTCTCTTTCCAGAACCTCCACTCAAAGAAGGCCAGGAATGAGGAAGCAAGATGGGGATTCCACACAATTTCTCATAGTCGCTAAAATCAGAGAGGGAACACAGCCACATCTGACTCACCAAATCTTGTTGTAATTCAAAAACATGTGCATTTCTTAACTGATAAGTTTGTCTTTCCCTCTCTCATACACCCTACTTCTACCTCCAGTAGCCTAAGAGCACATGCTCTAATTCCTGGCTGCTGAAGATACAACTGGTCTGCTCTGGGGGGTTTATCCAAAGAGATGTGTAACGATGCTGGCAATGTAAATTACAGCATTGTCCAATCTCTTTTGCAAAATTTTCATAATCCAATAATGACTTCAGTGTTGATGGTTATCAAGTGAGGTAGGATGGTGATTTTCTGTTACTTAAGGTCATTCAATCCAGGCAGAACATAAACATTATAAAAATTTATACTTTCAGCTAGATCTATTTTATATGTATTTGAAAGCTAGCTGTATTTAATCACTTTTTATTACATAAGCTAATGATGTGGATAATGTTGTTGATTTTTTTTATTCATCTCTTAATGGGTGGTTTCAGAGCTAAACCACCTAAGTGCCTTCCTCCAGTCCAGCTAAATGATATGATCAAAATCTTGTAGGAAGATGACAAATCATTCATTAAGAACCACAACCCTAAGTTACAGGAAAGAGAAAATGGAGTTGAAAGGTATTTATAGGGTCTCTTCCAATTGCTAGAGAAATATGAAAGTATCTTCCTATTTGCATGCAGCTTAAAAATATACCGTGGGTAAAAGCTGGCTGCCTTACTAAACTTCTTTTACCAAGTGTCATTAATAAAGCTTGACTTTTAGGGTGTGTGTGTCTCAAATTAATGTGTAGTCAGCTCTTCCTTTTTCAGAGGCCATAACTTGGTTATCAAGTTTTCGGATTATACCAGCTTTCTGCTTCTCTTTCTCTTTTCTCCTCTTCTTTTTTTTTTTTTTTTTTTTTTTTCTGTTGCCTAGTTTCTAGATGTGTCCTCACTTGTTAGTAATTCCACCTGGCAAAGGAGCAGAGAAAGGAGCCGAAACTTAATTCCATTCATTTTACCTCTTGCTAGCAGCAATGGTAGAAGATTTATTACAGGAAGAGGTTGAAAGTATCGGCTGGAATGAAGTTCAGGGAATATGGTATATTTCAATTACTTGTGCCCTCACTCTGTCTTTAGCCAAACAATCCAGTCCTGGGCATGCAGGCAGCTAGTCAAGTCTAATGATCTCGAGTGTGGGGTGTCCACATGCCCTGATCCCCACCTCTTTGCCTGTTACATCTACCCAGCTTTGTCATCAGTCTGACATTACCCACTCTACGTGAAGAAAGACCACACACGCCAAGTGTAGCTGCCCTCTGCACTCACAGCACTCTGGGAAAAGTGAGGAAACGCAGCACCCAAGCATGTTCCTTCAAGGTTGCTTGGAATCACCCAGGGCTCTTGTTAAAATGCAGGTTTTGACTCAGTAGGTCTGGGATGGGGCCTGAGATTCTGCATTTCTAACAAGCTCCTGTGCAGTGCTATTGTTGCTGGTCCCACACATTTTGAGCAGAAAACGCTTAGAAAAATAGGTAGACCTTGACAAGCAATAAATAAAAACTCATTCCACTATTATGTAAGGGTCAGGGTATATAGGTAATAAAGGTCCTCCACAGTGCATTTTTATTTAAATACAAAACGATGTATAAATCAGTGGGTTTAAAACATGTTTCCTTTCTTTTTTAAAAGTTTATTTATTTTGAGAGAGAAAGAGAGAGACAGTGTGAGTCAGGGAGGGGCAGAGAGAGAGAGAGAATCCTAAACAGGCTCCACACTGTCAGCACAGAGCCTGATGTGGGGCTCGAACTCACGAACCTGAGATCGCAACCTGAGCCAAAATCAAAAGTCAGACACTTAACTGACTGAGCCACCCAGGCACTAACAAACAGGCATAAAGTTTTGGCTAAGTAATATGATGAGTAAGTTCTCGAGAGCTTGTACACCATTGTGCCTCTAGTAACAATACTGCATTGTACACTTAAAATTTTGTTACGCGAGTAGCTCCCATGTTAAGTGTTCCTATCACAGTAAGATATATTATTTTAAAAAGGAAAAAAAAATCCTTCTTTTTAAAGACTGAATAGTATTCCATTGTTTGGATATATCACTCCCACTTCACCTATGGGAAGGAAAGTGTCAATACATGCGTCCAGTACCTCAACTTTTCTAGAGGGGCTCCCCAGAGGACTGGCCTATGTCTTGCGAGCCCCAGAGCTCTGATGGGGTCAGCACAGTCTAGCTACCTGAAGGAAGATGGAGTCAGTGCCTTGGGCTGGGAGATGCCATGGGTCCTCCCCCTGCTCGGCACAGAGCAAGTGGACAAAAAAAAAATCTCAGGTCTCCACTTCCTGCTGAGGGGAAAAGAGTGAAAAGCAATAGAACTTCCTTGTCAAGAGAAATACTTTCTAAAACTTCAATATATAAAACAGAGAAAAGTGGTTGTGTCAAGGGGGAATCCCCTAAATCCTGCCCATCTAGCCTCTTTCAGCTTTCCTCAGCCATACATATCTCAGTGGAACTCTATTTCTCCAAAGGACACAGACAAAAAACTTCACTGCTTTTGGCTGCTGTTTATATCTCCTAGCCAGTGCTACAAGGTAGAATTCCTTCACTTATTTTTGTACCTACTATGTGCCAGGCACACAGAGGGACTTACATTCTAGTATAATATAATTACAATAATACAAATGAAATAATTTTTATGTTATTGTGAATATATTACTGTCATATAAATACACTAATACAACAGTAAACAATAAACAGAATGAGTGAATAAATAAATGACTCAACATTAGAAGGAGATAAGAGCTACGGAAGAAAATGGAGAGCAGGGTAAGAGGAATCAGGAGTCCCAGTTGACTGGGCCAGGGACAACTATAAACAGGGTGACAAAGGGGCCTTGTGGAGAAGGGGATATTCAAGCAAGGACTTGAAGGTGACCGAAATGCTATAATAATGGTGCATGAACCCATGGTCAAAAGTAGCTGCTGAGACCCACCCTATGTGAAGCTGGCTTAGAGGCTGTCTAAAGGCAATCCATGACAGGTAAGTGATTTTGGAGACCACTTGGCCTGGCCTGCATCTCAGATCAGGAGACACGGAGCCACACACCGGATTTTGCATGCTGTCATCTCACAGAGATCAGTCAAGACTTCGGGGTCAGTATCAATTATTTATTCATTCATTCATCACACACACACTAACTGTCCATCATGTTGAGGACCTTGTGCCAGGTGCTCGGGATACAGAGCTCAATCCTCTGAAGTCCTACCTACTCTTCAAGATGGCTTGCAATCTGGTCAGAGGTGCACTGCATGGGCAGTCTCAAAACAATGTGCTAAATGCATGATAAAATTATGCACCTGGGTGATGAGGATTCAGGGTGCATCAACCCAGGCCTGGGGCCACAGAAGGCTACCTGACATAAAGGATGAGCGGGCCTTCAGTGATAGCAGCCTATCTCCTTCCTAACAAGCCCACCTGCTGAATAATTGCCCTCTACAAGTCTGAAGCCCTTAATAAATACCAGGTTTTGACTCACGGGGGTCCCTCCCCCCCAATCACTGTTAATTGAAGTAAAATTGTTACCTTCAGGTATTCCTGGACTCTGCATTAGTGAGATGTTTTTCTTCATTTATAAAGTAATTTATTTTGCTATACATTCATTGTTCATGACACTTCATCATGCTGAAAAGCATTTTCTTGATTGTCTGTGGAGTTACCCAGGGGTAATAAATGTGTTGCTACATTTTGTAGTCTGAAAAATGTCCTGTGTGGGCAAGTAATAGAGAGAGGGCAGGCAGAAGGGGAGGGAGGGAAAAGGAGACACAGGTGCAGAGAGAGAAAGGCAGAGAACAAACAGAAATAAGCCCAGAGCAGGGAGGGGAAAAGTACCTTTGTCCACATGATAGAGCGTCCAAGCGATGTTTATGTTCAAGTGATAAGACATCGTTCGTTCCAGGAAGGCCTGGGGTCAGTCTGCTGGTAGTCATTGCTGTCACCTTTGTCCTGAGACAAAGTGCCCAAAAGAGGAACTGGATAAATGGCACAATATCCCAGCACAGGGGATGTGTGCATTGTAGGGACCATACTTTTCAACTGAGAGATCGAAGAGGAAATCTCGGAATGGAAACCTGATTTCAAAGGATGTCAGCAGATCTTTGCAGACAGGCCAGGTTGAGTCCCCTGTTCTCCCACTTGCACCCCAGCTCCTCTAGGACGCCTCATGGACCTTCTCTGGCTGTGGTCATCCGTTGGGAGCTGGGGGACACTCATGAACATTTTTTTCTGCTTGTAGGAAATGGTGACACTACTCTGAGGGGCTAGCGCTCTGGCACAAAAGCTGGGTGGACTGGACTGGGGGGCTCCAGGTGCCTTTGCTCCTCTTTTCTCTCCACCTTCTGCTTCCTTCCCCACTCAGCCCTCTACTCCAGAAAGACACAGCAGCCAAAAATAACTAGTGTGTTATTCACTCTCAATGTTCTGAACATTAATGAATCCCCACCCCATACTCCCAGGCTGTGACGATTATTCCCGGGACAGTGTTGTGACACAGATGGGCACCCTGACATGTCTTGAGCAGGCCCACCCCTCCATTATCATAGATGTCTTTTTAGATGGGTGGTCATCAATCACAGAATGTTCCTCTTTGGCCTCAGGCTCGACCCAGGAATGCTGAAGAGAAACAGTTGCCTGTTTCCCTGTCAGGCTTTACACTACATGGGTGCTTGTATAAAGGAACAAGCATGGTGGGCCCGTGGGCTACTTCTCCCACCATCCTTTCTGACAGTGACATTGCGGGACAGTTCGTAGAAGAAAGGCACAGTTTGGAGAACTTTCTCCAGGTTGCATCACATTTCAGCAGCAGTCTCAAAAGACAACCCTCGAGCATCCCTTGCTTCCCATAATAGCCATTAGTGATTCATTATCCATGAACTTATTTATACCCTCTTGGTCCTACTCATTTCTTCATGTTCTGCCTCTTAAAGAAACAAGTTCCTTTGGCTTAGTATTATGTAAAGTACTTCCTCCTTTTTGGTGAGTGTGCTGAATTTAGCTCTTTATATCTACTGTTGCTACTCGGTGAATAAATCCATGTCCTTTATCCCATAGGATTCGATTAATTTATGTATTTATTTAATAAACATTTTATTGAGTGCTTCTGATGAAAGAGTTGTTCTTTTTTTGTCGCAGTTTACGTTCACAGAGCTATATTCTTCTTTCCTTGCTCACCTACTTATCCTTAACTGTGCACCCCAGGCAACATTTTATCTTTTTCGGTGGTTTGCAGCTGGCACTCTCCACAGGACCCTAGCTGTAGACTTCCACATTTTTGTGCAAAGCCAGGGTAATATTCCATATTGTGTTCCCACTGCTCCTGCTCATGATGGCCTACATTTTGTTGTTCTTTGGTTACAACTATACCTGTTCACTGTATATTGTCACTAATAGTTACTAGAATTGTTCGGAATCAGTGTTTGAGTATTTTGGTCTACACCACTTCTTCGTAGTACTTTTCCCCAGTGCCATTACCTTCCGCTAGCTCATACTGAAATGCATTTGGTGTTTTAAAAAACCATGTGCAAAGTCTAGAAATATCTCATTGATTAGCATCTTACTGTCTGGAAGATTTCATCCTATTCTGCTGTCTAAGTTCAGGTCAACTCAAAAGCAGCTACACCTGATGGTTACTTGCATATTCAACATTGTACTAAATAAAAATTTAGACTTACCAATCAATTTTCAACCCCATCCCTTATCTACAATCACAGAGAACAAAGAGACCTATGTCATCATAACCCACAAATAATTTATCAGCCTCTTTTAAGCCCATAATTATAAGATCCTTCACTATTGAACCCTCTCCGATAGTTTTCCACTTTCTTTGTTCCTAACCTTTATCCTCCTATCCAAAGCATTGATAAAAATAGAGATGTGAATAGCTGCAAAGTTTAAGCCAAATCCTCAAGCACCAAAGCAGCTGAAGATATCATTTCCTATTGTGGATGGTGTCAGAGTGTGAAAGAGACTGCTAGCTGTCTACCAAAATCCATTTTCCCTTTCTACTGGCACACACCTAAACCTCACTTAATGGAATCCCTTCTTGTTCTGAGTGGTCACGTGGCCAAGCTGCCGTTAACTTCTAGTGTATTGAGCCACTAAGTGTTTGATCTATTTCTTACCTTAACTTGGTCTAACCTGGCTAATAAAAGGAATTACTTCCCTTAGAGTCAGGTCTCTCTCAGCCAAAGGGTAATTTCCATAACCTAATAAGTAGATGTCCTGGCTGCCAAGTCATGAGGTAAAATTTTTGAGAGGAAAGGACACTGCTACTTACTACTGTCAGCCTTGACAGTCTGATTGTAAGAGATAGGAAGGAATGCTATGTGCATCCTCACGGCTAAGTCTCCTGGTAGATACTTCCCTGTGTCTAATTCATTGATCCCCCCCCCCCTTATTGTTTCTCTCATGGTTTCTATAACATTTACAGCTTCTGCTGAAGGAGAAATATCCAAAAAGTCAAGGCTACCATTCTGAGAGTTTTTGATAAATGATCAGAGTTATGTAACTACCATCACAGTCAAGATATAGGATATTTCCATCTATTTAGATCCCCTCCGCAAATATTCCCCATGAAAGTTTCCCCTTGTGGCCAGCCCCTCCCTGTACCCTCAGCCTCTTGTAGCCACTGATCTGTTTTCCCTAGAATGTCACATAAATGGAATCACAGAGTAGGTATATAGCCTTTCGCATGTGGTTCCTTTCATTAACACAGAGCATGTATACTTCACCCATGTTGTGTGTCGCAGTAATCTGGTCTGCATGGAATGAATTGCAATCCATTATATTGGTATATCACAGTTTGCTTATCCGTCTCTCGGTTGAAGGGCTTTTGGATTGTTTTCAGTTTGGGGCTATTATGAATAAAACTACTCTAAACATTTATTCGTGCACAGGATTTTGTGTGAACAGAGTTTCATTTCACTTGGGTAAATAACAAGCAGAGGTTGCTCAGTTGTATGGGAAGTGTGTGTGTAACGTTATAAGAAACTGTTGAACTGTTTTCCAAAGTACCTGTTAAATTTTGCACTCCCAGCAGAGTTCAAAAATTTTTTTTTTAATTTATCATTCTAATAGTGCCAAAGATTCACTTTGCCTATTCTGGAACACCATACACATGGAATCGCTTGTCTGGCTTCTTTTGCTTAGACATTATTGTCTTCAAAATTCATCCATGTTACTACATGTACCAGTAGTTCATTCTTTACTGCTGAGAAGCATTCTGTTATATGATATACTTCTTTTGTTTATACGTTAGCCTCTTGATGGACGTTAGGATTGTTTCCAGTTTGGGGCTATTATGAATAAAGCTGCTACAATATTCTTGTGCTTATCTTTTTATGGACATATGCTAACCTTCTCTTGGGCATATGTGTAGGAGTGAAAATTTTAGGTTACAGAGTAGGTGTGTGTTGAACTTTATTAGAAACCCCTACCCAAATTTTGTAGTCTCTTTTCTTCTTCTTTTTTTTTAGAGAGACAGAGAGCAAGTGGGGGAAAGAGGCAAAGAGAGAGAGAGAGAGAGAGAGAGAGCTGAATGCTTAACCACTAAGCACCCCAGGAGCCCCTTGTATTCTTTTTTTCTTAAGGAGAATCTTTGAAATTATATAAGCTTCAAGTCCCATAAAGTTGAATCTGCCCTGCAAACAAGATTTCATTCAAGAGGCCAAAGTTACAGACACATCTCCTCCCAGTGAGTCCAGTCCGAATACTCATGGCGACTGCGGGAGTCCTCAAATGCCTTGTCCCTGGAGTGCAGTGTCTTACCTTCTCACAAACATGACAGGCCAGACCTGGGTGGGCAGCTTAGCACACGTGCCCTGTAATCAGCACATCTGTACGTCCTGAGAGAGCGGGCAGTTGCCAGGTAACTCTGAACTCGATCCTTCTTGGCTAACTCTCAGTTAATTGATACTGTAATTAATAGCCTTTGGGAGCACTGATGTATCTGGATCACTGCATCAGCTCTCCTACTTGTTGGGTGATGTCAGAGGCCAGACAAGTCATTAAGATACCTGTGACCCATGTGCTCTCAACAGCCAGGAAAGCAGTGCTCTCCTGTTTGCCCTTCGCAGTGGAAGATGCACTAGGCGGTAGGGATGCGTGGAAAGGCCAACCTGTGTTCTGAGCCTGTCCCCACCACCTCTGGGTGGAGGAGACCGGTCAACAGCTTTGCCTCAGCTAGAGGCATCTTGCACTTACCAAGACGCTAGGCACTTCCCTGTCCCTGGCCACGGTCTAATCCACCACTCGGCTTAGTTTCCAGCTTTTCAGGGTCATTTTGCATTTGGTTCATTTCTGAAAATGATCCAGTGATGAAAGACATGAAGTTTGCCTGTGGTTATTGTACTTCCTCTGCACAAAGAGAACGCTCACTCTACAGTGCTCCCTAAAGAACACACCTCTCATGCTTAGGAATCTGATTGTGATGGTCTGATTAACCCACAACGGGCTCATACCGGTTTTAGTCAGTGCAAATTGACCTAGGTCCTAGTCTTTCAGCTAATCCTATCAAAGCTTGTAGGCTGGAGGTGGGATGCGATTACAAATCCGAACATATTTACACAGATGTCCTTTTTAGCCCTGTGCACAACCAGGATTGCATTTGCATCTTGTAACAAAATCACAATTATCACAGGCCAACCTTATTAGAAACCTAAGACCAGGATATGGCAAGAAAGAAAGAAAATGGATGAAGATTAAGTGGGGGGAAGAAAAGCTCACAGGAAAGGACTTCCAGCTGCAATCAGCTGCGGACAGAAGGTTCGTGTTCAGCCCATGCGGTTATTTTCTGATTAGGCTGGGTTGTCTGTCTAATCAGATTTTCTGCTCCCCGGTTCTCCATCTTATTAGGCTCTTTCCACATGTGCAGCTTGGGGTTCCCTAGCAGCCACGAGAAGATTCACAGTAACTGCCAGCAAAGCCTCTTTCTGTGGGACAGTATTTATTAGGCTTATTCTAACTCAGACCTCTCTAGTTCTGAATAAATAAGAGGACAGATTTCCTTTCTCGCACACGGGGGTCTTGTGAGAAGTCTGGGTTTCATACAAACCTAATAATGGAAATGGGTTCACGATTGATCAAAATGCTCCTCCAAGTAGAACCCGATCTAGTACGACTCCCTCAACATAAATAAATATGACTCAAGGCCCAACTATAGGCCAAGCACCAGGCCAGGCAGTGGACATAGCATAACAGGGAGAATACGTACAGTCTGCACCTAGTATAGTCTGGGTCACAGGAGAAAATGATCTGCTTTCACTGAAAGGTATACAGGCAGAGGAGAGACAGCAAGTAGTCTCTTGTATTGCCCCTCCTCTGCCGAAGGCGAAATAACATTAGGAAACATATTTTTCCTAACAGCCAATATGGTGATCCCGGCTGCCGGGTACACAGAACAGAAGACCCTTGTGAAGTATTTATGTAAACAACTTTGGAAGACAAATCAAAATGACAAAAAGTCTTCATACAATCTTTCTATACTTTTAAACTTGACTCTTTGGGGCCACAGGAATGATAGGAGCCATTTGTAAAAATAGTATTTTAAAGAAAGTGTATTGAAGTCTACAACAACTACATTACTTAATCACACAGAGTAATCTTATTTCAGATTCCAAGACAAGCAAAATGTGCCTGTTTAGCTGAGCAGGAAAATTCTACCCTATGGCCAAGAAGAATTGAGGGCCAAACTGAATGTGGGAAGCAAATTCACCTTCTCTTTAAATGCATCTAAATGGTTTCCAGCATGCCTGCAGCTATCTTACAAAGTCATAGAGTGCACACGGACTTTGCGAAGACCACATCTATATTAAAGTGTTTAGAGACCCTTCTAAGAGGAATGGTATACAAATATCCTCTACCTGTGATTAAATCCAACTATGATTAGGACAGAATTTCTCATGATTTGAAAAGAAAAAAAAAAATCCTGTTTACTTGTGCGTTCTTGTTTCAGAATCTGCCTCAGGCATCAAAGTTTGCCTTAGGTCTAGAATTTAAGATTATGGAGTCTATGTCCCTTTGAAGTAGGATGGGAAAGGGACACGTGGATGGGAAAGGGACACGGCCTGAAGGCAATGTGCCTTGGGAACCAACCCCCCCCCCCCTCCCCAGGAACAGCAAGTTCCTGCATAACAAACATGAATTCTGTAAGAGCAGGGGGTGGGGGACTGAAGTCAGGTTTCTGTTCCAGTATTTACACAGGCCTGGAGTTCAGAGCACTCTGCGAACTGGTACAAAGAAGGGTCCCCTTCCTGTTGCGTGGAAACTGAGGATGAGAGTGATGGGGACAGTGGGAGAGGGTCCTAGAGGCATCTTCAGTAACCAAATTCTGCCTCTCAACACTCCCACTCTTCTTGCCTGCCTGACACTCAAACAGACCTTGCGATACCTGCTTTCTTAATTCTCACTACCTACAACTGCTGTCTTGGTTCTGAACTTGTCGGCCACCTGCTCTGGGACTCCTCCGGGATTCTCCGATTCAGACAACACCCCCACTGCAGAGCTCTCCACCCTGTCTCAAGCTACTTCCTATGTCTCCAATCTACTGTAGTCTCTTGGGGTGATCGAACTTTTCTCCACATATATTTTCTACTAAAACCTGCCTTTCCCTTTATCCTCTATAACAGGGGGAAATCTCTCCAGTAGTACCACTTTCTCCATTTCTTCCATCCTGCACTCCATTACCAAGCCCTGAGCATGGGTCAGCAAATCCCTTACAGCCACCTCCAGATTATCATGCCATTGCCTTTGCTCCTCAATAGCCCCTTTTGGTGATCCCACCATCTAATTATGAGACTGTCTTGTCAGCCTCCCCTCTGTGTCCCCAAGTTTCCACCATGTTCAGTGATGTCAGTCTAGGAATCAAAAATGCTAAATTCAAACTGCCTATCCGATACTTGAACTCTTATAATAATATATGTATATTCAGCCCATACCTGAAGTATATAATCAGCCCATACCTGAACACCCTGCAATAAGAAACAGCAGGAACCATGCTTTCCATTTTTAAACAGCTCTAGCTATGTGAAAATTCTTTAACAAACTGAGATCTATATTCCTATAATTAATGTTACTGATTCTAGTTCTGCCTTTTGAAGCTCTATAAAAAAGTTAAACTGCTTTTCCCATATGACAGCTCTTGGGCCATTTGGCAACTTTTATCATATTCCTGCTACTTCTCTACTCCAGGGCGTTAAAATTTTTTTAATATAACGCATTTTTTTTTCTCCCGTATAGTTGCTCTCCCCCTGAACATTCTCCAGGTTGTACATATGGCATAGAGAACTGTACACATTGGTTTCATTGTGATGTGGTTTGTGGAACTAGTCTTCTCCTCCAGAGAAATTCTTTCCATGAACACAGCCTAAGAGCTCATTAAGTTGTCATTGTGATTGGTGGTGACAATGATGGCGGTGGCAGTGGAGGTTGTGGCAGTGGTAGTGCGGTAGTGGTAGTGGAGTTGTAGTGACAATGGTGGCGGTGGTAATGGTAGTGACAACTTCATTGATCATTTAATACTGTTGATCGATCACAGTCAACTAATTAAAGCTAGAAGCTTGTTTTGCTGCTACTAAGCCATATATGTACCATCTTTCTCATGTGCTGTTAGCTTGGTGGACCAAGATCAAGATTACTGAGCTTCATCTTGGTAGATTTGAACCATCATTTCAACCTAATGAAGATGGTTTTAGACCCTGGTTTTGTCACTGTTTGTTTGCCATTCTTCCCAGCTCTGGTTCATCGGCAGATTAATGAATATGTCTTCTATATCTTTATTCACGTTGCTGATTAAATATGAATCAAACAGTGCTCACGTTGGAGGCCTATGAAAAGACACTAAAGAGTGTCCTTCAGGGTAACATCTATCTATTAATCAGCATCCTTTGGATACAGTTGTTCAATTCATCAATTTTAATGTACCTCATTTTTCTTGTTTTATCCCCAAGGCTATCCTTGAAATTTGTCTGCTTCATTTATATCTCTTTGCTCATTTGTACCAGTTTAATAACTATGACCCCCACCCAGAAAAATATTAGTTTGATATGACTTCTTCAATAATATTTAGTAATCATCAGATTCCTTTTATATATCAGCTTTCCCCACCATCCTGTTAGAAGGTAATCCTAGAATTTTACTTAAAAACCTATGAACTTTCCACGGGTCTGCAGTGCATGAAATCCCACATCTTCCTTTTGAGAACCAGAATCACACTTGGCCCTCTCATCTTTTAACGTGTCTCCTCCACTCCACAATTCTCTCATTGGAGAAACAATCCACTCTTTCTTGGGACCTCAGGATTCACTGAGACCTCATGAAGCAGATCTTACCCTGCCTCATTTTAGGGCTATTTATATAGACATCCTATTCCCTCCACCCCCACTCCTACTGGACTGTGAACTCCTTGGCAACAAGGGCATGAGGCTTATTTTCTTGCTATCCCCTGCAGTGCTTTGTACTGTATATTTAAAGATTTGAATTGAACTGAATTGCACAAAGGAAGAAAATTAGTTTGATCTATGCAGTCTCAAAATCATTTTTTGGTCAGATTGGATTCTTTTCATCTATCTTAATATCTAATTTGTGCATAGTTGAATCAGTCTTGCAGTTAATCTGATGTGGTCATTAAGACTACTGAAGACAGTAAATTCATTTTCCTGATCCGGTGATTTTTAATCAAATAGTCACAGCCACTCACACAGAAAAGTAAAACAGCAGAATAAATAGCAAACTAATAGCAGGAATGATGAATGAAATTATCCCTAGGCACAAGGCTATTACAGATAATCTATAGTTTCTGCCAAATCATTCATTCAGTTTTGATCCAACACCCTTCTGTTAAGTGATAATAATAGTCACCAATTACTAAGTGCTTCCTACAGGTGAAGCACTTAACTAAGAGAATAGCATATTGGCTGGGAATGTGGGGTTTGGCTTGGCTTATGTCCTGGCTATCTCAATTACAACCCGTGCGACCCTAAGCCAATTACTTCAGCTATAAAACAAGTATAGTACATGTTACTTATGCCATTAGTATTTAAATGTGTTCTCTTATCTAATACAACAATCTTGCGAGCCACTATTATTTTTCAACTTTTATAAATTTGCAAGGTCCTAGATGATAGATGCTCTGGAATTCATAGAAATGGCCATGCTGGAATCAAATACAGTCTTTCCCTGAAGCATTTCACAACCAAGTAAAGAGGACTGAATTTTAAATAATTAATTATAATCAAAAGCAGAATGAAGTATTTGCCATACCAATAGGAATGCAAAACTCCACGAGAGCACAGAGGATTACATGGATGGCTTTGTATAAAAGTTTGTAAAATTTTCTTTGAAACTGGAGGGAAGAAAATGATCTCCAAAATCACAGCCGAGGTTAAGGGCAATCCAGAGTGAGGGAGCCACATGAGCAAAGAATGGCGGCATGAAAGAGCATGAGGCACTAGCCACAAAGTGTTTCTCGAACTTCCAGCTGTAAGAATCATTCTAGTGTGGCCCAACCACAATTATTTTTAAGTATGCAAGACATCAGATAGAAAATATTACAGTACATTGCACATAAAAACATGAAGATGCATTTTATGAAAATTTTTTTTCAGTGATATATGTGAGTATTGGGTTACAATATAAAATATATTTCTTACGATGGGTTGTGCTCTCAAAAGTTGGAAAGGCACCCATCTAGAAAGGTTGGAAGCTAAGTGGTAGAGAGAGGCATGGCGTGGGCATGAGGCTGGTATTCTAGGAAAATAACAAGCAGCTGTGGAATGATGTACAGATGACCCTTGAGCAACACAGGTTTGGACTATTCAGGTCCACTTATAAGCAGATTTTTTCAGTAAATACAGTACTGTAAATGTATTTTCTCTTCTTTACGATTTTTCCTAATAACATTTTTTTCTCCAGCTTACTCTATTGTAAGAGCATCATATATAATACATATAACACACAAAATAGGTGCTAACTGACTGTGTATGTTATCAGTGAGGCTTCCCGTTAATGGTAGGTTATTAGTAGTTAAGTTTTAGAGGAGTCGAAAGTTACATATGGATTTTCGACTACATGGGGGGTTGGCGTCCCTAACCCTCATGTTGTTCAAGGGTCAACTGTGTGTTCACGTTTGAGGTGAGAGAGGTGAGAGATGAGAGAAGGAAGGCAAGTTGGAGAGGCCACAACAGTCTGTGTCAGCACATCCTACCTTGCTGCTAAATAGCCTATTCTGGGCACCATTCGTAGGCGTGGGGAGGCAAAAAAGTCTTCTGATGAGCAAATGTGGTCATCTAAAGCAAAGATAGAGATGGGTTTGCTGTAAAGCTAATAAAGCTGGAGCTTCAGAGACCCTTGTTTTCACGAGTTCCTTCCAAGCCTCCATTCTGGGTTTTGTGTTTGTAACTTTGTGTTCTTTTTCTTAAAGAGGGTCTTCAAATTGTGTAAGCTTCAGGATCCTCCACACCTGGATCTGTCCTAGCTTGTATATAAATTTGAACAAGTGTCTTTTTTCTAAAACAAGGCCTCATAAAGACTTTAAGATACTAATGTGCATTTGGAATCCCCCTGAGACAATTTTATACCTTTTCCTCTGTTCTCAAATTCCCAAATCTCTTTCATAACTCCCACTCTTCAAGCAGCACTCCCTTCACATTTCAAAGGCACGATGGAAGCCGTGAGATGCAACCTCTCTCATCTTCCCAGCAACAAACCTACCAAATCACTGTCCACAGAGTCACGGCAGCCTACGTCTGGGGGAAATGGTGAATTTAATTTTCTCTCACTGACTTTGTCTTTCTCTGGTGTTCCTATTTCCATGGGGAAAATTAAAACACATTTATTAAAAGTAACTCATCTTCTTTCAATGTAAGAGAGGCTTTGGTGAAATATACAGTTTGCAGTAAATAGTCTTTCAAGGTGTTTTCCATTTTCTGTTGTCTTTCTCTCCTCCTTGGGAAGCATCTGGACATAGCGAAAGCTCCCATGCATTTACAGCAATAAGGGAGAAGCTTCTGGTCCACTCACTGTCCTTTGACCCTTCACCGATCCCTGCTGGGGTTGGCTCCTTCTAATAGGCTCCCAGCCGTCCTGTGGTGACCACAGATGATGCCCTGGTCTCCTGACCCATCACAGGTTCCTCATCCCAAGCTCAGGCTTATTCTAAACCTCTGTTCCTCTCAGCACCTCCATCCATCCTTCCAGGGAGCTGGAAACAGCTGCTTTCTCACACCCCCGGGGAGGGGGTCTGTATTGGTGGGGAGGCTCTGTGAGGCAACTCTCCTGCTTGAAATCTCTTTCAAACTGATTTCAGTGCCACTCCTGTGCCTTGCTGGATGTGATACCATGTCAAATAAAGGACTTGAGAGGATTTCAGCCACCCCAGGCTAGCTCCCAGGAGAGTAAATGCCAGCTGTCCAGATTCTTTTCCTGAAAATCTGTCTGGAACTTTCCAACACACATACTCTCAGGTTAGACATCAAGAGAATTCTTTCTTTCTCCTCGCCTCTCCTTTCCTCTCCTTTCCTCTCCTTTCCTCTCCTCTTCTTTCCTCTCTTCTCTAGTCTCTCCTCCCTTCATACCTGCCTATCTTCCAGGCAGGGATTCCCCTCACATCATTTCCTTCTCCTACTCTCTATACTTTTTTCAAAGCAGTATCTTCTACTGCTTCCTTGGGGTAATAAGCTTTGTGATTTAGCCTTATAGTAGAAGGTCAGCAAGGGAAGAAAAGCCCAGATGACAGAGAAGAAAAATATATCAGGATATTGTTTTAATGTCTCATATACTACACTACAAATAGATCTGTTAATCACTATCTCTCTTTTCTCCTTACCTCTGAGACCAGTCATATCAAAGGCCAGTCCTCCAAGTGTCCTGTGACAACAATCCTCAGAAGCCTCAAGGATTTCTCTGTTTAGGTTATTCCCCTTCACTCTGCCTTATCAGTCTCTTCCTCTGGGATTACTGCCCTCAGCATACAGATAGATTCCAAAATCACCCATCTTAAAATGACTCATTCTCAACCCCAAATACTCATCCAGCTATGCTACCATCTCTCCTGTCATTCACAGCAAACCTCTCAAAAGCATGCGTCTCCCACTGCATTTATATATCCTTGTATATCTTCAACAATTTAATTCACTACAATCTGGTTTCTTCCCCACCACTCTACTGAATATAAAAAATTATCAAAATCACCAAGACTTCCTCATAGCCATAGCCAATGGACACTTGGATTTTCATGTTTGTCTTCTCAGTGTATTTGATATAATCAATTATTCCTACCTTCTTAAAGCATGGTCACTCTCAGTTCTATGATAGCAGTTTTGTGGTTTTTAAAAAATTTTTCTCTTACCCACTGGCCTCTCCTTTTCAAGCTCTACTGCTAGGTCTGTCTCTTTTTCCTGGCATCTGATTGTTGGAGTTTCTGAGGGTCAGTTCTGGATGCTCTCCCTCTCACAACTCTTTCTCTATGTTCATGTCTCTCAAATTTATATTGCCAGCCTGGACTTCTGCTTTGAGTTCACTCCTGTATCCATCTCCCTACTTAACATCTCTTCTTAAATGTCTCACATATACCTCAAGCTTGACATTCTTGAAAAATAATGATTGATTCTTCTCCGCACACTATACCCTCAACCCTAATTCCTTCCTGTCTTAGTAGAAGGCACCATGTTGCAAGCAGTTGCTTAGACTCCTAGGTTTCTACCTTTCCCACTCTTCCCACTGTCATCCAAGAGAAAGTGATTTCGACTTCCCAAATGTTCTTTCCACTCTACTGCCAGACCCTCAAGTCATCCACCATCATCTCTCAGCTGACATTATCTAGCAGCCTTTCAACTGATCTCCTTGCTTCAGTTCCTGCCCTCTCCCATCCATGTTCCAGAAAACAATAACAGATACTGGCATAAAGTATATCGTAGTTCTTCTACTTTTTGCTTTCCTAGTCTTCCTCAACAATTCAGCCCTTTGGATATAATTCAGCCATTAAAAAGGAAATCCTGTCATTTGTGACAATATGGATGGAACTTGAAGGCATTACATTAAGTGAAATAAGTTAGAGAAAGACAAATATTGAATGATCTCACTTATATGTGGAATCTAAAAAACAAAACAGCGCCTCATAGAAAAAAAAATAGATTTTTGTTACCAGAGGCAAAGGGTGAGGAGTGGAGGATTTGGATGAAAGTGGTCAAAAGGTACAAACTTCCAGTTACAAGATAAATAGATGTTGGTGAATGTATAATATGATGACTATAGTTAACACTGTCATATGATATATTTGAATGTTGTTAAGAGAGTAGGTCCTAAGAGTTCTCATTACAAAGAAAAAAAAATTTCTTCTTTCTTTCTTTCTTCTTTCTTTTTTTCTTTTGTTCTTTCTCTCTCTCTCTCTCTCTCTCTCTCTCTCTCTTTCTTTCTGTCTGTCTTTCTTTCTTGTATCCACATGAGATAACGGATGTTAACTAAATTTATTGTGGTAATCATTTCACAAAATATGTAAGTCAAGTCATTATGCTGTATACCTTAAACTTACACAGTACCATCTGTCAATTATATTTCAGTGAAGCTGGAAGAAAAAACCTTAATTTAGCCCCAAAGCCATTCATTCATGCTGAACAAAGGAGGCATCCATATAGTGGGGGATTAACCATAATGGCCCAGAACTAGGGATCAAAACCTAAGCAGGGCTAAGGAGGACAGCCACGTGGTATAATGATGGCATGGCACATACTTCCTCAGCCTGGAAGGGCGAGAAGTATATCCACACAGGAGAGGTGGAGATGGTAATACCCCAGCATGGCTGTTGGAGCCTGAGTGGAGTCAGGAGATCATCCATACTGGGAGGTAGGGGAGTGGGGATTGGTAGCAGAAATTGGAGGTTGATAGCAAGCAGGGACACTGATCAAACAAGTAAATATACTAAAGATAATGGAAGGCATGTTTCTCACTCTGGAAGAAAGGGCTATAAATACAGAGAGGTAGAAAAATAATTTGCCTTATAGTGTTGAACTGGAAATGGAAATAGCAGTGTGAATTCATAGTTCCCTATATATGTCAATAGATGCAAAAATAAACATAAATATAAATGTGTATAAACACACACATACATACATTATACCTCCCTAGCTGTATCCTTTGAGAAAGCCTGGCAGCTGTAACACCTGCATAGCACTATGCACATATCTTGATTTCTAAATACCATTCTCCACTAAAAGGAACCAGGATTCCTTAGTTAAATGGACAATCCCAAGGCGAGGGTAGGGGAAGTACAACAAGAGCCTGGAACATGTTTTATGTCAGAAACTAAGGAAGTGCTCAGAAATGATGCTCAAAAAACAGAGGTTGGGATGCTCAGTCGGTTAAGGGTCTGACTTCAGCTCAGATCATGATCTTACAGTTTGTGAGTTTGAGCTCCATATTGGGTTCTCTACTGTCAGCACAGGGCCAGCTTTAGATCCTCCGTCCCCCTCTCTCTGCCCCTCCATCTCTCTCCTTCTCTCAAAAATAAATAAACATTAAAAAAATAGAAGCTAGCTTGAAGGGGCTCCCATCGGTCACATCTGAAACTATTAGCATCAAAATTAATAGTGATAGTAATAAATAATATCCATTGAATAAAATTAAAATCTATACTGACTAGTCTATACTGATATAAATCAATAAATGAATACATTCAATGTTTCATTGGGAATGGAAAAGCTGGAAAGTACCTCTCCACAAAATATTTATTAATTACAAGGGAGGAAGAAAGGTAACGTTATAGTGGAGAAGCCTGGGTGACATCACCTTAATCAGGGGATCAAAGTTAAAATCACCAGCAATGAATTGGTTGATCAAAACCATGTGCCACCTGGTAGGATGCAATGCATCACTTCTATGATATTCCTGCCAAAGATGCATAACCTGAATCCAACCATAAAGTAACACCAGAAAACCCCAAACTGAGAGCCTTTCTATAAAGCAACTAGCCAGCAATCTTCAAAAAATGTCAAGAGCATAATTGTCAAGGCAAAATTGAGGAATTAAGCAGACTGTAGGAAACTAAAATGACATGACAACTCAAAGCAAAGCATGATTCTGGACTGGATCCTTTTGCCATAGAGGACATTACTACAATAACTGGAAAAACTTGAATATGATCTGAGGTGAGTATCAATTTGATTTCCTAATTCTGGTGTCTGCATTGTGGTTAGTAGAACATCCTTGTTGTAAGGTGCTTGGTGTGAAGGGTCATGTGATAGGTTGCCTCTAAGATGGTCCCCGTGATACCCACTTCTTGATATTCATGATCTTGTATAATTCCCTCCCGCTGAGTGTAGTCTATACCCAGTGATTCACTTCTAATTATTAGGAAATGACAAAAGTGGATAGCATAGCACTTATGAGGTTAGGTTATAATAAGACTATGTCTCCCATCTTGGCTCTTCTTTCTCCTTTTCTTGCTCACTCACTCTGAGACAGGTCAGCGGCTGTGTTGTGAGCTGCCTTATGGAGAGGGCTACATGACAAGGAGCTGAAGGAGACCTGTGAGGAAGCCTGTGAGGAACTGAATCCTTAGCAAGGAACTGCAGGTCTTAAGTCAATAACTTACAAGGAACCAAATCCTGCCAACAGCCACCTGAGTAAGCTTGGAAGGGCTGTTGCTATAGTCCAGCATTCAGGTAAGATTGCAGCCTCAGTCGACACTTGTCTGCAGCCAAGCTGTACTTTAAGGGTGCATTGTTTTAAAAACAAAAGTGTATGCATGTGTTTGTGTTTGCGTGTGTACTGGACCATGTCTCTTCCCTGCTAAAAGCTCATTATGGGCTTTCGATCACCCTTGAACAGAATTCAAATTCCTTACCATGCCCTACCTGTTCTGCCCCTGATCATTTCCCCAGGTCTCTTCATCCTTCTCACCACCCTTCTGAACTTCTACCACACTGTTTTTTAATTTCAGTTCTTTGAACAAATCCTGACACAGCCTTTGAATTTACTTTTCCTTCTACCTGAGATGCTCATCCCCCTTCCCCCACGTGACTATGCCATTCACATCCTTTGACTCTCACCTTAAACATCCACTTCAGAAATCCCTTACTCTCATTTATCTTCTCTTCCTCAGTCCCTCTCTGGTTTCATTTGTATGGTTATCAGATTTTGCAATTATTTTATTTGTGTACTTGTTTTTATCAGTCTCTACCTTTGATAAAGATAAGCCTTGGGGGAATCATACTTCTCCTCTATACCACTGCATCCCCAGTACTTAACACAGAGTTAGTATTATTTAATATTTGATGAATAAATGTATTAACATTTGTTTCATGACTTGAGTAGATTTTTCCAAAGCAAAATTTCATTTCTCCTCCCTCCCAAAAAGAAATTTTAAAGCTACAGAGAGAGAGTTCAATTTGATTAACATAGGCAATCAAGCCTGATCATAATAGACTTTTTATATTCCAACAGCAAAATTGATTGTGTATATTGAACTGAAAAACCAGGTCATTGTATTCCTTTTCTGTATTACTTTCTCGTTATCTTGGTTTTCACATTTACTTATATCTAAAAGTTCCTTTTGTTTATTCTATTCTTTTAGTCCCTATTTTGCAGATATCCCATCTCAGAGTTTTATTTAATGTATAGTACAATTCCATATGCAGGTAAAAGTGTCATCACCCACGAATCTCAAGATAGCATCCACATGGACTTAGTGGGCCACAGAGCTGGCTCTGATGGTGGGGCTGGGAACCCTCTCTGACAGCTACAAGCCCCCCTCCTGCTTCAACAATTCAGTACCATGAGGGAAGAGAAAAAAGCAGAGAGAAAGAGCCTGAACTCTCCCAGCTTGTTTCTGCCAGAACATATCAGTTCCAGGTCATGTTTCTGCAGCACACATGTCATGGTGTGAGCACAAGCTGTCAATATGGAGAAGAGAGAAGCTTCTGTGACAGGTCCCACATCCACATTCCAGACCCATTACAGCAAGAAACCTTGTTCCCCTTGAATGAGCTGCCGCTCCTTCAGCTGGCTCCCCCAGCTGTGGAAATGCTTCCATTGCTGAAGAAATTCTCAGGGTCGAGGCCCATAAGAGGCCATGTCTCTGCTTGTCATATATATTTACAGGACAGACTTGCTATAGTCATAATTGGGGGTAGGGGTGAGGAGGGACAAACAGGCAGAAACACAGCATGTCTCCCCAGAAGGTGCTACCTGTCATTTCACATTCTCACCATGTAAGTGCATTCAATTCAAATCTAGAATCATAAAAATAAGTGAGCTTCAGAATTAACTTCCTTTTAGTAAAAACCTCATACTTCCAAAAGTAGCTTTCAAGAAGTGGGTAAACAAACATTGTAATGAAAGTTATAAACTCTAATTGCCCACTACCTTTGAATTCTAGTTTCCAGATATGAGGAGGTTGAAAAGGAGATAAGTAGTATGCCTGATAGAGAACTTAAAGCAATGGTCATACTTAATGGACTTGAGGAAGGAGTGGAGGACCTCAGTGAGACCCTCAACAAAGAAATAAAAAAAAAACATAAAAAAGAACAAATAAGAGATGAATAACTCAGTAAGTGACATTAAAAATACACCAAATGGAAAATAGTAGGCCAGAGGAAGCAGAACAGATCAGCAACTTGGAGGACGGAGTGATGGAAAGCAATCATGCTGAACAGGAGAGAAAAAAATGATAAAAAAGTGAAAATAGACTAAGGTAATTCACCAACACCATCAAGCATACTATTCGTATTATAGGGATCTCAGAAGCAGAAGAGAAAAGGGGGTGGAAAATTTGTTTGAAGAAATAGTAGCTAAAAATTTCCCTAATCTAGGGAAGGAAACAGAAATCCAGATCCAGGAGTCAAGAGAGCCTCTAGCAAAATCAACGCAAGGAGGTCCATATCAAGACACATAGTCATTAAGATGGCAAAAAATAATGATAAAGAAAGAATTTGAAAGGTTGCAAGAGAAAAAAATACAGTTACATATAAAAGAAATCCCATAAGGCTATTAGCTGATTTTCAGCAGAAATTTTATAGGCCAGAAGGGAGTGGCATGATATATGCAAAGTGCTAAAAGGGAAAAACCTACAGCCAAGAATATTCTAACCAGCAAGGCCATCATTCAGAATAGAAGGGGAGACAGAGTTTCCCAAACAAAAGTTAACTCACCACCATTCACAACCATTAAACCAGTGTTATCCAAAATGTTAGGATGTATCTATGAGTGGAAAACAAAAACCATAAGTAAGAGTAAGAAAAATAGGAAGCGCCAATGCAAAAAACAGTATGTCTGTAAAGATCAGTTCAAGAGAAGCACAAAATAAAAGGATGTAAAATATGATAATAAATATCTGAAACATGGAGAGGAGAGCAGCAAAGAATGAGCTCAAAATTAAGCACCCATCACCTTAATATAGACTGCTTTATGCATAAGATGTTATACACAAACCTAATTTTTAACCACAGATCAGAAACCAGTAATAGATATGCAAAAAATTAAGAGAAAGCCAGAAAACTGTGAGAGAAAATAGCAAGTGAAGAAAGGGACAGAGAAGAACTACAAAAACAGCCATAAAACAACTAATAAAATGGCAGTAAGTTCATACCTGTCAATAATTACTTGGAATGTAAACATTCCAATGAAAAGACATAAAGTCTTTTGGACTAAACACTCCAATGAAAAGACATAAGGTCTTTTGGATTAAATGGATTAAAAAGCAAGACCCATCCATAAGCTGGCTAAAAGAGATTCATTTCAGACTTAAAGACACATACAGATTGAAAGTGAAGGTATGGAAAAGTATTTATCTTGTAAATGGAACTGAAAACAAGTGGACATAGCAACACTTATATAAGATAAAATACACTTTAAAACAAAGACTGTAATGAGACAAAGAAGGACACTACAATCATAAAGCAAACAGTCTAACAAAAAGATATAACAACTGTAAATATTTAGGCATCCAACATGGGAGTACCCAAATGCATAAAGCAGCTAATAACAAATATAAAGAAAGTAATCAATAGTAATACAATAATAGTAGTGGACTGTAACACCCACTGACATCAATGGATAGATCATCCAAACAGATAATCAATAAGGAAAGAGTCACTTGACCAGATGGACCTAACAGACATATTCAGAATATTCTATCCTAAAAGAGCAGCATACACATTATTTCCAAGTGTACATGGAGCGTTGTCTAGAATAGATCATATATTAGGCCACAAAATAAGTTTCAACAAATTCAAAAGATTGAAGTCATACTATGCATCTTTTCCAACCACAATGCTATGAAACTAGAAATCAACCACAAGAAAAAATCTGGAAATAACACAAATACATGCAGGTTAAATAACATTCTACTAAGCAATGAACGGGTTAACTAGGAAATCAAAGAGAAAATTAAAAAATACATGGAAACAAATGAAAGTGAAAACACAATGGTCCAAAATCTTTGGAATTCAGTGAAAGTGATTGTAAGAGGGAAGTTTAGGGCAATATCAATCAACCTCAAGAAGCAAGAAAAATCTCACATGAACAACCTAACCGTATAGCAAAAGTAGCTAGAAAAAGAACAAATAAGGCCCCAAGCCAGCAGAAGGAAGGAAATAATAAAGATTAGAGCAGAAATAAATGAAATAGAAATAAAAAAACAATAGAACTGCTCGATAAAGCCAGGGGCTGGTTCTTTGCAAAGATAAAGAAAACTGATAAACATTTAGCCAGACTCATCAAAAGAGAAAGAGATAGAGAGAAAATACTCAACCAAAATCAGAAATGAAAGAGGAGAGATAACAGATAACACCACATAAATACAATGAATTATAAGGAAATATTATGAAAAATTAAATGCCAACAAATTGGACAATCTAGAAGAAATGGATAAATTCCAGAAACATAACCTCCCAAAACTTAATCAGGAAGAACTAGAAAATTTGAACAGACTTATTACCATCAATAAAATTGGACCAGTAATCAAAAAACTCCCAACAAACAAAAAGCCAGAACCAGATGGTTTCACAGGAGGAAGGAATTCTACCAAATATTTCAAGAGTTAATACCTATTTCTCAAACTATTCCAAAAAATAGATGAGGAAGGAAAAATTACAAATACATTCTGTAAGGCCAGCATTACCCTGATACCAAAACCAGACAAAGACATTACAAAAAAGAAAACTATAGGCCAATATCTCTGATGAACATAGATGCAAAAATCCTCAAGAAAATATTAGCAGAACAAATCCAACAATACATTAAAAAATCATTCAGCACAATCAAATGGAGTTTGTTTCTGGAATGCAATAGTAGCAAATCAATCTGGCTCAACAGTAGCAAATCAATCTCCTATTGATATATCACATCAACAGGAGAAAGGATAAAAACCATATGATCATTTCAATAGATGCAGGAAAAGTATTTGACACAGAAAACATGCATTCTTGATAAAAACCCTCAACAAAGTAGGTTGAGAGGGAACACACCTCAACATCATAAAGGCCATAAAAGAAAAACTCACAGCTAACATCACAATCAAGAATAAGACAAGATTGTCTACTCTTACAACTTTTATTGAACATAGTACTGGAAGTCTTAGCCATAGCAATCAGACAAGGAAGAAAGAAAGAAAGAAGAAAGAAAGAAAGAAAGAAAGAAAGAAAGAAAGGGTATCCAAATTGGTAAGGAAGTAGTAAACTTTTCTCTTTTTTTTAAATGTTTATTTCTGAGAGACAGACAGAGTGCAAGTGGGGGAGGGGTAGAGAGAGAGGGAGACACAGAATTTGAAGCAGGCTCCAGGCTCTGAGCTGTCAGCAGAGAGCCCAACATGGGGCTTGAACCCACAAACTGTAAGATCATGACCTGAGCCAAAGTTGGATGCTTAACTGACTAAGCCACCGAGGCACCCAATATACAGAAAACCCTAAGGACTCCATCAAAAACTGCTAAAACTGATAATTTTGAAGCTTACTGAATTCAGTAAGTCACAGGATACATAATCAATATACAGAAACTCATTGTATTTCTATACACTAATAATAAAAGAACAGAAAGAGAAACTAAGAAAACAATCCCATTTACAAGTACATCAAAAAGAATAAAATGCCTAAGAAAAAATTTAACCAAGGAGGTGAAAGACCTGTACTCTGAGAGCTATAAAACTTTGATGAAAGAAATTGAAGATGACACAAAACAAGTAGAAAGAAATTCTGTGAGCATGAATGGAAGAACAAATATTTTTTAAATGTCCATATTACCCAAAGCAATCTACAGATTTAACACAGTCCCTACCAAAATACCAAAAGCATTTTACATAGAACTGGAATGAAAAATCCTAAAGTTTGTATGGAAGCACAGAAGACCTGAATAGCCAAAGCAATCTTGACAAAGAAGATCAAAAGTGTAAGGTATCACAATTCCAGATTTCAAAATATACTACAAAGTTTTAGTAATCAAAACAGTATGGTACTGGCACAAAAATAGACAGAATGATCAATGGAAAAGAACAGAGAGTCCAGAAATAAATCCATGCTTATATGGTCAATTAATCTTTGAAAAAGCATGCAATATGCAATGGGAAAAAGACAGTGTCTTCAACAGATGGTGTTGGGAAAATTGGACAGCTTCATGCAAAAGAATAAAACTGGGCCACTTTTGTATACCATACACAAAAATAAACTCAAGATGGATTACAAACCTAAATATGAGATCTGAAACCATAAAACTCCTATAAGAGAGCAGAGGCAATAATCTCTCTGACATTAGCTGTAGCAAAATTTTTCTAGATACGTCTTCTGAGGCAAGGGAAACAAGATCAAAACTAAATTATTGGTACTACATCAAAACAAAAAACTTCTGCAGAGCAAAAGAGTCAATCAGCAACTCTAAACGACAACCTACTGGTTATATATTTGCAAATGACATATCCAATAAAATGTTAGTGTGCAAAATATACAGAGAATTTACATAAGTCACCATCAAAATCACACAATCCAATTAAAAAATGGGCAGAAGATGTAAGTAGACATTTTCCACAGAGGACTTACAGGTGACCAGCAGACACATGAAAAGATGCTCTACATCACTAACCATCAGGAAAATGCACATCAAAACCACAATAAGATCTACCTCACAGTTGCTAGAATGGCTAAAATAAAAAACACAAGAAACAATTGTGTGAGGATATGGAGAAACAGGAATCCTTGTGCACTGTTGGTGGTGGAAAACAATATGAAGGTTCCTCAAAAAACTAAAAATAGGGGCATCTGCGTGGCTCAATCAGTTAGGCATCTAACTCTTGGTTTTGGCCAGGTCATGATCTCGCGGTTTCATGAGTTTGAGCCCCACATCAGTCTGTGTCCTGGCAACATGGAGCCAGCTTGGGATTCTCTCTCTCTCCCTTTCTCTCTACCCACCTCCCACTTGCACTGTCTCTGTCTCTCTCAAAATAAATTTTAAAAACTTAAAAAAAATAAAAAATAGAATTACCATATGATCCAGTAATTCCATTACTGGATATTTACCCAAAGAAAATGAAAACACTAGTTTGAAAAGATACATGTACCCTTATGTTTATTGCAGTATTATTTACAATAGCCAAATTATGGAAGCAGCTCAAGTGTCCATTGATAGATGAATGGACAAAGAAGATGTGGTATATATATATATATATATATATATATATATATACATATATATAATGGAATATTATTCATTTACAAAAAAGAATGAAATCTTGCCATTTACAACAACATGCATGGAACTAGAGAGTATAATGCTAAGTGAAATAAGAGAAATACCATGATTTCACTCATAATTGGAATTTACAAAACAAAACAAATGAACAAAGAAAAAAAGAGACAACTCAAAAAACAATCTCTTAACTACCAAGAACAAACTGTTGGTTACCAGTGGGCAGGTGGGTGGGGAATAAGCTTAATAGGTAGGGGGATTAAGAACACACTCATTACAATGAGCACTGAGTGATGTATAGAATTGTTGAATCACCATATTGTACATGTAAAACTAATATAACACTGTATGTTAACTATAATGGAATCAAAACTTAATAAATGAATAAAATAAAGAAACAGCTATATGAAAATGAAAAAAGAAGAGAATAACTAGAAACCAATAGTTTAGTAGAAGAGATATTAATGTCTATGAAAATTTTAAATGTGTGCTCTCAATGGTTCAGCAACTGAATTTGCAGGTAATATTCAAGTGTATTATGTAATTATGTAATATGTAAATATCAATAAATAAACTCCATATAAAGGCTCTTACTATATATAGTTTTCTTAGTAAAATGAAAAAATTGAAACCAACCTATATGTTCATAGCAGTGGTAAAGCCAATTTAATTTTGGTATATTTCTATTATGGACTTCAGCTGTATAGAAATAGTCTTGAAAACACAACGTTAAGAAACATTCAGGTTACAGAAGATTATTTATAGTACAGTAAATCATTTACATAAAATTTACATATACATAAATAATCTAAGTTGTTTATCAGTATATATTTGGAAAACATATAAAAACCAGGGCAGAATCACAAAATTCATGATAGTACTTAACCTTGAAGAGATGGATGAAGAGAAATGTGACCAAGGAAAGGTTTAAAGGCAATTTCAACTTTACTGGTAATAGTTTATTTATTAAAATATTGGATAAAATATGACATAATATTCATATTTTTAAATTCTGAGTGGTAGCTGCATGGGTATTTATTTTATTATATTTTAAAAGACTTTTTGGTATTTATTTTTCAAAATAAAAAATAAATTATGACAGTTTATAAATTCAAAAGACTAGTAAAACAAGGTGAAATGGGATAATTGTTAAAGACTATTAGGGTGGCTTTTATCATTATAAAAAGCTTAGTAAAGCCATGCATTGGGCAGGAACATGGCAGTGAGTGAACCCTAAGGTCCTTCACCATTTCACTCCTGCTTAGGACTCTGCAGTCTGAACCCCAGAATAAATGAATTTCCACTCCTCCCCGTCACCTGGCTGGCTCCACCTCACCCTTCATGTCTCCGTGTGCACATCATTCTTTGGAGGAAGTCTTTTTTATACGAGTTGCAATACTCTTCTTCGTATGTGAAAAGATGTGCGTCCCTCATTCTTGCAGCATTTATCAGCTTAGTATAATTTCTTGTTTACTTATTTGTCTCCCCTGTGAGATTGCTGGCTCCCTAGGCTTTGTGAGAGCTCTAGCTGGCCCAGTTCCCAGCCCTAACTACAGGCTTCCCACATTTTTGCTGAATTGTATAGATTCTTGGGCCAGACTGGGTGCTGCAGTGGGGCTCTGCTAGCAGAGGGCAGAACGAGGGTACTGATTGCCTGAAGATGCCAGTAGGAAATATTCAAAGCAAACCATCTACTGAAAACCTTTTGCCTGGAGCTGGACTTGCATTTCAGAATCAATGTCTGAAGCCGATTTTCGTGGGGAAAAAAGGGGGCGGGGGTGGGTAGAATCAGTGTTTAAAAGGCAGCTATCTTCACTGTTGCCTTTCCTCCTTATCTAAACACAAATAGGGAAAGTTGGCTCAGAATTGTATTTGTCTTTTATAACCTCAAAATCCCCCACGTAACAGTTTTCCACACACAAAAAAGCCAAGTCGCAGCCCTACGGAAAACATCCTATGGATATTTTCCTGTTTTTGCCATCCTGCCCAATTTTTTTTAAATGTAGGACTCACATCAGACGTACCCATTGTTAAGTAACGGGGAAAACATGGGTGGTGAAAAGCACACACCCATCCAGCTTGACCTTAACTCATTCCTAGTTTTAAAGTCAAAACTTGGAGCTCCTGGGTGGCTCAGTCGGTTCCGCGGCCGACTTTGGCTCGGGTCATGATCTCGCGGTCCGGCGGTCCGTGAGTTCAAGCCCCGCCTCAGGCTCTGTGCTGACAGCTCAGAGCCTGGAGCCTGTTTCGGATTCTGTGTCTCCCTCCCTCTGACCCTCTCCGGTTCATGCTCTGTCTCTCTCTGTCTCAAAAATAAACGTTAAAAAAAAAAAATTAAAATAAAGACAAAACTTAATTTTGATGTCTCTTGGTTTGAGAGCTACTGGTCAGAACTTATCAAGGGCATGATCTCCACTCTGATTTCTGAAGAACATAATGTACCCAAGACCCACGCATACTGTTAAGGCAAAGACCCTGTGGCAGGCTGTGTAGCCACATCTGAGCGTTCACTACCCCTTCCCACACTCCGCCTGCTGGCTTGGAGGGTTCACTCCCTCCCTATGGGCAGCACCTGGCCACATGACTTGTTTTGGCCAATGAAACGTGAGCGGAAGTGAAGGCGGGCCTATGGGGCAGAAAGCTCTAAGGGGCATGGCAGCTTTCTCCCTGAAGGCTCAGTCTGCTTTTTTTCCACAAGGTGAATGGCACGTGCTAGAAAGCAGCTGTTCTTTTAGCCTGAATTCCAGGATGAAACAGATCCATAGAGCCAACTTGCAGCTGATATATAATGTGAGCAAAGGGGAGAAACGAAACAGAAATGCTTTGTTTTTGAAGCCATTAATATTTTAGGGTTGTTCGTTACCGTAGCATAACCTACTGAAAGACGGTTGATGGTGAATTTAAAAAATTAGGATAAATCGAAAATATGCTCCACACAGTAATCACCAGGCTGCTGATCAGCCACCTCTCTGCCACCTACAGCAGGTGCTCTGTGAAAGGTGGGAGGGAATTTTGCCACAGGCTAGCCTCTTTTCTTCTGCAAGGCCAGTTGTAGCACATGTTCTGTTTCTGGCACACAAGCTGGCAAAAAGCCTCCTGGATCTTTTCTTCTTCTTCTTCTTCTTCAAATTCATTTCTAAGACCCAGAATCTTCTGAGTCCAGAACAAGATCCAGTGTTCCACCTAATTTCCTAGGGAGATCTTTAACAAATTTCTCACCTGGTTGCAAGTGAGCATTAATGATTGAATGGAATAGATTGTTTTCTATCTTTTCTGTATCACTGGTTGGAAAAACTAGCATTTTCCAAATTAGAGTCATTTTTTTCCTATTGATTTCACCGCTAGTGAGTCTCAATTATTTCTCTGGGAAGATAGAAGACCTTTCATTAAATATTCCTTGTACGTGCACATAGCCAAGAACCTGCCTGTAGCCATCCTATTGTACAAGGGCTAAACCAGAGTTTTGTAATTACTGAGAGAGATTTAAAAAAGCACTTTCATGGAAACATGATGCTTGGCAGGGGTGCTGTTCTGGAGGAAACAGAAATTGACTAAAGAAGGTGATAATATATGCTCTTTACACACTGGAAACATGGAATGAACTGGTCTTGTCTCCATTTAACTTGAGTAGAATCAGTCCGTTATTTCATTCAGCACACATAGGAACATTCTGCCTATCAAAAGAATTATCTCTCAGTACCAAACATGCATATGCTTCGGAGACTTCAACCTGCCATTATTAGCTATTATCCTAGGTACATATTTTAAACAAAAAACAGGGCACAGGACTACAATGATTGCTTTTTTCTTTTTAAGTAAGCGCTACACTCAATGTGAGGTTTAAACTTACAACCCCAAGATCAAGACTGGCATGCTGTATCAAATGAGCCAGTCAGGCACCCCTACAACGATTGTTTTTAATGTTTAGAATATTAGCTAATACTAGTAATAAACAGCATCTTGGTTTCTTTAGAAACTAAGGTAGGATGTACTCTTGTGCAGTAAATCATCTGCCTTTGATACGAAAGGATTTTAATTCTTCCCCCTCCCCCTAACCTTTCTTCTTTCCTTTCCTTCTCTCCTGTCACCCATCCTGTGCTCTGGACAGCCTCAATCTTCAATGCTTGGTACCCATTTGCCACCTCCACCATCTACCTGATCTTCTCAGCCTTCAGGGGACAGTGGTGCAGCAGAAGGGGCGTTAAGCTTAGAGTCATGGGAGTTAGGGTTGAGTTCTAGTGTTGCCACTAACACACGGAGTACCTTGAGATAAGTCGCATAAGCTTTCTGTATACCCATGTACTCATCCATATAGTAAACTAAGAATGTTTTAATTATTTCTAAGGTCCACTGCAACTTTTCAATAATGTGGGTCTTGTAGTTGGGTACATACCAGTTGGTTATTTGAATCTGCTCTAGCTTTCATAATCCATTTTTGCCACTTTTTGTTATTATTACTGACATTTGGGCTTTGAAAATAGGTATCCTGTCATATCCAATAGTTGCTTTTTTATATTTAAAGAAAACATTTTTAAATATAAAATATGCTTTTATGATGATACTCCTTTATAGATTTAAAAAGAAAGTCCAGGGGTGCCTGGGTGGCTTAGTAGGTTAAGCGTCTGACTTCAGCTCAGGTTATGATCTCTTGGTTCATAGGTTCAAGCCCCACATTGGGCTGCGTGCTGACAGCTCAGAGCCTGGAACCTGCTCCGGATTCTGTCTCCCTCTCTCTCTTCTCTGCCCCTCCCCGGCTGGCACGCGCTCTCTCTCTTTCTCTCTCAAAAATAAACATTAAAAAATTTAAAAAAAAGAAAGTCCATAACATAGGGTTGCAGACTTGGATGGGAAGCTGTAGGGGATATTCTTCCTGAAAATGGCAAGTGAGTTAATCCAAGTTGCCAGAGGAGAGTAAGCTACTTTTAACAGAATCTCATCATCTGTTCTGCAAAAGGCAAGAGTGTTGATTTCCATTTTTATTCCCAAAGTTCTTTTCTTCATGAGCCAAGTCTTAGGCAAGAAAATGTGGTAGTGATATATTTACCTCTCAGCTGGTGGAGTAAAGGAGAGGAAGTAAAATCAGTCACATCACAGTCAACATAGCTTGTGTTTGGCAGAGCTGAGAAATGGTGTCCAGGCTTGTTTTATGCCATTTGAATTATGATCTGACACATGGTGGGCACTGCAAGCCATCACAAAACAGTGTGCCCTGCAGGGAACCAATGGCCAGTCGAATCTCTCTCGGAAGTCGAATCTCTCTTGTCCCACAGGCAGCTCCCCCCATTCCCCCAAGTTATTCCAGGATTGGCAAGGACATTACTCCCTCTTTTCCACATGTCTCCTTTCCTCTACTGAATTAATTTAAACATTCTTGTTAATATGTACTACTGAGAAACGAAATCACAAAAATAAAGACTTGATAAAACCAAATTGAGAGAGAGTATACAGATGTGGACACTCTTCATAACACTGTTGGGGTAAGCCTAAAGTGGCACAACTCTATGGAGGGTAATTTGGCAATATAGATCAAAAATTTAAATGCATAAAGACATTCCACTTCTACTAGTTATCCTAGAGTTAGCTCAAGAGTGTGCACAGGTGTTCATTGCATAATTGTTTATGAGAGCAAAATCTGGAAAAAAACTTTTAGGATATGCTGACTGTGGATCAATAGGGAATGGGTTAAATAAATTACGGTCCATCCATACAATGGAATTCGTACATGCACTGGAAGAATGCAGTAGGTCTACATGCACTGACAACAAAAGATAGCCCAAATGGACTCCTTTTAAAAGACACATTGCAGTGGTCTGCACCTCAAATGAACCTCATGTAATTGTCAGATGAGTGACCCTTACAATGAGTAAACTGATCAACATAAGAATATGACAAATACATAATCATAAGTGTAAAAAAAATAACAGGTACACTGCAGAACTCATTTTCTACATGTAAATGGATACCACTCACATAACTGTATGAATATATTTAAAATTGCTTGTATATGTGTTAGAAAACATATAAAAGCATATTTGAGTAATTATTAATAGAGGTTCCTGTGTAGAAAGGAAAGAGGTGGGAGTAGAAAGGAAGATTTTACTTTTCTAATTAAAAATTTGCCGACTTAACTACTTCATATTTCAATGCTCATGCATTTATTACCTTTACCCTTTTTTTTTTTTTTAGAATTTGTTACTTTATTTTGAGAGAGAGAGAGAGAGAATGCATGCATGAGTTGGAGAGGGGCAGAGAGAGCGGGAAAGAGAGAATCCCAAGCCGGCTTTGTGCTGATGCGGGGCTCAATCTCACAGAGATCATGACCTGAGCCGAAATCAAGAGTCAGATGCTTAACTGCCTGAGCCACCCAAGCGCCTCTTACCTTTACCTTTACATAAAACTTTTTCAAAGTAAAAAACTAGAAACATCTTTTAAAAAGGAGGAAATGGTGAAATAACTTATGATATAACCATAAAATATAACAGTAACCAACCATTAAACATTATCTCCTACGACTATGTTTGCTGACAGGAGAACATTTGATTATGTATTGCTATTTTTAAAATAAGTTTACAGAGCAAAAAGAGCAAGAGGGTGAGCAGGAGAACCGTTGGAGTCCCCCGGGGACGCATGCCAGGTTGAGTTCTTAAAACACCAGTGCCAGCACAGTACCCAGCACACCTGTCTCGAAAGCAGCACTTATTTGATGCACCCTACTTGCCTGCACTGTGCTACAGGCTTGTGTCCTTACATCCTTAATGGTTGATCCTCACGACAACCTCATTTCTCCCCATCTTACAAACAAGGAGATTGAAGATTAGGGAGGGTGTTTAAGAAACGAAGCTGGGCTCCAAACCCAGGTTTTTCTTCCCAAACCCAACGGTTTGTGGAATAAATTAATCAAATCAAAGAACAACAGCATGAATCATGGAAAGATGATAGGACTGCACTAGACTGAATAAGTACAACAGTGAATATGGAAATCATAATTCAGAGAGAAATCCTTACTCTTTCACAGCGCCTGAGCAAGGGAAGGTGTGGGCTCTAGGCCAGGTGTTGAGTCCTGATTTCTTGACTTCGGGTAGTCATAAGCACTGGAAAGGTCATTAGTGATCACATAAGTTCATTGTTTTTCCACTTGTAAATTTTAACCAATTAATGGATACTGAAATCAGTATAGTCAGTCACAACTAGTATTTTTTTTTAAATAGTGAACTGGAATAGAATGCAATACAGAAAAAAATCAGATATAGTGCATATTGTGAAGGTCCATATATTTTTGTGAAACATATTTCAGTTATATGTTATATACAGAGAACTGTGTGCATTAAATCACACTGCAAAGTATTAATACATATGGCAGCCAAAAAAGTTTTAAAACCATCAATTCAATTTCAGCTCCTTCGTTAGACGACAGCCCTAAGGTCTAGAGGGATTAGACCTTGAAGACCCTTAGAGGGATTAGGCTCCTTGAAGACCATAATGTCTTTGCGGAACCTGACTCCATCTTATGTTTTCCCACTTATATTCTTTGTGTTTTAAAAGCCCCATCTTTCAAAAAGAATTAAGGTTACTGAGCTCACCTTTCTGACAAGGCTACTAGGAAAGATAATGTATGTATAAATATAGAAGCTGCCATGTTATTGCTATGTTAAGACTTAGCATGCTATTAATACAGGATAAGCCAGTGGATTCTGGCAAGACCCAAAGTCACTCCCTCGGCATCAGGTGAACAAAGCAGGTTTCCTGCCATGGCAGGTGAGGATTCCACAGCTGATGTCCTAACAAGAATGTTTCAAAGTTGTAAATGACCCACAGGCAGGAAGAGAAGCATTTGGCATGGCATTAGCCATGCAGTATGACAGTGAGGAGCTGTGGAGCATCTAGCATCACTGTCCTCCAAGCACCCAAAAGCAAAGTCTTTTTTCAACTCTAGTTCTTGCTCCAGCTGTACATATTTCATCTCAACAGGTATATTAAAGTCATAAGAAAATGTTCATTGTGATCCATTTTAATGCTTTTCCCAATGCATTACTCTAGTCAGTTTTGTGCTAAGTGAACGTTGTTGCTTTTCTTTAGTCTACCAATGCACTATTTCATTACAGAATTACAAGTTTTCCTCCTTTCAGGGACATAAAAAAAATGTCCTCCTCTTCTCCAGTCTAAGGTGCAAACATTTCATCCCTCCCTACTCCTTGACTGTGATCACCTGTACTGCGAGTCCTTTTGATTTCAGCCCCTGGACCTAGTGAGGGCCCAGTTAGTAATACTCCTTTCTATAGATCTGATACCAGGCACAGTCAAAACACTGTGGCAGGATATTATATATCTTGAAACAATATGCCTTTACCCCAAAGCAGAATAAGACTGAAAAGCTAACTGGATATTACTAGATTATTGAGTTTCCAACTTTTGCTTTTGTACCACTACCAGCCCAGACGAGTATGCTCTGGGCAAGCTAAGACATCCTTAAAGGAATATAGGAAAATTACAATGCTAAAATGCAATAGCTTTTGTAGTTTGCAACTTTTTTCCCATTAATTACTCATTTTTTCATTGTAACTATTTGGTTTAGATGTGCTTTTCCTTATCCTAATTTATTCTGGTCTCATTAGGATTGGCCTGACTGAGAATGTCTGTTTTTTTTTTTAATTTTTTAAAAAATGTTTTATTTATTTCTAAGAGCAAGAGAGACAGAGCCCAAGGGGGGTGGGAGGGTCAAAGAGAGAGGGAGACACAGAATCTGAAGCAGGCTCCAGTCTCTGAGCTGTCAGCACAGAGCCCAATGCAGGGCTCAAACTCACAGACCGTGAGATCACTACCTGAGCTGAAATCTGATGCTTAACCAACTGAGCCACCCAGGTGCCCCCCGAGAATGTCTATTTTTAATCCCGTTTTTAACCTGTGCTTATACCCGTATGCAAAGAACAACCTGACAGCCTTGATCCATTGATTTTTAAGGAAGCCTTTTCCTTGTCTTAGGGGGGGGGCTGGAGTGCATGGATTATACAGTAGCTGTGGATCTATTGAGACTCTGCATTTGTATCTGATTTTCTTTTCCATAATCGTATTTCTATAAGACCCAAGCCTTCTGCTCGCTGTCCCCATGACAGAAATTTTAGATATTTCTTTGGTATCTGGTCTAAAATAGATTTCCGATGGTCAGAAGCTGTGGTATCATGATAATTCTTGGGTAACACTAAACATACCACAGCCCTATCTCCAATGCAGAACACCAGCATTGACAATAGATCACTTCTTTTGCAATAAGATAAACACTGAGAATGATTAACACTGGAAGAGACAAGTCAGGTACTCTTCTCTTCAAATTCATTTCCCAACTATTTGTAAAAAGTCAAATAAATAGTTTATGAACTTAAATCAGATGATACTACTATAGGTTTATTCAGTTCAAGTCAACTAAATTTAATACGCAGTTACCATGTGCCTATAAATACATGCTAGATGCAGAAGATTCAAAGGGATCGATGTTCCTCATCCTCAAGAAGCCAGCTAGGAGAGATCAACACATACACAAATCTAATAACTTGTGAGCTTACTGTGTGCTAGGTCAACATTAAGAACTTTCCAGGACCTCCTTTGATTCTCAAAACAATATGAAGAACATTGCCAGAGGTCACTTAGCTTTTTGGTCGCTAAGCTGTAACTTGAGTCCAAGCCTACTGATCCAAAGCTGTTGCTCCTTCCATTTCATAACTGTCCCTTTCCCTGCAACATATATTGTAGTTTCTTGATCTGCAGCAATGATTATAGGATGTACCACTGATTTTATAACATTCTAAACCAACTGCAAATAGCATACATTTACCACCCCCCAAGTACATTCTATTTGTACAGTTTGAGTCCAAGCCTTCTTTCTCTTCAGTGAGTCTTCTGAATCACTCTTGTTCAGTGGTTTGTAAACTTTTTTTTAAGTTTATTTATTTTCAGAGAGAGAAAGAGTGTGTGTGTGTGTGTGTGTGTGTGTATGTTTGAGAGTGGGTGAAGGGGCAGATAGAGAAAGAGAGAGAGAATCCCAAGCAGGCTCCACACTGTCAGCACAGAGCCTGATGTGGGGGTTGAATTCATGAACCATGAGATCATGACCTGAGTGGAAATCAAGAGTCAGACGCTTAACTGACTGAACCACCTGGGAACCCCTGTAAATATGTTTTTTAAATACTTTATTTTTAGTATTTTTTTTTAGGTAATCTTTACACCCACTGTGGGGCTCAAACTCATAACTCAAGATCAAGTGTCAAATGTTCTACTGACTGAGCCAGTCAGGTGCCCTGTAAACTTTTGAGAGAAGAGCTTAGAGGAGGGAGAAACCTCCTAATGCTTTAGAATTCATTAACACAACATTCCCCTATGTTCAACCAACATAGGTTGAAGAGTGAGAAGTAGAGAGGCAAGAAATACATTTTTAAGCATTTTTCCTTCTCCAGGGAAATAATGCAGCTCATAACTCCAAGAGCCGAGCAGACATGCTGAGACACAAGTTCCTGATCCAATGTTCCCTACCACAGAGCAGGCAGGAACTCCAGACACAGGTATGCCCCGAACACCCTGTCTGAAGGCCAGGCTGGATCCCCTGGGCCCACAGACACTGCTTTCCCTGCAACTCAGAACTGAGGGGGTGTTAGTAACAGGTCTAGATGTGACAGATCTCTGCTGGGATCCCATCTGGCAAGGTCTCCGGGCACAGGCAATTGATGCAGAACCTTTTAAATTTCCTGTGTCTGGAAGAGGTCCTGGGCCATGGCTTCCTCAGGTGTTGGGAGAAGCAGGCTTTCAGCCATGCTTCCTGCTCATTCAGAGCCCTAGCCTGTCAGGATATTTCTTAAGTCAGGATTTGTCAGATGTGCTCTCGTGTGGAAAGATATAACACTTGTCTTCTGCCAGTTTCTTTATCATGGAGCATTTGGTGTCCTAAAAAAGAGAGGGAGAAATGTCCTAGAATAGCCCATAAAGGCCAAAAAGAAACACATAATGGGCCCTGGTATTCTATAAACAGTCTCAGCTGAACTACTCTGACCCAGAAGGATTCCTAGCTGGCAGGCAACTTAAAGTGAGTGGCAGACAACTTAAAGACTTTACTGGAATAAAAGGGCATTGCTTAGAAGGATACAGAGGAGCTCAAGGGATTGAAGAGAGGGTGAAAACAAACAAACAAACAAGAGAAAGGGCAGGGCTGGCTCCTGGTGTAAGGACTGGTCCCTGGGATTTTGTAGTTTTGGGTTTGTTTGTTTGTTTGTTTGTTACCAATGTTACAATTAGAAAGTAGCGGATTCCTCCATAACTGCTTTCTTTGTTGCATGCTTATTGAGAATTAAAGTATGCATTATAAAGTACTGTGTCATTGTTCGATTTCTTGACTTTGATAACTGCACTGTTGTTCTGGTAGAGAATATCTTTGTTCTTAGGAAATGTTGAACTATCGGGGTAAACAAGCATGATATATGTACACAACCTTCCTTAAGATGGTTTCATGATAAAAAAATTATTATATTATTACAAAGAATGATAAACCAAATGTGGCAAAATTTTAAAATTAATGAATCTTCTTGAAATTTTTCTGTAAGTTTGGAATTATTTTTAAATAAACAGCTAAACAAAAAGTAAAACAAAATCATGCTTTCTAGGTATTCTCATCTAAGATCAGCACAATCCAAGTCTCCGGGGGAAAGATTTTAAAGAACCCCAGGGACCTCAGTGGGCAGCCAGGGTTAAGAATCAGAACCTAGGACTCAGGTCTGCCCTTGGTTAACGACACCATGGAAAAGTAACTTCCAAATTAATAATAACCATTACTTTAACCATATATCATCTTAACTGTTTATTATATTTATGGTTTTCATTATAAAGTAATATAACCACATTATGTAAAAATTGGAAAAATATTTTTAAAAAGAGAAAGTGATTACCATAACGTATGCAATGAGAGCATTTTGTTCTGTTTCCTCCAAGTAGAATTTTTATTTTTATTTTTTTAATTTTTTTATTTTTTTATTTTTTAAACATTTTTTTTCAACGTTTATTTATTTTTGGGACAGAGAGAGACAGAGCATGAACGGGGGAGGGGCAGAGAGAGAGAGGGAGACACAGAATCGGAAACAGGCTCCAGGCTCTGAGCCATCAGCCCAGAGCCTGACGCAGGGCTCGAACTCACGGACCGCGAGATCGTGACCTGGCTGAAGTCGGACACTTAACCGACTGCGCCACCCAGGCGCCCCTCCAAGTAGAATTTTTAATGTATGTATTCACTTCCTAGATAGTATGGCACATTGAACACATGACTTTAGTGCTGTTATTGTCATTTGACATTGAAAATGTCTTCAGAGCCATCATTTTTGATGATACTGTACCAGGTGGATGTGCTGTTATTGATTTAACTATTCTCCTATGCTTGCACATTTAAGTTGTCTTGAATTTTTATTTATTTTAATTTTTTTGTGAATTACAAATAATGCTGCAGGGAACAAAATTGCTCATAGCAGTGTTTTCATATTTCAGGCCATTTGCAAGAGCAGGGTTATTGGGTGAGGATATGTCCATTCTCATAGCCCTCAACTATTACTGCCAAACTGCTTTGCTAAAGAGCTTTAACCATATATGCTGTAATCAGCAAGAGATGCTAGTTTTGCAGCATTTGACATTGTAAATTTTTTGTTGCAAATTTAATATGTGAAAAATGTGTGAGAAGTAGGTCAGGGCTGGCAGAAGCTGATTTTAACTCTTATTCTGTCACTAACTAGCAATGATTCTTTAAGATTTTCCCTTAATCTCTTTTCATCATTTCTTGTATTTATTCAACAAATGCTGATTGAGCTCCTACTGGGTTCCAGGCATTGTCCTCAGTGCTGGGACTATGGTAGCACTGTAGGTTGGGATCCCTGAAACACGGACTCTGAAATGGAGATTAGTGTGCAAGGGAGTGGTTACAGAGTGCTTTTGGGATCAACACACATGGAAAGGTGATGACAAAGCAGGACCAGGCAGAGAGAGAATGAGCGTTGCAACAAAGTCTCAGGGAAGCCACAGCCAACCCCATACGCAGCTATGAAGATGAGAGATGCCTTCAAAGGTACCCTAAATTGGGGCGAGGGGCTGGGCCTTTATGTCCCCCTTTCATCCGGTGACTGGATACTGGTTGCCCTGGGAAGTGGACATGATCTTGGTTGAGGCAACTGTCTTCAGGCCTGTCAATGCCTGAGGAGGACTGCTGACTGAGGGCCATGGGTGGCAACACTTCCAGCGGTTGGGAACAGAAGTCTTTCTTTCCTGAAGGGAAATCTGGGAGGTGCGTCACAACACTACTAAAGCGGTGAGAAAAGGAGACAACTGTCCCTGCCCCATGAAGGAGAGATAGACACACACACACACACACACACACACACACTGACAAACTGAAAAGCACTATAACAGAAAATTTCAGGTTCCATGAGTGTGGAGAGCAAGGGGACTTGATCTTATCTAGGAGTTTCAAGGAAAATATCCTTGAGTAAGTGATATGTAGCTGAGATATGGAGGATAAAAAGAAAGGGAGGAGGACATGTGTTAGAGGAAAGAACACTATGCAAAGACCTGAACCTGGAGGGAACAGATGTTTCAAAGAATGAAAAGAAAATCAGAATGGCTGGTGTGCAGAGAGTCAGAAGGGATGAGATCAGAATGAGAGCAGCAGGAGGGGTAGGACCAGCCCAGGGCCACTTTCTAGGCCTGAAGAGGATATTATTTTTCCACACCACAAACAATACGAAATCTTTGAAGAGTGTTAAGCACATGGGTGACATAGTCAGGTTTGTATTTTAAAAACTATTTTTGGTTGTAATAAATGAATTGAAATGGAGGGGAAAAGATGCAAGAGATGAGTTAGGCCAGAGTGGTGCAAGTGGACATGGAGAGAAGCAGATAGACTTGAAAGAGATAAAATTGATAGGACTTGGCAGTGGATTTGATTTGGGAGGTGAAGTAGAGGGCGTGTCAGGAATGACCCCAGGTTTCTAGCTGGTAATTCATCCCCCAACAGCTGGATTGTTCTGGTGCTGTTCACTGAGATGGGGACACTGGAGGGAGGTAGATGGCACGTTCAGTTTTAGCCTCCCTTGAATTTGAGGTAACATAGAAATGATATGTTGAGAAGGTGGAGAGTTTCTAGAATTCACAGGGGTCTGAGGGGGAGAGAGACATTTGGCAGGTACTGGTAAATGGTTGGAAATTTAAATAATGGGCATGAGGAAATCACCCAGGAGAGATTACAGAGAAGGAGGCTAGTGCCAAATCTTGAGGAGCTTTGACATTTAAATTGGGTAGAGGGGGATAATCCATTAAAGGAGATTGAGAAAACAAGGGTAATAAGCAAACTCTTGGGAGAGGGTGGTTCATGGAAGTGAAGGGAAGTGATTCAGCAAGAAGGGAGTAGTCACAGTGTAGACAGACAGAAAAGTTAGCTGAGAGGAGAACTGAGAAGTGGCATGGGGCTGGGCAGCTTGTCTGTCATTAGTGAATTCAGGAACTCCTCTGTGAGCTTAGAAGAACAGAGTGAAGAAGTTTGGTTGCAGAGTGTAGTAAAGAGGGAGTAATGGAAGGGGAACCTATGGGTCAGGTTGATTTCGCTTTGTTTGGCTTTTATGATGTTTCAATGTGGATGAGAGAGATGAGACAGTGGAGGAAGCCGAATATGTGGCATGGGAAGCAATCTGTACAGTGAGTCCCTGAGGAGGGTGGAGGGAAGGGGATCCTGTGCTTAGAAGGGAGTAACCTCATCCATGTCACAGGAGGGACAGAGAGCATTAGCACAGATGGAAGAAGGTGCCTGGTTAAGTGTGAGTAAGTTGAAGTGTCCTCTATTGCTTTTTTCTCTATTCATGTAAATAGGAGGGGTGCCATCTGTGGAAAATGAGGGGAGAGTTTGAAGGCTTGCAGGTTTTGAAGACAGTGAAGCTAAGGGTTGAAGTACTTTGTAAAGTCCTCTGGGCCAGAGTGCCTGCGATTTTCAAGTTCAAGGCACTGATAAAGCATGCTGTTGGTGAAAGCTGAGGACTAAGATGGACTCCACAGGATGGTGCTGGTAAGGTAAGGACCTCTTGGTTGAGATGTTTACACTAGAGGGAAAGAAAAATTTCTAATTCCCCCCATGCCCAGCCTACTGGCAAGATATCACTGGACAGGATCAGCTAGTGGAAGATAGCCCTCCAACTCTAATGTGTAATCTGGCCAAGATTGGTATTCTTGGAAGGACTACATCCACAGGGAATATTACATAGGCAAGGTCATGTTATATCAGTTTGGTCTGGTAAGTTAGTAAGTGTCTATTCTGTGTCCTCTGTGTACCAGATACTCGGTGTAGAGCAGAGACAAAAAAGGAGATATTACCCATCTTCATGGAGCTTCCAGCACAGTAAGGAGTCACAATAATAACTAATTAAATAATTATACATGAGTAAAGTATCCTAAAGGAGAAGTTTAGACTTCTATAGCAGTTACTAACAAGAGAGCTCCACTTTATTTTAGAGGTTGAGAGAAGATTCCCCAGGGAAAATGAATTTAATCCAAACCATGAAAACAGAGCAAATGTTTGGCTAATGAAAAGAACTACCTTATAAGGCGTCAAAGGGCTATGAACATTGAATTTCAGGAAAGCTATGAACTCAGTCTTGGGAGGAGTTGGTAATCAGCTGTAGATGACTGTAACTGAAAGGTTAGGTGCCAATGGACTGGTCCATGATTTATTTTTCTAGATTGGTCTTGACTAAGCCTGCTTCTGTGATTATTATTGATCATTCCTGATACATGTTCAGCATTTCATGTTTGCTACCTAATGGCTGCCCATTAGAGTCACCTGGGGCAGAGGGGCTTTACTAACTGTCTGTTGTTTTAAAGCACTTAGACCAACTAGATTAGAATAGCTGGACATGGAGCCTAGTCATTATTCTTTTTAGAAAGCTCCCAGGTGTTTTTAATATGTAGTTGGTGTGGAGACCTACTGTTATGGGGCTCTGGAAGCCATGAGCACACTGGGGTTTAGTCTCAGGTATCAGATCTCCGGTCTCAGAATGAGGGCACAGAATTAGAACAAGATCAGCTTCCTTGAACTCTACCCTCTTGTTCAAGTACCACCAGGCATTCCTGCTTCCATGAGGTCTGAGAGATTTAATCCTCGCATACGTTTGAGTTTGAAAAGCCTCTTATTCTTTCTTTTTTGTGCAATTTGTACTCAGTAATTTTGGTCTTATAATCTTGCCTAGTTCATTTACCAGAACTCCAGCCATTCATCCGTCCCTGCCCTTCCTGCAGAGACCTTTGTCACTGTTCTCCTTTGCCATCCAGTGGTGTGGGTGGTACGTGCTCAGCTGCTCTCTTACTGATGCTTTTTCCACTGCTCCCTACATTGGAAGCATTGTGTTATCTATAGTGCTCTATAGTCTTTCATGCAACCTACACTCTTAGGCCTTCTGAATTTTGCTCTGTTCCTTCAGCTTTATCATCCCCTTTGTGTAAGTACCAGGAATAAAGTGCCCCAGCTACCAGGCTGAAAATATGTAAGTGAAAGCATCCATGGTCATGCTCAAAAGACACATTTCCCAGGCTAAGTCAAATATTCATCTCTGTGTACCAAAGGGTGAGTTCTGTATCTTCTGAGAATTAAGGCAGTGGATAGGACCACTGAACAGTGACCTTAATAAGATTCTTAGTAGGCTTCTTGCATTGCTTGGAGCTCCTGAGGTGGGTACACAGCAAGGCCCTTACTGTCTCCTTCCTATAAAATGAAGGTGGCCATGGGCCTGCTAATTTGACAAGATACTCACACTGACTGTTCTCAATATGTTTTACCCTAAACCCATCAGCTATGCTTTTCTCCCAGACTTGCAATACTCCAAATAGTTTTCGGTTCTTTAGATTATTTGACTTTGAAGAGATAGTTCCTGGGAGGTCTGATTGCATACTCACATTGGTCTTGGGCTGTCTCACACGAAGGAGGGTGTGTCTCTTGGTATTTAGGTCAATGGCAAAACACACACAGGGTAATTAATTAATTAAATGTGATATTAAAGTCAGGGATGGGCCCAAACCTTTGAGCATTTAGAAAGACTTTAAAGGTAGGGATAAGCCCAGTTCTGACATGTGCCAGGACCAAGCCAGACTGAGTGAGTCACGAGTGAGCCCAAATACATTCTCTCAGACTATGGAGGTCTACTCACCTCTTCACCCCAGACACCACAAACCACAAGCACGTCCTCAATGATTCATCTTCACACATCACTGTGTGATGTGGGCCTCTAGTTGCTCACTCCATCCTGATTAATTGCTGGGAGTGGCTGGGGTGGAGATGAAGCCAAGCTGCTGGGCAACTGGGAAGCTGGACCAGTAGCCATCACCCACTGAACACCAGGGGAAGGCAGGTGTACTGAAGAATGGGCAGACATCCCATAATCCAAACAGTAGGGCTTCATTGTAGAGAGAATAGGGATTAGACAGTGAGTCAGTGTGAATTCATCTCAAAGATTAATGGATTTATGGAGGGTATGTCTTACTTTTGCATCATGGCTATATTCTGATGGTATGTTGTTCATTTTGCCTAACCTCAACAGAATTGCTTTTCATACATACGTTCCTGACTTTCACAAAATGATCCCTGTCACAGAAAGACTTCAGTGAAAGCCTGAATTCCAGGCCTGAACATGGCTTTTGAGGTTGGCTTCTGAGAATGGACATGCCATAAACCCTTAGACAATCATTTCTGAATAACTGATAATCTCTAATTTAGACACATCATTCTGTTCTTTTTAGGCCATGATTCTGAAAATTATTATTTCCATAGAACGTTTTTCTTTTCAAGTTAGAATGAACAATTGTGTTTCCAGAAGGCTAGCTTGCTTCCTTGGTGAAAGTCTGCTCTCTCCACATTTATTCTGTGTCCTTTCCTATATTGATGGTCCTTGTGATATTACTAACCCACAGTGAGTGTGAAAGAAGAGGAAACTGCTAACCTGCTATCCATTTCCAATGTCTTGATTACCTTGAGCATCAAAATAGGGACATTTTGATGGTTTTTACCTTTTCTTAACATAAGCAATGTAGCTTTCTCAGAGACAAATGGTCTGGGTTCTCTGGGGTTCCTTTTTCTCCTGTATAAAATAAGGAGGCAGACTAGAAGTTTTCTAAGTCCTCATTCACCTCTAAGTCTGAGAAATGGCTTTTTAGTAAAAGTGGCAGAAAAAGGTGGAGCCATCATGCATGTCACCCTGGTGGGGGTGGAACAGAATCCTGGATCAGGAATCAAAGTCTTTGTAATATAAACTATCAGTGGGACCTCCTTTAACCACTTCAAAGCTTTAGCTATGAAAGCTGCAAATGGGATCATGTTGATCAACTGAAGCAATGCATATGAAAATGCTTTGAAAATAAAATCATATACAAGAATCAGGAGATTTTGGAATTCGGAGAGCTGCAAAGAGTCTCCCTCAGAAACCATTTGCAGCTTCTGGATTTTAGGTCTCCAGTCAGCTTAAAATACAGCTACATAGAGATGCTACCCCACCCCCCTATCCAATTTCAGCAACTACAGTGGAGTTGAAATTTGCCAAAGGAATGGCAAGACAATATTACTTTGCTAATGGGAAAAACCATGATTTTAAAATTAGCTAATGACAGTAACTACTGAAAATAAAGGCTTGATTTGAAAGACATTTTGGAAATCTGCATTGGATTTTTAACACCAAATTAGGTTAGAAATTTTTATATTAAAAAAATCAGAGGCCTGTTTTCTAGTAGATTCCAGTGGAAAACAGTTTAGGTTAGAGCCATGATGTTTCAAACTCATGTCTTAGGACTATTCCCAAGTTGTTATGCAAGCTTAGAAAAATGGCTGAATGTCTGAGGTCATGCTCTCCCAATTACAATGTGATTATTAGTATATGCTCAAAGAATTTTCATATATTTTACTCCTAGTAGATAAGTTAAAGGTAATTTATTAGAAACATTTGTAGGGGTGCCTTGGGTGGTTCAGTCGGTTAAGTTCAGTCAGGTTAAGACCTGACTTTGGCTCAGGTCATGAAATCGCAGTTTGTGACTTTGAGCCTTGCGTTGACCTCTGTGCTGACAGCTCAAAGCCTACAGCCTGCCTGGATTCTGTGTCTCCCTCTCTCTCTGCCCCTCCCCTGCTCACACACACACACTCTCTCTCTCTCAAAAATAAATAAACATTAAAAAAAATTTAAAAAGACATTTGTAAAAGTGGTTTAGGTATTTTAGCTCAAAGTTACCATAATGTAGCCAAGATACAACTGGCTTTGCATACCTGGTATGCCATAATGGTTTTTTTGTAAATAAAATATTATAAATGTGTTAGGAAAGAAATATAAAATTCCTTTTTAAAGAGAAGAATCCTTTTTAAACTCCAAATTGGGTTACCATGTAAGTCTATGTTTTCAAAATCAGATTTTCTAAAAGCACAGTCTACCTGCAGTGCTGGTGAACAGAGGTTAGTGATATGACTTATTTTCATGTATACGTGACACTGTAAAAAGCACCAACCCTGTCACTGATCCAGAACCTAACAGAAAACTTCTAACTTTAAGGAAAACATGTATTTCCCTGAAAATGTCAAAATATGGGGTATTTAAAAAGAACCAAAATTTATGTATGGTGCCCTAGTTTTTGTGGTCTGCTACCCAGGGAATGCCCCTTGACCACCTTGCTCTGGTGGCCAGGGTAGCTTGTGTTCCTGAGTCTCATGGGACTGCAACAATCAGAGAGACAGTTCTTGGCAGGCTAACATCCTCAGAGAAATGCACTGACAGCAAATTGAGGCACACCCCCCAGGTTTCTGTGGAGACTTCTTTGTTTGTCCTCGCCTTTGGCCTAAGTGGCAGGCATCAGGAATGCACACATCTAGAGGGTACAGAGGTGCTTGCAAGGAATGTAGATCAGGGGCTGCCCTCTCTGTGTTCTTCCTCTACCTTACTCCTGCTCACTGGTATCTCCCAGAAATAAATGTATGCACTTCTCTGGCCCCCTGATTTTTGTGATTGTCACCTAAGGGGACACCTCCAGATTACCTGTCCTGGTGGACAGTAGGGCTCATGCTTGTAGTCCTACCGAAATGTATATATTATCATACTATAAAAGCTGCTCCCCTAGGGTCTGGCTTCCAGTTATCCTGAAGCTAGGTGCTAACTGAGATCTTTCCCTTTAGGACACTGACAGGTCTTGGTTCACCCTCAAAAAGTGGGAGCTATTAAAAATATAATAGGTTACTTGGATAATCAGAAGCTTGAGAGACAACCAAGAGCTAGGGCAGAGTTTAACAAGGTTCATCTCCTACACAAGGCCACTACTTCAAGACTGGGAGAAGTGGTTGTTTCATCTAATGCATAGAAACCAACACAAAGTCAAGCAAACTGAAGAAACAGAGAAATACGTCCAGACAAAGGAACAAGATAAAGCCTTAGGAGAAAAAAGCTTAATGAAAGAGAGAAAAGTAATTTATCTCACAAAGAGTTCAAAGTAATGGTCATAATGATGCTCACTGATGAACACAATGAGAACTTCAACAAAGAGATAGAAAATATAATAAAGTACTAAAAAAAAAAGTACAAACAGAAGTCACAGAGCCAAAGAATACAATAATTGAACTAGAAAATACACTAGAGAGGTTGAACAACAGACTGGATGAATCAGAAAAAAGGATCAATGAACTAGAAAACAAGGCAGTAGAATTCACCCAATCAAAGTAGAGGAGAACAGAAAAAGAGGAAAAGAAAAAAGAAAAAAAGTCAAGATAGTTTAAGGGACTGTGAAACAACACCAAGCTGACCAACATTTGCATTGCAAGGTCCCAGAAGGAGAAGAGAGAAAAAGGGGCAGAAAATTATTCAAAGAAATAATGTCTGTAAAATTCCCGAACCTGGGGAAGAAAACACATCCAGATCCAGGAAACCCAGAACTTTTAAATGAGATTAACCCAAAGAGACGTTATAGTTAAAATGTCAAAAACAAGGAAAGAATTTTAAAAGCAGCAAGAGGAAAACAACTTATTACATGCAAGGAACATCCATAAGACTATCAGCATATTTTTCAGCAGAAACTTTGCAGGCCAGAAGGTAGTGACAAGATATATTCAAAATCCTGACAAAAACACAAACTTCCAACCCAAAATACTATACCTTGCAAAGATATCAATCCAAATTGAAGGAGAGATAAAAGAGTTTTCTAGATAAGCAAAAAAACTAGAGGGATTCATTATCACTAACCTGACCTTACAAGAAATGTTAAAAGGGCTTCTTTAAGCTGAAAGGAAAGAACACAAATTAGTAACAAGAAAACATATGAAAGACTAACTCTCACTGTAAAGATAAATATATTGTAAAGATTGTGGATTAATCATTTATACAGTTAGTATGAAAGTTAAAAGATCAAAGAAGTAAAAGTAACTCTAACTACAATAATTAGTTAAGGAATGCATAAGAAGACAATGTAAAATGTGACATCAAAAACATAAAATGTGTTGTGGCGGCAGGGAATAAAAATGTAGAACTTCAGAATGTGATCAAACTTTAAGTTGTTACCAACTTAAAATGCACTGTTATAGATATGTGTAGGCCTCATGGTAACCACAAAGCAAAATCCTACAGTAGATACACAAAATATAAAGAAAAAGGAATCTAAGTTACCACTAAATATAATCACCAAAACACAATGGAAGAGAGCAAAAGAAGAAGAAACTGCAGAGAGGAATTACAAAAGAGCCAGAAAGCAATAAACAAAATGGCATTTAATTAATTTAAATGTAAATGAACTAAATTCTGAAGTCAAAAGACAGAATGGCTGAATGATACAAAAAATCCAACGGAATGAACAAAAAAATAACACCCATGTATATACTGCCTATGAGACTTACTTCATATGTAAGAACACACACAGACTGAAAGGGAAGGGATGAAAAAGACATTCCATGTAAATGGAAACCAGAAGAAAGCTGGGGCAGCAGTATTTATATCAGGCAAAATAGGCTTTAAAATAAAGACGGTAATAAGAGACAAAGAAGGGCATGCCATAATGATGAAGGGGTCAATCTAACAAGAGGATATGACATTTGTAAATAATTACGCACTCAACATAGAAGCACCTATATATACATAAAGCAAATATTAACAGATCTAAAGAAACAATTATACAGCAATATAGTAATAGTAGGGGGGCTTTAATATACTCAACTTACATCAATGGATAGTTAGACAGAAAATCAACAAGAAAACATTGGCCTTAAACAACACATTAGACAAGATGGACTTAACAGATATATCCAGAACATTCCATCCAAAAGCAATAGAATACACATTCTTCTCAAGTGCACATGGAACATTCTCCAGGATATATCATATGTTAGGTCACAAAGAAAGTCTTAATAAATGAAGAAGATTGAAATCATATCGAGCATTTTTTCCAACTATAGTGCTAGAAATCAATTCCAAGAAGAAACCTTGAAAGGCCACAAAAATGTAGAGATAAATAACCACATGCTACTGGGCAACCAATGTGCCAAAGATGGAATCACAAGAGAAATCAGAAATACCTTAAGTCAAATTAAAATGGAAAGATAACCAAAATTTATGGGATGTAGAAAATTATTTTGAAGAGGGATACTCACAGAAATAAAAGCCTACCTCAAGAAACAAGAAAAAACAGGGGCGCCTGGGTGGCGCAGTCGGTTAAGCGTCCGACTTCAGCCAGGTCATGATCTCGCGGTCGGCGAGTTCGAGCCCCGCGTCAGGCTCTGGGCTGATGGCTCAGAGCCTGGAGCCTGTTTCCGATTCTGTGTCTCCCTCTCTCTCTGCCCCTCCCCTGTTCATGCTCTGTCTCTCTCTGTCCCAAAAAAATAAATAAACGTTGAAAAAAAAATTAAAAAAAAAAAAAAAAAGAAACAAGAAAAAACAAACAAACAAAAAACCCTAATCTTGTACCTCAAGGAACTAGAAAAAGAAGAAACAAAAACAAAACAAAACAAAACAAACAAAAAGCCAAAGTCAGTAAAAGGAAGGAAATAACAAAGATCAGTGAGAAATAAATGAAATTGAGACTAAGACAATAGAACAAATTAATGGAACTCAAAAGCTGTTCTTTGAAAAGATAAACAAAACTGACAAAACTTTAGCTAGACTCACCAAGGAAAAAAGAGAGGATTCGAATAAATGAAATCAGAAATGAAGAGGAGAAATTATAGCTAATATCACAGAAATACAAAGGGCCATAAGAGACTACTATGAATAATTATACACCAACAAATTTGACAATCTAGAAGAAATAGATAAATTACTAGAAACATATAACCTAGTGAGACTATATCATAAATGTACAGAAAATCTGAACAGAATGATTAATAGTAAGGAGATTAAATAAGAAATCAGAAACCTACCAACAAACAAAAGTTTAGACCAGATGATTTCACTGGTGAATTATATCAAATATTCAAAGAGGAACTGATACCAATCCTTCTCAAACTCTTATAAAAAACAGAAGAAATGCTTCCAAATTCATTTTATGAGGCCAGCCTTACCCTGATATCAGATCCAGACCAGGACACCACAAGAAGATAAAATTATAGGCAAATTTCTTTGATGAACAAAGATGCAAAGTCCTCAACAAAATATCAGCAAAACAAACCCAACAATACATTAAAAGGATCACATACCAGTATCAAGTGGGATTTATTCCGGGGATGCAAGGATGGATCAACATCCACAAACCAACCAATATGAGGCCCCACATTAACAAAATAAACAACAAAAATCATACGATCATCTCAACAGATACAGAAAAAGCTTTTGACAAAATTCAACATATCTCTTTGATAAAAACTCTCAACGAAGTGTGTAGAGAAGGAATGTAATTTGATATAATGAAGGCTGTATATGACAAGCTCATAGCTAAAATTATACTGACTGTTGAAGAGCTGAAACCTGAGTCTCTAAGATCAGGAACAAGACAAGGGTGTACACTCTCCCCATTTTTATTCAACACAGTACTGGGAGTCCAGGCTAGAGCAATTAGGCAAGATAAAGAAATAAAAGCCACCCAAATTGGTTAGGAAGAAGTAAAACTGTCACTATTTGCAGATGACATAATACTATATAGAAAACCCTGAAGACTTCACCAAAAAACTATTAGAACTAATAAAACAATTTTCAATGAAGCTGCAGGATACAAAACCAATATACAAAAATCTGTTACATTTATTTTTCTTAATTTCTTAAAAATTTTATTTATCTATTTTGAGAGAGAGCATAAGCGGGGAGAAGAAGAGACAGCGGGGGAGAGGAAATCCCAAACAGGCTCCACACTGTCAGCACAGAGCCCAACACGGGGTTTGAACCCACAAACTGTGAGGTTATGACCTGAGTTGAAATCAAGAGTTGGATGCTTAACCAACTGAGCCACCCAGGCATCCCTATTACATTTCTTTCTTTCTTTTTTTAATGTTTATTTATATCTGAAGGAAAGAGATACACAGCATGAATGGAGAGGGGCAGAGAGGGAGGGAGACACATAATCCAAAGCAGGCTCTGTTAGCACAGAGCCTGATGTGGGGTCTCAATTCACAAACCATGGGATCATGACCTGAGCCGAAGTTAGACGCCCAACCGACTAAGCCACCCAGGCGCCGCCCCCACCCCCCCCACCGCCCCATTACATTTCTATACACTAATAATGAACTATCAGAAAGAAAAATTAAGAAAACAATCCCACTTACAATTGCATCAAAAAGAATAAAATACCTAGGAATAAACTTAATCAAGGAGGTGAAAGACCTACACATAAAACTATAAGACATAAAAAAAAGAAAACTACAAAACATTAATAAAAGAAATTAAAGACACACAGAAAAGGAAAGATATTCTGTGCTCATAAATTGGAAAAATTAACAATGTTGAAATGTCTATACTACCCAAAGCAATCTACAGAGTCAATGCAATCTCTATCAAAACTCCAAAGACCTTTTTCATAGAAATAAAACAAAAAATCCTAAAATTTGTATGGAACTACAAAAGACCTTCAATAGTAAAAGCAATTTTGAGAAAGAAGAACAAAGTTGGAGACATCATGCCCCTGATTTCAAAGCTATAGTAATCAAAATGGTGTAGTTTTGGCATAAAAATACACACATAAATCAATGGAACAGAACAGAGAGCCCAGAAATAAATGCATGCTTATATGGTCAATTAATCTATAAGAAAGGAGGCAAGAATATATTATGGAGAATAGACAGTCTCTTCAATTAATGGTGCTAGGAAAACTGGACAGCTATATGCCGAAGAATAGAACTAGACCACAGTCTCACTCCCTACACAAAAATAAACTCAAAATGGATTAAATAACTAAATGTAAGGCCCCAACCATAAAACTAAAAGGAAACATAGGCAATAAACTCTTGGACATCAGTCTGAACAATAAATTTTTGGAACCATCTCTTCAGGCAAGGGCAACAAAAGCAAAAATAAACAGTAGGGACTACTTCGAGCTAAGAAGCATCTGCACACTGAACAAAGCCATCAACATACGAAAAGGCAGCCTATGGAATGGGAGAAGCTATTTGCAAATGGTATTTCCAATAATGGATGTTAATATCCAAAACATATAAATAACGTGTACAACTTGACGCCAAAAAAACAATCTGATTAAAAATTGGGCACAGGACCTGAATAGACATGTTTACATAAAAAATATACAGATGACCAACAGACACATGAAAAGATGCTCAACATCACTAATCATCAGGGAAATGCAAGTCAAAACTACAATGAGATACCAATTTGGCAACTCTCAGAATGGCTATTATAAAAAAGACAAGAAATAACACATGTTGGTGAGGATGTAGAGAAAAGCAAACACTTGTGCACTGTTGGTGGGAATATAAACTGGTGCAGCCATCATGGAAAACGGTATGGAGGTTCCTCAAAAAAATTAAAAATACAACTACATGATATAGCAATTCCACTGCTGGGTATTTACCCAAAGAAAATAAAAACACTAATTCCAAAAGATCTATGTGCCCCCTGCCATGATAATTGAAGCTTTATTTATAATAGCTAAAATATGGAAACAACTTCAGTGTCCATTAATGCATAACTGAATAAAGAAGATATATATATATATATGTGTGTGTGTGTGTGTGTGTGTATGTGTGTGTATGTATATATATATATATACATATATATATATATACTTATATATATATATATATATATACTTATATATATATAATGTGGTATTATGCACCCACTGAAAAATAAGGACACCCATAAAAAATGTTGCTATGTGTGACAACATGAAAGGAACTTGAGGGTATTATGCTAAGTGAAATAAGTCAGAGAAAGACAAATACTAGATGATTTCACTTATATGTGGAATCTGAAAAACAAATTAAAAAAAAATAAAACAAATTAAAAAAAAGCAAGCTCATAGATACAGAGAATAGATTGGTGGTTGCCAAAGGTGGAGGAGCAGGGAAGAAATGGGTGAAGGTGGTCTAAAGGTCAAGCTTCTAGTTACAAAAAACAAAGTCATGGGATTGTACAGCATAGTGACTATAGTTAATAATACTGTACTGCATATTTGAAAGATACTAAGAGAGTAAATCTTAAAGGTTCTTATCAGAAGAAAAAACATTTAGAACTATGTAAGGTAATAGATATTGACTAGAATTATGGTGGCCATTTCACAATGTATACAAATGTCAAATCATTATGTTTCACACATGAAACTAATAAAATGATATATGTCAACATGCCTCAATTAAAAAATATAAATAAATAAATAAGTAAATAAATAAATAAATAGAATAGAATAACCAGAGACCACAAACAAGCTGAAGATTTCTAAGACCACTTTCAGTATCTATAATTTTACTAGGAAAAATAAAATAAATTCACTGTATAGATAAACATTTATACTATTCAAATGTTTGTTTCTTGTTGCAGAAGAAACCATCAAGGAAAAACACTTTCTATTGGATCATCACTAACAGAACAAAATGAGATTTAAAAATTAAGAGTTAATGGGGTAGTATTTAGATACACACACACACACACACACACTTTTATTTTTCCTGATTTAACAAAGAAAACGCTCTAGGGAATCTGTAGACCTGATTAAAAAGTCTGGTAATCTTTCCCTCTTTGATTTTCTGCAGCACTTACTGTCTACATGAATCATTTGGCATGAGTGAATTGTCTTGTATCTTTTCATGCGTGTATGTCTTGTCTGTACAACGAGAAAATGTGCTCTTGGAAGGAAGTTCCCTGTGATCCTAAGCCCCACGCTTTATACATAACCTGAATGCCTTAATCATTGATTGACATGCACATTTACAGGGAGGAGCCTGATGAGATACACTTAAAACCTTTATTCATTGATTTACAAAATGTACAATATTTACAAAATTTAGGCATTAATCTCTATTGACATGAATGCTATGGGGAGTCTGAAAATAAATAAGTGGCACATAGGTTAATGTACACATCATGGCTGTTTGCACTTCAAGCCGTCACCAATGGTGGGATTTGAGGGAAAGTTTAATGTGGTATAAAAGTCAGATGGATGACCAGTCCTGGGCCTTCCACACGAATGGCCCTTCCTTGGCTTCTTGAGGCTGGGGAAGGTGAGCCAACCACTTTCTTTCAAGAGAACGAAACGTCAGCCATTCTGACAGGCACTCAAGGTGCATGCAGTCAAATCTGTGTAGAGTTTGCAGTGATCCCCCGGGTGGCAGATGAGTTCACATCACTGTGGACTTGGTCCCTGCACACCAGACAGGGAAGCTCTGGAGTGGTCGCTTTATGATTAAGAACCAGCATTTGGATTCTGTCTCTCACTCAAATTGCATGCAGTACTTGGCAGGTATCAGTGGAGAGTGGCCATGCACAAAAAATGGTACTTGTAGATATGTACAACATCAAGTTTTCACTGTCTTAAAGCATTTCTAGCAATTATAGCAATTGACCTGTTACCTCTTTTAGCAAGAGGAATGAACTAGGAAGCTGTACCTCCACCCCTTAAAGAAAAAACACCATCTAGGGGACCCACACAAATGGCATCCTGCAGAGGCAGGACTAGACAAACTCCACATGATCAGAGGGTCAAATTCCCATGGTCAGGTCTGGAAGTTTTCCTAGGGGTGGTAATTCCATTGTCCCTGCACTCTTCAATCCCACCTCAACCTATATAACTTAAATAGGGAGGAAAAGGCTTCATGTTATTGAGCTTCTTAGAGCCTTAGTACCTTCATCTGTAAAGTGAAAATACTAGTAATATTCCTTTCAGGGTGCTTGCAGGTTTTACAGGACTTAATACATACATACATATATAAAGTGCTTAGCATAGTGCCTGCCACATAAGAGGTGCTTAGTAAATATCTTGCTTTCTCTCCCTCTACTTCTCTCACCCCAGTTATAAGCAAAGTATTGATAAGCCTACCAAACTCTGATTTAAGGCCATTTGATGCAATTTAGATTATTTTGTATCAGAGTTACCGCTCTCAGTTCATATTTGGTAATCCCTGAGGGGGCCTCATTTTATGAGCCACAGACATTTTCCAGTGCAGGGCAGATGGACCCTGACAATGCTCTCCTGTTTATCAGCAATGGCTCCACCAAATTTCATGAAAATATGCCCCATAACCCTGCAGAGAAACTCATATCAGTGATCATCACCACCTGAACATTTCTGGGACAACACCACTGACGAAACAATGAGTGAAACCCTTGAGGCCAACACATTACTCTTGCTCAAACATAAGTTAATATTTTTCAACACTGGTGCAAGTATTATAGATAACCTTCAACAAACATATATTACAGGCTCTACCACTGTTGAAAAATAAGTATTCTAATTCAGTCATTTTGTTTAGAATAAAGAACATTTTACAATATATTTTAGTTTCTAGTTACCCCATACAAAAATAAATATTGTATAAATGATTTACAAGGAAGAAGAAAAAGTTGTAACTCAGGCCAAAAAATACAGGAAGGATGGCAAAAATTTTACCATCTACTTCAAAAGCAATCACCTAAAAGAAAAACTCCCCCTGGGTCTCCTTACTAGTCTCACCATCACCCAACTGGCTTACCTCCTTCTCATTCTAGGATATTATGTCTTCCTTCCCTATCAGTCTTGAGATAATGTAGTGTAGAACCTTCTCCCTAAAGTCACTGAGGATTTGAAAGAGGAAGAACCCTGAGGGCTCTCTGGCAGTATGAAGTGCAGAAGGACAATCTGACTAAGCTACTGATTGGGCCCTCGCAGTGAACTCGGGTCAACCTGCACATGTCTCTTTCCTTTCATTCTGATATCCTCTCTCTCCTTAGATTATCTATGCCTGAATAGACCCATGACTGGAGAAAACTCCATCCTGCTTTGGGACTCTTTGGATACCCTTTGGCCCAGGTAGAACCCAGGATCTCATGGAGCACAATGAGGTGCCAAATCAAGGTCAATCTCACCAATTTTAATGCAAGGCTATGCAAGGTACTTTATGGATAATAGTTCCATTAAGTTGGGAAAAATCTTTCTCCAGCTAGCCCTCCCCCTATACAACAAATTTATGATTGCCTTTTATTTCCCACAGAGAGCAGAGGGAATAGGATTCCCACCACTGGGAGAAAAATGTTGGGAAAATTAAATTGGACAACTACATACTACTTTTTTAGGGACTCAGTCAGAGTCTCCAAGGAAACAGTCTGTTCCTTTTGGAATCAAAGTTTTAAAATTCTAAAGCTATAAATAAAGTCATATCCAAACCAGTGGTCTTTACCTTTTTCCTGAAGCACACACATCTATGCATGTCCACATAACATATCATCTAACATCTCAAGGGTCCCAGGACCTCTTGTGGCTCATGCATGTATTCCAAATAAAGAGACTCAGACATCAATATATGCAGAACTACTTCCTGGAGTGAAAAGAAAGGTTCGTGGTATATGACTCAGGGTCTATTTTGGGGGCAGGCTGGCTTTGATGAGGTCTTGGACTTGAAATGACTACACTGACACAACGCTTGTTCCTCATGGTAAATGGCGATGCTTGGCTGTGAAGACATCTGTCTTCCCATGTGTAACTATTGTCAAGCCAACGACTCATGCATGACTATGGACCATGGAGATCCCCATGGATTGCTACTATACATGGCGTCTTTGAGCTGCTATAATGTGAGTCCCAACCACACCCACAAGCAGGACACGATCACTGACATGCAGTGTGGGTGCCCATTTGTCTGATTTATGGGTGATGTTGTGGCAAATGTGGCATCGGTTTCATTTCGGGGGAGTGGCAAGTTACAGATATTTCCTTCACAACAGGAAGTGCAGACCTGAAAGAAAGGAAGAGAAACAGAAGGGTGATGAGAAGCTAGCAGATCTTGGAAGGAGGCAGGGAATTTGGAAGGAACTGTCTCCCTCACAGTAAGACTGAAATGAAAGTGACCTGTTCTACAAAAGAGGCACCGACCCTGCATTTAAGGAAGTGGGATGAGATTTCATCTGGAAGCAATGTGGCCAAAAAAAAAAAACCCTGGACTCAGCTTCCAGGAACATGAGTTCTGCTTTTGACATCCCATCACATGCTTATTACATGGTTTTATAACCTTCCTAGGTCTCAGCTTTTCCATCTGGGTAATGGGGATTCTAATACCCTCCTATCTCAAAGAAACCCTTTCTGACTACTTGGGGAAGCTGTTCAGAGGGTAAACTTTCACTTGCCAAATTTTCACAGTGTACATGAAGTGGAAACAACCCAACTTAAACTGAACTATTTGCTTTCATTAGAACTGTCCATATAATTATCACCATTCTTGCGGGTGAGTTAAAGTTTGAAGGGTTTGCATTAATGCAATTACTCCTGCTTTATCCAACTTTATTCATGGACCATAAGAAAGAAAGAAATCCAAAGGATTGTTGACAGAAATTACTTGGGGCCATGGCTACACAAAGTACAGATTAGCAGCTTCCACATCACCTGGAGCCCATTAGAAATGCAGAATCTCAAACCTCGCCCCAAATTTAGTGAATCAGAATCTGCATTTTAACAAGATCCTCGAGTGGCCCATATGCACCATAATATTTGAAAAACTGTCTGATGGCAAATATCCTATTCAGTCATTATCTTGCAGGGATTTGAGTCTTGTCACAGTTGACATGGGCTAGGGAGACATTATAATGTTGAGAAGAGAAACTGAAGGTCAGAAGTGAGTTTGAATTCTGTCAGACAGAATTACCAGCTGTGTGACCTTTGCACATGATGTTACTTCTCTGATCTTTAACTTGATGCATGGTAGAGCAGCACAATAAGGCCTGAGAGCCTAGCTTTCTGGGAGTGGGGTGAGAGGTAGGTAAAACCCTTGAACATAGCTTTTATATTTCAAACCAGGATCAAGTTGGTATACTATATTTTAAAATTTAATTCTTACTGTATTTCACAAGTTGCTTGAAAATTAGGTGTCTTCTTGAAGCCCCTACTAAACGTGCCGCTCCAGGGTACTGAGAGTAGAAGTTGCTTCTGACACCAGGAAGGCAGCCTGATGGGGAGAAGTGAGCTAACTCCAAATAAAGGCCAAGGCCTGCCTGATATACAAGATTATATGTGGAGCCAGCTCTGAACCATCAGCAGGAGAGTCGGGGGCATTCTCCACTCCAACCACAAGTCAGGCTGCATTTCTCTGGTTCTTTATATTCTCCTTCAGGGCTGCACTTGAAGTTCACTTTATACTGAGTGTTTCCATATAGGCACCAGATAGAGTTTAAGAGGGAGCCAACCCACAAGGAGATGGTTCTCTGATCACCTAATCAAATTATTCAGGAGCCAATGGATACCGTCCCCAAATCAGCATTCCAATAAAGACATGAGCCTCACTTCACAGATAATTATTGATGCTCAACTGCCGTGGCCATCCTCAGCTGAATGAATTGTTGCTACATCTGCAATGCTTTATCGTGAGGATGTAACTGATCCCTCATTCCTCTTCCTTCCAGTGGCTTTACTACTTTCTTCTGAGGAAAGGAAGGGATTACAACTTTCAATATCCTCTTGGTGTTGTGTTTACATAATTAAACCGGTTTTCCTATGCTCTGCTGTACATTTTTATTCTTTTAGAGCAAACAGGAAAGGAGAATCTTCTCATAATGGTATAAAAGTACTCAAAAGCCAGGTTACACCAGGGAGTGGGAATTGGCTCATGAGCATGGGTGCGCATCTGTGGTGGAGGAAGACTAACTATGCTGTACCGGTCACTTGCTTTGTTGCCCACACCTTGTGGCCTTCATGCTCAGAATCTCTGCAGCCAGTGGACAAGCACTCTTCCAGTGGAACGCAGCGTTTGGTGACAGAGATGCTGTTTCCTGTGACTTCCATTGTATGCTGAGTGTAGCAGTATCTGGTCTCTGTCAACAGAGAAAAAATATGTTTCAATTGAGATGGGAAATGTTAACCCGACCTGCCTGGAAGCGAAACAACAGAAGGGTCAACATTACAAGTCCTGAAGAGATTTAACAGCACATGAGATGTACACTGTGTTGAGTTTACGTCCAATCCCATAGACGTCCTTGGAGAGATGCGCTTCACCATGGTAGGAAGAGAGCCTTCTGAAGAATATTGGTCTCTTGGCCCGTCGTCATCCCCATAAACCAAGATATAGTGGTATGACTCTTTGCCTTTCAACAAATTTTGCCACTGTATTGCTTTTTATTTTTAGGGAAGGAGAGGTCTGGAGGGACGATTAGGATATGAGAATCAGAAATTTGGGGGAAGATAAAGGGGTGAAAAAGTTCAAAGAACACAGGGTTTAAAAACAAAAAGTTAGGCAGGTAACAATGGTCTTCAAAGAGTTAAAAGACTATAGCAGAGGCACATGTGTGTGTGCGTGTGTGTGTGCGTGCTTTGGAAACAGCTATTCCCAAGTAAGGGCTGAATAATTAAAAACCAACTCATTTTATCTTCAGAAAATGACTTTATCCAAAAGAAAGAACTTCTTGACAATGAGCATAGCTAGATCTTGGAATTTATTACAGAAGAAAACTTACTCAATAATGAAGGTGTTCCGAAATGGAAGGGCATCATTTCTCCCTAGTATGATTTCAGTGTCTTCTAAAATGGCAGATGAAGACCGACCATGATGTAAGTTTCTAGACATCCCTCCAGGTCTTAGGAATCCAAAAACTTAAGATTTCTTCCAAACTACCATGGAGAATTTTTCTCTTTCAAATTTAAAGACTAAAGAAAAATGGCTTTGTCAAAGTAATTCTTTAAGGCCTCTAGGCAGTGTTCAGCTTTCTAAGCCTGGGATTTAGGAGAATGTTTCTGCTCCACTTTCAGAATGAAAAAGAGAATGAATAATTCTTAAGAAATGTCACTGAGCTGTTTTTCATCCATATCTTGGATTCCACTTTGCATGCTTTATACATTTTGGATATTTAGTGGCTAATATGGAATTATGACCTTCTATGATATTATTTATTAGGCAATAAAAATTCCCCCCCCCAGATTCTGTCACAATTTTGGCAGCTTTTAACCAAAGTACTAATGTCCAAAGAAGAAAGCTTGAGAATTTTCGGCCCTGAGAATGAGCTAATACAGACCACACTGACACATCTTGAGAGTCATAAAAATCCAGGGGTTTTAATAATCTTCCTAACACCCCCCTCCCCACCTGACAGGAACCTGAGTGACCTCTGATTGAGTCTCACTATGGACAGAGATTTTCTTAATGGTTACACTACTGGTGGGTGTACTTGGGCTGAGTCTGGTCAATGCCCTCCCAAAATGCTGTACCCACACTGTACCCTGACCAGAATTTTATTGGTGGGAATCAGGTCAAGGCAGTCCTAGCTAGCTCAGGGTCCTGGAGAGCTCTTTGGGAGTCGAGTAAGTATAGCCACCCTATGAACTCACAGGAAAAGTTGACAATTTTGCACCTGGAAATGATTCTCCCAAAGCCCTAAAATATTTTAGAATTGGAGTGATTGTTTTTCTGATGGGAAGCAGGTGGCAGCTCTCCTCTGATTTTTAAAAAAAGATTTTAAGCCTGTGACAGGTTTTAACAAATGGAGGCCAGTGGCCTGAGGGATTTACCACATTTCCCAAAGAAGACTGGTTTACTTCTTTGATAGCAGACTTGGACACTTATGGCCATGACAGGTACCCTTTTCCCACTGCATCCCACCTTGAGATGCTCAAAAAAGCAATAAAGACAGGAATGTTCTTATCTCCTGTCTCCTCTTCATACAGAACCAGGAGCAGATGCCAGAGGTTTAACTGCTCCAAATGTAAATTGGAGCAGATAAGATCATACATTTATGGAATAAGTAAATCATTATATGGTTTCAGCTTTGGAAATCAGGTTTGTCCCCCAAGTATTAAATTATCTTATCTTCAGTAAGCTTTGAGTAACAATTGGTGAACTTGATATTACTACTTTTTGTTCTTACTTTTATGCCCATAACAAACTCTCTTTTAATTTATTAATTGCAAATTTATTCCACTGCACAGATAACAACTAATGAGGAAGATATGCCAAAGTCCAGTACTTAATAAGCTCATTCTTAAAATCCTGGGGGGGGGAGGGGGGAGGAACAAAAATGATCAGTGATGAGGCTGGATAAAAAATTGTCTTGCACGCACTAAATCTGACCCTCAAAACAAAGATATTTTGAGAACATCCCATTATTTCCAGCAGCAGCAACCTCAGATCCGAAGTGTCAGTCTCTTAGAAGTACCCATCCCACTTCTTATCTTACGAAACCCCTGGGTGAGTTATGAAATGTTAATGTAAAACAAGGTTCTGTAATTAAATAAGTTTTGAAAATATTCAAATAAAGTTGAACAGGTTTCTTTAGAGCACAACTTAGGAGAGCCTTGAATGTGTATTGTGATCTCCAAGGCAAGCAGGCAGCATTTCCCAAGCAGAACGAGGTGGACCACATGTGGCTTATCACTGGGCTGTAGAATTGATAAAAAAAGGAGTTTCAGCCACTGAGCATTGCTCTCCATGCATCCCGAATAATCCTTGGGTTAGTAATGAGGTTATATGAGACTCAAGCCTGCTGATAACTTCACACTAAAAGGATTTCAAAGGCTTTTATCTAAAAGATAAAAGATGGATTTGAATTTCTACCAGGTTAGTTTCGGCCTCTAAAATCTCATATTCTGCAACAGCATGGTATTCCCAGAGGTTGTGAAACAAAAGTATTTTTCTGGAAGACTCACAGGCATGCAATTGAAAGCAGAACTCATTAAGAGAGCTTAATCAACTATTGGAAAACACAAAATTTATAATTTTCATGAAATACACATACACACACAAATTCCTTAACCTAGTTCTGAAATCAAAACAACGTTCAAAGCTAAAATGCAAATTTCCATTTACCCACAAATATTCAGTTTCCAATAATAGAAACTGAGTTTCAACAACATATATATTAAATGATTTGAATTAAAAATGACCAATTTTCTGGTAAAAGGCTTTCCCGCCACTCAGTTATTCCCTGTGGCTCTACTAGTTTTGGTTTCTTTGCAAACATATATAACGATTAAAGTGATGCCACAGAACAATTCACCATGTGCAAGAAAATTAGTGGCAGGAAAATAACTGTAATCATAATATTACAAATTATGCTGAAAAACTGAAAGTCCAGTGGCATCTGGTGGCATACTTCCAGCCTGGTTCCTTACCGCGCCCTCAGTCCTTCACATCCAGCTATTTCCACGTCCTCCTCTGCAATGACTTTGCCTAAGTGTCCCACTGGATCCCCTTCTCCCATGTCTGACCCCAAAGGATTTCATTGCAGCTCTTGGGCTCTACTATGTATAATGTCCTCCGCGTGATTCCCCTGAGCTTCAGAGTTTTGTCTTCTAGATTTTTTTCTGCATCTCTGGTCTCTTCTCTTCCAACCCTTTCTCTAACCTGAATGTTGATATTCTCCCATGATCTGTTCTTGAGCCTATTCTCTTCTCACTGAAGTGACCTCATCCAACCTCCAACGTTGTCTTCAGTCTGATTCTCTCTCCCAAACTATAGAACCAATCTCTGGCTATCTCCTGGACATTGCAAGCAGCACCTCAGACCTCACATATCTCAAATAACTCATATTCCTCCCTCCCCATTTGTTTATCTTTCCAGTGTTTTTATCTCAGGAAGGGACATCCTGAGTCCTGAGATGTGGCACCTCCATCTCGGACTAGGAAATTCAGAATTAGCTCAGACTTCTCTTCCCAAGCCAGGTGTCTTTAAGTTCCCTGAAATGTGTTCATTACCCTAATCTTTCTGTTCCATTTTCCATTTTCCCAGTGCAGGACCTCATCATTTCCTGTCTTCTTTGTCTCTGACCTCTCCTTTCTAATGCAGGTGTCAGATAGCCATCCGATGTATTGCTGAAACCAAGGTCGGACCATGCTACTCACTGTCTATGAGAGCCTGAGTGAACCCTAGCTGTCAAGCAGCCCTGGCTCAATACTGCTAGGTTTATTTGGCCTACTGGAGTGGTCAGTAGGTGGTCTGTTACTCTCTCTCTTCTCCTGAAGCTGTGTGCCAGTAATATAGTAGGAGGGGCTCCTGGGTGGCTCATTCAGTTGAGCGTCAGACTTTGGCTCAGGTCATGATCTCACGTTCCATTTGTGAGTTTGATTCCAGCATTGGGCTCTCTGCTGTCAGCACAGAGCCCGCTTCAGATCCTCTGTCTCCCTCTCTCCCTATCCCTCCCCTGCTCACAAGCACTCAATCTCTCTCTCTCTCTTAAAAAAAATAAATAAATAAAGAGGATATAGGAGTAGCTTTGCTTCCTTGCTAGAAGTATTGATTACATTTATAACTCAGAGCTTGGCATTTGAAACTCAGCACTTATTCTTATTCAACATTACACTTAATCTAGGCCCCAGACTATCTCCTCATTGCCTACTGGATACCTTGAGACACCATGTTATATCCTTTGACCATTCTTCACAACAAAAAATATTTCCCCCTATCTTCTGCTCCTGGAAACCTTTTCTTCAAGGTTCAATATAAATGTGATGAATTCTGTGAACCCTTCCTTGATTTTCCTCCCAACAAGATTCACAGGCCTTCTTAGCTTCCTCATTTGTTATATCTGTCTTTCCTTCTAGATCAGTGTTTCTCAACATTAGCACAACTGATGTATCTTTTTGTGTTTTACTGGTTGATTTTTTAAATTTATTTTGAGATAGTTACAGATTCACATGAGTTTGTAAGAAATAATACGGAAGGATCTCATGTACCCTTCACCCAGTTTTCCCCAAATGGCAACACATTGCAAAACTATAGTATCACAATCAGGATATTGATATGGATGCAGTCAAGATACAGAACATTTCTACCTCCACAAGGACCACTCATGTCCACTTTTTATTCTCACATCCTTGTCCCTCCTCTTCCCACCCCTCCTTAATCCTTGGCAACCACTAGTCTGTGCTCCATTTCTATAAATTTGTCATTTTAGGGATGTTATATAAATGGACTCATAAAGTACGCAAACGTTGGGGATTAGGCATTTTCACTCAGCCTTATTCACTTGAAAGTTATCAGGATTATTGTATCAACAGTTTGTTAATTTTTAATCCTGAGTAGTATTCCATGCTGTGGATGTACCAAGGTTGGTTTAACCATTCATCCATTGAAAGGGTATCTAGGTTACGGATATTATTAATGAAACTGTTATCAACACTTGTATAAATGCTTTAATGTGAACATACGTTCTCATTTCTCTGGGGTAAATGCTCAGAAGTGGCATTACTAGGTTATACGGTAGGTCTTTGTTTAATTGTTTAAGAAACTGCCATAATGTTTTTGAGAGTGGCTGTACTATTTTATACTCCCACCCACAATATATGTATGATCTAGTTTCTCCTAATTCTTACTGGCATTTGATAGTGTTGCTATTTTTTTTTTATTTTAGACATTCTGATAGATATATAGTGTTATCTCATGTTTTTAATTTGGATTTTCTGAATGGCTAAATGATGTTGAACATGTGTTTATTTGCCATCTGTTTATTTTCCTTGGTGAAATATCTGTTCGTGGTTTTTGTCCTTTTCGTGCTTATTTCGTTTCCTTTTTTACTGTTGTGTTTTCAGAATTCTTTATACATTTTAGATACTAGTCCTTTGTCAGATATTTGATTAGCAAATATTTTATGTCAGTTTGTTATTGATATTTTCCTCCTATTAACAGAGTCTTATGTAGAGCAAAAGTTTTTAATTTTGATGAAATCCAATTTACCAAGTTTTCCTTTTATGGATCATGCTTTTTATATCAAGTCTAAGAACTTTTTGCCTAGCCTTAGATCTCAAAGATTTCCTCCTGTGCCTTTTCCCTAAAGGTCATATAGTTTTATATTTGACATTTAAGTCTATGATTAATTTTGAGTTAACTTTTGAAAGAAGTGTAATACTTGGGTTGAGGTTCATTTTTTGCCCCTGGATGTCCAAATGCTCCTGCAAGCATGTTTGTTGCAAAGGCTCTTTCCTCTAGTGAACTGAATTTTGTATCCTTGTCAAAAAGTTGGGCATATTTTGAGAGTCTCTTTCTGAAATCTCTATTCTGTTCCATTGATCTATGCCTCTATCCTTCTGACAATACCACAGTCCTGATTACTGTAGCCATATGATGATTCTGGAAAGAGGATTGATTGGTTCCTCCCACTTAAATTCCATTTTCAGAACTGTTTCAGCTATTCTTCTTTCTTACCTTTCCATATAAATTGTATAATAATCTTGTCCAGAACTACAGACAATTTTGCTAGAATTTGATAGGAATTGTGTAAAATCTGCACATAAATTTGGACAGATTTGACATCTTTACCATGTAGAGTCTTACAATTCATGAACGTGGCCTCTCCATTTACTTAAATTTCCTTGGAATTCTTTCATTAGCATTTATAGTTTCAGCATACAAGTCCTATATGTGTTTTGTTACATTTACCTTGAAGTATTTAATATTTTTGAACCATTATAAGTGGTATTATATTTTTAAATTCAATGATCATGTGTTAATCGATAGTATATATGAGTACAATTGAATTTTGTGTCTTAATCTTAGTATTTTGTGACCTTGCTGAACTTAATAGTGCTAAGAGTTTTGTGTAGAAGTGTTGAGATTTTCTACTTAGAAAATCGTGTCATCTGTGACATGGGACAGTTTTATTTCTTCCTTTCCAATCTGTATGCCTTTCATTTCCTTCTCTTGCCTTATTGCACTGGGTAGAACTTTCAGTAGGACATTGGATAAGAATGATGAAAGTGATATCCTTGCCTAGTTTTTGATCTTAACAGGGAAGTATTTTGTCTTTCACTATTAAGTATGTTTGCTATGGGTTTTTTAAAGTAAATATTCTTTATCAAATTGAGGAAGTTTCTCTCATACTGTTTTTCTGAAAGTTGTTGATCATGAATGGTATTGAATTTTGCCAAATGCTTTTTCTGCTTCAGTTGATATTGACATATGATTTTTCATCTTCAGCCTGTTAATATTGTGGATTACACTGGGTGATTTTCAAATATTGAAGCAGACCTGCATTCCTGAAATAAGCTCTATTTGGTCAGGCTTATTTTTATATATTGCTAAATTTTATTTGTTAATATTATATTAAGGGTATTTGTGATTATATTCATAAGGAATATTAGATTTCAGGGGTTTTGTGTGGCTTTTGTTTGTTTTTGTTTTGTTGTTTTTTGGTACTATCTTAGTCTGGTTTTAGATTCAGGGTAATTCTAGATTGTACATAAACTGCATAACAAAGTACCTTAGACTAGGTGACCTACACAGAAGAAATCTATTTCTTCACAGTTCTGGAGGCTGAAAGTCCAAGTTAAGGTGTCAGTAAGGTTTATTTCTTCTGAGGCTTCTTTCCTTGGCTCACAGATGGGCCACTTCTCCCTGTATCTTTTCATGGTCTTTCCTCTGTGCGAATCTGTGTCCTAATCTCCTCTTCATCACTGAACCTGAATTACTACTTTAAGGACCCTATCTTTAACTACAATCATATTCAGGAATACTGGGGATTAGGTTTCACGTGTGAACTTTGAGGTCGGGGGGACACTACTGAGCCTATAAGAGGATCCTTGGTGGTAGAGACAGTGGCTGAAAGCAGTCATGTAAGAAGCCTCTGGGCTACTGAAAATAATCCATTTCTTAATCAGGGTGCTGTTTCCATGATGATATCTTGGTTTTTGTTTTGGTCTTGTTTTTTCAAAAAAAAAAAAAATGTTCCATACCTGCTAAGGACAGGTCACATATTAACTTGAGGAATCTCTCTTTTAAAGCAAATCTTTGAAATTCATAAAGCTATGTGCTTATAACCAGGCAAAGACCAAAAAGGTGGTTGGGGAGGTATACAAAAGCAGTGAGGGTAAACAGGATCTTATAGAGGACAGTAGTTAAAATAAAAGTGATAAGACAAAAACATCAAATAGATGCTTCCTATCTGAGGCAATTATGTTAATAGAAAATACTTGGGCAAAAACACTGACTTGTAGTAGGTTAGATGATTTCAGGGTGTCAAAAGGAAGCCATCTTGTTTAGGCTGATATAACTTTGGGGTTAAAAATTACTGGAAAAGTTCTTTTTTTTTAAAGTTCTTTTAAATGTCTATTTATTTTTGAGAGAGAGAAAGAGAGGGAGAAAGAAAATGAGTGGGCGAGGGGCAGAGAGAAAGGAAAACATAGAATCCAAAGCAGGCTCCAGGCTCTGAGCTGTCAGCACAGAGCCTGACACGGGGCTCAAACTTATGAACCATGAGATCATGACCTGTGCCAAAGTCAGAAGCCTAACTGACTGAGCCACCCGGCACCCCTGGAAAAGTTCTAATAAAAGAGTAAAGAGTAAATCTGGGCATCACAATGCCAGCTGAAATGAACTAGCTTGTATCTTCTTACTGAGAAACAACAGAATAAAATTAAAATAGCCAGATAAAATTAAAACAACAAAAATCTCTGTGAAAGCATAGGTGAGCTACCAAGGCAGACAGGATTTGAAGAGCAAGGTATCAGCGAGACGAACAGCACACTGAGTTGAGCAGGACATTCTATTCTTGTTCTCCCCTCAAGGCACCTGCTGACTCAAAAGTTGCACACATGAAGGCTGAGAAGTCAAGCAGAAAGCCCTGCTAAGGGCAAAGAAGCTGAGCAGAGCCTCTGTCACTCTCAAGGGAATTGGGAGGCACAAACAGGAATTCAGAGCCAGCAGGCAGCTGGGAGAGATGGGATATATGGAGAAGTGAGGCTGGCCATCTCGGTACAGAATTCTAGGGTAACAGTTCTTTACTCGCAGCGCTTTAAAAATGTCATTCCATTAACTTCCAGCTTCCATGGTCTCTGTTAACACTAAGTGTTGGCAAGCCTGTGCAGCAACTGGCACTCTCAGGCACTGTTGCAGATAGTATAAACTGGTACAGTCATTCTGGAAAACCACTAGGCAGTATCCGGTAAGGCCAAAGCACGCCTGCTGCATGCCCAGCAACCCCACTGGGATAGACCTAGTGGAAATGCACACATACGTGTACCGAAATACATGGACAAGTGCGCCCACAACGCTCAAAACCTTGAAACAATCCAAACGTCCATTGAGAGTGGAAGGATGAATTTTAGCATATTCGTATAACGATCTACTATACATCTGATAGAATAACTATGCGGCTCACAAAAACATAGATGAATTTCACATAGAAAATGAGAAAAAGAAAGGGATACATTCTGTGATTCCATGGATACATAGCCCAGTGATAGCAGTCACAACTGTGTTACCTCTGAGAGGTAGGGTGTAATGAGTGGGGGACCCTAGTGGCCTTCTGAGGTTCTGTAGCTTAACACGGGTGACAGACACACAGCCTGTGCAGTTTGTGAAAATTCAATGAGCTCAGCACCTATGACCTATTCACTTTCTGGTATGTATGTTAAACTTTAAGTTAAAAATTTTTACTTAAAAGAAAAAGGAGGAAGTCTAAGGCTTCCATTTAGCAATATGACAAAATAGATCACCTGAACACCATTTCATTACATAGCAGCCAAGAGTATTGGATAATATATAGCCAATACTTTCTATAGATATACAAATGAACTCTCCTGAAAGTGAAGGAAATTCCAAAAGCCAGCACTAGGCTCTGAGTTCTCTACCCAGGATGGAGGCGGGGCTGGGAGACGTTAACAGATAAACTATAAGAAGATGCAAGGCCTGGGGTCCTCCTGGGGTTTAGAGCTAGAGTACAGACCCCTATCGAATGGTAGAAACCCTGAAGGACTATATCCTAAGATTGCCTAAAAGAGAAAAAAAATCCACCCTCAGGTAAAGTAAAACACAAGAACGGTCTCAGCCTGGGCTCCATCTGAAAGAATCAACAATAAAGAAGTCTTTCCTGGAAACATGTAACCATGGAGCTTGTCTTCAGTTATGCTGGGGACCAATTTATGTATTTCCTACTTACACTAGATAACAGACAGACATATGAAGAGTCCTCCAGGGTCATGTCCAGCTTTTCCTTGCCTTCTACAGAAAAGCTGTGAGCAGCACAGAAGCCAGAACCCAAAGGATATGTGTCCCTCTGTCTCGAGATTTCTCTTGGTCTGATGTTGCATCAGTAGTAATTTCAAGGGAAGATTTTGCCTCAAAGAGAGGCATCTGTACTTCATAATCAAGAAGAAACATAAAAGCCTTGGCTGCTTAGGCATCCTCTACAGAATGAGCTTTTTTGAAAATTATAATGTTTTTGACTTGACATTTAATTCCAGAGACTCTTAATAAATACTGAGCCCCATTCTCAAGGAGCTTTTAATCTTGCACATAGGCAAAATCTGTGAACTCAGGGCATGTTATTAACTCTTCTTTGCTTTCACCAGTTCCTTTAAATGGTCCCTCATATAATATAATTTCAAGATCCTTTCTGACTAGAGTTATTGCACAGGAAGTGCTCAGAGACCAAAGCCTAAACAGAAGCCAACCAAGTGAAACAATGAGAGTCAGTTATGGAGGGCTCTTAAATGCTCATGTCCTAAGGCAAGAGTATGGTGTCAGGAGTCTGTTAAGTACTGGAAGCACTAACAAAGTGATGGAGAAGAAAATATTTGCCTAACACACACTTGAAAAGTTAGAGTGACGGGGAACCTGAGTTAGCTAGAGGAAGGTGGCTGATGCCACCATTTTCCTACAGAGTGATTCTAGTTAGGATGAAGCTTTCTGGATGCTTATTTTACCAAATGATGATTCGCAACAAGTCTGTCGAATCTGGAAGCAAGCTTACCTCAGCTGCTAAAATACAACAGTCTCTATTTACATCCATTTGACTGAGTTCAGTTTTAGAAAATTCTTAAGATCCAGGCGAGCCCCTGAGCAATTTGGAATGTGGGCTTATTCCATGGAGATAAGATTAAATACCTACATAAAATTGTGTTGTTGTTGTTGGTTTTTTTGCTTTCAACAAGTTATTTTCACATCATGTGATACTTAAAACCTAGCTAAATGTGTCATAAAAATAAACAAAAACCCAGGAATATCGCAGAAAGCTAGGATGTTTTTCCATAGCAGCTACTGAGCCCTGCTTACAAAGCCTGTTGGTAGTCCTATAGCTGCTCCAAACTAATAACAAACAGAAAAAAATAAATCTAGGGTCAGTCAGTAGTTTTCAGTAGTTAGACACAATTCATATTTTAATCTAATAATAATGATGCCATTTTCATCATTAGAAAAATCTGGAGAAAACCCAGAGGAAGAAGAAAATTGACCGTGGCTTCGTCTCTTCTCAGGTTACAGCTTTAGTCCCCATTCCTTACCTGATGTTCAAGGCCTCACAAAAATAAACAAACTCCACCACTTTGCTCCTACTATTCTCCGACACAAATTAGTTGCTGTACCCAGTTCGGGCCTCTCCCTGTCCATGGAGCACACCTGGGAATCCCATCTCCGTACCTTTGAGTCGCGTGACTTCTCAGAAGACACGTCTTCTTCAACATCCTACTTCTGCTGCCTACGCGTAGGGCTGTTGCCTCTTCTCAGCCCACAATGCTGCCACTGGCCACCTCAGTCCCCACAGAGTAATTGTCCCCATAAGCTCCCACAGCACTGAACGCCAGGCTGCATTTGGTACTTGCTTTTGTCCTGATATTTTTGACATTTGATACCTTCAGATTTTATCTCCCCTAACTGGGGAGCTCCCTGAACAAAGAAACCAGATTCCTATCTTTCACTGCATGATGCCCCCCAAAAGCCTGGCGTGGTGGTTCTGTGTCATGAAGCCTCAGGGCAACACTTTCCATTTATCCTTATAAATGTAAGGACAAAAAGATAAAAGTGGGAGGAAAAAAGGGAAAAGGGGGAAATTGTGTGAACGCTGTGATACTTTCAGATATCTGTACTTTGGAAGAATAGATTTTGACCTTTGAAGAAAGCATCCGAAGGGATCTTCCTCTTTTCCTGAGAGGAATTCAAGCAGAGTGCTACTGGTCACCTGTTTTTCCTTTGTGACAGGGATATACTTGCACACCATCAGACTTGGACTGGGCCTCTATGAAATCTGGCCCAAAGCCTGAGAGCACCAGTTCACGATCCCTCCTTGTCCTCTGCATCCCCTTTGCTAGGCAATACTGAGGAAAGCACTGCCACATTTCCTCTGAATATGTCTGACTTGTGGCAATGGTTTCAAAAGCTAATCTGCCAGCTCTGTCCCTGCTGGAACCATCCCAAAGTTGATTGGCTACCCAAGCAAATCACCTTGTGTTTGTCCAGAGTCACTGTTTACAGTGGTTCTCAAATTTTTCTGCATATTAGAACTACCCAGGGAGAGTTCAAAAATCCTTATGCTCAGCCATACCCTGTGCTATTTAAATATAAATCCCTGACGACGGACCGGGCATCAGTGTTTTAAAATCCCGTCCCTCCTCCCCCATTTCAATGTACCATCAAGTTTGAGAAGTGGTGGTTAAACCAAATCCATCAGCAACCTACCCAAATGTTCACTCTGCTGGGGAAACGTTAGAAAAACACTGGCTTATTCCAAAATAAGCACAGGACTACAGAAGGCAATGCAGACAGGACTTATCTTTGATTACCGGGATGGCTGGATATCTAGCTTGTGAATCAGCCAATCTTTAGCATCTCCATGTTTTTCTCTTCCCTGTGGTCTTTTGGGGCCCCATTAACATCTCAACCTAAAAGTAAACAAGCGGAAGCTAGAAATGACAACAGTACCTTTCACTCTCTATTAGTGGGGGGAGGCGCTCCCAGTGGTTCTTGTCCCTGACCGTTCATTAGAATCACCTGTGATACTGAACTACACCAGCGCAGGGCCCTCATCTCAGAGATGCAAGTTCAAGTTCCCTAGAGCTGCATTTCTTACCATGTGGTCTCCACACCAGCAGCATCTGTATCACCTGGGAACTCCTTAGAAATGCAAATTCTCAGACCCCATCACAGACTTACTGAATCAGGAATGGGGCAAGGGGAGAGGCATAAATCTGTGTTTTAATAAGCCATCCAGGGAATGCTGATCATGCTGGAGACTGAGGACCACTGGTCTAGGGAGGGCCAGTGATTTTGAAGAGATCCATAAGTGTTTTTACTGGGCAGCCTAGATGGAAGTTCATGGGCAAAATACTACTGGCTTAGGCAGTTGACACTTGTCTTTTAATTGCACTTTCCATGTTCTCCCAATGTCCAGTCCTCCAGAGAAGACAGGATGCCTTCCACTAGGGTATGAGACTCCTGCGTTATGTAAAAATATAATAGATTCAGGGTTGGTGTGTTCAGTCATTTTAACAACTGGATTAAGTCATCAGCGAAGCCCATCTACTCACTCAAACATTTGTCAATAAAATGTTCTGTCCTCACCATCTCTCCATCAAATGAACCGACTCTCCTCCAAAATTAAAATAGCCAATTAACAGTGACTCCATAGCTAAATATAACCATCTTTTTATTCAAAAGGATAAAAGAGATACAAATATGGATGTGAAGCATCTACTTCATTTTGAAATGGGCCTTTGGGTCAAAATGTCATGCTTCAATTGGGCATCTATCTCTTCCTTCAAAAAGAACTTAATGGCTTAAATAGCTCAGGGTTGTGTGTGTGTGTGTGTGTGTGTGTGTGTGTGCAATGATGGCATTTAGAATTCTAGCTTTCATGCAGTCTCAGAATAGAAGCCTCTGGCAAAATATGCAATAAATGGGATCTTTATATGAACATCAATTCAAACTTTATATAAAGGAAGTTACTGTGTAATGACTAATGCTTTAAAGAGTGGCCAAAAGGCTGGTTGTTCTCCTCTTGTCCTCCCTTTGGCTGGGGAAGAGGGCAGCCAAAGCCGGCACTTACCTCTACTGGCACTCCAATGCTGCTTCATGAGGAAGGGGGCAATCCTATGATTAGCTGATGTCTCTGAGAACCTTTGATGATAAGAGATCTACTAATAGCCTTAGACAAGAGAAGTGGCTGAGATTTCAAGCATGCCTCTCTCTACCTATGCATCAAAGTCAACAAGGCTGTTCACTCATGAGCACCCCAATCTGTATACTGAGAGTTTACCTCGAGGACAGTAGATGTCTGGAGCCCATCGGTTGCACTCATAATTGTCTGCTGCCTTTTCACAGGTGAAACACTTAAATCCACCAGGATATGGCGTGGCTAGAAAAAGGATCAAGAGAAAAAATTAATTTTTTAGACTGAGCACAGAATCCTGAAGGTAGACATTTTCATTTTTTAAAAAGGATTCTAAAACCTGGCAGTTTCTTACAAAACTAAACATGTAACTACTATATGACCCAGCAGTTACACTCTGGGGCATTTATCTCTGAGAAATGAAAACTAAAAGTCACACAAAAGCCTATATGCAAATGCTCACAGCAACTTTATTTGTAATAGCCCACAACTGGAAACAATCCAGATGTCCTTCAATGAATGAATGGTTAAACACACTGTGGTACCTCAATACTATGGAATGAATACTAGCAATAAAAGTAAACTATTAATACATTCAACAACTTGAATGAAATTCCAGGGAATTATGCGAAGTGAAAACAAAAGCAATCCAAAGGTTATATTCTGTATGATTCCACTTATTTAACATTTTTAAAATGACAACATTTTAGAAATGGAGGCAATATTAGTGGTTGCCAGGGGTTAGGGATGGGAGCGGTTGGGGGGCAGGGTGAGAGGAAGGTGGGGGAGGGGAGGCTTATAGAAGGGATTCTTGCGCTATTAAAACTATTTAATGTCTTGACTTGGTGATGGATACACAAACTTACACATGTGAGAAACTGTGTAGAACTAAATACACACACATACAAATGAACACAAGGAAAATTGGGGAAGTTTGAATAAGACAGGTGGATTGACTATATCAATGTTAGTAACCTGGTTGTGATATTATTCTATAGTTTTCAAATTGTTACCGTTGGGGGAAAGTGGGTAAAGTAAACATGGGATCTCCCTATATTATTTCTTATAGTTGCTTATGAATATACAATTGTCTCAATAAAAATTTCAATTAAAAATAGGCACTCTAGGGGCACCTGGGTGGCGCAATTGGTTAAACATCCAACTTTGGCTCAAGTCATGGTCTCACAGTTTATGCATGAGTTTGAGACCCACATCAGGCTCTGCCCTGGCAGTGAGGAGTCTGCTTCAGATTCTGTGTGTGTGCATCTCTCTCTCTCTGCTCTTCCCCCGCTTGCACTCTCTCTCAAAAATAAACATTGAAAAAAAAATAGGCACACTAGATTTCCAGTGATTCATTTTTATGTGTCCACTTATATAGCTATGTCGATATGTAAATATAAATATTAGGTTGAATCATTAAAAATTTCCTTATGTTTGACCATTTTTGACCTATAAAAGTGGCAATTTCTCTGATTCAATCTGATGTCTTTATCTGGTTGACTTGATATGGTTAAGAATTCCTGGGGACGGTAAGTAGCAGCTAAGAAGAGTCTTCATTACTAAAATGTATGCTGTGCAGAGGTGACCCTCCTAAGGGCTGTCTTGGGCCCATATCCAATGTCCACGGGGCAGCATGCTGAGGGCACATGTGGATATGGAGGCATTACAGGCTTTTAGCTTGTGTCTGAGGGATGGGGAATTCCAGGAGGCCCTCCTAGCCCTCCCCCTCTCCACCCCTTAATTGGCCCTTCCTGCCTTCTGAAGAGTACAAGTACTCTAAAGGTACTTATATCCTTGCCTTCATTTATGCTCAGGCACAGGGGGGTCTGGTGAGTCATGCTCTAGAGAGTACCCGGCGCATGCGGGGCCTGGTGGGCATTTAAGGATGAGCATCCATAGAGGATGCCAGGAATGCCAGGTTGTCGCTGTCCTTTTCGCTGATGCGCTCTTACTTGCACTGATATGCTTTTACTTACTCAACTTAGAGTTTTGCCTCTCGTAAGCGGAACTTTCGTATTTTTTTTTTAATTTGTAAAATTACCTGGCCTCTTTGAAAACTACAAACACTCAAACACTTCATCTGCAGGAGCCAACTGTTCTCCCTCGCAGATGGCTGAGCCTGCACATCCCACTGGTGGAAATAATCATCTCAGGGTAAATTGCTTTGCCCACATGGAACCAATTAAGTATGTTATCAAAAATAAATGAAGGAGGAGGCAGCAGCTTAAGGCCAAAATTATGGGCCAGATTTAACTTTGCTTTTCACCTTGCATAGAAGAGCTGGCATCCTTGTACTGGCTTGCAGTATCTCACAGAGTTGACTCTGACAACAGTCAATAACCTAACATGATCAAAACTCAAACTGTCTAAAAAAGACAAATAACTGGACATTTTTAGGGGCCAACTATGTTCCTGCAAGTAGTTGGTGAGTCAAGTTCATAAGCATAATGAAAGTGAGTGCATGGACTGCCTTAGACTGTGAGGGACGGAGAGCGGCTAAGACATTGCCATCCAACTGCTTCATTCCCAATGAGGAAATGTCACTGTGGGGAAACACGTTCTCCCTAACATACAGTTATAGTAAAACAGAAGTAAACTATTTTGTAAAACCGCACACAAATAATTTTTAGGTCTCCACATCCCACCATCAAGATAGGTGGGTTACATTTGTATTGAAAGATTCTACTTAGATATGCACACCTGAAGAATTAAACACAAATAGCTTCCTGAATTCCAAAGACATTAAATATTCTTATGGACCCTTAAATTAGCTTATTTTTACAAATATTGTTATGAGAAAACCCATACGAAATATTTTAGGACACTGTCCTATCGGATACATTAAAAAAATAGTTTCACTATCAATTTAAAAGTGTGTCATATATTGGGACAGCTGGGTGGCTCAGTCGGTGGAGCTTTGGCTCAGGTCATGATCTCATGATTCCTGAGTTCCAGCCCTGCATTGGGCTCTCTGCCATCAGCACAGAGCCCACTTCAGATCCTCTGTCCCTCTCTCTCTCTGCCCCTCCCCCACTTGCACATGCTATCTTTCAAAAGTAAATATTAAGAAAATAATTTAAAAAATATGTAATACATAAATAAGTTTAAAGGAACTTTAAGGCAGCTGGTAAAATTTGAAGAATTCTCCAAGTAAGAGTTTTGAAAAAAAAAGATGTAAATGATTTGTCAAAGAAAAGTACTTCTCAAAAACTTATCATCATATTCACCAAGGTTTCTGACTGCAAGCTAGCCGTACCACTTCAGCTTGCATGATTAATTCACAAGAGCATCCAATTTTATCTGTCTGTCACTGCAGCCAGTAAAACTTTTCACTGGAATGTTGGACTAGTGATTCCTGGAAACTTTCCCATCAAAGAGATAAATTAAGAACTCTGAATGAAGATTGATGATCCAGCCACTACAAGAATAAACTTATTGAGAACCTGGCACTAATTGGTTGTAGTGTTCCCAAATTTGGATTATTTAATAGATTCTTCAAAATGATCTTTTGCAAGACGAGTGACATATTAAATTAAATACTGTCATTTCTTACACAGATAGGCCTGGGTTCTGAAATTAACCCAAAGTATAGAAAAACTTAAATAGGAATATGGGCTAAAGCCCTATGGTAGCAAAGTGAAGCTTTGTTCAAATCATTTGAATCTGAATGCGTTTATCAGCACATATCATGTACAATTAATCAAATGATCTTATTTTCGGTGAGTTTTACTTTTAAATCTATAACTTCGTATCTGTGTGATTGTCAACCATGACAGCCTCGTACTGCTTATAGGAACTTGTATTTGCACCTTGGGAGGTACTACTGATCAGTGAATAATCAAACCCTTTTCAATGACCTGTCTCCACAAACAGACTCAGCTTTAAGCGGCCAGTTATAGCACAATACCACATAAATGGTTAAGTTCCTCCCTCTGGAAATATTTAACCAAAACTAAGGTCTACAGATGAGCAACTGTCTCCAGTAACTTGCTAATTGATACTGCATCTGATAAAGAAGTTCTTTTTTTAAAAGGAAGGAAGGAGGTTCCTAAGAGATGTGTTATTTTCTTCTTTGTTACTTCAAAGCATTACAGAGCAAGTAGAGTTTCAAACCGTTGTGGCCCCAGCTGTGAATGAATCTAATTTGGCTCTTGATCACAGAGTTAATAAGCTTAGTGTTCTGTATTTCAGGGCATAAGTCCTTGGTCCCTCAAGACTAGGTGATTGTAAAGAAAAAAAGAAACGCCAAAGTGCCCAGTTACTTCCTGTAATGTAATCTGTCCATTAAGTCTCATGGTCAGCCATAGTTCAACCGACTATAATTCATTCGTAAGGCGATGGAAGAGATTTCATCTTTGTTTCCATCTCTTGGAACTTCTGCCTGGACAAAGGCCTTCAGTTTCCAGAACTGTGGTGAGAAGGGAATCTTGTTTTAAAATGTATGCTGATAGGTAATGCATCCAAACTTGTTTTATTCTTGCCAAGTTAATTTCCATTGTTTTTGGAAACTGGATGCAAACGTAAAATTTCTAGAAATCTAATAAATCGATCTTCTTTCTCAGTCTATCTAGCAACAAAATATTGTCAGTATAACTTGAATATTATGAATGTATTTCTGATGGCAATGCATTTCCTGGTACCTTTCCAGAAAGTGCCCTTACTCCCTAAAACTTGCATAGTCTGGAATTATGCAAAAACGTCTTTGGCTCACTATGTGGGCATAAACAAGCCCGCTCTAGGGATATAGCCTTTGTTCAACGTGACTAAGGAAAGACTCAGAATATGCAACCAGAGGAAACCTGGATTTCTCAGGAAAGGTTTCTAGTATAAGTAAAGAAATGGAGGCCAAGAACCGGTTGAAACCACGTAGGATGTTAAATTCTGTGATCTCATGTGACATCTAGAAACCAAATAAGTCACTCCATTTCTCTGAATACTAACTCCTGTTTTGAATGTTTTATTAGTCTTTGTATTTTAATTATAGGGTGGGAAGAAATTCATCATTTTTCACATGAAAAAGAAAAGAAAAACAAATTATAGAAAAGAATGTTATCGAGGGCAGTGCCTCAAATCTGAAAGCCATAAAGTTGATTTCTTTTAAATGTTAGAATCTTCAAATATTAGGGGACCAGGGAGCAAGGGAGATTAGTCATGGGATGCTGAACTTTCCCAACCAGGGTTTCAATCTCAGCCCCCTTACAATCTCTTAGGGCTACTCAGAGCCCATGGCAAATGAGTTTGTTTGCCTGGTGTGGAAAACTTGCGTGCCTTCTCAACATCTCTGGCATCATTGATTTCTCCTTGGGTAGGTTCTGAGCAGTAGCTAACATTAATGGAAACTGAATCTCTCGCTGACCCCAGAAAAGCTGTTTGTGCCTCCATCTACAAAGTGAGGTGATTATATCAATAATTCAAAATCAGAATAATCCCACACCTCCCTCATGTATTTTTTATGGTCTATGTTCTACAGAAACCTGCTTCTTTGTAGAGAGATCACTCCATCTAAACCTGGTCTAGTGGGTGCTGCTCAGGGGCAGAGGACCATGACCTTTTAAAAAATCAAAGTGCAAAAACAAGCAAACAAACATCAAAAACTTCTGAAATAGTGTGGGGGACATGTGCAGTAGGAATCACTGACAGTAAGAATTTTTACTCCCCATGACCAGTCACGGAGGCTCTAAAAAAAACCTCTGCCCAGAACTGCTGGTGAATCATCTATGTCTAATCTAGCTTCGAAACGACATCCTCTATCGTCCATATCTCAAAATCATATCAGAAAACCCCACCAAGTTTTTCTATATGGTGAATTCTTTTTAATCAGGCTATGGCCTACTTAATTAACATAGGCCACATAAACTTTCCCACCAACTTCTAGAGAGCAGGAGTGATTGCTCCCCTGGCCTGGCAGAGCCCATGCTTCAGAGATTTCATTCCAAAATGGACTTTTCGGATAGGGGCCTACTCAACCCAGGCACTGATCCCCCCTAAGACTGGCACAGAAGTGGTGTGTGTGTTTGTTTTATTCTTGCTCACTTACATCCAATCCCCTTGATTTCCCTTCCCACTCTGTGTACAATCACAGCCTCAGAAGAGGCCTGTCTTTCAGCGAGGTGACCACTGAGTCAGTCACTGAAGCGGATGAAAAGCCCCACAGAAGCTGAAGGATTTAGCAATCAAAACCGAGATTGAAATTCAGATTTTTGTTCACCAAGTCTAGTAAAAAAGCATGGCTCTTTAGAGAAAAGAACAAAAGGCAATCCTAAAAAACACAGCAAGTATCAAAGCACCTTCTTTTCATGGTTACTAAAATAAACAGCCCTCCAAAAACAAGCAGCCAGAGAATCTTCCCACACAATTAACCAGTAGGCACCAGCCTTTTACTGGTGAGAGTACACAATAGCAGTAAGACTGAAGAAACTATTTGCTGCGTGTCAAAGTGTACTTGGAGTTAAAAAATTAGAGGGATGCATTTTCAGGAACCTCAGTTTACCATCTAAGCCAATTACAACATCATAAGCAACAAACATCCAGTTGCCTATTATATATGTGCCTACTATTTTATGGATATTATCTCTAGTCCACAAAATAATGCAACAGGGTATATATTATTTCAACCACTCTAGAAATGTGGAAATTAACAATAAGATTCCCCTAACATTTATTGAGCATTTATGTTGGCTCACACGCATCTAAGTGCTTTGTATGCATTCCTTTATTTAATCTTCACAAAGTTAGGGAATTTATTTCAAGCCAGAAGGCTACAAAGCAGTTGAGCTGGCCGCTGACCCAAGATCCAAGCCCCTGTGCATTCCTTGGAACACCTCTCATCTAAACCAGAACACATACACATTAATCATTCTAACCGTGTAGCGCTGAAGGAATCCATGTCACTGTCTCCACTTAGTGGACTATAAGAGCCTCAAAAGCAAGAACTATGTTTTATTTACCTTTATATTTTCCATGCCTATCACTACGCTTGACACACAGCAGACACTCAAAAAATGTTTGCTGAACAGAACATTTGAAAAGAATAATACACCTCAGGGCGAATGCTAAAGGTCCATATATACCCATTATACCCGGCTCTCACCACCACAGGGGCAATGCAGAAGAGGATTCAAACAGAAATAAAAGATAAGATAAATACAGAGATGGAGACCCAAACAGCAAGTAAATCTTCTGTGTTTCCCAAAGTGTGATCCTTAGAATATGTAACAGAAGCATCTGAAATTCTTGCTAAAAGCAAAAATTCATGGGTATCGTCCAGATATGTGCAGTCAGACACCCCAGGGAAGGGATCTGGGCATCTACATTATTATGCACTCACTCCCTAGATGATTCTTAAACACAGGAAACCAAAAGGGATAGGGAATAGGAAGTTGTGGGAGGCAATTATGCTGAAACTGAGAATCAGATGCACAGACAGGAAGACCAGCTATTATCTTGCCTACAAAGGACTGATCTTTTACAAATACCTTCCTCCTGGGACATGCCAGTTCACTTTGATAACTGATTGAGAGCTGGCACAAGTTAAAGGGAAGGGTGTTCAGAATCAGAGCGATTGTGCTGGGAACAGAGGAAACAAGCCTTAACAATTTGCCTTAAAATAATAAAACAGACACCCTACAAAAAGGTGAGGGTAAAACATACAACATCTTCAGTAGCACCTGTACCCCCCAATTAAGTCATCCAAGGTACCCCTGCATGGAAGGCTGCCTTCTCCTGTCCATTTTCAACTCACATCTTATTCAAAGCAAAGTGACATTTCTGCAGTGAAGAGAACAGAGTCTTACTTGAAGGGTGGAGGTAGACAATGTCTTTCACTGTGAAGTCTCGCGACTGAGCGGCTTTCAGACAATCCGCCAGCAGGCTCAGGAGCAGGAGCCAGGCCAGGGCAGGGCCAGGTTCCATGGCAGACTGAGGCGTCACTCATACAGGGGGCCTGGGAGCCAGGACTTGGGACAATGGAAGAGAACTCGCACCTGAAATATAAAATAAGACTCATCTCAGTGTCCCACTCGAGGAAACCAGGAGAGACCTGGCAGAGCTCCTGTGTTGGTAGGATGGGCTGGAGGGAGACAGGGAGCCAAAGGCATAAGAAAGTGGATAGACACGGAGAGAAACTTTAGAAACAGTAACTTTAGAGCACTTGGAACATTCCAGCCCCAATCTATCCCGAATCAGGTAGCTAACGCTCCACTGGTATCCATCCCCCCTAATATCCAGCAGAGATGGTATCAAGAGAGATTGAATTTTAATGAAATCCGGGAGGATTTTGCCAGAAGGCTAGGGGATGTCTGCCAGAATGCAACAATAAATAAGTCAAGTACAAAAGTTCAGAAGCATTTCCTTGATAGTGGTGACAGCCAGGTATGAGAGTGCAGACGTCCTGTGTCATGGTGCTCAAGCAAACTTACACAAGGTAGGCTTTCATATTCGCGGGGGGGGGGGGGGGGGGGGCGCGAAGAAATGTAGGTAAGTTGGCCTCTCCCAAAACACAAAGTGCCTTTACAGCTCAAAATCTCCTTAACTAATAATATTGGCTGGCTGCTGTTGAAGCCCTTACAAATATATCACTTAATTCCCCCAACAACCCTATGAGGGTTACCCATTTTCAGTAAACTGAAGTCCAGCAAATAAGCAGAGGAGTTGATTCAAACGGAGACAGTCTGGCCACTGACTCCACATTTGCAAACTCTAGGCGATACTCTGTTCTTCCAAAGACTGATTCAAGGTGTATAAACTTAAGCTAATAAAATGAGGTCAAAGGATCCCAGTAGCACTAAGCAACCATCATTTTATCCTTTATTCTGGTTCTGTCCTTTTCAATTAAAATTGAGAGCAGTCAATTTTTTTACTAGGGTTCAACTGTCCAACTTACTAGGAATGTAGATATATATCTTAATTTATACGTGCTATTTTCTTGCCATCTTATTGCTTTCCTATAGAGTCTGTTCTTCAGGCTCCACTCTTTTGCAAATACCATCATTCTATTGCCCACAAAAGGGGTGATGTTAGATATTCACCTTATTTTAAACTGGTGGAGAAAAAAAACCAACACCATTTGGACATTTTGTTTACAAATTTTAACACAAAGATTCAATGAGATTTTAAAAAGGCATAACAAAATCCTAAAATTATTTTGTCAAAATAAATAGATCAAGAGTAAATATATTACAAAACAAAATCAATACAGAAAATCAATATGAACTAATCAGATATTAATGAATACTAATCAAAACAGGATAGAAAATATAAAAATAAATACAGAAAATAGAACACTCGAATAGACACAACAACTGACATAAGTGGTTTTTTTTTTTTAATTACAGAACAGGAAAATACAAAATGAATAGTATTATGATAACTTAATTAAAAATTGTGAAGATTAACCAAAACCAAACAATACACAATGCACTCATATGAACTCCAGATGGACCGATGCATTCATTGTTCTTTAAAAAATCGACAAACTATTAGGAAATAAGAGTAGAAATCTCATCACCCTGTGGCAGCTTGATGATGCCAGCCTTGCCAATTTCATGCTCATTCCCCATCTTCCGTTTACATTTGGTTCCCCAGGCGAATGTGCATTCAAGAGGAGAATAAGCTGCTTGCTCCCTTAATGAGTGTGGCTGCCAGGCACCGTGTTAGGCACTTGTTTGAAAAATATGGTAAGAAAACAAATATTCATGATATTTCTCCTCCGCCGAATGACAGAGACCAACATGATCTCATCTTAAATGAACGCAGTAGTGCTCCATTTTACATCCACTGTGGCCAGGTATGGTTGCACCTGAGGAGCAAATCTACCCTGCATCATCACGCCTCAGCTCCTCACAGTCTGCAGCAGGGCCCAATTTGAGAGGGATGGGGAGGAAAGCTATCGGGTTTTATTTTGATATAACCTAACATTAAGTATCAACGAGCTGCCAACCTAAGTTCTTTTTAATGTGAACCTCACTGTCCACACCAATACTTCATATGTACCAAACAGTGCATTTATTAAAGCATTTCTCAATCACAGTATTCTTCTGGTGACTGGTTTAAAGGTCTCCCTCTGCACGGTACTCACACTAAGCATTATTTAATGCCATCTGAAATTTACCTTACCTCCATAGCATGGCTACCAGCCACAAACCCTCATTCCACAGCATGTGTGTGCTACATCTGAGCAAAGAGGTAAAGAGCTAGATGCCTGGATTTGAAACCTTGCTCCAATGCTTTCTTTCTGTGCAACCTTAAGTCAGTTACTTAACCGCTCTGTGCCTCAGTTTCTTCATCTGCAAAATGAGGATCATAATGCTACCTACCTCAAAAGTTTATTACGAGAATTAGGTAACATAGCATAAAGCACTAAGAATAGTGTCCATCACATGGTAAATACTGTATAATATTTCCCAATATTTTTACTACTACTGTTTTGTTCAAAATGTAGTTTTAAAGTCAATGTAGTTTTCTAAGTAAAGGTAACTATGATGCAAATGTTGTCTTCTAACTGAAAGTAAATATGGTGCCATTTATTTGGGTTCAACACACAGCTCACTTTCCTTAAATCAGAAAAATATAACAATTTCCAGAACTACTATGTATGACAAATCACAATCCACACGTCTCTTTCTCCCCAGCATCTGCCCCATGGCCAGCCAGGCAGGGAGGGACAAAGCAGGTGTGAGACAGGGGAGGGCACGTCTTGCCACCAGCATTATGATATTGCCTAGGCTCATGCAGACCCAGGTGACCTCCTGCCATCCTTCATCAACGAAGCAAACAGATGGGTGATGCCCATCTACACTCTCTCCATATCTCCTCCAAGCCACCCTCCAAGGTCTATGTCCCACCTCCATGACCTTTACATTCCCACTTTAGTTAGATTTTACTTGTATAAAAGATATTGAGAGAGCATAGGTCTCGTATATCCCTTTGAAGCACATGTCTCCATTTTGTGTGCTCACACATGTGTTTAGAGTTTCCAAATTCTTAAAATAGTTGAAACTTGATTATCCCAACACACTTTACTCATGAAATTGTTCCTTTTTTAGAAAAAAAAGAGGAAGTATGTATTTTCTAGGCATATGTATCATTAGAAAAAACACCAAAATGGTTTAGAATTTCTAATAATTTTAATGGTTTTCTTTTTGCTTAATTTGTATGCTCAAAAATTTCTGATAAGCATGTATTACTTCAGTAGAGGTTTTTTTTTGTATATTCATAATTTTGTACAACCATCACTCAGTCTGGAACATTTCCTTCAAAACTCTTGTACCCATTAGTGGCCACTCCCAATTCCCTCCTCTCCCCACCCCTGCAACCACTAATCTACTTTCCATCTCTATAGATTTGCCTATTGGGAACATTTTCTGTAAACAGAACCATACAACATATAGTCTTTTGTGTCTGGTTTCTCTCAGTTAGTATGATATTTTCTAGATAAATCCATGTGGTAGCATGAATGGGTATATCATTCCTTTTTGTGGCTGAATAATATTTCAGTACATGAATATAACACATTTGTTTATCCATTTATCCCATTGATAGACATTTGAGTGTCTTCCATTTTTTGACTACTGTGAATAGTGCTGCTATTAACATTCACGTTCACACTTTTGTGTGGACATATTTTTAAGTTTTCTTGGGTATATACCTAAGAGTGGGATTGCTGGGTTTTATGGTAACTCTGTGTTTAACTTTTTGAGGAACTGTCCATCAGTTTTCCACTGTGACTGCACCATTTTACATTTCCATCAGTAAAAGACCAGTGTTCCAACGTTTCCACATCCTCACCAACCCTTATTTTCATTAAAAAATAGTTTTTATTATAGCCTAGTGAGTGTAAAGTGGTGTCTCGTTGCATTTCCCAAGTGACTAATGATGTTGAACATATTTTCACGTGCTTATTGGCCATTTGTATATCTTTTTGGGAATAATGTCAACTCAGATCCTTTGCTCATTCTTTAAGGGGGTTATTGTCTTTTTATTGTGGGTTATAAGAGTTCTTTCTATTTTCTAGACTCTGGACACTAGATCCAGACACTCAGATCATTTGCAAATGTTTTCTCCCTTCCTCTTTTCACTTTCTTGATGGTGTCCTTTGACATACAAAAGTTTTAATTTTGATGAAGCCCACACATTGCTTTTTATAAATATAGATTTTGTTCCCATATACAAGTCAAGCCCAACATAGCACTAAAAAAATCTGCACACAATGCACAGTAAAAGAACTTGTCTACTTTGTAGTAGCCAGGGCTATATTTTCCACCTCTCTTTCCCTTAAAGAAAAGAGAATGGGCAGAACTGTTTATTAATATCACCATCAACTGCTTACATTCCTGCAGTAAATCATGAAGCACTACTCACTCTATTATTATATTCTAGGAACTAAAAAATGAAAGATGAGTTACATGCATTCACAATTAGTCTAACCATTCCTGAAATATGGGCTCTGCTGAGGGGGCTGTATTTTTTCTGTACAGATTCTCAGTAGTCAGTGAAGCTTTATTCCCTAAGCCTCTCAAATAGGATGCTGGACATGCTCAGACAATACGAAGGGTCTTTCCTAGGACTTTGACGCCTTTCTCTGGAGTCCACAGTGCCTTTGGACTGTCCTAGACATTTAGAAAAGATGTTGCACTTCCATTTTATGTGCTGCTATTTGAATACGCACTGAGGACCCCATCCCTGACTCCAGTTCTCTTTATGAAGAAGTACACTCTCATTTTCACAGCTCTGTGACCTTTCATTTGTTATTTATGAGCTTTTGCAAATCTAATACCACTCTGACAGATTTAATTTGTGCTCTAAATTACCTTTGCATGAGTTACTCAACTGCTGGTTTTATTCCAATGGATTACTTGCTACATTCTGAAACAGAAAAAAAAAAATTAGTTCGAGATCTATTCGACTCCCTCCATTTGGGAGAAAGTTGAAAAGAGTTGCATTCTGATTTTCACTGCGTGGTAATACTTAGTATAAAGGAGGATTTCTAAGACTAGTCAGGGAGGCAAAGAGATAGACCCATAACCCAGATCACGTTTTACAAATCCACATCCTAATTGCTATTTTATATAGAGACCATAAAACAAGATACCCCCAATTCCTTAAACTCATCGCTAAGATAATTAAGCACTTTTGGAAGCTACACTGACTAAGGTGCCAATTACCAAACAACACCTCAATATTAAACCAATATATAAGTATTGTGAAGTAGAGAAGTAATACAAGTCTAAGTATTTTTCAATGCCGTTCCTATTGTAATATGAAATGCCTAATATGGGAGCAAAATGAAATTTTGAAGCCTGGAAGATCATGAGAAATCTTGACTTAATTTTCAATAATCCAGGTTTGGTGGTGTCTTAATATCTGAGTAAGTTAATTCAGCTCCCAAAGTATAAATTCAATGCATGTCTTACAAAACTAAGACTACTTAAATATATCATTCTGACTATGGTACCTTCTCACCATTTGGGAATTGCTTATAACATGGTGGTGGTTTTCAAACATGGGTTCATTGACATGTCTCCATTGAGAGACAACATCTACATCTTCTCCCTTTTATTCTGGGACAGCCCTATAGACCAATTGAGCAGAGTATGGTGGAAATAACACTCTCTGGCTTTTCAAGCTAGGTCACAGAAGGTAATTAAACTTACACCCAATGTTCTGGAATGCTCAACCACATAAGCAATCTGAGCACTCTGAGTGCCATGCTGTGAGGAAGTTCAAGTAGTCCACACAGAGCTATGGAGGCTTCATGAAGAGGCAGTGCTGCCCTGCCAGCCCCCAGCTGCTCCTGCCCCACCACCTTACTCCATTCCAGCTCCCGCCACAGTCTGATCAAAACTGCATGGAGACTCCAAGTGAGAACAGCCTGGGCCAAGCTCTTCCCACATTCCTGACCCACACAAACCATGAGAGAGAAATGAAATGATGATAACTACTTTATGCTATTACATTTTGTGGTGATTTGTTCTGTAACAATAGATATCTAGAATATGAGGAACTGGTGTAGGAGAACTAACTAGGAATTCTCATACTCATGAAAATAATCCTATTTTCCACATTGGTTGCAAGGTACAGAAATCGAAATCAAACAGGCTATAATCAAAAGGGGGAGAAAGGGAAGAATTTTATGGTCTCATCTAATACTCCTGCTTGAACATGGCTGGACTTTTAACCCTCTTATCAGGAATTTCCAGCCCTCAACTCTACTTTGTTCCCTCATTTGCTTTTATTCTCATTCAGATCTTCCAGCTTCAGAAGCATTCCCAGACTGTTTTTCAACTGTTCCAGAAAACAACAACAACAACAACAACAAGAAAAAAAAAACACCTAAAAAAAAAAAAAAAGGGCAATCCATCCTTGGACTACAACTGGCCAGGGGAATACGGCATTCCAACTGGCCAGAGCTGGGCTATTAGCATGTCACTTGGACAGATGCATAGTGTCAACTTCATATAAATCACGTAGTTTGAGAATAGGGGAGGTATTGGTTTTCTGAAGGAAGGAAGGAAAATCTAGGTATTGTCACCTGAAGAAGATTTGCTGGGCTAGCAAAACTACACAGATGCCCATACAATTAACAATACTAACTTCTAAGTACCTGCATTAACCTAGAAGTGCAAAATGAAGTTAATGATGGCCAAATGAGTATTTCAGCAAATGGTGGGGAAGTTACCTGTTGACACGATTTCCTTCTCTAAAAATAGAACACCATGCCAGTACAACTTTGCAAATCAAAACAAAAGGCGAAACAATAGTTCTAGTGGGCATTTAGAATCACTTCTGCCCTATGTTCTCCCCTGGTTACGAGATGGCTCTCCTACTGATAGCCATCATGTGGTGCTATTTGGGGTGCACCGTGTTCTTACACGGTCCATCCTACAGGGTGCTGTTGTTTGGACCAGGGTTGGACATTTGATCCAAGCCAGACCAATCAGAGTTCTTCCTGGGTATTTTTCAAGCCAAAACTGGATAAAGACAATCAGCCCTCTCTGGTACAGAAGTCCTCAAGAAGTGAAACTCAGGAACACGTGTATGCCATATTCCTCTCCACAGGGAGGAGGAAGAAGAGAAGGCAGCTGGCTGCCTGAGAGAGCTACTGATAATGGAGGTAAGAGCTGAGCTATGTGTAACCATTGCCTTTTGGGCTAATTGTTAACTCTTCCCTTAGAAGACTCAATCTCCATCCAATAAAAAACATTTTTGCCCAAGCTAGTTTGAAGTCGCTTTCTGCCCCCTGCAGCCAGGAGATCAGACCAACCAATTCAAGACCAATTCTTATAAAAGAGGCCAGCCCCCAGCTTAAATTTTTCTTTGTAACATATATACTTTTTTACATTAATACTTCTTTTTTCTTTTTTTTCAACGTTTATTTATTTTTGGGACAGAGAGAGACAGAGCATGAACGAGGGAGGGGCAGAGAGAGAGGGAGACACAGAATCGGAAACAGGCTCCAGGCTCTGAGCCATCAGCCCAGAGCCCGACGCGGGGCTCGAACTCACGGGCCACGAGATCGTGACCTGGCTGAAGTCGGACACTTAACCGACTGCGCCACCCAGACGCCCCTTACACTATTACTTCTTTAAGGCTTATCAGCTAAAAGGTTAGAGTTGGTTTTAAAACCGTCAATAATAGAGAACTAGTCAGAGATTATCTCTTTCAGGCTTCATAGACACTGATGTTTCCTTTCCTATAGGGAGACAGATGATTATCTATTCCCAATATGAATTGAGGACCTATCTGCATAAAAATCAATGCTTTAAAAAAGTGTGTATTTCTTTTCCTGGAACCCCTTGGCAAGGCTAGAGTTATAGGGAAAAGCTGCCTTTGGACCTTTCCCCAGTCTGATTTAAAGGTCAATTGCATCAAAACCCTTCAATTCCTGAAGGATAAATGATGTCTGGCCTAGTATGCTTAGCAGTATATTCACATTTCCTAAAGATATTATATTCACTCTCTTCTGCTTGTTGGCTGTTTGCTTGTTTGCTTCTTCTATCAATCTGAAGTTTCTAGAGAACTGACGAGAAGGCATTTTGAAATACAAACAGCCACAAGGAGATGGAGTCAAAGAACTCTCCAGGCAGGAACGGAAAACTAGGTACATTTCAGTGCCGGCCTGCCATTTTTTATTTACCTAGAAGGGAGTGGTGGTTTGGAGAAATTTTTTGCTTCGTGTCTTTTATTAAATGCTTCTGTATGTTTAAGAATGTCATATTTTCATTTTACTTGTTCTAGGAATTCTAATCCCAGAGACCTTCCAAAAAATGTGGAAGTTAAAAATGTTTGAACTTGGGGCGCCTGGGTGGCGCAGTCGGTCAAGCGTCCGACTTCAGCCAGGTCACGATCTCGCGGTACGTGACTTCGAGCCCCACGTCAGGCTCTGGGCTGATGGCTCAGAGCCTGGAGCCTGTTTCCGATTCTGTGTCTCCCTCTCTCTCTGCCCCTCCCCCGTTCATGCTCTGTCTCGCTCTGTCCCAAAAATAAATAAAAAACGTTGAAAAAAAATTAAAAAAAAAATGTTTGAACTTATTAATTCCCACTTTCAACTTATTAACAACCACTTAACATAATCTTGATTCTCACCCAGGACAAAAAAGAACGAATCCACGTTAAATATTTTGTACGCAGTAGGGTTTTGCCCAGGGTTCCAAGAATCCTAACCGAGTTTTTGTCCAAAGTCCTTGAAAATTGTTACCATTTAGCCATTTATAACTCAAGATCAAGAAAACTGTAATTGCTAATTTCAGAGATGTGGGAAACCCTCTCAAAATTTCTTACAGGGTAGGAGGGTGAGCGTGTACTCTTCCTGTGGGAAAAATGAAAAAAAAAAAAATCAAATAGCCAACATCAAAACAGCGACTTACGTAAAACAAAAACCTCTATGGCTGTATTTTTTTCAAATCACTGGATTCCTCAGTGGCTAAGTAATAAATCTTAACCAATTTTTCTCATTTAATAAAGAATATGCTTTTAAAAACAAATCTATCCATGCACTCATCCTCCAAATTTCTGATCAACCAATACCTTGAGCTACACAACATGTGTCCTGATAGTGCAAAGACCATCAGGGTTTCATTTCTGTGAAAGGGTATTGGGGTCTGTGAAAACTCACAGTCTAAACTATAATCTGACTATTTGCTCACCGTGGGTTTGAAGGCAAAGGAATGTATCAGATGACCTCCTGCCTCTGTATCATCGGGATAGGAATTCTTCCTTTGTAATGCACCATCTTCACTTACAAGCCTCCATAAATAATGGTTATTAAAGAAGTCTATTATTGTAGCAAAACAGAATATAATAAGATTTTTACATAGTAGTATCCATCCAGGCAGAAAAAGATGTAGGAGTTATTAATAAAAGAAGATTGTCCTTGATAATAGGAACTTTTTTATTTTTGCATCTAAATTAACTCCCTTCTTAGAAAAAAATATTAAGTAGCTTCTTATGGATGAGGAAGTGTAGGTACCTAAACTGACTCCACTCCCTGAATGCTGATACTGAAAGAACCATGTGAGATTCCTCTCCCCTCACATTACTGCATTTTCCTACTTGTCTCCAATTGTCCTCCTTGGTTTTGATTTTACTTGCTCATTCATTCATTCATCATCCCCTATGAGCCAGGGATAAACAGCATTATCTATTATACATGCTGTCATTAATAGTTCCAGCTTAATACTCAAATGATTTAACCCTATTAGTAAAATCATTGATGTAACTCTTAAAATTCCCCACACGGTTGCTAAGTACGTGGGAGGAAATGTTGACCTGCCTTGTATGCAAGGGAGAGATGATACATCTTTGAGTCACTGAGTCAAGAGTGATCATGGTGTGATATTGACCTCTTGTCCTTACTAAGGCCACACATTTGTAAGACACCAGGTAGAGGAGCCAGGTAACACAGTGACTGCACCTGCCCTACACAAACCTCAGGGAGGTCACCAGGCATTACCAATAAGACCCAACAGGAGGTTCAGAGTCCTTCCTAACAACCAGGGCAGCTTATCTGGAAGAAGGAAGAAAGGGAGAAGTGGAACTTGATGGGGATGACCCATTATATTTTATAAAGATCCAGTTAACATCTAAGTTCATATGAATTATTGAATAATTATACTAGTAACAGGACACTGGAAATAAGTATTAGAGAAAACAAAAGATATTAAAATTCCAAAGAATCACAGCCAGGGGTGGACTTACCACGTAGTGAAGGGTAAGCTTCAGGGTCCCTGATTGTAGGGGCCCCTGCCAAGGCCCTATTTCTAATTTTAGGATTGTTAATTCATGTTTTCTTTTCCTTAAGGGGAGCTCCTCCCTAAAAACCTGGATCAGCCACCCCTGACCATAGTAATGCAAAAACAATGTTCATTAGTCATAATATTCTTGCTTTTTCTCTGAAAAGGGTTAGGTTAATAAACAGAAAAGAAATGCTGTCATTCTACTCTCGTGGAAAGGAAAAAAAAAAAAAGTAGGAAAGACAGCACATTAACCAAGGCTGGCCTCAGAACTGGGAAGTGGAATTATAGCTGGAGAAAACAATCAACCAATGAGATAACTACATTCCTCTGGGGCCCCTCCAGCACTGCCCGCGAGCAAATCTCCCAGGACCACTGAATGGAGAAAGAATGTAGGGCGCCCCTAAGGCAAAGGAAGAATTAAGGCGGAGAGAAAACCCCAAGCTTTAGATAATATGTGTTTCTTAGCTATTTTAAGAAGGGTCAGAGAAGCCACTTCATCTCATCACTGGACTGGAAAGGAGGCCAGTCTAAAAGGAGCAACAAGATCACACCCAGCAGTCCCGGCAGTGCTGATCAGGCCCCAGTGGATGGAGTAGAAAGGGAATTACATAGGAGCTCTGGAGCCAGGCAACCCCAGGGCCTTTTACCTACCTCCTCGGATTACTGTGAGAACAGATAAATGCCTGGAAAGACTGTGGAGCACCGGGTCTGGAGCCAGTCCAGGCTATAATTCTGACTCTGCTACTGATAGCTGTGTAACCTTGGGCAGGCTTCTCAACCCTTGTGCCTCAGTTTATTCATCTGCAAATAGGGGCAATCATACCACCTAGGTCAGAGGGCCCTTATCAGGACCAACAGAGATAATACACAGAAAGCACTTTGAACCATACCTAGCACCTGCCTGCTAGCTAATGCAATTCGCAAAATCAGCTCTAAGTGTCCTAACAAGGCATTGGGTTACTCATTTGGGTGGGTCAAGATGCTGGCTCGGAAACTTCTGCACCCCCAGTCTGGGAAGGAGGTATGAAAGGTCTTCAAAAAGGCTTCTGTGGAATGCCGTGTTCTATTAGGAGAAATCAAAAGCCCAGGTAGCTTGCCAGATTTTTCTAGCTGATCCCAACTAAGATCAACATCCTCAGGTGAGGATAAAAACACAGGGCAGGTGAATTAAGTGAGGCAGATCGGGGAAGGTCTACGGCAGGACTTCTCAAATTTCAGAAATGCTTTCTCCTTCAAAGAGGAAAAAGTCTCACAGACAGAATTTCATCTACCCTTACTGTCAACTAATTAATCCTAATTATAATAATTATATGCTACTTACACACACACAGATAGGAAACTAGGATTAAGCTCCTTTGTTTAAAAGCCCACACGGTACTTTAAAATCTAAACACAATTACCAAATATAAATAAAATTACATTAAAATTAAACACACTAGTGAAATAAAATCTCCTTTAAAGAAAAAAAGTCAGGGGCACCTGGGTGGCTCAGTATGTTAAGCATCTGACTTCGGCTCAGGTCATGATCTCACGGTTGGTGAGTTCAAGCCCCTTGTTAGGCTCTGTGCTGACAGCTCAGAGCCTGGAGCCTGCTTCAGATTCTGTGTCTCTGTCTCTCTCTGCCTCCCCCACTTGCTCACTTGCTCTCTCTCTCTCTCTCTCTCTCTCTCTGTCTCAAAAATAAGCATTAAAGAAAAAAATTTAAAATAATAAAGAGAAGAGTCTCACAAAAAGAATTTCATCTACCCCTACTGTCAACTAATTAATCCTAATTATAATAATTATAAATGCTACTTACATACACACAGATAGGAAACTAGGATTAAGCTCCTTTGCTTAAAGCCCATGTAGCAGCTTTAAAGCTACACAAAATTACCAAATATAAATATAATTACATTCAAATTAAACACACTAATGAAAGAAAATGGAAAATAACAGTAATGACTAGCATTGATTGAGCACTTACTATAGGGCTGAACCCAACATGTGCAAGGCACCCTTTACGTGCTTTCTTTAATCCCCACAACACTGTGAAGTAGGCACTATTATTACCCCATTTTACAAATGAGAAAACTAGGACACCAAGAAACGAAGACACACATTTTTAAATCTACAGAACTGGCAGGTGCCCAGAAGTGCACAGACACCACTTGGGGAAGCCCAGACCTAGGAGGTACACAGCATCTGGTGACAGGGTGATGGAGGATGAGGCAGACCCAGAAAAGAGTTTGGGGCCGTCACTTAGCACAAGAAGGACACCAAGATGAGGATGCTGGAGGGGAGGGGCCACCCACCAAAGACCACATTGCCTGGGTGTCCTTTTGTTTTTGTTCTGGTTGGGGCATAAAGAGGGCTTTGCTGGTAATCCCAGATGGAGAGGAACTGGCCCTCCTACTGGAGTAAAAGTTAAGATGAAAACCTGGAGAAAGGAAGTGCAGGGGAAAGATGAGAAGAGAGAGGGTAAGTAAGAGGGAAGGGGGTTGTCAAAAGAGGGCCAAGGTTTCCAAATTTGCTGATCCTAGCAAACTGCTGATGCTGGCTCTCATGCATTACAATTTCACTGGTGTGGGGTGTGACGTCAGTATGAGGTTGAAAAATCTCTCCAGGTGATTCTAATTTGCAGCAATGTTTGGGAAGCTTTATCACACTTTTGCAAATGACGGTGGAAGGAAACAGCTCCTAAAGGTATTCTGTCCATCCAGGGCACCAGCACACCGGACTGGAAAGTTCCCCTTAGCACTCACTTAAGGAACCAGTAAGCAGTCCAAAGTAATCAGCGTTATGTATTCCTCTAGGAATCCTCTTTATCCTATCTATCCTTAAAGTACTGAGGAAAGGGAGCGAGCAGGTTGTGACCTATAAAATGACCACAGCTTCCAACGTGACAGACTTCTCTTGGCCACTTTGGTAATAACTTCCCAAAAGTGGTTTTCATCCTCTTGATGAAATGACTGTCCCATGTTGCCCTTGAAAGACTCCAAGGTGAAGTTCACTCTACCTTTCCGACCCAGCACACTTAATTTTATGACAACAAAAGAGAAAATGTCGGGAGGCCTCTCCTGAGACACACATATGCTTACAACCATTACTCCCAAGGTAGCCGGAGAGACAGAGGAGTTTTTGAGAAAAGAAACAAATAGGCCCACATTTTCAGAGGCAGCATGGAGTGTTGGGAAGAGAATGGCTTTTGCAGATCGCAGACTTGAGTTTGAACTCTTGCTCTGCTACAAAGAGCCATGTGAACTTGAGCACCGAACTCCCTGTGGCTCAGTCTCCTTGGCTGCACTGACACACTGGGATGCCTTCAATTCATCAGGACCCCACACTGCCATTTCCATTATGCGTGACTATGATCATGACGCCAAGCCTCGATCATTAAGTGACACCCCCCTACCTGGCCCTTTAGAGGTGGCAAATTCTCATCCTCACTGACTTTCTAGTCACTTGTTCTGATGTTATTCATAGAAGGAAGTTAGGCTGAGAATAAAGCAAAAGAAAAGAACAGAAGTAACATCATTGGGAATAAACAGGGAAGGCAGTAAAACATTCATCCTGGTTTCACTCTGTAAAGTTAGAGTAACATAGATCTGATATCAAAACCATATAATTTATGCAGTTGCATTAGATCCTGCCAGGTCTTTCTCATAGGGGTTACAGAACAAAAACAAAAACAAAAACATGAATATATCGTAGAGATGAAAATGTAGGTAATTGTAATGAGCTCTCTCTTTCAATCCTCCATTATTATTCATTCCAGAGGGTTCTAAATTTCTGTATTCTAAATAACGCTGTGAGTAGCATCCTTACGACTATAGCACATGATCTATTCCCCCATTATTTTCTTAGAATAAACTCAGACACAGGAGAAAAAAGAAAATGAAAGGACCCTGTCTTCCACTGGGTAGACCAGGAAGAATGCTGGAGGGTTTCTCTTCCCTGGAATTGTGCCATAAAACTATGAGGTAAGTATTTTCCAAGATCCTTTGTTTTCCTATGCTTGCAATCAAGAGGGAAAGACAAGAATCTCTTTTGGTCCTTTCCTCCTACAGGATTGATTAAGCCAAAAATATCAAGTCCAGGTAAAATGAGGCAATGACTGAGTTTCCCATGACAATAAAACCCATCTCTTCTTATCCTGAGACCTGTGAACAGGTATCTTTTCTAATCCTAATTTACACTCCAAGTTCAACATTTTCCACTAATAATGCATGCTCTACACTTGATCTTAGCCAAAAGGCCGAGAAGCAATATTAATAATGCATGCTCTAAATATGGCAAAAAAAGCATCATAAACTCCAAATTAATCACTGGTTATTTGGGAGAATTCATTCATTTAATAAATATTCACTGTGTCAAATATGTATTGGGTATTATTCTACATTCTGTGTTATAAAATAAACAAAACAGATGAAAACAATATTTGATGTTCTGGCTCAATATATTTCTGGTTTATTACAGCTCAGTAGTTTTGGAAGAAGAAAGGGATTCAACAAAAATTAATACTGAGGTTCAGTTCGTGATCAAGCTGATTGAATGTAGCTCATTAACATTGTTGGCTCAGCACAATTCAAGTTTCTTTTAGTGGTATAGTGCTTGGGGACTCTCTACACCAAAAGGAAACAAAAAAATGCAACACATGAAAATTTTTTGGTTACTCACCAGATTCCAAAACCCCAAAATTTTTCTGGACATTTTTTTTTTGATGTGTAATAACTCCTGTGTTTTTTGATCCTACTTTCTAAATACTTTACAAACCAGTCCTACCTTCTTCATCATGTCTATGGCTAGAACTTCAGTTCAGGTCCTTAATTTTTGTTTGGACTATGGCCATAGCTTTTAAACTAGTCTGCCTGACTCTGGTTTCTTTTCTTTCCAGTATTTCTGTCTTACAGTTTATAAAAACAGAGATCTGATCACATAGCTCTACATTTAGAAACTGTGAATAGTTCTCACTGCCTGCAGGATATAGTTGAAATTTTTTATCAGCACATACAAGGAGTGGGAGAATGAGTAGATAGGCCCTCAGGATTCTGGATTAAGGCCATGCCATTGGCAGCAGAGAAGTATACCCCTTTTTGAAAAAAAGCCCCTGGCATATGGCTGAGCCCTGCTAAAGACAGAATGCTTGCTCACGTGATAACAAGGGATCATGCATTCAGAACTTCCCATTATAAGCTGGGATCTATTAGACTTAATCATTCATAAAGGCTGTCATACCTATCAGAACCTCACCCAGCATTATCACCTGAGGGCTTAAGAAATGCCTGGTGGGGTGCCTGGGTGGCTCAGTTGGTTAAGCATCTGACTTGATTTTGGCTCAGGTCACGGTCTCACGGTTCATGAGTTTGAGCCCTATATCCGGCTCTGTGCTGTGTGGAGCCTGCTTGGGATTCTCTCTCTCTCTCTCTCTCTCTCTCTCTCTCTCTCTCTCTCTCCTCCTCTTCCACTGACGTGCATGCACTCTCTCTCTTTCTCAAAATAAATAATAAACTAAAAAAAAAAAAAAAGGAAATGCCTGAGGCACAGGCATGGAATGCTGCATAACACAGCATAGGACCAGGACCCACTTCACAGAAAGGAGATGCAGCATTGAGCCCAAGAACATGGGGTCCACTGTTATATCATATACTGCACCACCAAGAATTAGCTGGAATAGCCTTCTGAAGGTACAGCTGAAGGACCAGCTTGGAGGCAATACTCTGAAAGGATGGGGTGCCAGCCTTCAGGATGCAGCACACGCATCAGGTCACGGTCTTCCGTACGATGCTGTGTCCTGAATAGGAAGAATACATGAGTCCAAAAACCAACAGGTAGAAGCATGAGTGGCCTCCCTTACTATCGCCCCCCAGTGATCCATGCAACTCTGAGCTCTGTGATATTGGAGGTCCTCATCTCCAAAGGGGTACAATATTACCAAAGGACATGGCAAGGTCCAATCGAACTACAAGTTTCATGTCCCACCAGGCTACCTGAGACTCTGTGTCCAAAGACCAACCAAATGCCATTATGGCAGGGATAATTGGTCCTACATAGGAGAAAGAGGCAGGGCTACCTTTTCATAAGAAAGGCAGGGAAGAATCCATATGAAACCTAGGTGATCCTCAGGGGTGTCTCCTGGTGCTCCATTACCCCTGTGTAGTTGTGAAAAGACACATGTGGCAATCCCAGCCTGAAAATGCATGATTACCAAGGTTCCAGACTCCTAGGAATGAAGATTTGGGTCATAGAATTAGGTGGACCATCAAGACCTATCAGGGTGATGACCAAGGATGTGAGAAACTCAGAATGGATACTGTAGGAAGGAGAGGGTAAGTACAACTGCAGCCCACAGATCAAATGCAGCCAAGGATGGGGCACACTTGTCCAACCAACCTTCATCTTCTGAGTTCCCTCCCACAGGAACCACAGGGATGCTCCTCCTTGAACTTGTGTAGAGAAGGAGGTCCGTGTGGCACAAAGGGCAGACTGTAGCAGCCATGAAAATAAGCCTCATGATTTTTGACTTTGGGGGGCACAATCAACCTACAGTCCTAGCTGTGCTCCAAAATCCATCACCACATTCATACTGAGGCCACACTTCCAAAAGGCTACTCCCAGCCAATGATTGAGGAAGGCAGGGATACTACCTACCAAAGCAGGCTCATTTTCTGGGAATACAGGAGACTCCTCTGATAGATGACTTTGGCTTGAGGGTACCCCATCTTCCTCACCAAACTTTCTTAGAATTGCACTATAGGCTATGATCCCTCCCTCCCTTCCAAGGGTCATCCTGTACAGCATCTGACAACTCTCCCAGTCTCCCTAGTCCATCCCCATTTCCCTCAGAGGTGTGTAATAAGTCTCCTATACATCTAATCCTGTCTCAGCATCTGCTTCACAGCCTTCATGACCTGCTTCTACCATCTCTCTAGGCTCACCCCCTACTTGCTCCCACTTGCACTCCACAGACACCACACTAATGAGCATACTACTTTCTGCATCCAAGCCTAGGAAAAGCTATACTACTCCCTCTGTCTAGAGTGCCCTTTCCCCTTTGCCTTCTCTCTGGGGTCTGAGGTTTGGCAGCCAGTATAATTGTGCACCAGACTTTGGCTTGGCTCTGTTTTCATTATTCTGTTTTTGCATGACCAGTTCAAGGAGAATCTGCCTGATCACAGAGTGCAGATTGCTCCATATCCTATACCAAGTTGTAAGGTTCCATGTGTTTATCCTATCCAGTACGCATCCTACAAAGTGTCTCTCCCACTCAACATAAGGGCAGGGAAACAAAGTGTCTCTCCCACTCAACAGTGTTAGAGTCCAGAATGTGTCTGTCTGTGAAGAACAGCCACTACTCAGCTCCAGCTAAATGTTGCCATGAAGGATAGCGAGGCAAGATCTGTTGAGTTTTCAAGAAAACCTCAGAAAACCAGATTTTTATTGTGAGATTTCTGCATTTTAAAGGTTACAAACTGATTCAAAATTAAAACGAAACCCAACAGGAGGTCACACAAAGAATACCCACTGACTGCTATGGTCCACACTTGCCAGCTTTTGTCCACCACTCTAAAATGCACCAACGACCTCGCCCATAACGCATACGGAATGCACCCTGCAGATCTGAGCACTGGAGGCTCAGCACATGGTGATGTCTCCGAGAGTCGGCACTACTCTCTTTTAAGAAACTTAACCATTACATTTTAGCATTTTGTCTTCTTAGTTCATGAAGTATTTCATAACCCCATGCTACTGAGGACTGTATTAACCTCACCAAAGAGGCAACTAATTCATTGTCTTGTTCAACAAATATTTACTGAAGACCTAACATGGGTCAAACCCTGTGCTATGTCTGGAGGTTCAGATTTGAATAATTGAGCCCTTATAACCAAGAAAATTGTAATTAAGTAGAAGAAACAGAAAAGTAGAAGGTACAATATTATATTGTTTGAGAAGATTTTAAAAATACATTTATTCTCTACTAAAGCAAACAACTTGAGTTCTCAAGAAACATTAATATCTTTTAAACAAACAAAAATGAAACTATCTATCTATATCTATATCTATATCTATATCTATAGATATAGATATATATTCAAGAAACACCTTAAACAGTAACCTGGCTATTTGAAAGATTTTAATGGGTGAGAAATCTTTTCATTATAAAATTGTAGAAACTAAATGAGGACTTACAAAATACAAATAGTGAGCATTTAAAAAAATAGTACATATTTAGTTGTAAATGCTTTCATAGAATCACTTCAAAACTGTTCCTCACTCTTACACTCTGAAGTTTCTTTTTCTGAATAGTGGCATAAAACATAAATTACTTTGGGGGAAGAAATTTTATTAATTGAATATCTACCCTATCAAGGTTCCATTGTTTATTAAGCCCTGTTTCTAGTGAGGTAAATTTGTAAAAATACTCGAATACAACAGCGGCTAGTTCTAGAGAGACTTTTGGCCATAGATTCCAGGATTCCTGAAGACCCATCTATACATTATGAAGATACAACCGGCTACCCCTTGGCCCTGTCCCTAACTTAGGCACACCTGCACTCAACTAGTCTGACATGTGTTCTCATGCAGTAAGGTGTGGTGTGTGGATGGAGCCCAGAATCAGAGTGAGCCTGGCAATTGTTCCAAATATTTCTTTCCTTCTTCCTCACACGTCCCCAGTCACATTGCAAATCAGTTGCCTGGTACAGGCCTAGTTCCTCAAAGCAGATCTATGTACTTCACTTTCTTAATAATCCTGGCCAAGCCTTCAAAATTTACAAGGTGAAGCTATTCTGTGTCTGTGAGTATTGGGAGAATTTTAACAATTGGATTAAAAAGCCAATCAAATGGTAAACTCCTAGGGGAAATGCTCATGCCAGGGAATAGATTAACTGTTAGCTGATTTCAAGAACAAATGGAAAGTGCAAATCTCAGAGAAATGAGGCGGACAAGGAGAATAAAGTAAGTGGGACATGAACAACTGAAAGAATTTGGGCCACAGACACTGGTTTGGTAAGTCTATAACACAGTAGAAAGATGAAATTCTTTTTTCTTCTCAAATCCTTTTTTTTTTTTAAATCAAATTTCATCTTTCTTTACACTTGATACAATTTGGGCATGTTTGTTCTCTACATCTATTCCCCTGTATAATATGATAAATGAGAGGGGAAGAAATGTATCCGGTAACTTACAAACTTGACCTCCTCTTTCTCTGACCCTGGTCTCCCCCGAGCAAGGTAAGGCTGCAGGCAAGAATGTTGGGTTCAGGATTACTCATCACCAGGGGATACCTGGAGGACCCTGCTGGAGAGTCCTACATATCCTCAATTTGCCTTGTGTGAGGATAAGGCCAACAGTTGGATGATGCTTAGTGGTATGTTAACCTTTTATACAGTCATGGAGAAGGGAAAATGCAAGCCATAGTAGAGGTTTTCTGAGATGAGTGTGACATTGTCAAAAACAATAGAAATACAGCGGAAATTAAAAGTACCAGAACCGAGCAAAGTATTGTTACTGTGCTGGGTCTTAAAATTCAGTCCTGGGGTTTCCAGGCTCAAGTGGCAGTATGGGGAGCATTAAGAGTTCACGATTATGAAAGAAGCAAACTTAATCAAGTATTTATTATCTATCTTCCATTTTCATTCCCACCACATAAGACAGTTTGGATCCTAACATGAAATGCCTTTATATATATATATATATATATATATATATATATATATACATATACATATATATATATATATATTTTTTTTAGCTTAAAAAATGGAAGCAGTTGACAGTATTTTGGCTCCCAATTAACATAGTGCCCACCATGCATACTGAATATTTATTTCCTGTTTACTAGGTAAAGAGGACAGACATGGCTTGTCTAAGAAATCTGTCCTGGACACTGCACTATGTTTATACTGTTCACGGACTACAGTCCCATTGTGACTGTTCATCAACATTACCTGAAAAAACAGACTAGTAAAGAAACAGACTCAGGAAGTCTAAGGTAGAATTAGAAACTTTGTATTAAAACAACAAAAGCAAAAACAACTGTAGTGATTTTAAAGATTTCCAGATATAGAAACTTTAGGATTAGATCAATAAAAACATGGATAAACATCCCTCAACAGCAGTTCACAAAAAAAGAAATTAAAAATTAGCTAATAAATCTTGTTAAAAGGTTTAATCTTACCAGATTTAAAGACAAGTGAATTGAAACAATGATTCAGAACAATATAATTTCCTCACCTAAAATTGGCAAAAATACTTCCATCTGATAATACCCTATGTTAATAAATATGTGGGAAAAGAGACAATCTCATCTGAGAAGTAAATTAGTTTATCTTTTTTTTTTGGAAACTAATTTTTATTTTTTTTTATTTATTTTTTTTTTTTAAATTTTTTTTTTTCAACGTTTATTTATTTTTGGGACAGAGAGAGACAGAGCATGAACGGGGGAGGGGCAGAGAGAGAGGGAGTCACAGAATCGGAAACAGGCTCCAGGCTCTGAGCCATCAGCCCAGAGCCGGACGCGGGGCTCGAACCCACAGACCGCGAGATCGTGACCTGGCTGAAGTCGGACGCTTAACCGACTGCGCCACCCAGGCGCCCCTGGAAACTAATTTTTAAAAAAAATTTTTTTTTAACGTTTATTCATCCTTGAGACAGAGAGAGACAGAGCATGAACGGGGGAGGGGCAGAGAGAGAGGGAGACACAGAATGGGAAGCAGGCTCCAGGCTCTGAGCCATCAGCCCAGAGCCCGATGTGGGGCTCAAACTCACGGACCGCGAGATCGTGCCCTGAGCTGAAGTCGGATGCTTAAACGACTGAGCCACCCAGGCGCCCCAGAAACTAATTTTTTTAATGTGTGTACTCTTTAATCAAAAATTTCCACTTCCAATAATTTACCTAGCAGATATATGTCAAAAATGTGCTAAAATCATATAGGGGAAAATGTTCAAGATAACCCAAATATTTAATAATAAGGGTGAGGTTTATAAGTTAAAGTAATACCATACAAAAGAATAGTGTATCACTTCTAAAAAGAAAGAAGATCTACAAGATATATTATGAAGAAAAGGAAGACACAGATGAGATTGTACACTATGGTGCTTTCTAAAATGGAAGTGAATAAATAATACACACACACACACACACACACACACACACACACAGGCTCTATGCATTATCTTTATCTTCTAAAAAGACACCTAAAAGTTATTAATAATTATGTTTGGGGAGAGGGCCTTCACTAGAGGAGTGAGGGAAGTTTTTACTTTCATTTTGTATGTTTCTACACTGTTTGCATTTTCTCACCACGTACAAATATTCAAGGGCATGCATGGTGTTTTCTGCAAGATCTGTTTAATTCCATGCAGGCTTCCCTCACTCTCTAGTACATTTCTTAGTCAAATACTTCTGTCAATCACTATGTGAGTGAGTCAATTTATTTCAAATTATATCCCACCCACACTGCCAACCTACTTACTAGAAAAATGGATTTGAGAAGGCCTATAATAAAAGACTCATAGTAAGGCTATTAAATAAAAGAAGCAAATAAAATTCATGGAAAGGAAGGGGAGATAAAAAGCCCAGGAAAATGTATTGACTATGATTGAGCAGTCAGCATGGCTCCAAATTAACTAAAGAAAAAGAAAAAAAAGGAAACATGATGGTTGATGTCATTCTTATTGTCTGGAAAAAGATTTCATGCCTGTTTGTCAAAGATTTTTTTACTTGGTGCTGAATTCTAAGAGACATGATCCAAGACACTTTGAAAATATCTTGACTTTATGTCCTTAGGCTCCCAAATTTGACCCTGCATCAGAATCACCAAGAGGACTTGTTGAAACAGATTTCTGGGCTTTACCGGCAGGGTTTCTGATTGAGTAGGTGTGGGGTGGGGCCTGAGACTTTTCATTTCTAACAGGTTTCCTAGGTGATGCTGATGTTGCTACTCTAGGACCATACTTAGGGACATGGGAATTTTTGACCAAGCCTTCATTCATTAGCCCTTAATGACTTCACCAGTAGTTCTGCCTAGGATCTGGAGATACTCTTCACATAAGCGTTTCAGTAAAAGATCCAAATGTAACCCAGTTTCTTATGATCTAATCAGAAAACAAAGATGGAACTTGAGACAGCCACAGATACAAAAGCATTGCCTATGCCTTGGCCCTTTCTTAATACAAATTCATTCCACACCACCTGTCCCTGATAGGCTTAGACAGGAACTGATAATGCAGATTCATGACTCACATTAACAATGGCCTCATTTTACCCACACAGGAGGCTGGTCTCCTGCCAACATCCAAAATATATTATCATTCAATTCCAAAATCCAGAATCAATGACCTTTAGACAATCTGCACTCTTTTTAAAAAAATTTTTATTTTTTGCCTATTGCCATGGGAAATAGAGGATTAACTGTACCAGGAATTAACATAGGACCTTTCTCCTGGAGAGGTAAGAGTTTAAAACACTTTTCAGATAAACAACCTCATTTGTCTTCCAACATGGGCGGCGGTGGGGGTGGGGTGGGTTGGGGTGGGGTATGTAAACTGCATTTTTATTACAGCACTGGAATTCTAGGTCTAAGGCCACTGTCTCCAGTCCCTCTTTGCTTCATGGTTCTCAAAACACTTGGTGCCATAGGAAATAACTGGCCCATTTAACAGCTGCACTCAGATAAAGATCATACACACACACACACACACACACACACACACACATTCACATGTACGCTGGCACCAACAACCAGTATGTTTTACAAGATTAAAAACATCTAAAAATATATCTAACAGAGGCACTTATAAATGTATACATTGTAGGGGCGCCTGGGTGGCGCAGTCGGTTAAGCGTCCGACTTCAGCCAGGTCACGATCTCGCGGTCCGTGAGTTCGAGCCCCGCGTCAGGCTCTGGGCTGATGGCTCAGAGCCTGGAGCCTGTTTCCGATTCTGTGTCTCCCTCTCTCTCTGCCCCTCCCCCGTTCATGTTCTGTCTCTCTCTGTCCCAAAAATAAATAAACGTTTAAAAAAAAAATAAAATAAATGTATACATTGTAGCTCAAAACAGAGAAAAATGAAAAAGAATTTGAAAAAAACTAAAAGTGCTCTGAGATCCCTGAATTTCAGTAAGCTTACCTGGCCTTCAACAGTTCTGTTTTAAATAAGCGTCTACTGTGTACCAAGTACTGTTTTAGGAACCGGGATTAAAAGTTGGACACAAACCCCACTCTTGACAGTAATTACAAGATCTGTCATAAAACTGATCATTCCAGATGACAGGAATAGGCTATGTGTGATGTTAACTGTATAGCTAAACAACACGCAGAGAATGGTCACTTAACCCCTCCTGGGGGTTCCAGGGGACTTCCTGGGGGAGAAGACACAGCCAGAGACAGATGAACAGGAAACAGCTGCAATGCAGACAGAGGGGCATGGTGAAGGATATTGTGCTAGGCTGAAGGTTACATACCCCAAATCAGATCACTCCTTCTTTGTTACAAATAGAAATTCTATTTTGTTCAGGGTGGCATCCAGCCTGACTCAAAATACACTTCCCAGAATTCCCACCAGCACTGGTGGTCATGGAACACATTCCTGGCTAATGAGATGTAAATGAAAACCACAGTGGTGCTTTTAAGAAAGCTGATGGCTCACCTTTGGCTTTTGCTTTTCCTTCTTTGCCCTTCACCCTTCTTGGGGCTTGCAACAGAGATGAGAAGCCCAAGAGTGTGACTATCATTTTGGGGAGTACGAGTAGAAAGATGGAATAAAACTGGTCTCTCAGAGCTGTCACATCTGCCCTGGACTGCCAACTTCCAGTCTTCTTATTAATGAGAAAAGGAAGTCCCTGTCAGGTGGAGCCCCCGGAGTGTGGATGCAGCCAGATATACGCCAACAGAAACTCATCTCATACATGCAGGTGAGACTATCTTTGCATTTGTTTGTTTGCATATCCTGGGGAAGGCCCCAAATCTTAGAGCAAACGCTAACATCCAAAAGCAATCTTCTTGAATCCTCCACTTTTATCAAAACATGAACTTAAGGATGTCCTGGCACTTTTAAAAAGTATTGTTATAATTAAGCAGCAAACACTATTAACAAGTGTGTTACTGGAAAGTTTAAATATGATCTCTAATCAAGAGCTAGTAAAGCAAGATTACAATGGCCAGTAACATTTACAGTTTCCTCTGGAAAAAAAAAATCCCATGAATACATAATCCCAGGGCTTAAATAAAATTTGTTTAGACAAGATTTTTTCTTCTCTCATCCTCCAGACAAAGAACTACGAACTTTCTCTTCCTCCCTCCCTCCTCTCTCTCTCTCTCTCTCTCTCTCACACACACACACACACACACACCACCTTTTGTTGTTTCCTCACACACAATGACACAATCAGTAGTCTCAAGCACTGATGTTGCTCTCCTTTTGCTACTTAAAGGGCCACCGAGACCCACAATCAGCAGGACATCATGCAAGAGTTAAAAAGGCTGTTTCTTTGTTATTCCAGGAAAAATGTTAAGGGACAGGTACCGCCTGAGTGTGGAGTAAACAGCAACAAGTGCTCAGGCAGAGGACGTGCTACCACTGCCTGGGGCAGGTACAGATCACCACAAGTTCTTTCAGGTCTAAAAGCACCAGGTGGTTGTCCTGGGACTTTCCCACCAGCCCTCCCAGCCCCCTCTTCAGCCAAGATGGGCGGGGAATGGCATGGAGGTCTGGGGCAGGGATGCTCCAGTCCTGGCTTTGCCCAAAGTAGCTTTTCCCAATGGACAATCACACCAGCTTCTCCACCTGTGCAATAAAGGATTTGACCTGCATCAGTGATTCTGAGCCTGGGCGGGGATGGAGTGAGGGTGGGGGGGATTGTGGACCGGTAAAATTTAACTTGAAAACAGGGGCACCTGGGTGGTTCAGTCGGTTGGGCATCCGACTTTTGACTCAGGTCAATGATCTCACAGCTTATGAGTTTGAGCCCCGTGTTGGGCTGACAGCTCAGGGCCTGGAGCCTGCTTTGGATTCTGTGTCTCCCTTGCTCTCTGCCCCTTCCCTGCTTGCACTCTGTCTCTGTCTCTGTGTCTCTCTCTCAAAATCAATAAACTTTAACAAATTTTTTAAAAATTTAACTTGAAAACAAAAAAAAACTACTCCAACAAAACTTTGCCAATGTTGTGTTTTCCTTTAAAAGGCCATACAAATAAAGCAACAACACAGACATAATGTTCCCAACCATGCTTCATGGGGAAGACTTGTCCTGTTATCTGGCCTGCTCATTTTGGAAGGGTCAGACTGTCCACTAAGTCTCTTAATATCCCAGTGATTGTGACCTTTTATTTATATATTTTGCTCTTGTATTTTGAAATGTTTTTCCACTTGATCTTCCAGACCAGTTTACCCCAACAGTCCCTATATCCCAAAACTTCTTGACTTTTTTGGGCACATAGATCCCTTATCAGTGTAGTGAAACCAATGAACCTTTTCCCAGAGCAGTATTTTTAAATGCATAAAGTGAAATACATAGGATTACAAAGCAAACCAATTATATTTAAATATCAACATAAAAATATTAAAATACATAAACTTGTGATACAGCAATATATATGCTTCTTTATTATAACATTAAATATCAAGCTCTACTGGTGATGCTAATAATGATTATAATTTCAAGCAATGATGAGCTTAAATGATATTTCAAGATGTCTGCAACAACCCTAATGTTATCTGAAAATGTTTTAGATTTGTACTGATGACAAAGTCACAGGTACTACGAGTCCTTTTGTGGTTTCATTAGAAGATAATAAAAATAAAGATGCATTTTTCCTTCCAAATTAAATGCCATATTTTCCTATAACTTGGAAACAGAAATTTTCCACCCTACCCTAACACCACTACTTGTTTTTTATAGCCCACTCCATTCCACATCCAACTGCATAACTACATTCATATGTGATGTGGCAATGTGATGTAGGGCCAAATATCAATGAAAAGGAAGTCATCTTCTAACCCTGGTCCCCTTACCATCCCACCCCTCCTTTCCAGAGGCAATCACTGTTGACAATTTCTTGGGCATTCTTGACATCTACGGAATGTTTCATTTAAAAAGCATTTTGTTGGAGCACCTGGGTGGCTCAATCGGTTAAGCATCTGACTTTGGTTCAGGACATGATATGACGGTTCATGAGTTCAAGCCCCACGTTGGTCTGTGTGCTGACAGCTCAAAGCCTGGAGCCTGCTTCGGATTCTGTGCCTCCCTCTCTCTGTCTGCCCCTCCCCCACTCATGCTCTGTCTCTCAAAAATAAATAAACATCAATCAATCAATCAATAAATAAATAAATAAGAAGCATTTTGTTTAAATTCTGGAAAACTTTATTTTGCAATGGAATTACTTTCTATCTTTTTTTTTTTTAAATCATCTTTCTCCTCCATCTATTCTATTTGACCAACACCACTTACCTTCTGCTTATTATTCTCTGATGCCTGGGTCCCTTTATCTTAGTTTCCATGGCTTACTCACTGCTTTATTCACCCTCAAAGTTCAGGTCAAGCTGTGGGATGCTTTGATCAGCTACAACTTCATGAGCCTGAGGCTTGTCCAGCAGGCCAACTCCAGCTGTCTGTCCTCCGTTGAGGTCCCCAGAAGAACCTCCCTGCACATTCCTCCCCCCTCCCACCCCACCCCAGGTAGCAAGAGAGTATTCTAATGAGAAGAAAGCAGCCTCTCTCTGAAATCCCAGAGGAGTACTTCCAGGACAGCTGTAAGACAAAATAACAACTCCCCCCGTCCCCCTCCCACACACACGGCCACCTTCTGCCATCCCCACCCTATCATAAAATAGAGGACAATCTTCTAAAACAGGAAAATTAGAACCTTGTAATAAAAGGGCAAATTGTCCCAAGAAAAGGCAGTTGGCATATTATAGTTATACAAATTACAAGAACGTATAGAAAAACAGGAGCAGACGAAGGAAAGGCAAAAATTGAAGAAATAACACAGGAAAATGGCCTTATCTTGCAAAAAGGCTGCAGTTGGAAGGTTGAAAGAGCGGGCCCAGTTTCAAGTTAAGAATCATCACTGGAGCGCCTGGGTGGCTCAGTTGGGTAAGCGTCCAAATTTGGCTCAGGTCATGATCTCACAGTTTGTGAGTTCAAGCCCCGCGTCAGGCTCTGCTGACAGCTCAGAGCCTGGAGCCTGCTTCAGATTCTGTGTCTCCTTCTCTCTCTGCCCCTCCCTGCTCACACTCTGTGTATGTCTCTCTCTCTCAAAAACAAAAACAGAAACAAAAACAAAAACAAAACCAAAAAATAATGATTACAAAAGACACTTATCAATGCAAACCCCAGTACTTGCTAAAATAAAGAAAAGTTTGTTTTTATGTGTTTATCTCATAATCACTCACCTTACTATACATTTTTTTTTCTTAATAGAGCCTCCTGAGTTTTCTAAATATAATCATCAACTCAAAGAGGAATTTTTTTTTCTTTTTAAGTATTTCCCCCTTTATTTTCTTGTCTCATATTTTCTAACGCCTCCAAAAGCCTGTTCAAAAGTGGTAACACCTGTCTTATTTCTGAGTTTAATGAAAAATATTGGAAGCATCTAGACAAAAATAACAAGTTACCTATAAAGGTAATTAGACTAACATCAGACTTCATCTGCATGCTACTGAGAGGAAAGAATTGCATTCCCAGAATTCTGTGCCCATCGGAGACATCGTTCACTTCCCACAGTAATAGGAAATATTGAAGTTGATTTAATAACCACAACAATAGTATCATTGAGTTAACATTTAATAGCACTCATTCGGTGCCGGGTTCAATTCTAAGCATTTCACTTATCGTGATAGTTTGTCTATAAGGTGGCTCCCATTAGTTCCTTCCCTCCCTCTCTATTCATGCCAGCCCAAGATGAGGTCTAGTCTCCCACCTCATAGAATCTGGTAGAAGTGTACCCATGCCAGTTCTAAGCCAAGACGTTATGAATACTGCCTCTTGGAGTTTCCATGTAGGAAACCCAGGCTTCTCTGATGAAAAGAGTGGTTGTATGAGAAAAACAGTCATGTGAGTGAAAAAGTTATCTTGGACATCAAACCTAGTTGAACCTTTGGAAGATCCCAGCCCCTGCTGCTATTCGATTCTGACCACATGAGAGCCCCCAAACAAGAAAAGCCCAGCCAAGCCCAACCCCCAGGATCATGAGAGATCATAGTAAGTTGTCTTTTGGGGGCAGTTCATTACATAGCAATAGGTAGCGAGAATACTTACACTAACTCTTCACAATATTCTTATGAGGTAGCCATTATTGGTATTACCATTTTACAGATAAGGAGACTAAGGCCCAGCTAAGTTAAACTTTCCCAAGCTTATCTAGCTAGAGAGAAAATCCTTGGAGAAATACAAAGTTTCATAACTAAATAAAGTTCATGTTTCATATGTAAAAAATAGCGACAGGGACCCTAATGCAACAAAAATGCATCAGAGCAGAGACCTCGAGAGAGAGGAAAAGGGGAAGGAGAAAAACCAGTGACGAGAAGTATATCTTGCAAATATATTGTGAAATCTAAGATACTACGGCTATCATAACTGGGAAAATGTACAGTGAAGGTGAAAGTCTTCCGAAATAACAGAGAGACAGCACGAGTAACAGTAATAGTCAAGAATGAAAGGAAATGTAGGAGCTGGGAAGGAGCAAGGCTAGAGGCAGGTAAAAGAGAAAGAAGCAAACGCATTCTGATGTTCTTGGCATGAATTTCTACAAGTTATAAATTAACAAAACTAATTCACGTAGAAAATCGAATAGATAAATTATCGTAGTACAGATGTCAAAAGTGGTTAAATTCCTACTATTAAGAAAGAGAGCCAAAACAGAGGATTTTTCAGTGAGTTCCATACAACTTACCAAGAATAAAAATATGTTATTTAAATTATTCAAGACCATGGAAACATAGAGAAAGCCTCTAAATCCATTTTATAAAACTGGCTTAGCCTTTAAACCAAAATTGATAAAAGCAGTACAATAAAAGAAAACTACAGAGAAATCCCACTTGTAAATATTTGCTTATTTGTTATCCCACTTATAAAAATTCTAAGTAAAATATTAGCAAGCACATCCAAAAGTAGACGAAAGAATACTGCCAGTAATCAAGTGGGGTTTATGCCAAAAAGGCAGTTTCTACAGTAGCAAATCCATTAACATCATTCGTAACAGAAACAAATGCATGGAGGAAAAGTGGTTGGTTATATGGATAGTTTCTAAAAACCACCTGGTGAAATTCAACAGCCATTTTTAATAAAACCCCAAGTAAAATGTAAATAGAAACATCTTGAACGTGAAAATATCTATCGAAAATCAACTGCAAATATCATTCTAAACAATGCCAGGAATAAGATGGGATACCTATTATCATCATTACAATGCAACGGTGAACTGAGGTAAAGAAAATAGTTAATATAAATAGAGTGATGAGGAGAGAAAGTTTTCCCTTTCTCTTAATGATACGCTTACCTACCTAGAAATTCCAACTCTGGTTTAAATATGAAAACTACTAGACGCAATAAAGGACTTGGATCAGGTGGCTAGTGGTTTAGAGCTTTTCCCCATATTTGCAATGAAAATACAATAGCATTACAATAGCATCAAAAAGGAAAAGAAAGATTAGAGATAAATATATAAATGCAAAATTCATACATTCATTTAATACAATGTCAATTAGAATCCCAATTTTTTAAAATTGGGGTGCCTGGGTGGCTCAGTCAGTTGAGTGTCCAACTCTTGATTTCGGCTCAGGTCATGATCCCAGGGTTGTGAGATTGAGCCCTGAGTCAGGCTCTGTTTCAGGAGCCTGTTTAAGATATTCTCTCTCTCCCACTTTCCCCCACTCATGCAGTCTCTAAAATTAAATAAATTTTGGGTGCCTGGGTGGTTCAGTCAGTTGAACATCTGACTTCGGCTCAGGCCATGATTGCAAGGTTCCTGAGTTCAAGCTCTGCATAGGGTTCACTGCTGCCAGCACAGAGCCCTCCTCCGATCCTCTGTCCCCACCTCTCTCTGCACACCCGCCCACTCACTCTATCCTTCTCAAAAATAAACAAACATTAAAAAAATTAAATAAATCTTAAAAAAAATAAAGTGGATATAATATCTGTTTAGGCAAGATTAAATGTCCAAAGGGGCGCCTGGGTGGCGCAGTCGGTTAAGCGTCCGACTTCAGCCAGGTCACGATCTCGCAGTCCGTGAGTTCGAGCCCCGCGTCAGGCTCTGGGCTGATGGCTCAGAGCCTGGAGCCTGCTTTGGATTCTGTGTCTCCCTCTCTCTCTGCCCCTCCCCCGTTCATGCTCTGTCTCTCTCTGTCCCAAAAATAAATAAACGTTGAAAAAAAAATTTTGAAAAAAAAAAAAAAGATTAAATGTCCAAAAATTGGCAAGAAATTTTTGAAAAAGAATAAAGAAGGAAGGGCCATACCAGACAGACTTAAATCCATTAACATCAAAACACGGCATGGGAATGAATAACAGAACAGACTAAGAAGCAGTATTCATAGACTAGGAGCTTCCACGTGACAAAGTAAGCGTTGTGATCCATTGTGGAGAAAACACCTCATTGATAAATGGCACATGCCCAATGGGATGTCATGGAAATGGGAACAAAAAGAATTAGATGGAGCTCCTACCCCACATTTTATTACCAAGTCACTAGAGAGAATGAGTTAGCCATATGCCATCTCAACAATGAAAGACTATGAGGTACTGCTCAGTAAGAGAAGATTCAGAGTATGTTACAGTAATCCCTCTATTTTTGGAATGTATTGTCCACTATTTAGAATTCTGGATAATGGAGCCTGATCACATGACTAACACTGCTTTGGGGGATGCCTCTTCATACCAAAACATAAACATAAATATAAGTGTGTATATAACACATGGAGAGAAATATGGAGATATCTAGATATATAAACTAGGTTGTTTGACACTGATTGATGGGGGGGGGTCATGGTGTGAAGGGAAGGCAGAAACAATGTAATTTTTAAAAGGTATCCAATAAATACAGAATGTTTAATAGGATCTAATTTATGAAGAACTATTTGTACACACACACATACACACACCAATGTGTCTGTGTAGAGAAAGATACACAAAGAGAGAGATAAAAGGCTGGGCACCAAAATGTTATTTGTGGTTATCACTGAGACACGAGTTTCAGATGATTTTTACTTTATATAATCAGGAAAAAAATAAATTTCATTATAAAAAAAGATTCAACTTATGAAATATGAATTTATGGTATAAATTTAGTTTTAAAATATATTTTAAATGGATGTCAAGTCAAAGGATTTTCATATTCTTTTTTGTGAAGCTTAAATAAGGTGAACAATGAGAGCCCATAGCACATGCCTGACACAGAGAATAGTGATGGCAACTATCATTATTTCCAGGAGTTTAGAGGTCCCCTGTTGACAACTCTGCCTAGTTGTAGCAAAAGTATAAACTCAGGGACTCAAGTGAAGGGAAGCTCATAGAATCACTAATGGCCCTAAAACCACCCTTCATGCAGCAGAACAAAGAACATTGGCTGATTTCCTCAATACAACTGTACAGCGAGAAGAAATGACATCATTGTGAATTAAGAGTTGAAGCAAAAACGTTTGCTTCTGACTTTCCAAACAGCAGGTCTTAAGTACTCTTGTCATCCTGATAGAAACGTGACAGTGTAAGCTGATTACTGCACTTTTGATTCTAGACCGTCAAGCCACCTGATTTGTAAGCAGGCTTTGCGTAAAACCTCCCTACCTCCATCATCAGGTCTGGAGGAGACTATCCAGTCTTGTTTGGCACCTTGGTATTCAAACCCCACCACAAAGGAAAGCAAATCACCCTATTACTGTCATATCTTCAGCAGTCAGTGCTTCAAAGCCCCAGGAGCTAATAGATGGTAATAGATTCCAGGAGAATTTAGAAATCCCTGCGGTTAAAATACTTTTTAAAATGTATCCAGTCTTTGTAGCTGGGGAAAGCTAATCTCATCTTCTCACACGGTACAGTAGAACCCAGATCCCTTAATCTTGCTCAGATTTGTACATCATACCCTCTGGTGTGTAAGTAATGCTGTGGCCAAAAAGACAGCTCCCTAATGCACGCCTGGGTCTGCAGCCTGCCCACACAAGGCAAACAGGACCACAGTTGGCTCTGACCCCTTCCCAGTGAGGCTTCCCTGCCCACATCGCACCCTCCACCCTCCATGCCTGCTAACTCAGTGAGCCTTATTCTTGATAAGCTGGTTATTTAGTACCATCTAATATCCTAAAAAGAGCAAGTATGAGGCTATTTATTTTGAAAATTTATGCTTCTAGAGTTGTGAGGAAGAAATAATACTATCTTCACACAGTGAAGAGCCTTGAATTCATCCGCTAACCATAGTCATTTAGGACCAGACCAACTTCCTCGCCTTGCTGCTGAAAATGCTAGAAACACAAGAATGGGTTTTAAATGGAAATTCTTCAAGCTAAATCAGCCTTCAAAATGCTTCTGATGGCATCCATTTAAGTGTAACACTGAAAAGCTATAGATGCATACATGTATTCAGAACTCTGATTATAATTACCATGAAAAAGGGCTTTACTGTCATCACTGAATCATTCTAACTTTAGAAGTAGGAGAAGACTTATGCAAGGCTGTACCTGAATGAGGCAGGTACAGCGACAGAACACAAGACTATACACTTTTCATCACACACTCGAGCCAATGTGCAAGGATTATTTTATTTTTTCCAGGGGGGTCCTACATAAAGCAATATCCTCTCACTGACAGAGAACCTTCCCAGGGGGTCAAATTTGGACCTAAAGGTTTTCAAAAAGAATAGACATTCAAGATCTTTGTATAGCTGAAAGAAAGAAAGCCAGAAAGTGAGCAAGCAAGCAAGCAAGCTAGAAAGCAAGGAAGGAAGGGAGGAAGACAGAAAGAGAGAGCGAAAGGAAAAAAGAGAGAAAGAGAGAAAGGAAAAAAGAGGGAGAGAGGAAGAGAGGAAGAGAGAAAGAAAGAAAGAAAGAAAGAAAGAGTTAAAGAGAGAAAGAAAGAGATATAAAGAGTGAAAGAGGAAGGAAGGAAGGAAGGAAGGAAGGAAGGAAGGAAGGAAGGATGGAAGGAAGGATGGAAGGAAGGAAGGAAGGAAAATATAACACCTCTGTATGGCAGCATCCTGCTAATATAAATGGGAAGAAGACTCACTGCTATGCAATCACAGCTTCCATTTCCTCAGAGGGATTAATAATGCACTGCATGAATTTCCAAGATGTTTACAGAAAGGCTGACATACGCCAAGCACTCAGAAATTCTACCTTCCTTTTACTTTCAGTCCAAATAACTATCGAGAAATCGTTTTCTACAACCACATTGATTATGCCTTTTATGCCCACGTTACACACTCACACACCATGCCCTGACTCTGAGAAATAAACTTTTGTCACTTTTCTAAAACTTTGCTTTTGCGAGAGAGAGCGTGAACAGGGGAGGGGCAGAGAGAGGGAGGCAGAAGGTCCGAAGCGGGCTCCGTGCTGTCAGCACAGAGCCCAACACGGGGCTCGAACTCATGAATGAGCTCAAGTCAGACGCTTAACTGACTGAGCCACCCAGGTGCCCCTAAATTTCTGTCATTTAAGCCACCCAGTCTGTGGTGTTTTGTTATGGTAGTCAGAACTGAGGGAGACACCCTCCTCCCGTGGCTTCCCCTGCTCAGGTACTTGACTACAGTCAATCGAACTGCCGACTAACTCCAGTTGTTGTCCTGCTAAATGCACATTCCTTGTTCTCTACTTCCCCACAAACAAGTCAGGATATTTATAACCACATTTCCTTCTACTTGATATACCTTCTCTTCTTCCAGAAAGCTTCCTACCAGCAAACCTCTTCCCCCATTGAAAAGTGGCACGTCACAGGCAGAGAACCCAGGGTCACGTCAGGCTCATCACACCCACATGAGTGGCTTCTGAGAGTCACTGCTATGAAACAGGTATCAAAAATCAGCTCTTATAAGGATCAATCAAATAATGTACCTGGAAAGCATTTTATAGGTTAGGAGGGGCCATATAAATATAAAACATTATCATGCTGTCTTAGCTGCTTTTGTGGAATCTGACTTCAATGCAAAAAGCCAGTAAGAGCTCCAGGAACAAAATTAAATTTTTTTAAAGCCCCATACAGACATACAAAGATCGACAACACTCTAGGCCATCCCCTAAATTCAGTTACTTCAGGGCAAGAACTTTTCTTCACAAGTAGGGGAAAAAATGGTTTGGAACAAGAGAAAGCTCAAAGACAGTTTCTATAGCAGACACTAATTCAATGACACTAAATAAGAGGTTGCTTCACTAAACTGTGGGATCCTCAGGGACAAGGGTCAAGTTTTACTCACCTTTAAAACTCCAGAATCCATTTTAGTGTCTGGCACATAGCAAGAAAGAATCAATCAATCATCCAATGAAAAACTGTGGTGCCACATTCAAGAGAATGCTCAAAAGTGCTTTTTCCCGTGGAGAGTGGGTTACTAATGATCACTTCAGGATTCTTCTTTGTCAATACACAGCACTATAACATAATGGAAAGTTTTGAAGTCAGAGGCACCTGCACCAGGATACTAATTCTACCACTCACCTGGGGCAAGTGTCTCAATTCTTTCATCTGTAAAATGGGGGTACTAATGCTTACCATAAGGGCTCATTGTGAATGTCAGAGGAAATACACCTGAAGCGGTTAGAGCACTGAGCAATAGACTGTATGTACCCAACAAGTTAAGGTTGTTACCACTGGTGAACATCTCCAAACAAGAGTCTATGTATGAATACAACTACACTCACTGCATCACGTCATAACCTGCCCATCATCTGTGAACTACTCTATAAATACTTCCGTTCAACTACTGTCCGCTGGCTTGAGAGACTGTAAAACTTTGTGTCGGATATAACAATCCATAGTGTTTAGAATTCAGAATTGGCTATCATAAGACTTCAGATCCTGACATTTGAAACAATGAACTAGGACATGTACCCTGATGCCTTGGGTCAAGTTGTAGGGACAAGGCCTGCCTGGCTGAGGGGGTAGGCACTGCTGCAACAGTTCCAGGTAGCAACGTCCCCCAAAATTCTCTAGACAGTCAAAAAAGTAGGCTGTCTCTGACTAGGACAGAGGTTCACCAAGCAAGGTAAGAATGAGCCAACGTGAAAACCTGCTATGAAATGGAGCCACAGGAACTAGAGGAGTAGAAGATAGGAACAAAGGACAAGCAAGGCATCCCTAAATCTCTTACGGCAGTAGGAAGTGGACAGCACAGAGGTTCACAGCAACAACATGTGTGCAGGGCACTCCTGAGGGACAAGAGTATTCTTCCCCTTTCCAAAGAGTTGGACAAGAGATTATTCAAAGTAGACATGAAGTAAGAAGGTACTAAGAGGAAGAGGCCAGATAGCTACACTAAACAGGAGCTACAAGGGTACAGGTTTTCAAAATTGGCCATAGCTTCTTTCAGATGTCCAGTATGGAGCATTTTAAAAATGACACAAGGTCCAAAATATGAGTAAACTTACTGGGATAGAGTATCTCCTGACAGGGAATTCAAAGCAAAATAATCATGGTCAACTGCATTTAATTAACGGGCGGTATATAATAAGTCTATATTTCAGAGTGTTTACAAGTATATCATTCTATTTGGGAAAATGCAAGGAGGTTAAATACTACACGATCAAGAGCCAGGGACAGGTAGGGGGTCCACCAGCATGATCCCAAAAGAGCAACACATGCCACTGTACTAGCCTCGCAAATGCACCCACCCAGTACTGGAGTGTACCCCCTACATGGCAGCCTCAGAGAGTAGGGCTTCAGGCTCCAGTCCTGACAAGACAGAGGCAGTAAGGAGGAGAAAGAGGAGAGACTCATTGGAAACGTGAAGCTGGCCCACCTCCACTCAAGGCCCTCAAGGCCATCTCAGGGAAAGATCAACTTTGCTTTGAACAACAGACTTCACAGGCCAAAAATAAAGACACCAAACCTAAACCCCATTGCCGTGACAGGTCAAAACCCCTAATCCTGGTGACCTTCACTGCTATTCAAATGCAACCATTGTGATGAAAATGTGCCTGGATTCAGTTTGTAACCAAGAAGCATACAAGCACAGATGTTCCCTTAGGCCATTCAGTAATGCATGGGGCCATTTTGGCTTCTCTGTTTCTACTTTTCATATTTCCCTAATTTGGTTCTCAGCCTCCAAATGTCTGACTCAGTTATTCTCTCTGAAGCCAGTTCCAAGCCCAGTTGTGACTATAACATTTTTATGGCTTAAACTTTTAACTTCTTCAGGTACCCTGATTTCAGTAAACACAGGAAAATATTAACAAATCAATTCAAAGAGACAGGGGTACCTCCCACCCCCACTGTCTTCCACCCTGTATAACTGGTCCTGTCTCTCTCAGGCATACACAGGACAGTGTTTCTGCCATGAAAGAGCTTCTTAGGAAAAGACTAAGGAGATTGTTATCAGGATGGAAATTAAGAAAAGTGATCTATCAAATGTCACAAAGCAACTACAATTTCATAAGTCTTTAAAAGCTAAGACTTTGGGTTTTTTTTTTTAATATCCCAGCCACTCTCCCTTCCCCCTAAAATGATGGCATAATTGACCTTTAAGTCCTATGCTGTAACTTGATCTGACAACGTCCACTGTAAAGCTTAACAAAGTGTGCAGTACAGTATTAACCCATTATGTTGGGCAAGGAACTTTCTGGAACTTTTCCAGTCCTTCCAGAAGAGAAGGAAGATAATCTGCCTAGCATTAGGAAGGGTTAAGATCACCAGGTTGTTGAAAATTCTTAACCTTCCTTTTAATGTAAGTCATAGTACGATTAACTTGATGTTACTAAGAACAAACATAGGGGCACCTGGGTGGCTCAGTCGGTTGAGCGTCCAACTTCGGCTCAGGTCATGATCTCACGGTCTGTGAGTTCGAGCCCCGCATCGGGCTCTGTGCTGCCAGTTCAGAGCCTGGAGCCTGCTTCAGATTCTGTGTCTCCCTCTCTCTCTGCCCCTCCCCTGCTCATGCTCTGTCTCTCTCTCTCTCTCTCTCTCTCTCTGTCAAAAATAAATAAATATTAAAAAATTAAAAAAAAATAAAAATAAAAACAAACATAGTTGATCAGTTTCATAAAATAATAGCACAGAAAAGGAGAAAAAGTATTTGACTTCAGTAAAGCTAAGACTATGTGAATAACAGATTTCAAATATAGCCAATCATCTTATAAAATGAAACCCAAGCATTCGGGCAAGAATTACGCTGTCTCCAATCACCCTCTCATCACACCCTGACTCCTCTACCTCCCCATCCCCAAACCCCTGCTGTTGACTTGTGAAAACTCCCTGGCATTAACCAATTCTCACCAATGTTCTCCTGAAACATCATTTACATAAGGCCTTCATTGTGCGTGGCTTTCCTGAAACCAGGAAGATGGAGCCTAAGACTTCTCAACCTTCTTCTCTTAACTAACCCAATTATAGAGAAAGCAAATGCCTACCCAAAGGGTATTGAGATCCAGCCCAAAGGTGAAAGCCTAAATTTCTGTGATACTTCATGTTCCATTTTTTTAAAAGTGTCAACTACATTCTACTCCATAATGTATTCATCTGTTTTCATATAAAGCCAACATGCTATCTGAATTCATGTGAAATGAACGCCTGGCAGGAAGCTGCACCAGGCTAATCCTACAGCTTTGTGTATTGTGGTACATTGCCCTCTATTTCTGTAGAAGTTCACTCAAACTTTTCATCCCTTTTATCTTTGTAGTTTAGGGAATCACAGGTTAATTCCCCCACCATCTGTAAAGGGGGTGGCATCTGACCCAGACCTAGATGGAATACACATCTCCTTAGCTACAAAGATTGGTTTAGGAATGGGCATGTGGTCAACCAAGCCAGAGAATTCCCCAGCACTTTTGCCCAGAGCTCTTTCCCCTCCCTATATTGCTACTATGTATGTATACAAAATATCTGAAGAAATCAGTGTCCATATCTGTTAACATGTGAGAAGTCTCTTAAGAATCAAGCCAATTTGGGGCGCCTGGGTGGCGCAGTCGGTTAAGCGTCTGACTTCAGCCAGGTCACGATCTCGCGGTCCGTGAGTTCGAGCCCCGCGTCAGGCTCTGGGCTGATGGCTCAGAGCCTGGAGCCTGTTTCCGATTCTGTGTCTCCCTCTCTCTCTGCCCCTCCCTCATTCATGCTCTGTCTCTCTCTGTCCCAAAAATAAATTAAAAAAAAACGTTGAAAAAAAGAATCAAGCCAATTTGTACAAAAGAGGTGCTCAAAGCAAATCAAGAGGAGAAATGACACAGAGACTTGTGGAGAGAAAGGCACAGACAGTGTCCCGATGACACCACTTTAACCCCTAGATTCCACTGTACCTGGAGCCAGAACACCCCTCAGACCTCCCACTTATGTGAGAGGGGAAAAAATAAGGTAGTTTAAGTTAAGTTCAGTCATTTATAACTTAATACTTTCCAAAATGAAAATATGGACATGTGATTTCACTCCAGGTCCTTTTACACTCCCTATCAAATACTTAGGAGGCCTCCAAACTCTTTAGGGTAGCACCAAGGCCATCTGCCATCTAGACCCCACCTTCCATGGGTCAAGGCTAACTGTAGGATAAGCCTTGGTCTCGTACAGTACATGCAAAGATGATTTGCAAAGATGCTTCAAAGATGCTTGAAGAAGGAGGTCTTCCTATTTTCTCAATTGATGTCATTGTTTGTACTTAGAGCTCCCTCTACATTCTCTAGTCATACTACCGCCTGATCTGTTCCTCTTGCTGGGAGTGTCTCATCTCGTTATCTGCCTGGTGAATGTTTATCCTTGTATCTCAGCCTAAGCAGGTTCCCGTGTGAGAACCTTCCCCCACTCTTTTCCCACTGAGTTGCTCACCTCCTCCTAGCTTCCTCTGCACCACTCTCAGAGAGGCGGTGCTGTATCCACTGTCGGCAGGCCTGCCTCCACACCCAACCAGAGGCTCTTCCAGCCCGCAACCTGTCCTATTTATCTCTGCATCACAGGCATCTAACACAGTGCCTCCCATGTAGTGAATCTTAAGAGAATATTTATTAAACAACTGAAAGAATGAATAAGTGAAATTAACGTATGCTAGTTATTTGCATAAAGGGCAAGGTGAGAAAAGGAAGAGAATTAGATGCCGGTTGGCTTCCTTCCATCTGCAACCCAAACAAGCACCTCTGTTACTCAAAATGATTTGGCTTAAGAGAGAAGCATGAATAGGACTAAATTTGCTGTTAGAAATATTAACATGTTTTCTTCCTTCTGTCACTACCCACATTCAATCCAAGTATCAGTCCTTGATTCTACTCCTTTGAAAAAAAACATTTTGTTCAGATGTTCCTCTGGGAACTGAAAGTTTATACAAAAATAGAGAATCTCTGCTCAACGTCATTAATCATCAGGGAAATGCAAATCAAAACCACAATGAAATATATCACCTCACACCTATCAGAATGGCTAAAATCAGAGACGTAAGAAATAAGTGTTGGTGAAGATGTGGAGAAAAAGGACTTTCACGCACTATTGATGAGAATGCAAACTGGTGCAGCAACTGTGGAAAACAGTATGGAGGTTCCTCAAAAAATTAGAAATAGAAATACCATATGATCCAGTAATCACAATACTGGGTTATGTACCCAAAGTATACAAAAACACTAATTCAAAGGGATACATGCACCCTTATGTTTATTGAAGCATTATTTACAATAGCCAAGTTACGGAAGCAACCCATGTGTCCATCAATAGACGAATGAATAAAGAAAACAGGGTATAAATATACAATGGGATATTATTCAGCCATTAAAAATAATGAAAACTTGGGGCACCTTGGTGGCTCAGTCAGTTAAGCATCTGACTTTGGCTCAGGTCATGATCTCATGGTTTGCAGGTTTGAGCCCCACATCAGGCTCTGTGCTGACAGCTCAGAGCCTGGAGCCTGCTTCGGATTCTGTGTCTCCCTCTCTCTGCACCTCCCCCTCTCTCTCTCCCCCTCTTCCCCGTCTCTGCCCAACCCCATCCCACTCTCCAATGCAGGTAGTTCTCTCATTGTCTGTCTCTATTTCTCAAAAATAAACACACATTAAAAATTTTTTTAAATAACAAAATCTTGCCATTAGCAACGACATGAATGGAGCTAGAGAGTATAATGCTACATAAAATAAGCTGATCAGAGAAAAACAAATGCCATATAATTTCACTTATAAGTGGAATTTAAGAAATAAAACAAATGAGCAAAGAGAAAAAAAAGAGAGAGACAGAGAGACAAGAAACAGACTCTTAATTATAGAGAACAGACTGGTAGTTGCCGGAGGGGAGGTGGGGGGGATGGGTGAAATAGGTGAGGGTGATTTCAAGTGTAAGTGTAAGGTGCTCTTCAAGGTAAGAGCACACTTATCACAATGAGCGCTGAGTAATGTACAGAATTGTTGAATCGCTATATTGTATACCTGAAACTAATGCAATATTGTTTGTTAACTATAGTGGAATTAATTTTTTTAAAAAACAGATAATCTCAAACTGAAGATGTAGTTGGCTTCCTGTGGCTAAAAGGACATTGTCACTGCCGTGCCGGGTGCACTAAGATTTTTCCATTTGGTCTCATTGGTGACCACTGTAGTCCCACACGCTAGAGGACACACAAGGTTCTGAGAAGCAGGATAAGCCTCAATTTTGTGAATTACATGAAAAGGCGATTAGAAGAGACTAAGTGTTGATAAAACACATCTTCCCATGTTCTCGATGTACCTCATTGCTGATACTCAGTAGGTAGCCAGCGCGCATTAGGACTACATGTGGCCACGTGCTGCTTGGTGGCAAGCTCCCATCCAGAAAGGGGCATTAGCGCTGGTCCACCAGAAACCCCCATTCAGTGCTGACTACAGCGCAACTTACATCCATTCTCTCCTTTTCAGAAATTCCATTAGGCTTCAGATTTATTCTACAATGTTTATTTTCTGAGCCGTTGCTCTCTGCTAAATGAGAAGGCACAGCGCTTCAATGCCAGCATCACCCTGTGCTCCCTGTCTCCTTGTTTTCACCAGAATACGCCCACAAGCAAGGTATTCACGTCCAACTCTGAGTCTGATAATAAAGGGCCCGTTTCCCCCCTCCGGCTGAAGGCCATGCAATGCCAGAGACAGGAGTTTCTAGCAGCTAAAGGCAAGAGGATGAAATCAGTGAGAAGCAGAAAATCAGGCCTTTCCATGTCAATAAGCATTATTAAAATTTAAAGCACATGGTAGATGAGAAATCTGAAAATCATCTCACAAAGAGGGGGAAGTTCTACGCAGCTGTGGAAACAAAAATACTCCAAACCTAAGTGCAATAGGAAATAAAACCTACTACCCTGCCATTACTGTTCTGAAGATTCTCCTGTCCTTATAATTATAACTAAATTCAGGTTAGTCTTCATTCTTCAAGAAGGGGTAACTTGGCCCACATGCTCTTTCTCTTTCTACAGAAGATTCAAAAGGTTAAAATATATGGATTAGGTTTTCAGGACATTTTCATTTTGGAAAACACAGGCAATTATAATGGTTAATTACAGGTTTGGGGAGAAATTCTTGATCCTTTGCCAAAATGTGTGCATTCAGCTGCACCTGGGGAACAGTGGCTTGGGGAACAGTGGTGATGTTCTAGGCCCAAGCACGGCCTTTGTTGTCCAACTCCTGGAAAGGGAGCCCAACCCCATTCCACTCTCCAAAGCAGGTAGTTCTCTTGTTCTCTCTCTCCCTCTCCCCTGCCTCCTCAGCACATATAAAGATAAATGTATCCTTATATTTTTAGTGCCAGAGAAAAGTCAACCCTTTTCCCTCCCCCTTTCCCATAGCTGTCCTGGAAAGAGCACAAACAAATAAGGTTTGATCTCTCTGTTTGATAATCATGGGAAAGGAAAAATTTCAATTTCTGTACAGAACCAGTCTAATTGCTTTCACTGAATTCACTGGGCATTTCACTCTAGGAAAATAAATCTCCCCAATTGCCTGGCTGAGAAGACCGGTTAAGTCCCCAGATTCTTAACAAGAAGGTCACCAAGATAGCCTCTGCAGACATGAATGATATTAGGACTCTGTTGCTAGTTATCCAAATTGCCAATTTCGTTTGCACACCAGGGCTTATCTTGGACGAATACCATTAAACTCAGATAAATCCAGTATGTCCTTGCTGGGTTTGTCCTCCTGGGGGCTTAATGAAAGAAATGTGCCTTTCAGATGCTTCTGCTCTGAGTGTTGCATGCAGAGAGGGCCAGGGAGATCAGTCTGTTGAATTTATGCAGAGTGAATAAAATGAGACATTCAGGACTACCTGTCCTCACTCACACTCTGCCACCTAGAATGCCATGAGCTCTCCTTCAGGGCAGAAGAGGAATCAAAAGAGAAGCCAAGGGGAGGCAAAATGAAAGGATGGGTCCTATGAAGCCACTTGAAGGCAGAGAGTCGCTATATTTGCACCTGGACAGAACTTCATAAGGAGTGAGGGAAGTCCCATTGTCTCATCACAGAAATCCTCAGTGACAGCTGTTCTCTTTGTACTATTTCTTCTGTGGTGCCAGCTGCAATGTAACACCAGTGCCCAACAGTGGCAAGCGCCATGTCAAGTGGAATGTTTCCCTGACCAATGCCCGTGGGTATTGGGACCAGTGCTGGGCCTTGACCCAGAACAAAGCAGATGATGGGAGATTTCACACGCTGGCACTAAGGACTTGAAGGAGACATGTCCCCCAGAGCCTTCTCAATTCCCATGACAAACATACACAGTCATCCAGGAATTTCTCCAGGGAATACCATCTTGAGTCTTCTATAGCCACGGGCAAAATGTCCAAGAGTTTGTGATCAAAATACTTTGTCTTCAGTTTATGTCACAAGTGGAAACGGCTGCTACCTCAACACATAAAATTGGTCACTATATACATTTTTCCAATTTATTTAGTAGATAAAATATAAACATCTTATAATTAAGACGCTGTCAAAAAATGAAAATCCCAGTATGGATGCTTACATTGATTCGTTCATGCATTTAGTTAGTCAACAAGTGTTTAACAGGTTTCTCTTATGTGCTAGGAACTGCAGTAGGAATACAAGTAGGAACAAGACATGGTCCCTATCCCTAAGAAGCTTCCAGTGTAGAGGAAATGAGAATTTAATGTGATGTTTGCCACAATATGGAGTTTTGTGGGGTTTTTTTGGTTTTTTTGGTTTTTTTTTGCAGAGTAGTATTGGCCCATAAAGGAAGACTCAATGGCTGTCCATGGGAGCTGGGAAGTCGCCACAAAAGAAATGGCATTTAATTTAAATCCTTAAAGATTAACACATGTTTTACAGGTGGAGAAAGATGTGCAGGTCATAGTAAGCACAACTTAAGTAGGGAAAGTCAGTTACATGATTTACTGGTATATATCATCAGGTACTAGGAAGTCATTACCACGGTAACCTAAAAGCAAATGCATCAATGCTTTAAATTGAAAAGTTCTACATTTGCTCAAAGTGCACTCAGTTCATGGTAATTTGCCAAACTGATTCCTTTCTATGGTATTTACACAGTTCATGGAAGGCTCTGACTCATAATGACTTAGTAAGATCATTTCTCTTTCATTCTAGTTTTCATGTATGGCTTCTTTCAGTCATCTGTTATTTGGGATCTCTTTAAACTGAACGGACTTTAATCTTTGGACTGTACATGTGGCGATACATGGGATTGCCAAATCTCTTTGATGTTAAACTAACAGACGCCCAGATTAATTTTGTGGTACTTTGATAAAGGGATTAAGGGAAGGCTCATGAAAGCAATCACCTTACCTGAAAAACTGAATTTTAACAATAATCAATGAGGCCAAAGATGTGGTTAAGCTCAGCCTACTAAGAAATGAACATATTACGAAATGAACACTCGTATTGGATAATTTCTGACCCAAAACTTATTTACTGACTTACTAAAACTTGAGGCAATTCTCAAGGTCAGTCAGCTGGTACAGGAAACTTTTAGTACTTTCATGTAATTTCAAAAGCACTTACTGGGCTTGGGATAATAAAAAGTTTGGAAATTGAACAGTGGTGATGGTTGTACGACATTGTGGATGTAATTAATGTTACTAAATTGTACACTTTAAAAGGGTTAAAATGGTCACTTCTATGTTATGCATATTTTACCACAATAAAAAGTATCCCCAAAACACTCATTGGAATATTTTCTTTATAAACCAGATATTGATATTCAAAGTTTTTTATTCTTACCATTTTCCTTGGAGAGTATTTTAAAAGATCATCAAAGACTTTCTAGTTAAAGCCTATTGCCCTCTGTCCAAGCAAAATCATATGTAAAATATTAGCAGTATAAGAAAACGTAGCCTCCCTTAAAGAATTCTAGAGAAGGTCAGTGCACAATATTTTCATAACTTTCTCTTAAAGTAATGAAGTAGCAACATTACACCAGGCTATTCATTTGAGTATCTACTACTCTTCTGCAGACATTCTGAATTCCTCCAGTTTTTAGGTGTGAGAAAAATTTGTGCATATTTAAGTTGCCCTGACACTAACTGATTTTATACGAGATTTGAATCAAGCTATTGAAAGATTTAGAAACTCCAGTGATTTACAGTATGGTCAGTAACACCAAACTGAGATGCTGACTGCTGCCAGTGTGAGTTTTACAAACATGATTTAAGGCCACAGAATCAGATCTCAAAGAGGGTGAAAAGCAGTGAGTAAAATTCAGAAGGCAGAGTATGGTGAAGAGTTCCTTGTAAAAGTCAGCATTTAAAAGAGGAGATGAAGCATTGAAAATGATTAAGATTCTAATCTTCTAATACAACAGGAAAATCATCAGTTGTACCTTAGAAATTCTAACCATACTTAAGGGAGAAGGAAAGATATTTTACCCTAATATTACTATGCATATGACACAATTAGGATCATACAAGTTGTGACTGCAGAGTAAGAAGAATAATTTCATACCTAATTCTTATTAATAATAATACTTTGCACTTAAGGAAATTACGACTTCTCATGTTAGCAAAAGTATTTCTAAAAACGTATTTATGATCTGGAAAGCAACCAGAATTTCCATTAACAAGGCCATGCTTTTCCTATTAAGTAGACTTCATTTTTAAGCTCTGCAAGGATTTTCTCACCATTAAACTTGCTTTACCCTGGACTGCAACCCCAAATGATAGAAATCAACACTTGATAGTGACGAACAAAGAGCACTGAGTCTGATCTCTCTGTGGGACTATTTGGAGCAGTAAAACACGGGAGGACGAATAGAGATCCTGTGAAGTACTTTCATACCTGGAAATCATTGCCAATTAACACTCACTGAAAAAGAGAAGCTTGACAGGGAAAAAGAATTCTAGATTCAACCCAGAGGACCTGGATTTGAGCCCCACGCCTTGACTTCCAGCTGTGTGCTTTTAGAACACCCGCTCTCTCTGCCACCTGGCAGGGTTGCTGGGACAGTCAGCTTATGAGAAAGCACTTGGTAAATGGAATAGCACGGACAAAGGTACATTAACACTGACAATAAAGACCACCAGCAGCGTTAGAAATTAGTCCACAGCATTAGACATTAGTTCATTCATGGCTCCTATTCTCCTGGATGACAACATGATAGCTTCTCTTTTCTCCCTCAAACTTCTACCATTCTCCACTCTAGCATCACTCTCTGCTGGTGATTTGTTTTCTCACTTCACTGAGAAATCTGAAGAAACCAGAAAAGAATTTCTCACCACCACCTCTACCCATCTGCCAGAATCTGTGCCTCCTTGACTCCACTCCTGGCCTCACATTCACACCTTATCCATTTGCAAATCTTCAGAATACATCCGGAGTGATCTCTTCTCACCACTCCAGTGCCCCGTCACCTCTTACCTGCAATACTGCAATAACCTTCCACCTGTTCTCCCTGCTTACACCCTGGCCCCTCTAGTTTCTTCTCAGCACAGCAGGCGGTGATTCTTGTAAAAGATACATTGGTTGTCCTCACTCAGAGTCAAATCCGGATGTGTCACAAAGGCCTCCAAGGCACTATATAGTTCAGCTCCCATTACCTTTCTCATCGCATGTCCTACCACGCTCCCCTGATCACTACTTGCTATCTCTCAGAGTTGCCAATAACTTCTGCCTCAGGGTATTTGTACTTACTCCTACGTCTGTGAGGAGTGCTCTTTCCCCAGAGATCAATACAGTTTGCTTCCTCACCTCCACCAAGTTTTTGTGCAATGTCACCTTTCCAGTGACGTCTTCCCTAACCTTATTAAAACTGCAAATCTCTCTCCATCCCCCTATTCTGCTGTATTTCTAGGTAGACCTCATATTACTTAATTTTACCTCTGAATACACAGTCTTATTTATTGATTTATTTTGCTTATTGTCTGTCCGCCCTCATCCTGCAGATAATGTAAGCTTCTCAAGGGTAGGGATTCTATCTGGTCCCTGCTGTGTGCCTGGAACTTAAAATAGTACCTGGAACTTTGTAGTCTATGCTCGATAAATACTTGTTGCATTAATGAATTAAATTGGTGAATCACAGATATTAGCCATAAATTTCAGCTATCTAGTCAATTCTCTTATTCTCAGGTAGGTAAGAAGATAGAATTCCTGTATTCTAAAAGACATAACTGATGCCGAGAGGACGATGGCATACCTAAGCCTAAAGGGGTACAGATGACATGAGACAGAGCAGAGCCCAGAGTAGGGCTTCTTCAGCCCCAGGGCTCTGTTGCAACAGACACAGACCTGAAGTATATGTGAGCTTGATCACGCACATGAGAATAAACTCTCCCACTGCTAATTGGGGTTAAATCTGATACCACTCCAATCCAGAATTTTTTCAAATACCAATTTTTAAATGGAGGTCTAGGGGCCCCTGGGTGGCTCAGTTGGTTAAGCCTCCGACTCTAGATTTCAGCCCAGGTCATGATCTCACGGTTCATGGGGTTAAGCCTCGGGCTCTGCGCTGATAGCTCGGAGCCTGCTTGGGATTCGCTCCCACTCTCTCTCTGCCCCTCCCCTGCTCACATGGTCTCTCTCTTTTAAAATAAATAAACAGGGGCGCCTGGGTGGCGCAGTCGGTTAAGCGTCCGACTTCAGCCAGGTCACGATCTCGCAGGCCGTGAGTTCGAGCCCCGCGTCAGGCTCTGGGCTGATGGCTCGGAGCCTGGAGCCTGCTTCTGATTCTGTGTCTCCCTCTCTCTCTGCCCCTCCCCCGTTCATGCTCTGTCTCTCTCTGTCCCAAAAATAAAAAAAAAAAAAATTAAAATAAATAAACATTCAAAAAAATTTTTTAAATATTTAAAAAATAAATGAAGGTCTAGTCCACTCTACTAGGCACTGGGCATCCTTTGGTAAGATATTTTTTTACTCTATACTGTTATTGCCAAACATTTACAGTGAGTTGTTTGTAAAGACCAGGCTTCTGATGGTTTACCCGTTTTGTAACAGGTCTCAGTGGTCACTGGTGGTCTCTACTTCATTCACTTTCCTCTACCTCTTGGGCGTTAGTCCTCCAGTTCCCACCTGCTCTGAATTTCCAGCTGCTTATTTGATACCAAAGTGGCTGCAGCCTGAATATATTCTCTGATGACACCGCCTCTGCCCTTTAATTGAGGGAGCCCCTATTCCATACATGCACGCCCTCCTGCTTGCTCAACCCAACACAAACTCTGGTTTACAAAATGCCCAAAGGTTCCTGAGAGAGCAGGTTTTAGTCAATTCAATGATCAAATAAATATCTTCCACAAACAGCCCAAGATGATCATTAAAATGTTTGCTAATACTCAGTATCCTCGAATAGAATCACTCTATTATAAAAATCAGCCAATCATTCAATCAGTATTTTTTGCAAACATGGGGGAGAAGTGCCCTGTTGACAGGAAGAGTGTCCTGCAGCACGAGTCAGAGGCCTCATGTGGCAACCGCAGGGTTGGATGAGGAGCTGTATGACCGAAAAGGGTAGCCGGCTTATTAAATCGAATTGCTGAGTGCAAGGCCTCCTTTCTACCTTCTGCAAAAAGACTTGTGCAAATCAAAACAACCACTCATCAGTAACAGGAACCATATTGTATCTTGAAGATAATAGGCGCTCAAAAAATATCTGAATATTAGATACCTAAATGAATATTAAATATCTAATGAATATTAGAATAAGTTAAAATATTGAAGCTCAGTTGACTACTTAAATTTTTTTAATGTTTACTTATTTTTGAGAGAGACAGAGTGTGAGCAGGGAAGGGGCAGAGAGACAGAGGGAGACCCAGAATCCAAATCAGGCTCCAGGCTCTGAGCTGTCAGCACAGAACCCGACATGGGCTCGAACTCACAAGCTGTGAGATCATGACATGAGCTGAAGTGGGAGGTCCAACCGACTGAGCCACCCAGGCGCCCCTCAATTGGCAACTTAAAAACAAGAGCACTAAAGTGAAGTGACAGGACAAGTACTATTATTAAAAGTTTGATCACATAAGCTCCCTTGATCCTTCCTATGAATTAAATACAGCTAGGAGAGACCCTCCCAAGAATGCGTAAGACTTAGGCATCGCCAGTTTTAGAAGGTGCAGAGAAAAGTGTAGACACGAAGTGGTCTTACTGGATCCCCTAGGTCCGGCCCAGGGCCTGGCACGTGGGAGACTTGGTGCATTTGTAATGAATGAACACAGAGGCTGAGGGAGGCTTCGGGGCAAGGATAATACAGAGCCAGCAAACAAAGATGACAGTATGAAGACTGGAAGGACAAGATGGGGCCTAACACAGTTTTCCTTGCTTTGCTTTTCTCCACTTACATAATTACTTGGCCCACAAGAGCCACTGTGCCTTGTTCTATTGAGGAGAGAGCCTGGGAGGAATGCTCTTGTCTCCTGCAGTGCTCCTAAAAGCCCACGAAAGCAGCTAGTGTCGCACAGTGCCCCCTGCAACCTAGGGCTTGTTGTTTAGCAACTGCAGCTTTCCTACATCATTAAGCAAAGCAGGCAGATTCCTGCACCATCTCCTTGCACCAAGACTTACCTACAGACCCAAGAGACCACATTTTTCAGCACGTTTCCCCCAAAAAAAGGAAGAAAGAGAAAACAGTAAGTCATCTACTTTGCCACAGGGAAGTCAGTTGCCTAATTCAAAGTAGAATAGACTCTTAATCTTTCTTGCAGACTAAGTTCTAAACCAGGCGCCATTGATTTTCTTAGCAGCAGTGGTCTAAACCCAGTTAAAACATGGAACCCTGGGGTGCCTGGGTGGCTCCGTAGGTTGAGCATCCGACTTTGATTTCAGTTCAGGTCACGATCCCAGCATCGTCGTGGGATCGAGCCCTGAGTCGGGCTCTGTGCTGAGCATGGAGCCTGCTTAAGATTCTCTCTCTCTCTCTCTCTCTCTCTCTCTCTCTCTCTCTCCCCCTTCTCTGCTCCTCTCCCTCTTCCCTGCTCATACTCCTGTACAGTAGAAGTCTGATTTAATGCCACCTCCTGGCACCAGTGTGACAAAGATGGGAAGGTATACTGTTTGGGGACTGCACTGTGGACAGTTTGTTTAAAACCAAGAGAGAGGAACACACATGCTTTGGACTGTGCTATATTTAATTAAATAAATTTACTCAGCACTGTACCTATCAAGCAGGGATATTAAATATTAGGAATAGTACCACTGGTTGGTTACACAGAGGCTTTACTGTGAGTTTTAAGGATATCAGATCTCAGTTCTGCTCCTTGTGAGCTGTGTGAACCTGGATGAAGCTGCCCCAAATGAGATATTGCATAAAGCCGGCAAGACAGGAGGTAGGACATGAGCACCTGGTGATGTATTAACATCAGACACTTTACATACGTATGGTGACTGAGGATAATACACTTTCACATTACATTTAAGTAACACAATGAATTGCATTTCCTTCTCATTACATTGCCAAGCAGTGGTCCTTAGTAGCCGCAGTTCTTTGAGCATTCCTGCAGTGTTTTCTCCAGGTTAGAAGGACCCTGCCCACTATGGAGAAGGTCAGAGGCAGCGGAGAAAAAAGTGCTGGGGTCAGTGTGGGGCGGAAGGACCACCACCTCTATTTATTTTAATAGTGTTCAGATGAAAGGTGGGGCATACACATAGCTTGCATAACGTGAGTTAACAGCCAGAAAGCTCTTCCATATTGCCCAGTTAGAGAGAGCTGTTTGTCCTGTACGGGTTTTGGATTGCAAATCTGGGGTTTATCTGCAGGGCTGTTTTCCCAGAGCCTCCAAAACAGACCCAGGGCGAACCACACACCCAGGCAGACGCTGCTGGACCTTGGCTTCTGTTGTTTCAGCCCTGGGGTGATTTCCATGCCAGCAGGCAGCCCTTTTGTGTTTTTGTAGCTCCATCCAGGGTCACATTTGTTTAGGTGTGTTCCATATCTCCAGTTCAGCTGCCTCCTCTCAGGCTAAAATAATGTTTGGCTTATGTACTAAGAAAATACTGCAATTGTAATTTTGCAGCCGTAGCATTTTCGGAACTAGACGCCCAATTCCATATGCTCTGCATGTTCATGAAATTGTTCTCATTAGTGATATCCTATAGAATATTCTCATATCTCAGTCAGAGGGCTTCCCCTCACCCCAGCCACACTCTCTTGTGGGGTCCCCCCTCCCACCTGTCAAAGCCAATTCCTCGCCTCTAATGGTAATAATAACAACAGCAATAATAGTAACAAAATGGTCCCTTCAGGGCACTTGGGAGGAGATTTAGTGTGTCGGTATCAGTTATAACTGCAGGCCTATAAGAAAGCATGATGGAAAAGGCAGGGAAACAAGAGGGTAAAAGAACAAACAGGAGAACTCCACTTTCCTGACCCTGTTTTAGAAAAGATACATTCAAAATCTTGTTTGAGATAGTTGGGACTCCAGGGTCAAAGAACGCATATGGATTTTCTGGGCCTTATTTTCATCACGCCAAGACAGAGAGTAGGCCCCCATTTCAGCAGGTGACCAAAAACCAGTAGACGTCATTCTCATCCTCAACTAACCTTCAGAGGTACAGAAACCTCTCACTCGTGTTTCTCCCCACTCACACCCACCTCCAAGAGCTGCATGACTCAGCCTTACAGGCCCAGAATAATTTAGTTTGATGCCACTTATATGTAAAAATTACACAAAAATACATATGCTGGGGGCACCTGAGTGGCTCAGTTGGTTGAGTGTCCAACTCTTGATTTCGGCTCAGGTCATGATCCCAGGGTCGTGGGATCGAGCCCTGAGTTGGGCTCTGTGCTGAGCATGGAACCTGCTTAGGATTCTCCCTCCCTCCCTCCCTCTCTCTCTCTCTCTCTCTCTCTCTCTTTCTCTCCCTCTGCCCCTCCCCAACTAGTGTGCATGTGCATGCTCTCTCTCTCTCTGTCTCTCCATTTCAAAAAAAAATACACATGCTAACTACACGGGCATTTACATACAAGGTTCTTTTACACTGATGAAAAATTCTCAAGACATCAAGGCAAGTGCTATTTTGGCCACCTCCAAAATAAATCTACACATACCCCATCTCCATCTGAAGAAAGATGTGCAAAGGCCCTATGATTCTAATCTAAAGTAAATCCTAAAGTAAGTTTGTGAAACTGCTCTTCCAATGGGTCATGAACACTCCCACAAGTCTCTCTAGATTCTTGAAGATTAAAATTTCCCTGGACTAAGCTGAACATCCAACCATCCCTGAAACTTTGGCCCAGTGCCAGAAAAAATTAAGCTTTTTGCTATTTTCTCTCCTCCGTCATCCCAGCACAGGCAAAAAAGAAGAAACAAACAGATGTGTAACATTTGGTAAACATGAGTATGCCGTAAAATCAAATTTGATCCTAAAAATATTAACCACCTATAATAAAAGCCTAATGTATGCCACCTTTCCATTAAGCAAGATAACTCTTTCTTTTCCCCTTGACACCACGGTATGAAGAACCTCACTATAGATCTGACCTTGCAATTCTCAGCAGAATCTCCTAAGTTGAATAAGAAATTTAATACAGACCATTTCTCTTAAAGGCCTGAGACTCAGAAAGAAAGCAAGAGAAAGGAGATTGCCAGGGATGGATTTTCCATTCTATGGAATATTATTCAACATTTAAGAACCATTGGGCACCCACTACCTCCTGGGCTCCAGGCAGTACTCACATCATGCCTTCATTCCCAACACGGTGGAGCACTCAGGATCCAGGTGCCATCACCCACCCTCCAAGATGTAAGAGTCACACTTTTACTGTGTACGTCCAATGTTGTTGACCAAAACAACACGATGCATCATAATCACAAAACATTTCCCACACCAAAGACCTGGGCATAATTTTGAGACTGTTTTTCTTTCCCCCTCACCTTTTTCTCAACCTATGTATTTAAGTCAACAAAACAGTATATTTGATTTCTGAAATAATGTGACATGAGCACTGACTGCCCTGGTTTCTTTCAATTATTGGGATTTCTATAATAGGTTTAAAAAAAGATGCTGGTCTTTTAGCCTGGAGGGATACTTACCCTCAATATCAGCTAGGGAAATTCTAAATTTCCCAAGAAAGTTCACTCAACAGTTTGCCCTTTAAAGAAACATGATTCAAGTATCATACAGTTCACTTCTGTGCGGGGGCAGGAATGGACTGTGAAAATGATCTCTTTAAAAATCCTACAGAGTAAATATACGGACTTGAAAATAATTTCCCACAGCATTTTCTAAATTCAATCTCTTTGACTAGAACAACTAAGAAACTAGGACCCCAATTAATCCCTTTTATGTTGTGCTGTAGAATTAAATGCCAATTTAAATGTTGTTACACAATTAAGTGTTACAGAAAGGATTGTTGTTTGGAATATACACCTAACGCAATAAATATCCTGCAGGAAAAAAAAAATCTGTCTTTGCCTCCCTCATTCTAGTGTGGCTTCGACCACCACACCTCCACGGAAACCATTCTTGCTGAGGTGAAGTGGCCTCCGTGATACTAAATCCACCTGAGGAGTTCAGTCCTCAACTTACTTGGCTTTCTACAGCCTTCACCGCTGTTGACTACTCTGCTTCTAGAAACACTCTTGCCTTGGATGCTGTGGCATCATGGCATCGCAGTCTTCTTGATGTCCTTCTACCTTTCTTGCACTCCTTTGTAATCTCCTGTTCAGATTCTTCCCTGCCTGACCGCTGAATATGGCAATTCCCCAGGACAGTCTTGGAATCCCTGGTCTTGAAACTCTATGCTCCCACCCAAAGTGACCTCATGCACTCCCACTGCTTTAAATACCACACCACTCCCAAATTTATAACCTTAGCCCAGACCTATATTCTGACTCCAGACTTATTTATTTAATTACCCACTTTCATCACTAAAGCTGGCTCACAGGCATCTGAAACCTACCCTGTCTCCAGCTGGCTTCTTGATCTCCAGGCAATGGTCCCTCCATCCACACTACTGGACTCTTGGGAGTCATCCTCAACACCTCCTTCTCCCACAGCCCACCTATCCCTCCATCTGCTTTCCCCCTCCACCATCTAATCCAAGGACCCATTATCTCTTCCTGGACCACTGAATCAGCCTCCTGAGCCCTTGTCACTGGTCTCACTCTTGGCCCTGCCCATCCTTTCTCCAGCACCTACCAGAGAGAGCTCTTCAAAGTACAAATCTGATCGTATAACTCCTATTCAGTCTTAAAACCCTCCAAACATCTACACTGAGGATTTATAACAGTCTGTGATCTTGGAGAATGATGGTATAAACTCCTAGATGAGAATTTTTTTTCTCTTTTTTGCCGATGTATAGCTCTGTGAAAGTTTATGTATGTGTGCCCCTGTGCAACCCCCACCCTGAGCAAGACATGGAACATTTCCAGCACTCCAGAAAGTTCATGCCCCTGCCCTGTCCCCACCCTCTCCTGAGGTAACCACTCTTCTGGCCTTTATTACAATGAATTAGTTTTGCTTGTTCTTTAACACCATATAAATTGACTTATAGAAATGAATACTTTTTAAACTAAACTCTTCAAGTGTTCCTGCAAATTAATGATCAAACCAGCTTTAAGAAAATAATGTTCTAGAGTCGCCTGAAGTCAGGTGTTCGGCTCTAGAGTCTCAGCTCCCCAAAAGAGTTTGTTAATTAACAAGTGAGAACAAAATCCCCATAACACTACAGATTAAGTTGTTCCCATGAATTGTCCCCAAGTATTTAAAATGACACAGGAACTACTACTTCTACTCATGGACTTTGAGCCAATCTAGATAACTAGTCGGCCAGGCAAATTCAAAGAAAGTACTTTTTTGATTCAAACAAAGACTTCAAAGTGAAAAAGAAATGTGACAGCATGAGCAAAGTATACAGTTAATAGAGGAATGAGACTTTAGGAGGCTATTGGTCTTACCAGGAGAGTTGTGTTGCAAGTATTAGGAATTAGTAACGGGCTGGGGGGGCGGGGCAGCTTAAAGCTGGATAAAGCCACATCTGTACCCATTCACCATTATAACTTCACCCTGGAGGAAGGCCATCAAGTCTCTATTTTCAAAGTACAGTCCCTGATTTTGTCCCTCTGTCCAGAATAAGAGCCAATTCCAATAAAGGGCCCGGGGAAGCCCAGCCTCTGGGATGCATCAGCCCCTCCTGAGAATTTATTCTGCTGCCTGAAATTCAGACAGACCTCTCCCCAGGGTTTGGAACTTCTGAAGTTTATGCTGGGCAGGAGGTGACAAAAGGGGGAGTAGGCGGGCAGTAGCAGAGTCCCAGGGACTTGTTTTTGCTCTCTTGATGATCCAATGCCCCTCCCTAGCATCAAGAAGAGAAATCCTAAACCTAAAATTAGAATCCACTGGGAGATGTGGGGAGATTTTACCAAAGTCTGGAAGAACTGACAAAACAGGTCTCACCAAGCATCCCTGTTTGCAGAGAGTCTTGCTCTCTGCACCCGTTGACAACAGTTAGACATCTGCTATTGACATATGTATGCCCCTGCATAACCCCCACCCTGAGCAAGACACAGAACATCTCCAGTACTCCAGAAAGTTCATGCCCCTGCATGGACCAGTGTACCAACTGGTGACCCTTGCCCATGCCGGCCAGCCAAGTGGCAGGGGTGGGTTTTGATGGTACAGTTCCTGTCACATGCAAGGCACTCAAAAAAATGTCGGGGACTATTACCATGAAGGGATTCCCACAAACTATAGTTCTGCTTCCTAGACATAAAAGAGAAAAAAAATTGCTCACTCTTCAGGTGAAGTGTTGGGAGGGTGGAGTGAAGCAGAAGATAAGGAAACAATTTGGGTAAAATCACCATCGTCCCCTCCTTTTTTTTTTTTTTAATAAACTAAACCCAGAAGATTTCCCAGAAGATGAAAAACATATTTAAAAAAAAAAATATATATATATAATGACATATAACATAAGCCTACTTTCTCTTCCTTTATCTCCTTAAATTTTCCTTGAACCCTATCCTAGTAAATTTCATTTAGCCTCATTAAGGTTCATGGAAAAAACCTCCCAGGTCCTTTGGTAAATAAAGTGATGACTGGGAGGGTGAGTCCCAGGCAGGGCCAGACATCTTCAGCTATGTTCTTCAGCAGTGACTGCTGTGGAACTTGGGAGCAAGGTCACCTAAGATAGTATCCCAACCCTGAATTGTCCTGACACAACCAAAATCATCCCAGTGAGGATGAAATCCATGATGTGGAGATAGGAGAAAGACAAACTTTAAGTGTTTTAACTTGCATGGTTACAATCAAGCCCTTGACTCGTAGTTTCATTTGTTGGCTCACATTTTGATGTTTGCTCCTCACAGGATGTTCTTGGGTTTACATAGGGATGTAGAAGTATTTGCATTGGACAGGGACACTGGACCCAACTGGAGACTCCTATAAGGACCCCCTCCCCCCCAGTCCTGGCTGCAACTCTGTGTCAGTCCCCTGGTGCATGGAATAACAAAGTTTTTGTTAACAAAGACATTCAGTATATTCAAGGAGTGAGAGAAGAACCTGGTGTTTTGTAGAGTGTGAATGATTCCGGGTATAAGGACCTGGACTTATTCTGGGCAGCTCATCCTCTTCCCTCCAGAGTCCAAATTACCTACATTATACCCCTCCTGCCCTCCTACCTTGGCAAGAGGTGTGGCCCCCTCCTTGTCTGGGTTCAACACTCCATCTACATCCCCTCTCACTTCCTCAGGAACTCCATTCCTCAATAATGCTCTCTTTCAGCTGTATCTTCTCAATCCCGATTTGATGACTTTTACCTCTTCCACCACGGGTAAGTATATTTATACCTGTGCCATCTAAATAAAAACCAACCGACCAACAGAAAATTTCCCTCTTATTTTCACAAATTTAGCTTCTCAGTGTCATTAAGTCACCGTCTTCACTCTTCCTCAGTTCCACCTCTCTGTGGGGTCAATGACATCAAACACTGTGGACCACTTCTCCTTGAAGCACTCTCCTTGTCTGGCCCTCCTGCACCCACACTCTCCTAGTTTCTTTGGGGCAGTTCACCATGCATACCCTTCTTACCACACTGCTGCTTCTCTAGAAGCTGACCCCAGCAGGAGTGGGCCTTTGTTAGCAATATTTTTACTATATGGCATCACAGGTACCTTCCCCAGACAGGAGGAGAAACTAGGTTAACCTTCCCACAAAAATGGCACTGAGAGGAGGGGCAGCCTGTCAGATTGGCCATCTCATCAGGGGAGGTTTAACCTTGGGAGCTATGGGTTTGTCATGTGCACAGAGCAGCAGAGGAAGATGGTGTTAAATAGAAAAAAGAAACACCATTGCTGAAATATCAGAAACTAAGAGTGATAGAGTCTCACTGGGCTCCTTATGACTCTATGGTCCCTAGTTTCACATCCCTGAGTGCCTCAGATAATCCATTCAGCCTTCTAATAAATTCTAAATATATATATATATATATATATATATATATATATATATATTTTTTTTTTTTTTTTTTCTTTTTGCCTGATCTAGGTTGTGTTGGTTTCTGTGGCTGGCAACCTTAAGAACTTTCATTACCACACAACTTAGTGCTCCTCCTCTCTTATAATTTCGCCTTCCCTTTAATGGTAGGTGTCACTCTATCCATCTCTTAGCTCTCTTCTGAGTTTGTACACTCTCTCCTGGTGATCATCTTCACACACTCAGCTTGAACTGCCACCTCTAGGCAAATAATTCTGAATGAAATCTGTCACCCAGCCAGACCTCTTTTTCTAAACTCCTGACCTACAGACCCTGAAACATACTCATTTCTGGGGAATGTCCCACAAGCCCCTTACAATGAATAATTACAAAACTGAGCACAAATTTATTGCTTTTCTCAATTTTTCTAGACTGATGAATCACCTCTACCATCCACCCAGTCACCTCAGTCAGCAAGGGGAGGCAAGCTTCACTTCTCCCTCTGCTTCACCCTCTATAATCGATTTAATCCCTGTATCTTAATAATTCTGCATCCTTAGTATTTCTCCAATATATATATCCTCTGTCTCTATTCTGACTTCACTGTATTTTAGAGCCCCATCACTTCATTCTATTTGGCCTTCTTATCTCCTCATACCCCCTTATCCTTCTCTATTTCTAAAACACAAACCTGTTTGGTTTATCCCCTGATTCCTTCGAGGTAAGGGCCAAACTCCCTAGACTAACATCTAAGAATCCTCATGATTACCTGACTCCTGCCTCCCTTGACAGCCACACCTTTTATCACTTTCCAGTGGACCCCTACACTCGGTCTACACTGAAGAACTTGCAGTTTCATGAAGTGCCAAACTTCCCACTCTGTTGGTGTATGGCTTTCTAAACAGCCTTCCCCTAAAGAGTAATCTCAGTTTCGTGTGTGTACCACTAGCTAGACGTATATGCCAGGTTCATCTGTAAGTTCTACAACCCACCTCCCTGCCCCAACAGCCAGAGGTAAGGTCATCTCAGTTAGTTTGCCCATTAACAGCATTTCAGAGCCCCAAGATGAAAACAACACAACTTTAGGACACACAACTGAGCCTTCACACCCAATGCCCCCTGTCCTGCAAAGCCTGTCCACGTTTCTTCAAAGCCTAACTCAACTAATTCAGTTCAGCATCACCTCTTTCAGGAAGCCTTCCTTGAACGTTGCTTAATACCCACCCACCTGCACCTTGGGATTAGGTTTACAGCCTCTGTGCTCCCACTGCATAATGGTGTCCCTGCTGCATAACTTTTCCATAGGCCTTTGATGCCATCGAGTCATAGTGACTTATAAGCCATCTGTGACTTATCCACAACACTGGAAGTTCCTTAAGGGAAGAGACAATGTCTTTCACATATCTGTATTCACAGTGCCTGACACGCTTCCTGGATATCTTGTCCTAGAGCATCCAGCTGGGAATTAATGAGAGATAAAAACTGAGAATCTCTAGAACTAGAATACATTGTCCTCTTTCTGTTACAGCTTTGAAGATAAGAAGGAAAAGATGAGGGTGTGTTTTCTGCCATTGTTTTTGATCGAGCTATGGGGCTTTTTCTTTCTCTTCCTTGGGATATCTCAGGGGGTGGTTTTCTACATACATGTATTTAAAGAGTGGTCTTGTCATACATGCACAGTACTGGCCCCAGGGCTGCAGAAAGTGCTGACCACCACTTAGCAAAGACTCTGTAAATATTTTAACTCAGAATGTACAAGGTCCCTTCCCTCAAGAAAGGGAACCCAAGGTCTTAAAGGCTTGTTAGAATGGAGCCAGGTATCTCTTTGGCATAGAATCCTAAGGCGGTCACATCTGGTATTAATGCCCTGTGTAACCTCTTTCCCATTAGTGTGGGAAGACCTGGTGGTATGTTTCTAACCAACAAAATATGACAAGGTGTTGGGATGTCTGCTTAGCAAACTGTATCTCTTGCTGGCTTTGATGAAGCAAGTTGCAGAGTTGGGGAGGCCCATGTAATAAGAAACTGAAGGTGGCCTCCAAAGCAGGTAGGAACTGAGGTTCTCAGTCAAAATGTCTTCAAAAAACTGAATTATGCCACAACCATATGAGCTTAGAAGTGAATCTCTCCCCAGTTGAGCCTTCTGATAAGATGCCAGCCCCGGTGAACAATTGATTACAGCCTTGTAAGAGACCCTGAAACCCATCCAAGCCATATCCCACAAAAAAATGCTTTAAGCCACACACTTGTGGCAATTGGTTACACAATGAAGGGTAACTATTATAATCTTCTTTACCCCTATTGAAGTCTAGCTACCTGGAAAAAATTTTTTCCATTTTTCAGCAGGTTGAATAGAAAGCTGTCAGCAAATAAATGTTTCACTAAAATTGAAATCCCCTCTAAAAACAAACATCAGCATTCTAAAAGTTGAGGCTACAAGAATCCATACAAAATGAAGGAGTGGGGGAGGAACCAAGATTAAAACTTGTACAGGGGCTCTGGAGAAAAATGCAGGCTCCATTGGTTTATTTAACTTTTAAATCTTATTAAATTTGCTAGATGCATGTTAGCATTCATGGTTCATTTACTTTTATTCTGACTTCTATAAATAGGTACTCTATGAGCCCTGATAAATGACTTAAAATCTTGTTTGACTTCAATAAAGAAATTAGCATGTTAATCTTAAAAATTCTACCCATAGAAATGAAGGAAAGCCTCCTTTTCCACCTTCTGTTTACTCCCTGCAAGTACACCTCCCTAATTCCTGGGCCCCTCCCTGCCATCCTTGTTCTTTTCTTTGGCTCTACATGCATAAAATCTGGCATCCTCTCAAATTGCTTCGATCTGGCTCTCCTGCAAAAACAAACAGAAGCTACCTGGGGCCCCTGATTCCTGCTCATTTACATTCTTTCTGTGCCAAGGGTCAAAGGATGTCAGAGTTGGTGGCAGCCAGTCAAGCCCAGCGTGGGACAGCACTTATCTACCAATGCCTTGTTTCTCTATCTCTCAACAAGCCAGCATTCATTTCTCTACAATTATAAATGGAAACATGTCACTGCCACATGTCTGATACTAGTAAATCTAAAAGTTCAGTACAGAGTTGTAACAGACAGGAGCCCATACAAAGCTCATTAAAATAAAGCAGGCAGTGGGTGTAGGAGAAAGACATAATGTATACGACCTATACAGTATATGGAAAACAAAAGCAAGTTGGAAATTCCCAGCGACTCAATTACACGGAATGCATATTTAAATTATTAGCAATTCACATTAAAGTACTGATTCTTTGTGAGTAGCTATTGTTGTATGGCTTTCTAAACAGCCTTCAGCTAAAGAGTAATGTCAGTTTCGTGTGTGTACCACTAGCTAGACGTATATGCCAGTTTCATCTGTAAGTTCTACAACCCACCTTCCTGCCCCAACAGCCAGGGGTAAGGTCATCTCAGTTAGTTTGCCCATTAACAGCATTTCAGAGCCCCAAGATGAAAATTGGTTTTTAGGACACACACAAAAAAATCTTATACAGACCACCAGTTTGTGACTCTCCAAAGCTCATTGTACTTGACAATATCTTATTCCTCAGTATTTAATTTCTCTCATTAGGAAGAATTTAAATTAAATTATTTTTTTTCCTCGGGGAGGAAGAGATAATGAAAAAAGAAGTTGAGAAACACTATTCTAGGTGCTTAGAATTCTAGCACCTTCATTATAGGGAAGAAAATGAAGATAAGAAAGGCACAGTAAAACCTGCAGACACTAAATGAAATAGCCTAATAGCAATCTAAGAACCAGATGCATTTGTATATTATAACAGGAGCAGAATTAGAGAAATCCCAAAGACAAGTTATGACACAGAATTAGAAACTCTGACCTTGAAGTCAGAAGAGCCGATCTGAGTCAGTTCCTAATACATGATTACTAGTTGTGCAACCTTAGAGAAAAGTTATTTATTTTTTTTTTCTTTTCTGTAAAAAGAATGAAAATGTCATTTTTACAAGGTTACTGCAATAGTTAAATGAGATAACATTAGTGAAGAATTTTGCCAACAAGAGCATGTGGGTCAGTTAAAAGGTAGCACCATGAGCACAATTACTTGAACCTTGGAAACCACTGCATGGGCACAGGAGCACTTCAATAAGCCTATAGTTGGCACTACCATGAACTGCTGCTTCAAGGTGGTGTTACACCGACAGGAAGGGTCTTCTCATTAGGAATACCACATCCTGGGGCACCGGTGTGGCTCAGTTGCATAAGCGTCTCCCTCTTGATTTCAGCTCAGGTCATAATCTCACAGTCTGTGGGTTCAATCCCTACATCAGGCTCTGTGCTGACAGTGCAGAGCCTGCTTGGGAATCTGTCTCTCTCTCTCTCTCTGCCCCTCCCCCACTTGCTCTCTATCTCTCAAAATAAAGAAACATTAAGAAAAAAAAAAAGAATACCACATCCTATGTTAAAAAAAAAAACCAAAAAACAGGAATGACCTAATGCAATTGATCTACTCTATTCCAAGGGAACAGTAAGAGATACTCAGACCACAGAGAAGTGGTGTGAGAGAAAACTTCCTTTCTTATCTTTCTCCCGTCAACTTGGGCTACCTTTCCAATCACCTGGTTGTTTTTATAAACTTTTGAAAAATACCTGAACCTGGAAGATTATGAGAACTCCATAAATATTTATGGAATAAGTGAGCACAGACAAGGTTGCAAGGCAGTAAGTATTCTCATACATGGTTGTGGGAGTAGAAATTAACACAGTCTTTAGAGAAAGCAGTCTGCTAATATGTATCAACATTTTTTGTTTGGTTTGGTTTTTAATTTTGTTTTTAAGTTCATACCCCTGGCCAGCTAATTCTATGCCTAAGAACCCATCCCAAGGAAATGATCAAAAAGAGAAACAATAATGTATCCATAAAGATTCCTATCACAGTATCATTTTATGTTTGGATGTAGCTTGACTTGCATGGAACATGCATAAAACACTTGTGCTGTATGGACTCCATGTTATGGGTGTGGATATCTGACAGGTAAACAAAAGAAACAGTAAATCAAAACAAGGTCCTACAAAAAGTCAGGTATCATCTTAACCAAAGCCAGCAGCCCTGAAGCTTATTAATATTAAAAAAAGTTGAGAACCTGCCAATCAGTCCAGGTCTGGTCATGTCAGATCTTAGCCTCCCATCATCCCGGTGATCTCAACTAATCTCAAAATCAAAACAGCAGACAATTAGCAATTAAAGCATCTTAAACGAACAAGTAATGTTGCAGACTAAGGTAGAACAGGGAGAAAGAGAATAAAATTCACCTCACTGGCTTTCTTTTCAAACTCCCAATCTTCCTGAGTCAGGACTCCCCAGGATTTGCAACTCATCACCAGACTAAGTTTCTCCACGACAAACAACAAGCATTCTCAAGGGACTAATTGTTCCCTTATCTCCAAAAACCCTACTGAAAAGGTGCTGAACTCACTGCAAGTCTTCTATAAGCCCTACCTTCTTGGGGGCTATGAGATACAAATATTCTCTCAAGAGTGCAATGAGAAAGATTCATTTAAAAAGGGCAAAAAATTAAGTTCTGTGCAGAAGACTAAATTGTAGCTCTGATTTTTAGTGTCAATGATCTAAAATATAAGATTGATAACCAAGAGGGCAAAAGAGCATTTTTATCAAATACATGTATCAAGGATTGCGGAGCGCCTACTTCTCAAATGAGTCAGACATCCTAGCTATCAGGTGCCCCTGATAGAGAGGAATCTGTGGATGATATGCAAGCAACCAAATGTATACTGAAAAAAAAAGCATATGTGCAATGTCTGATACTTCTCACGGCACTTTCACTCATGATGTATCATTTGATCCTTGCATTAACCCTGGGAGGTAAGCAGAAAAAGAAAGATTTGACGAAGATAGGCACACAGATCTAAGTTAGCTAACTTGCCCACATTTGCAGAACCAACTGATTACTGGAGGCATCGATACTCATATCCAGCTCTTTCCGTGTTCTTCATGCCGTAGCACATTGGGCAGCACACACAAATGCCATACATGTGAAATAAGTAGATGATCACACAAGACAGGCGTAACCAAGACCCAGGAGCCAGGCTGCTCACTTCAAGTCCCAGTGCTATCAACTGTGGGAGTATGATTTGAGGTCATTTATTTAAAACACTCTGTGTATCAATTTGCCTACCTGTGAGGCAGGAATAATAATAGCACTCAGCCATTTGGGCGATTAGAAGGATCATGTATAAAGTACTGTAGTGACCGACATATAGCAAAAGGCTCAATAATTGTTAACTACCATAGTAATGAGCAGCACTGACTGAGGATCAAAAAAGATTCTCTGCTTAAGCCAGATGTGACGCAAACATGCCGAGTCTTTCTTCGTGTCAGGTGTGAGTTACGTGCTGTATTAGTTTCCTGTTGCTGCTGTAACAAACCATAAATTCAGTAACTTAGAATAACATTACTTTATTATTTCATAGTTCTGAGGGTCAGAAGTCTGAAATGGGTCTTGCTGGGTTAAAATCAAGTGTCAGCAGAGCCGTGTGCCTATTGGATGCTCCATGAGAAAATCTATTTCCTTCTCTTTTCTAGCATCTAGTGGCCACCTGCATTCTTTAGCTGGTGACCCCTTTCTCCATCTCCAAGCATATCATTCCAATATCCGTTTCTATAGATTATCTCCTCCTGCCCCCTGCTTCCCTCACCATGTTTTCTGCCCCTGCCCCTGCCCATTCTGCCTCCCTCTTAAAGGACCCTGGTGACTGCATTGGGCCCATGAGGATAATCTGAATAATCATCCTCTCAGGATCCCTAACTTAACCACAGCTACAAAACCCCTTTTGTCACTTAAGGTAACATTTGCAGGTTCTAGAGTTTAGGATGTGGCCATCTTTGGGGGTCCATTATTCAGTCTACCACAGGTGCCAAGGATACAGAAATGAATTTGATGTAACTGCTGAGTTCAAGACGTTCACAGACTATTGAATAAAATACGTATTTTTTTTTTTAAAAAGAAAACTAACTCTAGTGTACATCAGACTCCATCACTCAGCGGTACTAGAGAAGTATAAACAAAGTACCCTGGGGTAACAGAGGAAAGATCCATTTATGTCAACCAAGAAAGGAAAAAAGGCCTCATGAATAACATGATACATGCAGAGAACCGGTCATTGGAATGTGTTTAAACTTGTCGTGATGAAGGTAATTCCAGGAAAACACATGGAAAAGTCAGGAATATTGAATAAGCAACTGTTATCACAGCCAGGGAGACAAAGGAAGGAGCAAATGGGAGAAGGAAAATGTTGAAAAGGGAGATGAAGGCTAGAACATGAAGAACCACCGCAAGGGTGGGGGACTTTACAGAATGAAAAGCCATTGAAGGCTGCTGAACCCGTCATTCAGATTTATACTTTACAAAGAAAACTCCAGAGGCAGAAAGCAGAACTCAATTTAAGAGCTACTTCAATAGCGCACAGAAAAAGGGAAGAAGGACTAAATTAAGAAATACAGGAAATGAAGGCAAAGATGGATTTGAGACACATTCCCAAAGTGAAATCAATAGGACCAAGTGACTAAGTGAATACAAGTGGGAGACAAGAGTGATGCTGAATGTCTAGCTCTGGCAACTGGTGGATGCTGATGTCACTAAGTGATGCAGAGAACAGAGAATAGGGGTCAGCTTCAGACGTGCTGATTAGAACCCTTAAAGGTGCTAACTCTGACTGTTTAGCAAAAAGGAAAAGCGTACAAAAATGACATCTATGTGTCTGAGAATCTAAATAGAACAAATATTTGGCATCAGTGGCACCAGCTCTGGTACTTTTCTGACATTTATTTAGCTTTGTGACTGTTGGACAAGTTGCTTAACCCCTCAGGGCCTTGGTTTCCCCATTTGTGAAGTAAGAAGTTGGGGGTGTTAGATAATCATTCAATTCCCTTCTCATTCTAACATCACATCGGTCTAATACCTGAGTCATTCCTTCTCAGTTTCAATCACTTCTTCCAGCCACTAACAGAAAACCTGATGGGTCCTAATTTTCAAACAAAAGGGCTAGAGCTAGAAAGGTAAAGACAAAGGCACTAACAATCACTGCAAGCCTACTATGCACCAGACACCATTCCTGCCCTGCTCTCCTCCAGTCGCTTGTCCCACTTGGCCCAGACACCCCTGTGGGGTCCTAGAAATGACCAACAATTTTTATTTCTTTATAATCAATAATTCAAGAACATAACAAAAGAATACTGGAGGTGTTTTTGAAATATAATATATACACCAAGGGGATGGAGAATGAACCATGCACACAATACGAGTGGCAAAAATTGCTTGAGTATTTTTTTTAAGTTCTACTTATTCTGCCATCATGTCAAAAAAATAGAAATTGAACTATCACCACCTTAAATTTCATGTTGCCGTGGGATTATAATTTGTAATAGTAAAACAGTGGGACATTTATTTTTGTTCCATCTGTGCTGAAGCAGCTACAGGTTTCCCCTTCAGGGATGTATTTATGGCCGTATCAGTCAATAAGCCCAGAGAAACAGCTCTCAGGGAATATAATCACCACTAACGGCAGAAATAAAATAAGCATGTTAACATGTGCTTGGTGAGATTCTTATAAATGTGTTCACCTATGCAGCCACCCAGAAGGACACTAAATTGAACCCTAAAAAAGAATGTCAGGTAACCATGTCCAAATCCTCCCTTAATCCTAGGAGACAATGCCTTTTCCAGCAGAAAGTGCTTACTCAGTGTCAATTATAATGCAAACAACAGACTGTGATACAGGCACTTGAAGTTAAAGCTCATAAAGCCCTCTTTAGCAGGAGAAAAATCTAATTCAATGGTCAAATGCCAATCAGGGTGGGATAACTAGGCAGCAGCTGAAAATACAAGATTTCAAAATCAACTGCAACTCCGTTGGGAATGCATTACTACTGAATGCCTGTCAGAGCACAACATGAGTGAGCTAGCACCATTAACGTGGGAAAAAAAGAATGACTCCTATTTCAGTGAACACAGGTAGATTCCCAGTGAATTTTTATTTATGTTTTCCTGAACAATAATTGACATACAATATTATATTAGCTTCATGTGTACAACATAGTGACTTGACATTTGTGTATATTGCAAATTGATCACCCCAACGTCTAATTGCCTACTCTCACCATACCGTAGGCAGTATTACTGGCTGTATTCCCCATGCTGTCCTTTATATTCCCGTGACTTATTTATTTTATAAGTGGAAGTTTATAACTCTTAATCCCCTTCACTCATTTTGCCCTCCAATTTCCATTCCCTCTGGCAACCAATACTCTGTTCTCTGTATCTATGAGCCTGGATTTTGTTTTCTTTGTTGTTGTTGTTCTTGTTGTTGCGTTTTAGATTCAACTTATAAGTGAAATCCTGTAGTATTTGTCTTTCTTTTACTTATTTCGTTTAGCATAATACTCTCAAGATGCATCCATACGTCAGAAGTGGCAAGAGGTGCCTGGGTGGCTCAGTCAGTTAAGCCTCCGACTTTGGCTCAGGTCATGATCTGTGGTTCACGGGTTTGAACCCTGCGTCGCATTTTGTGGCGCCTGGAGCCTGCTTGGTGGATTCTGTCTCCCTCTCTCTCTGCCCCTCCCTGGCTCTTACTCTGTCTTCTCTCTCTCAAAAATAAATAAAATATTAAAAAAAATTTTTTTAATGCAAGATTTCACTCTTTTTATGGCTAAGTATTCCAGTGTACATACATAACACATCTTTATCCATTCATCTATTGATGCACACTAAGGTTGTTTCCATATCTCGGTTATTGTAAATAATGCTGCAATGAACATAGGGGTGCATATATCTTTTCAAGTTAGTATTTTCATTTTCTTCAGATAGAAACCCAGTAGTGGGATTGTTACATAATGTGTTAGTTCTATTTTTAATTTTTTGAGGGACCTCCATACTGTTTTCCATAGTGGTTGCATTTTTGTATATGGTGTAAGACACTGGTCCAGTGTAATTCTTTTGCATTTAGCTATCCAGTTTTCCCAACATCATTTACCGAAGAAACCGTCCTTTCCCCATTGTGTATTTTTGCCTCCTTTGTTGTAAATTAATGGACTATACACGCGTGGGTTTATTACTGTGGTCCCTTCTGTTCCATTGATATGCATGTCTGTTTTTATGTTAAAACCATATTGTTTTGAATACGACAGCTTTGTAATTTAATTTGAAATCAGGGCATGTGATACCTCCAGCTTTGTTCTTCTTTCTTAAGATTGCTTTTGGTAGTCAAGATTTCTATGGTTCCATAATCCTAAATTTTAGGATTGTTTGTTCTAGTCCTGTGAAAAATGCCATTGAAATTTTGACAGGGATTGCACTGAATCTCCAGATTGCTTTGGGTAGTATGGACATTTGGACAATATTAATTCTTCCAATCTAGAAGCACAAAATATCTTTCCATTTCTTTGTGTATTCTTCAATTTATTTCATTAATGTCTTACAGTTTTCTGTGTTTAAGTCTTTCACCTCCTTGGTTAAATTTATTCCTAGGTATTTTATTCTTTTTGTTGCAAGTGTAAGTGAGATTGTTTTCTTAATTTCTCTTTCTCATAATTTATTATTAGCATATAGAAACACAAATTTTTGTATATTGATTTTGTATCTTGCAATTCTACTGCATTCTTTTATTAGTTCTAATAGGGTTTTTTTTTAATGAAATCTTTAAGGTTTTCTATATATATAATATCATGTCATCTGCATAGAGTATCCATTTTACTTCTTTTCCAATTTAGATGCTTTTTATTGCTTTTTTTCCCCCTAATTGCTGTGGCTAGAACTTCCAGTAATATGTTGAATAAAAGTGGGGAGAGTGCACATCCTTGTTTTGTTCCTGATCTTAGAGGAAAAACATTCAGCTTTTCACTACTAAGCATGATGTTAGCTATGGGCTAGAGGTTGTCATTTATGGCCATTATTATGTGAGGTACATTCTCTCTATATGCACTTGTTTGAATTTTTACCATAAATGGACACTGAATTTTGTCAAAAGCTTTTTCTGCATCTATTGAGATGATTGTATGATTTTTTTATTGTTTATTTTGTTTTTTTTTTAATTTTTTTTTCAACGTTTATTTATTTTTGGGACAGAGAGAGATAGAGCATGAACGGGGGAGGGGCAGAGAGAGAGAGGGAGACACAGAATCGGAAACAGGCTCCAGGCTCTGAGCCATCAGCCCAGAGCCTGACGCAGGGCTCGAACTCACGGACCGCGAGATGGTGACCTGGCTGAAGTTGGACGCTTAACTGACTGCGCCACCCAGGCGCCCCATTATTGTTTATTTTGTCAATGCAGTGTATCACACTGGTTGATTTGTGGATGTCGAGCCATCCTTGCATACCTGGAATAAATCCCACCTGATTAGAGTGTGTGGTCTTCTTAATGCATTGTTGAATTCAGTTTGCTAATATTTTGTTGAGGATTTTTGCATCTATGTTCATCAGAGGAATTGGTCTATAATTTTCTTTTTTTGTGGTGTCCTTGTTTGGTTTTGGTATCAGAGTAATGCTGGCCTCATAAAATGAATTTGAAAGGATTCCTTCATCTATTTTGGGGAAGAATTTGAAAAGGACTGGTATCAATTCTGCTTTGAATGTTTAGTAGAATTCACCAATGAAACCATCTAGTGCTGGACTTTTGTTTGTTGGTAGGTTTTTGATTACTGATTTAATCTTCTTGCTCGTGATGGGTCTGTTCAGATTTTTTCTTTCTTCATGAATCAGTCTTGGTAAATTATATGTTTCTAGTAATTTATCCATTTCTTCTGTGTTGTCAAATTTGTTGGCATATAATTGTTCACTGTAGTCTCTTATGATCCTTTGTATTCCTGTGATATCAGTTGTAACTTCTCTTCATTTCTGATTTTATTTAGTTGAGTCCTCTTTTTTCTAGGTGAGACTAGCTAAAGTTTTGTTAATTTTGTTTATCTTTTCAAAGAAACTAGCTCTTCAGTTCATTGATCTTTTCTATTGTCTTTTCAGTCTATATTTCTTTATACTCTGATCTTTGTTATTCCGTCTTCTGCTAACTTTGGGCTTTTTTTTGTTCTTTTTCTAGCTCTTTGAGGTGTCAAATTAGGTTGTTTGAGTTTTTCTTCTTTCTTGATGTAGGCATTTATTTCTGTGAACTTCCTTTTTTAGAACTGTTTTTGCTGCATCCCATAAATTTTGGTAGATTTCCATTTTTATTTGTCTCCAGGTATTTTTTTTATTTCATCTTTATTTTCTTTGACCCACTGGTTGTTTAGTGTCATGTTGTTTAATCTCCACATTTTTGTGGTTTTTCCAGTTTTCTTCTTGTAACTGAGTTCTAGTTTCATACTATTGTGGTTAAAAAAGATGCTTGATATGATTTCAATCTTCTTGAACTTACTGAAACTTGTTTTGTGGCCGAACATGTGATAACTCTCATGGAGAATGTCCCATGTGCACGTGAGAAGAACATCTATTTTGCAGCTTTGGGGTGGAATATTTCACACAGATCTATTAAGCCCATCTGGTCTAACACATAATTTAGGCTGATGTTTCCTGTCTGCATGATCTATCCATTGATGTAAGCAGGGTGTTAAAGTTCCCTACTACTATGACATTGCTGTCAATTTCTCCTTTTAGGTCTGTTAATAGTTGCTTGATATATTTTGGTACTTGTATGTTAGGTGCATAGATATTTATAAATGTCATGTATTGCTGGATTGATTCCTTTAGCGTTAGGTAATGCCCTTCTTTGTCTTTTGTTACAGTCTTTGTTCTAATTTTTTTTTAGTGTTTATTCATTTTTGAGAGAGAAAGACAGTGTACAAGTTGGGCAGGGGCAGAGAGAGAGAGAGGAAGACACAGAATCCGAAGCAGGCTCCAGACTGTGGGTCGTCAGCACAGAGCTTGATGTGGGGCTCAAATCCACAAACTGTGAGATCATGACCTGAGCTGAAGTCCAATGCTTAACTGACTGAGCCACCCAGGTGCCCCACAGTCTTTGTTTTAAAGTCTATTTTGTCTGATATGAGTAGAGCTACATCAGGTTTATTTTCATTTCAATTTGCATGCAATATCTCTCTCTGTCCCTTCATTTTCAGTCTGTATGTGTCCTTACTTCTGAAGTGAGTCTCTTTTAGGCAACATATAAATGAGTCTTGTTTTTTTATCCATTTAACCACTCTGTCTTTTGACTAGAGAATTTACTTCATTTACATTTAAAGTAATATTGATAGGTATGTACTTTTGCCATTGTATTGTTTTCTGGTTCTTTTGTAGTTCCTCTCTCTTCCTCTCTCCTCTTTCTTTCTTCCTTTGTGGTTCAATAATTTTCTTTAGTGTTATGTTTAGAAGTCTTTCTCATTTTCTTTTGTGTATTTATTATAAGTTTTTGCTTTGTGGTTACCACGGGCTTCACATATAACATCCTTTGTATGTGACAGTCTATTTTAAGTTGATAGCAACTTCAATTTACATACATTACAAAACTCAGTATTTTCAATCACTCACTCCATGTTTTGGTTTTGATGTCACATTTTACATTTATAATTTTATGGATCCCTTAATGATTATATTTTTAGTTTATTTTAGTACTTTTGTTTTTTGACCTTCATATTAGCTTTATAAGTGATTAATCCACTACCATTACTAAATATTTACCTATTCCAATTTGATTTTTATTTTCATACGTTTTCTTGTCTTTAGTTATTGACATTTATTTTCAGCTTAAAGAAGTCCCTTCTTTTTAATTTTATTCATTTTTGAGAGAGAGAGAGAGACAGAGACAGAGCATGAGTGGGGGAGGGGCAAAGAGAGAGGGAGACACAGAATCTGAAGCAGGGCCCAGGCTCTGAGCTGTCAGCACTGAGTTTGATGTGGAGCTTGAACTCACAGATCGTGAGATCATGACTTGAGCTGAAGTTGGACGCTTAACCGACTGAGCCACCCAGGCGCCCTTTAAAGAAGTCCCTTTAACATTTCTTGTAAGGCTGGTTTAGTGGTGATTAACTCCTTTAGCTCTTGCTTATCTGGAAAACTCTTTATCTCTCTTATCCTGAATGATAATCTTGCTGCGTAGAGTAGTCCTGGCTGGACGTTTTTTCCTTCCAGCATTTTAAATATGTCATGCCACTGCCTTCAGGCCTTCAAAGTTTCTGCTGAAAAATCTGCTGATAGCCTTATAGGAGTTTTTCCATTGTATATAAGTTTGGTTTCCTCTTGCTGCTTTTAAGATTCTCTCTTTAACATTTTAATTATAACGTGTTTCAGTATGGTAAAGGGTGCCTGGGTGGCTCAGTTGGGTAGGCATCTGACTCTTGATTTCAGCTCAGGTCATGATCTCATGGTTCGTGAGTTGAAGCCCCACATCAGGCTCTGTGCTGACAGTGCAGAGCCCGCTTGGGACTCACTCTCTCCCCCTCTCTCTGCCCCTCCCCCATTAGTTCTGTCTCTCTTTCTCTCAAAATAAATAAATAAACTTTAAAAAATAAAAAATAAAAAAAAAATAGTGTATCTGGGTAAGGATCTCTTTGGGTTTATCTTACTTGGAACTCTCTAGGATTCCCAAACCTGGGTATCTGTTTCCTTCCCTAGATTAAAGAACTTTTCGGCCATTATTTCTTCAAATGAGTTTTGTGTCCCCTTTACTCTCTCTTATCCTTCTAGGACCTATATAATGTGAATGTTATTCCATTTGGTGTTTTCCATAGGTCTCTTAAGGTATTTTCTTTTTTTTTTTTTTTTTAATTCCTTTTTTCTGCTCTGTCTGGGTGACTTCTGTTGCTTTGTCTTCCAGCTCACTGAAATGTTCTGCTTTTATCCCACCTACTTTTGAACCCCTCTAGTATATTTTTCAGTCCAGTTATTATATTCTTCAGCTCTGTTTGTTGAAGTTCTTACTGTGTTCATGCACTCTTCTCCCTAGTTTGGTAGGCATCTTTATTACTATTGTTTTGAACTCTTTATCAAGTGGATTACTTATCTTTGTTTCAGTAAGGTCTTTTCCTGAAGTTTTGTCTTGTTCTTTTGTTTGAAACATCATATTCTTCTGTCTCTTAATTTTGCCTGATTCTCTGTTTGTTTCTAAGTATTACATGAAGCAGTTACCTCTCCCAGACTTGAAGGAGGGTCCTTGTGTACATGAATAAACTATGAATACCAGAATACAATCCCCCTGGTCACCAGAGCCAGGTGCTGGAGGGCTGTCCCCTGTGAGGGCTGTCCCCTGTGTGGGCTGTGGATGCCCATCAGCTGTGGCAAGTCTGAGGTTGCAGCACAGGGGAGATGGTACACTTGCCCAGATGGCTGTGGCATTGGTACCCCATGGCGGGGGAGGGGGGGAGGTTGGCAGTATGTTCATCTGGCTCGTTGTGGCACAGCTGTAGTACAAGAGGGTGAGGCTTCCCGGCCTGCACTAACAAGTTAGAAGGAGGCTGTCAAAATGGCACCCATCAATGCCAGTATTAGCAAAGTTGAATAAGATTGCAGAAAGTGGCACCTGCCAGCACTTCCATCCCTGGACAGAGTCCCAACAGTTTCCTGCCCTCCAGTAGTTACTTTAAGATTAGTAATGGGTCTCCTTCACATATAGTCTAGGTGCTTTTCAAACTTGTGCTTTTGTACTAGGTCCCAGCGTGAGTGAGTCTGTGTGTCATCCCCTTAAGGGTGGCTTCTCCATCCCCTACAGTTTTACAGTTTTCCTAGAGATAATCCCCATTGGTTTTATGATTTGGAGGCTGGCCTCTCTAGTGCAGGGCCCAAGAGTTGGGGTGCCTGATGCAGGGCACAAATCACTCACTCCTCAGGAAAAGGTTCATATTGTTGAGATCCCTCCTGGCTGTGTGCTGCTACACCTGGGTTGGGGTTTTTGGCAAAAACCCATTTCTACCTCTCCTACTCATCTGGATACGGTCTCAATATGGCCCTTTTATCCTGTGTTGTGCAGGTGCTGTTCATCTAGTTTTCAGAAAATTTTTAGGGGAAATTATCCCTATATGTAGCTATAGATCTGTTGTGTCCATGGGAAGAAGTGAGTTCATAATCTCCCTACATTGACATCTTGAACCACCTTCAGAATCCCAGTAAATTTTTGAAGAGTTACATGTTAAATTGGTTTGGAAAGCTTTCTTAGCCTAAAAAACAAACTTGGATAATGAAGACAAATTAGAAAATAAGAAAAATCACAAGTGCATTTCTCCAACTATTACACATGTTATACATACATAAAGAATCAAATATCTCCTAAGGCAGTCATGAAATTTTGGACTCATGACTGATCCATTCATCCCAACAAAATATTTAGCCTTTAGAAAAGGGCATTATCTCCTGAGCCAAAAGAAGATTGTGAGCTTCATCATTTGACCTTTTCATTTGCCTTCTCCCAAGCTGCCACTTCTCCCTGAATTATAAAAAGGAAAATGAGCATCATTGGGGCTCAAGGAAAAAGACCAGAAGAGACTTGCTCTACACCATTGACTCAGGAACTCTCCTCTCCATACATCTTGCCCCAAGTTATTTACCAAATCCGGAAAAGCAACATCATGCAAAGTAGAAGTGAGGGGGAAAAAAGAAAGTATGTGGCAGAGGCCAGGTAATCACGTTTGGGAAGAGAGATATGATGTGTCCATAAGGAAGGAAAACATTTCACATGTTTTCTCTAGTCTACACCGATTCTCCTTTTGCTGATACATAGGAAAAGGGCCACCAATGGCAAGTACATGTGGTTCTGCCCCCAGCCACAGCTTGATTGGTCCAAGCTGATACCTGTCCCAGGCTGAGCCAATCAGCTCTCTTCCCCAGTACTGTTGGTCTGGGACCAGAGAGAGCATGAGTCAGTCCTATATGCAGTGGCATAAACTATTAGATGTATGCATCTTAGGAGGATTTGAAGTCATCTCTCCCATCTTATCTGCACCTGGTCTACAGTATGAAAACATGAAACCAACAGGCTGGGAGATACCAAGAAATAAGGAAAGAGTATCAGATGCATTCAAGTCCCTGCTAGTGAGGCCCAGCTATAGCCCTGGTCTTCTAGCCATTTCACAGACTGACTCTTCCTTCAGTTATTCTACACTTAATCACATAAGAGAGGGATGGCACAGTCCAGCACCATAAAAATTTACTCTTAGTTAAGTACACAGACCCAGCGTGCAAAGGCCAGTCCTTACAGAATACAAGGAGAATAAATTAAGTGCGAGAAAAAGATCAATTCTGCCCCACACATGAGATAACCTTTTGAAAATAAAATTTCTTAAGTTGATTTGACTTGGGTTTTTGCTGCTTATAAACAAGAAAATCTAAATACTTGATTTAAAAAAAAAGATGTGTCGGGGCGCCTGGGTGGCTCAGTCGGTTAAGCCGCCGACTTCAGCCCAGGTCATGATCTCGCGGTCCATGAGTTCGAGCCCCGCGTCGGGCTCCGTGCTGACAGCTCAGAGCCTGGAGCCTGTTTCAGATTCTGTGTCTCCCTCTCTCTGACCCTCCCCCGTTCATGCTTTGTCTCTCTCTGTCTCAAAAATAAATAAACATTAAAAAAAAAATTAAAAAAAAAAAGATGTGATGCCTAGGTACCTATGAATGTAATAGGGGACTTGGTGGGATGACTTGCTTGAGAAGCTAAGATCTCCATGACATTTGCCATCTGAGTGTGCAAGAGTCCTTTGCCTTGCTGACACTGGAGCTCTTTGAAAACTGCCTACTCACATAGATGGATATATGTACATATGTGTGTACAGAGGTTAATGATGATCAGGCCTTTCCTCAGCAACAGAGGTTAAAACTAGTATGTCCTCTCCCTGGGTCAATGCAGTCTCAAGACAATGTGAGATTATTGTGGGGGAATAATAAAAACCACTTGGCAGCCCTCAAAGAAGTTTCGAAAGGTTACAATTTTCTACAACTATATGCAGACTTTGAGAAAGTATATAAAATGCTAATGTAAACAGCATCATACATGAAAGCATATAAAAGGTTTATGTGATAATGTTGATTAGAAAACCAGGTCTCATGCAAGCAATTATAACTGACACTTGGAGACAGATTTAATTTCTATCATATCAATTTAAACAATGCACCTGAGCAAAAGGTGATCTTCCCCAAAACTGTATGATGGTTAACTAACAAGTTTTGATATTTAGATATTGAACACTGAGATTCATGCTAGTTTTCTTGGTCATCTCCAGGTAGATTCTTCTACCAGTCTGAAATATTAAAAACATCTAAACTGACATTCAATATAACTTTGTAAAGAGGAAGCCATTTACCAGGAATAATTTTTGTCCTACAAGGAAAAATATATAGTTAATTTTACATAAAAGATTGTAAAATAAATTTCAAGATAAAGTATATAATTTTATACACTATTTTAAAATAAAATATTAATTAATGTAGGCACTTTTATTTAAATAAATTCTAGTTCTCTTCACATCAGCATCTCAAAGGCCACTTCAAAACACATGTAGGTGCCTACAGGTCCCTGGTTCCTCAAGCTTCCCAAATGCCTAATTCTTGGGGCTCTGGAGCTCCAAAAGCAAACAAATCTGCACCTCGTGAGTAAGTGGAAGAGGCAAAAATTTCAGCTGGGCCTGCCATCTTATTAACCAATACGCCAAAGTTAGCTTCTTCTCCAGGTTTGGCAGATCATTAATATCCCTGAGCCTCTGTTCAGACTTGAAGCAGATTGGCTTTTTCATACAGTGAAAGGTCAACTTCTCTCCCAGCCTCCTTCTCTCCCAGTCTCCTTATATACCACAAAGTGGAGGGAGAAGGCAAGCACAACGACTGAAGTTGAGGGAATCACTTCATGTGTTTCCCAACTACATAGATGCATTCCTTAATACAAACTGGACAAGGGCCAGCTGTAAGCCCACTAGTCTCTTGTTCCTTCAGGTGCTGATGTTCTGTGCCTCAAGTTTCAATGGCTCTGCCTTTTTCTCTTAAAATGAGAAGAAGTTAGCTAACATAGCTGAGATACCAGGAGCCACCCTCCACAGCCACCATTGTCACCGCTGCTTCCTCTTACCTGCCCTAAGCACCTGTGCAACCTGTCCATAGAAATGTTGCACAAAGTGTGTGTGTGTGTGTGTGTGTGTGTGTGTGTGTGTGTGTGGAGGGGTTTGGAGAGTGGGGGACAGGGAGGAAAGAAGCACGGCATCTTCTGTTTGCATCTTTCCGATACCAGTCCCTATCCCTAGTTATAACTTTTCATGCCAGGCATCATGATAGAACTCCTTTGAAAATGAGCAAAATACACCACTAAGGTGTGCTCAGTTTTCTGAGCAAAGCTTCAGCCCCCTGCATGGAAGGCAGAACCACCATGTCTGGTTCCTCATTAACCAGAGCTCATTATCACGGCCCCCCTGCTTTCACCATCATCTGACTGATGCCAGAAAGTTTTGATTTACAAGCTGGAGGGTCAGAGAAAAGAGCCTTGAAAAGGTTTCTTTTCTTTTTAATGAGCATATTTAGGTTGTTATGAGTCAAGTTCAAAATTCAAGTCACATATGAACAATTTTTATAGGAGAAGGAGTAACCTGATGTTCAAATTCATTTGCCTCCCATTTTGAAGTAATTCATCTTTAAAATTTCTGTGAAAATTCTACAGAGTGGCCCAGAAAATGGCACCAACCATCTGTAAGTAAAAACAAAAGCTCTCTATAGTATATATCACAGGTTCAAAGCACTTTGGCATCGGCAGATTGAACACGTTGTTAAAAGAATTTAACTGCAAGAAGAGCTACCATAATTACATAGCAGCTGGTCTAATGTTGACAAAACAACTTTTAAAGGCTTTCAGAAGCCTTAAAGGCTAATCAATTAAAAAGGCATGAATAGTAATGTGCATCCTCTCCTTAACACTGTGAGCTGCATCTCCCACAAATGCAGTGAGGTTTTCATTTTGGAACAATCATTTCTTATGTCCTACAATTAAGCCGAACACGTGAATAAATTCTAAGTTGTGTCTAGGTGAGACCATTATACTTAAAATAAAATAACTCTATAAAACTCAATTATAAACATTGAACTTAATGAGCATTTCCATACCAGCAAAGTTATTATCAAAATGCCAACAGCTCATGCCAGAATTTGTGCTTACTTTACCAAGAGCAGGCAGAGGAAGTGTTTTAGATTGTCGTCTACACTGGCCAAGGATATGCTGGAGGCATGAAGAATAAATGAATGGATGAATGGATGGATGTTGGGACGAGTCTGTACTCAGCATCCAAAGAACACTGACTTAATCCCTTTGGGATCAGCCAAGGGGTCATGTTGGAAGGTCTCCTCTGAAAGGACCAGCCAGTTTCCTTCCAGACCTTCCAGAGAAGGTCCAGCTGGAAGTCCATCTCTCACGGGCACCTGCCACACGCTTCCCACAAGGCTTGTTTCTTTACCAAATCCCTCACCTTCAGAGAATTAGAAAGGATTTTATATATCACGGGATCCAATCCTTTTTAGGACCCAGCTAACTTTTCCTATAGAAGGCCAGATAGTAAATAATTCAGGCTTTGTGAGCCACAGAATGCCACCACACCACTCACCTCTACCATTGTAGCATGAAAGCAGCCTGCATGAGATTTACACAAATGGGCATGGCCAGGTTCTGATGAAACTATTTACAAGGGAAAGCAGGAAGCCAGACTTGGCCCACGGTCAGTAATTATCTGACCCCTGCTCTACCAACGTGAGTCGCCTTGTTCCCACTCAGGGTCCAGGGAGCCTCTTTCGGAACACCTCCAGGGAAGACGGTCAATCCCTTCAAAGCGGCCTCTCCCACCTTCTGAAGCTTTCCCTTCTATCGACTGCAATGAATCTGTCCGCAACTTGCGGGCACTGTCACATCTGTGCACCCTGTCCTCTCCTAAATCATTCTCCCCCCTCAGTGTGCTCTGCACAGATAGGCCTTCAAAAATCCTTTCTATAATTAAAGAAAATACCACCAGTGTTGCCTTCTGGAGCCCCAGAGAGTAAGCCGAATACCTCTTCCACCAGACAGCCCTTCATGTATTTGAAGACAACTGTGGGATATGGCATTTTCTGTCTGCGCCGCTCATTTGAGATCTATCTCACAGTGCATTTGATTGTTAGTTTTCTTCCTCCATGTACACACTTTTTTCCTCCTCATTTAGATGGCAAGTGAAGCATAGTCCCTGGCACACAAGCTCCATTTAGTTTTACGAGACAGAGTGGCAGGACGACCACAGAAATATCAATCAACACATCTTTTTAAACGCCTTTCTCCACAATGGGGACCTCTTCCACTACGGGAGGTGGACAGCTCACCACAGCCCAGCCGCTGGAAGGCTGCAAGTATGTCAAACGTCTTCACATGTAAAAACTGATCTTTGAGAGGCAAAAGGCCTCCTTTTTCTGTCTTCTACCCCCCACCGGGATCCTGGAGTAAAATTTTAACGTGGCAGACTGCGGAACACCAACGTTCCAGCTGAGAATTCTGAGGCCGAGTCCGTTGTCCGTGCTGGTTGCACAGCTTCCTGAGGCCCCATCTTAGTCATGTTCATATCCTGTGCTATTTACCTCTCTCCTTAACAACCACTGCCCCAGAGCAACATGCCCACTGTTGGTATTTATGTGAAAGCACACTGTAGGACTTCAATAATGCACTCTCAAGTGCAAAAAGATTAATAAAAATCTTGAGTGCTCCTTTTAAACGAGCAATCGTCCTCAGGGTAAGAAATTGGGTCCCTCACAGAAGTTTTCAAGGCACTGGTAAAATGAGTTTCTCACCATGTTACCTCTAACCTCTACTCCCCAGGCTAATTCTCTTTCACAATCGGTAGTAAAATATTCAAATAGGCTGTGTTTTAATATCTTAGTGAGAAAAGAGTCTTTAAAACCATTACAAATACTTCATCGCATTTTATGTCATTACCTTTTTATGTTCCTTCTCCCCACTCTTGGGAAGGACAGGAAGGACACATCTCACAAAGTCCTGTACTATATGCACTCTTTAGCAGTGACCCCAGGTGCAGAATCCCTGCGTGAAAGAAAGACCTGTTTATGGACACTCAGGGAGGGGTAGAGACACCCCAGCAAGGGGAGCCTGGGCACCTCCCATTCCATCCTCCAGAAAGCCCAGGACAAACCATCAACTCTACTGTATTGGACAGTGGATGTTAGACACTTGTGGCCACCTAAATTTGAGTTAAATACAATTTAAAATATAGCTCCTTGGGGCGCCTGGGTGGCGCAGTCGGTTAGGTGTCCGACTTCAGCCAGGTCACGACCTCGCGGTCTGTGAGTTCGAGCCCCGCGTCGGGCTCTGGGCTGATGATGGCTCAGAGCCTGGAGCCTGTTTCCGATTCTGTGTCTCCCTCTCTCTCTGCCCCTTCCCCGTTCATGCTCTGTCTCTCTCTGTCCCAAAAATAAAATAAAAACGTTGAAAAAAAATTAAAAAAAATAAAAATAAAATAAAATAAAATATAGCTCCTTAACCGCATTAGCCACATTTCAAGTACTCAGTAGCCATATGTTGGCCAGTGCAGATGTAGAATATTTGTCACCACAGAAGAGACTAGAAAGTTCTACTAGACAGTGCTAGTGGGCCCAGTGGGCCTCTCAGTGATGGCCACTCTCCAGCCAACGACCCGTGGGGCTTGACCAATAAGCTGTCAAGGCCAACTGGAGCTGCACTCTGTACTTTCTTAAAGCCCAAAGAAAAAAATAGGGTATGGAAATGTCATACCTGGTTATGCCAGACAATTAATACCACACTGGTTTAAAGGTATTCTTTAAATAAAGTGAAAAAAAAAAAAGAAAGAAATCCATAATTTGCTCTTATCTCAGGGAGTTCTGCCAAAGTCCCCAGCCTTTGCAACTCCGTGAGAAACTTTTATACAGAATAAAAAAAGCTGGGATTCTCATCTGGATTCTAGTGAAAAGTAGGGGGAGAGGGAACAAGAGGCACAATTTCTCTGTTTTTCTGAACTCAGCATCCTTTGTATTATTTTATGAAGTTCATCTTTACTTTAATCATCATTTAGCATGAAAAAAGAATGGGGCTTTTTGCCTTTATAAAGTAGGACTCCCAAGTTCTAAAGAAAGCATTAAAATACTTCTGTGCCTTAGATTTATCATCAGGCAAGTAAAGTTGTTCAATAATCCGCATCTGGATAGCACAGCATATAATTGTTTTTTTCAGATTACTAAAATCACCACCTCTCTAAAATCTAAGAACAAGAGAAAGTTGCTAATAAATTTTAAATTTCCCACATAGTTACTTTGGAGAATGTAAAATTATGAGAGTAACTAAATTCAAATTTCAGACTGCTTTCTGAAACATGAGATGACCCCCTGATCGTCTATAAAGTCTGTGGAACATCTGTTTTGATAACATATGTACTTAAAATTCCCCACATGTCAGTTTCAAGTTACTACAAAATATAAGGCGGCACCAGCTGCAAGGATAAGGAGGAAAAGCTGTTAGCAAAGTGCCAGGAAATGTTCAAGATTTTAATGGGACCAAGTCTCTTTACCATTTGCATATCATCATCCTAGGAAACAGACCAAACAAGAGACTAGAAATCCTACCTCTTCCACTTGTGAGAAAATTCCACCATGATCTTGCTATATTTTCCTTTACTACCTTCCTAGTAAGGAACTATGGTACGTTTAATTCTGGTAACTTTTTTTTTTTAATTGAAGCATAACTGACACATAATGTTACCTTAGTTTCAGGTATACAACACAATGTTTATACACACAAAGTTTATAGGTTACACTATGCTCACCACAAGTGCAGTTACCATCTGTTACCACATGACGCCGTTACTGTCATATTTCATCCCCATGACTTATTCATTCCATAACTGGAAGTCTGTACCTTCCATTCTCCTTCTCCCATTTTGCCCATCTTCCCAGCCCTCTTCCCTCTTGCAACCATCAGTTGTTCTATGTATTTATGGGTCTGTTTTTGCTTTGTTTCGGTTTTTAGATTATACACTTATAAGTGAAATCATATGGTATTTGTCTTTCTTTGTCTGACTTATTTCACTGTGCATAATACCATTTAGGTCCATCCATCTCCTCGCAAATGGCAATATCTCATTATTTTTATGGCTGAGTAATATTCCATTATATATATATATATGTAATCTATATATTATAATCTATTATATAATATATATAACATATATCATATCTTCTTTATATATTCATCTATTGATGGACACTTGGGCTGCCTTCACCTTAGCTATTGTAAATAATGCTACAATAAACAGAGGGGTGCTTATATCTTTTCACATTACTATTTTCATTTTCTTTAGGTAAATATTCAGTGGAATTACCAAATCATGTGGTATTTCTATTTTTTATTTTGGGGGGAACCTGGACACTGTTTCCCACAGCATTGGCACCAATTTACATTCCCACAAACAGCGCATGAGGGTTCTTTTTTCTCCACATCCTCACCAACATTTGTTGTCTTTTTGATAATAGCCATTGTGACTGGTGTGAGGTAATACCTCATGGTGGTTTTGATTTGATATTTCTGGTATCTTCAACCAAAATGCTCTCCCCTCATTATTTCTACCCTTCCAAATAGTACCCATCTGCAGGGACCAGTTTAATTTTCACACTTTCCATGAAAGTGACTTCATCTCTTCTAGCCTGCAAATTCCTACTTCTTCTGTACCTACAGCAAATAATAAAGGGCCATACAACTGCAACTTAATTGTCCTCCTTCTGCCCTGACACCCTGATCTAATCTCCTCATGTTTGTGGATCTGCTCCCATTTCATGGCTTTTACAGACATTGTGAAGCTCTCAAAGTTACCTCTCCCCAGAACTCATATCCATATCCCACCTCCCATCTACTTCATATCTCCACTAGAAAGCCTAACAAGTATCTCAAGTGTAAGATGTCCAAAGCTTATCTGATCCTTTTCCAAATCTGCTCTTCCTCAGTCTTCCCATCTCAGTAAATGATAGCCCTACACTTCCAGTTTATCAGCCATCTTTTACTCTGCTCTCTCACGCATGCCCTGCATCCTGTCCTCAGCAAATCCTACCTCCTGCACACTCTTTCCAGATAGATGAAGCATGCCCCTTTTCACCACCTCCACTGCAACCACATGGATATAAGCCAACATCATCTGGATTATTCCAACCTTGTCCCCCCTTCTATTATTCATTCTAACTGTAGCCAGTGGTCTTTTGAATCATACAATTAATCAGGTCATTCTTTAGTGCAAATTCTTCCAATGTCTTAATTTACTCAGTAAGGAAAGAGGAAGGAAGGAAGGAAGGAAGGAAGGAAGGAAGGAAGGAAGGAAGGAGGGAGAAAGAAGAAATGGAGGGAGGAAGACCTTTACAATAACCTCTAAAGCCCTGAATTATGGATGGCCTATCTCTTATGTTTTTGAGCTTTCACTACTCTCTCTCTCTCTGGCTTACTTCACTCCTAGCACCAGTCTTCTTGCTGTTTTGAGAGTGAGGCATGATGCTACTGCAGGACCTTTGTGTTTCTGTCTGGAAGGCTCTTCCTGCAGCAGCCCCCAAGGCCCTTTCCCTTACCCAGCCCAGGTGTTCAGGTGTTCATGAGACCTACACCATGAGGTCTCCTATGACCACCATGTTTAAAGTTTCCAACTGCCAACTGCTTCCTGTCCACCTCAGACATTCCCTCTTCCCCTCTTTGGTTTCTCCAAAGCACTTAGGACCATCTAACATACTGCATATTTTCTTATTTATGACCCCCTGATAGAACGTAACCTTTATGAGGACAGGGATTTACGTGAGCCTTACTCACTGCTTTATCAGAGACTTTTGTCTGTTTCAATCACTTCTGTGTTTCCACCTTCAACTATAATCGGCACAAGGTGATTCTCAAATATTTAAAGACAAAGACAGAGAGAAAGTCAGTTCCAAGCTCCATGAGGACAGTTTTCCATGCCTACCCTTCTTTTTTATATCCCTGGCTAGCACCCAGAAAAAAAGTACTTGTTGCCTAATTATTGCTATGTTTACATTGGCAAATGTAAAATATTAGGTCACTCAAACAGCTGGACATGTTAAATGTACACAGTGGTGATGCAATATTAAAAGAAGTAACTATTTTTAAAAGATTTCAAAGCTATTTAAACTTAAGCTCATAATCTCTATTCAAGTATGAACAATCCTCACAATCACCAAGAAGAGACAGATTCTTAAGCGCTGCCAAAGAAAGATACAAATACTTGCCCAAAAAAGAGAGGAAAGGAAGCCTCAATACTATCTATCATTTACTGGGTGAATTACAACAAATAAAACTTCAATGCCAAGCCCCAAAACAAGTCATTTGGGGATTTTGGCCACTAGGTTGGTTATTAAAATGGACAGGTGCTTTTAATAAATCAACAACGCTTTGCCAAGCAGTGATAATGATGATGGCCTAGACAAACTGCTATGAAACACTGGGGTAATGTAATAGAGAAAGGAAGAGCCCTTCCCCCCACCCCATCTACAAAGAGAAGGGTGTACATCCGTCATCTCCCAAACAGATAGTCTTTAAACAAGGGAGACTTACTAGTCAATACGTCTAAGAAATGGCTCAACCTTTCTACACATGCAGAGCGTTACCTATAAAACATCAACAGTCAACTACAGACCAAATACACACTAGATTCTTTTTCACATAAGATAATTTGAAGACTATGCAGAAAGCTTTATGGAAATCCTTCATCCATAAAATGATTGAGCGTCCCAAAAGGGGAATGCCATAACATGCCAAAACAAATCCTACCTAGTTTTTTGTGGCACTTAGGTTCAGGCCCATACAGAGCATCTCTTTCCCACGTGAAAGGACCCACGTCTCTTCCAAAGTTCACTGAGCTGCTGCAGCACAGAAACAACTGCGGGGATACATCTCTTCTGCTTTATAAATTCTGTACAAAAAATTCTAAGTAGAGTTATTTTATCTGTGGATACTTTTTTTTTTTAAAAAGGAAAATAAACATTAAACACTAGCATCATATTTGCGGGTTAAAATATCCACCTTTGATTGTTAAGAAAAATAGTGTTGTATGTCAGGTCATGAGTCCACGATGGCTTGGAAGTGGTGATGATTATAGGAAGCACCATTCATTAACTAATCTGTTCATTTATTCAGCAAACACTGACTGAGTAGGGAGAGCCTCTGCTCATCAAATACCTACCGAGTATCTATCCACTTTGTGCCAGGCCTTGCGGTGAGTGATGAACTAAGGCACCACACATATGTTTAAGGGTACAGGAAAGATGGCCTCTAAAAGATGAAGCTGAATTCAAAAACTGGAGCACAGTGTGCTCTGGAATCCTCATCAAGACAATTCAACATGAGGAAGGAACCACAAGACCTCCCAATTGAGCCAATACTATAATATGTCTCTTGTCACTTAGAAAAAGAAATGCTTAGCGATTGTCCACCAAATATCAAAATTCAATTTAGAGTTAAAAAATACAATTAAATGGGGGTGAAAAAATATAATTAAATGGGGGCGCCTGGATGACTCAGTTGGTTAAGGGTCCGATTTCGGCTCAGGTCACGATCTCATGGTTCATGAGTTCGAGCCCCGTGTCGGGCTGTGGGCTGACAGCTCAGAGCCTGGATCCTGCTTCGGATTCTGTGTCTCCCTCTCTCTCTCTGTCCCTCCCCTGCTCATGCTCTATCTCTCTCTCTCTCAAAAATAGATAAACATGAATATATATATATATATATATATATATATATATATATAATATACAATTAAATGTATGCAACTAATTCCAATTTTTTAAACAAGCATAACTAAATAGGAATATTGATGTTTTATTAGACACATGCTTGAGTTCAAATAACAGAACATTTGACAAAGGCTCTTAAGAATTTAGAATGGTGGAAAACAGATAACTAAAACTTAGAAATAGACATACAAATTTAATTTAACAGTAAAGTGAAATTGGTATCAGATTTTGGCTTTTGTATCCTAACATAACCTAATAAATTATTTCTTTAAAAACATGAAAAGAGCCAAACTCATAGGCCACTATAAATTGTTGGCTGTAGATTGTCTTATAGATTACCTACTACAGAGATCCAGAATAGCCTAACTTCAGAGAATTCACAAAGTGCAAGGATTACAATATGAAAAACAGCCAGGGTGAATCTTTACTTTTCCTTTGAACCCAAGAGATTACAGATGGCCACCCTGTATTCCTCCACCCCTTACAACCTCTGCAAGCGGAACTATTTCAGTAGGAAAAAGCAAAATCCAGACCCAACCACACTATCCCCCTGGACATCTATAAGGGCTTCCACTCTCTCCTGAGACACTACGGCTTTTACCAGCTCCTCATCAAGCAAAGGGTGAATCTGGCAGGAGCCAAATAAAAAAAAAAAAGCCAAGACTGGTATTGGGGGCCAAGGTGAGATAAACCTCTTCTGTAATCCTGAAGATGAAGGGAAGAACTGTTCACATTTTGTATACATTCAATATTTGTCTTTTCATCTTGATGTTTCAGCTCTGTGATTAATTGCGCTGCTTGGCTCAGAATGCCTCTGTCAGAATAAAATCTGGGTCTTTTGCAAATTGTTCTTTTCTGAAATGTTATCCCCTCTATTAGCATAAATGTTTCAGTGTTTTGTTAGGGGTGTGGGGGGCAGTGGGTGTGCTTGGCAAAGTTGTTATTGGTGTTTTGACTGCCTGTGAATTTATGCAGTCTAAAATTTAAACCTACAGGGGAAAATGCACACCTTGCAGGTTTGGACTCTCTCAGCATGCTATTCTCTTAAAGTAGATGCAGGGATTTTCTAACAGAGTACATTTTTGATCAATAGGTTTATACACAACACACAAACTCTTCTAGATGAGAGGCAAGGGGCTAGCTAGAAAAGAAACAGAAGAGAGACAAACTATTGAATTGTAGATTCACAGAATTTAAAACCCAGAAGAAACTCAGACATCAGCTAATCCAATATTTTGTGTTGTACAGAACACTACACTGACCATCAGGATGTACCTTCAAAGGGGGTGCTATTTTCAAGCAGTTTTGGGCTTCACTGAGTAGTACACCTCCTTTCAGATATTTAGAGTGACTATTCAGTTACCAAAAGTCCTGCAATGTAAAAAAAAAAAATACATATATATTATTTAACCCACTGTTTCCCAAACATATTGAACCATCATCCCCTGTTTCTGCCTTTAACATTCCACAGAACTGGTGTTTCTTCTTGCAGATCCTGTCCTAGAAATGCTGATCTCATCATACAATGATTTTCCAGATGAAGAAACGGACATTCAAAATTAACTCATTTGGCCAAAAACCTGGAATTAGTTAGTGGTTGATAATTCAGAAAATAGCATGACTGGAGTTTGGATAAATAAGCAGAGATCCCAACATCTTTCCTTTCCACCCATACCTCACTACAAAATAGTTGCCTCTCCTGAGTCCCTGCCTCACTCTCCTCAGACTCCTACATTCCCTCAACTTCTATTTATCTACTTGACCAATGAGCACCTCTTAACTGGCTCAGATTCATTCATTAGTAAGTGCATCCTTTCCCCATGGGAAGCCTTTTAACAATGACTTACCAGGCAGTGGCTTTAATGGAGGCCATGGCAGGAATAGGACAGATAATTTAAGGCAATAGAGCTTTGTGTTTCTCCTCAACTTTATATATGTTCATTGCAGGGATTTCCCAGGAAGGTCTGGAATCAGACAGGATAGGGAAAGTTTTCTCAAACTGATCATAAAGTAGATGATCCTCTCCTTAACTGTTAAGTCCTCTGGTTCCATCTTCTCTGCACTCTTTTCCATTTTCCACATCCAACCTTATTCAGTACACGGTTTCTCTTGGAGAGATGGGAAACCCTCATGCAATGTCAGAGTGGGCCAGAAGCCACAGGAAATGAGTTTACCCACTTGCCTGCAATGCCCTTCAGGTGCTACACAGCACTCTGCATTTCCTTATTTTGTTTAGCCTAACTGGAAACTACCTCTCCTGCAAAGGTCTTTCCTAGATAGTTCCCAAGCCTAGAAAACAGTACCCCTACACAAGGTATCTTTCTTTGAAATGCTATTCCACTATAACTATGTATTGCCCTTCATTTAGAAAGTTGAGCCTCTAAATAGCTTTGGTGGGAAAATATCTTTTGCATCATGTTGATCATCACTCGCCAGGCTTGGCTATACCAAAGAACAACACTGGCAACAGTGGAAGATGAACCCTGAGTTGTTTCTCAGAACTGGGTGGAGTGGATGTTGATTCTGCCATATCTCACCTGGTGCTTCTTAAAACAACACTTTCAATCAGCTGGCTGTGATTCCAATCTATGACAATGGAACAGGAAGAACATTGGCCATTAGAGATTAAATCTTGCCTTGTCTCAGTCTCCGTTTAAAAAGTGCCAGTCCTCACTATGTATGTTCCTCTCTTCTATGGGAAGGGGGCCATATGGGAGATGGCTCATGAAAGAGTTTTTCAACAGCATAGAAAGATTTTGTATATCTTCACCTATATATAGCAAGTCTGATATATTGTCCTCTATTTTATTCTACCAGAATAAGGATCAAACACACTGAACACATGCTATATACATAGTTAGGCAGCCACCATGTGACCTAGAGAAAAGCAATACTATTGAGGTAGTAAGAAATTACATATGAATAATAAATCTGGGTCACAGGAAGAAGAATGATTATTTTCTTCCTTCAACTTTTCTGTTGTTTTTGTTTAACAGAAATTATCTATGCACCTTAAAAAGCATAGTTCAGCTTAGTGTGGAAGTGTGAGGGCACGCCAGTTTTTATTTCCACCGGTGAAGATGGCATACCTCACTTCCCCAAGTCCTAGGTCATGGTGACTAATGACTTACAGTCTGTTCTGTATAAACCTCAATACTAGAGGGTATTTCTAGAAAACAAAAGCAGGGAAGTGTCTCTGAAGAGAACAGTCAGTTTATGGGATTTGTTCTTCATGGACATCCAGAGATTAAATTAGGTGGTACTTGTTATAAACAACTAAAACTATCCTTTCCATCTAAACCAATCTTTCAGGGCACCTGGGTGGCTCAGTTGGTTATGCATCTGACTTCAGTTCAGGTCATGATCTCGTGGTTCGCGAGTTCAAGCCCCACATTGGGCTCTGTCTCTCAGACAGCTCAGAGCCTGAGGCCTGCTTTGGGTTCTGGGTCTCCCTCTCTCTCTTCCCCTCCCCTGCTCGCACTCTGTCAATCTTCCTCTCTCTCAAAAATAAATAAACATTAAAAATAAATAAATTAAGATAAATAAACTGATCTTTTGTGCTGCTCCCATCATGATCTCCACAGCTTTTTCTCTATGAAAGTGCTAATTCTATTCAACATGTTTATTGAGGTATTACTCTATACAAGACACTATGCTCACACTAGCATTCAAGAAAAATAAGACATTATGTAAATAATAAACTAAATGTGAGAAACACGTCAGTAAAAAAAAAAAATACAAGCCTAAATAAAAGACTAACATTTTTTTTTTCAACGTTTATTTATTTTTGGGGGGACAGAGAGAGACAGAGCATGAACGGGGGAGGGGCAGAAAGAGAGGGAGACACAGAATCGGAAACAGGCTCCAGGCTCTGAGCCATCAGCCCAGAGCCTGACACGGGGCTTGAACTCACGGACCGCGAGATCGTGACCTGGCTGAAGTCGGAAGCTTAACCAACTGCGCCACCCAGGTGCCCCAAAGACTAACATTTTTACTGATGGGAAGAGAATCAGGAGAAAAGGTTTCTGGAGGTAGGTTGCACTTTAACAAGGCCTCGAAAGATAAAAAGGATTGTCCATTGGGAAGTAATGGATGTAAGGACACTCCTGACCAAGGATGTGTCTGACCAAGAGTCAGAACTGCTGCAAAAGTTTTTGGGAATTCACTCAGTTGAGTGATTAGGAATATGAATTAAAAGAATTTCATAAAAGAAATTCTTCTATGAAGTTATACATAAAAGAAAACCATGTACTTCTAATACCCGTCCTTTGATCTTCTATGGAAAGATACTACATAAGTGCAGAATATTACTTCTATTAAAGTCAGTATTTTTAAGTGGTAATATTTTTAGAACACTTGAAAGTGGAGTTTTTTCCTCTTCAAGATAGAAATATTGTAAGAAATTAAATGTATTCTGCATGAATAATCAAGTCAAAGAACAGTGAAGATCTACAGAGCGAGAAAAGAACAAATTCCAGGGAGATGCGCTAGATCTTTTAAATTATTTATTATAGATCTCATGCTCTTAGAAGCCAAGAACTCTGTTTCACTTAGTTTGGTCTAAATACCAACATTTTGCCACTTTCAGTTGTTCAAAACTATTTTATCAGATCAGCATTAATGAGTAGTTTTAAATGTCAAAAAATACATATTGGTGCCTACTCATCTCGGAGCTTAAAGTTTAATTGGTGCAGCCCCTTGGTTTTATAGTTGAAGCAAATGAAGGCCAGACGGTGGGTGACTAACTTGCTAAAGGTCACCCCACTAGTTCATAGCAACCAGTTAAACTGGAAGAGACTAAATAACTTGCCCAAGGTCACACAGTTGGCAATGGGTGGGCAGAATTACAACACAGGAGAACTTGGCCTCTAACCTTTACACTGCACTGCTCCTCTGCCAGTGGAAAATTAGCATAATCCTGCACAAGTAGGTAGGGTCCTGTAGATGAAAAGCCATACAAACAAAAAGTAGAGAGTAATAAATGCTATTATTATAAGTGCAAGTAAGTGTATACATCATCTAAATTGCTTTAATGGCATAAAGGAACCAATATTTCTAGATGTCTTGATGGAAACTTAAATAATATGTACATTTTCTAACTTATTATACAATTCAGTACTGAAAAGGGAAAAATGGGATGAGAATAATGCAATCCTTATTTCTCCTGCTTCTTGCACGTAAAAACATTAAGGAATATATTTTTGAAAATGTTCACCCAAAATCCTGCCACCCAAACACAATAACCATATTGTTAATCATTTAGGATGCTTAAAGAGACTTGCTTTGATAATTCAGACAACAATCTTCATTTTCTTTTTCATGGCAGAGACAGTAGGACAATCCTGGGTTTAAGAACTCTTACATCTATGGCCTCTGACAGATCTATCAGAAGACGAAGATTCCATAGCCAGTACTTCTGTGTCCCCTAATAACCTATTATGTAGTAATCACTCACACACACACCTATATGTTTCTTAAATCTACTTTTGATTTTAGCCTGCATGCCCCCTTGGCAAGACAGAGAGTGAGGATGGGCAGGTGAAAGGGCAGGGCAGGGACAGCAATTTTAAATATTTAATATATTTATATATTATATTAATATACATATATTAATATATAAATTTAAATATATAAATATTATAAAGTCCTTGGGCTTATTACTTTCTGCCCCAAATCCCTTGATTTCAAATGCCAACACATGTTTTCTAGTTCTAATTTTCCACTTTCATGAGAAATGACCAAAGTATGCTCTATATGTAAATGTGTGCATGAGAATCTGACTTGCAGTATCCATCTAGCCCTTCTTCTGTAGCAACCTGAGAAGGGTAAAAAAGTCAACGAAGTTACTAGTTATGGTAACTAGTCACCAGTTATAACTGTGACCTCTAATTGGCAGACTGAGTGAAAACTAGAATAACCTGATGCAGAAATGATACTTGCAGTATCCCTGACCACGGCGATTCTGGAAACTGGTTACATCCTTTATGGAATCCTGGGAGCTTTGTCTATACAGTTGTTACAAGAAGATGCCAGTTCTAGGGGGCATGGGGCCTCTAGGCCAAGATGGCTCCCACGCCTGTCCAATGTGACCCTCATCTCCTCATACCTGAGCTGTGCTCCCTGGGCGGCTGCAAGGGCTCCCACAAAGGAATGCCTGATGGCAAGTCATGGTTCCTGTCCTATGGTCTTCTGGTTACACTGGTGCCATGGGTGACCAGTGGTAGTCCTGCAGTCAGATTAGTTGAATCTTTTATTTTATTTTTTTTTAGTTTTTTGTTAACATTTATTCACTTTTGAGAGACAGAGTGTGAGCAGGGGAGGCGCAGAGAGAGAGGGAGACACAGAATCCGAAGCAGTCTCCAGGCTCTGAGCTGTCAGCACAGAGCCAGATGTGGGGTTCAAACTCACGGACCGTGAGATCATGACCTGAGCCGAAGTCGGACGCTCCAGCGACTGAGCCACCCAGGTGCCCCAGATTAGTTGAATCTAAGGAGATATTCTAGTAGACATTACAGTAACTTCATATAGACAAGGGTCTTATCCCTTGGGGCTTTTTTCTTTCCTGGAAGAGTTGTTCTCTTTATATTCTGTCATCAGATACTAGCTACCTTCCGCAAGTACTCATTCACAATCCTGGACACTGATTTGATCATTTGAGTGTTCATATCTGGTTCCTTCATATCTATCTTTCTTGAGGAATGACAATAAGAGTTGCATGCAGTGACATATATACCAGATTTTATATAATAACAAGATACAATAATCTGTTCTTCCACTAAGATTCTGACAAACCGGGTATATTATTATCTTAACAGCAACTTATCAAGCTGACGTTGGCATAGAATATACATTGACTCCCAAGTTTCTTCTAGGGATCTAGTATTAGGTTCAATTATGAACATTTAATAGTTTGTGGCATATATTTTTCTCTTGCAAAGATTATAGCTTACCAGAAAGGGGCAGAGCACACTGGGATCATACACCCTGGGGTCCAAATTGAGGAAGGAAGATGGTGATCCCAAGTCTACGCCTGACAGAAAGGTAAAATCTAGAGCCAATGAAAGAAACAAAACCCTAGTCCAAAAACACAGGAACAAAATGAAATGAGATGGAATCAAGGGGTAGGATTTGGATCAAAAGTTGAGAATAAGCCAGAGGATCCTAGATAACCAACCCAGACCATTTCTGTGGCCCAGGGGTTGTGTAGTACAAGGAGTGTCAGGATGACTTATAGATCATATAAGGTCATATGACCTGAATGAATCACATGACCTCAAAGAACAAAGTGGGCCTTAGGATCTCTTCTTATTTACAATTTCTGTGAGTCTATTGGAGTTTTCATCCATTTCATTCAATTCAAACATTGAACATGTTTATTGGGAGACTGCCATGTGCCAGGCTAATTGTGGAGTCCAAAGGGAAAGAAACAGACTTGGTCCCTGTCCTCATGGGGCTTACAGTCTACAAAGGAGTCAGCAACGCTTCTGATAGGTTCGTTCTTCATATCCTGATAGTTATGGCAAAAATGGAATGAATCTCTTTCAAGTTCACAGTTCTCACTCCCTAAAAGAGCACCAGTGCTCTTCAGCCACACTTTTTCCTAATAGTAAATACAAGGAAGTTATTTACACACGCTGTATATAGATAATTCGGGGCAAAATTTGCAACTACAGATTCCCGAAGAAACAGATATGATCATCAAACAAGCCTTTCTTACAGTAAAACAGTATGAAATCTGAGGTTATAACACTACATTATATTTTCAGAGCACTTTTTCTCATAAGAGCAATGCATGTTCATTGTAGAAAATTTGGAAAATGGGGTAAAAGAAGACAATAAAAACATTTGCAATCCCATACTACCCAGAGATAGTCGCTGTTAATGTGGTAATGCATTACTTTCTATCCAGATAGATGAACAAATAAGTAGCAAGGATGTATATAAACTTACTCAACAACACATTTTCAAAAAATGGTGTCACACTAGTACAGAGTTTTATATCCCCCCCACCCCTTCTCTTAATATTGACCTTAACTTGGTAGATACACTTTTCTTTAGATGGCTGAGAGAATATTATCTGGCTCTGTTGACTACTGATGGGAATAGAATTTAAAACCATCTCCTATAAATGTGCTTGGGATTGCTTTCCCCAAGGACACTTATCTTCAATCTTCCATTTTGCCTTTAATCTTCTATTATTTTTCTTCCCACTTAGGTTGTCTTTTACGTTATTCCTATGGTTCAACTTTATCAGCTTGATATTTACTTACTCATAAGAACTACATGCCATCTGTGAACATTTATAAAAGTTTAAATAAAATCATCCCCAAACTACTTCCTGGAAGAGCCCATTTGTCCATGCAGAGAAGTGTCTATTTATCTTCACTCTGTTTCTTATTTCTTGGCCAGACAAAAAAGGTCATGAATTGGGAGGGAACTGGGATTTGAAATCTAGCTAGGCTTTTTCAAAGTTTAAAAATATTACATTTTCTGTAACACTGTAGCCACATACTTCCTCCTTTAATTTGAATACAATCCTCCCCCTTTCTACGAAATATGTTGTATTTGATATAATCTGTGTTAGCTTTGAATACTGATCTCCAATTGTCCATGAGGACACAGATCTGGTTCAAGGGCTCCAGGGTCCTCCCTGAAACCCTCCTCCTGACAGGAACCCTAGGGATACCAGCCAATGCCCCAGAGAGCTGTCACTTACACAACGGAGTTTCTCCATCACACTCGGGTAATGGCCACCTGGTCTTAGTGATTTATCTGTGTCTAGTCTGTTGATTAGGTCTGGAATATCCTGAGCACTTATTTTCTCTATTTCCTGCAATGTGATTATTGCTTGAGAAAGCCTGGGTGTAAGAATATTACTCAGCAAAAGGTGAAGCAAAGAATTCATTTCCACTATGTTCTCTTTTTATCTCTGAGTACATGTTTGGTACAATGTAAGCCAACTGCTTCTACAATTCTCATTTCACATTATTTAAGAGTCTTTGGCTATTGTTTTAGGAATCTATTGCAAGGATTTTTTTTTTTCAAGTTCATTTTGGCTATCTCATTTTTGTGTGCCTGGGATCTGTCACCCTTTGTGAGTTCAATTCAATAATGTGACCCGTCAAAAAATTCTTTCTCATTATATATATTTAAATAAGAATTATTTTTTATTTATTTTTTTCCTATGTATTCAATGTTTCAAATAGCTTGAATACAAGACCTTTATTTTCCTTATCGTAAGTTCCCGTAAGGAAATCCATATACTTACTCCCCACTTTCTAATGGCTAATTTAATTTTTAAGTATTTATTTCCATTTTTTCTTCTTCCATGTCTGCACTGAATTATCTTTAGAGAACTGATTATATTTGACGTCTTTCTTTGGAGTTCTCTCTCTCTCATTATAATATCAAATTGAATTGAATTGAAATATATATATTCATCATTATGTGTTCCAATATGCACTACATCTCCTAGGTACTCAGTGAACATTTCCAGAGTGAACGTATGATACCAATAGCTAACAATCATGGGGCATTTCCTGGGTGTCATATTCCACACTAAGCATTTTACACATATCACGTCATTAATTCTCAGGCACTAGACTGTAAACATAATTGGCAGGGAGTCTGTCCATGTATCCCTAGCATCTGGAACAGTGCTGGCACTTAGTAGGTGCTCACTAAATATTGCCACATGAATACACTGAAAAGCTGCATGAGGTAGGCATCATTGTTATTCATGCTCTACACATAAGAAAACTTATGTATTTTCTTATGTGTCTCTCCAAAGCACACAGAGGTTCAATCACTTTCTGAAGTCCTACCACAATTAGTATATGTGAAGCCGGGACTTGATTCCAAAGCCAACATACTTAACTAGGAATTATTACTAGTCAATTCATTACCTACCTACATTAATGCAAACAAAATTAATTCTATTTATCTTAAGAAATATTATGCAATGTCACAAATAAACATTGTGTGCAATAATTTTCCAAGAAAAGATTTGCAAATGATGGGGTTTTAATAAATAATCAGATAGGCAGTAGATATCTGTATGCTCCTTAATGTTAACTGTGCAAGTAAAAACAGGATTTCTCTCTAATCAATATCTTCTGTTGCATGTGTACACTTGTTAATGACAATTTCAGGACTTTTTGATAAATGGGTATTTGTTGTTGTTTTTTTCCTGAGTGATTCTGGGTTTATATAAGTAATCTGTTTTGTCAATTCTTTTTAACATAAGAATGGCACTAATGAAATAATCATTTATTAGCACCTCCTTGTAATTGTCTATAGAGCTTATGAGTAGTTCCTGCTTATAAAGGGGGAGACTTACATATTTCTGTCACTGTTACAAGCATCTCTGTCACTACCAGCCCTTAATTTTCCTGAAACCCTATCATTAGGACATCATTCTTTAGGGTTTTGTTTACTTGTATATTTAATAACTCATTAACAAAAATAATATACCCCTTTGAAAAAGGACAGTTCCTTAAAAACATTATTAGCTTTCTCCTTAAATCCTCATCACCCTACATCCTAGTGGGAGTTAAATGATATTTAGCAGAGAGCAAAGCTTTTTGGGAATGGTACATAATGGTCCCAAAGCCACAGGTTGAATAGTAAAAAGAAGTGCAGAAATTGAAAGTAGGAAAACACTGAACATATAGTCTACACGAAGGAAGGACGGGAGGGAGAGAGCAAAGGAGGTAAAAAAAAAAAAAATGAAAAAGAAAAAGAAAAAACTTGGCTCGAACTCTACTAATTCACCTTGGGAAAAAATCATAATCTCCAAGAGCCTTATGTATCCCCCCTGTAAAACTGGGGGTGACAAAAATGTGACTCCCTCACAGACACTTTAATAGGACATCACAATGTGCCATGTAAACTGTATAGCATGATGCGATACACAAGATTTTTTTTTTACTTGACATTATTTGCCTGTAATCAGCCCCATTCTGTAATATAAACATTCATTTTAAAAACATTGTCAACAGCTTTAAAATATAGGCCCATGAATCCTATCTCCCTTTTTTGCTCTAGAAGCATTTCTGATGTTGTTAACCCAAAGAACCATTCACAATTTTTAACAGGCTTTGTGTACCTACAAGCTCAGAAAGCTTACTGTGTGCTCTGAGGACTAGAGTTCTGTAAAACCTCTGTTTAAACAGGACCTGTTTTTAAGTCCTGTTTCAGTCTGGTGCCTTTGGTCAAGGTGGAAACTAAAATTGAAAACAGATAGATGTTTTACATTTAAATGGGTTTAACATAAATGTGCATTAAGCCATTTCATGGACGATTGCACAAATATCTTTCGCAAACTTGGTACACGTGAGCACATATACAGTAACCATTAATGTCTTCCAGAGAAATAAGGTGCAGATCCAAAATTTTAAGCAGCTATCTTGAGTCCTCTCACTCGAAAGAAAATGTAATGGCTTTAAGGGAATTGCTCTAATAATATCATGGCATCAGCAATGGCTGGCCAGAGCAGAGCAGAACAGAGTATATGTCACCATAGTTCAATTTAACAAGAAATAAGCTTCTCCCTGGAGAATCTAAACTCCCTAGTCTCCCACAAAGAAAATTGAATTTTGGAGGTCACACTTTGGGTAGGTTACCAGAGGGAGAAGCTTAACATTCTTTTTGTGATATGCTCTGGGAGGTCAATGCTATTCCACCACCAAATCGCTACCAAAGATCTGCTCCCGCCTCAACCCCCCTCCCAAAATTATACAAGCCCTTGTAGTTCCCTAGGAAATGGCAAATGATTGTGGCACTTAAGACGCCTGAGACCACGCCGGATGTCATCATATTGAAACACCAAGTTTTGTACGGCGAAGTGATGAGAGGGGTGGATACTGGGGGCAGGGTGTGGGGAGGGGAGGAGAGCTAGTGAGACTGTGGTGTGGGGCAGAACGAGTCAGACAGACCCACAGATAGAGCGCTTTAGGCTAAAATTCACTGTTTAGCCAAATGTAAATCAACCGAACTGCTGTTCCCGGAGAGAAAAACACATCGCCAAGTCAAGCCCAGGCGAAGCCCGGGCTCCGTGGGTGGACGGCCCCCTCGCCCAGTCGCCCGGGTGGGTGGTCGGAGGGCCTGGCGAATTCCCGCAATGGCTGGAGGCGCCCCAGCTTACTGCATCCTGGGCAGTGGCCCTGGGTGGGCGCAGCCAGGCCATGGACCCCCCCACCCCCACCCCCTGCAGCAACATGTGGGGCGCTGCCACTCCGCCGCCCAGGAACTCCCTCCGGCTGGAGTTCCTGGTGGACGCACACTTGGCCCAGAGAAGGTGCTGAATTACTCCTGGGAGAGATTCCTCCAGCGTTGAACTTGGCAGCTCCTGACATTTCCATCCCACCCTCTGTGAGCCAGCGCTACACACACGCACACACACGCCCCTCTAGACCTGCGCGCAGTGCTGGCTGCCCACTCGGGGACAGAACACCGGAGCGGGATGCAGAGGCGAGCACCCCAGCTCCCTCGGCCTCGGGAAGGGGGTTGGGTGTCCTAGCACCGGGTAGTTCCAGGGACTAAGCCCACTCCCTGGTTGGCCCAGAACCCGCAGTAGTTAGAGCCGCTGGCACCAACCCAGTCTCCTTTTGTGCTCTCCCGGGAAGCCCGCCTCTACTCACCCGGGCTGCGCGCGGATTCCGGCCGCCAGCGGCAGCCCGCTGCCCCATCCCACGAACACTGCGGCGCCCCCAGAGTGTGCAATGCGGAGCCCCGCCAGCGCGCGGCCGGAGCCGGGGAGTGCGGGGAGGGAGCGAGGGAGGGAGGGAGGAGGAAGGAGAGAGAACGCGGCGGGGAGGGGCGGGGGTCGGCGGGGGGCGCGCGCGCCACTCCCACTCGCGCCGGGCACTCGCCTTCGCCTGCAGCCCTGGCCGGTCAGCCCTGCCTCGCGGGCCGCGGGACCAATCAGCGCGCGCGGGGGGAGCCGAGCCCTCCACGGGGCGCGCTCATTGGCCCGGCGCGCTCGACCCAACTCCGGGAGAGTCGGCCTGAGAGCCAAGTCTGCAAACTCCAGCCCGCAGGAGCAGACCGCCCGGCGCAGGTGGGGCGCCCCGCTCCGCGCTCTGGCGGGCAGGGGGAGTCGCCGAGTTCTACCGACTGAACGCAGAGGATTTGAGACGTGCCCTTGAAGCGCCTTCCCAGTGAGCGTTCCAAACAACCTGAGCGTTGCTCAGGTTGCACCGATTTCTTCCTGTGAGCGACCCCCTGCGCGGCTCGCCTCGCCTCACCCTCACCCTGGCTAGCAGTTGAGTGATGGAAAGCCTGGCAGTGTGAAATGGCCCCAGCCACAACTTACTCCTGGCCACCCTCGCGAAAGCCGCAGCACCTAAGAGCTGAAAAGCAAGTCGCGCTCTGGTTGAGGGCAGACCTAGACCGCTTGACGTTTGCAATAGAAAACAATACTGCGGGGTGTAGGATGGAGCGGTGGGAGAGAGAGCCTGGGAGGCAGGTCTTCGTGAGAAAGTGGGAATCTAGTTGTGAGTTTTGGTAGGCAAAATTTTCCCACCCTCTGACAAACCCCCCTCCCAGGTAAAGCTATCCCCCCCCCCTGCCAATCTCTCGGAGGTATTGATTTTTCTCTTCCTTGTTGTAAATCAGGTTTCACTCTCCTGAACTTTTCAATCCAAAGCCTCAAAGTGGAAAGAGAGCACGACCTTACCCTCCTCCCCTCTTAGCAAGGCTGGGGCTGGGGGGTGGGGGTGGAGGTTGAGAGAAGGTCCCAGAAAGGTCCCCCACTTCTGCCCAGGGTACCCGGTCTGCAAGACTATCTTCGCTGTAGGACCCGCTCCAGGGACCACATTTGCCCATCTATGAGGCCCCTCTTCTCCGTGGACTTTCTATTTTTCAAGCTTCTTTTCAGGTGGGCCTGCTCTGAATCTTCCTGCTTCTGCTCTTCCCATAATCTACTCCCCCTCAACATATCGGAGCCCAGTATCTTTCTTAAAAAACTTCCATCCCTTTCCTTCTATTTGTAAGGGATTTGGATAAGATATTTTTATTAAAGCTCCTGGACCTCAGAAAAATTTTTTCTTACTTAGTGTATGTGCACAGGTTTACACAAGCTCAGGGTTCCGGTGGGCAAAAATAATTAGCACTCCTTTAGAACCTCTGCACACACCAGGTGATCACTGCCGTGCTGTCTTCCTGCAGGGCTCAGCACGTTGAATGAGCTGAACACGAATTAATCAAACTGAAACTGAAAATGTCTCTGAGCAAGTAGGCAGGTTACCTTTGCAAGTTAGAATCTGGTACTTACAAGAGCGCTTGTGTGTGTGTGTGTGTGTGTGTGTGTGTGTGTGGTGCTGGGGGGAGTATCACTGCTACTTAGTCTCCAGGGAAGAAATTCCTTCTTCCAGGGTTCCTGTCCATGTACCCGGTTCACTTGATTTTTTCACAAAGCTGGCTCACTCACCTCATAGTTTAGTCAAAACTTAATATTTGGGTTCAAAATGAAGTTCAGTATATTCATGCGGTTTATGAGACTCTCAGTTCCTGATGGAGATAGAATCTTTAGGATCTCTTTTTAAAAATGTATTTTAAAAGAATGATAGGCGCACCTGGGTGGCTCAGTGGGTTAAGCACCGAGCTCGGTTTTGGCTCAGGTCATGATCTCATGGTTTGTGAGTTCGAGTGCCACATCAGGCTCTGTGCTGGCAGTATGGAGTCTGCTTGGGATTCTCTCCCTTGCTCTCTGCCCCTCCCCCACTTTATTTATCTCTCAAAATAAATAAATAAACTTAAAAAAAAAAAAAGAATGAGATTTGTCCTTGAAATGTCAGCAGTGGTATCTCTGTGTGCTAGAATAATGGATGATTTTTTTTTGTCTTCTTCCTTATAGTTTACTGTATTTTCTAAAGAACATATAATACTAATCAGGGGGAAAAAATTAAATATGTTAACTCCCAACACACAATACTCTTCAGGCATCGTAAGAGCTAAAATATTAAATCCTCCTTCTGCTTTACCCTTCACATCTTATCAATCACTAAGTCCCACAAATTCTGTCTCCTAGAATAGTCCAGTTCAGAACTGTCCTGTTCAGCCTCTCTACTGCCACAGTAGCACCCTTGTCGTGTCTTACCAGGTTTCAGCAACAGCCTTCAGTCCTCTACCATCCAGTCAGTAGCCACGCTGCCTTTTCTCCTGTCACAGAACAGCGTAAAATCCAGCAGTCCCCCAAACTCCATTGCTATGAAGTTCAAACGCAGCCTGGTTGGCAAGGCCTTTGCCTCCCAGCCTGAGCCCAGCCTTCCATGTTGGCCTCATCTCCTGCCCTGACACTTGTTTCTCCACGCAGGATGATCCTGCCTCCCTGCAACTTTCCATCCTTCCCTCTTGTGTCATGTGACTTCACATGCCCATGGCTAAGGCTATACAGTGCTGGAATGCCGCTCTGCTCTCCTTCCCTTCACCCTCCCCTGCCCCCAAGCAGCGGGTTCCTATCTCTGCTTCAAAACTCAGTGTAGGGGCCCCTGGGTGGCTCACTCGGTTGAGCATCCGACTCTTGATTTTGGCTCAGGTCACGATCTCACAGTTCATGAGTTCGAGCTCCTCGTTGGGCCTACTTAGTATTCCCTTTCTCTCCTCTCTCTCTCTCTCTGCCCCTCCCTTGCTTGCCGTCTCTCTCAAAATATATAAATAAGCTTAAAAAAACATTTTAAAAGACTCATTTCAAATATTACCTTTTTTACGAAGTCTTCAAAACTGACAGAGCACAGGCAGCAACTCCTCCTCTCTGTACCCCAATGGCACGTACTCTATTTATCTAACAACTATTTATGTAGCTCCTATTATGTGCCAGCCACAATGAAACAAACATACATCACATTTATACTCCTGGAACACACCCTGAGAGAAACAAACATTAAACCAAGTCACACGAATAAATGATTGTAAACTGAGATAAGTGTGATGAAACCACTACATGCGCAAAAAAAAAAAAAAAAAACAAAACCTGCATGGTTTACTTTGAACATATGCCAACCATAACTCTTACCATATTGTGTTATAATCTGTTGATTTTTTTGTGCAAAGTTCTATCTCCCATCATATTTGCCTGTGTAATCACACATGCTCATAGTATGTGCTTAGTAAAATTCTTTAAATAAATGGATAAATAAATGAATGGGTATTTAAATCCCCATAAAGCATTTTATTTCATGTATTTACATGTTATTATTGTATAAAATCTAAAAGACTTTGGTTCTGAGTTTTCTTTTTTTTTCTTTTTTTTTAAATATTTTTATTTATTTTTGAGACAGAGAAAGACAGAGCATGAGCAGGGGCGGGGCAGAGAGAGAGGGAGACACAGAATCCGAAGCAGGGTCCAGGCGCTGAGCTGTCAGCACAGAGCCTGATGCGGGGCTTGAACTCACAGACTGTGAGATCATGACCTGAGCTGAAGTTGGATGCTTAACTGACTGAGCCACCCAGGTGCCCCTGGTTCTGAGTTTTCAAAATTCTTATCATTAAGCCCTTGTCTCATCTTTCTAATTTGGTTTCCCCAACATAAATTATCTCATTTCTTCTCACTTGATGTCACATTTAGAAGATATATCTAATGTACTATTTGTAGACAATTTATTGTTGCCAGAAGAAATTTATTCTTTTGTTTTTTATAAATTTGGCTTTTAACATATAAAAATCCAATTTTAAGATCCAAAGCTAAAAGACACAAAGCACCATCCATAAAAGAAAAAAAATATTGGACTTGGTCAAAATCAAAAACGTTTGCTTTGCAAACAACACTATTGAGAGAATGAAAAGAGAGACTGGGAGAAAATATTTGCAAATCATATATCTGACACAGGACTTGTAACCAGTGTGTTTAAAGAGTTCTCAAAACTCAACAACAATAAAACAACCAACCAAACTGGCCAAAAGATTTAAACAGACATTTTCCCAAAGAGCATATACAAATGGCAAATAGCACCTGAAAAGATGTTCAATATCCCTAGTCATTAGCAAAATGCTAATTAACACCTCAGTGAGATGCTACTATACACTTATCAGAATGGCTTAAAACACACACGTGCACACACACACACATGCACACACACAAATGCTGATGAGGATGCAGAGCAGTGGAACTCACGTCCATTGCTGATGTGAGTGCAAAATGGTACTCTAAAAAGTTGCACACCTTTCTCTGTCTCTCTGTGTCTCTAAAAAAATAAACAAACATTTAAAAAAATAAGGGGGGGTGGTGCCCAGGTGGCTCAGTCTGTCAAGCCTCGGACTTCAGCTCAGGTCATGCATGATCTCACAGTTCATGGGTTGGAACCCGTGTTGGGCTCTGTGCTGACAGCTCAGAGCCTGGAGCCTGCTTCTGATTCTGTGTCTCCCTCTCTCTCTTTGTCCCTCCCCCACTTGCACTCTGTCTCTCTCTCTCTCAAAAAATAAATAAATGTTCAAAAAAAGTTTTAAGTGTCACAGCTGTTCTAAAGCTCAATATATACTTAGCTATATGACCCAATACTCCTACACCTAGATATTTACCCAAGTGAAATGAAAGGCCTATGTTTGTACAAAAACTTGTTGACTGGGGCGCCTGGGTGGCGCAGTCGGTTAAGCGTCCGACTTCAGCCAGGTCACGATCTCGCGGTCCGTGAGTTCGAGCCCCGCGTCAGGCTCTGGGCTGATGGCTCGGAGCCTGGAGCCTGTTTCCGATTCTGTGTCTCCCTCTCTCTCTCTGCCCCTCCCCCGTTCATGCTCTGTCTCTCTCTGTCCCAAAAATAAATAAACGTTGAAAAAAAAAAAACTTGTTGACAAATATTTATAGCAATTTTATTATTAAAACCTTGAAACAACCCCAAAGTCCCTCAACTGGGGAATAAATAAAACTATAGTACATCCAGAGAAGAGAATACTACTCAGTAATAGAAGGTACAGACTATTGGTACAAACATTCTCTACCTCAACACATCATGCTAAGTGAAGGGAAATACTCAAGAAGCTTAAATGCACACGCTGGTGGGAATGGCAGAGCCATGAGATAAAAGAACTCCAGGTTTCTCGTGACAATGGAACCATGGTTTGAGGTCTGGATGATCTGTTTTCACATGAAGGCAGTTGTTTAAACCATGGTTATTCCACATTTCCTGTCATACAGAGCTAAACCTCATTTCACCTAATATAACGAGGGCGGGAATTAATCAATTAATGAAAATTTCACTAAACTGTAGTCTTCGTGCAAGAAGAAACTGTGACTCTCTTATTCACTGAAATATCACCGATGCCTCACACAATGCCAGTACACAGAGTGGATACTCTGTAAATGTTAGTTAGGTAAACAAACAGAAAAGGATAAAGTTGGGATTTTACAGGAATGTAACAAAATTTTCCATTCAAAAGAGTGTTTTCCCCACTCAAAGCAGCTACTTTGGTGCATTACATTTTTCATTCCAGTGACGCTGCTCCTATTTCAAAATATATTCACTTTCCCCCTTCTGCTTATTAAAATATTGCCCTTTCTTTAAGTAAAATTGTTTCCTTTAAATAAATTATTCACTCTCTTTCTCTCAATGAACAAACAATAAATTTAACATGTTTTCACATTTTACTCATTTTTCAATATCCCAATGTCCAATTTATCTTCTTTTCCTCTATCACAAATATCAGAAATTTATATAACAGGCACACAGTAAAAATAAAAACCCAGATTTTATGCAAAGCTTGAGAGATTTTTGGCTCAAAAAACCGTCATATTTCCAGATGTATCACTAAAAGTAATTTTCATTTATTGGACACTGATGGTTGACATTAAGCTCTTGAAATATCATTAAAATATTTCTGCTCTAACCAGTTTGCACAGTCAAGTGACTTTTAAAAAATCATTTACAGCTAAGCTGCTGTTATGGAATTTATTATAAGAACTCAATTTTCTCTACCAGTTTTTCTACCCGGAAACAGTAATCCTGGCTGCCAGTAGAGACCCCTCAGTTGCTTTAAAACATCAATCAGTTTTATCACTTGTTTCTATCAGGGAGCACTCTTTGCATAAACACGATACGATTCTGTATGGAATTGATGCTGTAATTCTTCACATAAATAAGGTTTTCTCTTAACGACCATCTGACAATGAAAATACTAGAAGTTAAGGAGAGGAAGTCGAGGGAGATGGACAGATATATGTAAAATAAACAGGATATTGTAAAGAATGAAGCCAGAGAAGTCTAAAAGTTTCATTACTTTCATTTTTCCAAGTTTCTATCACTGTATCTGAGGTCAGATTATGCAGTACTGGTTGAATTTTTCCCTCTGCTCTTAATTCCACATTCAGGGCCAAGAAAAAATGAGATAGGTAAGATTTCAAGAGGTTGGTTTTCCATCATGTCATTAACTTCTTCCCTCATCCCCATTGCTGATACCTATACTTCCATAATGAGAGCAAATTTCTTAGCCAGATGGCAAAGAGGGTTTATCCTGCGTTGAGTGCTAATCTGAACCACAGTAATGGCTGCAGGAAACACTCTTGACAAGGATCATGAAGGCAATCTGATGAGTCCATTAGCAAACCTTTGGTGAAGGAGAGCAATTATAATTTCAATTTTAGCCATGTGCAGATTGAGGTGGTTGCAAACATCCAGATAAGGTTACCCAGTGGGTAGATGGATATGCAGGTCCAAAGCTCAATAGAGATATACATTTTTGAGAGTTGTGTATAAAATTCAAACTCTCAGGGCGCCTGGGTGGCTCAGTCGGTTGAGTGGCCGACTTCGGCTCAGGTCATGATCTCGCAGTCCGTGAGTTCGAGCCCCGCGTCAGGCTCTGTGCTGACAGCTCGGAGCCTGGAGCCTATTTTGGATTCTGTGTCTCCCTCTCTCTGACCCTCCCCCGTTCATGCTCTGTCTCTCTCTGTCTCAAAAATAAATAAGCATTAAAAAAAATTTTTTTTAATTCAAACTCTCACTTCTGTCCACCTGTGCCCACAGCAAACATTGTGAACCAGTCATGTGCTTGTTCCCTCCAAGCCCACACATGACGTCTGTACCCTTCTGAGTTCACTACTCTTCATAGCTATCACGACAGATAGCTGTTGGAACAAGATATGAAAAACAATTTCATCACAAAGTATAGGATTAATCCAGGTTTAGCACTGTGTGGGTAATACAATACTGTGTGGGTAGCTAAAGAAGTTGTCTATGCTAACAAGTCACTGACCATGTTGTCTAGGTTGGATGAAGAAAGAACAAAAAATCAAGGATGGATTTACAAATGAATTCTTTTTTTCTCCCTTGTCAGTCCCAAGAAGTGAAGCCAACACAACTCTCTGTCCCTGTGCTAACCAATTCTTAGACTAGGCATACTTTTCTCCCCATATGTTAAACATTACTGAGACCAAACAAAAATAGCCTAGCTATTTGCTACAGGGAATACCCGCTCCTAGAAAATAAGACAATGAGCCTATTAAACTGCTTCAATTTCAAGGCTAACTTCTCATCAAGTGAGTACTTCAAGACTCTCCCTTCACTGTGCCTTCCAAAAGTATTATGTCATCAACTCTGCCCATTCCAACTAGTTCTTGCTTTTCAAGACTTGCCTTGAAATCCCAGCCAAGACTCAAAACTTCATAAATACCTGTAGAAATAAATGAAGGGAACCCACAAGAGAACAGAGGCTGTTTATTCAGAGTTTGCTACAGCAAGAGAGTCAGCCACCATCACTTGTATTTGGCAGAGACTAAGCACTGACAGAGAAGTGGTAAAACTTTATAGTTAAAAAAAAAAAAAAGGAGGCGGGAGGCTTTGGGTATGTTCTGATTGGAAGTTGTTGTCATGGAGAAGCTGGAGGCAGGCTTCTCCATGAAAAAAGCGGGGCACTCTATGTGACTGGTTTGAGAAGCATATATGGCTTTCTGTGGCTGGTCCTGAGTCGGGGCAGAGGGGACAAAATTCAGGGAGCTTTTAGTCATTGACCAGTCCTGATCATTTTGGGCTAGTTGCTGCAGAGGTTGTGGGTTAGGTTTCTGTTGTTACATATGCTCTGACCATTGTCATTTTGTATGTTCAGTCTCTCATCCATACCCTAATTTTCCAATTTTGAATCTCTATTAAGACTGTTCAGGAGGTGTCCATATTGCCGTAGAGCTAATCAATTTAGCCATGCTTGATCTACAGGTGTTCCTGGCAGTCTTTTGAAGAGTCAATAGTGAACAGTTCATACACGTAGTACTACATGTTGAATGTTGTCATAACCATCTATCTCCTGCTTTTTCCGAATGACATATTACTTCCAACAAGGAAACAGGATTTTCCAATAATATCGTAGAGTTCTCTAGCAGCCAGTCCTTCCTTTTTGGTGAAAAGGCATAAAGACACAGTCTTGCAAGTCTAACACAAAAGAGCTCCTTTGCTAACATTCTCCATGACAGGTAGATTGGGTAAATGTAGAGACGTTCTAAGAGTGACACTGTGAAAGTACATAGAATAATCAAATCTTCAAGTGTTAAAGTTCCCTGGAATTCTGTGAAAGTACATAGAATAATCAAATCTTCAAGTGTTAAAGTTCCCTGGAATTCTGTGTTAAAAGAGTAGCTGTGGGTTTTGCTGACACAGTAAATTCATTCTTTTACTAAATATTGAACCAAAGGTACATACTAGAAGCTGAAAAGACAATGATGAGCAAAACAACACAAAGCTGATGCCATGTTTCATTGAGCTTTCAGTCTCATGAGGGACAAAGTCTTGATCAAATAATATAGCAAATAAATATGAAATATGAGCATGTTAACAAGAGAATCTGGGAGGTCTCAAGTCCCGAGGTCTCAGGGATCCCAAGGGATTCAACACCAAATTTATCATATAATGTGCCCGAGCAGAAAGTATTCATACATAGACATTTAAAAACTCATCGAAAACAGGCTTAGTCGATCTCTGCTTCCAGCTAAGACAGAACAATGGGGATTGAATTTACCCTCCCACTGGAAGCAACCTAAAATTTGACAATATCTGTATGAAACAATGATTTGCAAGATACTGAACACCAGATGAGAAAGGACAGCAATCCCTGAGGGATGGGAAACATTATCGACAACATATTTACTTACTTGCCAGATTTCTCTCTGTTGGGGATGGAAGTTATAAATCTGGAAAGAGTAAAGAACAGAATGGACTCTGAAGTAACTGATTAAAATTTGAGGTGTTTATATAAACTCATTTTAAAATTTAGATAGATAGATGAAACGTATGCATATATGTGGTTGCATGTTTGCTTTCAGAGATAGACATAGATACAGATATACATATCAATATAGATATAGTCTTTTCCCCTAGTTCTATTTGAAAGGGCCTAGAAGCAATCACTTGGATCACAAGCAGCACACATGTACGGCCAGCACGCTCAGCATCCAATCTTGATTTTTAAATTCCATTCTGCACCAAAGCACCCAGGGCTCCTTAGAAAAATGGCGACTCCTGAGCTAAGGTATGGAAAATATATGATGAACCAGGAATATCCTGCTGTGATAGAAAGTACAAAAAGGCTCCGAAAATAGGGGAAACATGTCAAAAGGACACAGGAGCCACCTTAAAGGGGCTGCCGCTGGCCTAATCGAGGACAATTTGAACATTAAAATAAGTAACAAAACATTATAGCTATAAAATAAGAATAAATGAGTAACAATATATAATTTATATAGTTATATATAAATAATAAAATGGTCACAAAAACAGAGTCCAAGCCCCCAACTCCCCCACCTTGAACTTGGGCAAGTAATTTATCTTCTTCAATTCCTTCTTCCTTTAACTTCTTTAATTCCTTCCTTTAGAAAGTGGTGCTAATAACAATGCCTACACTGGAGAATAATTTAAGAATTAAATGAGATAATAGACGTGAGAAGTGCTTGGGACCAAAGCACCCAAGCAGGCGTTTATATGTTATTCCCAGGACTTGTGTACAAGAAGAGTTTGCAGCAATGTGCTAAGCACACCAAACTGAGAGTGGGTTGTTGCTAGAGTACCTCACCAGAGCCATGGCATGTGTATGCATGCGTGTGAGTGTGTATGTGTGTTTGTGTGCTTGTGTGTGTGTGTGTGTGTGTGTGTGAATGTGTTAATGGTGGGATTGGATTTTCATGCTCCAAAAGCAATAATCATGATGAAGAGCCCTGCAGTGAAGGTGGTGGCTCTGAAAGCTGAGTTAAGAGTTGATTAAGAACACACTCATTCGCCTGGGTGGCTTAGTCGGTTAAGCGTCTGACTGACTCAGGCCATGATCTCATGGTTTGTGAGTTCCAGCCTCCAGTCAGGCTCTCTACTGTCAGCACAGAGCCCGCTTCTGTCTCCCTCCCTCAACCCCTTCCCCATTAGCACTCTCTTTCTCTCAAAAGATAAATAAACATTAAAAAAAAAAAAGAACATGCTCGTTCAGTAATTAGTATTCAAGACATGTTAACTATGGCTAATTCTATGAACCATATTTCCAACCCATCTAATGGTACTGAAGGAGAGGGAGTTAAGTTATCTTAAAGAGATGGCAGCTACAGACCTTTTCCCTGCAAAGGCCAAACAAGGTAAATAGCTGTGAAGTATGTTCCCTGCAAACTAACCACTTCTGTCACCTTCCTCTCCAACCAATCACTTTAAAAGGATGACTTCTGTCTACAGTTAACATCATTTTCTTTTGCTATTAAGAAACATGAAGAAAATGTATGAGCAAAATCCTTTATACATATAACCTCTATACTAACATTTATTTAAATATTTAAAAAAGCAGAAAATAAAAGAGGAAAACCACATACACTCCCCCCATAAAGAATCCCCAATAGAAAATGCTGTCGATGCTTCTGTTCCTTGGAAGAGATAATAAAAAGAGCCCCCTCGCCATTGTGTAGGGAGGCCTGGGTGCTGGGGGTGCCCTTCAGGGGTGCACAGGTGGCCTCAGAGACTGGGAAATGCTCATCAAATGCCCAGCGCTCCTACGTGGCAGGTAGGATGCCTTCCCCCTCTCATGTCCTGTCATTCTTCTATCTCAGCAATCTCTTTGCTGTCTCACTGGCCAAGTGCACTCCTTTCTTGTCTTGTTTCTTGCCCTTCCATCTCAAATGCCTTTTTCTGTTCTTGCAATAAACCTTCTACCTCAATTTCACAGAGCTTCATTAGGTTTGATGAAGTGAAGAAAATATTATTTGCCAAATTTTTAGTGGAACCTGCCAAGAGCTACCGCTATTCTGTGGAAGAGTCAGTAGAAGTGAAGGACTAGAGCCCGTTTTCCAGAAGGAAGGGTGACATGTGAGGCTTTTGCAAATGGGGGAGAGTGAAGAGCAGGGTCTATGAGACCATCAAAAACTGGGCTGTGTGTCATGTCATCTCTCCTTGTGCCACTTCCAAATCAAGGATCGCAGGTGTGACAGGTCACCTTGTCCTTACTAACTTTGATGACAATCAGGGAACTTAGTTTAAAGGTCTTCGGGGGGGTGGTGGTGGCTTGGTTGGTTAAGTGTCCAACTCTTGACTTCGGCTCAGGTCATGATCTCATGGTTCCTGAGTTTGAGCCCCACGTGGGGTTCTGTGCTGGCAGTGTAGAGCCTGTTTGGAGTTCTCTCTCTCTCTCTCTCTCTCTCTCTCTCTCTCTCGCAAAAATAAGTCAATGTAGAATTGTCTTTTAGAAAGAGAGAGAGAGAGAAAGGGAGAAAGGGAGGAAGAAAGAATGAGAGAGTGAGAGAGGAAGGAAGGAAGGAAGGAAGGAAGGAAGGAAGGAAGGAAGGAGGAAGGAAGGAAGGAGAGTACTTGGAAGGAGGTGGGTCTTCTCTGTTACTGCCAGTTCATGGATTTCTACACTGCTAAATGATAGCTAAACGTATCTCCAGCCACCAACATGGAGTGAGGGCAGGGCTTTCCTTCTCACCTTGTCTCATCTAAAGCCTCTACAATGTGTGTATGGGGAGGAGGGTAGAGAAGGAATAGGGCCAACACATAACTAGTAATCCCCAGAAAAGAAGCCACCTGCCTGGGTGGCTCAGTCGGTTAAGTGTCCAACTTCAGCTCAGGTCATAATGTCAGGCCCGTGAGTTCCAGCCCCGCGTCAGGCTCTGTGCTGACAACTGAGCTTGGAGCCTGCTTCGAATTCTGTGTCATCTCTTTCTCTCTCTGCCAGTCCCCTACTCACACTCTGTCTCTCTCTCTCAAAAATAAACATTAAAAAAAAATTTTTTTTTAAATTCCCTACTAAAGAATTGGGTAGCTCACAAGTAAGTTCCTGTGGGAAGTTGGAAATTTCACTTAATCAATCCCTGGTTCTACACATGGAAGTACTTTAAGACTTAGCCTTTTAAATAACAATGCTCCCTATGAATTTCTTTTTATCTCTTTAATACCACTCTTTCCCTGAACACCTTTAGAAGGGGGAGTTTCAGTTCATAAAATCTTTGTTGTACCCAACAAACTTGAGGGCCTTGACCTTCTGACGGCAGTTTATTGAGGCCTCTTTGGTTCAGCCATTGCTAGTTCTGCTAAAGTATAACTCTCACACGGTTAAAAAAACATGACTCTGATGCAAACATAAAATGGGTATGTGTCAAAGACTTATTCAACTCATTAGTTAATAAGGAAGGAATAAGATAGTAAAAGTAACCCAAAGAGCATTTAAGAAGTGGGAATGTGTGTTCACATGTGTATGTACACATGCACAATTTGATAAAGAAATACTAGCATAACATTGCTAAGCACAAAACTGGTTTATAAACCACAGCCTTAAGGGTTATCTTTCCCTCTGGACAGAAATCATTCATATTTCTACCAGAAAAAAATCTACATGGTAACATGGGAATTTAATCAATAATAACGGCTGAGTGTAACTAAGTACATTTCCCAAGATAATCTGAGGTTGGCTTTGCCCCTGTGTGGTGCTAAAAGGATGTGCTAGTCACATTTTCTCCTTATTTCTGTTTTACATAATTTTTGTGATCTTTCTTTTTTTTTAACAAGAATTTTATTTTTTTAAGTTTACTTATTTTGAGAGAGAGAGAGAGACAGAGAAAGCACGGGGTGGGGGGAGAGGGAGGGGCAGAGAGAGAGAGGGAGAGAGAGAATCCCAAGCAGGCTTCACCTTGTCAGCACAGAGCCTGACACAGGGCTCAGTCTCACAAACCGTGAGATCATGTCCTGAGCCGAAGTTCAGAGTCAGACACTTAACTGCCTGAGCCACCCATGTGTCCCATTTTGTGATATTTCTTAGGGGAAGGAGATATGCAACAGTCCTGTGAGTCATGGGGAAATGAGTGTTTTCATGCATTCCAGTCTTTTCGCCAGAGAGAGTTGCAGCTGGCTTCCTCAACCATACACCCAAGAAACTCACCACAGTGAGGTTTTCCTTTCACAGAAATAGCACATTCTTAGAACTAGGGTTTATACCATGGGTTTGCATAAATTTAAGGAGCAATAGGAGTCCAGACATTCATGGTTGAACATGTTTTACAAGTTATAATTTGGGAGGGATATAACGAAAAACAAAGTGGGCTTACTTCATCAATTTGCCCGAGTCATCCAAAGGATTAAGCAAACAAAGTGTTATTTTTATAGATCCACATGAAAACCCTAATGACCTTAAAATGAAGCAACTTAAAGGAAAAAAAAGAAAATAATTCACATTCTAAGGAGATATTTAAAAATATTAAAATGACAGATGGATGAAAAAAACCATAATGAGGCTTTGAAAAATCCAGAAATTAAAACATCAATTCCTGGAAAAATGGCAAGTTGACTAAGCTATATTAAAAGCTCTCCACAGGGTGCCTGGGTGGCGCAGTCGGTTAAGCATCCGATTTCAGCCAGGTCACGATCTCATGGTCCGTGAGTTCGAGCCCCGCGTCAGGCTCTGGGCTGATGGCTCAGAGCCTGGAGCCTGTTTCCGATTCTGTGTCTCCCTCTCTCTCTGCCCCTCCCCCGTTCATGCTCTGTCTCTCTCTGTCCCAAAAATAAATACAAAAAAAAAAAAACGTTGAAAAAAAAATTTTTTTAAAAAATAAATAAAAGCTCTCCAAATAAGTCATTGTACAGGCACCCGAGACTAGTTCAGAGGCCAACAGAGTGCAGTAGTGCATATTGCAGGCCTTTCTATGACATCATTCATTTCATTTTTCTGAACAGATGAAAACCCTTCTCACAGTGCTTCCTGTTCCACTCACTTTTTCTCTTACAAACTATGCAAAAATAAATTGAAAGTAGAGCAGGGCAAAGCAGTGACAGCTCATCTCTCATGCCCCTGGCACCAGCGGGGCGGCTGGAAGGAGGGCTGGCAGCTGGATACATCTGCTCACTCACACTTCCACCCAGTGGCTGCTGGCTTCCTCACAGCATGGCGGCCAGCTACCAAGGGTGGCGGTCCCAAGACAGAGCCAGACGGAAGCCCTTTGTGACACACTGCCTTCTGCAACTTAGCTTCAGGACTCATGCAGTGTCACCTTTGCCAAAATTGCCCGGCTTGATGCAAATCACCAGATTCCACTATTTGACTGGAAGAGTGTTGAAGAATTTGAGAACGTGTTTTAAAGCCACCACCAACAATGCTGCCTTGCTAGTAATATTTTTTTTCATTTATTACACTATGTTTGGTAACAATGGTGGGAGTGGTGAGGGCTCAAACTGGAAACTCATGTTTTTGCAGTTTGGGGAAATTTTATTGATTTGAAATTTTCCTATCCTCTATTTTGTATGTTATTTCCTTATGTAATGTCTCTTAGATTTTGAACCTTTTAAATCCACCTCCTAGTTTTCATATCTCTTCTCTCCGATTTTCCATCTCCTATGTCACTCCTTGTTCTAGATTCAGGGAAATTCCTTCAATATTACCTTCCAATCTTTTTAGCATATTTTGAAACTTCTGCTAATCTACTTTTCATTTCTTTCTTTTTTTTTTTTTCAACGTTATTTTTATTTTTGGGACAGAGAGAGACAGAGCATGAACGGGGGAGGGGCAGAGAGAGAGGGAGACACAGAATCGGAAACAGGCTCCAGGCTCTGAGCCATCAGCCCAGAGCCCGACGCGGGGCTCGAACTCACAGACCGCGAGATCGTGACCTGGCTGAAGTTGGACGCTTAACCGACTGCGCCACCCAGGCGCCCCTCTACTTTTCATTTCTAAGAGCTCTTTTTAGTGCTCTGTTCCGATTTGATGGTAGCCTGTTTTTGTTACACAGATATAATCTTTCTCATTTCTCTAAAGATATTTACTAATTTAGCTTTTGATTATAAAGTATTCATATATATGCAAACTTAGAATAATACAGTGAATGCCTCCCCCCCCCCCCCACCATGTGCTCATCACCTTACTTCTCTGAGGAGCTAAAAGGGAAGCAAGAGCAAAGGCTGTCGTGCTGCAAACAAGGGGTTAAATGAACATCTGTATCCTAAAGCTGGATCTCAGCCCTTCTTCTTGTTCAGTTATCAGAAGCCTACCCCCCATATTGGTTTCCTAGGGCTTTCATAGCAAAGTGCCACACATTGGGTGGCTTAAAATAACAGAAACTTGTACTCTCATAGTTCTGGAGGGTAGAAATCCAAAGCCAAGGCATCCTTCTGGAGGGCTCTGAAGGAGAGTCTGCTCTGTGCCTCGCTCCCGGTTTCTGGTGGCTGCCAGCAATGCTTGCCACTCCTTGGCTTGTTGTGTCACTCCAATCTCTGCCTCCCCCGCCACACAGAAATCTCCCTATGTGTCTTCCATCTCCTCTATTTTCTCTTCCATAGAAAGACAGGACACCAGTCATTGGATGAAGTCCCACCCTAATCCAGTACAGCCTCGTCGCAACTAATGAAAAAACCCTGTTTCCAAATAAGACTACATTCTGGGGTTCCCGGGGTCAGGATTTCAACATCTCTCTCTCTCTCTCTCTATTTTTTTTTCCTGGATAAAACACTCCCCTTTGTAGGAGATCAAGCAGTGGGCTTCACTGAACTCTCAAACCCTGTGATTTTCCCAAGTCAAGCAGCACTGGCCCCCTGTCTTTCAGGCCTTCCCCTCTTAGAATCTAAATCTTCTGGCAAACATATTCAACAATACTCTTTTCTATAACTACTCTCACATATGTCAATGCATTTCACCCTTGAGTACCCACTTGGAAAAAAAAAAAAAGAAAAAACTTTAAAACATTTCCTAGTGTCCCAACCCTAACTCACACGTGTCTCTAAAATCTGCCAGTCAGTTTTAAGTCCATTTTACAGCAATGTAGGAATTTGGTAACTTTCTACTTTGTCTTGATAAGCCTGAGCTGAAACTTGAAAGAAAACCTAGAGTATAGGATAACCTTTCAGTTACTTAGCAAATTACGTTTTTGTTAAGTATTCCTCATTTTTTTCACACAGGCACATAGATACACATGTCTTATCGTGGATTTCTGTAATTATAGCCTGTATTTCTAAGCCGGGAATGGCATATGTGTGCCTGAGTGTGTGGTGGCTTCACACAGATTTCACATCCCTCTCCCCATTTTATAATTAAAATGCAGATACCATCGGGTGGGTAGAATCCTGAGTAATAGCCTTTTGAACAGGAGCCAAATTTCTACTATTGTTCTGTGAGCAGCCCTGTGTCTACTGGTAAGTACTGAGTGGCTAAACGGCTTGACTATATTTCTTCTGCAGATGTCACACCTTGTCACCAGCCACCCCCACCTCAGTAAGAACACCCTGCAGGCATTTGTTCCCTTTGAGTAAATGCCACTCTCCACAGAGCCCTTCTACAGGATAAAACATGCTTTGCACAAAGTCCATTCCTGATTCAATAAGGGGAGCATAAAAAGCATTCTTCTCGGAGGTAAATAGATGATCTAAAGTGTAGAGGATACAAAGTTTTGCATTTTTTTCCACTGACTGCATCTTATCAAAGTGAAGATTCTTAATGCCAAATCATTAGCAACTAATGGTGTGCATTAGTTAATTTACTGGACTGAAAAGAAAAAAAAGAGGGGGGCAACTAATAAGTGTTTTGGTCGACAGACATAGGAGTCTTTCTATGCAATGAATGGAGTAAAAAAGCCTAGAAAGAGGTGTAATTTTCTGTATTTCTTCACTCTTTGCCTGGGGCAACATAGCCCCTGTCTTTGAACACGGTCAGGTGCATTGTGCATGCCCAGGGTTTGAAGAGCATTGAAAGATTCCTGGAGGGGGTGTATCCCAGTAACAAATGGCTCTGTGGGGGAGGAAAAGGGACCCCACACAGGCTGCCTCTTTATTCCCCAAAAGAAGAGGCCTTGCAGACTCTTAACTAGCTGGGCTGGGTTAACACCTGCTCTGAGAAAGAATGTACTCTCTCTCTGGTCACAGGTAGCTGACTTCTTGATGGGCAGGGCTGGAGGCCCTTTACATGGGGAGTTTTTCTCCTTAGATATCACTGGAAAATGGATAGTAGACAACTGTGCAATGTTTTCCAAGTTGAAAGTCAGTAGGCACTAACTCTCAAAGCATGTAGCAAAAAAAGAGAAAAAACCTAACAATGTCAAATATATACATATTTGTATATTGCATACATAGAGTGTATATTGAATACAGCTGCCCATTTTTATATTTCAACATTACATTTGAATATATAAGTACTTTTTAAACATCATGGTGCACTTGTTAGAGTAATTAAAGAAATCTGAGATAGGTGGAGCAAATCAATCTGGGTTGAGACATATTGAGGCTCTCTGTGTATGGCTACCAAAAAATGTGTCATTTGGGGAATATTTTAATGATAAGTCATTTTCCCTGCCTTTAAGCAGTTAGAATATTATCTTGGAGAATGGGACAAGCACACACATAACATTTCTAACAAATCAGTAAGTACCAACTTACACAATGTGCTACAAGTATTAATAGAAGACATAAATGCTCAGGCTCTGACAAGTGGAGGAATAAATAAAAGTCAATCATGGTAGAGGATGTGGATCTTACTCCAGAGACTTGGGGTTGGAAGAAATGTCATTTATTTACCATTTTGAAATGAATTAATTCAGACTTTCATAATGATGAAAAGGCGGTGAGTTCACCTTTCTGCTCTGAACACAGAGCAATGACAGATGAAATATTTAAAAGACAGGAAGAAAGAGAGAGAGAGAAATAGAAAGAAAGGAAGGAAACCAGGAAGACCCAACCATGCTTTGGTATCAGATAAAATCTCCATGGGCCAGACACAAAAGGAAAATATAAGTTGTGTACTGGCTGAGCCTTAGGAGTAGGCAACGGTGACTGGGGGCTCCGTTCCTACTGGACAAGGAGTTCTAAATGTGAATGAGGTGACTTGGAGAAGAGCCAGGCTTCCTGTTTGATGCCAGAGGCAGACAGGGCTCCTTCTCTACTGGGACTATGGCTTCAGATGAAGCTGTGAGCAGCCAGGAGACAAAGGGCAAAGACAAAGTGTTACTCCCAGGAACTAAGCCAACTTCCTACATTCTGTAAATAGATCTGCTATATCCCTCAATGACCCCTAGGAGACCCTAGGGGCTGTACCTCCCAAGTTCAATTATAAAGGCTGGTTCTGGTTTAGGGGAAGGAGGGCTGGGCTAGGTAGAAACAACCACCAAACTGTCAAGGAAGGAAAAGTTTGGAGGGGATATTTGAAATGAGCTTGCAAACCAAAATTCCAAAACACAGGAAGAAGGACTAATTTCTCAAAGGACAGCCAATAAACAAAAGACTTGGAAAGAATAATTCACTCCAACTGAAATTCAGTTTAGAGACTAGTCTGATGTCAACATAAATTTCTTGAGGATGTTCAAAGAGATACATAAAGGCATTTATGATCAAAGAAATAAATTATGGAACAGAAGTAGGCAGAAATGAAATGAAAATGAAACAAACTAAATCACATCCTGAGTTCCTACATTGCTAGAAGGAATGGAAGTCAGTCCAACCTCGGTCATAATCAGACGTCATCCACAACCTAGGAAGCAGCGATACATCTCTGAGGCTTCTACAACATAAATGGAAGGTCTCTACCATTAGTCATCTTGGTCATTGCCAATATTGCTTTGTCCAGGCCCGAGAGCCCCCATGATGACTTAACTACTGAAGTACAAAGGGAAAGAGATCTCCCTGAAGCTGAGGGCCTCCTAAGGCAAGCCTTTCTAGCCTGCATGCCCTCAGAACTGATGTCATTGACTTGACTTGAACACCGCCAAGGATGAGGACACGGATCCTACCACTCTAAAACACCTATCACTTCAGTGTTTAAAATGCATATGTTCTCAGGCTCTACCCAGAAACTGTGATTCCCTATATTTGGCTCAGGGCTTAGAAATTAGTGTTTCTAACAAGCTCCCTTGGGATTCAAATGCCATAGGCACAGAATTTGGTAAACCCTGATATCGTTTACAGTCCTCATTTTTCAAGTGATGAAACCAGACAGGACCAGGGGGAACAATGCCCTGGTCACACAGTTAATTTATAACAGAATAAAACCTAACTCTTTCTTCTGTTTAATTTGGGTTTAATTCCCTCTTCCTTTTCTAGTATCTTAGAAACTAAAGTTGTTGATTTGAGACCTTTCTTTTCTAATATAAGGGTTTGCTGCTATAAATATCTTCTCAAGCCCTGCTTTCGTGTAATCTCACAAATTCTAATAGTTGTGTTTTCATTTTCATTCAGGATAAAATACTTTCTAATTTCCCTTTGGAATTCTTCTTTGACCTAGGGTAATATAGAAGCATGTTATTTATTTTCCAAATATTTGGAGATTGTCCAGATATCATTCTATTATTGATTTCTATTTTGATTCCTTTGTGATCAGAGAACACACTGTATATGACTTGAATCCTTTTTAATTTACTGAGATTTGTTTTATAGCCCAGAATGTGGTCTCTCTTAGCAAATGTTCTCTGTGCCCTTGAGAAGACTGTGTATTCTGTTGTAGATGAACAGAATGTTCTAATAAATGTCAGTCAACTCAAGTGGGTTGGAAATGGGTTCAAGTTTCCTTGCTGATTTTCTGCCCACTTGATCTATTAATTATTGAGAAAATGGTAGTGAAATCTGCAACCATAACTGTGGCTTTGTCTATTTCTTCTTGTAGTTCTATCAGTTTTGGCTTCCTAGATTTTGAAGCCCTGTTATTAGGTGTATAAATGTTTAGGATTGATATATTCTCTTGTTGAATTGATCCTTTTATCATTTTGAAATGGACTTTTTTGAGTACTTGGCAATATTCTTTGTTGTGATATCTACTTTGTCTATTATTTATACAGACAATCCAGCTTTCTTTTACTTCATATTAGTATGCCATATCCTTTTTCACCTTTTTACTTTTAACCTATTTGTGTTTTTATATAAAGCTGTTTTCTTACAGACAGCCTATAGTTGGGTCTTGCTTGTTTTATCTATTCTTATTATTTCTACATTTTAATTGAAATGTTTAGCTTATTTTAAGGTGATGATTTTGATAAAGTTTAGGTTTAAAATCTGTTATCTTCCTACTTGTTTTCTATTGTCCCTTTTCCCTCTTATTCTGCCTTCTTTTGTATTACTTTTTATGATCCCCCTTTGTCTCCCATGTTCACTTATTTAGATACATCTCATTTTTTAAGAAGTTTCTTTGCGGTTTACAGTTTATGTCTTTAACTTGTCAAAGTCTACCTCGAATTGCTATAATACCATTTCACATATGAGAACCTTAAAAACAGCATAGTTTCAATTCTTCTCCCTCCAGGTTTTGTGCTATTGCTGTTAGACATTGTGCTTCTGGCTGTATTTAAAAACCCACATTACATTATTATTATTCTATTTAAATAATCAATTATTTATTAGAGGTATAAAATAACAAGAAAAATGCTATATCCTTACCCATGTAGTAACGATTTCTGGTGCTCATCATTCCTTTGTGTAGATCTATATTTCTGCCTATCATTTTCCTTCTATCAAAATGGCTTCTTTTAATATTTTTTGTAGCATGCAACTGCTGGGGGTCCACTACTGAATCCTTTCTACCTGTATATGTCCACCTTTATTTCTGAAAGAGGTTTTTGTCATGTATAGAATTCTAGGTGGACAGTTTTTGCTATTAGTACTTTAAGGATACTTCTCCACTGTCTTCTCACCTCCACTGTTTCCTATGAGAAATCTGTTGTCACCCTTATTCCTGTCTCTTGGTGTGTAATGTGTCTTTATTCCCTGGCTGTCTCTAAGATTTTTATCACTGGTTTTGTGCATTTTGATTATTCCATGCCTTACATCTATTTCTGTTTCTTGCGCTTTTGATTCTTTGAGCTCCTTGCATCTGTGGCTTTATAGTTTTCATGAAATTTGTAAAATGTTCAGCCATTATCCCTTCAACTATGTTTTCTGTCTGTCTCCTTCTCTGTCCCTTCGGGGACTACAATTAAACACATATTAGACTGCTTAAAGTTTTCCCATAACCCACTGAAGCTCTGTTCATTAATTACTGAAGCTCTGTTTGTTACTTTAATTCCTTTGTTTCCCCACCCTCTATGTTTCATTTAGGATTGATTCTACTTCTGTCTTCAGGTTTGTTTTTCTTTCCACAATGTCTAATCTGCCATTAATCCTACCCCATGTATATTTTTACCTCAAACATTGTAGTTTTCATCTCTGGGAGTTCAAATTGCATCTTTTTCATATATTTCACTTATCTACTAACAATCTTTAGTCATTTCTCTAGCACTTTGAACATATGGAATATAATAATAACTGATTCAATGTCCTGGTCTGTAAATTCTATAATGTGTCAGTTCTGGGTTAGTTTTAATTGATATTTTCCCCCCTTTTCATTATACTTCTTTGCATACCTGGTAATTTTTGATTGGGTACCAGAAATTAGAATTTTGCTTTGTTTGGTGTTTGGTATACATATCATAAACACACACACACACACACACACACACACACACATATATATATATATATATATGGTACATAATATTTTTGAATTTTGTTCTGGGATGCAGAAACAGTCTGATCCTATCAGGTTTTGCTTTTAAGCTTTAAGTGAGACCTAAGCAGAGTTAGTCCAGGGCTAACTTTCCCCACTATTGAAGCAATACCCACCTGACTACCTGATGCTCAGTGACTGATGAGGTCTGTGTGGTGAGAATAGGTGCAAGTCCTTGCCCTTTATGTTCCCTCTAATACTTTCAGATGGTTCTTTCCCCAGCCTTACAAGCATGCACTGATCAGTACCCAGTTGAGAAGCAAACCTTCAGATCTCTAGAATTTTCCCTCTCTAGCTATTTTCTGGCCTCCCTGACTCCCAGCTCTATTTCCTGAACTTAAGGAGATTTCTAGGCTCTGTTGGGATTCCCCTCCCTGCACCACATCTGAAAACAAACAAGGCAAACCCTACAATTGCCCCCAGCTTATTGCTTATAAAGATCTGGAAACTCTTTCTGAGAATTTAGAAGCTGGGGCAACTGTAGGATTCACTGCATTTTTTTCCTCTCTCTCAGGTATCACTGGTCTTTGTTACCCTATATCCTACATCTTGAAAATGCTTGCTTCATATATCTTGTTCGTGTACTTAGTTGTTTTGGGTGGGAGGTAAACCTGCCCTCTGTTATTTAATTTTTACCAGAAGCAGAAGTCCCCTCAAATACATTTTTAGTGTAAAGAATGGAATTTATATAAATGAAAGTATTATGAAATTATTGGCCTGATGTCACATGAATGTGGCAAAAACCACTAAAAGCTTTGTAAATGACTGAAGTTTACAAAATACCCGTGTATGCCAAATTATTTACTACACAGGGAAGTAACTGAGGCCTCCGTGAGGCAAGAGATGTGAAGTTCACATACCTTCTTAGTGGGAGGAGTAAAACCAAATTAAATTTTCCTCAAATATGTGCAGTATTCTTGCTAACAGTTTGCCGTTTCAAACTACCCCAAATGTGCCTATTAAAAAGGAGAGATATCATACTCTTATAAAATAAAAATATACCTGATGAAATCAGAATGTCTTTGCATTCAGAAGCCATAAAAAATGACCATTGTTTCAATCTATTTGAACCATTATAAAAACTTTTTTAACCTCCTTACAGACACTTCAGGAACAAAATTATTCACATTCTTTCCACTGAAATAAAATACTTTTGCAGTTCATCTGGAAAGGAAAGGATCGTGTCATGTTAAGTGATCGAATCTGATACCAGCCTAAGTCACCTCCTGTTGCGAACTGTTTTCATGAGGGACAGGAAGACAAGTCAGCTGCCTCAGAAAGCACATGCTTGGCCACTAGCTCTCCAGCTGGGCAGGTCCTTTAATCTGGTACGATCATAGGTACAATCTCCTGAAACCTTCAAGGTTTCCAAGGGCCCGTGGAAATATTTGAGATGTGGAAAAAGAATTGATTGCTTCCAAATGTAAAAAAGAAAATCACCAAATTAAAACTAATGCTTTTATTCCACTAATGCCATAGTGGAACGTGTGGATACAGCTCAACTCTTATGTTTCTGTCTGCATTTAATTCAGTGTGGGTTGTCCGTTCATTTTAATTTGCTTGATATTGATGTGAGTGGGAAGTCCACAACAATGCTTAGGGCCAAAAGGGCTAAAAATCTTTAAAATCCCCTAAATTCAGTTACTGAAATTCCAGAGAAGTATTCAGTGTTCCTAGTTAAAAATAGTGATAAATGCCACTAAAAACAAGTTTAGTTAGGGTTTTTTGGTTTTCATTTTATCAAATGGGAATGCAGTTTAGGTGATTCCAAATTGGTTTGCACTTTTGTTAACTTTATCTGTTAAGCCAGTTCTCAAACGGGATTAGAGAAATCCACATCCCAACAAAAGTAGGTCTTTTTAAAAAGATCTTCTGTTAAAGACTTATAACAGATCTGAATTTCCCCCACAGCTTCTGAAGTATAATAGCATTTATATTTCTTAATATGTCTAAATAAAATTAAGTCTGTTTCCTACATGCCTTCACCACAGTTAATGAGAAGTTTGGTTATCAGGGCTTCATCGCCACTGTTAGATCTTAGAAGAATCCCGGGTTTATGTCATCCAGAAGTATGGAGGACAACCCAGTTGGGGTGGAAGCTTCCCTTAATTTCACAGACCTTTAAGGATACAAAACAAACAAACAAACAAAAAACTAGTACTGTTTGCAGTCTCTCCAATAATCCTTCACATCCTCACCAAGCTCAGCTAAGGGAACCCTAGTTGGGACCCCCACCTCTATGCTGATTGACTCCTTGTTCTGCAGGTACAGTCATCCCCATCTGAGGTTCTGCCTCTCCAGAATGTTGCATGGCAGCCACCTCATTCTTTTGCCCAGTTTCGGGGAAAAGGACCACACCCCAGGGTCAGGCTTCTTTCTTCTTCCACACACAGAGCACCAAGTCGTGTCTGCTTTTACAGAAGGCAGCCCATTCTATCAATGGGTCCAGAGCAGTGTTTCTTGTAATGTGACCCAAAGAACCCCAGCTGGTGCCAGGTAGCCACACCAAATAATCTGCACCAAATAACAGTTTCATGTGAAAAAGCACCTGAGCAACTTTGTTCCCTTCCAGTTCACAAGTTGGAAATGTAAGGGCGATTACGACTTTTACTGAAATCCCATGAGATCCTTTACAATAAGCCCAAATTTACCAAGCCCCTGATGAAATAAGTGCCAAAGGGAATGTGAAGAGACATAAACTAAGAAGAGACAAATGTAAGAGACAAGTCCTTGGTGCTCTAGTCGGTAGCATTGAGCATTAACTAATGAGCCCTCTTCCAAAAGGCTGGAACAGCCTTCTCAAGCAATGTCACTCAGAATGCTCTGTTTTCTTCAGCTTCCCCGGTGAATAGGACGAAAACCAGCTGAAGAAGTCCCCTTGTTACTCACAGGGAAATGTGAACACACCTTTGAGCCAATGAGATGAAGAGCCCAGCTTTATGCCGCTAAAGTAGTAATGTGGTTGATGGTAAATGAAATCGTGTGACGAAATCTACTCTTTAAAAAAGCCCCCTGTCACTAGTACTCATGAACATAGTTAGACATTTTAGGAAAAGCTAGGGAAATTTTAAGAGAAAAGAATGAGCTTAGCAAGTAGGGCACGGCCCTAAAATCCGGTAAAAGCTTAAATTAGTACCTCTTTTCTCATGCTAAACATTCCCAGGAATGCTCAAACTCAGCCTAATACATTACAGTATTGGTTATTGGTACATTCTTTTTCTTCCAGAATTTAGGGTAAGTAATAGGATCTGATATCAAGAACCATGAACTATTCTCAGAGCAATGCAATATAACCAAGAACTAGATTTTTTAGATGCTTCCAAAGAGCCGCTTCCTCAGTAGCTCTTAACAAACTGGGTGCATGGTTGTCTCTCTGTGACTGTTTGGTCTCTTTATTCTATACTATGCAATTAACACCTCATTCTACCCAATTCTGTTCTCTATACTCGACCCTTTTACACTTTATTTTGTCAGTATAAAACATAGTTAATTATCACATTGTCTTCTCACTAATCACTATTTGAGATTGTTTTCCTCACTAAATGTTAAACTTCTGTAAACAAAAAATATTGAAACTCTTTGGCATACCATCATAACTAAAATAGGCCTAAGTACCTAAGAGTTACACAATTACACAATCAATAATTAATGGACTCTTAGGTTTAAACCACACATTTAAAAAAATGGACCAGAACTGCGCTATTTCTTAGTCCTGCCTCTATCCCCAAAATTAGATATAGCCTCAGAGATATTGCAAAATAACAGATCATCTGTTATAAAATATTTTTTTCATTTTTTCAAGTTTATTTATTTTTGAGAGAGGCAGAGGGAAAGAATGCCAAGCAGGTTCCACACGATCAGTACAGAGCCCAACGTGGGGTCCAACTTACTAACTGTGAGATCATGACATGAGCCAAACTCAAGAGCTGGACACTTAACTGATTGAGCCACCCAGGTACCCCCTTTTTTTCTTTCACAAGTCCTTTTTGGGGACACCTGGGTGGCTCAGTCAGTTAAGCGGCCAACTCTTGAGTTCGGCTCAGGTCATGATCTCGCCGTCTTGAGTTTGAGCCCCACATCTGGCTCTGTACTCACAGTGCAGAGCCTGCTTTGGATCTTCTGTCTCCCTCTCTCTGCCTCTCTTTCTGTCTCTCTCTCTCAAAAATAAATAAACATTAAAAAAAAATTGTTTTAAAAAGTTTCCTTTTTGGAAAACACTGGTCAGGAAAGTTCAATACCCCAGAGAGACAGTGACATCATAGGAAAGTAAAGCTAAAATGGACTTTGTCACAGGAACGAAATCGTCTTAGTTCTAATTTGAGTCCTTAAATTGGACTGATTAGGTTCAGAAGGACAGAATTGTTTCTCAGGCCTATCTGGAAGAGTTAAATTTGGGGCAGGTAGGAGCCCAAAGATACAAAGAACATAGCCCTGGTCAAAGGTCCTCCCAAGACAGAGGCTTTATCACTCAGCCTGGTGAAACTTTTAGTGTCTGTCACTACCTCCAGAGTCCCTGGTCCTATCTGCTCTGTGTTTCAGAGACAAGATCACTGAATTGCAGGCAGATGACCTCAGTCGCTGAGTGAATCTGTCGGGCTTACTTTTCATTGTCTTAGTATGCTTTTGTGAACCAGTTTCCCTCCTTCCCTTCCTGTCTGGTTTGCATCACTGACAAGTTCCACTTCTCCTCTTTTGAAAAAGACATTCTTCCTGAGCCCTGCCCGCGCAGAAGAGGACATTCCACTTCGAGATGAGCTGGAATGCAGCCTTCATCATAAAACAATTGTAAGTGGTTGAGATAAAGCACCCAATAAAGCAGCTGGAAGTAGAAAAAGGCAGAAAGAATGTGTGCCTTCTTGTGGAGCAATACTCCCCATCCATCAGCTGAAAAGGAAAATCTGGGACATGGCTTAAAGTTTTCATTAAAATGCAGTAGGGCGTCAGGAAGTAGGATTTGGACCGACAACAATGAGATATTTTTCTTACAGCTCCTTTCCTCTGAACAGCCTTCCTGTGGGCTTCAAAGTTCTCTCTCTGACCAAATTCAGTGAAGTTGCTTTTTCCTCCTCTCTTTGATTGAACCGGAGCTTTGGGAAGGGCGGTGAAGTAAGCCAAAATGAAATTGCCAAACTTATGGTTCTCGAGTAAATGAGATTTTCTCTAATGCTTACCAACTGTCACCAGGTCAGATGGATTTTTCTGCTTGAGGTCCCCTGATGCATTAATTTCTCTGCTGTCTTATAGTATCCCTCTGAAAGCAACCCAGCCGCCATAAAAACATAAAAAGAAAATGCACGACATAACTGGTGGACAAAAGGACAGTAAGAAATAAAAAGTGAGGAGAGGGCATTAAGAAAGGTCTTTAGAGGAGCATGCCATTTGCTTGGTTTTCAATTCAGGGGACAAGTCACATGTCACTCTGCTCGCACCCACCGGAAAATGGCCACATGCGCAAGGTCTAGGCCAGCAAAACCCAGAAATCCTAAATGGTAGCTGTGCCTTCTCTGTTCTTGATTCATCTAACGCGGTGATTTTAAACACAAGCAAACAAATAAACAACAACAACAAAAAACCTTTAAAGTGGTGAGACCCTAATCTGTAAAGAAGCTGACAGTGGAGCTGCGCTGGCTGAGTTACAGGGTCTCATCCATAGTGCTTCCTCTCCCCACAGTAGCCCAGACAAGCGTCCAAACAGATGTACCGTTGGAGGCACAACTGGAAGGTTTTAGTGACCCAAACAGTGGCAACACAGGATTCAATGTCTCTGAATACAGATGGCCATCATCTAAGTCGGAGAGCAAGAAGATACTCTCTAAGGCATTCATGTATGGCTTCTTACTCTGGTTTCTTGAGCCAAAGGTCAGTATAGTTTTTCACAGATACCATAAGTCACCTCCCATCGCCTACCATCTAACCGCCCTCATCTTCCTTCTTTCAAAAAACATGTTAACCAATGCATATTGCATGCCTCTCATATCCAAGGTACTGTCTGGTCATGAAAAATATATATAAGTAATAATAAGAACAGTAGTAGTAGTAATAGCAAACACTTGTATCGCACTTACTAAGTGCCGGGCACTCCCCTAAACTCTGTATATGTATTACGTATTATGGATTAGGAAGTCATTCAAAGAAACAACACTCTAGGAAAGACATGATTATTATCTCCAATTTACAAAGAAACTGAGGCACATAGAGGTTAAATAATTTTCCCAAAGTCACATGTCCAGCAAATGGAAGAGCTGAGATTTGAACTCAGGCAGTCAGGCTCCTGAATTTGCACTTTTGGCATATTTGCTTCATGCGTCACGTCTTTGTAGATAATAAGATGAATGGAAACATTCTCAGTCATCTCATTATCTATGCTGCAAAAGAGATGTTTTTGCTCCTAGAGCTCCAAACATCTTCTCCTATTTGGGACTTAAGAAGGAACTTACAGGGGCGCCTGGGTGGTGCAGTCGGTTAAGCGTCCGACTTCAGCCAGGTCACGATCTCGCGGTCCGTGAGTTCGAGCCACGCGTCAGGCTCTGGGCTGATGGCTCAGAGCCTGGAGCCTGTTTCCAATTCTGTGTCTCCCTCTCTCTCTGCCCCTCCCCCATTCATGCTCTGTCTCTCTCTGTCCCAAAAATAAATAAACGTTAAAAAAAAAAATTTTAAAAAAAAAGAAGGAACTTACATAAGAAGACTGTATCTCTCTCAACCAAATTATTCACTGAACACCTATTCTTTGTCAGTCATTTTATATCATCAATATCGTTAATAAATCTTTCTGAGCAGATGTCTTTGCATTAATACAAATTCTTTAGATCAGCTTTAGGTCACAGCAAAACTGAGGGGAAAGCACAGAGATTTCCCATATACCCTGTACCCCACACAAGCAAAGCCTCTGGAGTACATCAATGAAAGAACTGAGGGTTACAGGAATTAATTTGCTCACTGATCTATAACTCATGAGGATCAGTTGTGACTCACACCCATCTCACTGACAAGACCATGTCCTAACACTTTCCTATGCTGTAAGTCTTGCCTGGGAAGTCGTCAAAGTTGCTCATTAATGCCTCTGGTTAATGTTATGAATGCCATGAATCCCCTTCTCCAATTTCCTTCTCACACTGTTTATGTCCCCAGGTAATCCATACACCTGTGTATATATTTTGAAACATACATCTACAGCCTTTCACTTAGGGGCCATTGGTCATCTAAAGCTTAAGATGTGGAAGAAGGGCAGATGCTTCCCTCCCTACATCAGATGTCATGAAGAAGACACATGGCAAGATCAGAGACTTGTGCACTCCAAGTCCTGCGGTTTCCCACCGCTTCCGCCTAACCCCTGAACTCTCACCTGCTCTCAGAGGCATCTGAAAGTCTGAATGTTTACAAAATGCACCACAGAGTTCTAAGGACTTGACCGAAGCCAACAGGCCATGACAAGCTAGGTCACACCAGAAGGGTTGAGCCAGTTTTGAAACTGGACAAGAATAATGGATCTGCCTCCATTTCAGTTGGTGTTCACTTCTCTTTCCCATGAAACCAGCAAACAAGAGGTGCAAATAACAGACATGTGATTAAAAACAAAGTGAGAGGCACCTGGGTGGCTCAGTTGGTTAAGCGTCCAACTTCGGCTCAGGTCATGATCTCACAGTTCATGGGTTCGAGCCCCGCGTCGGCTTTGTGCTGACAGCTCAGAGCCTGGAGCCTGCTTCCGATTCTGTGTCTCCCTCTCTCTCTGCCCTGCCCCTGCTCATGCTCATGCTCTGTCTCTCTCTCTCTCTCTCTCTCTAATAAAATAAACATTAAAAAAATTTTTTTTAAAAACAAAGTGAGTAGTTCTTTCCATGATAATCAATGGTCCAACTGGAGTCTGTCATGTTGGAGGACCTCGACTCACGGGCATATGGATTTATTATATAGCAGCACCCTGGGCTGGGCCTGCTCCACATGTAAATGCCATCCTGTCACTATGTGAGAAATTTCTTACCCCAGTCCTACTTCTTGAGTTCTATCACTTACTGTGTCACTGGGCCTACAGCAGGCCTGGGCACGGCCTACTGTGCCAACAAAATCACTAAGGTTGCATGTGTAGGCTTAAAAAGCGCTGTCCCTTCCAGATGTCACTGAGTGTCTTGTCTGGGCTCAGGGTGAGACTCAGTAGACTGTCAGCTTAAACAACACTTCTCCCCTAAAAATCTGGGTTTTAATTAACTGGGATTTTCTTGGACATAAAGCCTCCTGTCGTAGATGTTCAGTGACTTCCTTCATTACCCGAGAACTTGAAGATATTTAAAACAGGTGCCCACTAATTTCCCTTGATTTTTATGGGACCCTGGAGACTCACGTCAAAGAACTTGAATCCTGTGTGCAACAGGCCTGAGACAACACAGACTCATTGGATGCGCTAGGCATCTTCAAAAAGAAGAAAGGTATAGGAAATGAAAGTCAAACCTTTAGAGAAAAATCCCCCTGAGGGATGAAGTCTACTGAGCGAGAAGGGCTGACACTTTGGTTCTGAGTGGGGGGTTCACGTCCTCACAAGACCACCCAGGTACAACCCATCATGACCCCAGAATGCCTGAGATCTTTGTGAAGGAGAGGGATGGGGAAGAGAGAACTTTGTCCTTAGAGCCCCCACAGCTCTGAGGTAGGAAGCGCTATTGAAAGAGCTGATCAGACAAAGCGGAAAGTACTTCTGGAGTGAGTGGCGGGGAAGAGAAGCAATGGTGGTGGTTAGTTAGAGGGAGTCGAGAACTGTGTGAACAGGACCCATGGGCAGCCTGAAGGTCAGTGGTCTCTGGGGCAGGGTGTGCATGGTCAGTGGGCTTGTCCCAGCTCCCATGGTGACATACATGCGGTCAGCCCCAAGGAGAACTGACAGCAGTATGGGCAGTGGCAAGGGCAGTGTCCAGGGGTCCAAGTGACAGCAGAAAGGCAAAGTGGTCGGGCTGCAAAGCTGCAGGTGGTGGCCCTGGTCGCCTGTGAGACAAACCCCAGCCTGGAACTTCTGGAGGAGGAGTCACTCTGTTCTGTACCCTTAAAGCCTAAGGAAGGAGTGAAGAGGGAACTAGGGACATTCAGGTGACACCTGTAATGCATTTAGAGATTCTCCACCACTAGGGGAGAGAGGATCATAGGAGAAGGTCGGATATCTTGCCAGTTAGGCAGGCAGGGACTTTGGAGCACAGAGGTTCAAGCTATTACTAAAATATGACACACGTACAGCCATCACCGTGTGAAACCTGGGACTTACAAATTATGTACATGACATTTGAGTTTTAGTCCAAATAAATATGCTGTCTGTGTTATTTGGAAGGAGTGCTGGTAGAATCATATTTCAGCAGATAGGTCTCTGGAGTCCTCTGTAATTCATACTCTTCCTAATTTGGCAAACGTTGATTGTACATCGACTGTATGCCAGACAGTAGGCCAGGGTCGAGAATACAATACTACATATACGAAAATCACTGTGGTAGAATGTCTGACCTCCGTAATCTCAGCTTAGTGGGGAACTGACCTATTAAAGCATAAACATGGTGATAAGTGAGAAGTGTCACAGGAGAGGTATGGCTGTGTATAGGTCGATTCAAAGGAAAGGCTTGGGGATAGAAAAAGGTGGCAGCATACTGGACGTGCTACACAGGTCTTTATAGGTGACTCTGAGTTTGCTCTGACAACAAACAGGAAGAAGGGCGTTGTAACTCTAGAAGCACATAGAGAATGTCCAGCATAATTTCTAGGGTACTTTGCTCTGCTCTGTAGCCTGGAAGTTGAACTTCTTTTATTATTATTGTTATTATTTTTTTAATGTTTATTTTTGAGAGAGAGCATTTGTGAGCAGGGGAGGGGTAGAGAGAGTGGGAGACAGAGGACCCAAAGTGGGACCCACACTGACAGCAGAGAGTCCAAAGCAGGGCTCGAATTCCTCAACCATGAAATCATGACCTGAGCTGAAGTCATACACCCAACCACCTGAGCCACCCAGGCGCCCCCTGTGGAACTTCTATGTACTGCATCCTCCCTTGTTCTCTGTCTTAAGCTGGAGGTGAGAGGACAGCTCCCTCTGTGCCTGGCCAGGGTTTTGCAGAGATGTGTTCCTCCATCTAAGACCACAACGGCCCGGCCCAGGGCGCCTGGGTGGCTCAAGTGGGTAAGCATCCGACCTTGGCGCAGGTCATGATCTCACAGTTCGTGAGTTCGAGCCCCGCATCGGGCTCTGTGCTGACAGTTCAGAGCCTGGAGCCTGCTTTGGATACTGTGTCTCCCTCTCTCTCTCTGTGCACCCCCCCCCCCGCTTGTAATAAACATTTAAAAAAAATGTTAAATTTAAATAAGACCACAGTGCTCTGGCAAGTTCTGGTGACAGAAGGGAACAGTTACCAAGAGGGGCAAGTTTAGCAGCTGCCTGCTGTTGCTGGCCATGGGCTAGTTGCCTTCCCTTACTGTCCATACCTTTATAAAGTACTCTTGAACTTTCATCACCTCTGTGGGTGCACAGCTGTTCCTCGTTGGGACCCTGCATGCTGCAGCCTTCTAAGCACAGCACAGCTGATAGTGTATGCAGAGGAGATGTGAAATGGCTCAGCTCATTTCAAGAACTGCTACTAGTTCAAATGGCTGGAGGTGGAACTCAAGAAGCAGAGAGAGGGACTGACACTGGAGAGGCTCTGGGGGGTCAGGCTGCAGGGACCCTCCTGCTGGGAGAGGAGTAAGAGACCTTATCACACACTCGGCTAATACCAGGGGGGTTTATGTAGTTGGCTTTCTGGTGATTTCCTCAGAGTTCCTCAGAAACTCATATAATTCATGGCTTTGGATTAAAGGCATTGCCCTCCCACTGAAATACAGAATAAAGCTTTCAAATAACCTGCTTGAGAGGCAATAGAACTCCCTCTGTGTTATGCTGAGAAGCCCCATGATTTACTCTTAGGGTTGAAAACATAGGACTTAGTTGAAAGAAGTAGTTTTCCCCCTCTCAGTACAGAAAGTCTTTAAACAAATCATCTGCTGTGGATGCTCCAGAGTTGACTGCTTCCCTAGAATTAAAAATAGTCGTTATTCTTCATCTTTCCTCTAAACAACCACTGAATTAACCTGGGAACACGAGCCAGGTGAGAGTGATTCCAAGCTTGGAGAATAACAGGTATCCGTACATTCCACATTCCTTCTCGAACTCAGACCTTCGTGTTCTCTGAGACTAGGAGGAGAATCAAGTGGGAGTGCTGTTCTTTGCTATTGAACACATTGTATTTCACATAATAGGATATTGTTGGTGGGCTGACTGCTCTAAAACAAAGATACTTTAGATAAGCCCTCCAGCCAGCCCTGGATGAGGCAGATATTAAAGGTGGGCAGAGCCAACACCCATTCCCAACCCCTTTATCCTTTGTAAACTTCTGTCATGGAGAGTAGGAAAGTTAAATATTCACTTTACCCCCTTCCATTACAGAAAGGATACGTGGTGAGATTCAGGCTAATGCAATGTAAGTGGAAGTCTGCTGGGGGGTTTCTGTGAAAGCTTTTGCTTTTCTCATAAAAAAGGACGATTGCAGTTGGCATCATCCCCTCCTCATTTCTTCCTAACTTGAACTGGGAAGGGCTGTCTGGAGCAGCAGCAGCCATTCTGTAATTCAGAGGTAATAACTATGAGGACAAAAAGGATACAAAGAGACTGAAATGAAAATGGCATTGCTGAGCAGTTAAAAAAATTACCATAATTCTACCTCTACATTTCTTGTTATATTAGAAACGATGCAGGCTACCGTTTGTTGGGCAATCTGGTCTTACAGCTGAACACATTCCTAACAAATACACAGGAATCACGAAAACCCACAGCTATTCCATACCTCTCATTTCTCAATTAGAATCAGTGCTTTTTTAAGATAGCATGTGCTCCCATAATGAGCCAGTATTTTTTTCCAGAATTACCTTAACCTGTTTCTTCACAGAAATTAATGGTGTTACCTTAACTGGCCAGCTTGGAGTCCATGGTCATCATTACAATCAGTTTTGAAAAGACCTTCCCCCCTCTTCTAATCCCTCTTCCCACTCTCATATTCAATTGGCAAAATCCCAACACTCTAGAAATCCAACTATCCCCCTTTTCCTTGCAGGCGGCCAAGCTGCCCAATGTTGTACAGTGGTTTTACATTAAGTTCATAGTTAGAAACCTCAAATGGGCCCACAGCTCTGCCCAAAAATCTAACCAGGGCTTGCTTTTCCTGATGGTTTTCATGCCCTCTACTCTCCTCTCAAATTTCCTCTTCAGTGTTCTCTCTCACTCTCATAATTTACTCAGAAACTAGGAACTGTCAAGGAGCAATCCAGGTAGGCCTCTGGACCAGCAGCGTCAGCATCACCTGGGAATCTGTCAGAAATGCGGAGTCTCTGGGCGCCTGGGAGGCTCAGTGAGTTAAGCGGCCGACTTTGGCTCAGGTCAGGATCTCAGGGTTTGTGGGTTGGCGCCCTGCGTCAGGGCTCTGAGCTGTCAGTGTGGAGCCTGCTTGGGATTCTCTCTCTCTCCCCTCAGTCTCTCTCTGCCCCTCCCCCACCGGTGCACACGTGCACACTCTCTCTCTCAAAAATAAATAAATAAAACTTAAAAAAAAAAAATAAGGGCAGCCTTACCTTTTTGGAGATCTCAGTCCCACAGTGTGATGGTGGCTGTGGTGTTCATCTCACCCATGGCATCTTGTAATGGCTGTGGAGGCTTCTGTTAAAAAAAAAATGCAGAGCCTCAGGCCCTTCCCCCACCCCCCACCCTGCTGAGTCAGACTCCCGCATTTTACAACCCCTGCCCGCCCCCCCGCCCTGGGGTTTTACATGCATGCGGACACTAACGTTTGAAAAGCACTACTCTTGACTTTATCCCTTCTTAAGAACTTTGTTCCTTTTGTTATTCTCATTCTCCTGAGCCCTCATTTGCTTTTCCCTGATACAATCATAATCAATTCTGTCTAGTACTTCCGATCTGAGAGAATCAACACACCCCAGGGGCCTGTATTCCTTTGCAATGACTACTCCCTTCCCCTGTCTCCCTTTACCACCTCCCTGGGTTAGTCCTCCATGGACGCTGCCTCTGCTTGCTCCTCTCCCATTCACTCCCTGAGCCATTCTGATTTCTGTCTCTTCCATTCCACCAAAACGGCTGTTGTTGAGGTCATCCATCACCTCCATGCAGCAAAACCCAATGCTCACTTCTCTGATGGCTTCTCCCAGATCTCTCATGGCTGGGCGCTCCTGCCGCAGGGATTCTCACACTGGCCTTTTCCAACCTGCATTCTTCCACTTTTACTCCTCAGTGGTTTTCCACCACCTCCTCAGTGGTTCCGCCATAGTTGTGTTTTGGCCAATTCCTCTTCCTTTACCTCCCCACTTATTATTGGGATTCCTAGGGCTTCATCCTGGGCCTCTTCTCGACCACGTCCTCTGGTGATCTCATCATGACTTTAAATATTACCAAAATACCGATGTTTCCCAAATGTGTATCTGTAGGCTCTGAATTCCTGATTGGTTCATTGCTTATGTGACATCTACATGTGGAGATCTTGTAAGTATCTCAATGCTGTCACGTTGAAAACTGAACTTTGGATTCTGAGCCCCTCCTCTCAAAAGCTTTTCATCCCTCATTCTTCTCTATCTCAGTGAATAGTACCACCCCCATCCAGTGGTGTAAGTCAGAGACTTAGGAATCATTCTTGATGCCTCTTTCCCTCACTCTCTACAATCAATAAAACTGTCTCCTTTACCCCCCCAAGTATATCTCAGATCAGTCTCCATCTGTCCATTTCACCACCTTAGCCAAGCCACCATCACCTTTCACTGGAATCACTACAAAATCCTCTTAAGTGGGCTCCCTTCTTTACAGTGTTGCTTCCTCTAACCTATTCTCCATACAGAAACCAAACTTGTCTTTTAAAAATATAAATCTGATTAAGTACCTGAGCTGTGTAGAACTCTTCAATAGCTTCTCACTGCATTTGGAGTAAAATTCAAATATCTATAAACTGTCCACATGATGTGATTCCTGCCTACCCCCCTGCCATTCTTCCTCTCTCCTTCTATACTTGGCTTCCCTTCACTTCCTTGAAAATGTTGTCTTCTGCACATCAAGGGACATACTGTTTTCTCTTCCTGACTGCTTTAATCCTCCAAGGACCAGCTTAAATGTCTCCTCTTTAGAGAGCCCTCCCTTCCTTAACCACTATATTTAAATACTCCCCTATAGTCGCTTTATTGTCTCTTCATTGCATCCTGTTTATTTTATAGCATTCATATGTGCATATTTACTTACCTGTCTACCCACTATAAGCTAGACTATGAGCACAGAGATGATGCCTGCTTTATTTCCCAACGTGAATCTGGTACCTCACAAGGTGCCAGGGACAGAGTGCCAGGTACAAGGTCACCTGTCAAACTATCTCCATCTTTCCAACAAAATAGGCCTGCTAAACATGTGTTTTCACATGAATAACAATTTAAATGTAACAAAACACAGTGACCTAGCAAAGACTTTTGAAATTGGAATGGATAGAAGTTGGGGAAAATGCCTTAAAAGTTGCAGGAATTGTTCTGTTTCTCAAGGGGTGGAAGAGTGCTTTAATCTTTGGAGAGGCAGCTTTCTTGATTTGAGAGAACTGTTAGAAGTGAGCCCTTTGCTTTGACATTAAAAAAAAAAAAAAGCAAGTAACTACCAAGTTTTCCTTGGATAAACTTTGTTTGCTTTTTAATTTTTTTTTTAACATTTATTTATTTTTGAGACAGAGAGAGACAGAGCATGAACGGGGGAGGGTCAGAGAGGGAGACACAGAATCTGAAACAGGCTCCAGGCTCTGAGCTGCCAGCACAGAGCCTGACGCAGGGCTCGAACTCACGGACCGGGAGATCATGACCCGAGGTAAAGTCGGCCGCTTAACTGACTGAGCCACCCAGGTGCCCCTCCTTGGATCATTACCTAAAGGCAGATGTTTTAGTCTGGACACCAAGCACTCCAGGTGAGCTGAATGACGGACTGTGATCACAGCCAAGCATGTGCTTGTATTATTGTTCCCCCTCGTTAATGGGTCAGGAAACTGTGTTACCGTGCAGCCCCTATCTTGTGCTTTGCCTGCTATTATCTCTTGTTCTTTGGAAGGCATGGCGTATTGCGTGTAAAAGCTCACTGCGACATGAAGACGGTAGGAGTTAAAACAGCAGCAACTGCCATTATCAAGAACCTGCTCCAAGTGAGTCAGGCACTGGGCTGAGAGCCTGATATATACTGCCCCTGTTCGTCTTTCTTAGTCTCCATTTGACATTAGGAGAAAATGGGGCTCAGAGTGATTCAGTTATTTTTGAGATGTAATGCAGCTAGCTACCTAGCAGCAGAGTCGGAATTGGAACCTAATTCTAGGCAGTGATAAGGGGTGTGTCTTAACTAAGTAGCATGAAGTCTGTGTCGCACACTAAGCAGTGATCTTCACCTCTCCCGGGGGGACAAGCACTAGAGGAAGCAAGTCAACAGGACTGGACTGGACTGGTGTCCACCCACGAGAGATGTCACTGTAGGCTGAAAGCACGGGTGTGAGCCAATATGAGTTGGCTGAGTCATTCTCCTACTGGTGCCAGTGGGCGAGGCCTACTCTTGCGAGGGAAGCAGGCTTTCCCTACACAGAGAGTGCATTTCCACCGTCAACTATCTAGGAAATATGTTGCTTCTGGAACAGGAAATAAGGGTTGGAGAGGTGGCCCTTAGTCTAAAGAAACTAGAAATTGCAACCCTTCCCTGGGCCTTGGCATTGAAAGTTGGACATGCTTGGAGAGGTTGGAGCAGCCTGGCCTCTCCAGTGGGCCAGTGGCTGTGAGTATTGTTGTGTATAGCCAATCTAAACACAGCTGTTAAATTATTCTCTGCTCACAGTTGTGGCATCCGGATCAAGAAAAGACTCTTCTCTCAGATTTGAAGAGGAATGTGTTTTAAAAAAAAACAAAAAGGAGTCAACAGGCCCAATGTGAAGTTGTGCTAAGCCCTACCTCAGCAAACCAAAATTTAACAGCTAACTTAATTGCAGTTTCCAGCCCCTCCCAGAAATGTAACCTTCAACCAGTCAATCTGGAATTATCTAGTCAGCACTAATGAGGTAATCCACCTAATAGACCCCTTCTGTCCCCCATAGGAAGGAGACTTGCCCTGAAACAATGTGCTCTTTCCTTGCCCCTTCCCCATTTCTGCCTATAAAAGCTTTCCAATTTGTGCAGCTCCTTGGGGCTCCTCTCTATCTGCTACATGGGATGCTGCCCAATTCATGAATTGTTGAATAAGGCCAATTTTATTTTCAAATGTATTCACCAGAAATTGGTTTCTTTAACAAATGACCAAGGGAAGAGCGGCTACCCCCGCCCCCCTCACAAGGCCAGATCAATGCTTCATACAGTGATCTGAGGGAGACAGAACCCTGGTGCTTTCAAAAGTGTCAGAAGCAGTGGTGTGGCAACATGAGAAAGAATAAAGAATGCTAGGGACCTCCTTCAGGGACCCGTTTCTGAGCACTGGCGAGAGAGCGCTGCAGGACCCAATATAATGGGACATTTTGTCTTCACCTCCCGGATGACAAGAATCTAGTCCCTCTCATTCATAATTTATTACTTAATATATGTGAAATTATATTTCTAGTCACAGGCTGGTGAGACCTTTTCCTATTTAAGGTGGCATTCCTTGACTTACAACTGGCATTTTGTGTTTGTATTTCAGTCAGAAATCATTCAGGTGCCGTGACAGAAAACCCAGCTCAAACTACCTTATGCAGAAAAGGGAACTTGCTGGCCCATGTATCTGAAAAGAAGTGGCTAGGAGCCTGCAGCGCAAATATATCTAAGGACTCAATGCAATCCTCTTTCTCTCTCTCTCCCAGCTTTGCTTTTCCCTGTGCTGTCTTCATTCTTACGTAGACTCCCCCATGTTGTACCAAGACAATCCTCGCCAGTCCTAAGTTTCACTCTCCTTACAGCCAGCAATCCCAAAGGAAGTATCAGAAAGGGCCACTTCTCCAAAAGTTTTCACAAATATACTGGAGTAGACTATGATTGGCTTGGCTTGGCTTGGGTCACATGCCCACACCCGAACCAATCAGAGCTCAGCTAAAGGATGGGCTATTTTGGCCAGCCTGAGTTGTGTACCCCAGAGGAAGTGAGGCCATGGGATTGAATAGCTGCACCACTTAGGGAAAGGCAGCTAGCTCTTGAAAGGAAGAGATGCTGAACTGACAAAATTCACTTATGTCCCTTTTGATGAAAAGTACATAATCAGCTAATAATTTAACCAAAGGCTTTTACCAGTAGGAAATGGAGATGCTACATGGATGTGTGGGCACAGGGAATATAGCAGAATGACTAGGAAGAAAGGAAAAATCCAAGGGATAATAAAAGGAAAGGGATGACAAGAATTAAAAAATAAGGGTGAAAATCTGTTGATTTCAAGGCAGTTGAAAATATGCTATAAACAGTATAGGTATACATGGTTTCCTAAAGGTACAGAAATGATTCCCAGAGGTGAAGCCCCGGAATGTACAACCCAAGACAAAATCATCCCCTTCAGTCCTAAGGGAGAAATGAAGGCCATTCACAGACTGGAATTTAAGATACAAAGAGGAAAGGTGGCCATAAGAAATTCGCAGATTTTAGATTTGTTCTCTGTTACTTCCTGTAAATTAAATTTCTATGCAGGGGATCCATATTTTAAAATAATCACAGGAGTTCTGGGAAAGGGAAATAGGCCAACAGTGGCCACTTTCTTTGAAGCAGGCTACCAGTGGGATCTCTATATAATCAAACTGATACAGTGTTTTGCATGCAATACCTGGCTTGGCCAAAGACAGAAAAATTCAATCTATGTGTTAGTGATGATCTTGAGACAGTCTGAAGAAATCTTCCCAAAAGTTTTTGATCAGGTCCAACTGTTAAAGACAGCCTGGATGTGGAATCCTGTTACACAGATAAGTATCTGGAATCAGGGCAGATTTCATAAACCATAAACCATCTAGGAGCAAGCATATAAGTGTCTTTACTTCTGAATCCCTTTAAAATAAGCATGAACGTACAGAGAGTGAGGCGCCATACAGAGGAGAGAAAGATTTTAGAATATATTGCAACTGACATTTTATTTTTACAAAGAAACCTGCACGACATAACGTAGCAACATGTGTTTAATTCCGTACGGCACGTGGTAGCCATAAGACTGTGTTGGAACATAATCACGTGACAGAAGGGTGATCACGATGGCTTTAGCTGAAGGAGCAAAAGAAAGATATATCTTTTCTTCAACATTTCCACTCATCTTCTTTCCTCCACAATCCCTCTGTACCCTTATCTACAGTCATCTTCATCTTCAGCATCTACAATGCTGGGATTTTCCCTGGCTGATAGCTCTTTCAACTGCCATGACATCTAGTGATATGAAAAAGAACAGAAGTCTAGAATAGGTGAGGAAGATCCATCGGGCTATGTGAGTGACAGAAAGGAAAAAAGGACACCATAGGTGTCTTCCTCTCACTCAGCCCCTCAAAGAACTAATCAGTTCCATTACAAGTCATCAAAATAATTATTTCATTGAAACTTAAACGCCAGCCATCATCCCTGTTACATCATTCTCGAGGCGCCCCTCATCTTTCGACTTCAAGAGCTAGGATGTTATATCATGTGGTTCTGAAAATAAAATACTAATAAATACCACACCATGCAGATTCATTTTAATCAGCTCTGTCTTGAAATAGCTGTTTACCAATTTTGCATAATATAATTAAATGCCCAAACACTATATTTAAGAAACATTAAGGGTATCACTTATCCTCACGGGAGTTGGGAAATTCCAAATTTAGAATGTCTACAACCCCTGGAGTTGTGAAAATAAGATTCTCCATGAGGACAGCAAATTGGAACAGGAATTAGATAGTACAGCTCCCTTTCTATTAAATGCTGTGATACATCAAGAACACAAAAGGCAGGAGCTCAGGAAGGCTTAGAATCTGGTTCAACATTTCCTCCTTTAGTGAATCCAGTCCACAGAGACTGAATTTAATATTAGGTTTCAGAAGCTCCTAGCCATGAGGGTTTACAGAAAAAGGAAGAGGAGCGTGGTGAAGCAAGTTAGTTATTTATTCTTCTTTCTAGACTATTCCTTCTCCATCATTTGTTGTCTCCCCACTCCCTCTAACACCAGGTAGGAAACTTTAAGGTCATCCTTGATTTCTCCCGCTTCCCTGATGCATAGCTTTGACAGTCTCACGTCTGACCATTCCTGTTCATTCCACACAGCATTTACCCTAGTGAGGTCTATGTCGTGTCTTCCCTTATCTAACATATTGCAAGGGTCACTTGATTGGCCTTATACCCTCTAATATAATTTATTCCAGTCCCTGCTCTTCATGCTACCTCATCTGCTCCTAAAATGGTATGTGTTTCGCTCCTTCTACTCAACTCCCACCAATATACCTCAAACTCTTATTGCAGGAATTCAGATTTCCAGGCCACGTTCCTAATATGTTTTGAATGCTCCTTGACTCAAATATCCTATTTCAATAGAATCAATCTACTTCTCTCCTAACACAGTAGGTAAAAAAAAAACCCGGCACAGTGCTTAGCACATATAAGGGAGGCTAGGAAATATTTAGTTTAACCTACTGGGAATAAAATAAAGCTATTTTATTTTATTTTATGGTGTGGACTTGTGCCCACACCATTCCTCCTATTTAATGCTCTCCTTTCTCTTTGCCACTTACCAAAATCTGATTTTTCTTTTAGAAGGTCAAGTTTCAGCCTCTTTCTTGAAGCCCTTTCTATCCAACCTGTTTTGGTCATTCCCTCTCTAAACTGCAGCAGGTGCCTGTTGCAAGAAGTATTTGTTTTCCTTGCGAGAGAAAGCTGGAATATTTATCCACCAACCCCCATCTATCACTGGTTGAGATCTGCCTCCAGGAACATTGAGTCTCTGGCATTTTGGCCTGCGCCATGCATGGGCCAAGAGTGTTTTCACTAAGGAAAACCCTCAGCAAAACCCAGCAGGTCTTGCAGTAGAAAACTTCAGAGGTGAGTGCCGGGGGATATGGCAGGGGGCATCCTTTCATTGAGTCACAGTGCAGGGCAGCACTAAGGGCTTCCCCACTGAATACACCTCTTTCATATACACCTCTCCTTGCCCTCCTGTTGTAGCAGTAACCCTATTCCCTCAACATGTCAGTGTCCATAACTCTAGTGGCTCCTATCCCTGATGGCCAGCCTACTGGCATGAGAAGTCCAAAATAACTAGCGGCAGCAGTGGATTAGTATGATGTTCTGTGGAATATCAAGATAACTAAGATCCTTTTGGATTATAGCCTGTCAGAGAGCTGGACAGGTAACATAGCCTGGGTATAGCTGCCATCCCAGATGAAAGGAAACTACTTTTTTTTAAATTTTTTTTTCAACGTTTTTTATTTATTTTTGGGACAGAGAGAGACAGAGCATGAACGGGGGAGGGGCAGAGAGAGAGGGAGACACAGAATCGGAAACAGGCTCCAGGCTCTGAGCCATCAGCCCAGAGCCCGACACGGGGCTCGAACCCACGGACCGCGAGATCGTGACCTGGCTGAAGTCGGACGCTTAACCGACTGCGCCACCCAAGCGCCCCGAAACTACTTTTGAACCTACTTCCTGACGCATTCTGAAGGGTGCATGTGCCAGATAGTCATATATCAAGTTCAATAGGTCATGTTGATACATTATGGTAAAGATACCACATCAGCAAAATTGCTGAGACTGAGGATACTACTCGATTAAGTTTATGGTGGTCCTCCATACTTTGCCACAATCCACCTGGATTCTTCAAGGGCTACACTGGTATATTATAGAAAGCAGTATAGGAAACACAGAATACCCTGTGTTTATACTGTGTCTGAAGCTTATCTACAGAATCTTTGGCATCTTAATGGAGGTCATAGGAATGAAAAACAAAGCTTCTTTCAACTGGCAAGAGTTGGAGACCTAAATCCATTTTTTGGCATTCTATTGTTTTGCTCTGGGAAAACCACCAGAATTGATTATTAATTCATGCAAATGATAGATAAGATTATCAGAAATAAGAGTTTTTGAGAGTCTCTGGCTATGCGTTGCTAAACTATTAAAAAGTTACCTCTGTTAGATAACACTGAAGAGATATGGGGCTGAGACCTCAAAATATGAAATGGGGGTGGGGTGAGCCTATATCCCATTTTCACCAGGAAGGAGGAATGGTGGTCACCTCTGGACCAGGCTGGATGAAGCTTTGACTGTTAATGTCTTATACATGATGTTAAGACTGAATACCTCATACTTTGGGGAATTTAGCTGTGGATTCTGATATTTCTTTGGTGAAGATAAAAACCCAGGACCAGGGCTTTCCTTGGGAGGAACTAGCTCTTTCTATTCTCAGTGGTCCTGGGAAGAGTCAGCTTCTAGGACAAGATAAAGACAAAAGAGACAGACTTTCAAGGAACTAATACTTTGAAAAGGAGATAAGCATATAAACAAATGATTACTAAAATGAACAATTAATAGTAAGAATGGGAGAACTGGGTTATCATTATTTTCGTTACAAGTTATCTGCCCAAACAGGTTTAGCCTGAAATCCTATGAATCAGTTTCACAAAAGGGAAACACACAACCCATATCAAGGACCCACACAACTAGAAAGCATCTTATCCTGAAAAATAATTTCCAGGGTGATAGAAACGATGCCAGGAAGAAATGGGCTAAGGTCTAGGAAAAAGGAATGAGTAAAAGAGCTCAAAACAGAAGCAGTGTTCGTGTTGGGTTTATTCCTCTCAAAATCTTTGATAAGACTGATGAACTGTCACATACTTATATTGATGCTGCTTGAAGTTTCCTACAGTACTAAAAAACAAGTTACTCTCTAACCGGACTGGGCACGTGTTTGGAGGGACATGTCTATGACTGGTGCTCTCCTTGTCATAACCTTCTTCTACTGCTTATGAGACCCAGCGGGGACCCCTATAGTCCTTTCACCAGAATGGGAAGTTTTCTCTCCACACCGCTCAGGGAACCTTCTTTTGTAACATTTTTTGATTTGCTGTATCCCAGATCCCTCGATCTCCAAGGCAAATACATGTACTGAAGCTAGTTAGAAAACCAACACTTCATGTGGTGACATGTAGTCACCCCTACCTACAGAGCACGTGCTCTTAGACCCAAAAGACGCTTTTATTATTCTACTCCCACTGGACAGATCCTAACTATTGCCAAGTCTGTTATAATACAAAGTAAGTATATTGGTCCACTCTTCACATTGCATAAAAAGATACTAAACATCACACCTGGGAATTTGGTACCTTCTTTTCACAAATGTGTCCCTTTTTCCCTTTGCTAACAGTGCTGCTAAGTGTTATCCTTTAGTCTGAAGCTAATGGATAAAGCCTCCACTCCATCTACTCTCAGCAGCTGTGGCCATCATCCAAATGAATATATGAATTAAATTAATGTGCAGTGAGTGCCTACAGTGTCCCAAACTATATTAAAAATGAGGAGTGATGGCCCCGAGGAATAAGGTCCTATTTTCTTTGAAGCTCAGAATCTGTGTGAGGAATAGATTAAAACCACTGAGTACATAGTTCACATACCAGCTGTGAACTGGAAAGATGGATACTCATAAGAGTACTTCACTCTGGTTTGGGGATTTATTTTTGTACCAATCTGCACAGGTGTGGAAGAAATTCTGCGAATTTGTAAAGCTTCAATCAAAATAACAAAACCACAGTGTGAAGCACTGGCTCTGCTAAGAAGGTGTTCAATTTCTTCTTGGCAGTCCATTCCAGCCTCAAGACATTGTCACTGTAGCAGTCAGGGACTTGCAGAAAAGAGAAGGCATGCTCTGGGTGGATTCTAGAGAGTCTGTAGGGAAAGGACTCTTTACAGACCCTTGAGTGTGATTAAAGAAAACTATAGGCAAAGATGAGGATCCCAAGGGCAGCACCAGGGGAAGTCATTACCACCCTAAGACCTGATAGGAGGAGTGGAGGGGAGGGGAGAGGACATGGTATTGGAGGCTGGGTAAGCTAAAAGAATGAAAGGGGATCCACAGGGGGAGGAACAACTGTCATGGAGGGCCATAGCCCTGACACAACCACAGTGCCAAAGTAGAGGGAGGGGGGAAGAAATACTCTGGCCTCCCCTTCCTCCTGCCCTTTGATCTCTTGCATTGCCTCACATTGGCCAAGTCCAACCAGAAACCAGAAGTGAATGGGGCCCAGATGGTGTAGCCTATAGGGTCAGGATAGAGAAGGGTGGAAAATGGATTTGGGGAAAGACAAATAGTGAATGACCAGCCAATCACCATTTAGAGCAAGACCAAAAACCAACCTCTATTGAACTGTCTTTTCTCAGTCTCAGAAAATATATCCCAAAATGTAGCGGAAGGAGGGAGGTCTGTGCACAAATTCATTTCGGAAACACTGGATTGATACATTTACACAGGCTTCACTACTCCAGGAATTTTCAAGTCTGCAATTTTCATGATGAAAAAATTCTTTTTTTTTTTTCAATAAATAATTGTTTAGAGCTAAGATGGGCCAGGCACTAGGCTGGGTGTTAGGGATATAATGGTGAACAAGACAGACACCTACATTTGCAATAGTTACAATCAAGTGGAAGGCAGACAATAAACAGTAAACAAAAAGCTAATTAACTACAAAGTGTTTATAATGAAGTTCTCAGATAAGGATAAAATGTGCAGCATGTCTCAAACAAAAAACGTATTTAGCTACAGAAATCTTTGTTTCTAGAATTTTTTTTTTTTTTTTTTAGGGAGTGAAAGGCTCTCTTTTAGAGAGTCCACCCTAAGATTTCTTGACTATCAGCTACATATTGTGATCTGAAATTTATATAACTAAATGCCTAATACCTAGTTTTTGATGACGTCTTTCACCTTGACAGTCCTGGACAGTCAATTGGAGAGTAAATCTGATACTTATGGAAAATGGGTAATGGGAGGATAACATGAAAAAGGAGAAGCAATATCTTAGTTGTCAAAACCATTTAAATCAACCTAGCATTTTTCTTGCAGCATAGACTTTTTCTTGGAATCTACCCTGTAAGGCAAGATGATACTGAAATGGCCATGGGTGGATGTGTTTGAGGAAGAGAAATACACACACCAGGTTTTCAGGCAAAGTCTACAGTGGTTGGACAAACATGAGACAAAAAGCAGAAAGTCACTTTTCAGGGAGAATTTGTTCACAACAGACATTTACTTGACTTTCTGTTAGAGAGAAAAACGCTTTCCATAAGAAAATGTGGGGCCAGTTGTCCTGGATACTGCTTGGTGCCCCCCCTCGATGCCTTTACTGGGCTGGTGCATGCCGCCTCAGGTGCTTTCAGTGTTGATTGCCTACCATGGGCTCCCAGTGGCCCCTTCTCACCTGTCCCCAAACCCCATAACCATGGGGTAATGGTTTCCACCAGAGACATGAGGCCAAGGCTCAACTCTACCAGAGACCACATCCTGGCTGACTTTCTGTGTTTCACTGCCTCCCTGGTAAATTTTTCCTACAGAGCACCTCAGCTAGCTATGACCCCCTGTCTTCACTCTTCATCAAGCTCCACAGGCAACTGGGAATCAGAAGGGATTTAGAAGAAATCACACAGCAAGTTAATACAGAAAGAAAGACGTTATTAGCCTTTTTACTACTCTAAGGTACAATCTTAAGGAAATGTGGCCACATGATATTAACTATTGTCACTAATACTTGCCTTGCACATTATGGTTTATAATATGCTATCACAAAATATTTTGTCTTCACAGAAACCCCGTGACCTGAGTAAAATATTGGGATTCCTGTTTTATAAACGAAGAAACTGAAGTTCAGGGATATTAAGAGAACTGCTCAGTGTCTAATAGTTATTAAGTTGCATAGTGAAGATTTGACAGAGTTGGGGTTTTTTTATGAGCACATTTGGAGCCTTTCTACTTTATTGCCTGTTTTATCCACTTTATCATGTTTTGTCATTTCCTAAATTATTAGAGTTTATAACATCAGTTTATGGTTTAGTCATCATAAACCTCTGTAGTACTATTTGTATTTTAGAACACAAGACCTTCTAGAATTCCTACAAGTTACCAAAATAGGCTGCATAATTAAACATTTACCTAATTTCTATGTAGTTGAAGTGTCCAGATTTTTATTTCTCTCTACTTATTATAAATTTGACTTGTGGTTCTGCAAAATTAATGTCCATTGATTTCTGAGAAAGCTGTGCATTTGCTACATAAAGGGTTTGGTTTTTAGAAAAACCAAACAGTACATCATTATTGATTATGTATTGTCTTCCCTTAGGAGCTGTTGAGAATGTGAATACTCTTCTAAATGGGTGCCCAGACATAACATTTTATTTAACTCATTTCCCAAACCCAGCCTGTCTCCCAGCCAACTACAGCATAGTTTACTTTAGAAATATCAATATGTTTTTCTCGGCCAAAAAAAAAAAAAAAAAAAAGTCAAACAAGAAAACATTGCCCCAAGGCTTAGCTTTTTTACTTGGAGCAAATATATGATTTCAGCTTAGTGAGAGAGAATCGAAGCCATCTCTTCTCTGTGGCTAAAAAGAATATACCCTCCATTTGCCTTATCTCCTTGAGTTTGTGCAGTTAAAAGTGACAATGGGAATATTGATGAGCCAGAGAGGGAACACAGAGCTATTGAGGGGCTCAGGCATATCTTGGAAATTATCATTCCAAATGCCTTGTGCATTTATTTCTAACTCTTGGCATGCATGAAAGAGTCAAGCAAATTTCATGTAATTGCCATGCTCTAAGGGTTCCAGAGGGAAATTACTGATCACAATTATTTACTTAAACACAAATGGGAAACTCAAGTAACCTCAGGGTCACACTGAAGCAGCTCCAGACTTGGGTTACAATTTCTAAATTAATGGGAAAGAGAAAGCAGTAAGGCCATCAGGGTGCATTGAGCAGTCTCACCATAATTAAAGATCCACTTGCAGCCAAATGACATTACCCCCTGCTCTGGGAAGGGAGAAGGTTTAGCCATTCCAGCAAATCTCTAAACATCAGGTGGTTGCATGTTCTCACCATACAATTCTATGCCTATAAGAAGGCAGGGTTCCTTCGGTGATGTTGATGAACTGATTGTCATGGGCTGTTGTTTTAATTACTTTTTGATCCTCAATAATCATGTTATCAAAGGATTTAAATAATACCCCATGACTGGCATGGGGTTTCAGGCACCACACATATAAGGTATCACTGTACAATTAACTCTAATGAGCGTAGAGAGCTTAACTCTGCAAGCTTCAAACAAACATAATTTGCAAGTCGATCAAAAGTCACTCAGAGTTGGAGATCTGTTAGATTGTTGAAAGGTACAATCTCTTTGGAAGGTTATTACAATAACAAGATGAAGAGGGATTTAGAATGGAACAAGAAACACACACGGAGCCCCAGATGACGGAAATTTACTACTGCAAATTGGACACATACATTCAGGCAATGATTTCGTCTGTGGATAGGCTGAGACCATAGTCGTCATCTGAGCATTTCATTTATCTGGGTTTGGGTTACTGTGTTGTTGGTCAAGGTCAAGTCTCTCCCCAGAGATGGGTCTTCAACACAGAAAACAGACAGCCCTGCTTGGCAGCCTCCATAAAACTCTACTTTGGCTACTGGCCCTTAAAAGATGGAGCCTCCACAGAGCTTATTTTTGTGAGAATTGTAAAAAATAAGTAAAGAAGAGAACTTGGGTGAATAGCAATAGTGGAGAGAAAAAAAAAAACTTTTCAACATTTCCTTTCAAGATAACTGATGCAATTAACCAGCAAAAATGAGGAGTGGGGTTTTGTTGTTGTTGTTGTTGTTTTAGTTTTTAGCTCTATCTGCATAATTGCTTCTGACTCCATCTGCAGGCCTTGGTGGTGACAGATCAGACATCTGGGTCCCTTCTTAGGGTCCAGAGGGATCTCATTAGAAACCAAGGTTGATATAGCAGCAGCTAGTTTGGCCGTGAGCAAAGCCACACATCCCTCAGTTATTCTGGCATAGAGGGGGTGACAGCATCCTAGAAAGCCAAAATAACAAGAGATTTCATTTTCACTGTACTTTCCCACATGATATTTGAAAGGAATAACTGCTATGAGAAGTTGGACGATGGGGAAACTGAGGCAGAGTTGAAGAATTATTTGCCCCAAATCAGAGAACTGGTAAAGCCAATTATCTCAGGTGCCATGTCTTTGTCAGCGAAGTGTTTGGGATTAACCACTCACAAAGATGCTTACTGTGCAATCAAGCGGATTCTCAGCAAACATCTGAAAATGACAACCAATGTTTGGGAGTCTTTCTGACTTACCAATACCTTCCTTTGCCATGGATTTCTATTTCAGACTTTTTATGTGTACATTGCCAAGCTGACTTAAAATGATTAGAGAATTCTGGGTGGAATATCTGGAAGATTTGGGTTTTTAAAGTTTCCCATTTTCAATGATTAATGTTAAATCTATCTTCCCAGTGTAACTCAGTCAGACTAATAGATACCACTAGGATCCAAATACCCATATTGTTGTCAGAATACAGAAAAATTTGCTTCTTCTGATATAACAAATATTTTGTATTCTTGCTATCCAATTATCAGGCATTGTGATAATAAATATTTTTTTTAATGCTTATTTATTTATTTTATTTTTTTTTTTAAATTTTTTTTTTCAACGTTTATTTATTTTTGGGACAGAGAGAGACAGAGCATGAACGGGGGAGGGGCAGAGAGAGAGGGAGACACAGAATCGGAAACAGGCTCCAGGCTCCGAGCCATCAGCCCAGAGCCCGACGCGGGGCTCGAACTCCCGGACCGCGAGATCGTGACCTGGCTGAAGTCGGACGCTTAACCGACTGCGCCACCCAGGCGCCCCAAATGCTTATTTATTTTTGAGAGAGACAGAGCACAAGCAGGGGAGGGACAGAGAGAGAGGGAGACACAGAATCTGAAGCAGGCTCCAGGCTCTGAGCTGTCAGCACAGAACCCAATGTGGGGCTCGAACCCATGAACCATGAGATTGTGACCTGAGTCGAAGTAGGATGCTTAACTGACTGAGCCACCCAGGTGCTCCTGTGTTAATAAATATTTAAAATCTGGGGCACCTGGGTGACTCAGTCAGTCGCGCATCCAACTCTTGATTTCTGCTCAGGTCATGATCCCAGGGTCATGGGATCGAGCCCCGAGTCAGGCCCTGGGCTGTGCATGGAGCCTGCTCAAGATTCCCTCTCTCTCCCTCTGCCCCTCTCCCCTGCTCGCTCTCTCTCTCTCTCTCTCTCTCTCTCTCAAATAAAAATAAAAGAAATATTTAAAATCTGTCAAAGTGAACTGTTAAACGTGTAATGCTAGCTTACTTGCAGCAGAGGAGAAATGCAATGTTAAGGCACTACCTGGGTTGGCTAAGCTATGTATACATGGGACAGCACAAGACAGGCATTCAAGATAAATTGCCTCAAGCTTAGGGTCTGCAACTACCTCCCTAGATAATAGGATCAGATGCCTCTAATTCCTTTCAAAATCTGAGGCTTTCTAAATCAAAGCTTTAAAGAGTATACAAATTAAGCTACACGCAGAGAAAGGCATTTAAAGAAGTTGAAGATCAACCCTAATATTTCACCATTCCTGTTCTCCAGAAATCCATCGTTTCCTTTTATAGTTGAAAAAAAAAAATTACTCACTTCAGAAAAGTAAAGTTAGATCATTTGTATTTGTCTTAATGTTTTCAATGACTGATAGGCAGGTTTGTTTGTTTGAATGTCCTTTTTGTTTTTTGAAATCAGTTCATCTGTTCTAAATGTAACGCTTCATTTTCAATTATTCTAAGACCTGAGAGCATTAATTATCCCAGCAGCAAGTCAAACCAAAACACTGGTTACAGACATTTAAACTCTGACCCTAAGTAGTAGTTGCCCTTCAAGATGATTCATTTTATTTTTTCCCTCTAGAGGTCTAATCTTTCAACCCTTCCCAGACAACCTATAATTCTGCTCCTTTGCCCTCTCTAAAATTACCCAAGTGCTGTCTGCCTTCAAGGGAGATTTACTGCTCTAATGGTAGAAGCAGTGAAGGTCAGCTGAAAACTTCAGGTCTATCTGCCTGGGGACAGGAGATTCCTAAATAATTTCAGCAGTCCCCCAAAATAATGACTGGTTTCGGTAACCCGATGACAAGCAAAACTACTACCGCGTTGTCGCAAGGAAGCATGTTTCTTCACTGGAAAGAATTCATTTGCGGAGTTTGCGAGCATAATGACAAGGAACCACAGGGCAGAGTCAACATGGCCGGCTGTGTAACACCATAAACAAGCCATTAGAAACAACAACTGCAGAGTGTGTGGGGGCACTTGTTACCCTTTAAGCGCTCACGACGTTTGATTCTCATTCCACATCTTTCCCTGGCTTTTCCTCAGGGGCGTGCAGTGCAGGCACCTGTGTTTTATCGCTCATCATGAAACCTCTTCAGGCCCGGCTTCCTAACTTACCTTAAAAGATTTATGAGATTATTTCAGCTAAGTTCTTTTGAGGGTCTGGTCTCAAACTAAGTTAATATCTGTAAACTCTGTGAGCTAGAAACTGACTCTGATGGTGAAAGTCAATTGTTCATGGCCTGAGAGGGGCTTACCTATGCCTGTCCCCTACTTCCTACCTGCCTGTGGGTCAGCCCATAAAACACCGGAAGGACACCAGATGGGGGTGGAATGGCAGCCGGAAGTTATCAGAGGTTGGTGTGTGTGAGCACACACTGCGGCTCAGTACTCTGCCCATGGCATTGCTCAGGCAAATATTGACAGCCATTCTTTCAATATTCACTAAGTCCATTTATGATTAACTCCTTAGCATTTTCCAGATTTCATCCCCTACTAATTACACGTTTAAATTCTAAAAATAAAACTTGTCCACGGGTATTTTGCTGCACAGTGGCCCTCTTAATCAATTTGCAGTCTCAAGTGGACAAAAAGTATAAAGGAAAACATACCAACAGCAGAGGGCAAGGCTCTGGAGTATCAGAGTTGAGTTCCTCTGATTTTGTCATTGGCCTCATAAAGAGCATTATTTAAAAAGAGAACTAGAATTTCTTCCAATCTATACCATCTCCTTTCAGATTTCAATTTCTGTAATTAGGATCATTCAAAAAGCACCAAATGAGTATCCCAAATGCATCACTGATGCATATTAAAGAGACATGATTTCTACTCTTGAGGAACACATAATTGGACAATTTTCTACAAAACAGCCTTCCAAAATCATTCGCTTCCATTCCTTAGCCCTCATTTGCCATTCTCAAAGGGCGATATTGGCTTCCTCCCTCGATCTGTACGAAGTCAGAGATTCTCATCTCAGTCTTAAAATGTCTTCAAAGAATTGCTCCCTCTTAAATCTCTTTACTGTCTTCACTGTTCCTTTTATGTGCTGCTTCTTTAGGTTTCCACAAACTTCCATAGTCATTTAGTATCATTCTTTCCTTCCTTTCTCTCACACTGGATTCATGAACAAATGAAATGATACAAACTATATGCATTCTTAAGCTATTTGGCTTGCATTTGTCCTCATTTTAAGGTAAAACTCATTCAGTTTTAGCAGCTAATTTTTTTATATCCTAGTGCTGGTATGTCTACACTCAGAAAACACACAGAGAAAAAGCTATTGGTTTTTGAAATACGAGGCCATTACCTCACTAATTGCTATTCTTGTTTGGAGCTACTTATGCAGGCTTGAAGGACATAATTTAGTCTAGCTTCCTTAAATAAGTTTCTGCCTCATTTTTCTTCCTTTATTCAAACTTGCTTCACCCCTTTTTCATCCTTCACTTTGATTATTAATCACTTGTCCTTGTTTTCCACCAAACTTAGATTAAATTTCTTAATAAAAATCTCCCCAATACTAAATCAGCATTTCCTGTGCTGCAAAAGACACAATGACTCACGCTGTGCTGAGGATTCGCCATCTACCCACAATAACATCTGTCTCCGAAAACAAAGTCAGACATATTACTTTTGTTGATTTTTGTATGTTACTTTTTGGCTTTCTCAGAGGCTCTGGATTTATTGCTCCATTACTGTGACTTGAACCCTTGTTCATCTTTGCGTTGTTGACCCTTCCATGTACTCACTGATACAATTACTTTCCTTCAGAAATGGAAATAAATCTGCCCAACCTTGGGATGGAATTATAATTTATTCCTTTGGCTGACTTCCGTGATTAGTTTCTCCCTTTTCTTGAAAAGTAGAGGATGACTTTACACACCATCTCTTTGTCCTTGCTTGTCTACTAGAGTCAACACCCTACAGCAATTTGGTAAGAGTCAAGGTAGCGTTGGTTACACATACATTTTTCCAACCCCCAATCAATTCTGCACTAGTTCTCTAAGGTCTCATCAACATAACCCATCTGGTACTTGGCTAAGCAAATGGGCCCATTTTGAAGTTTTTCAAGGAAGGAAACTAACATTTCCCGAGTGCCTGTCACGCAGCTGTCACCATTACCACATTAACCCATTTGAGTGTTACAAACAGTCTCAGGAATTATGTACTATTATCTCTATTTTGCAATTAAGAAATCAATCATATCACAGGTGAAGTGACTTTGCCCGAACGATGTAGCTGCTAAGTAGCAGAAGTGAAATTAATGCCCAAGTCGGCCTGACTTTAAAACAGCTGTTTTGTCTACAATACACCATACCATTCTGTCTCTAAACAAATTCTACCCTTCCAAGAAACAGAATAAGACCCACCAACCCACTTTCTCTCCCAGTCAGAATAATAAAATAAAATCCATTTTTTTTTTTTGTCAACAGCCCACCATATATCAGTCCCTGGTGACTGAGGCCAAGCAAGTCAATCCATGAACCCCAAGAGGGTTCATGATAGAGAGACATTCTATAATCATTTTCTTTTTTCTCTTTAAGTTTATTTATTTAGGGGCACCTGGGTGGCTCAGTTGGCTAAGCGTCCAACTTTGGCTCAGGTCATGATCTCCCAGTTTGTGAGTTCAAGCCCCACATCAGGCTGTGTGCTGACAGCTCAGAGCCTGGAGCCTATTTCAGATTCTGGGTCTCTCTTTCTGCCCATCCCTGGCTCTCACTGTCTATCAAATATAAATAAAAATTAAAATTTTTTAAAGTTTATTTATTTATTTTGAGAGAGAGAGAGAATGCACAGGAGAGGAGAGAGAGAGAATCCCAAGCAGGTTCTGCATGTCAGTGCAGAGCCAGATGCTGGGCTTGAACTCACAAACTGTGATATCATGACCTGAGCCGAAACCAGGAATCTGACGCTCAACTGACCAAGCCACCCAGGTGCCCCTAAAATCATTTTCTATCTTTAATTCCTAAAGTTTATTTATACCTCTATCCAAACTCTCCCCTTACAATTTAGCATCACCACTAACTAGCTCCCAAATCCAGTCAAAATTTATTAGCTTGTTCTTGAACGCCATTGACTTTGAGTGTACATAACATGTTTGCATCTACAAAATAGTCATCAACCATCAGAATGCAAAAACAACTTTTTAAAATTTGATGTGTGGCTCATCTAGCATTAAATAATTGAATATGTATTTGAGAACATCTGGATTTTCAACTACATGTCTCCATTTTCTCCCAGCTGTTTAAGATTGTGAATGTAAATACTGTCTGTCATCATCTCTTGTTTGTTCTTCCTTCAAAGAATTCCTTGGTTTTGCCTCTTTCTGTCTATTCTCATGAACCTAGTCCATGGCTTTTCATTCTTTTGTTGCTATAAAACTTTCCTAAATGCACCTTCTCGGTCTCCAATTCATCCAACACACCCTAATAGCCAGACTAATCTTTTTAAAGCTTTGCTTTCATCCTTTTACCCCCTTGCACAGCATTTTTTGATAGTTCTGTCTGTTCTATCAGATATAAAATTCCCCAGTCTAAATGCCAATTTTCTTTGAAATTGAGCCTTGCCTCCATCAAAGACCATACTCACTATTCCCCAGCAAAACCCACCACTCCAGGAATGTCAGTTCTTTCTTTGGTCTTTGGTCTCCACTGGAGCCTGGGCTGCACAGCCTGGGCCCCACTTCTGTCTTATGGCCATGTGGATGCCACAGTCTGGGGCCTTCTGCACATCCCACTCATGTTTCATAACTGAATGTGTGTTGACAGGATGGCCTGTCGGTGGACAGCCAGAACCTCAGGACCAGACACAAGGAAGACCTGAGAAACACCACAGGACCTGTGCTATCACAGGAACTGAGAAGCCCAGGGAGAAATGAGGAGTGGAAAGGAGGGAAGAAGGAAAGAAGCTGATATGGAAGGGTTTAACCAGTGTTAGCATTGCCAGAGCAAGGGTGGGAGGGAAACCAGTCTTGGGGAAGTAAAGCATAAGCCTAATTCTGGGACTGTGAGAAGTAACTGCAGATCATCAGCAGTCACTGAACTAACTAGAGAGATTTCTATTCAGCTCATGTGAAAGCAGACTTACAGATGCCGAAGAGTGGCCTACCGGTAGCTGTGGGCAAAAATCAGGCTGCAAAGTTCAAAAGATGATGCCATCAGGACACCCAGTAGAGCATCACAGCACTGAGATCCCCAGGGGTGATGTGGCAGCTTTCAGGAAGACCAGACCATGAGACTAATTCCTCCTTCAACAGAGGGCATATATGCTCAATCTCACGATGCCCTGAATCTCTTTGTAACTTCAAGAACGGTTTCTTTCTTGGCTTACGTGCAATTTACCTCTGCTTATGTGTATGTGCAGTGGTGGGGTGATAATTGTGCGATCTTTATTATAAATCCTAAAGGGAACATAGCTAAGCTAGAACCATACCTTGGGAATTTTTTCCTCTCTTTCTTGAAACTCATGCATCTTTTCACTCAAATCTATGTGAGTCGGGAGATCTAGGGGAGGAAATTAATCTTCCTATGGGCTCCAAAGCACCAAGAGGATTTTCCTTTAGGAGTAGCTGGATAGTAGCAAGGCAATCCTAAAGTTGTTACCATATGATTATGTAACCTTTTTTATGGTAGGGGAAGTTGGAGTCAGAATTTGACAGCAAATACTACATCTCAGGCAATGACCTTAACCACTCTAGGTCTGACCACATTCTAACCTGGAACAGGAGGTTTGAAGAGACTCTTGACCATGTCATCAGCACTGGGAATTCAACACAAATTTATTTTCAATGTGATGCTCCTGAGGCAAAGTCTGGGCATAGCTGTCAAATTACTTAGCCTCCTTAAGCTTCAAGTTCCTCATCTTTAAACTGAGTGTACTTACAGTCATAGTCCGCCTTATAATGTTCTTGTGAGGATGAAATAAGACCATGCATGCAAAGTCCTGAGCATATTATTTGACATACGGTGAGCGCTTTAATATTAGCAGCTACATATTGATATTGTATATAGTAATTCCTTTTCTTGCAGCATTGCTTGGAAATAACAATGTAATTTGCAAGTAACTAAAGCCTAATTCTGTATTAAAACTTTTACATGTTTGTTTTTATTGAAAATATTTCTAAAATGTGCCCCACGCATGTCTATCTTCTGAATTCCCTAACGTGAGCTAAGTTCTATTCTAGGAACAGAGCACAAGGGGCTCTGTGGGAAGGATGTTGTACTTGGCACTTTAATCTCTGGGTTTTCAGTTGCTGTATGCTTTTAGAAATTAGATCCCGAAAGGACTCTGACAAGACCTAAGCATCTCAAAATTAATACCGTGTTTGTTTCAGTCTGTCTTTGTTTCCATAGCCCCAGAACACCTTGCAAGTCCTGGAGGGAAGGAATTAATTTGTCCATTTAACCAATATCTATAGAGTGTCTACTATGGTTCAGAAATTTCTCTAGATGCTGAATAAACAGCAGGACACAAACTAGGCAATAATCTCTGTTCTTACAGAGTTTACATTCTGGTTGGAGCTATATTCAGGCAATAACCAAGCAAATAACTTTTACATAAGATATTAAAAGGTGATAAGTGCTTGGTGGGGAGGATTATGCTTTCAAACAAATAGTCAGGCACGCTGTCACTGGGAAGGTGGCATTTGATCAAAGACATGCAGGCACTGTGGGAGGGAACCACGTAGAGTCATTGGGAAAGAGCATTTCGGGGAGAGGGAACAGCAGCCATAAGGTACTCAGGTAGGGCCTCACCTGCAGACATGGAGCAGCAGGAGGGTAGGAAGGCTGATGATGAGTAAGAGGAGAAGGGAATGGTAGGAAATGAGGCCAGACAGGGTTTGGAGGATAAGAAGGTCATTTTTAGGTCTGTGTCTTCCCTTCTGCACAAAGGGAAAGCCCTTGGAGTATTTTGAGCAGAGGATTGATTTGACCTAAGTTTTCAAAATTTCTTAAAACTCCAGATCTTTGAAAGTAGACTCTAGGGGGCAAGGGTGGAAGAAGAGATCAGTATTGTCATGATGGTGGATAAAGAAGTGGTCATGTTCTGGATGTATTTTGAAAGTAGTCTTGCACACTTTGGAAGTATAAGTTGCAAGAGAGAATATCCATAATGACTCCAAGAGTTTTGGCCTGTGTGATTAAAAGAATTGAGTTACGATAAACTGAGATGGGGAAAGCTTATGTAGAACAGGTTTGAAAGGGGAGAAGGAGTTCAATTTGGGGAGATGTTGAGCTTGAGATGTCTATTAGATACCCAAATGGCAATGTCAAGTAAGGCATTTGAATATCTGAGTCTGGACTTCTAGAGAAAGATCTCAGAAACAGCCTCTCACATTAGCAGTCAATTCTTACAAAGGCACCAAGATAATTCAACAGAGAAATTAAAATACTTTTGAGAAATGCTGCTAGAAACAGCTACCTATGTGGAAAAAAGTAACCCTGGATCCCTAACAATAAGCCATGCCTGTACATTGATCTGAGATGCATCATGCAATTCATTGTAAAAAATTAACACTAAAACCTTGTAGAAGAAACATAGCAAAATATCTACACCATCTTGAAGTAGGAAGATTTCTTAGACTGGACACACCTTCCAAAGAACAAAAACAAAAAACCTATAGGAGAGAGAAGAGATTGATAATTTAGCCTTCATAAAAATGTTTAAGTTCTGCTCCTAAAATAAACATTAAATAATTTTAAAACACGTCTCAGAATGGAAGAAGATATTTGAGATCGATAATAGAATGATAGCCCAATTTTTTAAATGGAAAAAAGTCTTGAACACTCACTTTACAAAAGAAGATATAAAAATAATCAATAAGCGCCTGAAAAAGTCCTTAACATCCTTAGTCATCAGGAAAGTGCGATAAGACCCATGAGATACTACTGCAAACCCATTAGAATGGTTACAATTAAATTTGATAATACCAAATACTGGGAAGGATGTGCAATAACAGAACTCTCTTTCTCACATTCTTGTTGAGACATTCAGATGGTACAACCACTATGGAAAATCATGATGGCAGTTTATTAAGTTAATAATACATCTGCCCCTTGACCCAGAAATTCCATTCTCAGAAATTTACTCAAGATAAATGAAAATATATGTCCACAAGATACGTATAAAGATATTCACAGCAGCCTGATTAACGAGAGCCAACATTCAGAAGCAACCCCAAATTGTACCAACATGTGAATGGATAAAACCATGGGGGTATATCCATAGAGTGAAGTACTACTTGGCAATATACAGGAACAAATTGACACACACAACCACATAGATGCATCTCAAAAACATTTTACTCACTGAGAGAAGCCAGACTGCCCCCTGCAATCTATGATTTGACTTACATGAATTATAAAAATTGGCAAAATTAATCTATGACGTTAGAAAAAGCTGCCTCTCTAGTAAGGTAGGGTTCACTGAGGTGACAGAAATGTCTATATCCTTATTTGGGTATTGGTTACGTGGTATACGTATTTGTCAAAACTCATCAAATTCTTTTTTTTTAATGTTTATTTGTTTTTGAGAGAGCACGTGCAGGGGAGAAGCAGAGGGAGATGGAGGCAGAGGATCCAAAGCAGGCTCTACTCTGACATTAGAGCCCAATGTGGGGCTCAAACTCACGAATTGTGAGATCATGACCTGAGCTGAAGTTGGACACTTAATGGACTGAGCCCCCCAGATGCACCAGAATACATCAAATTCTTCACTTAAGATCTCTATGTTTTATGCATTGAGATATACTTTTATTTTTTTTAAATTTTTTTAAACGTTTATTTATTTTTGAGACAGAGAGAGACAGAGCATGAACGGGGGAGGGTCACAGAGAGGGAGACACAGAATCTGAAACAGGCTCTAGGCTCTGAGCTGTCAGCACAGAGCCCGACACAGGGCTAGAACCCACAGATTGTGAGATCATGACCTGAGCTGAAGTCGGCCGCCCAACCGACTGAGCCATCCAGGCGCCCCAAGATATACTTTTAAATTTAATTTAATTTTTAATTTTTTAATGTTTATTTATTTTTGAGAGAGAGACAGAGTGCAGGTGGGGGAGGGGAGAGAGAGAGAGAGAGGGAGACACAGAATCTGAAGCAGACTCCAGGCTCTGAGCTGTCAGCACAGACTCCGACGTGGGGCTTGAACCCACAAACCACGGGATCATGACTTGAGCTGAAGTCTGATGCTTAACTGATTGAACCACCCAGGCGCCCCATTTATTTTAAAATTTTAAAATAGAACTATAAAACTGGAACTATAAAACTTCCACAGGAAGAGAAAGTTCTCTATTCTCTCAGCACTATTATCCTCAGAGCAATCAAAAAGTACACAAGCTGAGTATGAACCTCCCAAGCCCTTAAATGGGTGTTGCTACTTGTTCTTGGACTTTGTATTGATGGGGGGAGAAGAGAAAAGAATTTTTAGAAAAGGTAGAATTAGTTGTTATGGACTCGGTGTGGCTGAGTTAGTTCCTCCAGGAACCAGTTGTACCCAAGGTTAAAATAGCTTGGCTTAGGGGCCCCTGGGTGGCGCAGTCGGTTAAGGGTCCGACTTCAGCCAGGTCGCGATCTCAGGGTCCGTGAGTTGGAGCCCCGCGTCCGGCTCTGGGCTGATGGCTCAGAGCCTGGAGCCTGTTTCCGATTCTGTGTCTCCCTCTCTCTCTGCCCCTCCCCCGTTCATGCTCTCTCTCTCTCTCTCTCTCTCTCTGTCCCCCCAAAAAATAAATAAGCGTTGAAAAAAAAATTAAAAAATAAATAAATAAAATAGCTTGGCTTAGGTAGCTATTTCTTGTATAACCAGCCCAAATTTGAATGTTCATACTAGCAGTTTCCAAAGAGAAAAACACACGCTTGCCAAATCATTGATTCAATTATTTTGTGAGCTGATTTAAATTTTAATTCCAGTTTATTTCTTCCATTTTGCACAGATCCTAAATAGGGACTGAAATCTATCACATAACATGCAGCTGGCAGAGCAGGATCTGAGTTTTCTCCATACTTCACCACGACCCAGTTCAGTCCAACAGATTGGCTCTGAGTCTATGAATATGTGAATATTGATTTTTTTCGAACTTGAGTTCTTTATGAGTATCCATCACTTAGTGAAAGTCTCAGATGTTATTGAGATATTTAAAGAATTTTGACTTACATTAAGTATTCCCAAATTACTTTGATTAGGTTTTCAAGACTACGTTGAGGTGTTTTCTCCCTCCCACCTTTTTAGTCAGGCTGATCACAGTCATTTCCTAATGTGCTCATGCTCCCTTTAAGAGCCTTGAGGTTGCATCTTATAACTTGCCAAGGGCCAGGAAACTAGAAACCGAGTCCAGTATTGCATGAATAAGTGTAAATTAAGTTCATACCCAACAATAATCAAAACTAGTATAATACTGATGCAAAAATGTACTTATGAAACATCATAGAAATCACAAAAGAAATGTGTAAATCTCAGAAATTAGAATATTTCAAATAAATGGAAAAGGGGTGGATTTTCCACCAGATGGGTGGGTTAAAAGCCTAAATATTGGGAGAAAATAAAGAAGTCTCCCTATTTTACACCAAACACCAGAAGTAATTCCAATTTGCTTAAAGTTTCAAAAGCATAAAAAAGACACTATAAAAACAGTAGAAGAAATAGACGTGAACATTCATATATTCTTGGCATGGCGTGTACTTCCTGTCATACTCAAGGCAGAAATAATAAAGAAAAAGATTGATTTTACTATATAAAACTATAACAATTTTACATGTAAAGAATGAATAAAATTACAAAGCAATCAACAGATAGAAAAATAGCTGTATATTTATGACAGCCAAAGGACTGATAGGCTCAGTATGTAAAGAGATCCTGCAAACCAGTTTAAAATCACAAAAATGAAGAATGGACAAAGAACCTGCAAAAATAACTGATAAAGGAAATGTGTCTGCCAAGAGTAAGTATTCGAGGAATGCTCCTAGACAGATACAGGACATGGGCTTTATGACTGCCACTTGGGTCATTTTATGGTCTCCCCAGTCTCCCTTCTTGCTTCTTGAATGGTTCAATTTGCCAGTTATATGCTCACAAGTAGAAAAGGATTTTCACTGATGAAGCCACATTTTCACCTGGCTTCCACTAAGCCATGAAGCCAAGACTGCACTTACAAAACAAATAGCTTGGGCTAAGAATGCAGAGTATGCACATAGGATAGATAAAAGTTTCTTGGCTTAGCTTGGAAACCATGCTCTGCCTTCATTTACATATTTGTCCTAAGTTCCTGAGGTAAGCAGCCACAGACACCAAACATTGCCTTCCATCTCTCTGATGCAGGGAGCAGGTGTCTGGAGGCGGTTCAGTGAAGAGGCCAAAGAGAAGGACCTAGACTACTCTAGAGTCATGGCTACCTCATTGGAAATCCTGGCTCACAATTTCCAATCTGAGTTCTTAACTTCTCTGAGCCTTACTTTCCCAACTGTAAAACAGGGGTAACAATAGTACCTACTTTATAAAGTTGCTCTGAATATTTAATGAGAGTATACCTGTAAAGCACTTAGTATTGTGACTGAAGTACTTAGGAACTTCTCAGTAATTGTTGGCTATTATCTCCATTATGGACAAAGGACCTTAATTCCCTTCCTTTTGAATAAAAACGTGCAAAGATATCAAAGGATAATTTAGTTTCCCCTCATGTGGACATTCGTGTGGTACACCGGGACAAGTATAGCACTTGGCACCAGAAGATCTGGGCCTAGTCTCAACTCCGCCCCTAACTAATGTTAGAAGTCACAAGCCCACTCTGGACCAGTTTGTCCATCTGTTAAATAACATAGTTCAACTACATTTTTGCTATACCCCTTTCTGTCCAACACTCTGCCCTAGAGAAATACAAAGCAACAGATAAATCAGGGTCATTAAATATGGCTATAACTTACAGGAGGTAAAAATGAAGGTCTTTGAATGAATAAGTCATCGTTTTTAGAGCCTAGAAAGAAAGTATGGATTAATTTGCTAAGCAGCTGGAATTATATCAATCCATTATAGCACTGATTATGTCACATCAATCAGAAGCTCCAATTGGCAGTTAAGCATGTGTAGTTTTTTTAATTACTTAATAAAAGGAGTTCATTTAGCATACACAAAGCATGGAGAGCTCGCTAGTGATGAAAAGTTCACAAACTACCAGCCTTGGTGCTTCATATCGATGAAGATATCCCAACTGTTCAGAGTTACACAGGAAAGCCAAAGTTGATGCTACTTTACTCTCCAGAGCAGATAGCAATGGTAATAATGAAGATACCCAATAGAATTGGCCGTTTGTAGTGAGCCATGAACTGTCCAAATCTTATGTGGACTATCTTCTTTAGTCCTCACAACGACCTGTTTCTCTCCATTTTACAAGTAAGAGAACTAAAATTTAAGAATGGGACCCACTGTCATCGAAAGAGATGCATGTCTTGGGGGTGCCTGGGTGGCTCAGTCAGTTAAGCGTCTGACTTCGGCTCAGATCATGATCTCGCCGTTGATGAGTTTGAGTCTTGTGTCAGGCTCTGTGCTGACAGCTCAGAGCCTGGAGCTGCTTCGGATTCTGTATCTCCCTCTCTCTGCCCCTCCCCCGCTCATGCTCTGTCTCTCTCTGTCTCAAAAATAAAATAAACATTACAAAAAAAATTTTAAAAAACAGAAGAAAGAAAGAAAGAGATGAATCTCCAGAACTATAGCACTTCAAGAATGAAGGAGTCTACAAAGTCACGTGAAAACATTTGAAACTAAACCCCTCTTTTTCCAGGTAAAGCACTGACAATGTGCAAGTCATACACACGAAGTAGCTGCTTCCTTTGAGGCCCAAACATTTTGGAGGGGCAGCGCTCGGCAAATCACATAGGTGGCATATGCTGGCATTTAGAAAAATTAGCTGGATTGCGCACTCAAGAATTATCACTGGAACATTTTTAGTTTACTCTTGATGCCTCCTTGCTATTTAGCACCCTCTATGCTTGTAAATTCACAGAATTAGTGTGAAAGCACTAAAAAAAAAAAAACAAAAAAAAACAAAAAAAAAACCCATGCATTTTAGTATTCACTCAAGCAAAAGGGAATTGAGGAAGTAAATCTACAACAGAAAAAAAAATCATATAATGGTTTGCAATGTCCAAGAAAACATTTTTCAGATTATCTCTTATTAGGAAGTATTTTGGTCATATAACTTTCTCTTCTGCTCACCCATTTATTCACTCTGTGATCATATGGAACCTGCTAACTCCCTGGGACTTGGACCCTGACCTGAGGCAGATTGTGGAAAACTTGGATGCTGAATTGATGTTGAGCAATTATTTTCACCATTATTGTCGGGGTCTCTTTCCAGGGGTGTCCTTTGATTTTTCAGTACAGATGCAATAAAGATGCAGAAAAAGGACAAAAGTCAACATTGGCCACATTCAGGGCTTTGTCTTCTGGCCAGAGAGTCCAAGGTGGATTTCCAGATCAGTCTTCACAACCAGATGCCAGTTTTCCATCAGAGTCTCACCCACCATGGATGTTGTCCTAATCTCCCCCCAAAACACAGGGGTCACTTTGAAAGCACCTCAGACTCTAAATGGCCAGGATTACTTGCTCTTTCTGTGAAAATGCCTTTCATGTGAAGATGCTTCAGAAACATAAAAGTTAATCACCCCCTATCATGGCTTGCATCTAGCAGCAGGGTAAAGAGGAAATTAAATTCTTCTTCTTTCTTACAAAATGAATTAGAACCTCACTCCATCTTCGCCATCCCTTACGTAGAAAAATAGAGCACATTACAGTGATTCACCCTCTCTGTCTTTCTCCCTCTCAAAAAGGAAAAGGTGAAACACGGACTGTTCTAAAACTCAAAGTTGGAGACGAATTCAGGGACAGCTACATCCCACCAGTGGTATATTGTGAAGGTCTGGAAATACAAGCTCATAAGAGGCTAGGTGTCTAGCAAATGAGATGTAACTTACTGACGTATTCAACATAAACCACCGAGGCCTTCATAATGAGTAATGTTACTCTACATATTTTATTATCAATATTCAGCAAATCCTTTTTGTTTATTTTTCATGAGGATGCCCAACCCCAAATTTTCCTTCTATTTCAAACTTTTTCCCAGGCTGGCCTGAGAGTAAAATGGAAGCCTTGCGTTTTACTAACTCCAGGGTGCTCAGCTTGAGCTCTATGAATAAATTATGACTCTGATCATTAAAATGTAATAAAAGCTAGTACTTTGAAACCTTACCCTAAACAAGCCTGCTCTCTGATCTTGGGGGCAGACTTCAGCTGTTCTCACAGCGGGGCCTCCTCTGCAGAAAGCCCAGGCCTCACAAAAACCATCAAACCTGCTAATCTGAAACACACAGAGCTAAACACACAGAGCCATTTCCACAGTGGGGAGCTCCTGGTGGCTCTCAGTGCTGTCATTTTCAGGCTGCCAGAGCCACCGAACTCCCTCTCCTCCCCCAAAGAACAATGTGAGATGGAGGAGTCAAAGTTAGGTTGTAAAGAGCCTACGTTTGCAGTTGAGCACCCCTCAATTTGACTCTTCAAAAATCTCCTTGCAGGAGAACAGAACAAGGTGACTTCTCTGTCAGCTCATTCTTTGAGGGAAAGCTGTCAACCCAGAGCCCTGTCTGAAGCAGAAAAGTGGGGGGGACATAGTTCAAAGCAGAAAAGAATGAGAAGAAACACACTGGCTTTTCCCTTCCTCCAGCCAGTGTCTCCCATCAGCTGAACCTAGCCAGAAGCCAACTGATCTGGGAGCCTGGAAAACAGCAGAGGAAAGGGTGGGGAATCAAAGACAACCAGGCCCAGGAGGGCAAAGCATACTTGAAGATAACATCTCTTCTCTGTTTCCTAGTGTTCTCACGAAGCTCAAATTTAAAAATAAATAAATTAAATAAATAAATAAATAAACACACACACACACACACACACACACACACACACACACGTATACACATATATGGGCAAATACATGTCAAACTGTAAGATGTGATCAAAAAGTATTTAGTGCAAGGGGCGCCTGGGTGGCTCAGTCGCTTAAGCGGCCGACTTCGGCTCAGGTCATGATCTCGCAGTCCGTGAGTTCAAGCCCCGCGTCGGGCTCTGTGCTGACAGCTCAGAGCCTGGAGCCTGTTTCGAATTCTGTGTCTCCCTCTCTCTCTGCCCCTCCCCCGTTCATACTCTGTCTCTCTCTGTCTCAAAAGTAAATAAATGTTAAAAAAAAGTATTTAGTGCAATTCCCAATTATGATCCTTGGTTTATGTTTTTCCTGCAGTTATTTTTACATCATTTTCCCAAGTCAATCTGTTATTTATTACTTCTTTTTTTTTTTACATTTTTTTTAACGTTTATTTATTTTTGAGATAGAGAGAGACAGAGCATGAACAGGGGAGGGGCAGAGAGAGAGGGAGACACAGAATCCAAAGCAGGCTCCAGGCTCTGAGCCATCAGCCCAGAGCCCGAAGCAGGGCTCGAACTCACGGACGGCGAGATCGTGACCTGAGCTGAAGTCGGACGCTTAACTGACTGAGCCACCCAGGTGCCCCTATTACTCCTTTTAACTTAAGCAACTTAGCACACAGCAAAGAATAAAATAAAGCAATACCAATCTTATGCAAGTTATCTTCCAATCTTTATTAATGCACATACAACCCTACATTGGAATTAGCTGTTGTACATACACCACTTTATGTTCTGCTTTTTTCACTTAACATCATACCCCATTCTCAGGCATTAACACGCCATGTACATAACTCTGTTAGCGCAAACTGTTAAGTTGCTGTGAATTGCAGCATCATTCCTGAATAGGCCTTAGTCTTAAAATAATTGACCAAGAAACAGAAGGCTTTAGAGATGAACCTGTGTGCTAGATACACCCTTGCACAAAAGTGACACACTATAATCTGGGAACAGAGGCAGAGTCCACCTTCTTGGCTGAGAGAATTCTGAGGTAATACTCTAAGGAAAACAGAAATGATGAATGTGGTAAGTGACAGTTCTGCAGGGAAGAGACCTAAATGTTGCCAAGTTATTAACAAAGAAGCACGGCTAAATTTATCACGAGTGAAAAACCAAAACAGTCGAGTGAGTAGGGAACCAAGAGTAGGAGACAGTACACAAAGTGGCTCACAATTTCAGCAGCCATCTCTGAAACTTGGGCTTGAGTTCTGATTCTGCCACCAACTAGTGCCACTTATTTATCACTGAGAAGGATGCTTAACCTCCACAAATCTCCATTGTCCCATTTATAAGAGGAAATGATAGTAGTATCTAACTTATAAGGTTGCTTAAGAAATTAAATGAGATAATACACAGAATGCACTTAGTAAGTGCTCAAAAGTCACTCCTATAAAATTGATAATAGGTTTCTGTATCTTAAGTATTCACAATGGTAAAGCTAAATGAAGTCTCTGTAGGGCACTCAAGGTGTAGCAACCTTGTGAGAGTCAGACATCTGCAACTAGGAAGTGGCAACTCAATTCCTTAACTGTTTTTTTTTATTTTTAATGTCTATTTTTAAGAGAGATGGAGAGACAGAGTGTGAGTAGGAGAGGAGCAGAGAGAGAGGGAGACACAGAATCTGAAGCAGGCTTCAGGCTCTCAGCTGCCAGCACAGTGCCCAATGTGGGGCTTGAACTCACAAACTGCGAGATCATGATCTGAGCCAAAATCAGACACTAAACCAACTGAGCCACCCAGGAGCCCCCTTAACTGTTTTCAAAAAGTAGCACTTCATTTGCATTCATTCTGACACGATGACACCCATACCTCCTACTCTAAACCCTTGACTGACTCCTGGGTGCAAGGACAAGTATCTACTATCTCCAAAAGCCTGACCTTCTAGCGTTAAATAAAGCAGCATAGCAGCCAACCCTATTTCAAGTCTCAAGTACTTGAAATTCATCTTTAATTAGATAGCAGTATCTACTGGTGATGAAAAATACTAAAGTCCACTTCCGGACATTACAACCTCTAAACTAATTGAAAATATTTCTAAAGCTGCTGATGAGAAGTAGGTTTATCCAAGTGTGAAAGCAAATCTTGTGGTCTGAGGAAGGCAAGTGGCACGAAAACAGCAGGAGCCGCCCCCCCCCCCCCAGGTACCAAATTCTAGGAGTCTGAAACTCCTGAACATGCCACATACCTGGCAGCTTCAAAACACACATTCCTCTTCTCAGTGTTGACCTAGGAGCAAACAGTGGCTCCTTGTTTCCTTTGGCAGAAAAGTTAGTTTCCAACAGATAGAGAACATCAAGGAGTCAATGTGAGGAAGGAAGCTTATGCCATTTTCCTGTTTTTCCAGACTTTCAGTTTTATAGGCATAATTTATGCCCCAGCAACTTAAACCCAAGGTGTAAACTCAATACAGTTATCCATAGGTGCACCAAAATCATGTACAAGCTAATAAGAGTAGCTTCATTCATAAGAGGACCAAAATGGAAACAACCCAAATGTCCATAATTGAAACGGAAAAATAAATGGTGAGGGTTGATGGGGGTGGGGGAGAGGAGAAAGTGGGTGATGGCCATTGAGGAGGACACTTGTTGGGATGAGCACTGGGTGTTGTATGGAAGCCAATTTGATAATAAATTATTAAAAAAAATAAAATGGAAAAAAGAAAAAGAAATGGTGGTATTTGAGTATGAAGGAATAATGAATGAAGGAATAATGAATGAAGCAGTGAAAATAACTCAACTACCACTGCATGTAACAACATGAATGAATCTCACAAATATAATTTATTTTATGGTGCAATTACTTTTTTTTATCATTTTTATTTTTATTTTATTTATTTATTTTTTAAATTTATTGTCAAGTTAGCTAACATACAGTGTATACAGAGTGCTCTTGGTTTTGGGGGTAGATTCCCTTGAGTCATTGCTTACATGCAACACCCAGCGCTCATCCCAACAAGTGCCCTCACAAATATAATTTTAAGTCAAGAAGTCAGATATCAAAGAATTTATACCATATGATTAGTTTTATTAAAAGCTCAAAAACTGGCAAGACTATTCTATGATGTTGGATATTGTGAGAGTGATCACCTTGTGGGAGATGAAAGGGACAGTAATTGGAAAAGCGCCCAGTTGGTAATGTTCTATTTCTTGACCTAGGAGGTAGTTATAGGAGTGTTAACTTTGTGTGTTAACTGTAACTTTGATTTGTGCATTCCTAGATGTATATTATACTTCAACTAAAAACATATTAAAATAGATTTTTACCAAATTGACTAATATGAAAAATGGAGAAATTGCCTTCCTGGATCAGACCGATGGACAATTCAACCTAACTTTCCTATAATGAAATTATGAGATAGGGGTTGTGGTTGTTAACTATGATGTCATCAGTAAGTTAAACTTCCTTCTTTTGTCCAAATAACCTGTTCGGAAGCTCTAATAATCTAATAGTACTTCTTAATGTTATATTATTTTTATTTATCTGATTTAACACGCTTCATATATTTATTATTGCTCTGAAAAATATTTCTATGTATTAAATGAGCTTTTTTAAGCCTCAAGTGGTATCCCACCTATCCTGGTAGCCCAAAATTTAATCAGTTAAGTTCACTTTCATTTTTCATAATATTATCAGTGTGTTTAGTATATTCTCTCCATATTCATATTTTCAGTGTCAACAGTTATAAGGTTTTAGTCTCTGTTGGTAGCACCTCAAATCTGGAGTTTCTTTTTATACATGTCCTTCTGGCTTCCTGAGCATTTTAGTTGCCCTCTATGGACCTATTCCACATTCATTACATCTTTCTTAATGTTGCAATGTGCAGCGATTCTTTACATTTTTTAAATGTTTATTTATTTTTGGGAGAGAAAGAGAGAGAGAGAAAGGCAGAGAGAGAGAGAGAGAGACAGAGGATCCAAAGGGGTCTCTGCACTGACAGCAAAGAGCCCGGTGTGGGGCTTGAACTCATGAACCATGAGATCACAGCCTGAACAGAAGTCGGAGACTTAACCCACTGAGCCACACAGGTGCCTACAATGTGCAGTGATTCTTCTAGAAGAGGTGAATGAGCCCCATAGTGCCTTCTTTTTACGTCCAGCTTGATGGGCCTTGTTGGCAGCTCTAGGGAAGATAACAACTGCCAGCCTGACCAGCCTGTTAGCTCACCTTCCATATGTGTTATTGTGAAGTATATTATTTGTATTGCCACATTGAAGCTTGTCTGTCTACCTCATTTTGAAACTCTCACGGAGCCTTCCATTAGCTTTCTAAATTAAATGCTGCTAGAGAGTCCTGGAGTTGCTTGACTCTCTTTGCAAAGTTGACGAAATCAGTGTGCATCCCTGCCTTCAAAATAATTATAAAACACTTTAAAATACATGGACCCGGCATTGACTCCTATATGACCCCACATTTTAGCCCTGTTGATGCAGAGAAGTACTTAATTCTTAGTTTACATTTCCTGGCATTAGTCTGGTGTCTTCTCCTTGATAATGTATCTTCCGAAGTCCATAATAACATATTTCTTAAAGATTTTGACATGAAACCTAGTCTATGACTTTTTGAAAATCCAATACACATACCCAATAGTGGACACTTATCCAAATAATGACAACAAAAATAGCTAACATTGGGAGCTTACCGTGTACTGAGGACCATGCTAAGTGATCACATGCTACGTCTCTCTTAATCCTTTCTAATATCCCACGAGGTGCGTACTAATACCATTCCAAGTTTCACATTTTGGGTGAGGTCACTACCCTCTCCAATGGCAGAGACTTGATATCAGTTCAGGTATGTTTGATGCTGTCCACATTCTTAACAGATTACTACCCTGCTTTAGCTTATTTAATTTCCTTAGATAATTAAACTAGATACAACAAGTTGTGTGAAATATTATGAATCTTGGGGCGCCTGGGTGGCTCAGCCGGCTACATGTCCAACTTCCATTCAGGTCATGATCTCACAGCTTGTGAGTTCGAGCCCTGCATCAGGCTCTGGGTTGACAGCTCAGAGTGTGGAGCCTCCTTCAGATTTGGTGTGGCCCTCTCTCTGCCTCTCCTCTATTGTACTCTGCTTCTCTCTCCCCCACAAAAATAAATAAACATTAAAAAAAGAAATATTATGAATCTTCATTATCTTATATCAAAATGAAAGCACCAGGGTGCCTGAGTAGCTCAGTCAGTTAAGCTTCAGACTCTTGATTTTGGCTCAGGTCATGATCTCACAGTTTGTGAGATCGAGCCCCACATCAGGCTCCTCAATGAACATGAAGACTGCGTGGGAATCTCTCTCCTTCCTTCTGCCCCTCCCCTGCTTGTGCATACATCCACACACACGCTTTCTCTCTCTCTCAAAATAAATAAACATTTAAAAAATATATAAAAAATAAAATTAAAGCACCGTAGTATTTCAAAGCTAAATTTAACTTATTTTGGGGTTGGGAGACACTCTTAAATTAATCTTCCACCACTGCTATTGGTAATCAAGGTTTGAGTGTAAACAGCAACAATTTAAATAGTTGGAAAATATATTTGGCCCAAAGTTTTGCCGCAGAGAAAAGAAGAGAAAAGAATCCACTTTTGTCTGGCTTTACTGGTGCAAGTTAATGTGATCCTGTTGCTCTGAAGTTCCTGCTAGTAAACAAATATGCAGGCAGACACGTTAGCTATCTTTAATTATGCTTTTACTTTATTTTTTCCATTATCCTCCATTCTCAAATGATAAGACAACAGGATTAGTGTGCCAGCCACATTTTTTAATGTCAATAGTATCACTTGTGCTTTAATTTTAAAGGACTAAGATAAACACCCAGATACACTCTGCAACAATCCCAAGAAAGCAGTACTTAAACTTTCAGAGAAAAAAGGGCCAAGGAGTCACTGAGAACATTATTCTAATGTATATAAAAATACACAAACAGAGTCTACTAAATTGGAAGCTTTGAACTTAACAGGTAAGGTAAGTTAGGGTCACTGTGAAAGTGGCTAAGATTGCTCCTTTGAAAGGCTCAGAGGAGGACAAGGAGATTTTAAACAGCTTCATTTAAAAGGAGCGGCAAGAAGTCTGATAATGAAGAACTTCTCTACAGAAGTGAACTGGCATGAATTTCATTCCAGAAGAAATATTTTTATCCTCAACATCATTAGCACTGTGGCTGAATCAAGAAGAACGCTTGAAAATTAATTACACATAGATTCAAAAATGGAGATGAGCCAATGCACACAGGCCAAGAAAAGGCTTATTAGCCGAGGGTGTTAATGCAAGAGTACTGAGGTCATGTAATGCTCAGTGAAAACTTCACTCACCTTTGGGAACTAGGCAACGAAGAAAGAGGGCTGATGGGACCTGGAAGATTTTTATTCATTTCAAGCATAAGCCAATTTCACCAAGGTTGAACTATCTCATTGGAGGTGATAATAAAATACTCACTAGAAATAAGCTTTTCTGTGAAGGAAAAGAAAAAATAATCCTAGCTCTCCTCACTCGGACTGCCTTCTCTGTCCTAACAGCAGTTGCCAAAGGAAGAGGGCAGGAGGGAAGGAGGGAGAAAAGGAAGGAAGGAGGGAGGGAGGGAGGGAGGGAAGGAATGACAACTCTTCCTTCTTTGTCCAGAAGACACTATGACATTTCCAGTGAGGCTGAGCATGGTATCTACATACGCCCACCGTTGTCACATCATCTCCCTGCTATATCTTTCTTCACAGTGCTTACCAATACTAGGAATTCGCACGTATCATTTATCTACCTGCTGGTCGCCATGTATCTTCTCCACTGCAACATAAGCCCCATGCAGGCAGGGGGGTCATCTTATCGCAGCTGTACCCCCGGCTCCTAAAATGGTGCCTACAACAGTAGGCACTCGGTGTGTTATTTGTGGAATGACAAATGGATAAACTGATTGGTTCAATGATTCTTTTTAATTTTTTTAACGTTTTTATTTATTTTTGAGAGAGAGAAACAGAGCATGAGCAGGGGAGGGGCAGAAAGAGAGGGAGACACAGAAGCTGAAACAGGCTCCAGGCTCCGAGCTGTCATCACAGAGCCCGACGCGGGGCTTGAACTCACAGACCGTGAGATTATGACCTGAGCTGAAGTCAGATGCTTCGCGACTGAGCCACGCAGGTGCCCCTTCAATAATTAATTAATTACCTGGGGTATCAAAATATCTTGATTTTTTCCAAATGTTAATATCTGGGCTTCCTTTCCCCCATCAAACATGTGGCCATGGAGGTGGGGTGATGCTAACATTATTTCACCATGCCTAAGCCCAATTTAGGACCGCGTCTTAAGCACGCGCGCGCACACACACACACACACACACACACACATTTTGTTAATGCAAAGAAATTCAAGCTAAAAAGAGAAAATACACTCTGATAGCAAGTGAGAAGACAGAAACAGACAATTAAAACAAAAAGTAAACATATACTCTCTGTAATGATTAAAGAAATAATTCTAAAATAGTCATGACATGCCACTTTTTAAAAATCTTTGCCACTTGCGGGCGCCTGGGTGGCTTAGTAGGTTGAGCCTCTGACTTCTGCTCAGGTCATGATCTCATGGCTTGTGAGTTTGGCCCCCTGTCAGGCTCTGTGCTGACAGCTCAGAGCCTGGAGCCTGCTTCCGATTCTGTGTCTCCCTGTCTCTCTCTCTGCCCTTCCCCCGTTTGTACTTGGTCTCTCTCTCTCTCTCTCTCTCTCTCTCAAAAATAAATAACGTTAAAATTTTTTTTCCACTTGGGTATAAAGAGGCAATATTCATTTTTGTGAGCGTACAGTGAAATGAGCACTTTTCCATGCTGCTAGTGTGTGAAGCACATTCTCTTTACTACATCTCATCTCTGAGTGGACTGTCAGTCGTGACCTCTGCCCTGCCACACAGGTAAGCCCAGGATGACCACAGCACCCAGCAAAAGGTGGGAAATTGTGCTGGGAAGACTTATTCTGATTGCTGCAGATCACTATAGTGATTTAAAGATGTTGAAGTCACTTAGACAAATCAGTACCCTAGGACTGACCCACTATAGCACTCTTCAACTGACCATAAGTGCGGCATCTGCTATGGGCTTGTGGAGGAGGAGAAATAAAACAAACACTGTCCTCTTTAAGAGGCAGGCTAAGAAGGATGCAAAGAAAACTAGCCTGTAAGTATCCAGGTTTCACCAGCCACAACCTCATGGAATCCCGTCACTATCTAATACACTCTAATAACTAATAATAATATCTAATACTGCTCCAAGGAAGAGTGTTAAGATTGGAATGCCCCATTAAACTACATGCCAGGCACAGTGCCAGAGACTGGATATATAGTGGTCCTCTCCCTGCTTGCTTCTCCTTTGAAAGTCAGTCGCTTTGGGGAGATCTAGGTGGCTCAGTTGGTTAAGCATTCGACTTTGGCTCAGGTCATGATCTCACAGTTTCTGGCTTCAGCTACCCTGCTGACAGCGCAGAGCCTGGAGCCTGCTTCAGATTCTGTGTCTCCCTCCCTCCCTCCCCCTCCCCCACTCATTCTCTCTCTCTCTGTCTCTCAAAAATGAATAAACACTTTAAAAAAGAAAAAAAAAAGAAAGTCAGTAGCTTTGCTTTGTAAGTTATAACAGGTATTTACCGATATACATATCGGAGAAGATCTGAACAACTTGGTGTCTGGTATCAACATTAAAACAATTTTTAAACGGGCTTTTGGTTTGCTTTGTGTGAACACAGATTAGACAATGAATCATTTTTCAGTCAAAGCCATATGGAATTCTCATGATTCAGTCACTGTTTTCCTAAAGTGATCTCAACTAAGTAAATGGAAATATGTTTTTTTCTATATATTTTAAAGAGAATCAAGAATAGTCTTCAGAGTTTCTCAACAAATATCCTCTTCTGAAGTAGTGCACAAGGAATGTCATATGGTTAAAGTAAATACAAACACTGCAAACGTAAAATTACTGAGTCCTTAGATCTAGTCGGTAACATTTGGGGCAGGGCTGATGGTGGCTCAGTCATGTAAGAACCTTTATCCTAGACATACTGCTACCAACTGCCGGTGGTCCCAAGAGGGACCCACCATAAGGGATGAGAAAAACAGTTCTTCTTTTTCAATTTCTACTCCTCTTCCCTCAGCAGTAGACCATGGGTCTATTTTCTACCATTCTCTTAAGCCAAACATAATTTCCAGAATCTCTAAGGAGGAATGGAGAAAATAATACAAAACAGAACTAAGAAATCTTACCCAAACCGATTCAAAATCCTTTCCATGAAAAGGCTTCATCCCTCTTTCTCCTTTCCTCCATACTCTTCCCTACAAGTAACAGAATGTTTTTCTAAGAGTCTGAAGTGAGAAAAAAAAAAAACTTTTACTCTTAAATCCAGAGGCTCTGGAGTTCCAGAATCAGTTCTGGATCTGATGCTCTGAGTTTATCTTGGCTCTCATCCTCATAATCGTAAAATGGCACCTCACCTCCAAGCATCACACTCTCCATCACTCCAGCACTATCTCAGGAAAACTGGGAGGTATGCTGGTCCTACTTAATTAGAGACTAAAGAATTTCCCAGAAGTCCCAGCAGTTTGGAAGGGGCTCACCTTTCCTGAGCATATTGCCACCCACATAGGCTTTTGTGATGTGAGCAAGGAAGAAGGTTGGTTAGCTGTTGAGTAGGCAGCAAAGTATCCCTGCCATCAATCCAGGTATGTGACAATAAAACTGAATTTCTTCTTCAGGTCTTAGAAATGGAGGAGACCTGATTTTCTGAGGATGGAGCCAGAGCAGAAAGTAGACCTGTGTTGGTGGTTACCATTCTTCCTCCAGACTTAAATTCTCGCGAATCCCATTATTAGACACAAAACGCCGTACTGTCCCGCTTGAGTTAGTGTTCTCAAATTGCACAGAGCAGTGCCCCATGCTTGGCACAAGTATCGAACTGGTTTCCAGTGAGTGGGCATCCCTTAGTCCAAAGCATAAGTGCCCACATGCAGGCGAGGATCCTCACGCCAACAGACATATTTCAGCCTGAGCATCGGGTTGAACGGCATTTATATTCTCAGAGTTGAGAATTCCACAATAAATACCTTGAGACTTTATTCTAGTTTCACTCTCCAAGTCATAACAATGAAGTGCTGCCTCTTATGTAATCTCTAACCATTTCATTCTTTAAATAAGTTGGTGCACCTTTTACCAAAATGCCTGAAAGTTTATTCAGAAGAATAGCAAGCAGTCAGACAGATGCACAATTAAAATCCTTGTCATCCTTTTTTTGGCAGCACCTAAAACATCTGAAAACATAAAGTCAACATCCTGCTCCAAGACTCTGGTTTTTGATGGTGGGAACACATATGAAACCTGCCCTAAAAACTCCAAATGCTGGGGGCACTGACCTAGTTCAAGTTCAATATGTTCACAGCCAAAAGAGAAATACTCACTGTCAGATTCTGACAATGATGGCCAAGGTCCAAAAACCAAGCCTTTGACATTCAAAATGAAAAAAAAATGCTTTAAACCCTTATTATATTTCTGTTTTTAAACCTTCATTTCTATAAGGAATAATTGACATTGGAAAGTATGGATGAGGAGAAATTTTTTTATAGTTTTTATATTATGTCTTATGTCTAACATAAGTCAGGAGGTTAAGATAGCAAAGACCAGTTGCTGGAGCAAATGGTTTTACGAGGAATGGCATGGGATGCACTCCTTATGCATGTGTTGGTAGGGTGATGATGGTCATTCAGGGCGAATTAGACCCAATCTCCACACCTCTAGGAGTGGCATTTCCAAAATCCACGAGGAGAGAAAATTGATCTCTGTGTCAACTGCTGATCCTCTCCCCTTGTGATGTATTGAAAACCTCTAATTTTGTAGAAGGCAATGGAAATCAGACAAGATTCTTGTGTTTTAACAGAATTATAATCCCATTATTCTAAAGTGACATGTTAGAGCAGTACCTCCCTTTCCACGAATGTATAACATGCCCAAGAAAAGAGGGACCTAACTATATTTTAGACTTTGCCTCCTGTGACCATTTACCAAGGAGGATTGAATTTCTCATAAATGTGCTCCCCAAATGATGGAGTGGGTACTCTAATTAATCTCTTTTTAACCAAAGCTTTACTATTTCATTATTATTTTGGTCACATTGCATTGCTCAGAAACAACAAGAAAATCAACTCAAACGTTAGAAAACATTCTATTCCTCATGAAATAAAGAAAAGGGAAGCTGTAACTTTACAGTGATCCCCTTTATGGCTGATTTTTTTTTTCATGAGACAACAAAGATATGATATTATAGGGAAAGATAGTAATTAGGAAAGTGCTTTCCAGGAAAACTGATTTTCTGACTTAGATCATTGCCAATGGGGGGTGGAAAGCAACTTTGTACCTGTCAGACAAAAGGAGTTTCATTCTACACATTGCAGAGTGAACTCCTTACAGTCTCCTGCTAAGGTCTCAGAGAGAACCCTAATGTTACCACTTACAACCCACCTGCCACTTTGGAAAACCTTGCCTATGTCTGTGCTTTGCAGTTCCTTGTGCAAAGATTGCATATCAACTGTGTCATCCCAGGAAAGGCACAGACGTAAAATGCAGTCTTAAGATCCCGTCCAAGCATATTAGATGGTTGACAAACAGTAAAACAGATTCACGGGTAAAAATTTTCCTCTTCTTCAATAATGGTCTCAAAAAACCTCAAAAACAGGAAGATGCTCTGTGTGTGTGCTTTTAACATGCCCCATTTATCTAGCCTAAAATTGTGCATTGCTTCGCAGAGAGGCATATTACTTTAGCCTGAGGACAAATTTCATCAGACAATGGATGATTTGCCTCAAGCTTCCCAGGCAGCAGTTAGCTCAATGGGGTTCTCGGTAAAGGCACACCTCACTCAGGAAGGCAGCTGAGGAGGAAGGGATTAGAAGACCAAACAATTCCAATAAGGAGGTTTTTGTTCCTGAGCTGCCTCCACACCCTTATATTAAAAACTAAAATCCCTAAATGTGTTGTTCTCCGTACATAAATTCATTCTGTCCTCTTCTCGATATTACTCACTCTCTTCTATAGGATTAAAGATTAAACATAGATTGGGGGGGTCGAGTTTTCACAATTCTAAAACTGAATTTAAGAGCTTCATAGCCAAGTTACCCTTCAAACCCACAGGAATGACTCTTCCATTCGAGCACTTTCACCTCTGCATTACATAGTGGCATTAAAAAAATACTAGTTTTTTTTTAATTAAATGGAAAACTATGATACATAGAAATAACACTATAAGAAAAGATAGTAATTCTTGTCTATAAAACTATAAGTACTATTTATATTTTGCCTTATTTTTCAAATATTCTTCGAGATCTTCAGTATGTTATTTGCATAAAAATGCACAGAAAATAGTCATAATAATTATATTGTTGACATATTCTCTTTTGAAAAAGCTTTCTAAAAAGCTTCCGGATTTTTCTTAATGCAAATTGTATGTAGTTCCCCTTCAGGAGGTTAATTTTCTACTCAACTTATTTCACATTGTTTATTTCTTTAGATTTTCCAGATTAATTTTACTTTAGTTTGGGAAGAGCTGTCTCCTTGGACCTCTTCAACAGAACCCTTAGACGTTAGTTGAATACAAATAGGTGTTGTAACATATAAATATCTTCCAAGCATCTACGTGTTGCTCCTTTACAGAGAAATGTCTTGAGAGCAGGGGAATTATTTGTCTATGCATTGTGTACACCTGTAACTAAGGCCTTAGGTGGAAAAATAATACAGAACCTGTTCTCTTCCTTGAAAGTTACATGTATTCATTATCTGCTCAAATGTTCCCAAAACTAATCAGCTGAAGTCCCAGGGCCCTAAACGATAAAGTGTGGAAGAGATGTTCTAGATCTGCAAGATTCTGAGGACAGGGTTTATCAACTTTCCGCCGCTTCCAAAATATAACTTTAATAGTGTTTCCGTAGAATACTTGATTTCTGAGGAAGGCTGCATACCAATGAGTCTGCCAGGTCAGTCAGCTACAAAATGTACTTCCAGGTAAATCATTTAACCGTGCGTTTCAATGCATTCTGAGAGCCTCCTTTAAACAGTTTCTGGATTGAATTGTAATTATTCACGTATGTCTAGCCCTTGGGATACGAGGGCTCCATGAGGGCAGAACATTTGCTTCTTCTTCCCATACAGTCCTTATGAGGGTGCTTAGTGCAGAGTAGATATTTCTTAAATATTTGTTCAGTGATTCATTTAGCAGCATATTGATTATTTTCATTTTGGGATAAACAAAGCTATAATGAAAAATTCTGTTTTAAAGAGAACTGTGTAGGGGCGCCTGAGTGGCTCAGTCGGTTAGGCATCCAACTCTTGGTGTCAGCTCAGGTTGTGAGATCCAACCCCACGTCCGGCTCCGTGCTGAGCATACAGGCTGCTTGGGATTGTCTCTCTTTGTCTCTCCCTGACCCTCCTCCCCCCACCAATAAATAAATAAATAAACTTAACTAAACTTAACTAAAATAAAAAGAACTGTAAAAAACAAAACAAAACAAAACACAAAACTATGTGATAGACACAGGTCAGCCGTGGCATGATATTTCAATATCTCCCTCTGCCCAATCCTGCTCCCCTCCCTTTCTCTCACAGGTGCTGATCCCTCATTAACATCATGCATCCTGAAGCCTGTTTCAGCATCTCCTTGCAGAGAATTCAACCCATGATTGCCTGGAACTCAAATATAAGACAAAGCAGACTTCAAGGCCAAACACTTTAACCGCCTCTGCAGAAATGTCACATCTTCAAAGAGGCCCTCCCTAAAACCTCCCTAAAACAGGTTCCCTTGATCACTCACACCCACTCTACCCCTCTTCATTCCCCTGAGGTTGCTTTAGTTTTCTTCTTAGCAATCTCCCTTCCTGGATTGTGTGCCGCTTACTGTCTCCCTGCACTAGAAGATAAATTCCATAAAGCAAAGACTATGACTTGTTCATTGCCACACACCCAGCACCTGAGAGCATGCCTGGAATATAGTAGGCATTCAAAAAATATTTATTCAATGACTAAACCATTGCTTGATTTATTATCTTAGAAACATAAAGGGAAAACCTAAAAGCCAGTTTCCATATATTGAAATTTTAATAAGAGTTTCTTTCTATGATTAAAAAAAAAAATCATCGAATGTACCAAATAGTTTCAGCAGTTAATTGGATTCAACAGTTATGACTATAAGCCTTTGTGCAATCATGGAAATAATTACTAATTCATAAATCCCCAACAAATAAAAATCTGAGGCAGACCTAAGAGGATCATCATCTACCTTCCCTTTGGTTTGGTTTGATTTCCATAACCTCTTTTGTGTGTTGTTTTGTTTTGTTTTGTTTTGTTTTGTTTTAAGAGAAAACTCTCAAGAGTATTTGTTTCAGAAAGATCTCATTCTCTCATAGGCTACAAAAGGAGCTCAGAATACAGAAGAAAAAGCAATGGCCAGGAAGAGAAATGTAGAATGTTATTTGATGTGGGCTCGACCTATCCATTAACTCACTTTAAAAGTATGTATTTAAAAGAAGGGCACCTGGGTGGCTCAGTCAGTTAAGCATCTGTCTTACGATTTTATGGACCCCCAAAGCTGTGTTCATTTTTCTTCTTTTCTCTATGTTCTCCAGATTGAATACTTTTTATTGATTTGTCTTTAATTTTTTTTAACATTTATTCATTTTTGAGAGTGAGAGAGACAGAGCATGAGTGGGGGAGAGGCAGAAAACGAGGGAGACACGGAATCTGAAGCAGGACCCAGGCTCTGAGCTGTCAGCCCAGAGCCCGATGCGGGGCTCAAACTTACAGACTGTGAGATCATGACCTGAGCTGAAGTCAGACGCTCAGGCAACTGAGCCACCCAGGCACCCCTACTGATTTGTCTTTAATCTCACTGACTATTCTGCCATCTTCAGTCTGATATTAATTCCACCCAATACATTTTTTATTTAAGTTATTATAACTTTTTAGTCCTAGATTTTCAAAAATTATATAATATAGAAGGAGAGATGGAAGGTGCAGAACAAAAGGAAAATGGGATCTGGTGAAAAAGAGGAGAGATTTACCTTTAGCAATTCCATAATGAAAGAGAGCAAGAAGAGAAGACTGGTGCAAATGATGATGGGCTTTCAGATTCTTTCGCGAGGCTATTTCAGAACGCTGTTTGATAGCTTCTGATTTTCGGTGAAATATGAAGCATGTTGTCAACTAGAAAGGAAGGGAGAAGCTTAAGATAGAAGATAGTAATGAGTTGCTATCTTCAAAAGTAGGAAGTTTTCTTTCTTTTTTTTTAAGAGAAACCTTTATTTTTTTTAAGTTTATTTTGTGAGAGAGAGAGAGAGAGCAGGGGAGGGTCAGAGAGAGAGGGAGAAAGAGAATCTTAGTGCAGGGCCCAGCTCAGGGCCCAGCATGGGGCTTGAACTCACAAACCACGAGATCATGATCTGAGCCAAAATCCAGAGTCAGATGCTTAACCAACTGAGCTACCCGGGTGCCCCAGAAGTTTTCTTTATTAAGGATATGAGCACAGTTTGCTATATGAAGACTGTTTTCATGATGTTCTCATAATACTGAGCTACATTAATAGAGATAATTTAAAGTTTTTCAGAGGGGTATGACAGAGGTAGAGAGTGGTAATGGGCTTGAGTGCACTTGATACCCAGGATAGGGCTAAAGTAAAAAAAAAAAAAATGGATACAGAGCAAAGTGAAGACACAAAGGAACTGATCACTTATGAAAAAGTGTTAGGATTAGCGAAGTGAAAGTCACTGATGGGTTTGAAGACTGGTGCAGTGAGCGTAGAGGCACCAGGAAGTAAGCGTTGGGCACAATTAAAGGATGGGATGTTTAAAACCGGTAATTTAAATTCGGTACAGTTTTTAACGAAGAGACACTTAGGCTATGAACACGGGAGGGGCTGTGGTGCAGTAGGTCAAGGAACTGAGATGTTAGGGTACCAAGTGGATAATAGGGCTTGGGGGGTGAGAAATTCTATGAGGCAAAAGGTGAACCAGGTACCAGGAAAGGACATTGAGGGAGGAGAGAAACTACATGTGCCAAGTTGTATGCAGAAGAGTCCAGGTGATGATAGATCCTTGGAAAAGAGAATGGAACTTCTGGAAAAATCTGAAACAAATAGAGAGGAAACATGATAAGACAGGTTTTGAAAGTCCCTGAGAAGGTAAGAACTGACTTCTAGAGTTACAGACCTAAATATTTTGTTCCTTCGGCAGCAAAATGATTTGTGAAAACTATGAGTGATTCTTCCAAAGGTCTCTGACACAGGCTTGGATAAGCTGATGATAAACTCTACTTCAATGGCAATATCTAATCCACCGAAAGAGTTCTTTTTAACTCATGTCCTAGGTCTAGATTTGAGGTTCCCCAACTATCCCTAAACCAGGTCAACATAATAAATTTGACAAATGTACTGAGGGATATCTGTTTTTCAATTTAAAGGAGAAATTAGTCTTAGAGCTATTTTTATCAATCAGCATGCATCTGGGTTTGTTCAGGAACAAAGCAGCAGCATATACCCAGAAGCCCTATCACAATGAGTTAAAAAAAAATTTTTTATGCTTTTAAATTTATTTTTGAGACAGAGAGAGACAGAGCATGAGCAGGAGAGGGGCAGAGAGAGAGGGAGACACAGAATCCAAAGTAGGCTCCAGGCTCCGAGCTGTCAGCACAGAGCCTGACACGGGCCTCGAACTCACGAACCGCGAGATCATGACCTGAGCCGAAGTCAGACACTCGACTGACTGAGCCAACCAGGCGCCCCCCCCCCCCCCCCCACAATGAGTTTATCACACTCAAATGTGTTTTACAAATACAGTCTGGAGAAACTTACTGTACTCTTCATATTTTGGACCAATGAAGTAATATTGAAGAGCAGCATACATGTTAGAACTTGAACTCAACATGTCCAGCACAAATCCTTAATAAAGCAGCCCAGCCTCCTTCATGCTTGCATGCTAAACAAGCAAACTACAGTATGGTGTTTTCTTTTGTTTTTTAAGACTCTTCATTACACAAAGGAAGAGCAAAAAAGTCAATCATCTCATATACATTTGCCCAAAAGGACCGTCTGAAGGTAAAGCCATTCCCATTTATAAGATAGGTGCCCATTCCATGTACTCTGGTTTTTTGACAATTTGTATTTTGATTATTTTATTTTATTTTATTTTATTTTATTTTATTTTATTTTATTTTATTTTATTTTATTTCAGTCTTCCCTGCTGCTCTTAGAGTAGAACCTGTTGTTACAAAGACCAATAAAACCTTGTTTATGCCCTCAATGTCTGACATGTAGCATGTATTTAAGAAGGATTTGTTGAGTGAATGGATGTAGGCAAGCAAAGAAGACAACTAATGTCTGGTAAGAAAATTAAAGCTGTAACCTCTTAAATCCAAGATCTGTGATAGGATAACAGTTCATCTTCTCCATCTGTTTTTCATAAAAAGTAAGAGTTAAAATAATGTCATGAGTAAGAAAAATGATCAGACCCACTCTTAAAACTAAGTTTTGAATAGCACTGCCCTAAAAAAGAGAGTCTCAATGCTTCCAGGACAAAGGAAATAAAAAGAATTTACTGACTTCCAAAAATGTGCCAAGGAGTTGACTAGATCAAAATGTTGTAAGAGTTCTTACAGAACTTGTAGAAACAGGGAGGCATTTGATAGCTGGTCTCTGTCTTGGCTTGGGCTGCTATAACAAAATGACACAGCTTGGGTGGCTTATAAACTACAGATATTTGTATCTCACTGTTCTGGAGTCTAGAAGTTTGAAACCAGGGAACCAGCATGGCCAGGTTCTGGTAATGGCCCTCCAGATCGTAGACTACCATTGTATCCTTGCTGTATTCTCATGTGGCAGGAAGAGTATGAGAGAGCTTTCTGGGGTCCCTTTATAACTAGTAAGTAATATATAACTAACCCTATTCATTTATAACTAGTTATAACTAATACCATTCATGAGGATTCCACCCTCATGACCAATCACCTTCCAAAGGCCCCACCTCCAAATACCATCACACCGCTGGTTAGGATTTCAACATACGAATCTGGGATGCGGTGGGGACATGCTCAGTCCATAACAGTCTCTACTGACACTACATTGAGCATAGCGTGTCTTGGCATATTGCAGAGATTCACTCCAGAGTGACAAATAAAACAGAGATGTCGCGGTTGGCAGTAGCAGCACCATTGGGAGTTTCAGGTTCATTTCTCTCCTCCTGGATGCTATTTCATATGGCTGCATGTACCAATGGCTTTTCTAGTCACTTCAACAGAAAACGGAAAGGGGCAAATTGTATCTCAGTTCAAAGGGAAGGAAGCTGGTATACGAATATACACTTCTAAAGGAAAAAAATACTGTGAATTGGCAATATATTCAATATATAGAAATCACTGTATCAGAAATATTAAAGGACAAAAATCCAGATTTTGCTTCCGTAAATGATACAGCTAGGCAGCCCAAATAGTAGCAATGGTAATACTCCCCCCCGTGCCCCACCACACATCTGTGATCCCAGAGTAATTCTCTGCATGGCCCTTTGCGGCCACAGCACTTCGCACTGACTTGTGTATTTCCTCTGTGGACATCAAAGTATTTTCATATATATGAGTCCTGTTTTTCTCATTACCATATTTACAGAAGGAGATGTGCTTCCCCCTTTTCCCCCTTTCCTCTGTGTCTCTGCCCTTCCAGCTTCTTTCCAACTTTCTCTTTAACTAGTTTCCAGAGGGGTTGTCTCAATTCCTAGGTCTCTATTTATGAGCACCTCCTCATCCTCACCCTTAACTTCCTGGTTCTCTCAGAATCTGAAGACTTTATTGGGTAAAGGGGAAAGCGTTCCACTCAGAAGGAACAGCAAGAATTGATCTTGGAGAAGGGGAAGGAGTTTACTTAACCCTACCTCTTCTTCAGTGTATCCCTGTGAAAAGATGGTGGTTTACTTTTAAAATAATGTCATTCACCCCAAGGCAGGAAAAGAATGTTGGGCCTTGGACTGAAGAGCAAAAGATCATATCTGATCTCAAGGAGGTGGGAAAAGAAGGGCTCATTCTAGATGTTGTATGTAGCCAAGACTAGAAATCCCTTAGGCCCATCTACCTGCCATGGTACCATAAGAGTGCCAGGGAAGACATGTGTACTTATAACTCAAAAGAGCCGGTAACTTTTGGAGCCCAGCTCTGGGGAGGCTTGGAATGACTTTAAGTGAGCAAAACAATTGAAAATAAGGACTTCAGATAAAGATACGTTAGAAGATGAAGATAAACATATGATCAGTGGCCCTACATCACCAAAATTCTCTTCTTTACTGGGCAGCTATCACCCCAGGCTGCCCGGCTATTGGACTTCAGTGCTGTGCACGTCTCCACGTCACTGCAGTTTCCAGCAATGGCTGGCATGGCACCAGGTGGCCTGATCGTCAGTGTTCTGACAGCATAAAGGCAGCAACAACTACCCCCAAAATAAGAGGACTTTTAGTGGATCGAACAGGTTTCCTGGATTTCTGTCAATAGAAGATTATCATCACCACCAACAACAAAAGACTATATCCTGGGGCAGAGTGAATACTGCTGGAGTTTTTGGAGAAATCCCAGGAAGGAGAACATGTGGGAGAGAAGAACGATATACTTATGATCGACAGAATGAGACTCTGTAGCATTTAATATGACTATTTAAAGTAATGAGCTGCTATTCCGGGCCTTGAGCTGAAGCTGGGGCTGGGCTACCCATGGCCCCTGGCAGACCCAGAGGTCATGTGCAGACAACTCCCCCACAGAGCAGAGCTTCCAGAAGCTCTCTCTGGAGGGAGCAGGAGCATGTTCAGTCAGCACGCAGGACACCCCAGAAGGGCTGGAGTTCACACCCAAGAGTGACCTTGGCCAACAAATGGTGGGAATTGTTGGAAAAATGCCTCAGGTTCCTCACTTCTCAAGGAGACCATTCTGAGGTATAACCCACACGGTTTATCATAAGGTCTGAGGGAGACTGAGTCCCAATTGCCCAGTGGTAACCTGCTTATTCATGTTCTCCAGTGTGGCTTTGCCCTCTTCCCTGTCCTGCTTCCCCACTCCCTCAGAGCTTTCTGGGACTGTCGGGCACCTGGGTGGTTCAGTCAGTTGAGCCTCTGACTCAGCTCAGGTCATGATTCCAGGATCATGGGGTTGAGCCCCAAGTTTGGCTCTGTGCTGAGCAAGGAGCCTACTTCATATTCTATCTCCCCCCCTCTTCCCCTCTCCCCAACTTACATGCTAACTCTAAAAGAAAATAAGGGCCCCTGGGTGACTCAGTCGGCTAAGCGTCCAACTTCGGCTCAGGTCATGATCTCACGGTTTGTGCTGACAGCTCAGAGCCTGGAGCCTGTTTCAGATTCTGTTTCCCTCTCTCTCTGCCCCTCCCCCACTCGTGCTCTGTCTCTCTCTCTCTCTAAAAAATAAATAAACATTAAAAAAAGTTTTTAAGTAATAATAAAATAAAAGTGCTTCCTGGGACTAGCTCCCCTCTGGAAAGGGAGAGGGAGAGGCTCCCACTCAAATTCCTTTTTTAGGGTTTGGTTTTCGGAAAACAATTAAACCTTGGGGAAGCAAAATTAAAAACAAGTGTAAACTGTGAAGGGGGACATACCTGTTTAATCTCTCCTCTATATCTGGCTCTCCACTAGACTCAGCTCTTTGGGGAAAGGAACTTTTTTTTTTTTTTTTTTGTATTTCTGGCACCTTCCATATCCTCATACTTGTCAGGTTCTTAAATATTTGCTGAATAAATGAATGAGGTACCAGAAAATATCCATTTAAGCTATCACAAATTCAGGTTCCGGTTCAAGAAGGCAATGTAGGAAGCCTACTCGCCTCTCCCCTCAGAAATACACAGTGAGTCTATAGCTACAGACGGAAGTTCCTATGGAAAAGAAACCTAAAGGCCACTGAGAAGGTAGAAGAGGCTGGGACGCAATCTCGGCATAAACCCACTCCCGGCACAGCAACCTAGAGCCTCTCCTTGAGGAGCCAAGGATGTGAGCCTGATCTCATCACCAGAACTTTTAACACCTGCACCAGAGAGACGAACCCCCAAAACATCTAGCTTTGAAAAACAACAGGGCTCTCGTCCACAAGACTCGCAAAGCCCACAAGACCTACTAGACTATACCCATCGGGGAACCAGCTCTCCCAGGCCTCTGGGACTCACCCCACCCTAGGGCCCAACTCACCTGCCCTAGGGCCCAACTCAGACAAAGCAGTCAGCCCGGCTCACACTGAAAGAGGCTCATTTGCTTATAGTAACGAGAGGCCCCGAGAGGCAGACTGCTAATTTAACTCACACTTGTAGGAGCCTGCTGGAACACCCCGAGGTCAGAGACTGGTAAGCGCCATCTTTATTTTTCTTCCTTTTTCCTTTCTTTTCCTTTTTCGTTTCTCTCCTTTTGTTTCTCTCTCTTTCCAGTGGGCGCCATCTTCACACTCTCCCTCTGCCATGCTACAGAGCACCAGTCCCTCCCAGAAGAAAGCTTTTACACACATCCAGTGCCCCAATATTTGCGGCCACGGCCAGGGGACAACCCTAGCTCACCTGGCTGTAGGTGCCAGGGAAGCTGGTGTTCCTGAGACTCATGGGATTGTAACGATCGGTCTCACCCAGAAAGAAGCTGTTACCTTTGTCTGGCACCAGGACTTTCTCACCTCCCGCCAGGGAACTCCTCCACCAGCCCCAGCTCTGGAGGCCAGCAGGGCTTGCTAGCAGGCCCCACAGGACTTTAACCAGTGGAGAAAGAACTCTTACACCATTACTGCCCAGGGCATGGTGAGAGGCAGCAGACCCAGGGGCCCAGCTGTCCTGTGAGGGAGGCCTATTAGCTAATCCTCATGGCTGCGGCCTGGGGGGCAGGCTTCTAATTAACTATGCGTCTAAGAGTTGACCGCATTCCTCCTTTCCAGAGACCTCAGACACGGGCGGCGCTAGCTTCGGGCTCTCCCTCATGGCCTCCCCCTCCTCAGAGCTCCAGAATGTCAGTGTTTCCTGGAGGGGAGATTTTGCATGTGTCTGGTGCCCTGTTTGTTGTGGTGCCCCCCCCCCCCTCCCAGGGACATCCCTTAACTGCCACTCTTTGGTGGCCAAATGGACTTGCATTGTGGGTCCCAAGGGGCTCTAACAATCACAGACAGTTCTCAGCAGGCTACCACCCTTAGGGCACTGCGCACAGACCACAGGCTGAAACACACCTCTGTCTTTCTTTTTTTCTAATGAACAAATTTATTTTTGTAATCCTATTTTTATTTATATTTATTGTCAAGTTGGCTAACATACAGTGTATACAGTGTGCTCTTGGTTTCGGGGGTAGATGCCCGTGATTCATCACTTACATACAACACCCAGTGCTCATCCCAACAAGTGCCCTCCCCAATACCCATCACCCACTTTCCCCTCTCCCCCACCCCCACCTCCTGGCTCTGGTGGCCAAAGGACTTCGGTTTGCAGCCCCACAGGACTGCTTCTAACTAGCCTGGATCTAGGTGCTGAGATCTCCCCCTCAGAGACACTAACAGGTTTTAGCACATCCTCAACTACTAGGAATGTGTATGAAAAATAAACTGGGCTGCCTGGACAATCACAAAAATTCAAGAGACAGCCGAGAGTTGAGGCAGGGTTGTATGACTAGATTCATCTCCTACATGAGGACACCCCTTCAAGATTTCAAGACTGAGAGAGGTGGTAGTTTCATCTACCATGTGGAAACCAACCAAGAGTCAAGCAAAACAAACAAACAAACAAACAAACAAAAAAAACCACAGAAATATGTTCCAAATGAAAAAACAAGATAAAACCTCAGGAAGAAAACTTAATGAAATGAAGATAAGTAGTTTACCTGATAGAGTTTTTTAAATAGTGGTCATAAAGTTTCTCTCCAAACTTGGGAGAAGCTATCATACTTTCTTTCTTATAAGCACAATGCTCAGTTTATTGAGTAAAAGCAAACGGGTGACAACTATTGTAGCCAATGAAAAGTGGTACCTACTTCAAGAAAAAGACATCCACTTAGTTTTTTATAATGAGAAGCAAAGATGATCTCACAGCCTAGGCCCAAATGTTCACTGAGGGATTTTTCACCACACACACACGTATACACACACACATGACCCCCCCCCCCCGGTGCTATAACAAGGCAACACCAATATCATGCATGCAGTGAAGGTATACAACAGAGCTAAGGCAAAATGCCTATACAAAAACATTCAGCAAAGCCTATCCAGGCTGGTGAAAGACACTCAGAGAGAGTTTACCACCCACTCTAGCAAGTAATACCTGCTGTCTCAACTGACTAGCTGCTGCCACAGGGGAGAAACATCTGAGACCCGATGCTGAAAGACAATAAATAGCTCCAAATATCATTTCTATCCTTTCCTACTCTCCTAATATTTGCATCTTTCTCTTTTTTCCACTCCCCCAAATTAACATCTGGAATAGGTCAAAGAATGGTCTGACATCAGTGCATTCTTAGTTTTTCAGTCTTAACTAGCACTATGTTTTATATAATTTTTTTTGAGGTGGGGCACCTGGGTGGCTCTGTTGGTTAAGCATCCGACTTAGGCTCAGGTCATGATCTCGAGGTTCACAAGTTCAAGCCCCACATCAGGCTCTGTGCTGACAGTTCAGAGCCTGGAGCCTGCTTCAGATTCTGTGTCTCCCTTTCTCTCTGCCCCTCCCCGGCTTGCACCCAGTCTCTCTCTCTCTCAAAATAAATAAAAACATTAAAAAATTATTTTTGAGATCAACAGACCGCAATGTGCCATAAGAAGTGGGGGTGGAGTCTCTTAAATGAAGTAGACTTTCCTATGTGGTCATCCTGGGGCAGGCACAGAGGCCTGGGAGACAGACTGTAAACAAAAGAGAAGACACCTTCCTTTCTCTGTGCCAGGTACAAATGGATCCTCAAATAATTAAAGCATTAAGATGCCCACTGGAGTTCTGGATGTTGAGATGTTGTGGGCCAGGTAGAGAATGGGCAGTGGCCATGAGCTGGCTGCTGGCACTAGGTAAGCAAGCCAGGGGGGGTCAGGACTCCATGGAGTGACCCTATGCAGCCCCTTTGAGTATCAGCAGTCAGTCATTCGGTGTTGCACCTCTTCTCCAAGATCATCTAACTTTCAATGACGTTTTGCTCAAATTGGCAGCATGGTCTTAGCTATGGAGGATTAAGGGAGAAGATTCACATGGGGGGTGGGGCATGCCCTGCTCTCTAACTACTAAATGGTGTTAAGAGGATCAGGCAGTAGAGCAGATTGTGTTGGGGGCAGGGGAAATGGAGCAGAAGGACTTAAGGGACTAGTTCCTACAGAAAACAACACTTTGGGAGAATTTTTAGAAATGACTAGAATCACTCTTTATTTGTTGGTCCCAAGTCCCCTCAAAGTGGGTGTGCTGAGCATCTCGTGGGTATCTTTGGTTACATGAAATTACATCTATTAGTTTTGCATGGTGATGTGAACACTGTATAACTCAAGAGAAACCTTTAGTAGCAGGCCACCTAGAAGTGATTGCTCCCTCTCTTGAGTGGTGATTGCAAATATTGTCTAGACACTTCTCATCTCCTATTTGGTGGGAAAGAGCAAATACCATTTATTGATTATGGTGCTGGTTCATTGCAGTGACCAAGGTTAATGATTTGTTCCTTTACACTAGTATGATGTGTTTGTATTAATCATTAAGGTCCAGAAGCAAATATTAAGGAATTTGAACTTTCAAACATCTACTTGAATTTCTCCCTGACCTTGGCATTTGAAAATGTAATTCCTCAATTTGTGAATTCTTTACTGCCATTTGGACATTAACTTGTTGGACTTTGTCTTTTATTTAAATGTTTTACTGGGTGTTAAATTCTAATTCTCTTCATGAATTTCTAGAGCTTCTTGCTCTACACCAACCAAAAGAAAACCTACACACAGATTTTCGAAATGCTTTGAAATTTGAATAATGAATGAGACAATATTTCTAAAATTTTGATCTTGGAATGTTTTTCTGAAAAAGGTCTTATCCACTGACAGTCCAAATCTCTTAACCTTCAGGGATCAGGAGAGACAACACTTTAGCCAGTCCTTGGCCTAATTCAGTTGAGTCCCAGAGCTGACATTATTTATTGAAACATAAGCAGTTGGTTGGATGAATGCCCAGGGGCCTTGGCATTATAGATACTTAAATAAATCAAATGATCCAGAAAACTGGTATTATGTGAGACCTCCACTTGAACTGCCATACCCACTGGTAAATCCAAAAGACAGGGAGGGCCCTCATCCATTATAAGGGAGAGCAAGGCCAGGCAGAATGAGAGGAGGACCAACAAGTCATGTCTGGTGATAAGTGACACGAAGACCTTGTAATAATATCATGATGGGAGTAGAAAGAGACCCTATCCCTGAAATAAGAAATGCTACTTAGATGGTTTCTGGTGCAGACTTAACTTCCAGAATTCAGGCTGTTCCTCAGGACCTTGCCCTGAAGCTTTACCGACGCATACACCACAAGGTCAGGCAGAAGCAAGAATTTACATTTTAATCAGGTTTTCATTTTCATTAGTTCTATCATTTTACTAAACATCCTTAACCCTGTGGTTTGTTTTGCAAAAATCTGGTTATCTTGCAGTCAGAGATTTCTCAGAAACTTTCTCCTAGGAAAACTAAATCCTAGTTGAGAATAAAGAAATGCAATCCCACCATCTAAAACTTTGGGATAAAGACAAAAAGGCCTAATTGAATATTGACCAAACAAACTATCTTGTTACTCTTTAATACTCTTTCTTAAAGCAAACATTATCAGTCTGGCTTTTGTTCTCAGAAAGACCCACCAGCAAGATGAACAGGAAATTGGAAATGCTGCATTAAGATATTTAGATCGTAAGTCTCCAGAAGTAGAGCCACATTTATCTTCCAATTTAGTATGGATACTTGGAGAGACCGATGGATATTATATCAATTATCACAACAGCAACACCAGCAAACAGGCAGTGAGTTACAGCTTGAGTACATTCAAGATGGACTTCACCTCTATGAGATTTAATTAAATGCTATGCATATAAATAATCTCACACATTCTAATTCCCTATTGCAGTCAGAGTGACCCTGGGTTTGCAGCCTCTTGCTCAGCTGCATGAGTAGGTGTTGATTTGAAAACTGAGAGCAACTAATAAAAGGGTCAGGCTCAAAGGAAAAGCAAGCATTCTGGTCTGTCACCTCTATCATCTCCCTGTGGCTCTGGGATTTTATCCTTTTATAAACATAGCCCCACTGTGCAGAACATTAGGACACAGAGTGTTTCCCACACCACTTCAAAATTTTAAGCCATTGAAAATGTGATAGCTGGCAAGTCATGGTCTCCTTAATTGAAATTCCAATGCCGGTGGAATGAACTTGATGTTGGGGAAGGTTGGGATGTGAAGGTAAAAGGGAGACCAGGAGAGAAAGATGTACCTATATTGTCATATTTAGCTTTAAAAAGATCCTCCAAGGTATGGCCTGACATTTTATTTGGGGTTCTGACCAATCATAGTAGCTAGCTCACCCATCACCACTACAAGGGAAACTGCTGTGCCTCACTGCCTTCCAGAGAGAGAACCCAGGGAGCCTGCTCTCACACCTGTGAGCCATGCTCCCCCTGCCCACTTGTGGACCACAGTTCCCTGGACTGAGGTGGCCAACCTCTAAAAGGACAAGGGCCCATGGAAGCCTGGCATAGAAATGACTTCCAAAGAAAGGAAGTGCTGAGCAATTCAGCTTGTGCAGCAGGAGTAAATGCAGAAAGGTCATGAGGTTGAGAAGTGACAAGGGTCCGGAGAGCCAGAGTCATGAAGGATTCAAATGTCTGAGTAAGCAGCAGCCACACAACAGAGAGGGTCAGAGAACCGGTCCTCAGGAGGAGGGGCAGAATGAGAAGACACCAAAAAGCGGTGTGGTGGGAACGTCACATTAAAGGCAGCACAGTAGACAGAAGATCCAAGTTCTTCTGCTTTACGTGGGTCTTGAATCCCAGGGGGTCTTTAGTTCCAGGCTCAAAGAGATCCACCTAAATCAGGTTCTGTTCTGCCGGGAGGCCTGATTCCTACACTGCATTGTAGCTGAGAAAGTTTCTTTTCCCCACATATGCTAAGATGCAGATAAGTTAGGCTAATGCTCTTCTAGTGGGCATATTAAAGTCTCCTTATGTGACAAGCATCAAGGGCAGTATAGGAACACTTGAGATGAATTTACTTTTAACTGTCAGGTGCAATAGAACTGTTACCCATCAACATCTTGAGATGTAGACACACACAAAGAAAGGATAATTAAAACCAGCCTTTCAAATCAGCATCATTGCAAAGGTTACAAAACACTGCAGTATTGCCAGACTTGGTGAAATCAATTTCCATTTTGTTGCAGTGTGTGTCATGCAGAGATTGCTGAAACCAACAAAATGAAAAGCATTAATAATTGGATTAATAGCTTGTATAAATTAATTTGCTTATTTGCCTAAAAGAAAACTAGGCAAACAATTAATGGAATGGAAGCCCTGCACATTGCATAATGTACAGCTTACACCTCCTATTATTTTCAAAAATGAAAACAAGCATTTGAAGTTTCAGGAAATCTAACCTCAGTGAAAAGTAACTGAGAATCTCTCTGCCAATAAAATGAAATCAATTTGATGAGGGTACAGGAAGAGCATCTTAGTGACTTCAAAACCACAGAAAATATAAAGAGTAGTGTATAGGGGCGCCTGGGTGGCTCAGCAGTTAAGCATCCGTCTCTTGGTCTCAGCTCAGGTCACAATCTTTGGTTTCATGAGTCTGAGCCCCACGTCAGGCTCCTCCATGCTGACAGCGCAGAGTCTGCTCACGATTCTCTCCCTCTTTCTCTGCCCCTCCTCTGCTTGCTCTGTCTCTCTCAAAATGAACAAATAAACTTAAATTTAAAAAAAGGGTAGTGTATAGAATGTAACAGATAGACTTTAAATAAGATGGAGATAAATCAGTTCATACTTGTTTGCAGCACTTGCTGACTACCAGTACTTGAGGGTCATAACTATTCCTCTGCAATGCCTAGGAGGAGGATGAGGAATAAGTAATAAGCACAAATGGGACATCAAATGCTGGTGATATTAAGGACTTTGTGAAATGTACTTATTGTTGGGCCAAGCCATGGTTTCCCTGCCATTGGCCCTATTACAGGAATCAATGCTGGGCATGGTGGGAGGGACAGGAAGTTGAGGACCCTCTGTGCCCAAGTTTTTGTTCATAATCATATCTCTTGTCATATGCCCAGGCCACATCCGGTTCTTTAAGAGCTATGCCAGAAGTTTTGAAGACTGTTGGGCTCTAGGCTTTCTTGATTCCTCCTCCCTTCTTGCCTGTCCATTTTTATTAAGAATTCTGCCAGAGGTTGGTTTCTACCTGCTCCCAATAAAGGACAAACACATCAGAACCTGGGTACGATATCAAAGTCTTAGAAACTTATAAAAATTGGGAAGGAGTTTAGTCTCACCGAACAAAACAAGGGGTGGGAAGAACCTAATTCTCAAATGGGATAATATATTATATTGCAATGCCATTTCCTACTTCCATCTTGTAAATAACTCACGTTTACACGTACTGACCCACTCAATGTCATCCACTCATCCTCGGTCAGAGAGAACCACAGGGAATAAGAGCCATGCCCATTCAACCACCTGGTCCTGAGTATGGTTAGGATGTTAGGGCATAAGTCATTCAGACCCTGACTACTCCTAGAGCTAAACTGTTTGAACAGAGCTGCCATGGCTAAAGCTCCCCAAGTGTACGTGACCTGTTAGGCCAGCCATGACTGCAGCCCGTAAGGTGCCATTGAGCCCCAGCACAGATTCCAAGAGAGCTAGCACTGTGGAGCCCCTCCACACTTGAGGTTTTCTGTGCAAATCTCAGATTACATTTCCCTCAAGGCACTGCGGGCTGCTCTGAGTAAAAGAGGTAAATGCTTATTAGGATTCTGCACGTGAGCCCAGAGAGCTGCACCCTGAGTACCTAACACTGCCCTTACGTTGTTGGCACAAACATGTCCCCACGTCTGACAAGGGACACCAAACCACATCAGGTAACTACATTTGCAGAGCAGTTGATATTGAAATGGGGAATGCTAGGCCTTGCCCCTTCCCTTGCTCCACAAGTAGATAAAATCTAGCATTCTTGCTTTAAACAAAAATAATAGTCAAGAAGGTTTTGCCTCAAACTATTTGACTATTTTCTCCCTAATCATGAACTCTTAAGTTTTTACCATGTTCCTTTGTTTGCAATATGTGCTTCATTATCTTATTTAATCATGGATTATCTTTCCACTTAATTAAACTCACTTTTCATTTTGAAACTTTGCATTAAAAAGAAAAATACAGATGTCATGTAGAATTATTTGACTAATCTATTATATCAATCAAATAATTACTCCCTGGCCCCAGGTAGTTAAAGATGAGACATTGTTGATCAAAATCTCCCTCATGTCTTTCTTCAAATTCCAGAATTTTTAAAGCCAACTAAGTATAAAAGACCCAGATCATGAACACTGCTGAAAAACATCTTCTAAAATCAATGTCAGACACTTGGATTTCTGATTAAATGCAAGAAAAGATCCATCAAAAGAAATGCAGGTTTACCTAACTTAGGCAAAATGCTATGTTTTTCCCTCACTTTCAACTTAGTTGTATCTTTGTTTTCCTTTGTTGGATAACATATGGAAGAACTTGCCTTGAGAATCTGATCACATCCCTGACAAATCTTCGTCTTCAGTTCACTAATAAATTCTAGTTTAAAGTAATTAGTTAAAAATTAAGATAAATAATTAATATTCAAGACCCATCTCTGACTCAAGATTGATTTCATAACAAATCAAAAATATTTACAAATAACAAATGACGACTTCAGATAATTCTTCAGGGGGCATATGGAAAGAGAGACAACACTAAAACATAATCCTCTGAAAACATGGTATTCTTGATTGGTTTAGAGTGGAGCCCAAGATGCCGTGGGCTCTCCAGAGCTAGAGGAAACTGCTGAATGGAATTAAAATCCACTCAGGACAATGAATAGGTCAACAAACATGAGAACAAAGCCGAAGACAAAGTATTTGAAGTTACCCCCTTTTAAGGTGGGTTTCTCAGTTTTCTACCTCTGCTCAACTAAGGATATTGGAAATAGGTCTGTACAGGACAGAGCCCACAGTCTTGGAGAAATGGGTGTTTCTGAAGGGTTCAAGGTTCATGCACTGAAAACACTCTCATTAAAGTCCCTAGGATATATGCATGTTTTAGGAGTCAGTGTCTTACCCATCCCCATGTTCTTATTTTCTTTCCCTTATTTCTCTACATTTGCGAAGTACTATTGGCTAAACAAAGTATGTTCTATGGAATCCAGATGCTCAAGGAAGAAAAGCTTCTCTCATAGAATAGTTGACAAAGTGTTGCAAACCCTCTCCACTCCTTGGGGATTTACAATGTACATTAATCAACAATGTGGTGGAAATCGCAGCAGGTAGGAGATTAGATAAGGTCTCCATCTAGCTGGCCGTGTGGTTAGGGCAAATCTGCACAGCTCTGGAGGGCTCAGCTCTCTCCTCTCTAACATGAGAGTATTTTCTCAGCCACCTTAACAACTGCCTTGGGACATGGCCTGACTGTGGGGCTCTGGAGCAGACATTTCTGGCTGCCCACCCAGAACCATTTCTTCCTTCCTCCTTTTAAATTCCTCTTTTGTTCAGATATCTACCCTCTGCCAGGCACCCCACATGCCTCAGGGAACAGTGAGCTCCCTTTCGCTGAACTAAGCCAAGGGTGACCACATCCTGATGGGTACAGCTTTCTATTAAAGGTACACACCTTGGGGACCCTTACCAACCTTACTAGGACCTACTTCCCCTGTGTTGCCTATCCTCTTTTGAAGAATATTTGCATTGGATTTGAGTTTTAGTCTTTGGCCACTCTGGACGAGCTCACCTTGCCCTTTGCTTTACATTGCTTCTTCCTGCCTCAGTCAATGGTCAGAACCATGGACATCCAGCTTGCGTGGAAGAGGCCCCAGGTTTCCCAGAGTTCCCATTTGTCCTAGCCTCCCAGGACCCTTCCCAGCATGACAGCTCTGCCAAACCAAGTGTCCTCCAGGGGCAGACCTGTGTCCTCCCCTTAGCTGAGGCCAAATTTCATAGACCAAAAAAGCACAAATATGGAGGCATGGGGGTTGTGCAGTGCTCTCAGCTTACTATTTCTAAGATGATGCCCTCAAATGACCAGTATCCAAATCACCAGTGTCATGATCAGATGCTGGCTGGAAATGCAGATCCCCAGACTTGCTGAGTAGTATTCCCGGGTTTAAGCCATGAAAGCCCTCGTTTTCACAGCCTAGACCATGACTAGTTCACATTCTGGATTACTCCAAAGACAGTTTGGCTTCCAGCCTCAGCCTCTGATGAAATAGAGGCCAAAGCAGTGAGAGAGGGGGTCTGGGAAGGAGACAGAATTACGAGGTGAAGAGAGAATCAGGAAGCATGATGGGAAGATGCTGGATGGTTTCGGATGCACATAGTGGAGTTGTGCCCAGAGGCAGGTGCAAATTATGACAGCCGTGTGCCTTCCAACTTCACTACTTTTACCTTTGTGCATGCTCTACAAGCTTTTGCTTCTGGCAAGATTTGCACCCAGACATGCCCAGCAGCATGATGTATCTGTCCACAAATCATAGAGTCGATGACAAGTAGGTGAAGAATAAAATGTCCAAGATCAAAAGGTCAAAGTTTTATAAAATGGCAATCTACATGTCACAAAACTTTTGCCTAAGAGTACTCTCACAAATGTGAAATACATTTTCCCAGTCCCACACCACACCTCATTTCCCAAGTCCGTGCCAGTTCATATCGCTCAATTCATGCTTCGTGTGGCTTTAGAAATTCTTTCCCAGTGAAAACCACCCACCTCCTTCCCTCTTCTTATGAAATACATATTTCACAGTGACTGACACAACAGAATGTAGATTGTATGGAAAATAACACCTATAACTTCTGACTGTTAACTTCACTCAGAAATGGATGTAGAAAGAGTTTAGACACAGATGGGGAAAAAAAGTGTTCAGTACCATTCTTTTCTTTTTCAGAAAATGAGTCATGGAAGGGAATTGAAAGTTTATTCTAGAATCTATTTATTCGGGAGCCTAGACAAAACAGACTTTTGAGAGTTCATTCTCTCAGACCCTCCTATTTATAATTAATCCTCTTTTCTAACAACAAACCTACCTCTTCTTTCCTGCCCCCACTACTCCAGTTCTCATTGGATATTTTGACACCAAAGTATTTTTCAGTTTCTTGCTCACGAGGGGCAAATTAGTACAAGGTCTGGGACACTTGGCCACCATTCCAGATTCTTAATGCAATGGACTAAAAAATTCATGCAATGGACTCTAATGATTGGATTTATGTCTTGGATTCTAGTTTTAAAATTACACTGGAGACACCACCAAGAATCAACTTATAATGCATAGGGCTTTCATGTTAGAACTCAAAGGCCAGGTATTAACGTCTGGGCCTTCTGGTCACCATTGCCACTTCAACTCCACTCTCTAGTAGCTCCCAAAGTGGCTGTGTATCAGAATCACTCAAGGATTTTGTTAAAAATAGATTTTCTGACTCAACTCCAACATAAAGAATCTGAATTTTTTTTTCTTTTTTTTTGCAAGCTGCCTAAGTGAATCTTATGCAGTCACCAAGGACCCATTTACTGAAGACATTTGGGAAGCACTTCCCTGGTCTAGTGGTTCTTGAACTTGTATGTGCTTCAGAGAGACCTAAAGGACTCATTAAAATACAGATTGAACCCTCAGAGTTTTCAGTAGGTCTGGGATGGAGTCTGAGAATGTGCATTTCCAACACGTTTCCAGATGATGTCGATGTAGATCTGGGGCCATGCTTTGAGAACCACAGCTCTAACCTAGGTTATTTGTACACATGTTTATTATTCATTAGCTCTTATATTACATGGCCAAGCAAGGCCTGGGCTTCAGAGGAAGGAATTATCCTCTCAGATCAAGGGTAACACTTGGCTGAGCATCAAAATCACCTAGGAGCTTTTATTTTCTTTAACGCTCAGTTATTGGAATTAGGCTTCTTCTTCACCCCAGATCTACTGAATCGACATCTCCAGGATGCTCTGGGAATTTGTATTGTTTTGAAGTAAACCAGAAGTTTCTGATTACAAGGATTTGAAAACACTGCCTTAGATGAGCCAGATTTGTGACTTTATGAATAACTTATACTAAAAAAATCATTTATCTGAAATTCAATTTTAATGGGGTATCCCATATATATATTTTTGTACATCTGGCACCCCTAGTGACTGAGCTGTATATCTGTGAAGAGTTTGTTTCCTCTGTGTGTTCCCCCTTTTGCTTAACACAGCCCTATTTTAAATGCTCAAGAGGGTGGTGGTGAGGAGTAAAATCCATGCAAACAGGATATGCAGGATGAAGAAGAGAAAATGATTTCCTCAGGAAACACACACACACACACACACACACACAGAGAGAGAGAGAGAGAGAGAGAGAGAGAGAGAGAAACTTAATTAATCGAGACAGCAGAAACAAAATCAGGAAGGAAAAAAATACTGTCTGCTAAGGGCTTTTTAGCAGACGATTCGTCAATTATACAGTCAAAAGAAACCCTGGGGAATAAAAAGACACCAAAGATGCTATTAAAATGTTCCAAGTGAAGCCATATATAATTAATTTTAAACAAGCATAAGCTATGAAAACTCAAATACTTCAAGGTGCTGAGTGAAAGGAAGGATAAATCTGCACCAGGCTTCAAAACCAATGCGTCCAGGTGAGTCTAAGATTAAGCCAGAGACAGGGAAATAATGTCTGCTCCCTCCCTGTTTTATTGGAAGCTCAAGAGAGCCTTAAGACGAGATGCTCCCAGTGCATCAAGGACGAGAATACAGACACATATAGGCCAGCACCTGACATCAGCACATAACAACTAAAAACTGAATCAAATCAGTGGAACAAAATCAAAACAGAGAAGAAAAATTCACTGATGCAGAAGACAAAGAATATAAAGGATGCAATTTGGCAAACCACTGCACAGGCTGAGTAACCACCATATAAGAACCATGGTCCCTGCAAAGCAAGCAGGTTTCTCCCTATTCTGTTTTACCAATCCATAGGTTAGGCATCAGCAAAGTTTTACTGTAAAAGCCAAGAGAACGAATCTTTTAGACTTTGTAGGCCATATACTGTCTGTTGTGTCTACTCCTCCTTGCTGTTGTAGCATGAAAGCAGCCATAGACAACACATAAATGAAGACATGTCTGTGTTCCAAATAAAACTTTATTCACAAAAATAGGAGGCTGCTGTGGAACTGAATGTTTGTGTCCCTTCAAAATTTATATGTTCAAGCTTCAATTCCCAATTTGATAGTATTTGGATATGAGGACTCTGGGAGTTAATTAGGTCATGAAAGTGGAGCTCTCATGAATGGGAATAGTGCCATATAAGGGAATGAACAGCCAGTCTCTGTCTGCATTCTGCCCTGTATGAATACAAATGGTGGTCTGCAAACCAGAAAGAATGCCCTCCTCAGACACCCGATCTGCTGGCACCTTGATCTTGGACTTCTCAGCCCCCAGAACTGTAAGGATTAAAATTTTTTTAAGCCACAAAACTAATAGTGTATTTGTTACAGAAATCCAACAGACTAAAAGTGGTAGGACGTATGTGGCTGATGAACCATAGTTTGTGGACTCCCACCATAGGTGAGCCCACATGGTAAGGATAGTGTCATTAATGGACTGACTTGATGGAGTACTCAGTCTCCCGATGGTAGATGCTCAATTAACAAACAAACAAAAATACTCCATTATCACCATACATACAAGGGCAGAGTGTTTAGAGCTCACCCCAACTGCAAAGGCAGGAAATCAGGATTCTGAAAACAGAAGTTGCTGAGACTATTATAAAAGGGAAAGAGGAGACAAAGGGACCAAACATTTTAGCATGTTTTTAGAAAGGTTCTCTTGGTGGCCCTGACATTCAGAGAAAAGCTGACTGCATGGGGGAGGGGCCCTCTGGCCAGTTTCTTTGAAGTGAAGCTGCTATCCCTGAGGGTACAACATGTGATAGGGCTTCATCCTCCTCCATCAGGAAGGTTTCCTGACCTTTTCAATTGACTAATTACCATTTAGCATCCTAAGAAGTATCCTTCCTGAAAAATAAAAAGCTAAGTCACTTTGGCAGAGAATTTCATAATTCAAGCTGGAATAGATCACCCATGGTGCATGGAAACTTAACTTCAGTGACCTCCTTTACGACACTGGTAAATGTTTTATCCGAGGTCGCCAGGTCAGTCAAGAAACACACAAGCATGCATTCTATACTGTATAATTTAAAAGCTTTATTTCCTCCCACAATAGTAAATGGGTTTCATATTAGTTCAACTGAAGTTTTCTTCCTATAGTTAGCTGCCTTTCTCACTGACTGTGTCATTGGTGGGAAAATTGCTTTCTCATGATGGAAGAGTTGATTTCATAGGGACACTCTGAGCTAATCACAGAAATGAGAGAGTCTGACCCAGCAGATTCTGAAGGAGTCTTGAGGTCAAGCAGTCCATTCAGCTAAAGGCCTGGTCAGCAGGACCAAAACAGGCTGCTGCAACCTCTCTGTTGCAGATACTGGCAGGATCCTCCCTGCAGAAGAGACAAGATGCAGCCCCTCTGACCAGGAAGCCTGGAAGCCAGACAATCCCCTCACTTCCTGCTACATGCCCTTCCTCCATCCTGTGGCCCGACATAGGAGTGCTTTAGCTCAGCGAACAACTGGCTTCTGCTTTGGGGTCGTCCAAGGTGCACTCTTCACCAAGTGCAAGACTGGTCTTCACTCAAACGTTCAGCGTTCACACAGTTTTTGGCTTGTGCTTCGGAGGGCGGTTTCTGTCTCTCTTAGGAACAGTGGCTTCATGTCAGCAGAGGCACGGAGACCCAGGCCAGCACTGGTAGGTAGAGCGTGGGGGCACTGCTGCCGGATGTTCTCTGAGCATGCATCACGGCGAAGACTGCATTAGTGTGGTTGGTGGGTAACTCTACATTACAGATCATTCCTTCACAGCAAGACCTACACTCCTGTTACAGAAGCAAGGGGAGAGGGGAAAGAGAGTAAGTAATGGGAAGGAGTGGGAAGGGCAAAACAAAGAACAAAAGAATGCTTCCATAGCGCTGAGGACGGACAGAATTAGTTACCCAACTCATCCGGTCTATGAGATACTCAGGCCCTTGAGTACCTTTCCCCCACTAACCCGAAAGTAAGGACTATCTTGAGAGTCTTTTCATTTTAACAGTGATTTATCTGTAGCAAGCCAAGCATAAGCAAAGGAAAAAAGAGGAGGAGAAACTGAATAAGATTGCTCGATTGAGTCAACAAATCTTCTAAGGTTTGTAAGGAAAAACACTGACATGAAAATGAAAGCTAGGAACCTTTTGGATTGGCCATTGATTTTCTTTCTCAGTACAACTTGTTAAGGGATAATAATGACTTTGTATTGTCTATACTAACAACTGATTTCTATCATTACAACAGCAAGGGCTTGCTAATTATGGCTGCTGAGGAGTGGAAAAGGCTTGCTCCCTCACAGCACAAGGTGTTTTCAGAGGAAGCAATCTTCTGTCATAATACCTGGTATAAGGCTTCAACCTGATAAACTTAGCCATCCATAGAGGCTTCCAGGATGGCTAAGAAAAGGGCAGCAATTCTACATGTCTTTATCAGCTGCTTTCAACCCTGGCAGTAAGAACATCAGAATCTCCTTGGAGAACTTTAAAAAAGAAAAGAGAGATGCCTGGGTGGCTCTGTTGGTGGCTCAGGTCATGATCTCCCTGTTCGTGAGTTCAAGCCCCACATCAGGCTCTGTGCTGATGTCTCAGAGCCTGGAGCCTGCTTTGGATTGTGTATCCCTCTCTCTCTCTGCCCCTCCCCTACTCACACTCTATATGTCTGTCTGTCTCTCTCTCTCTCTCAAAAATAAAACTTTTAAAAAATAAAAAGGAAAGAAAAAAGAGCCTAATGCCCAAGACCCCACCTGAAGTTCAGTTTCAGCTGATCTGGGATGTTCCCTGACCACCACCAATATAGCTGTGAAAACTCCCCAGGTGACTCTCCAACGTTGCCAGAGCTAAAAGCTACTGGTATCAGAAGCACTTTCTGTACACAGTAACTAAATCAAATTCTAAAATCTCATAAAATTAACATACTTTTCAAGTAATTTTTTTGTCAAACATTTCACAATTCCGGGCATATAAAAGAGTGAAATGGCTCATTTTAGAATGATAAAAAATTAAGGAGATCAACTGATCTGAAATATATCTATACTTCATTCTATTAAACTAAGATCAATTCTTTCAGACTCTCACGTCCCCATCTAAGCAGAGGTAGGGGTTAAGACCAGGTTTCCTTAGTAAAAGGCATCCCCATTTCCCTCTTTCCACAACCCAGCTACCCTGTGCATTGTTCTCGGTGATATCTGGCCATAAACAAAATACATGAGCTGGGTTCTGTAGCGTTCATCACTCTCTCATGGATGGTTAGCTCTTGGGCTTCCAGAACAGACTTCAAACAAATCAAGTTCGAGGTCTAGGATGGAGCTCTGTGGTCCGGGAATTATCATTTGTTTTTAGTGACATTTTTTGTTGAAGGACAGGAAGTCTTCAATTTCTCTTTGGTCTCCACTACATCACTGTAAGGGAGTCTTTCCTTAAAGACTACATGTATATAACAGGTTACTTTATCTTTCCTGCCTTTCCATTATGTATAACTAATGACCAGTAGGAAAAACCTTAGGACAGTAACCTTATACATACACACACACTCCTTACTGTATGTTCAGAATCTCGGCTGTGGTGGCAGCCAACAAAATGACATTCACTTCTGGAGGCACATTTTTTGGTAATGGATGTACTTCTTCCGTGGCTGGTGAAGTGGTGAACTGTCAGACAGTACTGTGTATCTAGGCAGGGGGAGAAAAGGCAACGTCATGTTTCATGCTGCAAAAGAGAAACTCAACAATCACTTCAGGAAAGACTAAAACTCAGGATGATCCTTAGGTTTCTAGGCAAGAAGTTTAATGGCAGGAGTGGATGCCTCTCCTTTGGTGCCAGCTAAAGTTGAGAAAAAAGTTGAACAAGCTTTTCATCAGCACCTTAGGTCTGCTCATTTCATATGAGAGTGCCAGCATCTCTGTCTCTGTCTCTCTCGCTATGAAGCACGTGTTCTAGAACTCCAAAATAAAATGAGAGTTGTAAACATAAAATGCAGTGGGTTAGAACACATCTTGGTGTATTATTCAGCATTTGTTTCTTGTATACTAACAGACATGTGGTGGAATAGAATGAAAACAGGTGCTTCAAAGTATACATCAAGACCACCTTCCTGACCCATCCACTTCTTACTCATGCTCTAATCCTCCCTGCATGTTTGACTTTTCCAGAGTATTCCCATTTTCCTACTCTCTCTTCCCCTCTCTGCACAGAGCTAGCTCATGTCTACAGTTTTCCCTATAACTTTAAGTACTCACATTTTACTACTTTTAAAGAAAGTGATTTCATCCAATATGCTAGGACCCGCCACTTCAGTTTTGCATCTCTCTCCAGTTATCTCAGACCAATGCAATGCCCCTTAGTTTATTGAGAAGGGACTACAGCAGCAATGTCATAAAATGGGGGGAAACCTGACTAATGTGGAGAGCACTTGGTTTTAGAGAATTCTGTCACATGTGAGCACTATTAGGTCCTTAAAGCTCATTTTCTTTTGAATAAAAGATGATAACAAGTGTCCGACATTTTGATAGGGTTGTGGTAAGCTTCAAATAATATTAACACGCCATCAGCGAGGCACTCTAACAGGTATTCACTCAGTCAATCCTTACAATAAGCCTTAAGGCAAGTCATATTAATATCATTTTACAGATAGAAAAGCCAAGGCACGGTTTCTTGCCCACAGTTAACATTAGACAGAAGGTGGTGGAAGATAGGATTCTAACCTAGGCAGTTTTCTAGGGTTTGTACTCTTAGCCAGAACACTATTCCGCCTCTCAGCATACCTAGTGTTAAACTAGATGATGCTTTGCTGTGCTCTAGGAGAGTAGCTGACTTCTGCCTTTAGAAGGACAGGGAACCACTGAATGTTTGGGAAAGGCATTTCGACCTATACTTCACATAAAGAAGAATCGGAAACTGGTAGCTGCATGTGTTCGTATAAAATGCCACACATGCTAAAGCACCCTAGAAAGTCAGAATAGAAGCCAGGGTAAATAAAATAAGAAATGTCATTCTTGTCATATCCTGTTACACAGAGAACCTCTCTCAACAACACTGACAGACCACAGAAGTAAAGCTCTAAGGTGAAAAGGAAACCTGAGCTGACAAAGAACAATAGCTGTGGGCCAGTCTGCCCCCGAGAAATGGTTGACTATCACGCCCCTAAATGATGACTAACTGCAAAGCAAGAAATTATACCCTCAGGTAGAATTCCAGATGGTTAGTATCTTTGGGGCTTGACTGGAGCACAGTCAAAAATGTACTGTCATGCACACTGGAATATAGGGTCGTTCCGTGGCAGTCTTGTTAAGAGTCAAGTTTTCAAGTTGGACTTGGAAGAGCCAACTTCCTTCACCCTTCCCATCTCTGGCGTTTCCTTGCTGATGGAAAGCTGCAGCTCCCTTCTTCTGCTCACATGTTTCCACAGAGATGAAACTCTGCAACCCGGAAATATCCACGCACGTTCCCATTCAAGACGGCTTTGATTCATGAATGACAAATCAGAGTACTGTACTGTTCCTAGTAGGAACAGTGTTTGGATACAATTCAAAATGATATAGTCCATGAAGACGAAGTACAAGGAGTTGGACATCAGTGCCGTAATTTGCTACTGTTACAATCCTTACCACCCGTTTTTCAGGGGCATTTAAAGCAAATAGCTAAGAATGGTACCCACCCTCTGAAGTAAATTAGTAAAGAGAGGCATTGGCTGGGGCGCCTGGGTGGCGCAGTCGGTTAAGCGTCCGACTTCAGCCAGGTCACGATCTCGCGGTCCGTGAGTTCGAGCCCCGCGTCCGGCTCTGGGCTGATGGCTCGGAGCCTGGAGCCTGTTTCCGATTCTGTGTCTCCCTCTCTCTCTGCCCCTCCCCCGTTCATGCTCTGTCTCTCTCTGTCCCACAAATAAATAAACGTTGAAAAAAAAAGAATATGGTACAAAGATTTCCAAAAGAGTCAAGGTAATAGTACACCAAAACTGGTAATCTTTAGCTCTAGAAGAGTTTGTTGGTTGGTTTGCTTTTCTTGGCCTTTTAGGTCTGAAAACCTAAAAAATAGTACTTCCTAAAAATCTGAATAGCCTCATCTTATAGCTCTAAGTAGAGCTTTCCAATTCCAAATCATCCCTCAGCACATCCCATCTGCTTTACCTCCAAGTTTATATATGTTAAATCATTCGACTTCTTGTCCCTCTATCCCTACCACCATAGTCCCGGTAGTCATCTTCTCCCGCCTAAAGACAATAAAAGACCCCACTTGGTTTCCCTTCTACTTTTGTCCCCAACCACTAGGGATGTATCCGGGAGCTAAGCAAACTAAAAAGTTCTCAAATGTTTGTCAAATGAATGAATGAGTTACCAAGGCACCAATGTATCTCAAGAGTATAAAAAACCCTTCTTTGCTTTAGCCAGTAAGTGTGACTTTTCTAGAGGTATCAAGCATTTCTGAAATTCTTAGAATGCCTTAGACAACACTGTGGACTATTTGTTCTGCTTGATAAATACTATTTAAGAAATCCTCCCTGGAGGCACACACAGCACACACAAACTGAGGTTATACCATCAGTTTCCAAGTACTCTCAGAGTAGTCTGATACCTGCACAGTCTACTAAAAGAAATCTGATTTTGATATAACATCATCAGCCTGTTGATATATGCTAATCCCATTATATAAGGCAGGTCTGCTCACGGCCAGTTAAGAGAGACCTAAATGAGGTATAATCACCAGAGAGTGTTCCAAACTCAGTGCACTTACTTTGTGGGCACCATTTGTCTTCTGCCCATCGATTGCAGTTATAATTATCCCTTGCATTTTCACAGGTAAAACACTTGAAGCTATTTGGAAATGGCGTAGCTTTAAAGAAAAATGCACAGTGAAACAGAAAGGTTAAAAAAGACAAAAATTTTAAACATCAAAGATCGCACAAATTAGCAACTTTTATTAGATCAAACGAAATTTACAAACCATCATCCTTAGAGTTTTCGTTGCCAAGGAGCTGGAGTTAACTGCCAGACTTCGGGGCCTATTTATTGTCTTTTCTTTAAATATTTTGTCTGTGCTTATCTACTATAGAGTAATGAAAATGGTTCCACAAGCCACTCTGAAACACCCATGGTATTGTTTCATTACAATTTATAACTTGGGAATAAGTGGGGGTTGAGAGCACAGGAAAGGGTGGTGGCGGGATTGGAACCAATGATTTGGTTTAGTGTGGCCCCTGAAAAGAACTGGAGTCAGATTAACCTGAGCTTGAATTCTGTTCTTCCTACTGAGTAGCTTTATCATTTTTAACTTCCAGGAAATAATAATATTTAGAGAAATGCTAACAGTGAATATCCCCATGACTTGCAGAGGAATCATGAAGATTAAACAGGAGGCTGCAATAAAAAAAATCTAGCATAGTCCCTGGCACATCAAATCCTGCTGGTTTCTGTCTACACGCACTTCCATTACAGCCATCTTCAACCTCAATCAAGCAATCTCACTTGATATACGTCAATTATCACAACATTAGACCTCAATCAGGAATGTAACTTTTAATGTAAGGATGATAGCAATTCTCAGGCTCTTATGCTCATGCTGGTGTTACAGAAAGCAGGAATTATGACTGCTGGCAGTCTGGATTGAAAGTAACTAGAATGTCCTTTTGGTCTTTAGGTTTTTGTGTTTTTTTTTTTCCCAAACTTGTATCTTGTTATTTTAATGGGTAAGAAGTCAAAAGTGTAATAAATTTGACATTTCTTTATAAGCCATGGCATAAAGCCTTATGTAAAACTTCCAATTCTTCCATTTTTGGAGAATAAGATGGATAAAGATTAAGGAAAATGTCCGACCATCCTAGTAAACTGATCATGTTAGTCAAATATTTCTATTTTTTTAATGATTTTTTTTAATCATAAAATTTTATTAGGCTTAAAGTTTCAAAATTTGTCTATAATTTAGATTTTACGAAAATCTCAATGTGTTTGTGCCATGTCATTAAGCTATTAGTATACAATCATTACCAGTTTAGAAATATATAATAAATGATAGTTCAAGGTGTGCGTGGTATATATGCAATATATGTGTGTATGCACACACGTAGTGTCAACAAATAATAAAGAAAGCACAAAGGGAAGAAAAGTAATATATAGGCTTCATTTAGAAGTGGTATAAAGACAGTGGGTCCCAAACCTGGCTGTGCATGAATAGTATCAGAAGAGCTTTTTTAAAAAGAAGAGGGTTTGGGGGAGGGAAAGAAAAGAATATAATTTACATCCCACCCTTCTGACTACTGAACCTCTGCAGAGGAGACCAAGGAATATGTAGTTTTAAAGGCTTTTATCATGATTTTGATACTCTTCCAGGTGTGGGAACTATAGCCATTCATCTTTATACCAATTGGTGTCTATAATCTTTCTCTAATAAAGTATATCAGAGAAGTCTCACTTGTCTGAAGAGAGAAAGGAGATGATATATGTATAAAAGTACAAATATTCACATGTATGCATATAAAATATATTATCCTATAGATAATGTTCACTGATATTTGCTTCTGTGTAAATTATTAGTGGAAAAGTTGAATTTTATACAGCCTTTTCTAATGGTGACTATGCATATTAATGAAAATCCAAGTATTATTTCCCACCTAATTTCAAATATACAAATGTGTTTCAAAATTGTTAATGGTCATTTGAAAGAATATATCATTTAGGGGTGTCTGGGTGACTCGGTTGTTGAGCATCTGACTCTTGATCTCAGCTCAGGTCTTGATATCGGGGTCATGAGTTCAAACCTCATGTTGGGCTCCACAACCATATATAAATTATATACGGAGAAACTTCCTTCCTACAGCCAATATCCTTCTCCATTGAAAAGATCAACAAAGAACACTGTCTGCCAAGCCATTCGTGGTGACAGTGTTCAAGAGATTATTTTACTTTTTCATTTTTAAAAATGTTTATTTATTTTTGAGAGTGAGAGAGCGAGCGAGTGCACGTGAGTAGGGGGAGGGCAGAGAGAGAGAGGGAGACACAGAATCAGAAGCAGACTCCAGGTTCCGAGCTGTCAGCACAGAGCCCAACGCGGGGCTTGAACTCATGAACCGTGAGATCATGACCTGAGCCAAGACAGATGTTTAAACTGAGCCACCCAGGCACCCCAAACAGAGTATTTTAACCAAGAACCATTTTGAGACTTCAGCAGAAAGCTAAAGCATTTTAAAGAAATGGAGAAAATTTCTGTCATTATGTACTACTCCTCCTCACCAAAGTAGTGAAGACTCTCTGGCTTATTCTAGGTATAAACCAAATATTCCAGAGCAGGCAAAGTTATTATAGGTGGAAAGAGGGACTTCGAATTGTCGCCCTGACCCTACGGTCGTGAACCAGGACACAACCACTACTTACGGTCCAGAGGAGGCCTCACGTTGTAGAAGTTGATGTTCTTGGCCAATGCCCAGTTTTCTGACAAGATAAAGATCTGGACAACAGCTACAGCCAGAGCATGACGGAGGGGCAGCATTCTGACCTTGGTTATGGGAAAGTCCAAAACTCACATCTACAATGAAAAGAGAGACTGGTCGCATTTATCTGCATGTTGTTTGTCAGGAGGAGCAGGCTTTGCTTCCATTTGGGAAGCCTGATTATTCAAATCTATCCAACCATCTACTTGTTCTATAGGGCCCGTACCTGTAAGCAAACTGCACTCTTTTTCACAGATGAAAGCTAAGTAATTACTGCCTTCTACTGGTCAGGCCTCTGCACTAGCCAGTTAAGCTCTAGCAGGACACCCAAAGGCCTTTCAGGTTCCGGAAGAACAAGGAACAGCATGGGCGTGGCCGCACCCCATTCCCTCACTGCCTGAGGCTAGCCGGCGTACTTTGTGCTGAATCAGGCAATCACTTAACAAACAGGGTTCAGAGGCACGTTCACCTGAAGTTACTGAAACACCTATCTGTCAAGTCCATACTCTGAGTAAACACTTGTGTTTGAGAAATTTTGCAACGCTTTCAAAACCTGGAAGAAACTTTAAGAGTCAGAGAACTAGGAAGGGCAGTGCATAAATGTACAACGAGTTTGGGAAATAGAGTCTCTGCTGGACCCCAGAGCACAAAGACAATGCCATCCCCATCTGTGTCTGTCACACTGGGTGCAACAAGCTGCCAGGAGGTTCTAGAGAAAACAGAATAAGAGTTGTTTGAAATGCTGATGTGATGTTAGTCCTAGCCCACAAATACTGCTTCTGCTTTCAAAGAGGTGAAGTAGGCAGGTTTGATACCCAGTGAAACAACAGACGTCCACAGCGCACCGAGGAAGACAGTACATCTTAAGTCCCACTGGTTCTACCCTCTAGAAGCAGACCTGGTAGTAAGAAAATCTTCAGGAGAGATGCTGAGAACATACAGGATCACCACAAACAGGTTCTCTTTGGCAATGGAGAGGTGTGGAAAGCAGAAAAGGATGTAACTTGGAGTCCAAAGACTTTGGTTCAGGTATTGGCTCTGCTATTTATTAGCTGTCTGACCTTGGGCAAGCTCTTTAAGCTCTATTAACCTCAATTTCCTCATCTGCAAAGTGGTTTAATAACACCCATTCTGCCCACACGTTTGGATAATTGTAAGCATCAAATATAGGCTCAGGTAGAATCACATAGGATTGTGAAAGTAACAGCACTTGTAATACAAGTCTGTGAAAATGCTAGAACCTTAGAGTTCAATAATATTGCCTGAACTCATTTTCTTCTTGCTGAATCAGCTGGTCTCTGTGGGTTTAGGAAATTTTTCAAAGAAGAAAAGTTTGATCTCTGCACATATGAGCATAATCCTTCACATGGATATTTTGTTTGAAGCCAGGATAATAACGCACAGAATCTAGGGATTTTACCTCCCCCTGTTGTGTTGTGAGTATATTGGTTTTGCATGTATAGCTAATAATGCCTACCTACAAAGATGGAACTAGACAGCAGACAAAATATAGCCAACAGCATCCCCATCCCTATAGATGGCTTCTGCCACCAATTGAACATAGTCTCTAAGAAGTACTCAGTGTAAAGGAAAACCTGGAAGGTTTCAAAAGCCAATAGGGCTAAACTTCCTATACTGCATTTCAGCTCACGACAGAATGCGACCTACTGATATGTAAATACATATATAAAATTCTGTCCTGGTTCATTTTAGAAACCAAAATTGATCGTTCACAGTTATTAGATTTCTAAATCTTATTTTTATGCTCTTTCTGAAGAAATGGACATTTCTAATAGCTAACTATATTATTCCTTACAGACGAGTCATTATGCTGGTACAAATTCTCCTTCTCCTATTCCTTTCTCTAAGTTGGACTGCTCCATATTAATTGTGAATCTGGAGCCAAGGAATGAAGACCCCTGCTTTACACCAGTGGAGAAACTTTGAGTAGGAGAGACTCGTCCCTTTTTCACAAATCTCAAATTCATTGTGTTCCAATAGCAACCCATATTCAAGTAATATGGAAATAATGCCTAAGATTATACATTTCAGAGTCCTATCATCTACATTCAGTCCCTTTTCCATCACTAACAAATATGTGGCCTCAGACAAATTGCTTCAACTTTCCAAGCCTCGGCTTGCCCATCTGTAGAAGAGGCACAATAACAGTCTCTACCTCAGAGTATAGAAGCACAGACTAAATGACATCATGTGTATGAAGCACTCAGCCGAGTGCTGGGCACATGGGCACTTTCAGGTAGAGTACAGGCTCAAATACCTGCTTCTAAATCTACTCTCTTTATAGACTGGTGCAAGTTCCTTGACCTCTCTGTACCACAACTTTTGCATCTATAGAATGGAAGTAATGATATTAATACCTACCTCAGAGGGTTGTAGGAATTAGTTAATACACATAAAGCACTTATCTAATTAGCTGTGTTCGCCAGTTTTCAATCCTCACTAGGTAGCATTCGCTGTTAAGAACATATCTCCAAACAGGAATCACAAGTCAGAACCCCTGGTTTTCCTCATGTAATCTCTATGTGAGACAGAAGCTCATTTATTCATTCAAATGTCATTACTGACATGTAGTACATAGAAAGAAATTGTTATTACTGGACCTCCAACACGGCCTTTGCTCTCATGAAGTGTGCATTTTAGAAGGAGAAGACAGACACTAACTATGTGGAAAATGTAATTTCAGATAGTCATGATTCTGAGATAAGTACAATAGAGAGATGTGTGGGTGAATAGGAGGACCTACTTTACATATACAGTGGACCCAGTATGAGAAGAAACCACCCAAGCAAAGAATCAAGGGAAAAGACACTAGGGTTCCAAGATAGGAAGAAGTGCACGTGCAGGGGGGAGGGGGCAGGGACAAAGTCAGAGGTGGTGGGACCAGATCATACAGGCACTTACTTACAGGCCATGGCAAGGATTTGGGATCTAACAAAACCAAGGAACTGTTTGGTTTTAGATTATCTGATTTTTAAAAAATGCTTGGTCTCTGCAGAGCAACAGGTCCCAAATCCCTAGCCTTATTTCTCACTCCCAGAATAAAGGGATGCCAATAACAGACAACATAGAGGAATTTAGGATTCACAAAGGTTTCTCTGAATAAAAGAGTGATTGGATGGCAGACGACTTTAAAACAACCAAATGAACAGCAAGCCCAAGGATTAGATTTGTATTTTGTTTTTTCCATTCTTCAAAACAGGACTGTAGGGAAAGTGGCATCATTACCATTGTACAAGTGAGCTTAGGAGACAATGTGTGTAAAGATCCTAGCACACTTCCTGGAACACAGTAACCCCATCAAAACAACAGTGAAAAGTTGCCATATCGACTAGTATATTTTTATTTCCATTTTTAGCTAAAACAGCATAGCCTTATTGTACCAAAATTCGCCAGAACTGCAAAGGTTTTACCTATCAAATGAAACAAACAAACAAAACACTAAATAAAAATGTCTGCTATTTTCCAGAGCCGGCTTTATAATCTATTACCAATACTGCTTTCCCCTAAGTACCTATATCTATCTCTATCTATTCTGCAGTGGATAGGTTTGTGTTAACATGACTGTTTTATCTTTCACAACCAAAAGACATTAGGATAATGAAAAAGCAAATGACTAACTATGGTATCTGAAAGTTGTTTTACATTTAGAATCATTTCACGAAGACTCTGAACTAAAAATTATCTGCTGAGACTTTGCTGAGTAGGCTCTCACTGCAGTCTTTGTTGCAGAACAAGGTTACAGTAGAGCTTGTATTTTGCTCCAGAAGGAAAAAAAAGAAGTCTTTAAGATGAGTCAGACTAAACCATTCTGGTATTTTCTCCAGGACCATCACACAGAGCAGAGTTCTTCAGAGCAGGGAGGGGTGACTTGTAAGCTTGTTAGGGTTATTTGCAAAATATTGTGTCTATATAGATTTTTCCCCCTGGGCTGAGCATCTCAAAAGGAATCTGTTAAGGAATCTGTTAATCTTAACATAACAGTTAAGAACTGCTGCTTGCTGTTTCAGAATACAACTGTCAGGATTTGGCTTCCTGTGACTTAGATGGTTTTATAGTTGACACTAAGAAAGTTCCACATATACATTAGGTATCTGGTATACACTCAAGTTCAAGGATGGCTCAAATCATTCCTCCCCAGCAGAGCACAATATTTTTATCCATTTTTCCCCACAGATGGTAGGCCTGGTCAAAAACCCCTCACCTGTGGTGCTGGCCTTCCATTTGGTTTATGATCCTCTCTTTGGCAAGTAGGATATGCTCCAGAATGCCAAAAGAAAGGGGTGCTTTCTGCAAAGGCAGATTCAACAGAGATGGGCAACTCTCAGGTACTCCAGGGAATGGCAGGTAGCCAGATGTGTACATTTGCAAAGCCCACCTGGCCTATTACTGCCCAGAGTAAAGGACCTACACGGCACTTGGTCCAGAAGCGTGACTATTTCCCAGGTCTGAGTAATAATCAGCATCTTATCCTACATGTGGCATTTTCTGCCTCCACGGAAAATATGCAAAGATGATGGGGGTTTCAACAAGCAGCATGTCCTTGACATCATAAACTCTCTTTTGGGGTAGGGAAATTACCTACATTATTTTTTAAACTATTTTTTAAGTCCCTAGGTCTAGGCTCAGTGCATGGTAAATATCCAATAAATACTTTTTTAAAAAATAGAACCAACATCTTAGCTATGATCTTAAGGAACTCTTTTCTTAACAAGACAAAGATTGTGGGCAGTAAGGAGTTGATGGAATGTCCAAAGATGAAGAAATGGTCTCAAAAGGAATGGACTCAAAGGGAGATTTGAAAAAGAAGAGACCAAACAATGTGGTAAATACTGGTACTTCCTGCACAGTTGCTAAAAATGAGTCAGCAAGCCAAGGCTAACTCCAACTGCCAATAAAACAAATGAAATGGATAATTTAGAGGAAGCAGCTCTACTAAGTCCAACATGCCCATCAACACTCATATTCACACTTTCCTGAAAGCATCACTTATCCCACAGTAAGACACTTTAATGACAAACTTTAATAGGCCCGGCTTCCCTTGTAAAAAGAATAGAAGGCCAAGTGGAAATTCAAAATGAGTGCTGAAATTTTACTAAGAAGGACAAGAATAGATGAAAACACTCCTCTCAAAAGAAGAAATCTGCCCAAACAAAAAAAAACTTTATCATCTGCAACAAGGATTGTGTTACTTGCTTCTGGCTATTAGGCCAGGTTGGCCAATGGAGACACTCTGGTTCCTGTTACATTTAAGAACAGTGTTCATGGCATCTATGCTGAGACCCTGTTGTAGTTCCCTTCCTTGCAGGGGGACTGGAGTTTCAATTGCTAACCTGCCTGGGCATCGAGAGCCCAGCTCCTATGCTGCAGCTTCTACCTTCTCTAACAGGTGTTCTATTTCTGGTACACAAAAAATTCTTTTGTCCTCCTAAGTTTAAATATGAATTTCCTTAGAGATATTTAATCTAGCTCTTTTAAGTGCCGGAAGCAAAATACAAGAGAGAATTTTACCTTATACCCACCCAATCCATTGTCTTCCTCTGAAAATACAAAATACCCACGGAGTACCATGGACTTTATTCTTAACAACATTCACTAGGAAAAAGTAGGATCATGATTCAACCACTCATACCAGCTTATCCAAATCTTGAAAATATTAGGATGATAAATCTTGCATTTATACCATGTATTCTGCTAAGCACTCAGAAAACAATAAATAAGAGACACAATGTCTGTACTCACATACGTTACTGGGGCCAAAAACTCAATTTGAGATGTGTCTGCCAAGGGTTAATACAATCATCTTAGAGAGGAGGAAAAACAATGGGCTTTAGATTCAGAAAGGGCACCCAGAATAAAATTCTGGTTCTCCTTTTTGTTTTGTTTTACAGGATCAGCATTTTTTAAAAGTTGTTGTTTAAATTCCAGTTAGGTAACATACAACATAATATTAGTTTCAGCTGTACAACATAGTGATTCAACACTTCCATACAACACCCAGTGTTCATCACGCCATCAGATTTCACCCATTCTTCACCTACCTCCATACTGGTAACCATCAATTTGTTCTCTATAGTTAAGGGTCTGTTTCTTGGGTTATCTCTTTCCACCCCCACCTTCCCCCGACTTTGCTCATTTGTTTCTTAAATGCCACATGAGTGAAATTATATGCTATTTGTCTTTCTCTTATTTCAGTTAGCATAATACTCTCTTGCTCCATCTATGTCATTGCAAATGGCAAGATTTCATTCTTTTTTATGGCTGAGTAATATTCCTGTGTGTATGTATATAAAGAAGGAGATATAGAGATATATATGTATACACATATATATATACACACACACATACACACCCCTCCAATCTTTATCCATTCATCAGTTGATGGACATGGAGGCTGTTGCTGTAATTTGGCTATTGTTGATAATGCTGCTATAAACACCAGTGTGCATGTATCCCTTCAAATCAGTATTTTTGTATCCTTTGGGTAAACACCTAATAGTGCAATTGCTGGATTGTAGGGGAGTTCCATTTTTAACTTTTTGAGGAAGCTCCATACTGTTTTCCGGAGTGGCTGTACCAGTTTGCACTCACACCAACAGTGCAAGAAGGTTCTCCTTTCTCCACATCCTTGCCAATACTTGTTGTTTCTTGTATTGTGGATTTTAGCCAATATGATAGGCGTGAGGTGATACCTCACTGTAGTTTTGACTTGCATTTTCCTAATGCTGAGTGACATTGAGCATCTTTCCATGTGTCTGTTGGCCATCTGTATAGTCTTCTTTGAAAAAAATGTCTACGCATGTCTTTGGTCCATTTTTAAGCTGGATTATTTGTTTTTGGGTGTTGAGTTTTATAAATTCTTTATAGATTTTGAATACTAACCCTTTATCAGATATGTCATTTGCAAATATCTTCTCCCATTCCACAGGCTGCCTTCTAGTTTTGTTGACTGTTCCCTTCACTGTGCAGAAGCTTTTTATTTTGATGCTTTTTTTTTTTTGAAGTTTGCTTTTGTTTCCTTGCCTCAGGAGACACATCTAGAAAGAAGGTGCTACAGCTGATGTCAAAGAAGTTGCCTGTGTTCTCATCTAGTATTTTTATGCTTTCAGGTCTCACATTTAGGTCATTAATCCATTTTGAACTTATTTTTATGTATAGTGTAAGAACATGGTCCAGTTTTCCCAACACCATTTGCTGAAGAGACTCTCTTTCCCATTGGATATTCTTTCCTGATTTGCCAAAGATTAATTGACCATATAGTTGTGGGTTCATTTCTGGGTTTTCTATTCAGTTCCATTGATCTATGTTTCTATTTTTACACCAGTACCATACCACTTTATTACAGCTTTATATTATAACTTAAAGTCTCAACTGTGATGCCTCCAGTTTGCTTTTCTTTTTCAAGGTTGCTTTGGTTATTTGGGGTCTTCTGTGCTTCCACACAAATTTTAGGATTGTCTTTTCTAGCTCTGTGAAAAATGCTGATGGTATTTTGATAGGATTTTGATAGATATTTTGATAGGATTGTATTCAATGTGTACATTGTTTTGGGTAGTACAGACATTTTAACAATATTTGTTCTTCCAATCCATGAGCATGGAATGTCTTTTCATTTCTTAGTATCATCTTCAATTTCTTATGAAAACTACAAATTGTTTCTACATTTACTAGCCACATAACCCCATTTGTCAATAAGATAAGTGAGGCTTAGAGCCATGTAGATAAATTTCTTAAGCTGTTGTGGGGATTGGGTATAATTACATAGATAAAGTACCTTTCACTTAGATGGCATTAAAGAAAGGTTAAGTGGGGGCGCCTGGGTGGCTCAGTCGGTTAAGCGGCCGACTTCGGCTCAGGTCATGATCTCGCGGTCCGTGAGTTTGAGCCCCGCATCGGGCTCTGTGCTGACAGCTCAGAGCCTGGAGCCTGTTTCGAATTCTGTGTCTCCCTCTCTCTGACCCTCCCCCGTTCATGCTCTGTCTCTCTCTGTCTCAAAAATAAATAAACATTAAAAAAAAAAAAAAAAAAAAGAAATGTTAAGTGTCTGCTTCCCCTCATGTATCTTCCTTCCCAGTTCTTCAGATATCATTAGCAGGAGAACAGAGATAAGATCAAGAGATATAACTGTCCAACTTCATTCCATATTAGCTGGACCAAATCTGGTAAATAGTGTTGAGTTCTATGCACTAATTTCTAAAGGGGATTCAGGAATTATCTTTCTTGCAACCAAATGAAAAGTTGGAATGAATGACTGACAAGGTTCCTTCCCCTTCTAGGATTTTATGATTTCTATGGAAGGATATTAATGAAGAATTCCAGTTATACCATAAAAATTCCAGTTATACCATATACAGTATTCCCATATTTCAGATCCCTGCTATAATGTTTACAAGGATAACTTTAAAAATCTCATCATAGGATCAAAACTTCACAGAAATGAATATTTCATTTCTAAGCATAAGGCTGTACATTTTGTAGTGCTAAAGATGATTTTTTCTACTACATACAACCTGATAAAATAATATCTAAAAACAGTGTTAATATTAAAATATTGTTATTATGGAAATCAACCTTAAAGCTAATCATGAGTTAATACGGGGCAATAAGTGTTCAATGGGTAAAAAATAATCTAATCAATTTTAAAGGCAACTTTCTAAATGTGATTCAAATGTTAAGAAAAAAACTAAAAAAAACCTTCCCAAGTAATAGCTTTTCAGCTGCATTTTTGTCAAAGACACAAGTTTACATCTTTTTTGAGAAGGCTTTGATGACACTAGAGGAGAAGGTTAAGAACTCCACATGAACAAGATTAAAAAGCTTAGATGATTGGGAATTGGAAAATGTACTCCTTTTAAAAAGAATCCAGATGGGTTTGCCATGTTTTATTGAACTATTTAGACAAATGGTAGGAACCTAATAAATATATGCTAACTGATTAAATTTGAGAGTATCCTTCACATAGGTGAAATAATTGTTGCCCAGTTTGTATCCACAAACGATTTTTAGGAGGCTTATGCCAAGTCATTTCGACATTAAGGCTCTCAAAATACAGAGTAAAAACCCTGAGAGAGGAAAGATCTGAACCACTAAACATCCATGCATGGTGTTCCTCTGCTGTGCATTACATTTCACTTTGTACCTTTCAGGCGTTAAGGGAAATGCATATGGGACACATATTCTCATTATTTGATAAAAGGAAACTCTTCCTGGTATTTAATTCTCAAACTAATGGGCGCTATGTGTTATACAGAGAGCACCAAACAACATATGGATAATGCCTGAAATTTGTTTCAAAGAGCTGCAGAAGCATCCTTCAATTGGCCATTTCTTAAAAAAAAAAAAAAAAAGCCAAGGGCATATATTAATTCTATAGAGGTATTTCTGCTATCAGGGAGGTAAATGAGAGAGATTATTTTCTTTTCCATGGAAGCAGGGGGTCTTTAAATTTGAGAGAAAGATACAAGTGGACTGAAGTTCTGCAGGAAAGCTGTGGGCGCACAGGTGTTTGGTACTGTTAACGAGCAATTCCACTGGCAGAACTACATAGACATAAACCAAGCAGCAACAAAGGCTGGGCATGGAAGGCATTGTTTTTATGTTCCATATCCTTGCTTGCTTTGCCGAACCCATTTCTTTTAATAACCAATCAAAGCTCTCATAATAGAAATCTAGGCTGGAATGTCCAACAGCTGGCTAAGAATCTATTATTCTACATTTGTTGAGTGGAAGAATGTTTCATGCCAAGCATGCATTCTCTAATATGTGCCATACACAACTCAACTGAGAAAATTTAGCTTTCAGGGTCAGCATACAGGCGATGGCTAGGACTTTTGACTTCATTTAGTCTCAGCTGACATAAAAAAGGGACCATAAAAATAAAGCGTTCATACAGATGTCCTTCTCATTTGAACCTTTCTGTATAAATTCTAACATAAGAGAATGTCTATACCAAAACAGAAATCTTCGGCAATAAATTCATTTGGATATGTGTGCATGCATATATGCACACCCACATACATACATGTACGTATGTGCTTCTACACAAACATAGATCTATTTTATTGAATGACTTGACTGTTTAAGTGCTAATTATGTGCCAGGTTGTAAAAGTGTCCCTAGAACTCTGTATAAAAGACTGTATTACCAATCATGTCAGCTGTTTCCAGGACCCATATTGTTATCTTTCAGTTGGGAGATCTTCAGGATATAGAATTGTTACTATACATTTGGCTTGTCATCTTTCTCCTGTGCTAGGGCTTAATGTCACTGACCATTGTTTATAGAGCTCCCACTAGCTCAACTTTATTCTCGATTCTACAGCTAAAAATATATCACACAAGTAAAGGACATGTTCGTGGGTTTCATTCTGAAAACAGGAGGGCATTTTAAAAAACAACAATAAACTATGTGCTTTGGCAAAAGACTATCATGCTGACTTTTGCATAGTCACAAAATTCAGGACAGATTATTCAAAGAACTCTCTGGAAGCTGACAAGCTTATAAAAGCAATCCTAATAAAAAATTTCTGCATTCTGCATATATAACAAAGTTACAGCATGTCACTTGCTCTATAAATTGTCACTATTACCGCTTGGAGCAGAAGAAGTGTACATATATAAAGATATATATGTGCATAATTTCATATTCCCAGAGGAAACTGAAAAATTATGTGCATTAAATAGTGTTTTAATTGCAACAAGAAAAACTGCATTTAAGCAGTGGTTCATAATCCCACAAGGATGAAGTCAAGTGTAAATGCTGTCTAGTATAATGGGGGAAGAATGGCCTTTGTAGGCACGCAGGCCTGGGTGCAAGTTCTGATTCTGTCACTTGTTTGATCTACTCTAACAAACCCCTCTATTTCTCTGAGACTCTGTTTCCCTATCAATAAAATAGAGATATTAAATATCTGTTTTGCAGAAAGTCATGAAAATTGAAGGAAAAGTCCTTACCCATTGCTGTTTTTGTCAAATTATTAAATCAGTTGGAAAGCTAAAAGTAGAAATTTAAGGTTGGTTCTATGGATTACACACTGGAAAATATTAAGATCATGCAACACCTACTCAACACTGAAATTCAATACACGTTTTACAGCTATCAAATTCTATGATTGTCTGAGCATATATGAGAGAAGTTTGTAAAATTCCCCTGAAGAACAATTTTAGGAAAACTACCCTAGAACACACGTGGCACAACGGGCCTAAGTTGAGCATTTCATTTATCTGTTTTCTGATAAATCTGTATTCTTTGTGCTTACATAAGATGCAATGGTTCTTACAAAGTCTGCTTTAAAAAGCAACAAGTTCTGTGCTCTCACATGCATCCTTACCCATACTGACAACTCCTCTTTAAAGGCCTAGTTCCAATATTTCTCATTCATTTAACCTTACCGTGTCTGTTCCAGCCCATGGGTTAGACTCTACTCTGAAAAAAGCTTGGGTTTGTCTAGGGACATAAGACCATATCCTTTCTTGCTTAGCACTGGGTTGGGCACAACAAGTTTTAGTCCTTACTTGTAAATAAGCTAAAAGTTTCTAAAGGTCTCACACAACTGTAGGCATTACCAATAAAAATAAATTGAAAAAATAAAAAAAGGGGTGTCTGGGTGGCTCAGTGGGTTAAGTGTCCGACTTCAGTTCAGGTCATGATCTCACGGTTCGTGAGTCTGAGCTGCACGTTGGGTTCTGTGCTGACAGCTCAGCCAGGAGCAGATTTCAGATTCTGTGTCTCCCTCTCTCTCTGCACCGCACCCCCCCCCCACTAGTGCTCTGTCTCTCAGAAATAAACATTAAAAAATTTTTAAAAAGTTTTCATTTTCTCTACCAATAGAACTTCCAGGGGCGCCTGGGTGGCGCAGTCGGTTAAGCGTCCGACTTCAGCCAGGTCATGATCTCGCGGTCCGGGAGTTCGAGCCCCGCGTCAGGCTCTGGGCTGATGGCTCAGAGCCTGGAGCCTGTTTCCGATTCTGTGTCTCCCTCTTTCTCTGCCCCTCCCCCGTTCATGCTCTGTCTCTCTCTGTCCCAAAAATAAATAAATGTTGAAAAAAAAAAAAAAAGAACTTCCATTTAAATTGTTTGTGTAGATTTTAGGTTAACCATGTGGAGATTGTAAGAACTCTATTTTCAGCAACTGAAGGTCTACTCAACTACAACCTAGTCTATTTTCATGTTGTTCAACATACACTATGTCAGGCTTTAAAAATGCTATGACCATCTTCCCAAGCTATCCTCACAGGATGGAAGGGAAGTGAACCCTGCCGGGTTTCACCTTTTGCCCCTTGAGACCCAACTTCCATCGCTCTCCATGCTGCTCTGTGCCTTGGGAAGCCAAGTTATGAAGACCACTCATAGTTGTTTTTTTTTTTTCCCATGGGCTTCTAATTTGGTTTGGGTAATGGCAGAAACTGGGAGGTTGGAGAATGGGAAGAGACTGAGACTGGGGTACCTGTTCCCTGACTCACTCCCTGCCTGGTTATTAGCACATCCCTCAGTTCCTGTCAGGTGGCCAACTCCAGAGCTACCTTCTCCTGGGTTCTGACAGCCATTCTCTCTCCTTGTCCTATAAGCCTACATAACAGAAATAACTCTTCTCTGTTGCGAACTCTGGCGTCCGGTACTATCTCCTGCTGGTTTTCTCAAAGCTAGCCATACCATTATAAATAACCTCCTATCAATTCACCAGACTGAATATACCTTTGAATGTGCCATCTGCCTGCCTGGTGTCTGACTGAGCCTTGAATCTAGTCTTAAAATACCAAGAGTCACTTTGGACCAAAGTATCATGGCTTATTGTTATAGCAGACTTATAGTAGGAACAGCTGTAGTGAATAAACAGTACTGCTTTACTAGGAGAACATAAGAGCGAATATTACTGTTGGCTTATAGTAAAGCAACAATTGAATTTATGCTATAAACCAATCGAGGTAAGAACAAAGGCTTTCGAAAGAAAATGGGAATATTAAATAGATAAATCTAGCTGAAGAATATGTTATAATCTCATGCAAATATCACAAACCCATCAAAATTCAGCTTTTTCTGCTCCTACCATCACTGAAGAATATCATTAAACAAACAGAGGGATAGGGGCACTTGTGTGGCTCAGTCCGTTAAGCGTCCTCCTCTTGAGTTCAGCCCAGGTCATGTTCTCATGGTTTGCGGGCTCAAGCCTGGAGCTGTTAGCCCAGAGCCTCCTCGGGATTCTTTCTCTCTGCCCCTTCCCTGCTCAAGTGTGTGTACGCAGGCTCTCAGAAATGAATTTTTTTTTAAATTTAAAAAATAAGTAAGCAGAGGATAGGCAAAATTCTTGAACTTCAATCAAGAAGCTGCGAAAAAAGAACACACGTTGTTATGGACACAGTACTGAAGCCCACTGAAGCCTTAGTACATTCAGGTTTCAGTATAGTACCTCCTATTGCATTGTAGCACCTATAAATAACTACACAGAAATGTAAGTGTACTTGAGTATAATAAATCCACTGTAAACTGGAATCCCATATTAATGTAATGGTGCTTTTCCCTATAGTCTCCTTCCTAAGATCTTACATTTTGAGAAACAACACTAATTTTTACATGACTATGTTTTCTTGAAATGCCCCCTTTGGTTAGGCATCTGGTAACACCTCTCATCTTCTGTGGTACCAAACCTTCCTACTGGAATAATGTTCCTGGTAGCCTCATTTTCCCAGAAAAGCCCTTTACTTCACCTCCCAAGGTTACTCATACCCACCTTTCTTAATTTTGTTTCCCCCTCCTTCTCTTCCATTCCCTCCTACCCTCACTCAAGGACAACTGAAAGAGGGTGGAGGAAAAGTTCAGCTCAAAATGTACACGGAGATCTCATCCATATTCTGTACCAATTTCCAGACCATAAAACTCCTTACTGGCAGAGAAAGTGTTCTATGATAATGCCTAAAATAGTCCCTTTTACCTTGTACTTAAAGCACACCTTGAATGTAGATTTTAAAACAGTGGCATGCAACAACAAAGTCAAAAAGGCCAAAAAAGGGAGTCTTTTCTAGTTCCCTTTTGTTAGTGGATCCAAAGACTCCCTTCACTGAAAGCATCTTAAGGGGAAGACTAGCTTAGGGATGTGATAAGGATAGCACCTGAAAAGTGAAGAACTGAGTAAGCACCCATGACCCTACTTACTACTCAGTACGCCGGAACATGGAGCCCACTGTAATTGATGCTGAGCTCACACTATTGATGGCAGATGATTTCTAGTCCAGAGTTGCAGTTCTGGGCTTTTGTTCGCCACTGTGGGTAATAACCACTCTAGCAGTAAGTACAGTACCTGCCTTTCAGGTTTACCACTCCTTGGTAACCCCCACCCCCAATGCATACAGCACCCACTATGAGTGCCTCATACTGTTCGCACAGGGCAGACAGCTAATAGGTGTTGAATAAATGCTTGACTAAGGTTGACTTCACACATTCATTCAATTTGCAAAGTCCATATCCTTGACGCTGAGGCAGACCGATTTCCACTTACCCTCTAGTGTCAGGGTTTGGGCAGCAGGCTGCTACCCCAAGTCATGGCTGTGCAGACTCAAATTAGCACACTATACCACATGACTGATTGTCAAAGAACTTTCCCATTGAAAACTAATTAATCTTCCCCATACATCCCTGTGAAAGGTAAGTTTTCTGTGCTCATCTGCAGGTTATAAAGAGGAAACTGGAGATGAGAAGGTCATGGGCTGTGCCAAAGGCTATTAAGGGTGTCTGCTGGGGAATGAAGTCATAAAGCAGTGATCCAGGTTCAGTATCTATACCCACTCCAAACCTAGGCCTTTTCCCCATGTTTTGACCATCTTAACATTCTCTGGGCTTTAATGAGGGTATAGACAGAGTATAGCAGATATGTGCATTTCAAAGGGGGGAGAAATTATGATTTGACCCTACTAAATACTTTGGATGTATTTCCAAGGAGAATTCATAGTAATGTTTTTATTTTTGAGAGAGAGTGCAAGTTGGGGAGGGGCAGAGAAAGAGACACACACAGAGCCCGAAGCAGGCTCCAAACTCTGAGCTGCCATCACAGAGCCCAATGCAGGGCCTGAACCTACAAACAGTGAGATCACGGCCTGAGCCAAAGTCAGATACCTAACCGACTGAGCTACCAAGACGCCCCCCAAGGAGCACTCGTATTAGAAGTCCTCGCTCTCAGATCTTTTTCAGCAAAGATATCTTGTTAGGTAGATTTAGTACTGTCTCCTGGAAAGAAGGCTGAGAAGTATCATCTTCACTGCCCTTCCTGAGATATGCATGGGGGGCGGGGAAGGGGGGGGTTCACCCTTGCACCCACAGAGACACAAGTCTATGCACAGACTGCTCACAGAGTCCAGACCTGTGAACTGCCGAGAGCAGAATGACAGCATGGGCTCCTTGACACACTTCACCCGGGCTGTTGCTCTGCGACAGATTTCAAGTCTCTGATCAGTTCCCCGGAGCATACATACAGCAAATATTTCAACCTTCTCTATTATCAGCCTTCCGACTTTGCCAAAGAGAACCAGGATTGGCTATTTTAAAAGGGCAAAGCAAGCTTCAACCACCAGAACCATGTCCTTTTTCCTTCGTGGGTTCCTCTTCCTCATCCCACCTTCTAGATGAGGACCTGCCCTGAGTTTCATGCTCTTATGTAATTACTATTTACCTTCCTATAGTATGTTAATAGTACTACTCTCCCTGGGGACCGTCTTCACTCGCACAATTCCCATTCCTTGTCAACTTCTAAATCAAGTCTATCCCTGACCTGAGGAGGTTGGATTACCAACTATAATTTTCTCCCATTTTTATAGAGCATGACTTGGAGTAGATGACTATCTCATTTAGGGAATAACTACTCTGGATAGACATTAAAACATTCTCTATTGCTATAGTAACTAAAACAGCATAGTATTTGCACATGAGTAGTTAGACAAATGGAACAGCAAATCCAGAAATACACTCAAATACACATGGGAATCTGTTATTATCTGTTATTATCCTAATTTCTCTAATGTGCTTAAAATTTTCCATAATAAAATTTTCTTAAGGTACCAGAACAAAATATGAGTGACTTCCTTGGAGGGGTGAAAGGCCTTTCCATTTGTAATTCAAAACTCAGAAAGTATAAAATTAAATTATGATACATTCAATTATATTAAATAAGTTATGTATGACCAAAAGATAGTATGAATCGAGAAACAAGTAACAACCTGGAAAAAAAAACTTTTTTCAACTTATGTCACAGACAAAACAATGGATAATCTCGCTAATATGGAAAGAGCTACTAGAAATCAATAAGAAAATTATCAGTAACCTAACAGAAAAATAAGCAAAGAACATTAACAGCCTTTTCATAGAAAAATAAACAAAATGGTCTTTAAACACCAGGAGAAAAGTTAAGCATCTTTTCAAATAGGAGAAATGAGAACCAAAAGTATACTTTAAACTTTCAGATTTTGACTAGTCTCATATAAAAATGTATTCTAATTCTGTGTTTTAAGGAGACCATGGGAAACCAGTTATTTGCATACATTGATTGTGGAAAGATAACCCCTTAGGAGCAATTTGGTAACATTATTAAACTTTTAAATGTATTTACCCTTTACCCAAAATCTCACTTCTTGGAATTTCTTCAAAAGATGGCTTGTACACATGCACAATGATACACTGTCATCAGAGTCATAGCAGCACTATAATAGCAAAGGATTGGAAACAATCTGTGTCCATCAAAATGTGTGTGTGTGTGTGTGTGTGTGTGTGCATGTTTAAAACTCTACATACACAATGGAATAGAACACAGCGAAGATGTTCCCTGTATGATGCTGTGAAAAAGCTCTAGGATACAGATTATATATACATATATATCTGAATGGAGAAAGATTTAGAGATATGAATATCACGTTATTTTTGTGTGTTGGAGAGAAAACAATAAAAATTACTATATGGGGGCACCTGGGTGGCTCAGTTCGTTAAGCATCAGACTCTTGATCCAGGTCATGATCTCATGGGTTTATGAGGTTGAGCCCCACGTCGGCCTCTGTGCTGACAGCATGGATCCTGCTTGGGATTCTCTGTCTCCCTTTCTCTCTGCCCCTCCCCTGCTCATGTGCTCGCCCTTGCGCGTGCACTCTCTCTCTCTCAAAAATAGATAAATAAACTTAAAGAATTACCATATGCATTTACTTATATATGCATAAATATACTCAGTAACAATATACAGGAAACTAATAGGAGCGATGAACTGTAGGTGAAGGAACAGGGTAAAAAATAGTATAAGGGGTGCCTGGGTGGTTGAGTCAGTTAAGTGCCCACCTTCGGCTTGGGTCATGAGCTCACAGTTCATGGGTTTGAGCCCCACATCGGGCTCTGCAAGTGCAGAGCCTGCTTCAGATCCTCTGTCTCCCTCTCTGTCCCTCCCCCACGCGAGCTGTCTAAAATAAATAAACATTAAAAAAATAGTAAGAGGGGACAAAAGTAGGAAGAAGACTTCTCAGAGTATACCCCATTTTTTGGTTTGATTTTTTACCCACATAAATCATAAAAGACTCAAAATTTAAATTCAAACAAAGAATTCTTTTGGCTCTATAGTTTATGATTGAGTACCTACCATCTAGTTAAAGCTCAATAGTTCTACTGGACCAGGGGCTTGGAAAAGCCAAAGATGAGATGACACAAAATAGCATTTTTAATTTGGCTTTGAAGTGTATCATGTGATGGTAGGGATGTGGACATCAGAGAATTCACCAACCTGATTACATTTTACAGATTTCATCAGTAAAGTCTCCCCGAGACCTTAGTAAGAACACGGTCACAGTGATCTGTAAGAACAGAAAAAAGTAGGTAAGATAGATAAACATGTAGAAAGCACTGCCTTCCTGCAGAAGAGAAACATGCTATCCATTTGAGTATGTTGTGGTTGTTGAGTATAAGCAACACATCTTCTGAACAATAGGCCAATAGGGGCTAATGTTTCCATCTCCAAAGTCCATTTCTATTTTGCCCCTACTCCAGACCCTAGATTCCATGTTTAGAATGATTTAGCTAAACCATATGTAGAGGATAGTTACCCATCTTTAAGATTAAAAACATACAATTGCCATGAAAATATCTGACCCACACAAGATAACTAAATTATTAACATGATATATAATTTTGACAAACGCAAAACAAAATGTTTTTATATACTTATTAGCCCAGGTTGTTTGGCTGCCCGTAAGTGAACAATTTCTGTTAGGTTCCTTGAAATATTAGAAATAGCTCATCCCCATGACTCCGTTAGAGACTCTGAGATTCCAGATTTCAGGCTTTCAAGTAGAAAAGAGGCAGCAGCCTGGGAACCCTTTCTCTTAGTCCCTAGCATCAAGTCTTCATGGTAAGAGGGGGCTATGACTCGCTTCCATAGGAAAGGAAGCAATGGTTCCTTGTGCACCTAAAGCAAGGGGCAGATTCCTGCTCTTTGGCTGAGTGACAAGCTAAATATTTTTCTATACCTGGTCTATTTCTCAGGATTTCCGTTCCCTTACACGTAATTAAGCATTAAAAGTTAGTGCAAGCATTGGACAAATCACTTAACCTCCTTGTGCCTCAGTTTCCTCACTGTAAAAAGGAGATAAACAATAATGACCTCAAGTGAGTGACTTAATATGTCTCAAACACTTAGAATAATGTCTGGAAGATAGTATGAACTTACGAACTCAAATATTAGCTATCCACATGTAACATCTTAGAGGTGAGTTTGAAACTCTCTCTTTAGAGCCAGGGCTACCTCCTGAGAAGTTATAGAACACATCCCCTGCCACCATTTCCTTAGACTAATTAGCTGCACTACAAATGGAAATTACTTTCATAACTTAAGCTTTACTAGTGTTGAATGATTTACATAATCCTGTAGCTAGGAGGTCCCAGAACTGCATTCCTTTCTTTGGCAAATTTGTATACCTTCCTCCAAAGGCAGTATTCGTTCATCATGTCTGGTGTAAGAAATGACTTCAGGCTAGGGTTAGGTGGAGAACGCCAATCCCTTTCCCCTCCCTTTGTGCAAAAGCTTGAAACCCCAGGGACCAGAGGAAGACACTGCCCACAGATAAGGGCAGAACCAAGTAGCCCATGGATGGTTGGTTCAGAAGAGACCCCCCAAGTGGGGCCTACTTACATATGAGAGAGAGGTATTGCACCTCTGAGCCTCTGCCCTCCATCACAAGGGGATACTAAATTGTCACACTCTGGAAGCAAATGGAAGAAGAGTATTTATCATCAGTAGTTTAAACGTGTGCTTCTCTCACTCCTACACAATCCAAACAGGACAGCAAAAGAACAGGGAATCCGCACCTAGGAAGAGACCATCTAGAATGTTACAAAAACGCTCCCCAAATCATTTGGTCTTAGGGAAAAAAGTGGAATCAAACTCTGTGTCCCTGATGGGCAAAGGGAGAAGGAACATTTTCCTGGCTAAAAGTTTCAAAAATACACCTTTGCCACACTTGAAATTTTCACCCATTATTTCCTTATAGTCATTTAAAATGCACATTAATTTCATCAATAACCTAACTTAAACACTCTAAATGGACTTACTACATTTATTTAGTTATTCAATCAATATTTATGGAGCACCTTGGTTCACAGCCATTGCATCAGTGCTTAAAATAAAGTTCCTTCTTCTCAGAGAGCCGATTTTCCAGCGACTGGCTGGTTTTCTCCATGTGTCCCCCCGCAGGATGACTTCCTTTTCCAAGCTGACATCTGTTGAAGGCTATGGGTGTCAGGTACCTAACACCATTAGTTCATTTAGTTCTTACAACATCCCTGTAAGGTGGGCACTGTTGTCCTCCCCACTTGACAATGAATTTAAAGTTTAAAGAGAGGATAAGTAACTTGCTCAAGACTACAAAGTAAGTCATGGATAGAATTTAAATTGGGCTCCAATTCCAAACGCCTCCATTTCGGTCCCCACCCTAGAGTACTTTCAAAACTTCTCAAAGACAGCTTGCTATGATGGATTTCTGGTTTGAAATTGGTCTCCTTCTGCATTTTCCCTGTTTGGTATGCTAGGATTCTTCTCTTTTTCTGTACAATGCCTTTCTAGCATCTAGAAAACGATCATTTAAAAGCAAGGGTATCAAGTCATGGGACCATGGCAGAGCAGGCTAAGAAATAACAGCCAATTATACATAAATATTTAAATATATGCACTACACTCCACTTAGTGCATTATTCAGATTCTGGGCTAACACAAAAAGGCTTCCAGAACTTACCAGCTGCTTCCTTTTGTGATCTCAATGATTCTCACCCAAACAAGACTCAAAGGACCCATTTTCCAAATCAGCTTCCTCGTATTTACACCTTGTCATTGATGTCATTCTCCTTTTCTGCCAACCCTAAACTGACTAGAGAGGAGAATTTGAATTCTCTCTCTCAAATTGTTTCCTTTCTCTTTCCCCAAACCTTGCATTTTTTTCTTCCCCTAAAACTCCCTAAGCCCAAGGCATAGTCCAGTGAAGTGAGTGTGATTAAGCAAATTAAGAACCGGCCCAGGGAGCTGCTCTAATTGCTCTAATCAGGGGTACTTTCCTGGTCCTGCTCATGGGAGGCCTGGCCGGCCTAGAACATTCACTGTCTGTCTGTGGGTGGCATGTCAGCAGATGGCAATCACTGCTGCTATTTTTCCAGGTTAATATGAGATTAAGTTTGGGGCTTTGGACCCTAATTATTCTTCTCAGTGATTTCGTTTAATTGGTCTACCGAAAAACACTTGGCTAATCCCTGAATGCCACACAAGCCCATGCAGCCATTTGGACCAGGTGGTCAGATTCTTCAATGGGGAGAAGAACGTGGGCACAAAGGGAGGGAGTCCTATCTCCCTCTCTTACCAAATTCAAGCTCCCTGAAGGCAGGCCTAGTCTAGTCTTTCATCTCCAGCAATGGGCTTGGCACAGAGCAGGGCTCCAAATGTTTGCTGACTATTGTGAAATGAAGAAAGGAGATGTGAAAGGCACATTTTAAGGAGCATTTTATGAGACAATGGATTTAACAAGGGGGAAAAAAAACTTGCACAGGGGATATGCACGTTACATACTACACTTAGAATGTAGAAAAGACATGGCCAGTACTCAGGACATACTTTACAGCAACATCTGATTTCTGACCATTAACCCCAAACAGTTAAAGGTTCAAGTCTATATAAGAGATAGAGGTTGATATACAGAAGTATCAAACTGACAGGAGCTTCCGTGAGGAGAAAGCAGTGGCAAGAATAATCAATATTCCAATGAGCTTGATTTGGCTATGAAATCCTTCAAGGAAAATTCCAGAACCGCAGGAATCTAATAGCTAAATGAGGGCTACTAGGTGGTTGTATATTTAAATATTGCTACCCCTGCTTAGGCTTTTTTGCTTAACTTTCTATAGCTTTTGGCAATGGTAGCTCATGAAGGACAGTTGGGAGAGCTGTCATAAGAATTCCTTTAGGCCTGGGTTCACTGGGCCCTGCAGGACAAATCTAAGAAAATGTGGCAATGTTCTGCAGCTGCAGCATGGTCACATAATGTATTCCTCACTTATCTGGCTTCCTTTCATGTGGGTAATTATGTTGAGTATTGGATTAGAAGTGTTATGTTTTGACTTAATCAATCCACATTTATTTTGGAGGTTTTTCTTAGCTGAGAAAGTAGTCATCAAATAAACTTTTAAAATGGAAAATTCATACATATATATACACATATCTGCAGACAAAAATATATACACATTTAAAATTCATTTTAGTCATTTTTATTTCATTTTTTTATGCATTTAATAAGCATTCTTGAACACCTACTGTGCACCATATGAGGAACCAGAAATAAAAATTTAAGACATGGTCCATGCTCTAAAGTGGTTTGAAGAGAGTTGTGAAGGCAGTCCGTGTACAAACAGCAAACATGCACCAGTTGCTATGGAAACAATGGATTATAGAGTGTTACTAACTCTACCACCATCACTTTTCTAAAATGCTAGTGATTCCTATAGCTTGTAGTAGGTAGGGAGGCATATTATTTATGCTGAAACCACGCAGGGAGGATGCCAGAAATAAGCAAATCTGAAAAGAACAGATCTAACACATTTAGTTTGGCCAAGTAGAGGAAATGCCTCAGGAAAAATGTTTCCTCTTAAAAAAAAAAAAAGCAGCCTGGGTGAGACTTTCCACAGATATCCCCAGAATAAATGAAAGGGTGCACTTAGGTTTGCAGACTATTATGTTGATGCTCTGTTTCCATATCCTAAACTAGGGATTGGATAGCCTGGTACTTTGAGGATTTCCAACACTTAATAGCTCCCATGCCCCCAATTCTTGGCTCAGAAATTTCACCTGCCAGGGGCACCTGGGTTTTTCAGTCAGTTAAGAACCCAACTTCAGCTCAGGTCATGATCTCATGGTTCATGGGTTCGAGCCCCACGCCGGGCTGTGTGCTGACAGCTCAGAGCCTGGAGCCTGCTTCTGATTCTGTGTCTCCCCCTCTCTCTCTGCCCCTCCTGCACTCACGCTCTGTCTCTTGCTCTCTCTCAAAAATGAATAAACATTCAAAAAAGAAACAAAAAGAAATTTCACCAGCCAACAAGTTCATTTCTTCCAGAAGCATCAGGTACACACTAAGTCAAGTTTGGAGGCAGGGAAATCAAGTTTTACTGATCACCAGCTTACCCACTTCAAATTAAATCTCCAGTGTAGTGAAAGGTATCCCGCATTCTCCTGCCCCCTGAGAGTTTATACCAGCATGTTCACCTTATCTTCCTGAAGTTATTCCAATTATTTAAAAAAAAATGGTATCTTCCCTGATGATTCAAAGTGAAGTAATTTTCACTTCCATGAAGAAGTATTCGCCCTCCACTTACTAAGACACTAACAGCACTCACTCTTCTATTTCAGAGACACAGCCTCCTCAGTGAATCCTGGTGCAGTTCTGACAGCCCAGGTGGCATCCTCACTCACTGGAACTTTCTCCTTATTCGTTGTGAGCATGCAGAGTTTTTTTTTTTTTTTTTTTTTAACGTTTTATTTTTGAGACAGAGACAGACAGAGCATGAGCAGGGGAGGGGCAGAGAGAGGGGGAGACACAGAATCCGAAGCAGGCTCCAGGCTCCGAACTGTCAGAACAGAGTCCGACGCGGGGCTCAAACCCACAAACCGTGAGATCATGACCTGAGCCGAAGTCGGACGCTCAACTGACTGAGCCACCCAGGCGTCCCAAGCATGCCAAGTTTTTAAAAGGCTATGCTGACCAAGGACTGACTGCCAGCCTCATTATGACTGGTCCCAGAACAGAGTTCTACCTTCAGTTAATCTTCAAAAGAGTATCTCACCCAGATAACTTATTTACCCTGCTTCTAAGATCTTCCACACCCATTTTAAATCCTTAGAATTTCAGTCTTGTTTTGGGAGGATGCCAGAATTTCAAGTATGCTCTGATAATTAAGTGACCTCTTCTGCCAGCACCCAAAAATGATTGGCTCTTGGAATTTTGACCTCCAATATTTTCCATTTAACAAATCCACACAAACTACCTAATATGTGATCAGCACTGTGATAACCACTGTAAAGTTGCACTGGAATTAAATTTTAAATTTAAGAAAAATCTTTGACCTAAAGAACTGGCCAGACTAGATATCACACATGAAATGACTGCAGTGAGTACAGGGTCAAGTGCTATAGGAGGAGACAGTAAGGAATAATAATACCCTATTATTTAAGAACAAAAATGAAAAATGAAGAGTCCCTAATTAGATAAAGTGCATTCACCTATAATTTTTTTTTTGATTGTTACAACTGCATGGTGAGGTAGGCAAAGGAGATATTAACCCCATTTTACAGATGAGGTAACTGAGACCCAAAGAGGTCAAGGGGGTTGGCCAAGGACATCTTGCGAATAAGTGGGAGAATTCCAGGATTGTAGTTCTAGTGTGGTCTCCCTGTTGTGTGGTTTTGCTGCCACACCATGCTGCCACCTTGCTGAGTACCATGGGAGGGAGAAGACGGAGCATGGAAGGACCAGAAGGATGAGCTATAGGCAACAGAAAGGATGAAGGGTCTTTATGGGGAAAACAAGACAGACAGAGATGGGCAAAGAGCATGACCACAGGTTTGGAGGCAGAGACTGGGGGAAATAATGACTTACCAAAATAGAATGTATATTAAAACGAAGTGGGGAATAGGGTTTGAGAGGAAATTAAATAATCATGGATCTTTCAGAAAGTTGGTATCAGGAGGTGAGTTTTGGTCTTTCAAACAATGCGGTTATTTTGGGGGGGAGACTGACATGATCAATGCAGAGGTTGAGAAAGTTGATATACTTTTTGTATAGTACAGGGTTAGAGTGGGGGGGGGTGCGGCAAAGAGTCTGGGTTTCTGGAATCCAGGAGGGGGTGGGGGAAGGGCTAGCATCGTGAAACGTTGACATGGGTATACTTCACAGAATTCATCACCCACGTTCATTTGCACATCACTGAACAACAGCAAAGCTAAAAATACTCTGGTTACAAGCAACAGGGTATATAAAAGAGAAGAATGATTGGTGCTTTCAAGTTTATGATGGATTAAGCCATTTTAGGTTGGTTGACTTAAAAGTTGTAAAATACACTGTCTTCAGGTTTGACAAAGGTAAAATCACCCGCTTTTTTAGGCTTTGCATTAATTCGACTTTCTGCATTTTGTCAGCCTGTTATCAAATTGGAATGGAGGTGGCCCCACAGGACTGCTGGAGTTCTGACAGATTAAGGGGATTTGAGTGGGGTAGGGGGAACTCTGGGTCCCTCACCTACACTTAAATGAGAATAGGTCAGATTTTGTAAAACTGCTTTTATTAGGCTAGATTGCAACATTTCATATGCGTGAAAGGTTCCATAGATTAAAACGTCTGAAAAGCCACGGATCTAGTCTAATCTCATCCCAAACAGAGGAAGAAGCAGAGATAGGCCCTTGAAGGGCTTTGTTCAAGGTCACAGGGCAAGGAAGACCACCTGAGGAGCATTTTTGTATAGCAAAGAAACTTCAGTCAACAAAATGAAAAGGCAACCTCCCAACCTGCAGCATGGGAAAAAACACTTAGAAAGCAATGTCTGCTAAGGGATTAATACCCAAAATACAGAACTCGTACAACTCAATAGCGAAACACCAAATAATACAATTAAAAAATTGGATCATTAGGGAAATACAAGTCAAACTGTAATGACATATCACCTCACACCTGTCAGAATGGCTGTCATCAAAAAAGACAAGACACAAGTATTGGTGAGGATGTGGAGAAAGGAGAACCTTGTCCACTGTTGGTGGGAATATAAATTGGCCCAGCCACTATGGAAAACAGTATGAAGGTTCCTCAAAAAATTAAATGGAACTCCCATATGATCCAGCAATCCTACTTCTAGGAATATATTCAAAAGAAATGAAATCATTATCTCAAAGAGATATCTGTACTCCCATGTTTACTGCAGCATTCTTCACCACAGCCAAGATCTGGAAACACCCAAAGTGCCCATCAATGGATGAATGAATTAAAGAAAGTATGGTATTCATTTCCTTGGCATATACATATGGAATATTATTCACCCATAAAAAAGGAACCCCTGATATTTGTGACAACATGAATGAAAGTGGAGGTGTATTATACTAAGCAAAATAAGCCAGAAACAGAGAGACAAATCCTGTATGCCATCACTTATAGGTAGAATTGAAAAAAGTCAAAATAATAGAGTAGAATGGTGGTTGCCAGGGGCTGGGGCATAGAGGAAATGGGGCACTAACTTCCAGTTCTAAGAGAAATAAGTCGTGGCACTGTGACGTGGAGCATGATGACCATAGTTGATAATGCTGTATTGCATATTTAAAATTTGCTAAGAGTAAATTTTAAGCGTTTTTGCCAAAAAAAAAAAGGGGGGGGGGAGGTGCAACCCTGTGAGGTCAAGATGGAGGTGTTAACAGACTGAATTGTGGTAATCGTTTCACAATGCATACATGTATGTATCAGATCCTCACGTTGTATAGCTTCACACAATTTTGTCAATTTTATAGACAACTACATTTGCCGATTTTACCTCAGTAAAGTTGGGGGTGAGGGAGAAGAATTGGGGCCACTGAGAACTCAGAAAACAAAATCATTTCACAGCCTTTGGCACCCAGGCTTCCCTCCAGGCCCGTTCATATGCCTGCAGCAGAGCCGGTCCCCAATGCCCCAAGCGGGCCAGCCCAGGCAGCCAAGGGCCGCCATGGGGAAACACATGGCCAGGCTGGGCCCAAGCAGCAGAAGCTGGTTTCAGTGGGAAGCCTCCCACCAACAAATGAAACATAAGGTGCTTCTAGTCAGAAAAGGGTCTGCTTAACACTCTTCTTCAACTCATTCATTTTTCAGTATTTGCTTACTTCTCCTTTTCCCTCACTTTAGTCCCCTTTTGAAGACCATCTAAGGTCGACCCCCCCCACCCCCATACTACAACAAAAACCAACCAACCCACCAGCACCACCCAAAAAAAAAAGCCACCTTGAGAAAGAGAAGATAAAGAAGTGCTGCAGGTTTGGAATTTTCACTGTTTCCAAAGAATTATGACCCAGAAGCAGAGAATCATTAAACCCGCTGGTTTCACTTGTACAACAGCACATAACGCCGTACCGGAGACCGCGCTGCCCGCTGAATCAGGAAGTTTAGAGGGAGAAGGCCCGGCAGAGCCCCTAGTAAATCTGTCTTTTTGTATTCTAATCATAAAAAAGTATTCCCCTCACTTTCTCACACAGGGCATAACGTCACCTTAACAGTGTTTATCAAGACAGACAAAGTGTCTTCACCAAAGCTAGAACATTTGTCTTCTTTGACAGCAAATGCTGATTAAATCTTCCCAGAGAAAAGTTAGGCAGACCAGAATCCACCTTCTTGCCAGGTACAAAGGGACGGACTACAATTCTGGTGTGTCCTCTCCTGTTCTCCTTGTCAGGAAAAATAAATAAAGGTGATAGAATTTGGTAGAAAAGGTCTCCTGAAGATACAGCTGTCTCCGTTTTAATTTAGGTTCAACTATTTCTTGCCAGCTTTGTGAATTACCTCAGCTAACTAAAAGAACCCCTAAAGGAACCATGCTACGGACTGTAAACTGAGGAAAACCCAAGCGCACACAGATGGCATACAAACCGGCCATTGCCAGATGAGCCTTTTCCCTCGCAGGGCCATTTCAGGGTGGATCCCAAGGGGACTATGACTTCGCTTCCAATGACATTAGTGGTGAAAGAGACTGTGAGAGTTATGAATTAACAGCTCTCTGTGAACTGACTAACTCTTCCATATTCAGAACGCCCACTTAAAAAAAAAAACAACAACAAAAAAAACAAATCCAACTCACCTTTCCAGGACTCACCGACGTGGCAAACAGAAACACACCCGGTTGGAAATCCAGGAAAGAGAATCATGTCTGTAGCCTATGTGCTGATCTGAGCAATAAAGCCTGTTTTTTTTTAATCATCCTTGTCAGAAATAGAAAATCTCCTTAAAATATGGGACATAGCTCTCTATGCTTCATGAGCAATTCTACACAAAAGCTGTAGACCTCACAACACAATGTGGTCATCGGCACCATCAGCTCACCGACAGTCATTCAGATGGTGGACTTGGTGAAATCTCTCCTGGGGCCTTTGTAACTCATCTGCATAATTGCAGAGCTTTCTAATCCCTGTCGCAGAGCTGTAATTGTGTCAGGATAAAGTAAGGCTCTCTGATCCCCGGCCTGGTAACTGGAGGCACAAACCTCCCATTCAATTATTCCTGAACGATGGCACTTAAGCGTAACTGTGGGAAAGGGAAGCAGACCCCCCAGCACGTACTTCTCTCTTTTGCCTGCCACTAGTGGAGGAGTCTGACTTCAGTGGGCACAGCCAGAACGCTCTTTCCTGACCTCCAACCTTGGGTATTTACCAACTGGCTAATGAAGAAACAGTAAGTAACCTCCTGCCCACTGGAGAGCCAGACAAGAATGAAAACGGATATATGTACACTTTTATTCTAGAGCTGGAGAAGAAAAGTAATTTCCATCCCACTGAGCTCTAAAGCGCTGCCTTTCATCCCACTGGGGAAGGTGTGAAGCCTGCTTTGTCCAGACTGGCCTGGCCTTTGATGGATTTATTGACCAGACCTACTGGCTGGAGGAAGTGTAAGGACACACCTTTTGTTGAGAAAGAAGAACGTACACCACCAACAGGCTTCCAGGACCTCATAAAACAGTCGTTCGGCTTAGAAGATCAGGTCTCCCATGTATCAGTATCGGGAGGAAAGTATTAAAGGCATTTCTCAAGTTTAAAGGAAAACAAAATTTCAAAAGCAAGGTGAGTTAGCTGCCAGTGTTTGTCAAATTGCTGGGGATGCAGAGTCTAAGTCTGACAGACTGCTCTGTGAACAGGGTATAGCTTCTGCATAACTTCATCAATTATGTTATTTGTCATGGGCTAAAGGAAATGACACATAGGGAGCACGGTGTAGTCTCATCTGGGAAGGGCAGGAGAAGGCGAGATGATCAGAAACTGTGAATTAATTTTGCGCTGATCCCTAGATCCCAGCGGTGACAAGATGCCTTCTACTATTTTACAATTTCAATAAAGCTCTGACATTACTACATGGCAACAAAGGGAAGAACAAGGAACGGCTGCCTATATGCTGCATTCTGCATAAAAGGCTATGCTGGAAGCCTAATTGCTTCTCAGCTGGAGTATTTAAGTCTCTAGCCCCCAGTGGAACACAAGTCATTCTCAAGGTGTGGTATGTTCTGCATTTAACTGGAGTCGGGGAACCCTCGTTCCGATCCTGAGCTTAGGTTCTCATCACCACTGGTAGGAAACGATTAACCTCAAGAAGCTGCTTAAGTCCACAGAGTCTCCACTTCCTCATCTGTAAATCATGACAGTGCACTTTAAATTTCAGGACAGTAGTGAGAAGGAAATAAGGGACAGTGAAAATTAAGTGAATTAACTATAGTTAAGTACTCAATAAATGTTAGTTCCCTTCCAATTTTTGTTTTTCCACTTTTGATTGCGGCAGCAGAGAAATTCTTGGAGGAAGGAGACAGAGCCAGGTAGTGTAAGAAGTTGACACTCTTTGAGCTTTCTTGCTGCTGGGGCAGCAGATTTAGCTGAACCACAATCGGTCCTGTAAACAGGCTCTGTGTACCACCTACTGAAGTCTCTCATGACAGGGAAAGCTCAATAAAGTGCCCAACAGGCGAGAGATTGGTTCAGAGCATTAGCCATCTATCCCAACCCCTTGTGGACCCCACGGCAAAGCTTCTTGCTACTGACTCCCAAAATGTCCACCCTCTAAGCCAAAAAGCAAGGCATGAGCGATTTCACTGCCATTGGTCATTTACATCCATTTCCTATATAAAAAGCAATGCTACTGACTCCCCAAAAAATGAAGTGAAGAAGAGTAAGAGACAGGAGGAAATGGCCAGATGAAAGAACAACAAAGGTGCCCGATTACAACAAACATCACTTTCCTGCCAGGACACCAACAACAGGATCCCAGCCAGCCTTGTAAGTTGTGATCTCAGCCAGCTGGCTACATATCTGATGGAAAGAGAGGCCCAAGAGTAGAAAAACAAAAGCTCTTTCCCACCAAATGGGGAGTGGTCAGAAAGGCATGGGAGGAAAACCACATTGTGGTGTCCCAGATTTATTCTGTCTACACAGCACGGAATGCATCTACATAGCTCACATGTTTGGGGGCCGTTTCTCTAACTACCGATGCTGCTGATTCCACCTGCAATCTAAAAACCAGGCTGTACATCTGCTGCCTCATCTCTCCACATGTAATAACTGAAACACTATTTTTCACGCTCCAGAAAAATGCAAACACAGCTCCACTGATCCACTTCAAATCTCCCCAAACAATTCAACTGAGGACGAAAATCAAGGAAACATTTCAAAGCAAAGAGCGTTGGGTGTCTCAAGGCATGGGGATAGGCGGTGTGTGTATAGGGGAAGGTCTCTTTTTAGTAGAGTTACTGTTGGTTTCAAAGACAGGTGCTACCCTAATTTTAAAGTTTGTCAGATATGCATCCTATGACTGGTGATACCCTTTAGGGTTATAATATTACTGCCTTCTGTAGAATCCACGGGTTGGCTGTCATGCTAGGATGTAGGTGACTATCAGAAAAGTCCCGTCAATCATCTCTACTTACCTGATTAGACTAAATGCCCCTCCAAAGTCAAAAATCAGACATAGTTTGGAAGTCTGTGAGTCAACTAATTAAGGTAAGGGCAAAAAATCAATAGTTAACATGACCAAGTACAAGTCACACGTCTGGCAGGCAGGAAGTTACAGTGGCAGACAGAGGGGCCTAGGCACACGAGGGTCCGGAATCTAGGCACCAGCCACTTAACAATAGAGTCTTTATTCCTTTCTTTGAATGCTTTCCCATTCTTCCTAAAACTAATCATCAACTCCTTGAAGGATCCTTGAAGGTAAGGACCCTGCGTTCCCTTTCAATTCTCTGGTCTTCACTGGAGCTGATGGGGGAGGGACCTGAGGGGCAGGAGACAGAGATCTCAGACCACTCAGTTGCACACTAAACTCGCTAAACTCAGTTGCACACCCTCACGTGCTGCATCAACTCAGACTTGAAACCCCGCTTCCCGGAGAACAGCTTTGCCCCTTATGAACCCACATGTGGTGGAGTAGCTTTTGTGACTCACAATGACTGGTCTGAATATCCTGCTGCTGACACCTTAATGCAAGGAGCCATATGGAAAATGAGGCAGAAATGAGAAAAAGGGGAAAGAGTAGAAAAACTGAGCCTGCCAGCTATAAAGCAGGGAGCTGGGGTGCAGACCTGCAATTCAGAATGGAGAGGGGTAATCACAGTGCTGTGGGCTCTCACACAGATCATTGGTTTTTACTGTAGATACAGGAAAGAAACCACAGAGCTAATATCAGCTGTAGAGAATTTTCTTCTTAAACCAGTACAACCCACTACACTTCACCACCAATGGCTCCACAGTTTTTATACCTTAAATAGTGGAGAACAGCTTTGAAAAAAATATTTTTTTCTTAATTGAAAACCTTTCCCTGCAATTCACATGACCTTTCTCGAGTCCCCCTTTTCCCATCCCCCGTCTCTTCCACCCCCTCCACACACAACAACAGGCTTGAGGATATAGATCCTACTTCCCCACCCCCCCCAAAAAATCACATAGGTCCGGGAGTGGGGTGAGCCTTCACATAAGAAATGAGAAAAACAGGATTCTTTTCCTTGAGTTATAAAAACTGAAAGGTACGAGGAATTTTATAGACCCAGAAAGTGATGAAATGAAGAGAAAGACATCAAGTCTACCCAAAAGGTGATAAAATATTTTATTTGTTTTTTGGTTGTGAAAAAGAAAATAAATCATTAAGATGACTGTCAGAATGCCTCAAGGAGAAGGGCATCGAATAGGACTTGGCTATAAATGTTGGAGAGTGTAATAAAAGAGTTGGGTTTGTTTCCTTAGCATTTGTCTGGGTTGAGCCTTCCTGTTTCAACACAGGAATCAGGGGCAATGATAAAAATCCATCTACCGTGGGGTATGCATTATTGCCTTTCCATGCTGGCCCCGTCCAAAGATCCCAGAGCAGCTGCTCCCGCCTTTACCCTGGCTCCCACCGAACACTTACACTACAGGACATGTTGTCAAATGCCAGGATGTCAGGATCACAATTTCCTTTATTTTCATGATTACTTTATACCTGCTTATAAAACAGAGTTGGGACAGGGCTGGGTGGGTGATGGGGGGCAGGGGGTGTTATTTTTCTTGGTCCTTCTTGGTCCTAGGAATTCAAGATGAAGAAGGCAAGGTTCTTGCCCCAAGCAGCTCAGTCTAAAGTACTTTGGGTTAATTCTGATATCGTTTAGTGATGTATTACAAGTGCCTGAAAGACAGAGAAAGGTGACAGAATAGCTGTTATTAAAGCAACTGCTGATTTTATTTAAACCTGGAAAGGATTAGTTATGAATATGTAAAAGAGGTAGGATTTTAAACTAACCCACAAACTTGCATTCAGCATTTTGCTTTATGTTCTTCTTTTCTAGATGTCAAGCTGTCCTATAAACATGGGATGGCTCAACTGAGCCTTAAATGTTAAGACTCAAAGCTAAGTTTCTATCTGTAATGAATATAAATATTATGAACTCAGAAATTGGGGCACCTGGGTGGCTCTGTCAGTTGAGTGTCCAACTTCAGCTCAGGTCATGATCTCACAGTTCATGAGTTCGAGCCCTTCATCAGGCTTGCTGCTGTTAGTGCAGATCCTCTGTCTCCCCCTCCCTCACACTCTCTCAAAAGTAAATAAAGCATTAAAAAAGAAAGAAAGAACTCTGAAATAAACTGAACTTTGGAAAGACCTGGAACACATATGCCAGTCAATACTGATCTCCACAGTTATCCATATAACCAAATTTGATCTGGGAAAGTCTCATGTTTGTCCTCCAAATCATATACAACTAGACCCAAGAACAGTACCACAAATGGCACCATGAAAGGGGACGGGTAGTATCTGTATAAAATGGAAATGACTCCAGCTGCCTTGCAGATGTACCCATCTATGATGGCACAGGTCTTCTTAAGTGTTAAGGTGCTCTCCCCACCATCACAAGGACAAGGCCTTAAAGTAGCTTTATGGAGATGACCACTGAACACTCCATGATCAACCTACAGGACCACTAAGCAGGCAGAGATGCTCCAAATCACCATTCATTTTAATAGCTATATCTTTGCCCTTTAGATCCACAGCAGGCAGGCTAGAGGTCTGGTAAGTCATATAATCATTTTATACTGACCATTATAATGGCCAATTTTGAGTATACCAGATGATACAAGGTACCAAACAGACACACGGCTGAAACCTGCACCTATGAAGTATCGTTCCAGAATGAGACATGACTCCATGTCCGAGGTACGTTTATATAACTAATATTACCAAACAGGTATCTTGGCCCTCAAGTCCACTGCCTGAAGACTCTTACTCATTTGGAACCAATATGAGCCAGCCTAGATGACTCAGGGGAATGGTAATGATGGGATGAGTAATCGTTCTCTTGAAGTCACCAGTTAGGATAAAAGCAGTTGTTCATTACCTGACAAGACAGGTTCCTCAGGCTGGCCAAAAACAGAACAAATAAATCAATGTCACTTTCCTCCCTAACATATCAGAACTCTGTATTTAAAGTCTGCATTTCAGCTCATGGTTCAAGGAAAGCTATCCACAGAACTATGAAGGAGATAGGGGAGAGGTGGCAGAGAGGACATCTGGAATCTTAGTGGAGCAAAATCCTATAGGAACAGCATCTGGCTCTCTGCTCTTGGTCACTGCTTGGTTATTTTAGGAATCCTTTATATAAAACTAATACAAGGCCTTCTTCTAACAGAGTAAACACAAACCGATGTACGAAAGCCTCTAACATGGCAGTTCATTTTAAAGACTTGAAAATCTTTCTGAGTATAACCCATCTCAGGAGTAAATCCATGAGTGCATTAGGGATTCTCATTTCCTAATTAATCCGCATCTCCCCACTATTTTCCATGTTGCATTACTCTAATTTACCCTTTTGAGAGAGACGTTAAAATACTGTTTACTTGCAACTAGCAGACAAATGAGTCCTGGGGAGCTAATGCACAACATAGTGAATATAAACAATGGTGTGTTATATTCAAACTTACTGAAATACTAAATCTTAATTATTCCAACCACTAAAAAGAAATGGTAATTATGTGACACGATAGAGATGCTAACTATCACTACAATGGTGACCATATTACAATATATAAATGTATCAAGTCAACATTTTATACCTTTAAATTACACAATGTTATATGTCAAATATGTTTCAATTAAAAAATTTTAAATACTGTTTAGTTACAAATGAAATGCTACTGAAGGCAGGCAAAAAATAAACTGATTTAATAGATGGCAGGCAACTCATATTAGAGTTCCTTTGGATAAGAGCAGTATAGGGCTTTTTTTTGTGAGTTTTATTTATTTTTGAGAGAAAGAGAGAGAGAGCACGCATGTGAGTGAGCATGAGTCAGGGAGGGCCAGAGAGAGAGGGAGACACAAAATCTGAAAAGCCTAAATCTCAGGCTCTAGGCTCTGAGCTGTCAACATGGAGCCTGACGTGGGGCTTGAACTCACAAAGCACAAGATCATGATCTGAGCCAAAGTTGGATACTCAACTGACTGAGTCACCCAGGTGCCCTGAGCACTGAATAGGTTTACATACGATGTGCGATTTTGGTAAAAATCTGATTGGATATATTGCTGAGACTAAAGTAAACTTAAGTAAAAAGGTTTGACCACACATCCAAAGTAAACCTGAAACTTAATAGCACAAGAGAAGCTAGGCTCCTGGGATTGAGTACACGTTGTGGGTAATATTCCTGTGCAAAGACATTTATTCATCACCCAGCTGGTGGTGCCACAGTGAGTGGTTAATGCAGATCTGCCACATAGGAGAAAGGGTGGGAAACATGGCTAAGAAGTAGACAGGACTTGATGTTCACAGTAAAAATATGGAAAGCGATCATGGTGAAAACAGGAGAATCATGCATGGGCTTGCCACGTTTAGACACAGAGGAAGTTTTCATCTCTCTTCTGGAAAGATTTCCTGAAGATGCAGTTGCAAGAGCTGCTTAAGGTTAAATTTGAAATGCTCTGCTTTAGCTGGACTACTAACAACCTTCCAAGGAGGAGCCACTGAGGATGACAAGAAAGTTACTGAAGTGCCTGGTGCTATGGGTTAGAAGCTGAGGGAGGCATGTGCAGATAGGTAAACGTGCATTCTAACCACTGAAAATGCCTTCTCCAACTCAGACTCCCTTGCCAAGAGCCAGCCTAGAGCAAAGCTCTGTCTCGTCTCTCTCTCTTTTTTAACTCCCTTTCTGTGTTTATTGTTAAGCAATCCTCTTCACTGCTGAGGGGAAAAAGGGGGAAAGGCTTATACAAACTTTCAGGTATTGTCTTCCTACAACATTGGTCATAAAACCAATGAGAAAGGCGAACAATGAAACCCAGCAATCCTAGGGTGGAGTCAAAACTGTAGTGGATTCAGGCTAATACCATGTCTGAAATGTCCTCTGTGGGGATAAGGTGACTCAACCTCCCCTTCGGGAAACAGGAGGACTTTTGTGTGCACTCAAGGACCCTGTGGCAAACCAGTTTTCTAAGCGCACTACATCATCCTGTCCACCGCTGACGCAGAAGGCCCACCTGCCTTTCACCCACCCCCTCCATCCTCCATACTCACATCCCACTCCTGTGCATCAACAGTGCCCCAAAACAGGCAATGTTAGCCACAGCCAAAGGAAAGCTAATGTTCATCAACCAACCAAGCCTACAGGAAAACGAAGGTGCAGGCTTTGGTAGTCCCGGTTGGCCACACAGGTGGGAGCTAACGAGGTACTGGCCTGCTGGACAGATCCATCCCAGGAAGCAATTAAGTTTATAGCCAGGAAAGAACAGCCCCAAAGGCCTTGGAAACAAAAGAAGCTTCCTGCCTGTGTTCTGTTCCCTAATTCTATCATAAAGACAGGCTGAACCATTCAGTTGTAACCACGGACAGTAAGGCACTGTCTGCAGCATGTCTGCTGTAGAGACCTGCCTGTCAGGTTTTCATTCCTATGGGACAGATTAAACTGTCCCAGCTGGTTCAAATCAGAAAAAAAGGAAGTACCCCAAAAGGAAAACGTATTTGACGCAGGACACGATTATGAACTCTGTTCAAGATTGGCTGAAGGAGAGGCACCTGGGTGGCTCAGTCAGTTAAGCGTCTGACCTCGGCTCAGGTCATGATCTCATGGCTCGTGAGTTCGAGCCCCACGTTAGGCTCTATACAGACAGCTCAGAGTCTGGAGCTTGCTTCAGATTCTGTCTCCACCTCTCTCTGCCCCTCCCCTGCTTCATTCACTCTCTCTAATATAAATAAACATTTTAAAAATTAGAAAAAAAAAGATTAGCTGAAGGAAAAGACTATAAATATAATGGTTTTCACCAGTAGGGAGACAGCATCACTAGGATATCTTGACAGTCAAGGGATGTGGCTTTCAGGGAAGTTCCTGGTGTGGGAAGGTGAGGGGTGGTGGGAGGGGAGGGCAACCAGCAAGGTCCTCTCCATCGTCCCTACCCCACGTTCCACCCTCCCTGGTGGGGCTGTGCATGTCTAGACTGCCTACTGTTCCGCTCCGATTCTAGATGGAATCTGTATTAGGGTGACCATGCAGGTTCTCACATATGCAGAAGTTGTGGCAAACACCTCCTAGCAAGGGGAGCAGTCAGTGATGCTAACCTGAGTCAAAGTAGGAAGGCAAGGACATCAGAAGGAGGTGGCTAGTTGTGGAACCAAGAGGCAACAATGAGATCTGATGGGGAGAAGATGCTAGGTGGCAGGAATAAGTGCCCTCAAGTCTTAGCCTGGGAGTGTCTCCCCCATTCTACTGCCAACTGCAAAGTCCTGGCCCCTAAATGTGTTCTGAACCTGTCAAACTAAGGAAGGGGCTATGGGCCACTTCACCCATGGTGACAAGGGTAATCTTAAAAATGTCAGTAAAATTTGTCATTTTCCTTACATAAACCACCTGACGCCACCTAGAGACTGGACTCAATGTAGTACCACAAATGCTGTATAGAAGCGGCTGTCAACCCACCCTTTCCCTGGGGTCATCCTTAAACAAGAAGCTGAATACATTCTTTTCTTTTGAGCTTAGGCCGATTACCTGAAGCCAAGAACAAGAGACTATCTGGAAGGCTAGCGAGGACATTATTAAATATTCTCGTCCTTCAAACATCTCCCCCAGAAGATGAGCAGAGTGACAGCATGACCATGACCACCATCACTAGACATCTCCACCCACACCCACACACACACCCTCTTTCAGGAGAGTTAGTCTCCATTCCATAGGACAAGTGTCATTACTATCTCCAACTAGGGATCCATTTTTGGCCACATGTATATACAGAAAGGTTATGTCTCTCTCCAAATAGCCAATGTCCCTGCCTCTAGAAACACTACATGTCCAAGGGAGAACTCTGCCAAGAGTCAAGAAGATTTCATTTCCATTAACCTGAGAAGCACTTCGGGTTAATGCAGACTCTGGAGCCAGTGTGCCTGGGTGGAACCCCACTTCTGCCACTGAGTAGCTTTCTGACATTGGGGGAAGTTACTTAAGCTCTCTGTACCTTGGTTTTCTCACCTATAAAATGGGCATAAAAATAGTACCTACCCATTAGACTGTATAATGACCAAATGCGTTATGATATGTAAAGGACTTAAAACAGTCCTTTTGACATATAGTAAGAACAAATTAATATTTGATGTTACTATTACTATCTCTATTATTATCATCATTATTATATTCTTGAGTATGTTACACAGCATACTGTTTCCCAGACTTCTCTCAGGTGGGCTGACAATACCATCCCTACTCCAGGATAGTTTAAGGCAAAATAAAAAAAATTCAGATTGCTTTCAGATCAAAGTTAAGAACCTATGAGAACTTTTACCTGGCCATGAATTCTTTGCAGCTATTCCATTAAGAAGTGAAGTCTAGGGGCGCCTGGGTGGCGCAGTCGTTTAAGCGTCCGACTTCAGCCAGGTCACGATCTCGCGGTCCGGGAGTTCGAGCCCCGCGTCAGGCTCTGGGCTGATGGCTCAGAGCCTGGAGCCTGTTTCCGATTCTGTGTCTCCCTCTCTCTGCCTCTCCCCCGTTCATGCTCTGTCTCTCTCTGTCCCAAAAATAAATAAACGTTGAAAAAAAAATTTTTTTTAAAAAAAGAAGTGAAGTCTATTTTCAACTCCCTCAGAGGTACCAGCTAGGTATGGTGGCGTGAGGGATGCTGGACAACATGAGTCAGAACCTAGCCCAAACTGGTGACCCACGGTATCATGAGCAAATAAAATGGTTGTTGTTTTAGGCCATTAAGTTTCTGGTGATTTCTTACATGCAACAGATAACGGACACAGAGCCCTAAACAAATGAGGCTTTATTATCAATAGCATTTCAAACACAAACGTTCACATGAAACCAGGCCACTTGTCTGTCAGCAGGTTAACCAACCTCCACGTGGTGCTTCCAAGATCTCATCCCACTCACCTAGGGCCAGTAAGGCCACCACAGTCAGCACATTAACTTGGGAAAAGCTAAGACCAGTGCATGATCAAATCTGGAGACACAGAGGCAAGCCTTCTGTGCCAAGGAAGGGGCCAAATTAGGTCCTTGCAGAGGGTAAGGTGGATGGCATGGAAAAAAGGATTTTGTTCCCTTTAGTCCACGATACAATCCAGGGCCCGAAATGGCAAGATATGGCTTCCCTGGAGGTAGCTTTATACCATGTGTCTTAGATATTATATGATGAAGTGGGTAGATGCCTTCAAGGCAAAAGCAAACCAATTCAAGGTCAGCATCACCAAGTGAGAATAAGGGGGAGCCAGTCAGAATCAACCATATAAGCCCCATGGTCCTGATATGTGGCTCCAAGAATACAGGGAGCCCAGAACATCTTCATTTTTTTCTGCTGGTCACAGCAAGAGAATGATCACGTTCCAAGCTTCGATTTTGCTGTGATTAAACCAAAAAACCTATCTCACCCCACAATACAAAAGGGGGAAAAAATACCAAGTTCCATAAGTCAGTATTCTGTCATCTGTAACATGTGGTAAGAACTGATAATCAACTTTGTAGGAGAATCACTCTGAAATACATTAGGAGAGACTTTGGAAGCTTAAGTTCCTGTCTGTTATAAGCAAAACCACCACATCTAAATGAAAGCAATCTTATTAATCTGGTAAGTTGGATTACCCGTAGTGCTAAAGTTTCTCAGGTGAAGACCAGTAGCATTTATCTGTCCACGTATTTGTTTATTCATGCCATATTTGTTGAGCACATACTTTGTACCATACAGTTCTGTGGGTGTCTAGAAATGAGAAAGTTGAGGAAGGAGGAAAGCACACGAGTGAAGATAGCAAGGATTATATAAAAGTAGCTAAGACATTCCACATTCCAAGAGCTTACAGGTCTGGTTATCTCGAAAAACAAAATTTCCTGCTTGAAGCAATTCAGAGTAATCCAGCTGAGCCATGCCCAAATTGCTGCACCGATTGGAACTGATCATGTTATAAATCAAGGGAGTTAAGAAAACTGATTTCATGGAATCACAGAGCTGAGTGGATGTAACTGGTCTGCAGATGAAGATACTAAAATGAAGTAATTTACCCAAGAATTCACAACTGGTTTCAATGCAGAGCCAAATCTGGGTCTCCTGGTCTCAGTCCAATAGGACTTCCACCAACCCCATAGAGACCCATCTCAAGACACAAGGTATTTACAGTGTGAGACCACAGAGATACCCCACAATTCTAACCCATCTTGCAGTAGACACACTAGCTATCCAACAAAATGAGCAGAAACTCTGCACTTGTCACATGGGAAGAACCCAAAGATACAACTTCTTGTGGAATTAACTAAAGAGCCCTCTAACCACGTACACTCAAATGCTCAGCAGCCCTTAAAATAGGCTAATGAGACAAAGGCAGAATACTTGTTCAATTTCAAAACTTAAATCCATAGGAACTATGTGAACAAACGATACACAAAGGTAAAAACAGCAGTAAAACACACTAACATGTTCATGACTGTAACGCTGGCATCTTTTAAAACTGGGAGAATTCCTTATCTTTCTGCTGTTCCCTATAGACCAAACATTCTTTAACATTCTTTTTTTTTTTAATTTTTTAAGATGCTTATTCATTTTTCTGAGAGATTGGGAAAGAAAGAAAGTGAGCAGGGGAGTGGGAGATAGAGAGAGAGAGAGGGAGGGAGGGAGGATCCGAAGCAGGCTTTGCACTGATAGCAGAGAGCCCGATGTGGCATCTGAACTCACGAACGGTGAGATCATGACCTGAGCCAAAGTTGGATGCTCCATCGACTGAGCCACCCATGTGCCCCCCCCCCCACATTTTTGGGCTACTTATATATTTTTTAATGTCTTGGCCAACTCACTGGGAAGAGACACACTGTCAGTGACAGGTGGTGGTCAGGAGGCAAAGGGCATGTGAGCAGGGGCAAGCGTGAAAGTCAGGTGGAGTGCCAGCCCCGAATGTCTGCAGGTGGGTCAAAGCCTCAGCGTGCTTGGACTCTGCTCTGTGCTGTTCGGTCAGTTATATTCCTGGTCTGCCACTTCCGGCTTGGCTAACTTTTGGGCAGCTCACCTACTTCATTTAATCCTCCACTTCCTCAACCGCAAAAGGTGGGCACTAGTAGGACCTTCTTCTTAGGAAAGCTGTGCATATGGAGAGAGAAAACAAAATGCTTAGTCTAGCGCCTGGCAGAAAGTAGGAGCCAGCCAGTGTTAGCTGTCATGATGATGGTGATAGAGGTGCTAATAGAGTTATTATTTTTTATTGCCATTGTTATCATTATTATTATGCTTATCAGTATTATGATGTTCCTAATACTGTTTAACGCTGTAACTAAAAAGGCATTAAGTTTCCTTGCTTTGGAAGACAGCCCAAAGCTCTCCATATATCTCACTGTTGGCCTGTCCCTTCTCTCATCTCCATACTCTTTCGGTTTATTAGTAGTAGACTCTTAAGTTGAAGTAACAGTTTGCACACCACCCAGCACGCCCTGGGGGAAACAGTGATAACATACAGATTCCTACATGTTTTTTGGGGCCTAATTAGGATAGTACAATGTCATCCCTTTTACAAAGGCAAGGAGCAAACCATCTTAGTAGATATTCTACAGAATTCTGCTTTGTACTTGAAACATGTAATTATCATTAACAAACATGGGTGCTAATAATTCTATCTGCTCTTTAGACAAGAAACAGGAAGATTTCTGGCCCCATCAGCTCTGATGGGAGACAACTTCTCTTGGAGGCTGCCTCCCCCACGCATCAGATGCAAGGTGGGAGGTCTGTTTGCAAGGCAAAAGGTTTCTGGGCTAGGAGCTAATAGCCCATACCAGGAAGAAGATTCCTCAGTAGATCAGGTTCAGGTCCCTGAATCCTCAAAGAGACATTCCTGTGGCCTTGGCTGCCTGACATCAGAAAACCAGACCTCAGATTCAGTTTTGTTTTTTGGTTTTTTTCACTGAGAAAAGAGAGGCCTGACAAATGAACCTGGTCAACATGTGTATTAAGCACCATACCTAAACCCACAAGGTCAAAAACGAATGAAATAAAAAGCAGTCCTCAGTAAAACGTACAACTTTAAACATGCCCAAGTAGACAAACATGCTCTTGCCTCTTCTTTGTTGGGGTAACACCTTCATCCTCTTTTGGATCAGGAAATATTTTCTAATCTTTAACATTTAAATGTTCTATAATTACAAATGCTCAATAATTAATGCACACAGTTAGCTAAGGAGAGTTAGCAACGTATTTCACTTGATACAGACATTTCTGAGCATCACTCCCTATCCCCCACATATTCCTGCCCCCATCAGTGGGATAGTTCCTCTAGAAGATGCTCTTGTAATTGACCAAATTAGTATATGGGAAACAGAAAAGTCTTTCATCCACTAATCATTCCCTGGGCATGGGGACTCCCTCCTTGGGTTCACCAGAAACAGGACTTAAACCAAAATCTGCCTTCCAAATCCCAGGACCAAGTGAGCAACGCATGGTTAGGATGGACTAGAAAACATGGCAAATCACCCGGAGACAGGGAAAAGGTAGAGTCTGTGTGGATCCCTGATCATCTAACCCTGAGCTCCCAAATGAAAAGCCAACGACTGTCTGTAATCGCTTCCATTCTTACCTCAGAGAGAACACGGCTGTCAGGCTCCTCTCTCCAATGGTGATGAGGTCTGTGCCCAAACAAAGTAACCAGCCTACCAAAGATAAAAAGATAAGGTAAGAACCACTGCTGGCGAAGAGTTACATTCCTCCACATCTGGAATGTTTTCTAACAAAAAGCAGGTCTCTGGATGTTTGAAGACCTTTCAGACTACAACAGCAGCAACATAATCAATTGAACAATACAAATGAATGAAATCCCTGGAATCAAGTCAGGTGAGACTGTTAAAGTTACAGAGAGTGAGCTAACTTTTTTATTAACACACACCTGGGGCCTAATTGGGAATGGTAATAACTGGTGAAATCATACACTTCATCACGTCCCTCCACAAAAATGGCTGTTTACCAAGGAGCTGGCAGAACTTTGTATAACACTTACATATATCAGGGTATGTTGGCAGGTCAGAGCATTCACACACTCAACACGTCCACACACAAAGAAGACTCTATGCCATTTAACTAACCCTGCTTTGGAAGACGGCCCTACCAGCTGATGAAATAATGACAACACGAGACTTGAACCCAAATAAGGGGGTGGGAGGGAAGTGCAATCTTCTTCTACAAGCACTCAAATCTGCAAATGTAAAAGACAACAATTGTGCCCAATTCTAAGGAAATCCTATTATATATTTATAGCCCTCATCTGTGATGCCAATTTCATGTGTTTAATCAACTTGACTGGGCTATGGTGCCCAGTTGTTTGGTCAAACACAAGTGTAGACATTGTTGTAAAGGTATTTTTTAGATGTGATTAACATTCACATCAGTAGACTGGGTAAAGCAGATTATCCCTGGTGGCATGGGTGAGCCTCATCCAACCAGCTGAAGCCTTAAGAGAAAAGACTGAAGTTCCTTTAAGAAGAGAGAATGCTGCCTCTATGCACCTTTGGACTTGAGATTAGGACATGAACTCTTCCTTGTGTCTCCAGCCTGCCCTGCAAATTTTGGACTTGCCAGCCTCCATAATCATGGGAGTCAATTCCTTAAAAATCAGTCTATTGATCAATCGCTAGACACACACCCACACACACCTTATTGGTCAGGTTTCTCTGCAGAACTCTAATATACTACCTAATGTCAAGAAAAAAAATGCATTAATTTATAAAATATGTATACAACATGAGGACAACACAGAAAAGAGACTAGAGCATGAGGAAAATTAGTCCACAGAAATGTATTTTGTAAGGTATTAAACTATTTCTTGATGTGATTGATAAATTAGGTTCTGAGCATCCTATCGGCCAACACAATGAAGAAAAAAGACACAAGATAATCACGTGGACTTGAAGATAAAACACAATGTAAGCATTTCAAGACCGTTAGTGTTTTTTTTGTTGTTAAGAAATTTCTCCCAAGGTGGGTGCCTGGGTGGCTCAGTTGGTTAAGCATCTGACTCTCGGTTTCAGTTCAAGTCATGATCTCACGGTTTGTGAGTTCAAGCCCCATGTTGGGCTCTGCACTAACAGCACGAACCTACTTGGGATTCTCTAGCTCCCTCTCTTGGGATGTTGCACCCTCCCACCCTCTCAAAATAAACAAACGAAAAAGGAGGAGGAGGAGGGAGGAGGAGGAGGAGGAAGGACAGGGAGGAGGAGGAGGAGGAGGAGGAACAGGAGGAGCAGGAGGAAAAGCAGGAGGAGGAGGAGGAAGAAAGAAGAAAGAAAATCTCTCCCGAGGTGTTAACCTTCCCCTCCTTGGGTAAATTCTTCAAGTATCCTTTAGCATCCACACTGAAGGGTCAGGAGGCAAAGTAATTAGAAGGGCCTCTACATATATAGAGAGTCTCCTATAATGCCTCTTACTGCATCCCTCAGTGAGACACGATGCCAAAGCACAATTCACTAACGTGATTTAGCAAGGCCAAAAAGAAGCCCAAGCACACAGCAATCTGATCATCTGGCTTGATCCAGGGATAAAAATGAGAATTTCTGGAAGAGTTAATGAACCCCATATCCTTTGAGATATTTCCCAGAAATATTTCTCCACTGCAAAGCTGGGTGGGAAGTGGCCTACACTACCTTAGGCTGTGTTCCCTGGCAACTGCCTGGAGTAAAGGTTTTCTCTACTGATGATCAGGGGCAGAGCCACCAAAAAACTGCCTTCAGACAGGTTAATAAAGCTCAGGCAATGCATGTCTAAAAAAGGGAAGGTTTAACTATGTTTGAGTCTGTAGAAGTCTTATAGATCCTTCCTGCACTGGAATCAATTTTCAAGACTTTTTTATTGTGGTAAAATATACATAACAAAAAAATTACTATTTTAACTATTTTTTAAGTTTTTGAGAGAGAGAGAGAGAGAGAGAGAGAGAGAGAGAGAGAGAGAGAGAGAGAGAACGCACACATGCACATGAGGGTCAAAGAGAGAGGGAGAGAGAAAAACCCAAGCAGGCTCTGCACTGTCCACACAGAGCCCACGTGGGGCTAGAACCCACCAACCATGAAATCATGACCTGAACCAAAATCAGGAGTCAGACGCTTAACTGAGCCACCCAGGCTCCCCTATTTTAACTATTTTTAAGTGTAAAACTGTGTGTTGCACTAACTATATCTACAATGTCATCCAACCATCACCACCATCCATTTCCAGAACTTTTTCATTATCCCAAACAGAATCTCTGTATCCATTAACAATGAGACCCCCCCGCCCCCTCCTACAGCCCCAGGTAACACCTATCCTACTTCCTGTCTCTGTTAAGTTTGTCTATTTGGTACCTCACATGAGTGAAGCAATGTAATATTTGCCCATTCGAGTATTTCATGTAGCATGTTTTCAAGGTCCATCCATGTTAGACCATGTATCAGAATTCCATTTTTTATGGCTGAATAATATTCCATTGCTAGTATTTACCATGTTTTGTTTACCCTGGAATGATTTTTTAAATATAATTAATTCAACAAGTATTGAATATTTACAATGTGAGAAGTTTGATTTTTTTAAACATTAACTTTATTCTAAGAACAGTATGTAAGAGCCAGAAGTGCTACTCCACAAGGAGCCAATTAATCACATGAATCCTCATTTCAGAACCGGTAGCAGCAGCAAGGAAACAAAAGTCTAAGTAGTTTTTCCTCCCTGAGGGTTAGGGGAATCTCCCGCACAATCTTAATGAATGTTCTTCATGTTCAAAGCTGAAGTGAGACCAGAGTACCTCCACTATGCGGCCAGTGTGCTCCACAGTGCTTCTTATCATGGTGCCCACAGCTTACACAGTGTCATTCTTGACCCCCGACCCAGTGATAATGAGCTTCTAGCCGAACAGCTGATGTCAACAGCCAGAAACTTCCATCCCTGCAGATAAAATACCCTGACAGAATCAACTAGAAAAGCACATCTTCCCGTAGCTGGCTTGCCATGCATCAGCTTTGCATTTCTAGGCACATCCATCAGGGAACAAGCCTTCTGTGTGGAAACATGGGTGTTTCCACAGCACCTCCCCAGCAAGACAGTGTAACAGTTGAAAGAGAAAGCGAGAACCTGCACCTCACTCCGGTTTTCACCTTTTGAGGGTATAAAAGAGCAGGTGGTGCCAAGGGGGGACGCCACCACACACCTGAATTCACAAAAGTGGCCCAGGATGAGTCATCAAAAGATGTCCACGGGAAGTTGACGAGAAACAACCAATTCTGTACACTGATGAGGGAATCGCAGGCAAAAATCAAGAACCACAGAGGATCGAGGCCACTTTGTTCGGCATAAACTTCTCAGCTGGGAGGATCTGCTGTCATCCCAGATTGTTAACAATTGGCTGAGCTGAAGTTCATTACTACTTTTGTGTTCGGTTGACGGGGACTATGTCATCCGACCAACAAAAGTGGTTTTACAAAAATATAGACAATTTAGCCTGGAGTTCCTCCTGTGTGTTTTTAATGTTTTATTTATCGTGAGGGGCACCTGGGTGGCTCAGTGGGTTAAGCGTCCGACTAAGCACACTGTCTCTCTCAAAAATGAATAAACATTAAAAAAAATTAAATACTTACTTTGAGAGTACACAAGTCAGGGAGGGAGAGAGGGAGAGGATCTGAAGTGGGGTCTGAGCTGACAGCAGCAAGCCCGATATGGGGCTCAAACTCAAGAAATGAGAGATCGTGACCGGAGCCGAAGTCAGACACTCAGCCGAATGAGCCACCTAGATGCCCCCTTCCTGTATGTTTTTTAAGACAGACTTCAAAAGCAAGAGTTTTTTGTAGATAAACACAAAATGAACACTGTTAAGACTGTGCCTTTTAGTATATAGGTAAAGAGTCCATTGCCTCTGAAACAAGAGATATTTCCATGGGTTGTAGAAGCCGGCCCCAAACAGGCTGAAAGTAGGATGCTGAAGTGAAGGATCTCCAACTAGTCTAATCAGGAAACCCCAGCATGAGAAGGCACTCAGTTCTCTGTCACAAGTAATTACTCTACCCCTCTTCCAAGGGCATCAATAATATGCATTTGGGATGTGGATGGGGGCACAACTTGAGTATGAAAATGTCATCTGTGGTAATCATTCGGATACTCCAACTTTTGTTAAGTTCATTCAAACCTTTCTTGTGTGTAAACACACACATACTCTCAAAAATATTGTCCCGTGGCCTGGATCCATTTTCAAAGATGAGAACCCAATAAGGCAATCAGGGTTCATCAGAGGATACAAAATTAAACTTGAACTTGGTAGAATGCCAATTACTTTCTGTTATGGGCTGAATTGTATCCTCTTTCCTCCAAAATTCATATGTTGAAGTCCTAACCCCCTGGTACCTCAGAATGTGACTATACTTAGAGACAAGGTCTTTAAATAGGTGATTAAATTAAAATGAGGTGCTTAGGGTGGGCCCTAAACCAATACGACCGCTGTCCTTATAAGAAGTAATTTAGACACAGACCTGTACAGAGGGGAGATCATGTGACGACACAGGGAGAAGAGGACCATGGAAAGTGAAGGAGAGAGACCTCAGAAGAAACCAAACCTGCCTACACGTTCATCTCAGACTTCCAGGCTCCAGAACTGTGAGATAAGAGATTTCTGTTGATTATGCCACCTAGTCTGTGGTACTTATTATTGCAGCCCAAGACAACTAATACTCCTTCCCCTTTTCTTTCTCCTCTGATTTCCAGAGAGGAGACTGTACAGGTGGCAAGGACACTCTTGTCTCCTACTCCTCTTAAGGGCCTCGCTGTCATTCATTTCCTTATCCCCAACCAGGGCAATCTCTAAATCCAAAGTGACAAGTAAGAACACCTCACAAATACCCTGAGGACCCCAACTATAAAACAGGGGACCAATGCCTGTCCCAAGACCTCTGACTTCCAAAACTATAGGAACTCTCTCTGCCTTTCCCAAATGCTCTCTACTAACCAGAAGTCAGCCTGCAAACAATTTTAAAGATACTTTTCCCAGAAACCATGTCTAAATTTCTCTTGCCTTAATACCTAAGGCTGGCTCAGATGCTTTAAGCCACATTAGTTCCCTCTCTTTTTAAAAGGAAAGGAGAGGTTGGGCACCAGAGAGCCTTGCACATTACAGAAACAAGTCCAGAGCAAGAGATTATCAGGGGCAAGAGGACTCCTAGTTGCCTCAAGATGATTACAAGTAATTACTTTCTACTTCACTGGAGAAGTTCATACAGGAGAGCCGAAGTCCTTTGTTAGTGCTGGGAGCCATGAACACCATAGCCTAATTTTTGTTCTCCATAGATAATGTTTAGCCTATAGCATAGGTAGGCATTGGGTCTGGCTCCAGGTGCTATGGTTTGAAGGAGACTGCATTGCACTCAGGGGAGGAACCACAGACTGAACCAGAGACTGGACTGTTGGCAGGAAGTCACCAGTGACAGAGGAGGCACAAGGGGGCACCTAGCCTGTGCTCATGTTCCAGCTCCGTTAGTTTCCTCCAGCTCTCAGTCTCGCTCTGGCCACCTCCCCAAGCCAACACAAGCTCGACACGGCTTTGCCTGGAGTGTCCTGAAACAAATGTGAAATCTATTAGAAGTAATACCCCCAAGCACTCCTGGGGTCAGCAAACAAGGCTCCTGGGTCCCCTCTGGACTGTGGTCATGGGGTGGGGGCTCCTGTCCAGGGTGCATTCCAGTGGCAGGGGACCACTAACACTCAGGCTAACACTCAAGCCTGCCAAGTCCCAGCCCCATGGAAGAAAAAGGAGAACAGACTGATGCAATTAGCCAGGCGAATGGGAACTTGTCAAACCATTTAGATAAGACAGCACTTGAATTTATTCAGTTCCCATTACCGGAGGGTGATTGTGCTCCCACCCCCTGCTGATTCTGCGGGCTGCACAGCATTTTCCTAGCAAGGAAGTAAGAAAAGGAAGGATGATTTCTCAGCCTACAAATTCCAGGGCTCTGCTGTTAAATCAGCATGCATGGTGCCTTCAACCAAGGGGTAATTTGACCTTAATGGAATCAAGGGACACATACTGTTGAGTGACTCTGTCACAGAATCTGAAACTCAATGATGAATATTTAAGTATCCAATTAATAACAATAAAATAAAATAAAATAAAATAAAATAAAATAAAATAAAATAAAATAAAATAAAATAAGGTTCCTTATCCAGGTCAATCTTTCTTATACCTCTAACAACTTATTACACATTCACTTTGCTAATGGCTCTGTTTCAAGTACTGAGTCATGAGCACCTCAAGAGTCTATAGAGAATCTTATTCTTATCTCCTTTTTGGGGCCGAGAATAGTGTTGGACACAAAATGCAAACTTGGTAAGGGTTCATTAACTTTTTTTTTTGCTGCTTGCTTTTGAAAAAGTTTTCCCTGGAAAGGAGAAAATCCACTCTACCTGCTTCATTTAATAAAAAACACAACTCCATCCTCTCTCTGACCCCCACCCCCTCACCGAACTGAGAACACCAACAGGATCATCACAAGAATGTCCACAGAGGATCCAGTGGATCGATCATAGAAGACAGCAAAATTGCAGATGAGCTTCAAGGTTGGTAAATTCTTGTCCTGTTTTAAAATCTGAGCATATCTGTATATTCCCTAGGACTACTGTAACAAAATACCACAAATTCAGTGACTTGAAACAACAAATGTTTATTTTCTCACAGTTCTGAAGGCCAGAAGTCCAAAATCAAGGTGTCAGCAGGGCCAAAGCCCTCTGGAAGCTCAGAGAGAGCCCATGTCCCTCCTACTCTCTGGTGGCTGCTGACACTCCGTTGTGTGTGTCTGTATAACTGTACCTACACTCTGTACCTCTATCTGCCCATGCCCCTTTCCTGGGGTTCTGGTCACATCTCCCTCTCTCTTCTCAGGACACCTGCCACTGGACCTAGGGCTTACCCTAAATCCAGCATGAGCTCATCCTAAAATCCTTAACTTGTTTACATCTGCAAAGACTTTTTTTTTTTTTTGAGAAAGAACACATGCTAGTGCATGAGCAGAGGAGGAATGGAGAGAGGGAGAGAATCTTAAGCAGTCTCCATCCCCAGCAAAGAGCCTGACACGGAGCTCTACTCAGGGCTCTATCTCATGACTGAGAGATCATGACCCAAACTGAAATCAAGAGTTAGACCTTTAAACTACTGGACCACCCATGTGCCCCACAGAGACCCTATTTCCAAATAAGGTCACATTCACAGGTACTGGGGGTTTCCTAACTAGATATATCTAGTTTGGAGAATACTATTAAACCCACTAAAATTCGAAGTCAGAACATACCTCTGTACCAGAAGACCCCATCTTCTTCCCAATGCTCTTCTTCATATTAATGGACTCATTTCCTACTCAGGACCCAGGCTGAACTCTTTGAGTCATGGTCAAGGGCGTTCACCTACTTGCTCCCCAGTTCCAATCAGCTCCATAATTCGCAGTGATTAAGTACAGTTCAATCAGCTCTATTCTACAAAAGTACTTATGCCTGTCCCCCGTTTTCCAGGCCTGATGCCTAACCAGCCTGCCCCCAGCTTGACTCTCCTGTCTCCTACCTGCTCTGCCAGCTTCCTTAACTACCATGCCCTACGCTGCTGCTTTCAACAGAGCCCAAGCATGCTGCAACCCTGTCCCCAAACTTTCAGTGGCATCTAACCAAATGAAGCCCAATCTCTGTACAGTTTAGCATCCAGGTACAGTAGAAGGAGCCCAAACCTACCCTCAGCCTTATTTTCCACTGCTCCCCTCCACTTGGTCCAGAGGCAGTGGAAGTAAATCATTGAGTGATCTTAAGTAGAACTCAAAGTTCCTCCGAGACTTTCAAGTCCCTCCGCCTAGAATTTATTCATTAATTCAACAAGCTTCTATCTTGACTTATGTCCCCCTGTCCATGTCTTACACAGAATAGCTCAACTCAAAAGACAACTCATCTATGAGTCTTTAGTGAGTTTCATCAACCACATTGGACTTTTAAAATTTAAAAGTCTGCCAGACAGAGAGGCATGTTCTCTCCCCTCCCTGTAGAGACTTGAACACTTGTCACAAAACTTGCAACAGAGTCTGGGTAGAACTCTGCTTTACTCATGTCCATCTCCCCCATAATCTAGAACAGTTCCTTGCATGTCACATGTGCTCAGAAATAGCTGATCAATAAAAGTTATATTGAGGGGCACCTGGGTGGCTCAGCCGGTTAAGCATCTAACTTGATTTTGGCTCGGGTCATGATCTCATGGTTTGTGGGATCAAGCCCTGCGTCTGGCTCCACACTGACAGTGCAGAGCCATCATCTTGGGATCCTCTCTCTCTGTCTCTCTCCCCCTCTCTCTTCCCCTCCATTACTCATGGCTCTCTCTCAAAATAAATACACTTAAGAAAAGATACATCAAGGAAATAATATAGTCTCTGCCTTCAAGCAGGTTACATTTGAGGACAGGGACACACAAAGATGGGTAACAAAGGCTAATACAATATTATACACATCATAGAAGCGATATAGATGAAATTCTGTGGGAAATACAGAAAGGGAATTTTAAAAAGGAAAAGAGTTTCCTAGAAGAAGTAGAACCTAAGAGAGATCTTGAAGAATAAACAATGAGTAAAAAGTGGTTCGTCAGGAAAGAGAATAAAGTACAGAAGCAGCAGCATCTGTACAAGAGCCCAGGGAAAGCAAACAGCATTTTCCAGCTTCCATGAAGAACAGAGCTTTCTGGCCCACTGACTGACTGAATGGTGGGTAACGGAAGACAAGGCTAGAAAGGTAGGCCAGCATCTCGAATACTATGCCAAGGAATTTGAAATGGACTCTGTAGGAGATGGGCATCATGGAAGGCTTTCAAACAGGTGTGATGTGGTCACATCCACATCTTTAGATGAGCACTTATACAGTACTACAGGACCTGAACTGGATAGGTATCAGAATCATCTGTAGAATTCCAAAATTGCTTAATATAGAAGGAAAGTACACGTAATATGACAATTCTCCATTCGCAATAAAATCACGTTGATGCTTCGCCATTTTGGCTTTAGAATTTTTAAGATAAATAAGACAAATATTCTTGAGCTCCTTTTCGCTCCCTTCCCCAGAAATAAACACTTCCCTTTAGTGCATATCCTTCTGGTCCATGTTGATACAAAGAAAGAAACACGTAGATACATGTGTATGTCCATAAAAACTATATAATACTGCTTTTTGTGTTAAAATCACAATACATTTAGCAAATATTGCTCTAAATTTGCCTTACTCACTGGAAGAATCTTTAAAAATTCAGATCCCTGCATCCCACCTAGATCTAATGAATCACAGTCCCTGAGCAGAGGTGTCTAGAAATATGAAGTTTTTAAAAACTTCCTGTTCATTTTGATGTCACCAGACCTGGACTGGGGAGTCACGGGAGTAGAAGATGAACCAAAGAGAAGATCAAGCAGAGGTAGGAAGAACCGCAAGAATGATAATTCAAGCAGGGGTGACGCAGTCCTAAGCAAGGTCAATGCAAATGTTAACAAAAGACAGGAGACATAGAACTACCCTACAATCCAGCAATTGTACTACTAGGTATTTATCCAAAGGATACAGGAGTGCTGATTTGAAAAGGCACATGTGCTATATTTATAGCAGCACTATCAACAATAGCCAAATTATGAAAAGAGCCCAAACGTCCATTGACTGATGGAGAAAAATGTGGTATATATACACAAATGAATATTATTCAGCAATGAAAAAAAGAAATCTTGCCATTTGCAACAACGTGGATGGAACTAGAGGGTATTATGCTTAGCAAAACAAATCAGGCAGAGAAGGACAAATGTCATATGATTTCACTCATAAATGGAATTTGAAAAACACAACAGATAAACGTAGTGTAAGGGAAGGAAAATAAGATAAAAACAGAGGGAGGCAAACCATAGGAGACTCTTAGATACAGAGAACTGAGGGTTGCTGGAGGGGAGGTGAGTAGGGGGATAGGTTAAATGGGTGATGGGTATTAAGGAGAGCACTTTGTGGGATGAGCACTGGGTGTCATATATAAGAAATGAATTATAGCATTCTACTCCTGAAGCCAAGACAACACTGTTGTTGACTAAATTGAATTAAAAAAAAAAAGAGAGGGGACAGATTGTGATACCCTGTGGAGGTAAAAGCAATAGAAACTTGCAATGAATTAGAATCTGGGGTGAGAAGTTGTAAGTAAAAAATGGCCCTAAGGATTTTAACTTGAATGAGTTGGAGGACAGTGACACGCTTAACAAAAATGGAAAACACAGAAACCAAAGAGCTGCCCGTGGGAGAAAAGATGGATTTGGTTTTAGACATGTGCATCTGAGATTTCTGCAGATTCTTCACATAAGTATCTCTAACAAGCATTGATAGGAGCTAGATTAAATCAAGGGAGAAGGTTGGGGATCTTAACACAGATCCAGGATTCCCTACTTACAAGTAACAGCTGTGCACTTGGAGCTGGATACGTTTGTTTCAGAAGAGAGAGAAGAGACCCTTGGGCATGTCCTTCAGGGATGCATGTATTTAGGGCAGAGCACATGAAGAGCAAGCTGATGAGACAGAGAAGTGGCCAGGAGTAGAAGGGCCACCGGAATCAGGAAGCCACAGGAAGGCTCAAGGGTCAAGAATCCACCATGACCTGAGTGTGATAAAGAGGAGGACCAAGAGAGATTGCAAAATTGGACAATCAGGACCTTCCACGGAGTAGTAGCGATCATGGCGGGAGAGGTCACAGTGTGACATGGCCTGAAAAATACCAGAAGCAGCAACATTAAGCTACTCTTCAGTGTTGAAACTTGCAGTCAAAAAAAAAAAAAAAATAGTGGAGGGATAATTATTTTAGGGTTTAAAACAGGAGATCTGAGTATATAGAATATGAGAAAGGAACCAGCAGCAAAGAAACTGAAAAGATCTTATTTCTGTAGAATTCTTCAGAGATTCAATGCCTGAGGACACCCAGTAGCAAGAAGGCAGGGGCCAATCCCAGGTTGAAAACAGCAATTATTTAAAAGCAGAGCAATTTAGACCTTTGGAGCATCTCCTCATCTCCTACAGAAGACTAGGGCTTTGTATTTTGGAAAAATTTAACAAGAAGATTCTCTGGATTCAGAAGTGTTGGGCACACTGAACAGTGGGATGAAGTATAAAACTGAAAACTGGGAGTTTAGCAATAATCTACATACTAAAAAAGCTGCTCCTATAACAGTAGCATCCAACTATAGGAAGACATGCATTCTCCCTCCCGGTCTCCCTTCATGTCCCACCCCACCCCTCCTCCCTTGTTGACTGGATCATTCTTCTTTGAAAAAGAGAAGCATCTGTATATACTCCTCACCCATTCACACTGAATTTTCAGTCAAGGATCACCACACATTTGAGGAAAGCCTCCCACGTGAAAAAGTGAAGTGAAACTAAACAAACACATCACATGGAACTGAGACCTTATGGAAGATGAAGACTCTAGAACTATCTAGAAACTACAGTGGCCTGGAGAGAGATTAATTTGGCCACTTTTTTTTTCCGTTAAAGAAATGAATTTTTTAAAAACACACACACACAAATCTGTATTTCTAACTTGTCTTACAAAATTAAAAGGCCTGGCAGTTCTAGACTCACGTGGAGCCTGGAGCTAAGAGCAAGAAAGAGACAGGCCAAGGAAGTATGAGCCTAGACATTCTTTCGAGGAGAGCACTCAGAGGTATTACCAGATTCACAAAGGGGTCTATGATTCAAAAAAAAGGTAAGAGCCTTGAAATAGGCCCTCTTCCTTTCTCAACATCTTCTAGGGAAAATCTAACAGTTTAGAGTGTACCTAAAAGCTTTTTAGAAGGAATATCCAAGATTTGATGTGTTAAATCAACTTCTCACATGCAGCTACCCAGTTCAAAAGAGAAAATGCAGAGCACTCCAGGGAATGTGAGGAATTGGAACCTTGCATACAGATATTACCCTATCACTGCTTGCACACTGAAACTACATAGATTAATGGGTCAGGAGAGGTCTGCTCTTGCAGCCATCTAGAAATATCCTAAAGGAAAAAGGAAGAATTGCAAGTACTCACAGCTCAAACACGTGACTACTAACATCACTGACTTGATTAGAGAAGAACACACACACACACACACACACACACACACACACACACACACACACACAGGCTCATGTGCATACATTTGCAATCAGCCAAACCTGCTTTACCCAATCCTAAGGCTTCCTGTCGTCAGACAATTTGTTCTGACTGGAGGTAATCACAATACATACATAAATTCTGCCAAATAAGAATTAATTTAAATTCTGTTCAAAGCTTTTCAAGAGATAGAAAGGCTGCCCTTCAGAGATACCTTCTCCTGGGCTAATGAGTTGAATTACTCTGTTTATCACAAGCCAAAGGTAACTTGGTAGTTATACTGAAAAAAATTCTTTCTCAAATTCCTTCACCATGGGTTTCTGCTTTGCTTTGTTTTGAATGTACAGAGTTATGGGCCACAAAACGATCCCCAAAGCTCCTAGAAGCAGAATAGGCATTGGGGGCTCAGGCACAGTAATTCTCAAACAGAATTTGAGTCAATGGTTGGGAGGAAGGAACCATTAAGAACCTGGGATTGTGCACCTTCCCGTGCAGAGTCCTGGTCCAAGACTGAGTGGGAGAAGCCTTTCACCTGCCCATCACCCAGCATTACCACTGGTGAGATGGGGCCTCAGAAAGAGGTCTGTATTCCACATTCGGTTCTAGAACTTTCCATGTGGGCACCCCCAGTTTCTCTCCCTACTAGACAATGTTGCTAGGAAGTCTAAGAGATAATAGTCTTTAAAAAAAAAAAAAAAAAAGAAGCTCTGTATCACTTTGAAAAATGTTCCTAGGGCCAGCAAGTTAGTGTGAGGGTCTCCCACAGCTACCAGTCCAAAAGTCTCTAATGGCTCGTTTGTTACTTCAGGGGTTTTCCTGGAGTTGTTTTTCCTTCACATCCTTGGGGTCATTAATATTTGAGTGTTTCAGGAATGGCTCCAAAAGCCACAGTTCTCATAGGACAGTCTCAAGCTCAGAGGGTCTACAAAATCTGGGGGTTTTCTTACCCCTAATGTGATTGTAACATTTTACTTAAATCCCTCCAGCAATTTCCCATTGCTCCTCAGAGAAAAGAGAAACTCCTTTCACACAGCCTGGCATGGCCCGGCCACATACACCCAATCTCCACCCCAACCGCTCTCCTTGGTGCTCTATCTGCTCTGGTCACATTGGCCTCCTCCCTGACCTTCACCTTTTCCATGTTCCACCCTACCACAAAGCCTTTGGACATGGTGTCCCCCAATCTAGAAAGCTCTCCCATCTCTTTCTCTTGCCCTTAGCTCTTACCAGTCCTTCCTATTTCAGTTTGTGAGCCATTTTGCCTGGAAAGCCTTCTCCAACCTCTCTCACTATGCTCAACTCTATCTAGTAAAGGCTCTCAAAGAAGTCTACTTTTCATTCTCCTGGGAGTGCTTAACACAGTTGCAATTTTACATTTGCTAGTATGATGAAGTGATTAATATCCATCTCTGGCACTGGATTTTAAGCTCTGTGAGAGGAGAGACCATGTCTGTTCTTGTTCACCCCTATACCCCCTTGGCACAGACTAGAAGCTTAGTAAATATCACATGGACGCACAGGAGGAGGAACACACAACCTCAGCAGGACTAGCTCCTTGCCTCTCTCCACTCTCTTACTTTTACTTGTGGTAATAGGTTTCCTCTGCCCAGAAGGTTCTGCCCCCATTCCACCTGCTGCTTCTTCAGAGGTCCGCCTTTTCTGTTACTAGAAACTAAGCCTCGTGTACCTTCTCTGATTCCATCAAGTCTACCCCCAATTTCCCTTTGTGTGACTGTCATCTCCACTTTCACTGGTCACCCCCACACACACACTTTTGGACTAGACTGCCACACTGTGGAGTGCAGTACCCAGCTTCCTGACCAGGTCGTGAAGGGTGGAGAATGCCAGCTTCAGACAAAGCAGAGTTGCCGCTTCACATGAAAAGTCACCAACATGAAAAGGACACAAAGTGAGGCCAGCAGATAAACCCATTCTCCTTTCTCCCTCCTAGGAACATTTGGAGGGATAGCCCCTCTGTGGAACCCTCCTAGAGAAGTGCTGGGCCAGGTGAACAAGCTACTGGGAGACAGATACAGTTCTTCATGGCTTGTGGAAAGGTACCAGCCAGCACACCCCAGCAGCACCTCCATCCCTGTCCCACTGCTCTTCCCTGGTGCCCACACCTGGAGCTTGCGTCTTCCAAATAAATTACTGACACCTTGATCCTTCTCCATCCTGCTTTCTCGAGCATCCAGACCGACATCCTCTGATAACCCCTGTATCCCCGAAAGACACAAACTGCACCTGGAGCCCAAGAACACAGTACTTTGAGAGGAGCTTCTCACTACACAAAGGAGAGAACAAAGCTATTGTAATCCTGGCCTGGATTAACAGAAGGGAACTCACAATCCCTCTGCTTGATTCTGCACTGGTCAGACCCAGCATCAGCAGGACTGACTGTGGTTTTGAGAAATCCACTTTAAAACAGTTTCTCAGGGTCCCTGGGTGGCTCAGTTGGTCAGGTGTCCGAATTCAGCTCAGGTCACGATCTCACGGTTCGTGAGTTCAAGCCCTGCGTCAGGCCCTGTGCTGACAGCTCAGAGCCTGGAGCCTGCTTTGGATTCTGGGTTCCCCTCTCTCTTTACCTCTCCCCCACTTGTACTCGGTCTCTCTCTCTCTCTCAAAGAGACATAAACATTAAAAATATTAAAAAAAATTTTTCTCAACATTTTTGAATGACGGACCTCTTAGAGATTCTAATGACAGGTTCATGAACCCTATGTCCAGGTCAACACGAGTGCATCGGTTGGCTTTCACTTTAGGGGTTCTCAGAACCCCTGAAGCCCCAGCCATAGATTTAAGAAACCCTGCTTTAGAGAAACAGAGAGAAAAAGGAATACAATCAATACACAGCAACAAGAACAACTGAAGCCATGTTTTCTAAGGAGCAGATGAAAGAATAAGTCTTAAAAGGAAAAAAAAAATCAGAGGAGGAAAAGAGGAAAGTTGGTATATTTGAAGGCATACCAAGTGGAAGGACTCAGATGTTTAGTTCTGCAATTCCTCATATGGGGGTTACTTCCTTGACATCCCCAGTCTGATCTAGCTGTGTCCATGTAGCCCACAAGTGTGCTGCAATTCTAACCCATAAAACACTAGGCTATTATCTAAAGGGGCAGATAGGGGCTCTGCTTTAGCCAGAAGCACCCCCCAAAAAAGCAGTGGTGGGGGACCCCATACCCATCTCTGTATGCTCTTTGCCTTATAAAAATCATTCTCAGCTCATGGGCCACTGAAAAACAGATGGCAGGATAGCCTGGGTCCCACGGGCCACGGTTGGTCATCCCCTGCACTAGGCTGCAGCCACTGAAGCATCAGTGCCCCCCCCCAAACTGGGAGCTCCCCCAGGGCGAAAGGCATAACTTATTTCACCCAAGGGTCCCAGTCCTAACAGTGACAGGTACACAGTCCAAGCTTAATATATGCATATCAAGTGAAAAATCCTGCTCATCTTTCAAGACTGAGCTCAGGTGATACCTCCACAGAGACAACCCTCACCCTCCAGGTTGAACGGATCTCACCTCACCTGGCAGTGCCTGCTGACCACCATCAGGCCCCCACCTAGGCTGTGGCTGTGCGCTGTCCACCTGCTGAAGAGATCGAAGATGAGCGGCTTGGGCAGAAAAAACAGAGAATTCTGTTCTTGCCAATCCTCAGGCTGGTTTCTCACTTTATATGTGAAATATAAAACAAGTACTCACTATGTGTTTCCATGAAGTAGCCTTTTTAAAAGTCCCATCAAAAGTGGGGATGGCTCCAAGAAATCCGTTAAATATTCTTGTGCAGCTGTTCACATCTTAGCATTTCATTAGTTATCATTGCAATTTTAAAAACAATTAAACTCTGTGGGTGTTATTTACTGCCTCTCATGATGATTCCATCTTTCTGCTCCTCAAAAGAGAATCAGACAGAGAAATCAGGGTCTAGAAACTACCGGCATTGAAAAGACAAGTTTTTGTCACACACAGTTAATTTCCTTTGCCATTCTTGTGGGGTGATTTGAGAAAACATCATTCTGTAGTTTCATAAGACAAATTTCTAAAACCATCAAACAGGATAGCCAAAACTTGGTTGGTGTAGACTTGTGGTTTTTACTGACATCCTCTGTACAGGAAGACCAAGAACAGCCATTTCCCACCAAACATCCTATTGCCCTGATGAAAAATTCAATGGCATTTATGTTCTGAAAACCCAATCGGAACCAAAATTTACATGACACTAGCCAAGAAGCTGGGATGCAAAAACCAAGGGGAGTTAAAGTGTGTTGATGTTCTTGTTTTATCAGAAAGACAGCTACTCAATGACTTTATGAATAATTTTAAAAGACCAGAGATAGTCCACAAATGTAACGTGGCATCCTATATGGAGTCCTGGGACAGATAAAAGACATTAGGTAAAAACCAAGGAAATGTGAATAAATATGGACTTTAGTTAATTATAACTTATCATTGGCTCATTAATTTTGATGGATGTACCACATTAATGTAAGACGGTAATAACAGCAGGAAGTAGGTGTAGGGTACATGGGAACTCACTGCACTATCTTTTCACCTTTTCTATACATCTAGAACTTAAAGTAAAATGTTAATTTTTAGAAACAGAAGTCCCTAAAGAAAACAATTAAGATCTGTAAATTTTAATCAATCAAGTAGAGAAAGGATGAATTTGAGAGTTTTAGTCCAAGAAAATGTAGGAAATAAGAAAAGTATATCAATGGGGTGTACAGATGGGTAAGCCTATCACCCAGCAAACAGAAAAGTGGCAAAAATAAGGAATGTTAAGGATGCAGTATCTCTTATTTCCCTGATTAAATGCTGGGATGCCACCCTCCAACTCCCTTCACCCTCCTAATTTTTTTCACTCATATCACAGGTTGTTGATTAGTGACTTGTGATTAGGTCAACCGAGTAAGAAATGTTAACTGAGTCTCAAGTAGAAGACCTTCAGAAAATGCTATGGGACCTCATTCCCAGAAAAAGCAAGGACCTTCCTCAGTTGCGCCCCTGCAGACCTAGCACGGCCTGCAGATGGCAGGTGCCTCACAAACATGTGGAGAGATTAGCTAGGCAATCCCCTGGCTGGGCAATGAACTCACCTGGGGAGCTCTTAATGAAGACCAAAGCCCAGAGGCACACCAACAGATTCTAATTTGATTGGTCTGGAGTGGGGGCTAAAACATCAGTATTTTTTAAAAAGCATCCCAGGAGTTCTAACATGCAGCAGGGTTGAGTATATACAATAAGCCTAGAAGATGAACTAGAGCAGGGCAAGCCTGGGTATTAAGAGATCAGTTAATTTTTTACGGATGTGGGAATTTCAAATCATTACTATTTTCTCTTCCTCCACAGCGTAATTCACTGTGTTTCTCTCCATCAGCTGACACGTGTAGTCTGCTTTTAAGGGTGTAAGGAGGGGACATCGCAGTCACCTAACCCCCAAGGTCTATTGGACGGTCAGATAAGAAGTGATCCTTATAAATTCAGATACTATTTTAGTCCTCAAAGAGGAGAAATATATTCTGGGGTAAAAACTTTTAAAAATGTACTCACCCTCCCTCAACAATTGATAGAGCAACTAGACAAAATATTGCCAAGGATATAGAGGAATATAAAAGGACAATATCATCAACCAACAGAATCTAACAGACATTTATAGAACACTCCAACCCAAAACAGAACACCCATTCTTTTCAAATTCTCATGAAGCACAGACCAAGAGAGACCAGATCATGGAATATAAAACAAGCTTCTACAAACTTTTAAGATTTTATATCAGCCAGAGCATATTCTCCAACCACAATAAATCAAACCAGAAACCAGTAACAGAAAAATACCAGGAAAATACTCAAATAATTGAAAACTAAATAACATAGTTTTAAATAATCCACTGGTCAGGGGTGCCTGGGTGGCTCAGTCAGCTGAACATCTAAATTCAGCTCGGATCATGATCTCATCTCAGTGCTCATGAGTTCAAGCCCCACGTCAGGCTCTGTGCTGACAGCTCAGAGCCTGGAGCCTGATTTGGATTCTGTGTCTCCCTGTGTCTCTGCCCCTCCCCTACTCACTCACTCTCCACTCACTCACTCTCCTCTCCTCTCTCTCTCTCTCTCCCTCTCTCTCTCTCCCTCTCTCTCTCTCTCTCTCTCCCTCTCTCTCTCTCTGAAAAATAAACATTAAAAGTAAATAATCTGCTGGTCAAAGACAAAGACTTAAAGGAAATATTAAAATATATTAAACTGAATGAAAATGAAAATACAATATATTAAAATCTGCACAACAGTTAAAGCAGTTCAGAGAGGAAAATTCATAGTATTAAATACAAATATTAGAAAAGGTCGCAAATCACTCTAAGCCCTCACCTCAAGATTCTAGAAAAAGAGCAGTATAAACCCAGAGCAAGCAGAGAGAAGGAAATAATAAACTAAGAGCAGAAATCACTCAGGGACCCATAGGGAACCAGGAAGGCAGGGATTGTAGCGATGCAGCTGCAAACCAAGGAATGCCAACAACTTCCAGGAAACTACCAGCAGCAAAGATAACCCAAGAAAGGATTCCTCCCCCAGCCTTCAGAGGGAACAAGGCTGAAACCTTGATTTCAGACTTCTAACCTCCAGAACTGTGAGAGAATAAATTTCTAGGGTTTTGAGCCACCCAGTTGGTGGCACATTGTTACAGTGCCCTAGAAAACTAAATGAGCTTCTAATGCGGTGTGTGGGGGTGGGGTGGGGGTGGGGGATCAGATTAATCCAGCAAAAGCTAGAAACTATTTTTTAAGTAGCAAAAGGGGAAAAAGGGCTTTATATAACGGATATAAAATACAGCAGAAAAAAATTCAGTGTATCAGTAATTCAGAAATTATGACCCTATTAAACTCATCTATCAGAATACAAAATGCTAAATGGGTTTACAAATGTGATTCATTTATAGTCTTCAATGAACGTTTCTAGAATATCAGAACAAAGTGATAGAAAGTATGTAAGAATGTGAAAAAAGATACCAAAACCACCTGAAGAGAGAAAAAGCTGGTGTAACAATATTAATATCTAAGACAAAAAGAAAACAATTCATGCTTAGAATACCCCAAGAAGAAATAACTACAATGTTCCTAAACTACATAGCCTACAAAAATATCCATTGAAAGCTGACAACTGTAAGGACAAATGGAAAGATGTATTGAGTGGTAGATGTTCTCTTCTGAAAGAGGTAATCTGAGAAAATATGCAGAAAACAAATAGTAGGGTTAGAGACAATGTGAACTTTGCCAGTAAGATTAATCTAAAAATGTGCTCAAAACCCTATTCCCAACGAAACAAATTCACTTTTCTTTTTAAAGCATGGGGGAGCATTTATAAAATTATCCATGTACTAGGTTTCCAAGAAGTCTCAACAGACTTCAAAGAATCCTGGTCATACACACCACATTCCTTGACCAAAATACGATATTGTTTATCTCTGGGGCACCTGGCTGGCTCTTCAGTAGAGCATGCAACTCTGGATCTTGGGGTTGTAAGTTCCAGCCCCACACTGGGTATGGAGACTACTTAAAATCTTGAGGAAACAAAACTACAATATTGTTTATCTCTGAATTCAACTTCACTCTAAGAGAAATGCAAATTAAACTACAATAAAATAGCACTTTCTGCCTATATTAGAAACACAAAATAGGGCAAAACAAGGTGTTGGTTAGGTTGTAAGAAAACATGAACTCTCCGCCAGGGTGAGAATGAAAATTGATATGATTTGGCATTATCTATCAAAATTTAAAATGCACATTTGCCCTGTGCCCGCCAATCCATTCCCAGGATTTTCTCCCTATAGATACTTACAAATGTGCAAAAACAGAAGAGTGTGCAAGGATTTTCATCACAGTATTGATTGTTACCACAAAAGACATAAAAACCTTAATGTCCATCAATGTGGGAATGATTAAACTATGGTCTTGTCAGATAACCGAATATTAACAGAATGAGGCAATGCAATGTTTATGATATGGAAGAGTTCTAATATCTGCAAGATGTGAAACAATGTGTACAGTCACATCATTAAACTTTTTTTTTTTTTAATAGAGGGGAAGGGTATTTGTTAGAAGGTGGAGGAGGGTCAGTAATGTAATGTATCCTCCAGACTGAGAAGGTTCTTTAAAGCCAAAAAACAAAGCAAGCCATTCCGTACTGTTTACACAGTTTTGTTCAGGGTAACTCGCAGACAGGGGCAATATGGCAGGTGGGTGGGCAGGAGGCGGTAGTATGTGGCTATTCTCTGCCCCTATTCTCGGCACCCAACTTTTATGGAGCTAGAGACATGATGGTGAGGTCACAGGCTAGTTCTCTAAAGTGGCACCACCTGTGCCTCTGAGGTGAGACCAGGATGGAGGGCCAAAGACAGAGTCAGTGTTGTCAACGCTACTTGCAAGTCTTCACATTCTAGAAACACACCCCACTAACACAGTCTGCTAACAGTAGTTGTTTCTGTAAGTACGGAGAGACAGGGAAGATTTAATTTCACTAAAAGATGGTATCTGCATTTTTATGATGTTCATATTACTATTCAAATAAATAGGCAGAAAGCTTTTAGTCACATTATTCATTTAAAATACAGCACCTTGGGGCACCTGGGTGGCTCAGTTAAGTGTCCAACTCTTGATCTCAGCTCAGGTCATCATCTCATGGTACCACAGTTTAGCCTCACATCCGGCTCCCTCACTAACAGCACGGAGCCTGCTTGGGATTCTGTCTTTCTCTCTGTCTCTCCTCTGTGCTCACTCGCGCTCATGCTCGCTCTCTCTCTCTCTCTCTAAATAAATTAACTTTTAAAAATACTGCATCTAAATAAAATGAAGTCTCTAGTGATAATCCTAATAAACTGTAGAAATTCCAAATTCCTTTGCACATTCCCTTTAAATTCCTTCTTTTGATGAACTGTCAAGGCTAACATGTCTGTGCAATTAAACCAGTGAACATGTTCAACAAGGTTTCCAAGAGGTTCATTATCTGACTGGTATATGTAAAGGTGCTCAGTCAAAAACTGCAAAACAGAACCAGTACAAACAAATGGAAGACTGCTTCCTTTCATTCCAAACCAACTTGATGAATCCTGGCTACCTTTCTGATCTCTTTCCCCTGCCTACTCCCAAAAAAAACATATCAAGTACTTTCTGGCCCTGCCTCAGGACCTTTGCATGTGCTATCCTGTTTCCTGGAATGATCCTATCCCCTCACACCCCCACTAAACAATACATGGCTTACTCCTTGGATTCACTGAGATCTCTGCTCCAATGTCACCTATTCAGAAAGGTCTTCCATGACCAGCTGATCTAAAACAATACTACCTTCCCAGACCCTCTGTATCTCCCTATCAGCTTTATTTCTTTTTTCCTTACTTATCACTACCAGACATGATTTCACTACTTATTTGTTTGCTTCCCACACTAGAAGATAAGCTCCATGAAGGCAGGGTTAACTGCTACCCACCAGTGCCTCGTAACACACAGTAGGCACTAAATGAATGTCACATAAATAAAATTTGCAGATGGTAAACCTATAGCATAAATTTATGTTCTAGCTATAAATCTCACATTTCTCTCACATATATTTATTTTTTCCACCTGTAGCTTTTTCTCCTTCTATGCATAGCCAATGATCAAAACTGGGGCAAACAAAGGAAACTTCTCCCTGGAGAAACAGCAGACTCAAGAACAGAGAAAGAACTTGTACCATGATTCTGGATTTTGTTGAAAGTCGCCAGGCTAATATGTTACAAGTTCAGAATCAGCATTTATTTTCTCAGTCATCCAATCATAAAAGTTAGGGGAATCCTTTTCAGACAGTATGAGGAATAAAAACCCAATGCTACAAAAGGATTCTAAAACAAGGCTAAGTTTGAAGAAGTTTGAATCTAAGCATGTGGAAGGACCTTGACCTTCATGGTCCAGCAGGTGAGTCAGATCTGGCTAAGGCTCTGAGAGTCAAGGATTCAGCTTCCTGTCCCCTGGAGGACACCCCCCAATCCATATAAAATTCTGCTCTTTATTAGGTTTTTCCCATTTTCCTTCTCTAGGCTTCACTTATCAGAGAAATGGCACTAATCTAGGCCAGGATCCATGGACACATAGAAGTCTCTCTACCCCGTTGCTTCCAGACAGGTCTGTTTTGAAGGAAGCCCCCACCATCCTCTTAAGCATGGAGTCACAAGTTCATCCGTTACCCTGTTTCCCAGCTCCAACCTAAATAGAAGATGGTGTTAGCTCTATGGCACTGAGCCAAATGTCAGCTGTCCCCAGCCCTTCCCACTACATCCTTGTAACCCACTAAACAGAGAATGACCACCCCAATTCCCACCACACCCATGTGGTTCTCTGAGGACAGGTTATATACGTTGGTGAGTTAGCACACAGTCTGGTATCAACCCCCAAAACCACTCCTGAAACCCAACTCCCATCAAGACAGTAACTGCTTAATATATTATATATATATATATAATATATATATATATATATAAATATATATATATATATTTATATATATAAAAGGAATAGTTGAGTCTGCATCACCCCCCCACCCACAGGCTTCTCTAATCTCTAGTCAGCGAGCTCTCAGTCTAACCTAATTCCTCCTTGAATCAGTTTAAGACTTAGATTTCTGTTTTCACTGGAAAAAGAGGGAAGTCCATAATTATTGCCTATCTTATATATCTTCAAGTACTTAAGGGCTCCTTTCTGCCTTCTCTTCTCTAAAATAAATGAGCTCTCTTCTGTAAGTCCATGGCAATCATCCAATCTCCTTCACTGTCCCCTTGATCTTGAAAAAGTACAAGTGTGAATCAGAGATAAAAAGTTATATTGCAAGTTCTCCTCCTCTAACATTTAAACCTGCCCAATTATTTAAAAAAAAATTTTTTTAACATTTATTATTAAGAGACAGAGCGTGAATAGGGGAGGGGTAGAGAGAGAGGGATAAACCTGCCCAATTATTACACTTCTTTGCTAGCTATTCTTTAAACAGAGCAGAGAATGAGAAAACAATTGCTTTTTCGAGCATCTTGCTGCCACTGACCCTGGGCTACCTCAGCAGTGCATGCTTGCAGCACTTACCGAAGATTATTAAGTGCTCCAGTGACATTATTACAAGAGGGGGCAGGAACAGTGTCAACCTAATGAGGTGGCAGATTATATCTGATGGTCTCCATCTGAAAATCAGTGCAGTCCAGGCTGTGTGCTAATCAACTCACCAAAGGCCCTTCACCCTGGGACAACAGCAGCCTTTGTCTACACCTGAGAGGAAAATGAGCTGCCTCCTTTCTAGTGCTAATAAGTTTAGTGGAGAGAGGAGTTATGTTCCATGGGAAAAGCTGGGCTCTCCCCTTCTAGGGCAAGCATCCAAAGCAAGGCTCAAGGAGGCAAGATATTCCTTCCTGAGTTGGAACTCGAACCACCTTGCTGGAAGGCAGACGTTGTGTCCTCGAGCTCATAATCACAAGCACTGTTAGAGTCCTTGGTATGTAACAGGGACTCCATGTATATTTACTGAATAAATGAATGAATGAGTTATTAAGATTTACATTTGGTTCAGAACTTCCCAGTAACCAAAGCAAAAATGGAATATATTGGTTCGCACAGTTTTTGTGTGTGAATAAAGGAAGAGAACACCGCTCCGGAAGATAAAGTACAGCTAACATTGTTTTGAAGCATGTTGAGCACAAGTTTCTGTGAGTTCTTTAAAATCCTCTGCGGAAAGCCCATGAAAAAGGCCAGCAACAAGTCTGTGCTCTTTACAGTATTTGCTAGATGGAAGGACCTATTGGTTGCCCATATATTTTCCCATCCACTCTGCTTCTGGGACAAGTATCAAGGTCAGGTATCCTTAATAGCCAACAGGAACATCCTATGGTATCTCATTCATTCGCACTGGTTGGCTAGGCTGGAAACAAGAGAGCACAGGGTCCCACAGGCAGATCATTCCCCCAGTTTAGAAATGCATCCATGGTTTCTCAGAAGGTGGGCAGATTCCACTTGTTAATGACATATAGCGAACTCTAAACCAACGACAAGAGACAAAGTCCCTGTATTCAAACAAGGGTGCAGAGAGTAATAAAGAGGACATAACTTATCGAATAATATCATCCACATACTTTCAACCCAGGAGGGAAAAAGCCATACTATATCGTCCTAAGCTTCTAAGCAGGACAAATAGAAACTTAGATGAATCATGAAACCTTCCAAATTTTGAAATTTAAGGATACTGCAAAAGAACAAAAAGCGAATGAGCTGAATTAAAACAGCTTTCTGAACATCCATCCAAATGAGATCTGTGCTGTATTTTCAAACATGAAAGCTCTACAGTAAAAGTTATTTGAAACATGGGTCGCTGCCTTTGGAGTAAAATGATCAGAGAACATTTCATGTAAGTTCAGGTGGGGAATTTTTGAGTTATGTCCACATTCAAGTGGAGATCAAAGAAACCTAACTAAAAGCACTATGGATTGACTGACAATGAAAACTGTGGTTTGAGCAAAAGTTCTTTTAGAAGGGCTATCTTAAAGATAGGGACTCAGACTTTGGAGGAACTAAGGTGATTGGCAGTGGGAGAAACTACTTGTCAAAGTCCTTAAGTAAAAACTTATTGGCTTAAAAAAACCATACATGCATACATAAGAAGGAAAAGCCTGAGAGCTCCAGATGTCAGCCAGGTTGAGGAACAGATCACTTACATGCTGTAAGATGTAGTGTCATTGATACAGTGTGCCTAACTGCCCCCCAAAATGTTGTATCAGGACCTAAAATAGGTATTCCTTTGACCCAGCCATCCCACTCCCAGGAATCAATTATAATGAAATAGAATATTTGTTTATAAAGGGCAAAGATGTATATATAAAGGATTTATTTGTAGCATGTATTAGTATTGCTTTGGAAGAAAAAATGGAAACAATGTAAATGTTATTAACATGAAGTTGACTAAATAAAGCATGGCATATGGGGCTCCTGGGTGGCTCTGTCTGGTTCAATGTCTGACTCTTGATTTTGGCTCAAGTCATGATCTCACAATTCAGTTTGTGTGTTTGAACCCTGCGTCCGGCTCCACAGGGACAACACAGAGCCTGTTTGGGATGCTCTCTCTCTGTCCCTCTCCCCTCTCTTTTTCTCTCCCTCAGAATTAATAAACTTAAAAAAAAGCATGGCATAAACAACTATAATGATTCTTTCACTTCAAGTGCACAAGCATTTATTAAGCCACTATGATGTCCAGGCTGGTTCTAGGTGCTTGAGTTATAGAACACAAAGCACAAAACAATCCCAGTTCTTGTCGAGTTTCCAGTCTAGATGGAATGCTTGTAAATAAGTTTTTAGTGGGAAATTCCAAAATGGCTACATATTTTTGAGACACATACATACCTGTATCTGTAAGACACATACTTTGTATACACAGATAATGCTAGATGTGTCCTTCAATGAAGCCCCTTGCAAGAGCTCTGAAGCCCCAGTGGGTTCAGAGCAAAGGGGAAGCCACTGGAGTATTTTTAAACTTTAAAAATAACACCTGGGCGCCTGGGTGGCGCAGTCGGTTAAGCGTCCGACTTCAGCCAGGTCACGATCTCACGGTCTGTGAGTTCGAGCCCCGCGTCAGGCTCTGGGCTGATGGCTCAGAGCCTGGAGCCTGTTTCCGATTCTGTGTCTCCCTCTCTCTCTGCCCCTCCCCCGTTCATGCTCTGTCTCTCTCTGTCCCAAAAATAAATAAAAACGTTGAAAAAAAAAATAACACCAGCCTAAGCTCTAGAACACAGGAAGCGGATGTGATATTGCCTTTGATAAAGTACACGCTAACAATTTCCTTACCCTCGTTAATGCAGTTTTCCCTTGTGTAACTCACAGAATTACCCTAAGAGTTCAGAGGAAAAGAAAAATGTCTCAAACTCTTTACAAGATGCCTGGAAAATAGTAGATACTCAATAAACATCTCTTTCTCACCCCTTCTTAGAATCCCTTGGGATTCAGAACGGTTAGCCACTCAGTGTCTTCTGTACTAGTTGATCATCCAACTTAAAAGAAAATACATCCTTTAAAAACATGTCAGTAAATACTATTGCTGGATCAAAGAATTTTTCCAGTATCCCCTTTCTCCTCTCTCACCCACACAAAAAGCAAGCCATCCTCTTTCCGCAACTATATCTTCATTGTTCTTAGCCCTACATCCTCTTCGCAGAGGCAATTGGTTAAAAAATATTTCATTAGCAGACATCCTGCAGCTTACTCTCACCTGTATTCCGCTATCCACATTTGTCTCCACGAAACAGTCCTCTCCTCAGAAAGCCTACAAGTCAGCAAGTGCAGTTCGTCTACAGAAACAGGAGGACCCACACCCTGCTCAGGCATGCTGCAAATCCTACACTGACGACAGCAAGCTCACAATTTGCTTCCTTTGGATGTTTTCGCTTAATTCACATGCATCAGTTATAGTAATTACTCACACACACAGTCAGCCTACAGGCACAGTAAAATCTTTCAGGAGGATATCTGCTAGATAGTTGCAATCATGAGAATAACATCCAGGGGCATAAGAGAAGCCACCTTGTGGGGCCACTGCCATCTGGGAAAGTGAAATTCTGGCAGGGAATCTGGTTCGAAGCTAATGAAAACCCAGATTCTCTTGGTGCCAGAGCTGGCCTCCAGCTGCAAGGCTCTACTGAAGCAGCTTATGTGAATTCCTTCACTTAGTCCAGGGCCAGAGTAGCATAATGCATATGGAAAATGACATTTCTTGAAACTCACCGCTTTGATACTGTGTTTCATCAGATAAATACTTTCAGGAACTTAGCGCCAAGAAAAGAATTGTACCTTCTGAAGTAGTGCTGTTTAATCTTCTTTGCCTAGGAGAACTGGACAATTGATATAACACACACACACACACGGGTTTTTTTGCTTTGGTTACCAGGAAGTTCAGAACCAGATATATACCTTAACTCATTCATTCACTCATCCATTCAATAAACATATATAGAGTCCCTTTTACATGTCAAGTATCACACAAAGTGCTGGCAATTCTGTCCTCAAGGACATAGTCAGTTTTTCAGAAAGACTTGGACAGATACAGAATTAACAAGTGGCCAGGGTGCCTGGGTAGCTCAGTCGGTTAAGCATCTGACTACAGCTCAGGTCATAATCTTGAAGTTCATGAGTTCAAGCCCCATGTCAGGCTCTGTGCTGACAGCTCAGAGTCTGGAGCCTGCTTCAAATTCTGTGTCTCCCTCTCTCTCACTCTGCTGCTCCCCCATGTGTGCTCACTTATGCTCTCTCTCTCAAAAGTAAATAAACATTAAAAAAAAAAAGTGGCCATTACTATCATTGGGATATACATTAGTATGCTCTGAGAGCTCAGGGGAACGGCATCTCATGAAGCCTGGTGGTGGAGGGGGGATAGGAGATGGAAAGGAAAAATCAAAAGAGGTACCCGTTAAAAACACTATCAGCTCTGCTTCTTGGTAAATTAGCTCTCATTTGACTTCTGATGTTTCTGAATCTTTCTTTTAAAATGTCTTAAGCTTTCATAGAAATAGATTGAAAAATACATATTTATTCATTCATAAGCATATTTAAATACACACACTAAACAATATCCTTTTAGGGGCACCTGGGTGGCTCAGTCGGTTGAAGCATCTGACTTTGGCTCAGGTTATAATCTCAAAAGTTTCTGAGTTTGAGCCCCACGTAAAGCTCTGTGCTGACAGCTCAGAGCCTGGAGACTGCTTCACATTCTGTGTCTCCCCACCCACTCTCTCTCTCTGCCCTTCCCCTACTGGTGCACTACCTCTCAAAATAAAAATAAACAGTAACAGTATTAAAAGGTTAATATCCTTTTAACCTAGAGGAACCCTCAATATTTACAAAATACAGCTTACAATGGGGTATTACAAGAGACCCTGGGAAAAGTCAGAGGTAACTAGGAGTAATCTGCTTTGAAGAGTTGATTCTTGAATATTCCATGAATATTCCCCATGATTCTAAAATGACTTTGGTTTAAAAATATGAAGGTATCCTCTTATTAATTTAGCATAGGCTTAACTTTGTCTGCTTCACTACTGTTTACACCAGTATGCCAACCCCAAAGATCTCGATTCAATAGCTCTGGGCTGGTAGATAGTGATTGACAACAAGGATTAACTACATGGTTTCTAGATGGATCCTGGCTTACTTCCAGATTTGGCTAATGCTAAACCAGTGCATTCCTTTGCCTCCCCCTGCACCAACATTTCCCTCTGCCACAGCATACACTGTGAGAGAATGGGGTTGCTGGCATAATTTCAAGTTATATCATTGATTCAAATCTATCCCCAAGCAAACCTGCTTTTATTTCAGATGAACACTCTAGTGATCTGAATCGCAGGGGCAGTAAAACAATTCTACATTTATGTAGCATTCCCATCCCCAAAGGAATAGTTTTCTATGCCTACAAATACCTTAGAAGCAATAAAGAGTTTGGTGGGTTGGAGTCTCTTTGTGCCTGTGGTTTTTCAAAAAAATCAGAATTCCATGTAATAGAAATATGATGAATTCGGTGCTTAACAACAACTGCTCTAATAAAGTATATTATATGCATAATTCTCACTTAATAGTAACTACTGCACAAACCTATGGTAAACGTGATAATATTCAGCTTATAAATCAGGAGCAGCAAGGAAAATAAGTTGTGCCTTTAGGGAAGAGCTTCAGGGAGATGCGGACTACTTCCTGGGGCTTCCTCTGCCCAGAACATTCTCCAGCTGATATCCACAGGGCTTCCTCCCTCCCTCCCTCTGGCTCTCTCTGCCCAAGTGTCCCCTTATCAGAAAGACCTTTCCTGACCACATTTCTTTAAAATAGCAATCTCAGCATTCCCCAGCCCCCTTTCTCTGCTTGCTTGTTGCTTTGAATGCTTTCTTTCCATTTATGTATTTGTTTGTGCACAGCACTTACTACCACTGGAAACATGCCTGTTTTCCTTCTTCCCGGATACAACATATGCCCAGAAAGCAGAGGCTATGTTTTGTTCGATATTTTATCTCCAACACCTGGCACCAAGCGGGCATTCAATAAATATTTGATGATTGTATGATTTTTATTTATTTATTTTTAGCCTTTCAGCTCACAGCGCTCCAACCTGACAATCCCAATACAGCAACCAAGGCCCAGAGAAGGTAGAAATTTTCCTAACATCTTCTTCTCCCTTATTCTAGCAAAGAACAGCTCTCTACAAAAAAGAGAAATCCGATTGAAACAAATGCCCCAAGAATTTCTGTTAATCCTGCAGCAACACATCTAGAACTACCTGTACCTTACAGAGCAACAACTGAATGTATTTTGACTCTGACGGTCTTGAAACCTGCCCACTCGGCACGGTTCCCGAAAATGTTCTCTAAGCATTCCTCCAAAGGAGAAATCAACCACTGTATCTAGTTATCACCTTAAAACAAGACTAATTTATAGTCACCCCACTGACTCCCTGTCCAGCATTTTAATAGGGAGCAAGGGACTAAGACCAGTGATTATCCATGACACTGTATGTGCATGAACTTTATTAAATTGACCACACAGCTCCAGTTTACTACAGCTACTTCGCACTTCAGAATCTCTCCAGCTAAAACCATTCACCTTCCTGAATACGAGTCTGTAAGGCCCTTTAAGTCTTAAGTGTAGCTAAGAGGAAGCAACCCAGATATGCAAGAAGTGAGAGGCCATCGGGCGCCTGGGTGGCTCAGTCAGTTGAGCATCTGACTTCAGCTCAGGTCATGATCTCGCGGTTCATGAGTTCGAGCCCTGCATCGGGCTCTGTGCTGATGGCTCAGAGCCTGGAGCCTGCTTTGGATTCTGTGTCTCCCTCTGCCCTTCCCCTGCTCATGTTCGGTCTCTCTCACTCTCAAAAATAAACAAACATTAAAAAATTTTTTTAAAGAAATGAGAGACCATGAATCACTTGAATTACAGGAGGTCTAGAATCTACTAAGAACTGTGAAATACAACTAAATAAGTAGTCAAGTGTCTGATCCATAATTGTTCTTGGTTCTGTTGCTACAAAGGCACATACCATAGGAAAAATTTTAAGAATGAGTAAATAAATAAAAACATCAGTCCACAGAAGCTAGGGGGCTTTGAGCAGACCATAATTCTAAGTCTCAGTATTCTGTCTTGACGTTTGCTACTCAAGTGTTCTACTAAACTGCCTTCCAAGGAGCAATGAAGCAGAGCCCTAGCAATTCTTTCAACAAGCTACTGAGATTGGAAGGCTAATTTAATGGGGCAGGGCCAAGTGCACTTAACAAACTGCCCATCTGTAAGATGGAAATACGTTGTCCTCGTCTTTAGCAGTAACTCTCCTCACTAAGTAGCTCTGAAAGAGTTTTGAAGCCTTGCTCCTTCTCAGTGTGTAGCTGCCAATGAGTTCACTTCCATCTGTGAAGAGAAGAGGCTGCCAAGATGTGGGGCTTTGCCTAGGACCCACTGGAGCTACCATGAATTGAGAAATTCAAGCTGCATCTGATCCCTTCCCTGGAGAAAGAATACACGGAATCCTCTTCTACATGTTATTAACCTAGATACCTTTTCTAAGCCCCCTTCCTCTTGCCCAAACAGAAATCAAATGGTGGTGGGTGGAAGGGAAGTGCATTTCCATGTCAACCTTTCGAGTGTAAGCCTGGGCTACGCTTACAGTGTTGCTTCTGTTTGCTGTGCCTGGGGAGAGTCTGGCTCAGCCAAGAAAAAGAGGAGTTTAAAATGCTATCATCTGCTCACAAAGATGAACTCCACATTACCATAGCTATTCTTTTGATGTAATGAATCAAACTCCTGCCTGCCCAGTTGTATGTGATACTGTGCGACACGGCTCTGACTTGCCTATGATTACATTTCTAGAAAAGTCAGCATGACTGTATGGAAAATGCTCATGATACACAGCTTTGCTCATTCCCCACTGGGCAGCACTGGGCACATCACTTCTCTTCTTTTGGTCTTGGTTTTCCCATCTCGAAAGAAAAAAAAAAAGTGAGACCAAATGTTATCTGAGATTGCTGTCGACCTTAAGATGCTCTGGTTCTGTGGGTTTTTCTGGGATCTCTCTTTGAAAGTAGTATTTTCATCATCAATTCTTCCTGGCCTTTCTATTTAGACCTTATTTATCCCCAGACTGGGCTAGTAGATGTCCTTTGCCTTATGCTGGAGAATATTCTGTATGACTCTTCAAGTCACAAAAGAGACTGACCTAAGACACATACGTATACTTTCTTCTGGGAACCTTCAGAGAGACCCTTGCTAACCCTTGGCTTGTAAACTATGATGCAGGAGACTTGTAGCCCTTAATTAGTGACCTTCCCAAAATGATCCTCTCTTCTCTCCCTTCTCTTTATTTTTCTCATATTTTCTCGATCTTTTTTTCCCCTCCATCTTTCTCATCTTTTCTCACTTGGTCCTGCCAGCACAACTAAGGGAGTTATTTAGACCCACCGGTAACCCAGAGGAAAATAAGAAATTGCTGCTTATCTTCATTGAACAGAACCACAAGATTAGGACTGAAAGTTATTTGAAATGCATTCATGTTGACAACATTAAGAAAGCCGTAACATAAAAGCACAGGAGATGAAATGAATTCAGGATCGCAAATTGAGATCAACAACCACCTTCATGTCGAAACAGTCTCAGACACAGCTTTGTGTCACAAGTTCTTTCATAAAAAGTCGATGATTAGAGTAAGATACAGAAACCACAGTATTTAACCCATGTGCAGGCAGAACCCCTGCGATTAAGGTAACTCCAGATCACAACTGTGTAATATATCTTTGCTAAGCAGGAGTAGCTCGTGTGGTGAGGATTTGGAGTTCAATCAAATTATGTTCTCTACACCCACTTGTGAACATAATACTCACAGCATCCACGTGATTAACAAAAGCAGCCTAGTTCAGGAGGGCTGCCAACAGCAGGCAGAAGTGTGGTGTATCTAAACAAGTGAACATGGAAAGGTATCATTATAACTGGTGTTACAGACATCTGGGATGAAAGTTTATTTTAAGGAAGTAGGAAACTTTGGGCAGAGGGCGAGTCTCAAGGAGGTCCTTAGGCTCAGTAACCTTCCCCAGCCACGCATCAGTTGTAAGAATGACCCGGACTTCAAATAGCATCCTTGTGTCCCCAGGTAGAAAGATCTGGTGGGATGTAGATGAAGTGGATGGAAATTTCAAGTGGTGGTTAGAATAGGAGGAGGAACACAGTGGATGCTCCTCTACCCCCCAGTCACAGAGAATAACTTAATCTGGCCCTGCTGTAACTCAGTGCGACCTTCTCTTTCAGAGGCACAAGCCTTTGGTTTCCCAGCAAGCACCTTGAACTGTACCTGCAGGTGTGAAACAATTTGCCAGGTGCCTAAGATGGATGACTAACTTTTGTCCCTCCTTGATTAATCACTTTGCAAATGTCTGCCTAAATAAACTCCTATGGAATGGCTACAGGACACAAGCCAAACCAGTCTGATGTCCAAATTAAAGCACTTGACTTTTCCCCCTTCCCCTCCCCTTCAAAAGGCACTTAAATTTTTACTTCCTAGAACAATAGGATCATAATACATCTGGAAATTTGCCATTATGGCAGCAGGGGCTGGAGGACAGATCAGCAGAGCAGCACAAACTACGTGCTGAGCAATAGCCAAAGCTCCTGGCTGTGTCCTGGGTACATCCAAAGCAGAGAAAGGCAAGGTGTGTCCTAAGGTGTGGAGGGAGAAGAGTTGCTGCTCAAAGTCCTGGTGCAACAGACCTCTTGAGGGCATCCAGGGAAGAGACAGATGCATTTACTATATTTGAGCACAAGGTCCTCCTGGACCCAAGATGAGGGCCTGGGATGGAGCAGAAGTGTAAATCTGGGGGAGTAAAAACAAAGAGCCTTTTCTTCCCCTCGCAAAAGGGAAAACAGTACCAAGAAGGACTGGGACCATGACAAAAGGAAGACCACAACAAGGTTTGTGTTCAGCATGCCAGCCCTCCATGTCAGGTACCTGTCTCTATGCCTCCTTCTTCCTCCTTCCCAGGTGCCTCAGCCCTGCTGGCAGGCCGTGAGCTGACATCCACTCAATAGTCAGTACACACAGAGCCCCTACCTTGCACCAGGCATGGAGTTAAAAACAGAGGACACAAAAAGAATTCTACGGTTCCCTGAAGATACAAAGCCCAGCAGAAAAGCTGGATAAAGTCCACCGGGGTCTCCTCTAGCTCATGATCACCACCAGGTGCAGATCCTGCCAACATCACAAGAAAGGCCTGGGACTCTAGAAAGCACTCAGCTCTCCCCACTCCTCCTTCCCAAGTTAACTTCCCCTCCCTAGTAGATATCCTTGCTATTACACAAAACTGGAGTTGCATTCCCTTACTGAATGATTATCAACTTTTGTACCTCTGTACAAAGGAGTTAACTGGATCCATCCCAAAGAGAAGATTTTTCAGATGGCAAATTTGAGCATTGGTTCCCTAAAAGTAGTTGAGTGGAAGCGAATACAGAGGGCAGCCCAGGCCTGGCATCTGTCATAATTCCTTCAGGCCATGCTCCTAAAAAATACCCTTCTTGCTATATTTTATATTTTCTCAAGCTTGGAAAACCATTAATGCTTTAAATAATCCCACATGCAGTAACTCTTAAATTTGTTTTCTTATGAGGGTCTTAGAAGTCTAGAGGAGATGGCTTTTTCAAGAACCTTACTAAATTACAGATTTTGGTCATTCACGCCCTGCATGTCCCCAGGAGATAACCAGCAGAGGACCTCCCTGTGTTTGAAGTACATTCCCCATATGCTGAGCTTTAGGAAGCATGCAATGGACCCAAGGTTGCATATGCTTTTTACTATTCACCCACTCAGGATATCATTTCAATCAATCAGGAATTAACAATTTATCATCAGAAAAGAGAGGAGATTCCCCTGGCGAGTTCTCCCTTCCTCTCATTGTGAGGTTAAGGGAGGTGGCCTACATAATTCTCATCAGATTTTCTTCTGGTGTACAATCAAAAGGATCAGAACACTAGGCAAGATTAGAGCAGCCTCTCAAGAGAAAATAAACGAGAGATGTTATGTTCTTCCTTAGCATGTCCCTATTTTTAATTTTTTTTCTTATTTTTGATAGAGACAGAGCACAAGTCGGGGAGCGGCAGAGAGAGGAGGAGACACAGAATCCGAAGCAGGCTCCAGGCACCGAGCTGTCAGCACAGAGTCTGAAATGGGGCTCGAACTCACAGACTGCGAGATCATGACCTGAGCTGAAGTCAGACGCTCAACAGACTGAGCCACCCAGGCGCCCCTTCCTTGGCATGTCCTTGAGCACCTGAACAGTAAACAGATACAGAACTTTCTACCACCCAGCCTATTGCTGGGTAATGGCTCTGTAATTGCCCTAAGAAATTCTGACTTGTTCAGCTAAGCATCTGACCTTGGCTCAGGTCATGATGTCGTGGTTTGTGAGTTCAAGCCCCGCATCGGGCTCTGTGCTAGAACCTGGAGCCTGCTTTGGATTCTCTCTCTCTCTCTCTCTCTCTCTCTCTCTCTCTCTGCCCTTCCCCTGTTCTCACTCTGTTTCTCTCTCTTTCAAAAATAAACAAACATTGAAAAAAATTTTAAAAAGGAAATTCTGACTTGCTTTGAAATGTTATTTTTGAAAAGAGAAAATTTAGGACATGTTCCACATTCAAAGACCCTCTTACCATTACTCACTGAGAACACAGAGTACCTTGCATGCTCCTTTCAAAGGTCTATCCAGATGAGGCAAAAAACACTGAAGATTGCCTTAATTAACATCAAATAAAAAAAATGCAGTTCTATCTCCACTTTCCATCCTTGTGAGACTCTCCCAAGTAATCCTAGCAGCTGCCCATCATTAATATGAAGGGAGATGCAGTACCAGTAATTAGAACCAGGACAAAGAATCAGTTTCCAGGAAATATCCCTCAAGTCCATGATTGGGATCTATAACTGAAGCCAAATAACCTGCTCTATTGAGACTGGTCTATCGGGAGATTTCAAATGCTATCTGAAGATACAGTTTTTGTGTCTGAATTCAATAAAATCTTGCAGGAAAAAAAAAAAAACCTACATGCCATACCCAGAGCTCTGAAAAGCCAGCTAGAAAAATGTACTTCAATTCCAGAAAAATCTATCAAATGGTAGGCAAAGCCAGGTAGAAAAAAAATGAGACACACACCTAAGTTTCAAGAAGCAAATGATGGCAATACCATATCCAAGTAGAAAGAGCCATTTGGATAATGGGCTATGTTTTTTCTTCTAAGTAATCAGTTACATGGCATATGTTAGCTGAAAATAGATATTTTAAAGAAATTCAATACCTAATCATGGGATCCGATATTTTTCCTTGGGGGAAAAAAAAAGTCATTTGCCTATGCAGTACTATATTTTGAAAACATCCCCTGACCAGTGACCTCAGGGATATCAGTAAAGAAGATGATAAGGTAATATGTGAAATGTTGGTGATTAGGGCACCATTATACCCCATAAGCCAAAAGTAGTTCCAGGATTCAGACTATAATCAGGCACAAGTTAGCTATAACTAATGGCTGAGGACACAAGGAACTGGGGCATCCTCTAAAGAGATCAGTCAAATTTTCTGCTTCTAGCCCATACTCAGAGAGGCCCTCTTGCTATAACAAAATCCCGGATAAATAGAACAAACTTTATCTTGCATTCCTGACCACCAAAAAAGTACAGGAAGTATGCAAATGGGCATATGCACAAATACAAAGAATGAGAGAAAGTGAGAGCACACACACCAGACAATGAGACACAGAGACACAATTTAATCAAACATAAGCCCTCAAAAAAAAAATTCCTCAAAACACAAGAGAATAAACCAACATAAATGAGAATTTCCAGAAACAGAAGTACACCCTTAATTTCCAAATATTCAGCAGTCTCACATGTAGATACTTCAAATTAAATACTTCATGTAATAAAATATGGAAAATGAACAGTAAGAGACTTTTAAAAAAATGACCAGAAATATTTGCAAATTAGTCAAAAAGAATTTTTAGAAACAATGTAAAATCACTGAAATTGAAAACTCAATGAACAGGTCATACACCTCATATTGACCATAGCTGAAGACAGAATCACTGAACTAATAAGAGTTAAGAAAAAAAGTGATCAAAATGCAACAAAGAGAAAGTATTAAAAGGATATTAAGAGGCATGGAGGGTAGAATAAAAAACTGAACATAAGTCCAATGGAAGCCCTAGGAGAGAAGTGAGATTGGAGGACAGGCAGTTTCGAGACATAATGGCCAAGTTTGGTGATTGACACCTATACAAAGACACAGAAAACACTAGACACTAAGCAGAATAAAAGGTATTCCACGTCTATGTGACACTGCAGAATACCACAATGACATTATAAAATCCGCCACAAAAAAGATCAACAATTAGACTGAAAGATTTCTCAACAGCAACAACTGAAGTCAGAAATGATCCAGTCTTCAAAGTGCTAGGAGAAGAAAACTAACTATGTTAAAAAGAAACCCACAGGTCCAAAATGGCATCACTTAGGCCAAGTCACCAAACCAGGGCTTACCACCTAACTGCAGTTTCAATCTCCTTCAGAAACGTAAGCATTTAACAGGTCAGTCAGGAATTTTCTGATAAGCACAAATGAAGTACTCTGTCATATGGATCTCCCATCTCCCAAAAGAAGATGAGGAAAATCACCTAGTAAGACCCCTAGCCTTCTCCTAAGGTATGGGGACCTTGCCTAGAACAATCTTATCTTTTCTTTTGCTAATAACTTTCTTGAGCCACTCTCCTTCCCATAAAACCCTTCTGTTTTTACAAAATTCTTTTTAATGTTTATTTTTGAGAGAGCACGCGTGCGCACACGTGAGCAGGGAAGGGGCACAGAGAGGAGGAGACACAGAATCTGAAGCAGGCTCCAAGCTCTGAGCTGTCAGCACAAAGCCCGATGCAGGTCTCAAACCCACAACCATGAGATCATGACCTGAGCCAAAGTCAGCCGCTTAACCGACCCAGGCACCCCCCAAAACCTTCCCTTTTGTACAACTCCTCAGGGCTCCTCTCTACTTACTGAGCTTGAGGGGATACTGTCCAAGTCATGAATCCATTAATAAAGTCAATTAAATCTTCAGATGTACTTGGTTGAATTTTTTCTTACTATAACACCCAATGAAGCCTTTTTTTTTTTTAAAGGAGAATGGAACAAATACATTCTTATAAACAAAATGGAGAGTTGATGATCAAAAAAAAAGTTCCCTGAAGAAATGCCTTCAAGGATGCACTTTAAGAAAGAAAATGAGGGGCGCCTGGGTGGCTAAGTTGGTTAAGCATCCAACTCTAGATTTTGACTCAGGTCATGATCTCATGGTTCATGAGTTCAAGCCCCACATCGGGCTCTGCACTGACAGTATGGAGCCTGCTTGAGATCTTGCTCTCTCTCTGTCCTTCCCCAGTTTGCTCTAAGTAAATCAACAAACTTTAACATTTTTTTTTAAAGGAAGAAAATGAACTCAAAGGAATGTGTGATATACAAGAAATGGCAAGCAGAAAAGATGGTAAATACATAGGTAATTTTATACGGATATTTTTACTGGTCTCTATAAAACAATACTAAAGCTAAAGTGGATCTTGTGGTGGTAAAAGAAGTCAGAGATAAAATACTGGACAATAGTGTAATTCACGGGAGTGATTCAAGTACTCGGAGAGGCTGTGCCGCTTTGTGAATGAACCCCATGCACAAAGGGGGCACCAGAGCCCTCATCAGCCTGGACCACACCAGGACTCCCTCTTTCCCTCTCACCTTAGACCTGCCCCTCCCCAGTTTGTGATCTAGGTGGGAAGAGCAGGGAGGTGGGGGGAAACCAGCAGAGTTGACGGGTTTCCTGACAGAATGAGATTCCTGGGTCAGATCCTGAGAGAAGATGAAGAGTCGGAGCCAAGAAAAGGCCTGAAGGTGGAGGACAGGACAGTGTTTTGGCAGCCAAGCTTTCAGCTGTGTCTAGAAAGTAATCCACTTATTCACTTGCAGACTTGTGAAGGGCTTTGTTGGGGCTAGACATTGTTTGACTTCAACAAACAGGCTTGGAGACCAAGGATTTGTAAAGTCATCGCACTAACTAGTAGGTAAGGATGTGTATGGGCTCCTGGGTCTCACCAACAGAAGAGTTTTGGGGTGGCAGGGAAGATGTGACATGAGAGGTCTACTCTGGCTGAGAAAACCCTATTTCTTCCTGGAATTTTTCTGCTCGATGCAATCTGACCTCATCAACCCACATTAGGCCCAGGCCTTCCTTCTTCAAAGGCATCCTTGGGATTTGGTTACCGAGCGTGGGTCTTGAGAGTTTGGGTAATTTTCCTGGAGGCCAACCCTAAGAAGCTTCCTGTGGCCAGATCTTTCTCACTTTTCATCATTTGGACAACGGGGTGATACAGGAGGAGCAGGTGAGGAGCCGCCCTACAAGTGGAATTCTAACTTATGGAATGCAGCCTCCTTTTCACATAGTCCTCAGGCAAACAGTAGAAGGTCCACTGGCAAGGGAGCAACTGAATAACACGTTTCAATGCCAGTTCCAAGTTATTTATGAATTATCTATTATTTAGGTTATCTCTGCTTCTGAGGATCTCCATTAGAAGAATCAGTGAGCAGAGACAGCAGTTAATAAACACCCTGTTACTACAACCTGAGAAGCATTAGAAGCTATTCTAGTCTTGAGAGCAGCTAAGGACAAAAATGTATTGCCCAGTTAAGACTACCAGGCCACTCCAGCATGTGCACCTGTTCATGGTATCATGCAATGCCTCCATTACATTATGTGTTTTATAACCCCTGTCTAAAAACTGGACCCACGCATTAATACCAAACACAGCTTTACCTGTTTTTACCCCAAGTGCTTGCAACATTCTTGGGTGTTAATGTAAATTATCTGCTATGACCACAGAGAAGACAATGGCCAGTAGAAAAATTGTCACTGGTAACTATAAGGCAGTTTCTCCCAGCCCCAAAGAAGACTATATATTGGTATCCCTTAAGAAGTGCTGTATTCAAAATCCACACAACATGGCAGGGGAGTGGGGCAATACAATGAGGAATTAAGAGACATTCTATAATATTTTCCACCAATGAAATTAATGCTTCACAAAAATCAGTCACCAAACATTTACAAGATTTCACTATACTACGTGGTTATGGCAGCAATAGAAAGAATCAGCCTTGGATTCCACAGCAAAGAGTCCTGAACAAGAAAATCATGAAGGAAATGAGCCACGGGGATCCTATTGGCTAGTATCCTATTTCCTAAATATGCACTACTAAATCATTCAAAACCTCACAAATTCTTGATATGAAGATTCATAAAGTCTTCTTAGCACTAAAAGAGTTTTTTTAAAAAAAAAATTCAATGGGGAAAAACAGAGCTTTTTCCCTGAGATCAGGAACATGACAGAGATGTCCACTCTCACCGCTGTTGTTTAACATAGTGTTGGAAGTTCTAGCATCAGCAATCAGACAACAAAAGGAAATAAAAGGCATCAAAATTGGCAAATGTGAAGCTTTCACTTTTTGCAGATGACATGATATTATACATGGAAAATCCGATAGACTCCACCAAAAGTCTCCTAGAACTGATACATGAATTCAGCAAAGTCACAGGATACAAAATCAACATACAGAAATCAGTTGCATTCTTATCCACTAACAATGAAGCAACAGAAAGACAAAGAAACTAATCCCATTCACAACTGCACCAAGAAGCATAAAATACCTAGGAATAAATCTAACCAAAGATGTACAAGATCTGTATGTTGAAAACTATAGAAAGCTTATGAAGGAAAGTGAAGAAGATATAAAGAAATGGAAAAACATTCCGTGCTCATGGGTTGGAAGAATAAATATTGTTAAAATGTCAATACTAGGGGCGCCTGGGTGGCGCAGTCGGTTGAGCGTCCGACTTCAGCCAGGTCACGATCTCGCGGTCCGGGAGTTCGAGCCCCACATCAGGCTCTGGGCTGATGGCTCAGAGCCTGGAGCCTGTTTCCGATTCTGTGTCTCCCTCTCTCTCTGCCCCTCCCCCGTTCAAGCTCTGTCTCTCTCTGTCCCAAAAATAAATAAACGTTGAAAAAAAAAAATTTAAAATGTCAATACTACCCAAAGCTATCTACACATTCAATGCAATCCCAATCAAAATTGCCCCAGCATTCTTCTTGAAGCTAGAACAAGCAATCCTAAAATTCACATGGAACCACAAAAGGCCCCGAATAGCCAAAGTAATTTTGAAGAAGACCAAAGCAGGAGGCATCACAATCCCAGACTTTAGCCTCTACTACAAAGCTGTCATCATCAAGACAGCATGGTATTGGCACAAAAACAGACACATCGGCCAATGAATAGAATAGAGACTCCAGAATTGGACCCACAAAAGTATGGCCAACTAATCTTTCACAAAGCAGGAAAGAATATCCAATGGAAAAAAGACAGTCTCTTTAACAAATGGTGCTGGGAGAACTGGACAGCAACATGCAGAAGGTTGAAACCAGACCACTTTCTCACACCATTCACAAAAATAAACTCAAAATGGATAAAGGACCTGAATGTGAGACAGGAAACCATCAAAACCCTAGAGGAGAAAGCAGGAAAAGACCTCTCTGACCTCAGCCGTAGCAATTTCTTACTTGACACATCCCCAAAGGCAAGGGAATTAAAAGCAAAAATGAACTATTGGGACCTCATGAAGATAAAAAGGTTCTGCACTGCAAAGGAAACAATCAACAAAACTAAAAGACAACCAATGGAATGGGAAAAGATATTTGCAAATGACATATCGGACAAAGGGCTAGTATCCAAAATCTATAAAGAGCTCACCAAACTCCACACCCGAAAAACAAATAATCTAGTGAAGAAATGGGCAGAAAACATGAATAGACATTTCTCTAAAGAAGACATCCAGATGGCCAACAGGCACATGAAAAGATGCTCAACGTCGCTCCTCATCAGGGAAATACAAATCAAAACCACACTCAGATATCACCTCACGCCAGTCAGAGTGGCCAAAATGAACAAATCAGGAGACTATAGATGCTGGAGAGGATGTGGAGAAACGGGAACCCTCTTGCACTGTTGGTGGGAATGCAAACTGGTACAGCCGCTCTGGAAAGCAGTGTGGCGGTTCCTCAGAAAATTAAAAATATACCTACCCTATGACCCAGCAGTAGCACTGCTAGGAATTTACCCAAGGGATACAGGATTACTGATGCATAGGGGCACTTGTACCCCAATGTTTATAGCAGCACTCTCAACAATAGCCAAATTATGGAAAGAGCCTAAATGTCCATCAACTGATGAATGGATAAAGAAATTGTGGTTCATATACACAGTGGAATACTACGTGGCAATGAGAAAGAATGAAATATGGCCCTTTGTAGCCACGTGGATGGAACTGGAGAGTGTGATGCTAAGTGAAATAAGCCATACAGAGAAAGACAGATACCATATGTTTTCACTCTTATGTGGATCCTGAGAAACTTAACAGAAACCCATGGGGGAGGGGAAGGAAAAAAAAAAGAGGTTAGAGTGGGAGAGAGACAAAGCATAAGAGACTCTTAAAAAACTGAGAACTAAGGGTTGATGGGGGGTGGGAGATGGGTATTGAAGAGGGCACCTTTTGGGATGAACACTGGGTGTTATATGGAAACCAATTTGACAATGAATTTCAAATATTAAAAAAAAAAAATTCCTTCCTTCCTTCCTTCCTCCCTTAGTTCAGAGACAGATTACCAGTACAGTGTTAATTAACTCCATGGTAATTGTCCAACTCAAATTATATACAGACTTTTTTTGAAAAAGAAAAAGGGGTGCCTGGGTGGCTCAGTCGGTTAAATATCTGACTTCAGCTCAGGTCATGATCTCACAGTGCATGAGTTCAAGCCCCGCACTGGGCTCTGTACTGACAGCTCAGAGCCTGAAGCCTGCTTCAGATCCTGTGTCCCCCTTTCTTTCTGTTCCTCCCCCACTCATGCTCTCTCTCTCTCTCTCAAAAATAAACATTGAAAAATTTTTAAAAACAAACAAGTTCCCTTAATTTCTCTAATGTTAACTTTATTGTTTTTAGTGTGTTCCTTAGAAAACTGGGTACAAAATCATTACATGTATCACCCTTTATCTATACAAACCAAGGCACATGTATAAGCAAATGTGATTCAAACTATAAAATCAACAGCATTCAAATCAAAACTGTAATTTAACATGCTAGATGATGTTCTGCTGAAACCACCCTGCTGCCCCAATGGGAATATATGTGGTACTGGTCCCTGAGTGCTGCGGCATGGGTTCTTTTGAGCTCAGCATTAAGTGCCATGTTCTACATGAAATCTGCATTCCTCATTCACTTCTTCTAGAACTACTGTGAAGTCTTTCTTCATCAGCCTACTCTGCAGGCATTTGGTCTTTAAATGTAAACAGTGCTTTGGCATCAAATTAATTCTACCCTGATTTTTCTTAGGAATTCTCCACATTTAAATAGGTTCTATTCAACACTCATTTGAAGACAAACCTAAACGTAGATTGGAAATCATGTTCCAGTGCTCAGTTATAAGACCGTTATCTAATGATCACGATAGGTCTAGATAAAATTTTTATTGCAATCCAACTGAAAGCAACATCTTAAAATTCTTACTTAAGACTCACAAACCCCTAAGGTCACAGAGGCTCAGAGGTCTTCAGCTCCCAATGTGAGAAACTGCCCTGTGGAATGTTGTCTGTGACCAGGTTCCTACAGATAATCTGCCTTTGGTGTGTCCTTGAAACTAGAAACCTACTGGGATCAAAACCTTGAGGGGTGAGGGCAGGAGCTGGAAGAGATGTGGAAAAGCTAGTGTAAGGAATAACATCACATCTGACCTAAGGTAACTACAAAGACTGCCAAAAAAGCAAAAACAGCCTACAGACTCGAGACTTATTCTCGTCAGTGCCGAGTGTTCTTTCTGAGTCCCCTGCGCTCTTACCGTGACCTAGTTTTCATAATAAAGGAAATGCAATATTTAAGGCCTTTCTCAGAAACTAGAGTCCGGAGACATGTTAAATATCATCCATCCAAACTTAGGATTCTACAAAATAAGCCCTTTACTGCCATTGAAACAAACTTTCCATCATCACTATGCTACTTTTATTTGTTTTGGGTTTTGGTTTTTATTTTTTTTGTCATATGTACCTTCACCTCCACCAGCCTGAGATCCATGGTTTGCCCTGTCTCCCCCTCCTGGGTGACCCTGCAGACCAGATCACTCAGGCTCCTGTGGCAGCTGACTTCCGATTGGGTTTGGCTAATGGAGGCAGTGGCAGAAGACCAGAGCCAGGGAAGAAAGGGAGATTGGCTGGCGGGGGAGGGGGCGGGGGTGTTAGTCAGTCAAGTCCAACATCACCAGGTAAGTGGCATCCCTCTGCAGAACCAGCCCTAGCAGGCAGTGCTTCCTCCACAGCCACGGCTCTGAGCGTTCACGAAACACTGTTTCCCTCGTCTCTTCTGTCCAGAGCTGACCACAAGCCCTTATTGAAGGTTTCTTCTTTCTCTTGTCCCCTCAGCTTGGGATTCACATGGATTTCTACTGCTGTACTCCCCTGTCCTTTCACCCTGCACTGACTCTGTGGGTACAATCCACTGAATTATTTTCATTTGAACCAATGGTGTGAATTCTATGTCCTGCTGCGGCCATTTACTGACACAATCATCAAATTTGGTCAGGCAAATCAGTACTATATTAACCCCTAGGTACAGAATGGACTCTTAAAAATAAAGAATATAAAAGAGAAGAAAATCACCATCTTTCAGGGAAGCAAACCCGTGAAGATAATCACATAAACAATGAAAGTGGCCTTGACCCTTTAAATCCAGGTGTGAAAATTTTAGCTACAAAAATAATACCTTGAGAAATAAAGAGGCTATATTCATGAAAAAGTTTATTATGTTATCATCTGTAGCAGAGGAAATTTTGGAAACAACCTATATGTTCTACAGTAAGAAAATAAATTATGACATATCAACTTGAAGGACTAGGATGCTACCATGAAATACTACTAAGACTTTATAGCAGCAAAAAACTTTATAAGATGGGTATTTGAACAGATTTTGTCCATACATTTGAACATACAATTTAATTGTGCAAAAACAAACATGCATGTGCCTAAACATTAAATAATTAAATAAATTAAATAAATTTCACAAAACTAAATTCCATGCTGGAGGATTCCAATTCTAAGTACTGTGTATTTATTTTCTAAAATTTCCTTAAAAACAAAAGAAATAAAACAAAGGGCATAATATCCAGAGACGTCATGGCTACAGCTAGTGATAGGAGAGGGACACTGTGAGAATTTAAAGCTCCTCCAGATTATTTCCCACCCTCCGATCAATAAGCAGCCTTCAGCTAGACATTTAACGTCTGTCTCGGTTTCTTTCCTCTGCAGCAGGACTACTGGCCCACTTACAAGAATGTGAAGTTAACAAAACCTAATAAAACTGCAAAAATATAAATGTGTGTGTATGTGTGTGTGTATACATATATATGCGTGTGTGTGTGTGTATATATATATATATATATAGCTCTTGTATATCTGCCTCATTGTATGTACTAACTGCATATGCCGACTCTAGCTGGGACAATTTAAAACGAAATCATTTTCTTAGACAAATTTCGTGGTGCAGTGACTGTGAGCTCTGCTTCAGAGACTGAGCACTTTCATTAGAAAGCGGTAAGATGAACATTGTCATTTGGGGGCCTTCATTGGAGGTTTTAAAATATGTTTCATGCTCCTCCTTAAAGAGATCCCATCTAGCAGAGTGATAACAGATTGATGGCTATGACCTTCTTCACATTCTTCCAACTCCTTTTAAAATGAAATCAAGGCTCTTGCTGCTGCTAGTGTCTGTGGGCCGGGTGCCAAGAAGCAATAATGAGGACTACACATCGTCCCCCACCCTCAGGACCGCCATCTCAGTTCATCATTAATGTGTTAATGCCACCAACAAACACATCAAAAGAGAGGCAATCCACGAGAAACCTGCTTTCCCCATTCCCAAGGCTGGTTTTCTTTACACAGCAGTTGTCAGAAAGACAATGTCTTCGTACTGAAGATGAATAGGACACCATATCAACACTACAACAAAATGCTTTTACAGACATAAAGCTCTTTATGCTTTAATTTTAAACTGATGATTTGATATCTTCCTAAATTATACATTTTAGCAGAGTTTCCTGACTAAAACGTTTATTTGCCTAGAATATATATTAACTTGAAATACTGCCATTCCTATTTCATAGCTAAGCAGATGATAATTTTCTTTAATTACACATTAATTCCAATGTACTACCTGGCGAGGCAGTTACTGTTTTAACGGGGTAAGGATTAATGGGCAGGTGTTCTGCTATAATCGGACTAAAGAAATAGAGGAATTACACATGATTCATTTTCTTCTCTGATCTGAATAATATTAATAACACTGCCACCTTACATTTATAAAGCACTTTTCATTTTCAGAGTGCCTTCATATCTGGGATTGCATTTTCCTGAATCTTTTACCTTTGACGAATTTTTCCAGATAACACACAACTCTAGTTTTTTAACTTTCTGATGCCCAAAGGTTTTATGTGCCTATGTTTATATCAACAGGATGCAGTAATAGGCAGTAGAATAACCATGGCCTTTGGAGACCGACGAACCTGGGTTCAAATCTCAGCTCAACCATCTTACTACTCCATGACCTTGGATGAATCACTCTGATCAGCAGTTTTACCATACTTACAAGGAGGATAATACCCACTTCCATCAATGGCGATTAGAAGACTAAATAAGATGTAGTTTATGAAGAGTCTGTTCTATATCTGGCACATAGCAGGTAGTTAATAAATAAAAGTTATAGCTATTATTAGCAGCTATTTTCCTCTGTCTTAAACATTGTCTTGTCCCTATGGGACTTATTTTCTTCAAAGTATTTGGATTCAGAGAGGTATGGAGGAAGTAGAAAAATCAAGAATAACATTAGACCCAAGTATTGGGGTCCTACATTGGTGCAATCCTAAACACCTGTCCTGATGACATCTACTCAGTCTCCCGACACTCATCCACCTCGTATCTTTTAATAGAGCATCAAGTTAACAGTGCCTTGGATAAAACCCAATACTCATCAGTTCGCATTCCTATATTTTAAGTTTAAAAGTGTGTATCAAACCCAAGAAAACATCTCAGACACATAATACCCTTTGGTTACTGTGGTACCCCAGCCTCACCTCATGGTAGTTGTGCCCTTAGCAGTGCCCTCCCCAACATCCAACACATACTCTGAAGCAGAGCTGGTCTGTTATACAACCAACCAATGACATGAGGTGGAAGCGATCATGTCTGACTTCTGAGGCTAGGTCATAGAAGACCTTGGAGTTTCTGCCTTGGTCTCCTAGATAAATTGCTCTGGGGAAAACCAACAACCATGTCATAAGGACACTCAAGCCCACATGAAGGGAGACCAACTTGCCAGCTACATGAGTCACCTGAGATGTATATACACGTGGTGGGAAACACTGCTCCAGAATTGCCCAGCCAAGCCACTTTTGATTTCCTGATGCACAGAAACCATGAGAGATAATAAATGGATATTGGTGCTTGACGCAGCTAAAATTGGGGGGCTTTGTTACACAGCAATGAATCATTATAGTAACAAGGGTAATTTAGCAAGAATATGGATTGCAATGACAAGATTCTTCACCAGGTAACTACCAACCCAGAGAACATGTCCAAACTATGATGGGTGAGCAACATGTCCTTGATATGTGGCTTTAGCATAGAAACCAATTTCCTATTTGAAGCATCATCACATCACACATTAACTAATCCCCCAAATCCCACACTAATTCTGAAAACCTTTTTTAAAATGACATTTTATCATATAGAAATGTAAAGTGCCTACATGGACAAACCGTAAAGTAAAAATCTAGTGACAAATGAGGAAAATTATCAGCAATATATGATAGAGGGCTAATACTCTATATAAAAGAGAATGCCTAAATCCATAAAGTCATTCAATAATAAAACAAACAGCAGATAGGACTGAAAGATTCAAATAAAAAAAGGTCCAAAGACTGAGCTCTGGGGCACTCCAATATTTAGATATTAAGAAGAGGATTCAACAAAGAACATCACAGAGTAGCCACTAGGACAGAAGGAAAACTACAAGATTCTGGTGTCTAGGTAGCCAAGGATCAAAAAGAACTTCAAGAAAATGGGAGTGACAAAACTTGCCAAACCCTGCCTTCAAGGCCAAGTGCGCGGAGAACTGAGTGTTGACTACTTGATTTTGCCACATGGGATCACCGGTAAAAACCATATCACCCTGTTTCTCTTCCTATTGTCAATAAAGTTTTGTTGGCTATTCATTAAATGCAGATATAGTACTTCTTGCACATACCACCCCTTTTTTCATGTTACAACTTCTTTATACCTAGACCTGTCTGGATGAGTTGGGTTATGCTGCCGTAACAAACAATCCTCAGTGTCTGATTTGATACAGTAGGTCTACCTCTGGCTGATTCGAAGCCCAAGTGGGTCCAGGAAACTCTCCCAGATTAACGAGCTTCCATGTGCTGTCTTACCATTCCAGACAGCTCTAAATGTGGCACCATATTTCCACAATCACCACGACAGGCAAAGAGCCCTAAACGGTCTTACATTGGTTAATCAGTCTGGCCCAGAAGTGACCAGTGTCCAACTACAAGCCACTGCTCAGGAAGAGTCATATGGCCTGCCCAATTGCAGGAGGAGCCAGGGAGAGAACTTTTCCCATGAAGATGAAACAGATACAGGTGAGCACTGTAAGTCTACCAAAGCCAGGATTCCACTTTTCAAGGGATCTAATCATCCATTTGATCATGAAAATATTCCAGTAAAGCAGAAAGTGAAGTGATTAGAATCTCAGGTTACAGATGTGAAAATTGAGATAACATTTAAAAAAACTTGTCTGATTAGTAATAATATCTAATTTAAATTGTTGTAGTAAGGATTGCCTCCCAGCTCCATGAGCTTTCTTTTCACAAGTCCATGCTGCCATCAACTTGGAAAAAAATCATTAGGATCACTGATATCTGTGGTCATGTTATAAATAAAATATGCCAGAGAACAAAATACTACATGATTTTCTAAGTACTGTATACAAAAGCAAGCCCTTTCAAACAGCTAGGATCAGTCCCTTCAGACATATTCTTGGCAATGACTGGCTGATGCCTAAAATAAAAGTCAAAAGTGCTCAGGAGGGAAGGCTTGGGTTTTCGTAACAACACTTCAGGCTCCTGTCTCTGCATCTGTCACTAAAGATTAGCCCTCAGAATAGCATTGTGTGAACCCCCTTTATGTTAAAGATGAACTTTAAGTTTCAACATTCCCTAGAGTGCTAATTTGCAGGCTGCTGACAGCCCAGCTTTAACAGAGACCAGCCTTTACGACTTCTGTGTTAAATCTTAAGGTATAATTTCCTTCTCTCAGATATATCGGGTCTTGATAGGATTTCGGGATAGCAGGGAAGAACTGTATTGGAGTTTTTCTTCTTCACTACTTAATTTATCAGGACAAAGTAACATTTTGCAAAAAGAAATATATATCCAAGCCCTGAATTCCTAGATCAAAATGAAATATCACTTGGCATGGAGATAAAAGCATTATTTATACTGGTAAGACTTCTCCAAAGACTGTGCATTTAGGGAAAAAAGTTCAAAGAACAATTAGTGATAAGCTCCTATTTTTTCTTTCAATCCTTAAATTCCATAGTATAATCCCTTAATTTAGAATTTGGTATGTGAATAAAGTACTAAGCAAGAGCTTCAGATTGTATCAAGTCAACCCTCTGAAGCTCTTCTAACTGTTCTGTCCACAGCTTTCCTTCCCTTTGCTTTACTGGGCTTTTGGGAGGAGGAAAAGGGTGCAATGGAATTTCCAAGGTTAAAATAAATGGCAGGTATCCAAATCTGACAGTAGTCAACCAACTGCTATTCTGTTTGGTGGCTCATTTGTATTTAAAAACATCTTGGAAATGGGCAAGGATTTCCTGTCTAAAACTCAACTTCTCCTCAATACCTTATGTAGCAAAGCCACCTCAGGGAGTGAAGTTAACTTGGTCTCCTAAACAAGGAACCAGGAAGTCCACTCCCAGGAAGCCACCTAAACTCACTTTTTGTCCTAGTCAGAAAAAAAATCCTCCCTGGAGAGCACGGCAAAGGCTTTCCGACGTGTGTGTTACAATGGAAAGAGCATAAGGAGATTTGGGTTTTGTTCTAAGATCAGTTACTAGTGATTCCCAAACCTATTTAGAACACCAAACTAGATATTATGGTGAGACTCAAATGGAACAGTCCAGATGACAGCACTTTTCATTTGAACAGAGCCTTACTGTCTGCAACGTATCATACTTACCATGGCTCCCTCTGACCTATATTAAGAACACTCACTTATACTGCCCATCTAGCCAGGACAAAAAAACTGCACTGTTCCATCTCAAGTGTTACCTTTCTCAATTTCATCACAGAATTGAAATCTGGAAGATGACCTGGACATCCTTTTAATCGACTGACACCATCCAACTCTCCATCTCAATAAACAAATCTTTGAGCAAAACCATCCAAGAGCATTAGTGAGTCCTGCGAAAACTTCTGCAGGTTCCACATCCCTTAAATAGGGGGACCTTTGAATTTATCATCCACACTGGGACACTTCTGGAAGTAAAAGGGTGTCCTTTATAAGTAAGGACACCAGGGCAACAGTTAAACTGGAACTGTCCTTTCGAGGCACCCTCTTCACAAGCCCCACATTAGACCTCAACTCAGGCAACAGATGCAGGCCTTGAAGGCTTTCTATAAATGAAGTCACATTTCACTAACCTATTTTTTGATGCCTTGGATTTTCTCCAACTAATTTTTCAGATGGTAGGTACCATCTGAGCTTGCAGTCCCTCCTCCTTTTCTATACACCCTCTGCCCTTGTTCAACAAAACAGTGGTGACCTGGACAGAAAAAAAAAAAAAAAATCGCCTACTGTTTCTATTTAAAGAAACTATTTGTTGGCTTGTTTTTAAAAGCACAGAAACCATACTGAATGGAAAATCACCTAGAACCAAACACTACTAACTGTTGTTCTGGTCTGTTTTCAATGTTTCTAACTTTTAATTATACGACTAACTCATGAATATCTTGTTCCTGTTAAAACATGAGAAAATAGGGGGCACCTGGGTGGCTCAGTTGGCTGAGCATTCAACTTCAGCTCAGGTCATAATCTCATGGTTTGTGAGTTCGAGCCCTGCATTGGACTCTGCTTTAGCTCTTCTGTCTCCCCTCTCTCTCTGCCCCTCCCCTGCCCATGCTTTCTCTCAAAAAATATTTTTTTAATAAATAAATAAAACATGAAAAAATATGGAAAATTCAAAGGAACAATAATGGCCCAGGAACTACCAATTTCCAGGCACTTAACATATTATTCCAGTTGAGTTTCACACTAACCCTTGATGGTAGTATTTTTATATATTACTTACAAATAAGGAAGCCAAGGCCGAGAGGCATGAAGTGATTTGTATGGAAGCTCCTAGTACTTCAATTCCAAAGTTCAATGCATTTATACATTTTAAATATTTTATGCATTTTCTTCCTGTCTTTTCTCTGCATGGTTTTTTTCCAACGGTTTATCCTAATCACACTATGTATACCATATTCTATCTTTATACATATATTCATGTATTGATATGAAGAGCACTGCAAGCTTGATGAAGGAACAGAAAGAAAAATCAAACAATACACAATGTTTTCTCTATGTAGTCTGTACCCAAGTCTGCCCACCCTGTCTTCCAGAGGTAACCACGAGGTGCCCTTTCTTGTGTCTCCTTTAAGACATCTAAGCATGTCAGGCATATATATCTGCTTACACTCCATTCCTGTATTCCCATTCATAAGACGTTCCAAAGACCATCCACACTCACTGTTGCCAATTCCTCTCCCCGGTCTCTCTGGAACTCATCCCATCAGACTTTCATCCCTACCACTTCCACAAGACTGCACTTGTCAAGGCCACCAATGTCCTCCACATTGCCAAATCCCAAAGTCAATTCTAAGATGTCGTTTTCTTCAACTCTGAACAGTAACTGACATAATATATTCCATCCTTTTTCTTCCATCACTTTCTTCTCTTCACTCCTAGGATGTCCCTTTCCCAGGTATCACCCTTCCTCTTTGGCCATTCCTTCATGGTCACCTTTGATGGCTCCTCTTCATCTTCCTAATCTCTACATGTAGGATAATCCTAATCTTCAGCCTTCTTTCATTCTCCATGTATATTTACTCCCTACGTGATCTCATTTAGGCCTATGCTTCACATGCCTTCTACATGTTGATGGCTCTCAACCCACACTCCAGCCCAGACTTTTCCCTTGAACTCCAGATTTATATGTGGTATAGGGAATCTCAAACTCAACATGTCAAACTTGAACTCTTGATTCTCCTCTACCAGTATTCTCCATCCTAGTAATGGCAACTTTTTTTTTCTTGTTGTGAGCATTAGGAACGCAAGGAGAAGAGGCAAAAACCAAACAAGAAAAGTACTGAGGAACCATTCTTAATTTCATTCTCTTTCTCTTAATCCTACATCTAACCCATCAGCAAATCCTGCTGGCTCTAACTTCTAAATATATTCTGAATCTATTTCCCTATCACCTTTACTACTACCAACTCCTTTGGCCCAAGTGATTTTAACAGCTTTTAATCTAGTCTCCTTGTTACTGCCCTTTACCTATAGTCAGTTCTCCCTATGGCTACATTACATGCCTTTAAAAAGGTAAAGCAGGTCATGCCATTACCTTCCTCAAAACCCCTAAATTATTTCTTTCACCCTTAGAGTAAAACCCAAAGTTCTTACCACATGCAGCAAAGCTTTCTACGATCTCCACTGTCCTGATGCTCTTTCTCTGCCCTCACCCCCACCCTTCCTCCCTTTCCTTTCTATCAGCACCCCAACCATACTAGCCTCCTTGATCTTCCTCCAGCAAGCCAAACCCATTCTCCTCACTTATTCCATCTCAGCACTTATTATTTCAAATACCTAGAATGTCCTTCCTAGAATGGTATGTTCCTTTACCTCATATTCTAGTCTCTGCTCCAATGTCATCTTTTCAAGGAATTTTTCCCACTCATATTACTGTACCGTCTCCCACTCCCCATCATGTCCTCTCTCCTTACTCTGCTTTACTTTCTTCAAAGCACATATCACTACCTGAGCTATTATTTACCTATTGCCTTGTTGTAAGTCTCCAGTCATAGAATGTAGACTCTTTGAGGGCAAGGATTTTGTTTTATTTGCTCTTTTAGACCTGATTCCTATCACATTGTATATGTATTCATAAAACAATCACTAAATAAGGGAAGCATCTGTAATATGTGTATATTTTATATTAAAATGGAGTATAATATATAACGTTCTACCAATTGCCATTTCCATTAGTTACATTGCAGTACCTCAGAATTCATGGGGCATAGAATATAGTCCTCAGAAGCATCTTCACTCAACAACGGGTAATACTTCACTCTAGACTAAATGCTACTCGGGGCACCTGGGTGGCTCAGTCGGTTAAGCGTCCGACTTCAGCTCAGGTCACAGTCTCACGGTCTATGAGTTCAAGCCCCGTGTCAGGCTCTGCGCTGATGGATCAGAGCCTAGAGAGTGCTTCCGATTCTGTGTCTCCCTCTCTCTCTGCCCCTCCCCCATTCATGCTCTGTCTCTGTCTCAAAAATAAATAAAGGTTAAAAAAATTAAAAAAAAAATGCTACTATGGTCCTGACTAGCTAATAACAAAAGAGTACTAAAAATGGTCAAACTTTCCAAAAAATTAACTGCATCCTAGAACAAAGCTCAAGAATTTGTATAGGGATACAAAAACATCCAGCACCCAAGAAGGGGAAATTCACAATGTCTGGCAAACAAAGATTATCAGCCCTAAGAAGCAGGAGAATACAACATCATTCAAAACCACCCAGAAGAGACACAGATGTTAGAATTAACAGAGATATTAAAACTATTATAACTAAAGTCTGTATCTGCTTAAGTCAACACATATAGGAAAAAAATTTAAAGCTCCAAGTCAAACTTCTACAAAAGAAAATTTCAACATCTGAGATGCAAAACACATTGAATGCAATTAATGACTAAACATTCCAGAACAGAAGATTAGAAAATCCGATAACATAGTAATAAAAACTACCCGAAATTAGGGACACCTGGGTGGTTTCGTCAGTTAAGCACCTGACTTCAGCTCAGGTAGTGATCTCACTGTTCCGGAAATCAAGCCCCACATCAGGCTCTCTACTGTCAGTGCAGAGTCTGTTTTGGATCCTCTGTCCTCCCCTCTCTCTGCTCCCCCCCTTCCTCTCTCTCTTTCAAAAATAAACAAACATTTAAAAAATTACCTGAAATGAAACAAATAAAAAGCATTTTAAAAACAAAAAGAGCATTGGGGCACCTGGCTGACTCAGTTGGGGGAGCATGTGACTCCTAATCGCAGGGTCATAAGTGTGAACCCCACACTGGGCATGAAGCCTACTTAAAAAAAATAAAAATTGTTTTAAAAAAATAGACCATCAATGAACTACAGAACAACTTTGTTGCCTAAGATACATATAATTGGAGTTCTCTTAAGAGATAAGGGTAGGAGAAATAAACATAGGCTAAAAATTTTCCAAATTTGATGAAAACTATAAACTTAGAGATCTAATACACTCAATGAACCTAGAGCACAAGAAACATGAATAGAAGTATAGCAAGACACATAATTATCAAACTCCTCAAAACCAGTTGTAAAAAAGAAAAAGTTAAAAGCAGTCAGAGTAAAAAGACACATTATGTACAGAGGAACAAAGGTCAGGAGGACAGAGATTTCTCACCAGGAACAATGCAAGTGAGAAGAGGTTGAACATCTTTAAAGTACTGAAAGGAAAAAACCATCAACATAGAATTTTATACCCGGTAAATATTTCAAAAACAAAGTTGAAAACCTTTAAGAATTACACTACAAAAATTGTCAAAGGAAGTCTCTCAAACAAAAGAAAAAAAGATACTAAATGGAAGATGGATCTACACAATGAAAAACATCCAAAACGATAAGTACAAGAATAAATATATAAGATGCACTTATAAAAGAGATTTAAATAAAAAATACTTAAACAAATTCTATCAATGTAATAATGTGGGGTTTCTTACATATACATAACTAAAATGTATGAAAAATAGCATTAAAAGCTGGGGAGAAAAATAGAAATAAAAGTATACTACAGTTTTTACACTGAATTGACATATTATCACTTTGAGATGGACTATAAGTTAAAGACATAATTTAAAACCTAGCATCCATTAAAACAAATAAAGCTAATAAGCTTTTAATTAGCTAATGAGCTAGTAAGCTTTATTTAGCTAATAAAGCAGCTAAAATGAAATCATTTTTTAAAAAACCTCAGTCCAAATGAAGCCAGAAAAACATGAAAAGGGAACAAAACAAAACAAAACACCCAAAAGGACCAATTAGAAAACAAACAGCAAGCTGAAAGACTTAAACTTTGCCATATCAATGATCGCATTCAATATAAGCAGTCTAACATCCCAAATGAAAGTCAGAGGTTATCAGCTGAATAAAAAAGAGACACACCCTGGGCGCCTGGGTGGCGCAGTTGGTTAAGCATCCGACTTCAGCCAGGTCACGATCTCGAGGTCCGGGAGTTCGAGCCCCGCGTCAGGCTCTGGGCTGATGGCTCAGAGCCTGGAGCCTGTTTCCGATTCTGTGTCTCCCTCTCTCTCTGCCCCTCCCCCGTTCATGCTCTGTCTCTCTCTGTCCCAAAAATAAATAAATGTTGAAAAAAAAAAATTAAAAAAAAAAGAGAGAGACACACCCAACTATATACTGTTTATAAGAAACACGATTTAGATATGAAGACATAAATAGAATAAAACTAAAATGATAGAAGATACACCATGCTAATAAAAAAAATAAACAACAAAAAAAATAACAAAAAACAAAAAACCCAAAGAGTCAAAACATCAGACCATGTACATTTCAGAGACAAATGTGTATGTGTATATATATGTGTGTGTACATGTATATACACATATATACACACAAATATATACATACACGCACACTTACACATATATGTATACATACACACATATATATAAAATATCAGACCATCAGACCTTGTATATTTCAAAGAAAAACCTTTTATGTATATAAATTTATTTCCAGGAATAAAAATAGCCATTAGGTAATCAAGAGGACAGAATATTCCTAAACATTTATTAGGCTATTAAACAGAGCTTCAAAGTATGTGGGGAAAAAACTGCTTGAACTGCAAGTAGAATTAAACAAATCCATAATGATAACTGGAGATTTCAATATCCTTCTCTCAATAATTGATGAAACAAATAGAAAACCATTAAGAATATACTATCAATTTGGCCTAGTTGGCAATAATAGAATACTCTACCAATCAAAAGTGGAATATATTCTCTTCACATGCACATGGAATACTTAGCAAGACAGAACATATTCTGGGCCATAAATCAAATCTAAATAGATTAAAAATATTTCAAGTCATAGCTCTCTGACTACATAGAATTAAATTAGAAATCAGCAATAAAGTCCCCCAAATATTTGTAAACCTAAAACATAAACCATGGGTCAAAGAAGAGGTTAAAAATAAAATTAGAAAGTATTCTGAATTAAGCGAAAATGAAAACAATGCAGGGTATACGGGATTCTTAGAAAAAAATTATAGTACTAAATGCCCAAATACTATTTCAAGAAAGCCTCAAATCAATGACTTCTGCTTCCACCAATGACCTCATTCCACTAAAAATGAGAGAAAATTAACCCCCAAAATAAGCATAAGGAAGGGAAAAAAGCAGAAATTAAAAGAATGGAAAACAGAAAAATAGAGAAAAGTTTATTCTTTGAGATCAATTTTACAACCCTGTATATAGATTAGGAAAATAGAAAAAAAATTAAATATCAAGGAATAAAGAGTTGACATCAGAACATATTCTATAGATGTTAAAAATAGGAGAGAATATTATGAACTAACTTATGGCAGTAATTTCAAAATCCTAGATCAAATGAAAAAAAATCCTTGAAAGACCCAACTACCAAAGCTTACTTGCTAAGAAGAAATGGATGGCTTTAATAGCTCTGTATCTATTCAAGAACTTAGATTTGTAGTTAAAAACATAACAATAAAATACCGAGATGCTTTCAATATTAATTCTACCAATCATTAATGAAGAAATAGTACAAATTCTACACAAACTCTTCCAGAAATACTAAGAAGGAGAGAATACTTTTCAACTCATTCTATGAGACCACAATTCTCTGGTACCCAAAGCAGAAAAGGACATTAAAGAAAACTTCAAACCCATACCCACAAGAACAGGTGCAAAAATTCTAAACAAAGGTTTTTGCAAATTGAACTTAATATATAAAATAATGTATCATGACCATATAGGTTTTACTGCAGGACTAGAAGGTTGGTGTAAAAGTCACCAGAAAAATAAAAAACCAATGTAGTTTACTATATTAAGAAACTTTAAAAGAAAAACCATATGTTTATCTCAAGAGAAAAATCACTTGACAAAATCCAACATCTACTGCAGATAAAAAGAAAAAAAGCTTTCAGCAAACTAGTAACAGAAACGAACTTCCTAAAGCTGATAGAGTATCATACAGTGTCTATGAAACACCTAGAGTTAACATATTTAACAGTGAAAGACTGAATGTTTGCCTCTATGATTAAGTATATCTCTTCTCATCTCTTGTGTTCCACACTGTACAAAAGGATCTAGCCAGTAGAGCAAGTCAAGTCTAAGAAAAAAAAAAAAAAACAAACAAAAACAAAACATCCAGACAGAAGTAAAACTATCTTATTGTAGAACATCATGACCAAACATGCAGAAAACCTAACAGCTCAAAAAAGCTGCCGCTGCCACTACTAACTACTACTACAAAGACATGACTTTAGTAAGGTTTCAGGATACAAGATCAGTATTAAAAATTTGTATTTTTATATACCAGCAGCAAACAATCAGAAATTAAAACTTTTTTAAGTCATTTAAAGTATCATTAAAAACAAAAACCACTGAAGGATAAATCTAACCAAAATGTGAAGGGATGGTTTACTGAAAACAAAACATTACCGAAAGAGAGCAAAGAAAACCTGAATAGAGAGTACCGGCCTTATTCATGGAAGACAGACATTGTTAAGATGGCAATTCCCCCCTAATCAGTCCATAGATTTAATACCATCCAATCAAAATTACAATGGCTTTTTAAATATAAAGTAACTGGCTGATTCTAAAATTCATATGAAAATGCAGACAACCCACAGTCACAGAAGCAAATACTTAATTTCAAGACTTACTACACAGTGAAGTAATCAAGTCAGGATAGGCACATAGATCAATGAAACAGAATAGAGTTCAGGAATAGACATATTAATATACGAACAATTGATTTTTGACAAATGTGTAACAGCCATTCAATGGAGAAAAAAACATTTTAGCAAATAGTGCTGGGTCAATTGGATGTGTATTTGCAAAAAGTTTAACCTTGATCCATACCTTGCATGAATTGAGAAAAATGAAAATCACCACAGATCGCCGACCCAAATGTAAAATTTGAAATTTTTAAATTGCTAGAAGAAAATATAGGAGAAAATATTTATGACTTTAGGTTAGGTAAAGATTTCTTAGATGTGATCGCTTCTCGGCCTTTTGGCTAAGATCAAGTGAAGATTTCTTAGATGTGAGACCAAAAGCAAGGTCTGTAAAAGAAAAAAATCAATAAAGTGGATTTAATGAAAATTTAAAACTTCAGTTCTTTGAAAGACACCATTAGAATAAAAAGACAAGCCACAGTCTAGGAGAAAATATTTACAAAGCACATGCCTGATATAAGATTTTCATCTTGAATATATAAAGATACTTACAAATGAATGAGAAAAAAAAGACCCATTTTTTAAATGTTTACACATCAAAGAAGATATACAAATGGTAAATAGCACATAAAGAATGCTCAACAACATTACTCAGGAAATATTAAAACCACAAAAAAATAAAATGGCTTCTAGGTTGTCAAGTATTGGCAAGGATTCAGAGGAACTAGAAAGCTCATACACAAGAAATGGAACATTCATTTTAGTGGGGACATAAAATGGTATAACTCTCAAAAACAGTGTGGTAGTTTATTAAACCTACAACTACCATATGATCTATTCCTAGGTGTTTACCTAACAGAAAAGAAAATATACATCCATACAAAGACTTACACATAAGTGTCCACATTAGCTTTATTTGTAATAGCCCAAAGCTACAAACAACCCAAGTGTCCATCAACAGGTGAGTGGATAAACAGACTGTGACGTAACCACACAATGGAACGTTACTGACAAGTAAAACAAAATGAACTAATGATGCACACAACATATATGAATCTCAAAATAATTATGCTGAAAGAAGCCAGAGACAAATAAGCATATACCATACTTTCAATGCAAAACTCTAGAAAATGCAAACTAATCTATAATAACAGAAGGCATTTCCCCCACCACGGAAAGGAGCAGGAGGTTGAGATAACCAAAAAACACAAAGCATTTGGGGTGATGAAGGTGTTCATTATCTTGATTATGCTGACAGTTTCACAGATATACACATGTCAAAACAGCAAATTATACTCTAAATATGTGCAGTTTTTTGTAGGTCAATTTTATCTAAAAAAAAAAATCTGTTAAAAAAAAAAAAGAAAAAGATGAGATTGCCAATTTGAGGTTGCCCTTTTGCCAGCCCAAGTTTTGGCCTCATTGCAAAAAATTTCTTGAAGAGCATTTAGGAACAGACTGACATTGTTAAGCTTAATGCTCTGTGAAATAGTCTCAACTAATTGTTTCAAAGGCCTGTGGCAGCAGTTTTCTGAGATTATATCAGACGACACTTTTTTTTCTTTATGTAAACATAAGCTAATGTTGCCACTGGATACCAAACAATGCTTTTACTGCAGTTATCTCAACCATATGCACACTAACAGCTGAATGTGTCAGTTCACCTGAAGAGGTCTGAAAACAATGCCCTTAGTTCTGCCTGTCAGGAGGTCCCTTGTGCATAACATTCTACAAGGAAGACTGCAGATCTGAATCACTGGTGGACTAGCTGAGGGGTGTGTGGGTAAGGGAGGGGGTGTGTGGGGAAGGGAGGGGGTGTGTGGGGAAGGGAGGGGGTGTGTGGGGAAGGGAGGGGGTGTGTGGGGAAGGGAGGGGGTGTGTGGGGAAGGGAGGGGGTGTGTGGGGAAGGGAGGGGGTGTGTGGGGAAGGGAGGGGGTGTGTGGGGAAGGGAGGGGGTGTGTGGGGAAGGGAGGGGGTGTGTGGGGAAGGGAGGGGGTGTGTGGGGAAGGGAGGGGGTGTGTGGGGAAGGGAGGGGGTGTGTGGGGAAGGGAGGGAGTGTGTGGGGAAGGGAGGGAGTGTGTGGGGAAGGGAGGGGGTGTGTGGGAGCACACTCATGTGTGAGAAAGAGAAAATGAAGGAGACACAGAGGGACATATGAAGTCAAGTATCAAATAGCTGTGTTCCTCTTCTCGAACTTTCTGGCTTTAATCCAGCCATTTCTTCCCTACAGAAAAAATGTGGGGTCAACTACTTAACATCTAAATAAATGCATCTCCTATATCTTCTAGTCCCACCCTCAGGAATTCAGAACATTCACAGCCTCTCAGTTTTCATTTATGCAACAAGTACACACAAATACAGCAACACACGTGCATACTTGCACATTGGAACCCCAAACCCCTCCAACCACAGTGCAAATGTTTCCTTTTATTCTCTTAGCAGAAGTTATCAGAAACCAGTATTATACTGTAAAGACCTCTCTTTTTCACACTCAAATAATTCCTTCTCACATTTGGTCTTTTTACATGAAATTGGAGGTGTGTGCTAAATTCAGTCCATGGGAGTGACAACTTACTTGGACTAAAACGAGAAATCAACTCACTGGCAAAGATAGCTCATTCTAAATATAAACACACCGAATATTAAAGCTGGGAATAAATGCCTACAAGAATTTCCTGCAAAGCCTCTGGCTCTAAGTCCACCTCTCTTTGTGGCTGGTGTGGCTAACTAAAGCTAGCACTTGCTGATGCCTCCTTGTAGCAAACAGGCACTTTCTTCTTGACTAACGAGTAGAACTCAAAGAGTTAAGGGAAGGAACTCCTTACATGTGTTGTCATGTGCACACTGAAATCGTCTCGTGCCATGGGGTTCTTGCCTTCGGGGATCTCTGAGATCTCCTAAGCTCCTGAGGCCAAGATGGCTTCCGAGTTCAGCTAACAGTCTGATGTACTCTGAGGACAAGGGAGCAAGCATTAGGGCCCCCCATTAGCCCAAATGGCACTGTTATGCAGATTAGGAAAAGGCGCCCAACCAGGGGCAGATGAGCTCTGCGCGTGTGTACACAGCTTGGTGAAACGACAGTGTCTGTGCGGGCATTTGAAAAAGGCCTCCCTCCATCCAGGCCAACATCGCCTTCTGCCAGACAGAGAAAGGGTTGGATCTTGGCCCCACTTAACCCGTTGGCTTGGTGCCCTTGTGCAATGAACAATAGGTACAACTCTACTTGATGGCTTGCCAAGCATTACCTAAGCCTCAGCATTTCCACTAGTTGCTACAAAAGTCGTCAATCAGTGGCTGAATTTCTAGGGCTACTTGCCGTGACCCTCCCCACACCGAAATTTCTTTTACTTTCCAGCCTTTGAACTGTGCCAGGGCTTCCATGGGGATGCAGAAGGGGAATATATTGGAACAAAAGGAAGCCACCAGTTTCCTTGACGGTTCCAGATTTCCTCTGGTTTTGGCACATCCTTGCTAGCCCCGTCACCGTCACCTGCCACATTCAGGGCTGGCTCTGGCAGAAAAGCACCCCTTCATGAAAATGGCTAGGTTCCTTTCAGCTGTGCGGATATTGGAAGCTGAGTAATTAGCCGAGTTTGGAGGTACTCTGCTTTTGCCAATGGCATGCACTAATGAACATCGAGTCAAGATAAATTATTGAAAGCAGCAGAACTGACAACAAGAGCGTCTATTGTCTAAGTGAATGTGTTCTGTGTGAAGACACAGCTCAGCATTGCAAGATTAGAACATGGACAAGGGTAGGTTCAAACAACAGGAGAATTAAAAATGCCACAGAGAGGGGCACCTGGGCGGCTCAGTCCGTTAAGCGTCCAACTTCAGCTCAGGTGTGGGTTTGAGCCCCACGTCAGGCTCTGTGCTGGCAGCTCGTGCGTGCTCTCTCTCAAAAATAAAATTTTAAAAATTAAACATTAAAAATTTATTGATGTTTATTTTTAAGAGAGAGAAAGAACACAAACAGGGGAAGGGCAGAGAGAGAGGGACACACAGAATCTGAAGCAGGCTCCAGGCTCTGAGCTGTCAGCACAGAACCTGATGCAGGGCTCAAACTCACCATCTGTGAGATCATGACCTAAGCCGAAGTAAGACACCCAACTGACTGAGCCACCCAGGCGCCCCAATAAAAACTTTTTTTTTTAATGCCACAAAGAGGTGGGTAGCAGGAGGTTCCTGGGTTACCGGTAGCTCAGATGGGAAGCAGATTTTGATTGCTTTGCTTTTTACACTCCAAATTCTGGGCAACTCACAGCCCAGCCTGCATGATAATTTTGAAAGGAGGATTTTAAACTGTAAGGTCAACAATGGATTCATTTAGCTTTTTACAATAGCTTACACCTAGCTACTGTTTTAAAAGTCCATATAGTAAGACAGACTTGGTTCCTAAAGCCCTGGGTAGGGAGGAGGAACAACCCCAGAAGTGGGGATGGTGGCTGATTAGTTCTAGTTGATACTAAGCCTCTACAGGGTCCTCCGGCCCCAACACAATGGCCCACCACCCACTGGTAACAGGACAAGGGTTCGTTATGCCCGATCCCTTTTGAAACAGACCACCCTTCTGTCTCCAGACCTGGCCCTTTTCTGCCAAGGCTGAAGGCCTGCTTTTTAAAAACACACAGAGCTGCTTTTGGAGGCAAATTTCTAGAGAAGTCAGCAGAGAAAAAAAAAAAAAAACTTTCTAAACTTCAAATGGCAAACTGGCATCAGCTCGTGTGTCAAGGACAACTAATTAGCAGTGACTATGTGGAACACGGAGTTGAGAAGCATTCTGGGGACACACCTGGGCCCAAAAGGGCTACAACTCTTTTAATAACTTTAAAATATAGTATGATCCCGTTTAGACTATCACACCCTCTGCCACACCCCATCCCTTCCCAGCAGCCCCTGGCAGATATCAATAATCAGTCTTTTCCTGACAGGAAATAAGTTGGCATAAATGGTCCTTTTTACAACAAGAATGTAAAATTCTGCATGCTGAACATAATGAGGACAAACTGCCCATTCAGAGCAGCAGCCCTGAAACAATGGAGAGACCACTCCTATTGAGAATAGCTCTCTGTGGCCTCTATGAATCTAAGAAGTAACTTTTGACCAAAGGCCCTGGCCACTTAAATTTTTTTTAACGTTTATTTTTGAGAAAGAGACAGAGCATGAACAGGGGAGGAGCACAGAGAAAGGGAGACACAGAATCCAAAGCAGGCTCCAGTCTCTAAGCTGTCAGCACAGAGCCTGACACGGGGCTCAAACTCAAACTGCAAGATCATGACCTGAGCTGAAGTTGGACTTTTAACTGACTGAGCCACCCAGGCGCCCCCCTGGCCACTTATTTAGTAACTACTACACTGCTGTGCCAACAAGCTTACAGGTGCTCTAACTCAGGTTGAGCAATCAGGTATCCCCTCACCCATGTGCTAGCTGTCTTTCCCTCTTTCAGAAAATAAGGTTTTTGAAAGTCCCTGGGCTTAAGACTATATTCCTGAAGATCAGCCACCACAAAAAGCAGCATTCAATCCTAGACTGGGCATTGCTCCTGGTGCTACACACAGAGCTTTGGAGATCTCTGAGAAGCCTGAGATGGGCATCGTTACATCCTGGTTACCAGGACGCTCCATTATTCGGAAGTATGGTATTCAACAATGGTATCTATTGGGTTCCAGGCTCCTCACGGGCGATTGAAGGCCAGGCATTGGAGATCTTTGAACATGTGTTACCTCTCACTGGCACTAGTGTGGCCCTCCCGAGTCTTCAGGCAGTTCAGAGATCCACTCTAATCTCGGAAGAAATAGATGCCAAAGAAGTGCTTCTGTCCCTCTGAGGGGCTTTGCCTGCCTTCCCTAGTCCAGTGGATGACACTCACCAATTTTTATAGATTTCACTAAAGTATAGACAGTACAGCTTCAGAATCTCAGCTCATAACCAATTGTATAGAGGGGATATTAATGGTGGTTGGACATCAGGAAACATTTACTTAAGCAATTGTTCTGGCAGCTGGTCAGGAATTCAGGAGGCATTCTGAGCCACTGATCATTGCTGTGACAGTTCAATATGTGGGAAAGGCATTTGAGAGCCTTGTAAAAGTGCAGGACGTGGCAGTGCATCAAAGTCCCGTCATCTCACATCTGTCTTAAACTTTTCACTGTTGAAGCAGTGTGACTTTAAAATATCTATCTACATATATCTCTATCTCTACATCTCTGTCTATAGATATAGACATGTCAAGGTTCTACTGTACTCAAAAAGCAAACAAGCTTAACTTAGAAATTAGTGCAAGAAATCCAACCCATTTTTAATCCCCCTTGGTCTATGCACTATACAACTCACATAGGGAAAATAGGCTTTTAAAAGATGGATCCAAACCCATTTGAGAACGTAAAAGTTAGGGTAACCTCAGAAGATTTAAGTCTCAGGAATTCACACTGAAACTTAGCATGTATAAACACTGATAGCTGTTCACAAAGAGCACTGGGGCCAGGTCTCTTGACTCCTAGGATGTTCTACCACTCTATGTTAACTCCCTTAAAAAGCAAACAAAAGGCAAGGTTACAACAAGTAAGCAATTACTATTTTCATTTGCAAGTTCTTTAAAAGATACTGCCTCCAAGTAATGAGAAAAAACAGTATTGACTCCATCATTTTTTAAAAAATTATACTCCCTTCCATTTCCTTGTTAAATAACTCTTGTGTCTGTGCATTAAAAATCATGTAGGGTAGTATATGATGGAATGACCCAATAGCCAAACAATACAAAACAAACCTGCTGATGATTAGATTCAAGCACACTTGTAATTCTTGCTGATGAATCAACAGCCATTGACTTTTCCTAACGTCAGTACAGCAACCTAATTTAAGAGGCTTGTTTCATTGCCTGCTCTAACTTGTATAAACCTCTGATGAGATCCAGTCCAAAAATTCTGCCTTCTTCCTTTTATAGTTATTCCCAGTTATATCTATGCTACCTTCTGGAGGAAGGTATAAGGATTCTAGAACAGATTAACACATCATAAGCCTGGGAACGAAAGGCTCACTTGCTGCCGAGCCAAGACTGTCAGGGTCTGACACTCCCCAAAGGAGGGGATGCAACCTGGGTTGCCAGTTGAGCCAACAAAACAGAGGGTGTGCAGTTAAAGTCCATCCGGATGGGTCAACAGCCATTGCCTTTTACTGAGAAATCCAAAGTCGAAACGGGATCATACTATATTTTAAGTACTTTTTTTCATTTACTGGGAATTGCAGATAAACAATGAGCAAAACATTATTTGTTTATCTGAACTTCGAGTGTAAGTGGGTGTCCTGCATTTTATCTGGCAACCCTTCCCCCTCTCCCTCAGGAGTTTCTGCTTATGGCGTGCAGAGAAGGAGATTCCTAACACCCTGCTGCTACTGGAACTTTTGCAAGTGTAAAGTTGAAGAACTGTGTCTACATCTACACCATGTCCTTGAAGGCTTCCTATTTGAATGAGTTTCAAAGGGGCTTTGTCCTGCTGTCATGGTGGAAGAGGTTCTCTTTTGGGGGGAGGAGGCGGGGAAGCAGGAAGACAAGGCACATGGTGCCACCAGAGCAGCATGCCTACAGGTCTTTCAGGTTCTACTTCTGCAGTGACGCAGAGCTCCATGGCACTTTATAGATGATGACAATAATAATCATGTGTTGCTATTTTTGAGCACCTGTTTACTAATTGCCAGAAACTGAAATTGGCTAGCATGTTGGGTTGGCTCCCACTGAGGATGGAGATACAGCTCCATTTTTGAAATTTGGCTCAAAAAAATACACAAACATGAAAACAAACAGGGTTTAAAATTTCTATTCACACTTATTTAAAAAAATAAACTTTCCTTTGGGCAAGAAAACAGCTGATCTTTTAGTTTTCAGTTCTAAAACATTCCATTCATTCCCTTCTCCTTTTGACCGTACCTTACCTACTATTCCAATGAAAAACGCGGCAGCAACTGATTTTTTTCCGCCTGCAGAAGTTTGGAAAAGAAAAAAAAAAACTTAAAAAAAAAAAATCAACCACCTAGAGATGCCTGAGAGGTTTAATTATTGCCTGGAAAGCAACACCTTTTCACAGCCTCTTTAAGACTAATTTTCATAATTACTTACTGATTGAAACTGGGACTTGCAACAGGGTAAACTCATTTCCATATTAATATTCAGTAATGATTAACATGGCTCAGGACCCAAGTTCCAGATCAGAAAGCATGGACTAAGTGGAAATAAATTTAACTCATAGGGTAATTTTGCTACTGGACTCCAATGGTTTTCCATTCATTAACTGGCTTCCAATAAACTTACATTTGCTACATGAGGACTCTCCAAGAGGGCATTTGGACAGTAACAAACACGAGACCTCCTCAAACTTGTTCACTCCCTACCTCCTACTTTTCTCCCCGCTGTCTTTCCCCCGCTTGGGCTTGTTTCTGCATATTCACTCCCTCCTTCCCTCTCTCTGTGACCATCACCTCCTCCTCCTCCCCACCCCATTCATCTGTGGGTCCCTCTGGTTTCCTTCATTGATGTATTCATCACTTTCTCCCCCTTTCACTGTTACACTGGCCCTCCCTCCCTTCTACTTCCTCGACATCTCTTGCTAGGTCTTGTGTTCTCTTGCATGACCCCATTCATGTGTTGGCTGTCAGTCTGAATCCAATGGCTTCAACATCAAACAGAGCAATAATTAACCAGATTAGCAAAGATTAAGTTTTATTATGCAAACCAAGTACATACAAATCACTACTGTACTTAACCAAACTCCCATTTGGGAAGAAAAAAGCCCCCCACCCCACCCCACCCCACCCCCGCATTTTCACTGAGAGAATGAAAGGTCTTTAACTGTATCTGGGAACATGCTATCACATGGTACTGCACACCACCCTTGTAAAGAGGGAAATATCCTTTCAACTTCTGTCTTTCTCTTAGTCCATCAGCTATGTTGTCTATGCTGTCATCTTCTAAAACAAAATTTCTTAAACACTCAAAGTCATACAAGGTGCGCCTGGGTGGCTCAAACGGCCGATGCTTGATTTCGGCTGAGGTCATGATCTCACAATTTATGACACTGAGCGCCATGTTGGTCTCTGCACTGACAGCATAGAGCATGCTTTGGATTCTCTTTCTCCCTCTCTCTCTGCCACTCCTGTTCGCATGCTCTCTCTCTCAAACTTCAAAACATAAAAAATAAGATGCAAAATTATTTGTAAAGTCACACAATCCAGAACAATGCATTTTTTATTTTTTGATACCTATTTTTGGAGTTGCTACTTGATACAAGCCCATCTTTCTTTAATGTCCTTTAACAAGTGGCTAAGTAATGCCAAACAAACAAAGGAACACCATGGTAATTTGAAGCCCCCTCAATATAATGAACAAGTTAGGCCTACCAACTGACAAGGATCAGACATGAAAATAGCAATTGCAAATGGTGCTTATGTTCTTATTGTCCATAAATGTGATTTAAAATAAGTAGGGACTCCTGGGTGGCTCAGTGGGTTGAGCATCCAACTCATGATTTCAGCTCAGGTCATGATCCCAGGGTTGTGGGATTGAGCCCTGTGTTGGGCTCCATGCTGAGCATAGAGCCTAGTTGAGATTCTCTCTCTCCTCCTCTGCCTCTCTCCCCCCGGCTCACACTCACTCTCTAAAAATAATAAAAAAAATAAAAGATTATGAACTCTATAAAAAAAATAAGTTTAAAGTAAAATCTAATTCTATTCTTTCTTCTTTCCAAAGAAGAATCCATCTGAGAGTTAATGAATGGTCTCAAGAATTCCAGTCTTATGGGAAATACAAAATAGCTTCTGCTCAAATAGCTACCAATATCCTAAACTTAATACCCAAGTGGTTAGCCCCAGAGTGGCCATCGCCTCTATTCATTTCCATCTGCCTGGGGTTCAGGAGATACTTTTCGGACAATCCTTTGGATATTAGCTTCTGCAAATCTAATTGTGATCTCTACATGTAAAGTATGTCCCCTAGATTATTATATCATATCCCTGGCATTCCAGAAGTGAAGTTACAAAGCTTGATTCAATTTTTTCTTATGGGAGCCAGAGTCCAATCATTCCTATGTCAAAAGTTCATTCACATTTAGTGAAATTGCTTTCTGGTATTAAAATCCTCATGTGAACATTTAAGAAGGAAGAAAAAAAAGTTTTACTCTACATACTATTTATTTATGTCTATTCATTCACACACAGGGACCAAAAATAATTAAATTTTGGTCCTGATTTAGGACCAAAAATTAAGTAGATAATTATTTGCTGGGAGAAATCTCCTCATTCATTATACATGTTTATTTTACCCGTTTATTGCTTCACCACTTTATATCAACTCCATGATACCAAAGTAATATTCCATTAGAATCTATCAGGTACCAAAAAAAGTCAAGAAAATTCTTGTTCCATTATAATTAGAAAGACAAAGTTGATGTAAAGGAGTCTCAAAGTGATTGATAAGAATCACAGATGAAGATCACCAAACCAGTGGAGTTGGTAGTAAGTGGGAAAAAAAACTGTAAATCAGCAGAAGAAAAAAAAAAATCAAATTATTCACCAATAAGAGCTGAAAAAGTAAAATACAGATTCCTAATATATGCAATAAATATCAAAGCAAAGTCTTAGGGAAAGAGAAAAAAAGATTTTAACAGCCATAGGTAATGACAAAAATATGATGTTAGCATATACAGATGGAAAGAGAATAAAGACATCCAGTCCTGTCCAGATAACGAACAGTGAGCCATGTGCAACTCAAAATGTCAAATCCAAGGTAAAATACCTACCCTTGATCTTTAAAGAGATGGCCTATAAGCATTTGGAGAAAGAGCAGAGATCGTGAGAAACCACCAGAGATTATCCCAGTACACTGGGCACTGTATTACCTTTATTTCCTTTTTGAACACTGTTGCCAATCTTATCCACAAAAATTCTGATAGGGTATCTTGACTATCATGATATCCCTTTAGACCAGGGCTTATTCTTGTCCCAGGCCTCAGCACGAAGAGACGTTACTTCCAATTTGCTATGGTCGTCAGGCCTCCCACCTGTTTAGGGTTGGCTGTATCTGTACCAATACCCACCACATCAAACATGGAGTCCTTGAGGTCAGCTTCAATGACCTGCCTTGCATCCTTGACTTCTTTGATCTCTGCCAAGAGGTAAATTCCTATCTCTGCCTTCCCAAACTATTCCCCATTCTTGCTTTCTTTGGCAGCTATTTCCCTCAAAGCTTTCCACTGTACCTTCTGGCAACCCTGTTCCCAAGTAAAATAGCTGTTCAGCATCCATAAGCTCTTCTCAGAATATGGGTTGCACCTTAAACTGAAATCTGGTTCTCTTAGAGCTATTGCTTCTTCCCCTGCTGAGGCTACCTATCCTCTCCTCTCAGTCCTGAGCTATGTGAAGGACTCACTTGACTATGAGGGATAGAACCCCAGAACCCCAAGATAGAAATGGTTATAGGAGATATTTGTTTCTCACACACACATAAGAAGTATCTAGGGGTGGGCTTCACAAAGTCAGGAGGAGCCAAGGCTAGCTCTTATCTTACTGCTCCACCACCCTCAGCAGTATCTTCTACCTCGTGGTACAAGAGGGCTATCATTTCACAATAGAGCACAAGCACATTCAAGTTTGCAGAAGGGAGAAAATTTCCTTTCTAAGGAAGCTCTGTGTCCACTGTGAGCAGCACTCCCCTACTTATAGTCTATGGGTCAGAACTTAATCACATGACCTTACATAGTTGCAAGGTAAGCTGAGAAATGTCGTCTTACTCTGGGCAGCCACGTGCTCAGCTAAAATTCATGATTATATTGTCAAGGAAGAACAGATATGAGGAGTCAACTCACAATATCTGCCTCCTATGAATCTCAAATTCCAAGGTTGTTTCCACAGCTGTACACCTGCCTTGGCTTACAAAGATTGCCTCATCACTTCCGCATTTTCAGTGACACCTGCTTGGTTCAGAGTCTTCATCACATCCCAAGTCCTGCTATTATCGAAGATTACCGTCATGCATGCAAAAAGCCTACTCGGCACCTTAGCATCACAATTATTTGGCTGCTTTAACACCAACGTTTTAGTCTTCCCTGCAGTTCTGCTGTTCTATTCCTATACTAGATCTTGTCATGATCTTTGACATCTTAAACTCAACCTCCCACACCAATCCTCACCTCCCATCCTCCTAGCTTTCTTACTTTTCTACACATTAAGATGGCTAGGCCCTAAAACCTGCATTCCCCACCGCCCCCCCCCAAGTCTGTCAGGATTTCTAGCAATCTTTTTCTCCTACTTACTCTTCTTCCCTACCTTCCCCCCCTTAACCAATCTGGACACCACAGTTGCTCACATGAACTATCACCCTACCTTCCCAGCAAATCGCCATCCTGAATCAACTGTGGCTAAACCAGTGGTCCTCAAAATTGGATTTGGATGGTCACATAGTCAGGATGCCTGGGTGGCTCAGTCAGTTAACCATCTGACTTCAGCTCAGGTCATGATCTCACAGTTAGTGGGTTAGAGCCCCACGGAGGGCTTTGTACTGACAGCTCAGAGCCTAGAGCTTGCTTCGGATTCTGTATCTCCCTCTCTCTCTGTCCCTCCCTTGCTTGTGCTCCAGAGCTCTCTCAAAAATAAACATAAAAAAATTAACACACAAAAAGATGGTCACATAGTCTAAGGGCACCTGGGTGGCACAGTCAGTTAAGCATAGAACTCTTGATTTTGGCTCAGGTCACGATCTCATGGCTCAGGAGATTGAGCCCCACAGTGGGCTCTGTGCACAGGCCACAGAACCTGATTGGGATCCTCGCTCCTTTCTCTGCCCCTCCCCTGCTCACTTGCTCTCAATCTCTCAGTCTCAAAATAAATAAACATTAAGAAAAAGAATTGTGACATGGTGTCAAAACTATCCTTTTAAACTACTTTCACCTGTATTTGATTACAACCTGTGTCTTTTCTAGCTTTTAGTTCAAAAAGTGGCAAAGTATGTGATTCACAGGAATCACATTGGTTTATGGGTAAATGTTCATTAGTTTGTGGGTAGAATGATGGACAGATGAGTGATTTGACGACAAGAGGAATATAAACTGGACTGTAGTATACTTAGGTGGATTTGTAATGATGTGAAGCAAAGAATGCCAATTATGATTAATATAAGCCCAAGGGAAGCTCATGAAAGGCATAACTCAAGACTTGATCATTGGACTTGTCCTACTAACATTGAGGATACAGTTGACATGATTATTAAAAATACCAAACACTTGAAATGAAAAGAATGAAATAAATCTAATCTGCCAGAAGCAAGATCCAAAGACTTTCAATAGGCTAGAATGGCGGTCAAAAAATCAATCTATCATACCTAGATAGATGGATAGATACATATATAGTCTTTTTAATCACGTATTCATTCACTCACTTATTAAACACTTTTTTCTTTTTCTAGGTGCATTATGTGGGCCATGACTGTGCTGGGTTTTTTAATTTTTTTAATATATGAAATTTATTGTCAAATTGGTTTCCATACAACACCCAGTGCTCATCCCAAAAGGTGCCCTCCTCAATACCCATCACCTACCCTCCCCTCCCTCCCACCCCCCATCAACCCTCAGTTTGTTCTCAGTTTTTAACAGTCTCTTATGCTTTGGCTCTCTCCCACTCTAACCTCTTTTTTTTTTTTTCCTTCCCCTCCCCCATGGGTTTCTGTTAAGTTTCTCAGGATCCACCTAAGAGTGAAAACATATGGTATCTGTCTTTCTCTGTATGGCTTATTTCACTTAGCATCACACTCTCCAGTTCCATCCACGTGGCTACAAAGGGCCATATTTCATTCTTTCTCATTGCCACGTAGTACTCCATTGTGTATACAAACCACAATTTCTTTATCCATTCATCAGTTGATGGACATTTAGGCTCTTTCCACAATTTGGCTGTTGTTGAGAGTGCTGCTATAAACATTGGGGTACAAGAGTCCCTATGCATCAGCACTCCTGTATCCCTTGGGTAAATACCTAGCAGTGCTATTGCTGGGTCATAGGGTAGATCTATTTTTAATTTTTTCAGGAATCTCCACACTTTTCCAGAGTGGCTGCACCAGTTTGCATTCCCATCAACAGTGCAAGAGGGTTCCCATTTCTCCACATCCTCTCCAACATCTATAGTCTCCTGATTTGTTCATTTTGGCCACTCTGACTAGCTTGAGTATTAAACACTTTTTTAATGTTTATTTATTTTTGAGAGAGAGCGAGAGAGAGCAAGTGAGCACGAGCAGGGGAGGGTCAGAGAGAGAGAGGAAGACACAGAATCTGAAGCAGGCTCCGGGTTCGATACGAGGCTCGAACCCAAAAAACATGAGATCATGACCTGAGCCAAAGTCAGACGCTTAACTGACTAAGCCACCCAGGTGCCCCATCACTCATTTATTTATCATCTAAGCACAAACAAAGTCCTTCATTTCACTTAGGTCGTTTACTTAGATCTGAAACTCCAACTTCACAAGATGCAGAGATATAATCGAACAAAATTATACAAGTGAAAATATGTGTAAGACTCTACTGCAAAACCTCAGTTTGAATGAAGAGTTCTCCCAAACTTACTTCTACTTTTTAGACACAAGGCATCAAGAACTGAGTGCCAATTTATTCCATATGTAATCACACTTCAAGCGCTGTGTTCGATGCAGGGCACCCACACATTTTCAGGATAATTCTGACCATTGCAAGCAAATTCAAAGACAAGTAACTTCACAAACTCACGGGAAAGGAATGCATCATTATTATCTGTCCCCATGCTTAGTGCATTGATGTTGCTGAATGCTGGAGTATATATACTACCTGTGGGTTTCAAAAAGATCAATGCCTGTCATGTAACAGGCACTTTTTTTAGAAATAAGTGAATAATTACTTGAATAAAGACAGGGGCACCTGGGTGGTTCAGTCAGTTAAGGTCCAACTTCAGCTTAGGTCATGATCTGAGCTGGGTTTGAGCCCCATGTTGAGCTCTGCTGACAGCTCAGAGCCTGAAGCCTGCTTTGGATTCTGTGTCTCCCTCTCTCTTCCCCTCCCCCCTGCTTACACTCTGTCTCTGTCTCTCAAAAAAAAGGTTTTATTTTAAAAAATGCAAACTCTTAGTGCTTTTGTATCAAGTTTGAAAGATTTGACATGCCTTCACTTGCCTTATATAAGCAATATCATTGGTTCTCCTGAATTATCTTCTCTAATTGTCTGAGATAACCTTAAGAAACAGAGTATTCTTCCAAATAAGAGATTTTTATAGGAGGTCCACTTATTTAAGTCTTTTAAAAAAATTTTTTTAATGTTTATTTTTAAGAGAGAGAAAGACAGAGCACAAGTGGGGGAGGGCCAGACAGAGAGACAGGAGGACCCAAAGCAGGCTCCAGGATCCAAGCTAACAGTGGAGAGCCCGACGCAAGGAACTCAGGAACTGTGAGATCATGACCACAGCCAAAGTCGGACACCCAACAGACTGAGCCACCCAGGTTCCCCCACTTATTTAAGTCTTATACGTAGAATTGTGTTATGTCTGGTTTAATATCAACAATCCTGCATGAAAAAGCTAAGAGTACTGATCCTATCAATAAAGATCATTTCCATTCTTAACATTCTATGAATACCTCTGACCTCTGGCTTGAGCCAAAACAAAACAAACCTAAAATGGAAAGCAGTGATCCAGAAAGACTGATTTAATCATATTATTTAAGTGCACATTGATTTCATTTTGCCATGTAAGTCATTAGGATCCAGTGGCCAGTTGAAAATTGAACCACTCCCAGAAGGTCAGTCTGTTTGCTAAAAAGCCTATATAACTGCATGTGAGTCTGTGGTTACGTTAATGCCTTAGGCCAAACTTAAGTCCTTCGAAGGATGGATTCATTTATCTCTGAAATATTAAATCTTTTTTTTCAGGATACACTTGGTATCATTAATTCAGCATCTTGTGAGAACACAAAATTGTCACTCCAGGGAAAATGGGAATATATACAGGGAGAACCAAAAATTCCCTGACTCCTCCAATATACAAATCAAGGCAGAGGCACAGATTTTAGGTTCCCAGAAGAGGTGGTCTCCATCCCCATCACACTAAGGGAAGTAGAATAGGAGCACCAAGGGCCAAGATTTCTACCACAGCTACGGAGGAAAATGCACTTGGCTGCCACAACCATGTTCCAAACACTCCCTCATCCAGCTTCTGCACAATTAGGCAATTTTTGTCTTTTCAACAGTTCTTTTTTTATTGCTTTTTATTGAATCACTTAAATATTTTGAAGTATGTGTTTTGAAGAAAAGCCTTACAAGCTATAAGATGGGCAAGACTGCACAGGGACAATCAAAACCAACCAACAAACAAAAAACCAGGGATTAATTGACAAGAGGAGTAACTTACTTCCTCCACTTATTCAAAATGAGGCTTTCCTTACATTTTCAAGCATATCCAGTGAGATGTAATATGTTCAAACCATATATATATGTAGTGTGGAGGATCAGCCAGAAAAAATATGATCAGAGTTTAGTATTTTAATTATCTTACAGAATCATTTGTTCATATCAAGTATAAAAGGATATGAAGAAAACATTACTAGATCAAAGAGCTTAGCTGTGAGTTAGGAGACTGGGAAATGGATGCATGCCACCAGTCTTCCCTCTGGGACTGGAACAGACACAGCCAACCCCAGCACTTCCCATGGCATCCAGAAACAGCCTCACCATCCCAACCCAGCAGCACATTTAGCCCCTCTCAACCTGAAAATATATTAACTCTGAGTTGAATGTGTAATATATTTACAAACAAGTTAAGATGAACTAATTGCCTAAAATAGTCTCTATCCATGTTTGTTACACCACACGCCAAGTAACCATTTCAATATTAAAAAATAACATTCACAGAATCTTGGACATACACACAAATGCACTTAGAATATGCCAGGCAAAGCATGTGTTGGATCTTTTGCTCCTCACTATTTTAAGTATGGTTATTTTCCCCATTTTGAGGGGAGGAAGCAAACTTTGAGAGGTGAAATAGGTCCTCTAATGACACCCAGGAACTATGTGGTAGATCTGTTCAGTACTCATTCCTAAAACTGTGCTCTGAGCCACCACAATGTACCATCTCCCCTTTTCTTCTCAAAAGCCCAAACTGTCTATTTGATACTACTTACCTTTGACAGTAAAACTTCACACTCTTCGTCTTACTATCTTGGCTCCAACAAAGCTAAGGAGTGCTATGAAAATCCCCTAAATTGTCAGGCCAACTCCACACAACACTCTAACCCTTGCATGTGGTCCTAACACTAAAATACTGACCGCTCAGTTTAAATCCTATTATTGTATGTACTATCCAAAATGAAATAGTGCTTCAGAGAATTCCTTTACCTAAAAAAAAAATATACTTTGAGGAGGGATGTCAGTGTGGTAGAGATGCACATGGTGATCACGTTCTTAGGCTGTTAAAAACATGGGTACCACCACCAAGAAGCAGGAGACGAGGCACTGTGGCTGGCATTTCCTCTTCCACGTTATGATTTTCTAAGTCACCAATGGTCCAAAGAAGAAATTATCAACAAGACAACATGCTCACATAATTAAAATTTAAAACTAAAAGATAAACTTGAGACAAAAGAACATTTATTATATTAACATATCCATTGATATTTTACTCCCCCTACCAGGACAACCATATTGTGAGATGGTGTAGTCTAGCATACACTGAACACAGACAAGTAATTAGAAAAAAATGTACCCAATTAACCTTGGTCCTTTTCAAAGAAAACCTCCAAAAGAGTTACATGCCTACCGTTTTCTAGATGCCCTAGAAGGTTCTAGAAGCTACCCACCATCACAGAGAAGCATGATCCCACAGAAATGGAATACTTGCAGAGGCAAAGAGCAGGGGTGTGAAGGCAAGAAGACATCAACCCTGTTCCAATTAAAGGTACATGTGAAGGTAAGAGGAGTGAGACCAGGAACCAAAGCATTACATAATTTCCCTACAACAGTATTTATGAGAAGTGAGAGAACAGTCACCACTTCACGGTGACACAGAACAGCACATCCTGGCACGAGTGCAGTCCTCAAATTCTATTTGCCCGAGAATCTCCTAAGACATGTTTAAAATGCAGATTCCTAGGCCCTACTTCCAAAGACACTGATTCAGTAGATACGGTGTAGTGCCCACAGGTGAGCATTTTTAAAAAGCACCACATGTGATTCTGATAAAGGTGCTACCAAACAGAGAGGCCACAGAATTTCCTTTGAGCTCTAGGTCCTAATTCTGATAGCTGCTACCAAGTAACTGAGTATCTGTCTGGCAAGGCTCTCCACTGTATGAGGGACTTACACAACATACATACGCGCACTCTCGCTCGCGCACTCTCAGACCCACACTCACACACAGTGAGAAACTTCTGTTGTTCACCCAGTACCCACCTGTGGTACTCTGTTATGGCAGCCTTAGAAAACTAATCCATTTCCCCACACAAAAAGCAAGGCAATTCTTTTACACTTAATACCTTAAGACAATGTACCTTGTCCTAGTTCTGAAAGGAGGCCAGTCTTGTTCAGAGCTGACACTCTTGAGTAAAACTGAAAAAAGGAAGGAGAGAAGGAAGCACCGGATTTTAAACTTGTCACTTCGTGATACCTTGATGCTCAGGACACCATGACAACTCATTTCCTGAGGCTCTCTTCCCCTCCTAGGTCTGGAAGGACAGAGTGGGATGTGTGAAGTGGAGGACTGCAAGAAAGCCCCCAATTCACAAACCAAACCAACTGGCTTTCTCCTTGCCTTTCTCATCAAGGAGACCAGGGGAGGCTCCTTTCCATTTTCTAATGTGGCCACCTTTGGCTTTATTATTACCAAATGTATGAGAATAGGGATAGGCTGTTTTACATTAGGGAACTGTTTATGTGCATGGGGGTGGGGAAGTATATTTTGCAAACATTTTGGAAGTAAAAAAAAAAAAAAAAAGGCTGCATTCCATTCTGGTCTAAACACTTCAGCTGAGGTGTACCCATGCATGGAGAAAGCCCAGGCACTGCACCTGAGAACATTCTGCGCAATGTCTTGGAGGTTGATAGATTTGTTTAATGGGCCTTCCTTCTGCTGCCAGTATTAACCCAGAGGCATGGAGAGCGTAACTTCCTCCTTGGGGGAATCCCAGTCCTCACTGATGAGCTTTCGGAACAGAGCTACCTTCCTGTCCCCTTCCATGGGCCTCTCCTCATTCTTCTGTATCCATGACAAAAAAGTTGAGAAAGGATAATGCTTCAAATCACAAACAGACTGAAGTCACCTTAACATAAGTCACCAGATGAGGGGCACCTGGGTGGCTCAGTTGATAAAGCACCCAACTCTTGATTTTGGCTCTTGGCTTTGATCTCACAGTTCCTGAGTTCAAGCCCCACACTGGGCTCCATACCGGCAGGGCAGAGCCTGCTTGGGATATTCATTCATTCTCTCTCCTCCTCTCCCTCCTCCCCCCCCCCGCCCCCCGCTTTCTGTCCCTACCCTGCTTGCTCTCACTCTCTCTTCTAAAATAAGCTTTAAAAAAAGGAAGAAAGAAAGAAAATCACTAGATGAAATCCTCACTCTCCTCTTTGCTTTGGCAAATTCCCAGGATCAAAGCTCTTCTTGGGTTCCTCAATTTTATAACTGCCCCCAAACAAAGCTGATTTTTTTTTAAATGTTTATTTTTGAGACAGAGATAGACCATGAGCAGGGGAGAGGCAGAGAGAGAGAGAGAGAGAGAGAGAGAGAGAGAGGGAGAGAGAGAGAGAGAGAGAGGGAGACACAGAATCCAAAGCAGGCTCCAGGCTCTGCTGACAGCTCAGAGCCGGACACAGGGCTCGAACCCATGAACCATGAGATCATGACCTGAGCCTAAGTCAGATGCTTAACCCACTAAGCCACCCAGGCACCCCCAAACAAAGCTGATTCTTAAAGAGAACTAACCCCCACACACACACACATATACACCCCATGGCTGGAACATTCTAAATACTTTTGAACATGCCAGTTTTTAAGCCAGTTGCCTACAATTAACAAACTACCTGAAAGGGCTCCACCTTTATACAAACAGAACTTGTCAGTTTATAAAACTTCTTTGTGCCCTTCAACATAGAGGGCACCTAGAGGATGAAGAAGGACAATGGCCAAAATTGCTTACAAAGTAAATATACAAAAATCACCAATCTATAGTGATACTCAGAAGGGTGAGTGAGGAAAATTCTCTAAAGAATGCCAGCAGCCATGTAGAAGCAATGAAAGAATTACAAAATCTCCATTTTGCAACTCCAGTGTAATAGCTCATTGAGGCAGGGATCAAAGGAAGCTAAAATCCTGTTTGAAAAGTTGTTAGGAAACAGGGTATTTGCACTTTGCCAAAAACCACCCCACAAATGCTTACTAATTGCAAAGGAAAATGTGCTTTTACAGTAGAAAGATCTGGCAATTCTATCAGTTAACACTAGGACAGCGGGACATTCTGCAGTAGCAAATTCACATCATCACCTACAACAGTTTGGGCAAAAATTTTTGCTAGGGTCTATAATATGTTTGTGTCCCCCCAAATTCATAGGTTGAAATCCTAACTCCCAAGGTGTTATTATTAGAGGTGGGGCCTTTGGGATGTGATTAGGTCATGGGGGTAGAGCTAATCCCATGGATTAATTAGTGCCTTATAAAAAAGCCCCCCCAGAACTCCCTAACCCCTTCTACCATGTTAGCTACAGGACAGTCTGCAACCCAGAAGAAGGCCCTCACCCAACCTGCTGGCACCCCAACCTTGGACCCGTGAGCCTCCAGACCCATGAGAAAAATTCTTGTGGTTCATAAGCCACCCAGTCTATGGAATTTTTGTTGTAACAGCCTGAATGGACCAAGATAATGTTTAACCTGAATCGATTCCCACTTCTAGACCTAACTTCCACTTAAAAGGAAATACCTAAGATATAGGAATATGTAAATAAAACATGAAGAATCCGTCAAGAAATCCTAATGTAGGACACACTCCAAAACAACTAGCCTAAACTCCCCAAAAAGTTAAAGACGAAGGTGTACAGGATGTTCTGAGAGAGATTAAGGACACATGACAAATGTAATGAATGAACCTTGATTAGATCCTAATGTTAAAGCTCTAAGACACTTCTGAATTAACAGGGAAATTTGAAAATACTGGGTATTACATAACAAAACAGTCACTGTTAATTTTCTTGGTATAGCATTATAGTCTGGGCATTCCTGGGTGGCTCAGTTGGTTAAGCATCCAACTGTTGATTTCAGCTCAGGTCATGATCTCATGATTTGTGGGTTCAAGCCCCGCATTGGTCTCTATGCTAACAGCATGAAGCCTGCTTGGGATTCTCCCTCCCTCCCTCCCTCCCTCCCTCCCTCCCGGCCCCTCCCCTGCTCATGCTCTCTCAAAAATGAACTTTAAAAATACATAAAATTTTTAAAAGTATTATATCTGGTAATGAAGGGAAAAGGTCCTTATTCTTAGGAGATGCATTCTGAACTAATCTAGGGATGAAATGCTCTGATGTCAAACTTGAGAGACAAGAGCAGATAGAGCAAAGTGCTATTTGCTGTTGTAGTGTAGTGGCAGGGTATGCATGACATGATTTCCATTTGTCATAACTGCTCTATAGTTATGCCCCCACTGTGCCACTTTATTCCCATTTAATGGTACTCCATCCAGGGTCTCCAGACTCTAACCTGGAAACATAGATGTCTGCACTGGCTTTGGTTATCTAACAGCAGTTGCATCTACTCCCTGTGCTGGCATCAGGTTTCCTTTCTGGAGGCACACCCAGGTGCACCCAGGCAAGCAGAGAGAAAGCTGTTCCACACCCTGGATTCCTTATTTCCTACAGGCAATGAGGTAGAAAGGGAGGCCTGAATTATGGCTGTAGCCAGCCAGGTTCAGCTGACAAGCTTTTCCAGCTGCCTAACTACATGGTAATTATTAACCACACAATGGAGTCCAACCAGCCTTGGGCCCCCTGCTGGGACAAGGAAAATCCCCAATAATTTCAAGTAACAATGATACACACAGTTCTTGAGTCCTTACTATGTGCCAGACCCTGTTCTAAGTGCCTCATATGTCCAACAATGTATGGATTTCCAAATGTGGTCAACCTTTATCAAATCATCATTACTACTATCAACCACTGACAAACTCATTGTAAACAAAGGCTAAAAAGTAATTGGTAATATCATTCCTACTCCGAAGGCTGAGTAAATCATTTTGCTTGGAAAAAAAAAAAATGGTAATTGGTACTGGTGGGCAGAAGGAGGTTCACTATTTCTCCCCTAAAAACCATTAATGCAAATCACCCCTCAAATTCTTGCATGTCTAGGCATCCATAACCATTTATCATCGGAAAGAATGTACCACAATTAAAATCACAGCTTGCTTCCTGACGGCTACCACAGCAATCAAAGCACGAGAAGCAAAGATGTATTACTTTACCCAGTTGTTCCTCCCAGCCATCGCTAATCGGGCCATTGAGAATCGGCCACTTGCCATTGCTCACAGCTCTTCACACATTAGTGGCAGAAAATTCAGAAGACTAGAACAGATGTTTCCCTCCTCGAAGTTACTGCAGATAGTTATTAAGAGGGTAAAATTAAGCTTCAAAAATGCCACGAGGATAGAATAAAGAGGAAAAAAAGGCCTTCAGACACCAAGGAAGCGAGGCAGGCATTCGAATCTTGGAGGGCAGCAGCTGAATTACGTGAACACGTACAAAAAAAGGGTAGCAAGCCATTCAGGAAGTGACTGCAGTATTTATCTACATAGGAACTATACAGAAAGCAGTAACCAATAGGAAGGCCCCGCTGGAGTATCCTACAGTGACTAGAACTGAAGAGCTGCAGAATATAGCACCCCAAAATAGGACCATAGGAGTTCAGGACTTGCCACTCAAAGTATGCACTTAGGATGTGGTAAGCTTGAGCCATAGGCTCTTGAAAACCAGCAAATGCAAGGAGAGGCTGCGTCTGAACTCTCCTATCTGCTTCGTCCTCCACAAGGAGCTCAATTGCCAGAAGTCCCTTCCTGGGAGTTTCATTAACTAGGAAGACTGACGGTTATCACAGGAAAGAAGACTGGAAGTTAACACCACACCCAGACAGACTTTGTCACATACTATCATACCTCTCATCTGTTCTGTTAAGGCCCTTTCATCTTTCCTGAAAACCACTTGCCTTCCCCTCAGAGGCCTACATGTCACCTCCGTTTTCCTAAGATCATATTTAATCCTGAATTCTGAACCACCTCAAGGAGTTACTTATTTTTCCCCTCGGTGTCTCTGGTGTATGTATGAGGTGTACATGTTAACAAACCACTGTTTTTCTCTGGCTACTCCTTTATTACAAGGTTCTCAGCCAAGAACTCAGAAGAGCAGAAAGAAAAGCCTATATCGTCCCTTATAGAATAAATGGATATCCTGAGAACCAACAACATGGAGGAAATCTCCTATAATGATGACCAAAGGAAACCAGGCACCATCAAGTCCATACTGGGACTATATAAACAAGGGACTATATAAACAAGCACTTCATTTAAAATTTTAAGAAATTTTAGGGATGCCTGCGTGGCTCAGGTAGTCAGGCATCTGACTTGGGCTCAGGTAATGATCTCATGGTTCAGGAGTCCAAGACCCACATCAGGCTCACTGCTGTCGATCACTCTTCAGATCCCCTGCCCCCCTCACTCTCTGCCCCTCCCCCCACTTACACTCTCAAAAATGAACACTTAAAAAGTTTTAAAGAATTTTAAGATACTTTAAATGTATTTTTTTTTAATTTTTTTTTCAACGTTTATTTATTTTTGGGACAGAGAGAGACAGAGCATGAACGGGGGAGGGGCAGAGAGAGAGGGAGACACAGAATCGGAACCAGGCTCCAGGCTCTGAGCCATCAGCCCAGAGCCTGATGCGGGGCTCGAACTCACGGACCGCGAGATCGTGACCTGGCTGAAGTCGGACGCTTAACCGACTGCGCCACCCAGGCACCCCAAATGTATTTTTAAGTATGCATATAAATAAAATTCAAACCAAGAAAAAAAAAATCACTAATGCTGTTAGAATTCAAAATAATGGTTATTTTCAGAAAGGGAGTAGTGAGTAGGAAGGGGCACGATGGGCAGGGGAGGGTCTCAGGGTGATGGTTACACAGGTATGTTCAGCAAGCGAAAAATCATTAAACTATTCTTCTCTGTGCACTTTACCATTTATAGGTTATACTTCAACAAAAAGCTTAATTAAAAATATGAAGACAAAACCACATTGCAGTATCACCTCACACTTGTGAAAAAGGCTATTATAAAAAACAACAACAACAAGAAGAAATAACAAGTGTTGGGAAGGATGTGGAGAAAAGGGAACCCTTGTATGGTCTTGGGAACGTCAACTGGTGCAGCCACTGTGGAGAACAGTATGGAGGTTCCTCAAAAAGTTAGAAATACCATATGACCCACTAATTCCACTTCTGACTACCCAAAGAAAATGAAAACACTAACTTGAAAAGATATATGTGCCTCATGTTCATTACAACATTATTTACAATGGCCGAGACAGGAAAATAACCTAAGTGTCCATCAACAGGTGAATGGACAAAGAAAATGTGGTACACATTTTTATGTATAACACTACTATTCAGTCATAAAAAAGAAGGACATCTTGCCTTTTGCAACAACATGGATAGATCCTGAGGACATTATGCTGAGTGAAATAAGTCAGATGAAGAAAGAAATTCCTATGAATTCATCTATGTATAGAATCTAAAAAAACAAACAAAAAACCAAGCTCATTAGATACAGAGAACAGATAGGCAGTCGTCAGAGGCAGGGGTGGGTGGTAGGGAAAATGAGCAAAGGGAATTCAAAAGTATAAATGTTGGGGCACCAGGGCGGCTCAGTCAGTTAAGCAACCGACTTTAGCCCAAGTCATGATCCCTCTCTCTCTGCCTCTCCCCTGCTCACTCTCTCTCAAAATAAACATTAAAAAAAATTTAAAGTTAAAAAAATAAAAGGTATAAATGTCCCGTTATAAAATAAGTCATGGGGAGGTTAACATACAGAACAAGAACCACAGTTAATACTATATTGGAGGGGTGCCTGGGTGGCTCAGTGGGTTGACCGTCCAGCTTCGGCTTAGGTCATGATCTCACAGTTTGTGGGTTCGAGCCCCGCATCGGGCTCTGTGCTGACAGCTTAGAGCCTGGAGCCTGCTTCGAACTGTCTCCCTCTCTCTCTGCTTCTCCCCCGCTCATGCTCTCTCTCCTCCAAAAATAAAAACATTAAAAAAAAAAAACAAATACTATATTGGAGAGTTGCTAAGGGAATCTTAAAAGTTCTTACCACACACAAGATTTATTATGTAGTGTAGAATATTAACTAGACTTGTGATCATTTTCCTATCCATACAAATAACAAATAGTTACAGGGGTGTCTGGGTGACTGTTAAGCATCCGACTTACCTCAGCTCACGATCTCACGGTTTGTGGGTTCAAGCCCCTCACTGGGCTCTGCACTGGCAGTGCAGAGCCTGCTTGAGATTCTCCCTCCCTCTCCCTCTCCCCCCCCCATACCCCACTTGGACACATGCATGCTCTCCCTCTCTACCCCCCTCCCTCTCTCTCAGGATAAATAAACTTAAAAAAAATCATTACATTGCGCATCTCATGTGTAATGACTAATGTTTTATGTCAATTGTATCTCAAAAAATGTAAAATGTAAAAATTAGGAAGTCAATTAAATATGCCACCAAGAGACAGGACTTCTGAAACCACCTCAGAGATGTTGTTACACAACATCATACTTTTAAATTTTTTTTTTTTAATGATTTATTTTTGAGACAGAGAGAGACAGAGCATGAACAGGGAAGGGTCAGAGAGAGGGAGACACAGAATCTGAAACAGGCTCCAGGCTCTGAGCTGTCAGCACAGAGCCCGACGTGGGGCTCGAACTCACAGACCGCGAGATCATGACCTGAGCCAAAGTCGGCCGCTTAACCGACTGAGCCACCCAGGCGCCCCCACATCATACTTTTAAAGCAAGTGAGAGTTCAAGGCACGTAGGAGCCAACATTTAAACCTGTATGTAAAGTGAAATTAGACACAGTGCCTGCAATAGCCATATAAATAACTCTGCAGGCATTAGCAGGAATTGCTGGGGGTGGGGGACAATAATTACAAAGGCCTTTGATCCTCTAGTGTATCTTCTATCTGGGATCTCAAAGGAGCCAGCAACCAACATAGCCCAGAAGTGCTCTGGAAGAGGCGGCTGTGTCTCCACCTGTTTACAGTAGCAGACCCAGACCCTGCACCCTTGCACAGTAGCAGCTGAAGTCAGAAAAAGACTGGATGTTACCAAGGCCCTGATATAAAAACATCCCGATTAAATCAAGACTCCACGTACCTTAACTTCAGTCTGTTTTGTTTTGTTAAGTTTATTTACTTACTTTGAAAGGCTGGGGGGAAGGAGAAAATGAGTTGGGGCCGGGGTGGGGGGGGGGGGGGGGCAGGAAGGGCACAGAGAGAAAATCCCAAGCAGGCTCTACAATGTCAGCACCCAGCCCGAGCCAGGGCTCGAACTGTGAGATCATGACCGGAGCCAAAATCAAGAGCTGAACACTTAACCCACTGAGCCCCCAGGCACCACTTCTGTATGGTATCTTTAGACAGGATCCCAGTCAGATAGCAAACGCATGTATCCCAGGTTGGCCATTCTCCTATTATACTGGATTCTTAAAAAGCAAGGAAGAACAGAGAACTTGAGAGAAATAACCCAGCCTGCTATTTCAGATCTCCCAATTCTATTTGCCCTTCTTGCCTAATGTTATGGGCTGAACTGTGTCCTCCCCGCAAATTCATACACTGAAGTCCTAACACCTGGTACCTCAGAATGTGACCTTATTTGGAGGTAGAGTCATTGTAGAGGTGACTAGTTAAGATGAGGTCATTCTGGGGCAGGGTGGGCCCTAATCCAACATGACTGGCGTCCTTATAAAAATGGGAAAACTTGAGCACACGCGCACGCACACACACACACACACACACCCACAAAGAACACCGTGTGACGACTGGAATTAACGCTGCCCCAGAAAGTACCAGAAACTGGGGGAGACACAGGAAACACCCTCTTCCTTAGTGCCTTCAAAGGGAAGCACAGGCCTGCTGAGAGCTACATCTCAAACTACCAGCCTCCCAACCGTGAAAAGATACATTTCTATTGTTTAAGCTGCCCAGTTGAGTTGCTGTTAAGACAGCCCTAGCAGACCACACATCTCCATAGCCCAGGCCTGGTACCATCCACTAAGAGCGCGGCTCTAGCCTGATCTTGGAGATGAAGACACCAGGACAGAGAAATAAAGGACACTGCTTAGACACCAAGCCCTCACTGACCAAGATTAGAACTCAAATCAAGAAAACAAAAAATCTGCTGCAAAAAGTTGTGAGAAGTAAAAGCATGAAAGAAATTACAAACTCCCTTCCCTGGAAGTCTGCTAACTCCTCTGAGATGGCTTAGGGTGGTTCTATCTAAAGAGAAAGGTGCCTCCTAGTCCTACAAATCTCACCATCGACATCCCCCCCCCCCCCCCCCCCCGCAAACTCATAATTTCCACTGCAGGAATGAATTACTTTCAAAGGCCTAAATCTACTAAAAAGAAGGCAGCTACTGAAAATTGAGGCAAGAAAAAAAATATGAATAAAAATGGCATTTTAATAAGTAATAAGACTTTAAGGGAGGCTAGGAGTTCAGACTCACTTCTGAACTTTAATATGGAATTAATCCACAATGTCTTCCAAAAACATCCATCCAGCAAACCTTGCACAATGGTGTCCATTTCAAATGCAGCCATAGAAAATACAAATGAACCTCTAAAAGCAATCAGTGTTAGGGGGGGTTTTATGAATTGATCTCTGGTATGAGCCAGCTATGGCTAAAGTCCAAATTACAGCAAGTGTCAGTGATATCTAGACTAAATTTAGTATTAGCTAGAACAATATGGTTAGAGTTAAATTTTATGAAATGGAAATATACTCACGGAAGAAATATGGAGCACGTGTGAATGCTGGCTACCAGTCCATGCACCGAAAATCAGATCCAGGGGTGAATAAAATAGACCCTAGCCTGCCCTCATAGAGCTTAGAACAGAGTTCACAAATAGAATTCAGTGGTACCCCCACAGGGTGATAATATCTCTTGGTCTTTAAGGGTGAAAATTTCAGGGCACCTGGGTGGCTCAGTAGGTTAAGCGTCCGATTAGGGCTCAGGTCACGATCTCCCAGTTCATGAGTTCGAACCCCACATCAGGCTCTGTGCTGACAGCTCAGAGCCTGGAACCAGCTTCGGATTCTGTGTCTCCCTCCCTCTTTCTCTCTCTCTGCCCCTCCCCATTCATGCTCTCTGAAAAATGAATGTTAAAAAAAAAAATTAAAAATAAAGGTGAAAATTTAATGACTGCTATCTTAGAAATTTCTATTTGCTCTTCTGAATTTTAAAATTAGTCAGTTCTCATGACTCTCCTTGAAGTTAGTAGCAGAGGCTGGGCCCTAGGCTCCTCTCAGGTAGAATGTACAGGAGTGTTCCCCTTAGTGTGTGTGCCAACCTTAGAAGCAGACCAATATATAGCTTGAACAAACCAAGGTCACTGATTTAAGACCCGAAGGACCAGGTAACTTCAAGAGACTGCACTTATTATCCTGGCAGACAACTCCACATTTCAAGTCACTGCTTTACAGAAAGGAATTATGGCCCCCAACATACAGACAGATGGTATGAGCAAAACATTTCATGAACAGAGAGGGAAGCAAAGATCAATACAGATGCGGATCTGGTTACAGAGGGGGAAATAGGCCTCTATCCAGGGATCATGGTACCTTTGGAGTGTGGGGGGGGGGGGGGGGGGGCAGGCAGAGGGCAGTGGTGCAAGGTGAGGGCAGCATTCACCTACATAGGACCTCAGTCCTTCCAGGACCCTCTTCTGGCCTGACATTGTGGCACTGTGACCGACCTTGTCCAGCCAGCCTACCAGGCAAACTAAGTGTTCACGGTCACATTCATGTGACTTCTAGGATTTCCCTTTCCCATGGAGGGCTGAACAGTTGATAAACAGCCTGTTAAACCAGCAGCAGCCTTTTGCTTCAAGGTACAGCGGCTCAGTTTTAGCCACAGGCTACACCACCAGGACTGGATGCATTCCAACTGCCCTTCTTCCTCAATGACATCAGATCACTTTCAGCAAATGACAAGCTGAAAGGTAGATGGCAGTGTGATTAACTTCAGTTTTATGTTTTTAAATTCACAATTTATCCACTGAAAAGAGAGTCAGCACTTGGAGGATAGGGGCTCACACACTGTGCTAATGGTGTTGATTTTTCACTGTGGCACGGGTAAGCCCAAACATGGGGCAATCCTCTCTGCATGTGTTCATGTGGACATGCTCGCGGGCATTAAATATATAGGAGAAAAAAGGACAAAAACCTTAAAAGCCACTCGCTTCAAATCACTTTAAAGAACAGCCCTTAGAGTGGCTCCTGTAGAGTCCTAGAGAAATTTTTAAGAATCATAGTTACTACTTCTTGCTCTATGTCAGTCTTTTTAAATAAATAAATAAAATTTTTTTAAAAAGTGTTACAGAAATATAATGGTCTCCCAATACAAAGGGAACAGATTTCTTTAAATTTTCTTTAAATTTTTTTTCAACGTTTTTTATTTATTTTTGGGACAGAGAGAGACAGAGCATGAACGGGGGAGGGGCAGAGAGACAGGGAGACACAGAATCGGAAACAGGCTCCAGGCTCCGAGCCATCAGCCCAGAGCCTGACGCGGGGCTCGAACTCCCGGACCGCGAGATCGTGACCTGGCTGAAGTCGGACGCTCAACTGACTGCGCCACCCAGGCGCCCCCTTAAAGTTAATCTATTATGTCCAGATGGCTATTTAAGCCACATCAGACACCAAAGCCGTCACCTTCCTGGGCTACTGCAAAGTCCTGAAGTTGCACTGCTCTCCAGAGCTTCCTGCAGACATCCCTGGGGGCCACTAATGCTCGAGTGCACCCCCACTAGGATTTCTTGCCTCATCACCTCAATATTGCAAGGGACTTCCTGGGAATTAAAAAGGAGCTGTCAGAGCATTCTGTGGCATTTAACAGGACACTGGCCACAAAGTCGTCTGTGGCTGTCCATTCCAGCCAGCCAGCGGCTTGGCTATCTACAGCCAGAAGCCCATGGGGGCCATCTATGCGCATTCTAGGTTAGGAAGGTTCTCACTTCTCCCTATGAAGAGCTTCTTCCTCCTCCCACCTCTCTACATAACTAACTCCAACCCCAGCACATTCTAAGGAATTTACAAAAATGCCTTGAACACCTCAGATTTCAAATATTCATTATAACATCTTCCACTGAATAATGACACACAAGTTTTGTCCATTTTCAACTCTTAGTCCTTTTTTAAAATTAGGGTGAGGATTTCTTTACTTTTTCACATAGTACATTCTCACTATAGCACATTAGATCCAGAACGGTCTTTAGAAAATCCCATCACACAACCACCACTAACATTGCTTCCCGTTTTTCCAAACAATCGTTGTCCTGCTTCATACCTAATTTAGAACACATCATAAATATTGCAGTAGCTGTAAAGCATCCCATCCTATGGCTGTACAATTTACTTATCCATTCCCTTTTGGTTAGACAATTAACTCACTTTCCATTTTTATTGTAAGTTATACCTTAAAGAACATCTTTATGCCAAAGATTTTTTTTAACTTCAGATTGCTTGAAAATATATTTCTAGAGTTAGAATTAGTCCAGGTGTGAGTAATTATCCAAATGAGCAAACGATTTTGCAGTTGTCAGTAACACACAGCCAAAAAGGTTCTCATGCATTTCAGTGTTAAATCCTGACATTTCACTTTCCCATATTTGAAACTCATTCTTCCCTATAAAATCCCTTCCTCTCCTGGACTTGCTCCTCCCTTCAGCCTCCTGCCTCCTTCTGCAGAATTGGCCCCAACTGCCTAGGCAGTAGTTGTCTCACCTGTACGAGGGTAAGGTTTCCTTACTGCTTGCTTTTGTTTCTGCCGGTTTTCATTCATCCTCCAATTCTGCCACGACCTTCCTCCAAAGTATTCCATTAGCATGGTTTAGGATACTTATGGATTATATATGTATCTCATATGTATCTCTTATATTCTGTAGAATATAAATCCTTTAGTGATTAGAAACATTTTTTTAATTACCCACCTTCCCTAAATATAGTTATGACCTACATTCTTACTTCCTTTTTGTTAAATTTTTCACAAGTTCCTAGTCAAACTCAGTCATAGTCTAATTGTTTGCACTAGTTTACAGCTACATCCATCATAGGCTTCCAGTAATTTTGGCCCTCTTTCTCCATTCACAAAGAACAAGTTTCCTTCTCCTCCCAACCCCGCCAGAAGTTTGATCACTTTTTAAAGGTTGGTCTTTTTTCAGAATCCCATGACCTATTTAATTCCATCACACTGAGATTAGCCCAAACATATACACTAATGGCTCATCTCAGAAACATGAAGTTTAATCAAATGTACACATACTGCAAAACAATACAAAACCACAGTCATAAACACATGTATCCATCAAAATACAAGTTGTCAATGTAAACCTGACTGGCTGTTTTTTCTATTATTTGTTTATAGTGTATTTACTTAGCACCAGCACGGCCCCATAAGGAAGTTACAGCCAGTGCCAAAGATTTGAGAACTCATGAGAAATGAAGGAAAGGGAAAAATTTTCAATTTCACGATCATAATCACAAAATGTATAGACCACCTAGATCTGTGGCCACAAATTAAGAAGCGATCACCATCATTTAACTGTAGCAACAAATATGAAGAGTGATGTGGGGAGAACTCTACTTCTAAGGGGGTCTCCCCCTCCCCATTCCATGTGGACCTCAGTCACTCTGCCACCTGAGACCAATGCTGTGGAAATGAATCACAGCAGTGGCTTCGAAACTTCCATGTGCCTCTGAATCACCTGTGATCTATGAAAGTCTGATTCTGATTCAGGAGGTTGGGGGTGGTGTCTGAGATACTGCATCCTAGCAAGCCCCCAGGGCTCAGAGTGTAGACCACACTCTGTGTAGCAAATATATAGATTTCAGCATCTAGGAATTTTATAAATCAGTGGAATTATAATTAAGTTTCCAAAATGGCTATAAATGATTACCTCCCTTTGTTTTATTAAAGGCAAGCTGCTTAGAGAAGACATTTTTTTAAATTTATTTTTGAGAGTGTGTGTGCATGCATGCAAGTGGGGGAGGAGCAGAGAGCTATAGAGGAGAGAAACAATCCCAAGCAGGCTCTGTGCTTTCAGCACAGAGCCTGACTCTGGGCTCAAACTCACGAACTGTGAGATCGTGACCTGAGCCAAAAATCAAGAGTGGGATGCTTAACCCACTGAGCCACCCAAGTGCCCCACACTGTTTTTGGTTTTGTTTTTTTAATATTATTAACACTGATAGATCCTGAAATACATCAGAAAATGGTAACATGGGTTGCCTTGAGGAAGGAACTGGCCTACTGGAGAAGTGGGAGGGTTTCACTGAATATTGTTTTGCAGCTTTTATTTTTCTTTCTTTCTTTTTTTCAGTAGGCTTGACACCCATTGTGAAGCCCAACACAGGGCTTGAATTCATGATCCTGAGATCAAGATCTGAGCAGAGATCAAGAGTCTGACACCCAATGGACTGAACCATCCAGAAGCCCCTTTTGCAGCTTTTAAATGTTGAACCACATGAATCAATTACCCATTCAGAAAACAAATTATATTTTAAAACCTTAAAGCATTTCATAGGATATTCTGAAAGCTCAATAAACATTAACTCAAATTAATCCATTCCCAGGAAAGTAAATGGTGAGCCCAGGAGACCACATACCTTAAATAACCTATCATTTTTCTTCAAAGAGGGAACATGCCTTAGTTCACCCATCTTCTAGAATCATGCCAACATTACATTTTTATTGTCATAACCCTTTTCAACCCAATTACTCTTCTCCAGCACTGGAAGGGCCCCATAGCATACCTTCCTTCATACTAGATTCATTAAAAAAAAAAAAAAAAAGCTTCTATGTGCACCCTAGTAACTCCAGTCCCACTGCTGGGAACAGGGAGAAAATGGCAGAGAACTTTAGATCACCCAACCTCTGTTAAGTTTCTGAGTTGGACCTATTTGCTCTATAACTGTTCCTACAAACAGCAGTCAAGTTGGACTTTTAGATCAATACAGAAGCAACTGCAGCTGAAATCAGAAACCAAAAGCAGGAATGGGTGAGACTATGTGTGTCAGTATGTGTTCTCATGGGTGTGTCCTCACAGAAGTGACCCTCCAGCTGACCCTTACAGTAAACATTAACTAGACTATCTGTTTTCATCTTAACCCATATTGACCTGGCCCCACCTGCACCCTCACAGGGTCTCCAGGGTAAACACAATCTTCTTGAATAACTTGGTCATGACTCAGCTCTAGGACTCTCTGAAAGTGCTCACTGCATTAGCAACTTCTGAATCGATATTCATCCGTAAATCCTGAAATGCCTGCTTTGACTCTATTTTTTACCAAGTCACCACAAAGCAGACTCTACCACATTCTGTTGAGGCTTCCTTCCCCCAGATCTCTCACTTCTGCCCTCTTTCTCCACTCACACTGCTGTCGCCCTGGTGGGGGTCTTCATCCTCCACCCCAGGTGGAGTCCCTCCTGGATTCCCATCCTCTCCCTCTCAGGTATGTTCTGTGCTTGTGACTGAGCAGACCAGCTGCACCGGATAAAGTAAAGGATCAAAGACAAATGCAGGCTGGACGGAAACCCATGTCATAGCCCTGCCTAAAGGGGTTATGGCAACAGTCCAGCAGGTGTGTCTAAAGACCCAGAGTCAACCACACCTAATTCCAGTCTCCACGTCTGTTATCTAGGGAGACACGGCAATAGTAGAAAGAGAACCAAAATCATTGGTGGGAGGGGGAGGGGGAGGAGAGGGAAGGGAAAGGAGCCCCTAGCAGCGTAGTGGCTCTTCCTAACTCTCCCCAGAGACCCCAAAAGCTTCAGATACAGCCCAGAACCAGCACTAACTCCCAGAAACAGAGGAGTAGTCCTGGCAGAGAGGATGGTGAGAACCAGACAGAGCCAAAGACCCAGCCAAGAGGGCTGTGGTTCCAGCAGGAATGCCTGTGCCAAGCAGGAAATGGAAGAAACGCAGAATGAGAATATATTGTGAGGGTTGTGGCAAGGGTGTCTCCAGCGCATATGGGTGCTCTCACCCAGGGCCCGAGCTTGTGTGGCTGAGTTCTTACCTGCCAGGCAGTGGGTATGAAGCTGCCAAAACACCTCTGCCCACGTCAGCAACGGATCAGGAACTGAGAGCTGCTGCCGGTTAAAAGCCAAAGGAGCTACAGCTGCACGTGGCTGGAGAAAGTAGTTACAGCTGTGGAAGACACATTCCACTTACTCAAAACTCTCACCAGCTCCTCCTACATCACAGCACCACCAAAAGCAATGGTGACGAGGCATGCATTGCCTATGAAGACGTCACCTGCTACCATTCTCCTCCCTGCTTAGTATTCTGTAGCCACTCTGATGTTTCTTCTTCTTTTTTTTTTTTTTCAACGTTTATTTATTTTTGGGACAGAGAGAGACAGAGCATGAACGGGGGAGGGGCAGAGAGACAGGGAGACACAGAATCGGAAACAGGCTCCAGGCTCTGAGCCATCAGCCCAGAGCCTGACGCGGGGCTCGAACTCACGGACCGCGAGATCGTGACCTGGCTGAAGTCGGACGCTTAACCGACTGCGCCACCCAGGTGCCCCACTCTGATGTTTCTTGAACAAATCAGGGAAGTTGCCACCCCAGGGCCTTTGCACCCACCATTCCCTTGGCCTAGAAAGCTCTTCCCACAGGAGAGCTCTTTCTCTCTCCTCCAATCTTCACTCAAATGCCTCAGTTAGTGTTCCCTGAGCACCCTATTTAAAATTACAGATCCCCTCCTCCACCACCTCAGCACTCTTTCCTTTTTCTGTCTTTGTTTTTCCTCAAAGCACTTATCACACTGACCTCCTGTATGTTTTGCCTACGTATTTGTTTATAGCCCCCTTCAGCAGAAGCACGTGTGCTGAGAGTCTAGGAAGACTAAAAGAACTTTCAAGAAACACAAACGATTTTACAAGCAAAAGCAACAAATGCCCATTATGCCCTTTTTTTTCCTCCTTCCCCTTACACAGCCATTCCCGGTTTTCAGATGTAGATTGAGAGACGTCCTTCTTAAAGTTTTCCTTCACGTGTTTCTGCTTCCCTGGTCCCCCTTTCTCCAAACTCCCACAGCACTGTCTATTTATGCAAAATTCACTCTAAGCCAGTAGCGCCTGCCTCACTGGGCTACTGGAAAGACAACATGAGTGAGTTCGTGGTTAGAAAACCCCTAAGACCGTGCTCAGTGCTATTTGTCATCCAGCAATGTAGCCATCATTATTATTTAGCACATAAATCTTGTCTCACATAGACTGATTAAAGCCTTATTCCCACAGCTAGATTATAAGCCAACTGAGGGCAAAGATCTTATTCTGTATTTTGAGATCCCCCGAACCACTTAACCCAGTTTTTAATAATTATTTGTCAACTGGCTGAAACATAAGGTTTCCACTGTTAAAGATTTGTTTGAAACTCCTTAGAGTCTCTATTTAAACAGTGATTCTAATCCTTCCAGGACTGACCTGATGTGTAAATACAGCAAGTCCTTGAAAATGGCATTTATAATAGGAACTTTGCTATAGCACGAACAGCAGAGCCAAAATACTATATGAAAGATCAAACAAATATTGACTCAAAAGAATTTTCCCCAAGGCAACTGTTATAGTCTTATCTTGAATAGAATGTTTGCAGTTAATTAAGTATTGCCAGGGACTCAGAAAAATCCCAGGCAGACCCTGCCAAACTGGGTTTTACACTCCTATCATCTTCTTATTTACAAGTCCCTCTCCTCACACACCCCTCACCTATCACTACTGTTAATGCTGTGTGTGGGATTAAATGGTCAGTAAGTCATACACCTTTTATCCGTGGAGAAAAGATAATGGAATCTCAGTGCCAAAGATTCCATTTACCTATCTCACAGCAAATACACTCTGTCTTTACCCTTCCAGAAATCAATCAGGCTGTATCTATTACTACCTGTTGACTTCTTGGAAATGTATGAAATAGTAGAACCGTGTAGAGAGGGGGCGTTTACTGGTTTCACGGAACATGCCTCTATACACCAAATACTAATGACAATTCACCAACCGTGAAGACTGCCAGAACCTGGGAGCCTCCAAATTTACCTCAAGATCAGGCTGTGCCGTGTAGGGAGTGGGCTGATTGCTAGCTTACACTGGGTTGTCTAAAATGTGGGGGAGGTCAATTATGACAGGGGGAAGCCAACAAGAGTCACTCACAGCCTTTCTTCCTTCCCTCCAGCCTTCATTTATCAACTACTTTATGTGATGACATCATAGTCATTCGATGGTACAGGCACCATTCTAGGCACTGGGAATACAAGAGGGAATAAACCCTACCATGCCCTCAGGAAAGTTATACTCTAATGAGAGACAAAGAGAGATCAACAATAAGTAAAATTTATACAGCTGGACCTTGAACTACAGCAGGTTTTAACTTCTCTGGTCCACTTACATGTGGATTTTCTTCAATACAGTACAGTACTGTAAACATATTTTCTCTTTCTTATGATATTCTTGACATTATATATATACTGAACAATATACATAACATACAAAATATGTGTTAATCGAATGCTTATGTTATCAGTAAGGCTTCTGGTCAACAGTGGGCTATTAGTAGTTAAGTTCTGGGGGAGTCAGAAGTTAAACATGGTTTTTCAGCCCAGGGGTTGGTATCCCTAACCCCCTTGTTGTTCATGAGTCAACTGTACTGTGTTAAATGCTAACAAGCGGTAAGGAGAAGAAAAGAAAAAAGAAGGAAGCAGGATGTAAAATATTACCGGGCCAAAAGAAGGGGGTGAAATTACAGATGAAATTACAGGTAGCCAAGAACAGTGAGAAGCTCATATTTGAGTCTGAAGAGTGGGAAGGAGCCAGCTTTGCAGATAAATGGGGAAGAGCATTCAAGACAGCATTAAATACAAAGGTCCTGTGGCAGATCACGGCTGGCATGTTGGGGAACATCAAAGAAGCCAGTGTGGCTGGAGCCTAACATTCACAGGGAGAGATGTAAGAAACAAAATCAGAGAGAAGCAGAGAGCGAGATGTATGCTTCTAAAACACATACCTGTTTATCCATCACAGAGAAAAGCCACCCATTTACCAATTTTCATTTACTTAAAACTCCACAGTAGTTATTCTTCAAAAAATGCATATCTCTATATTTCAAGAGAACAACAAAAAGAAGAAAAAAAGCCAACCTACAAAAGAAAAGAAAAGAGAAAGAAAAAGCCAACATATTTGCCTGGGGAAAAAATCCTAAGTTTCTATTAATAAAAATGAAAACTGTTTGTGGCTTTGAGAGTAGCTTCTATAGAACTGGGACCGAGCACCACAGTGGAGAACACAGCTTAGCACCATGGGCAACTAGATGTGCAACAATGTTATAAAAAGATGTCACGCTGGTATAAAAGAATAACATGCAGAATTACAGGAGAGAAAAGCATTGAAATTTACCACAGGGACATTTTTTTAAATGTTGCAATGCCCCAAAAGTCTTTGGCAAGTTTAAATGCCAAGCTGGCTAATGCAATATCCAGACCACACATCCTTCCTGCCCAACCAGCTTCTCAACATGAAGAAGATGCTATCAGCCAAGATCTGTGACACAGCAGGGTTTGGGGGTGGTACCTTAAGATCTGCTATCTTTCAATTCCATTCAGTCCTAATCAACCAGTTTCGTGCATCTCGTAAACAGTATTCCAATGAAAAAACACTCATAAATTCTCAATAGTTCGGTGCAGTGACTCCACTGTTCTTAAAGAACACACAGTCTGTGTCACCAAGGCAACAAGCACGGACCACAGGGCATACTCTGAAGCATGTGTAACAGAAAACAGCTATTATTAATCACTAGTCACAATCCTTCCCCCATCAGGTTCTTCAAGGCCACGCCCCCCTCCCCACCCACAAAATGGACAAACTCCTGTTGGTGGGTCATTTCATGACTATCTCTAGTTGGAAATTATCAGAAAGAAAACTAAAAGAAGTCAGTAGGACTAAAGCGATCTACATAATAAAGACTGCAGGTAAAGATGTGACTGGAACTTCAGAAAGGTACGAGGTGATCTGGAACGGTGCGAGGCAGGAGAGATGGGAGAGAATTTTTACAGATATTACTTAGAATTTTTAGAAATATACATTAAATCCCTATTAATATTCTCTGAAAAAAGTCAAATAAAGTTCGAAATTTGGAAATACCTGTTAGTTACTTTAGCTTCTGAACTGTGTTCCTCTGGATGGTAAATTGTATGAAGTACACTTGCAACAACCAGACTTGGGGAAAGAGTCTAGTCCATGGACATAAAAAATGCAGTGAATTCTTTACTTAACATAATACATTCTGCAATATCAAGGGCAATGATGTATTTCAAAACAAAGCATGGTAACGATGTTACAGGGAAAATCACAACCAGATGTCCCCTGCCCTGCCTCAAACGCTGAAGCCAGTTATTCTACAGATGTTAAAAGTCACATGCCAATTTATTCCCAAACTACCTAAAAAAGCAGAAATTTGGACAAAGATTGTCTTCCATTTTTCCAGCCTCAGCAAAGAACCCAAGTAACAAAACCCTGCTTCCTTGCAGTGGTGTTCCCCAATCATCTAGAAGTTTCTACTCAGTAAACCTAAGAAAAAAAAGGATTTTCTCTTGGTATCATTGAATCTTGGAATCCAACCAGTCCCTCCTTTTCTCCTTCAGAAGACAACCTATCAGGCAAGTTGAGAGCAGGGTAGTTACACATTGTCAAAAGCAAAGGCTGTGCTACTCACCAAGAAGATTCTGGTCAAAGAGGATTCATAAATAATATAAAACAATGCCCCAATGGCAAGTAGTCAATTAAATTTTTCAATTGCACAAAGAAGTTAACAAATTCTCCATTCTAACCGGGAAATAACTATTTGAGGCATTAATGATTATAAAATAGATTATATAAAATTAATAAATAGAAATCTATTTAAATTACATAAAATTTTTAAAAATAAGTGGAGGGCCACCTGGGTGGCACAGTCGGTTAAGCGTCTGACTTCAGCTCAAGTCATGACCTCATGGTTCGTGAGTTTGAGCCCCACATCAGGCTCTGCGCTGGGAGAGCCTGCTTCAGATTCTCTGTTCCCTTATCTCTCTGCCCCTCTCCTGTTCCCACTCTCTCTCTCTCAAAAATAAATAAATGTTAAAAATAAATAAAAAATAAGAACAGAACCTGTAAGTCTCATAAGAACTAAAAACAGAGATTATCTGAGAAGATCCTCTAAAACCAAAAGAAAGAAGCAAAGAGTGAAATACTGTGTCATAATACTATGTAACCCCCAAACACCTGTATATAAAGGATGGTTTCTGTCTCTCATGTTTTCCTCTTTCCTTTATTTTCCACAAGCATAATATAGAAGGTCTACAATTGGTGGGCAGGGGAGGGGGGTGGGGAACAGAAACATGAAGTTTTAAAAAAAATATGCATAGAGAAGACAGAAAATGTCCCTTTAAATGTTATGAATAAGTGTACTTGAGGGATAAATTGCTCCTTATGCTCACTTTTCTGTATTTTCGAAGCTTCTATAATAAGAATGTGGTAATTTCTAATAAAAAGCAAATTTTAGAAAGATGTTTAAATTATTAAAATGTCAAAGAACTAACATGTTTATTAAGGGTCAAAATGTACACATGAAAAATATGACCAGGAGAAAGGATTCAGCACTGAGAAAGCTACCTACCACAGTTAAACAACTCAGATGCTCTATACCAGTGCTTCTTATACTTGAGCATGTCTTATGCTTTCTGGGGTGTTGTTTGTTTGGGGTGCCTGGGTGGTTCAGTCGGTTAAGCATCTGACTCTGGATTTTAGCTGAGATCATGATCTCATGGTTCATGGGTTCGAGCCCCGCATCGGGCTCTGTGCTGAGACAGTGGAGCCTGCTTCGGATTCTCTCTCTCCTCTCTGCCTCTCCCCTGCTTGTGCACACTCTCTCTCAAAATAAATAAATTTAATTTTTTTTTTTTTAATTAATGAAAGAAACACAGGTGATGGGACCTGAGGAGGTGCACTTCTAACACACTCTCAGGTGATACTGACACTGCCAGTCTGCAGACCTCACTTGGTGTAGCCAGGTTTGAAGCAACAGGAAGTAAGTAGAGTCCAGCCTGTGTTCTCCCAGGAAGCATGCCAAGCTCATTCTAGGCTGAACAAAGAGAAAATGAACTCAGAATTTCACCTTCTTTCAACATTCTAAAGCAAGGGCATAGAGTCCTCGCTCTGGTGAACGCTTGGTGATTAAATACTTAGCTATGTTCTTTAAAAGGGGGGTGTCAATGAAATTAAGATCATCATGATTCCAGGACCGAATGAGTTTGTCAAAGCAACCAATGGAACCAGCCTTTGTCCCAAGCATGGCAGACAGTCTCTGAACACCCTAGAATCCACAAACATACCAAATCTCTTGGTGGTACTTTTCAACCACATTGTTTCCTATGATGATTTTGTTAGATACCTACGAATAGGAGGCAGTCCACAAATTCAAAATCTGTCATTCACAGGGAGACAAAACAAGGCAAACATGCCCTCCATGAGCTTACCAGCACTTGCCAGGCGACTCTGAGAACTCTGGAGCACGGGAAAAGGGGTGAACTTGTAAGGAGTCAGAACAGTGCCTGCCCTTTCACTACCAAACTCGTACTTCTTGCCACCTCAGGGTCCATCAGGAGCTAACAGCAAAAAACATGCTCACAAACTCCGTAAAGCCTCAGTAAGAGATTGCACTGCCTAAGAAATGACTCAGGTCCACACCCAATATCCTCCACCTTGACAACCCATCAAAGCAATAGAGGGTGACCGTGGGGGGATTCCTTTCACCCTAAGGAAGAAGGTCCCTGGCTGAGAGGCCTCCAAGTTCTGTGCACTGAGAACCTCAGCAAGAAACTAACTTAATGAACCACTCAGAAGAGCACAGAGAATTCCCACCAGCCTCCATTTCCCTAAGCACAATGCCATTTATCCCCAATGCTGTCATTTCCTGCCTGCAGTGAAGTAATTACACACAGTGGGAATTCTGGAGCTGCTGGTTCTAATGTTTACCTGCTGTTAACTTGTGTGACCTCAAAGATATTTCTCTAGTGCCTTGATTCCTCTGCTATAAAAACAAGATAAGGGAATGACATGCTTGACAAAGTGCCCTCGTAGAATACTCAAGTCATTGCTATCCTAGAGTTGCTCACAGGGATGGTAATTAACGTGTCTCTTTCACTAAGGCCTTCAGTAAATATGATGGCACGTTGTGTGAAGCATGGGATCCCAAATGATATTTCCTTTCTTGCTAAACCAGGTTTCAGTGGCAGATGCTACCTATAAAATTGTTGATAAAAACTGTATAGAATGTGCTTCTTTGTAAATCACTATTTCATTCACTGAGATGTATTTTTCCATAATCATGGCTCTAACAACAGCCATGGCTTCACAAGTAGAAGAGACACTAGAAAAATCACCTTAAGTTATATTTCTAGAACCTTAACATCCAGCATTAAAAACTTAGTTAAGTAAAATTGGGCTGTACTTCTTTACCAGTGAAATAGTTTGTAACCACTGAACACCATGTTTTAGAAGACTAATTAGTAACATAGTCTGGGCATGTGAGAAAAGCTGGTTATAAAACACTCTGTATGTAAAACAATCACTATAATCTGATTTTGTAAATCTATGCAGGCATAAAAAATACTCAATAAATGGTAGCTATTATATTTTACATCTCTCTTTAGGGCCCCAGCCCTTTTCTTATATATTTGAGTAAGTTATATATTCAAGTTATGACACATATTAATCATTTATGTGTCACAAATGTAATGTGAATTTTCCCAGTCTGTTGTCTCTTCATTTATATAGAAGTTTTAAATTTTAATATATGCAAGTGAATTTGCTTTTTCTTCACTGGTTGCTTCTCTTGCTTTAAAGCCATAAAAATCGTCATTCCTAGGCAGACCTAATAAATATTTTCTGCTAGCTTTTCTATTATTCAATTTGTAATATTCAACCCTCTGGACTTTATTTGTAAGATATCCTATGTTTGGTGGGGTACAAAGTGATATCTCATTATGTCCAAAGCATGTCTTAATTAATCTATTAGACAATGCCTCCTCATTGCCTTATTTTGAAAACTTTAGCACATTGGTGTTATACGTAGTTAGGAAATTATTCCAGTTCACTTTTTAAATAACAAGTACAAAAACTTCAAAGGAAAAACCCAAATATACATAGTAGTTTCATAAGAAATCTCAGTAAAAGATTATAAACAAATGAAATCATCGTCATCATCAAGCCATTTCATCTTCAATGGGGCATCAGTCAGCTAAGTAATAATTGCTATTTAAAATTAGTTCTTCCCATTTAGTCGAAGGCTTTGAAAATACATTTGTAAGGCATAGAAGTACATGGTAGCTGAGTCACCAACCGTTGGTTGAATTCTCTGCTTATTTTATGGGTAGGGTCTACTTCTTGGGTCACAATGTTATTCTCACCCCAATACACCTGAAAAGAATGCCCCATGGCCTGAAAACACAAAAAATAAAAGAAGTTGAAGAATTCATTGCTTAATTTAGTGAAGATTTAGAACTATCATTTTCACTCTATTGATTTTCCCTCCAGATATATTAGAAACCTACCATACACAGTATGTACTATATAAATTTGGATGTGGTTTTTTTTTCCATTTCTAATGTCTGCATCTTGCCATTTCCATTAACATATAAGCTCCTGGAAAGCAAAGGCTATGTTTATTGGAGAAGGAAGGAAGGAAGGAAAGATGGACTCGTTTGCTGAGCCTTGCCCACAGTAGACACCCAGGAAAGGCTAACAATGGACCAACTATTTTAGCATTTCAGCCATAAATAGTGCTTAAGGGGAAAAAAATTATACATATATATATATATATATATATATATATATATATAATATGCCACTGAATGTTTTCATCTGAATTCATCTCTCCTACTAAGTAACATGGACAGATTTTTGCCATCAACTCACACCCTGAAGCACAAGACATGATGATCTTTCTTTTCATTTGCATAGCTACGACTCGTCATTATCCAGTCCTATTTTTTGACTCAACAAAATAGAATTGCACCATTAGGCTTTCAGCATGTCTGTTCTTGCACTGACTATTTTGAATTGTGCCTTTTAGAAAAAAAAAACATTTCAAGAAAAAAGAAAAATTGTAACTCGTTAAAGTACACAGCCACTTGGCTTGGTTTTAGAACCTGAGCTTTTCTGGGTTCATTTGCCTGTTGCTTTTCCATGTAGGGAAGGAAAGTGTGAGAGAGGTTCCTCTGGAGCAAGGCAGTGGGTGAGAGTCCTCAGCCCTGTAATCTCTGTCTGTAGTCCCCTCCACCCATGAAGGGACCAGTTCTCTAGACACTATGCTCATCATCATCATCATCATCAGTGCTACAATTTACTGAGCATTTTATAGATGTCAATCATACTGCTAAATGTTTTACTTGTTATTTCCAGTGGTGTTTTCATTACCAAAAAATTTTAGTATTTCCTCCCCATTTCTAAAACGATTGCTCAGTGTGATACTATGCATAATTAAGTGTAATTTTAGAGATCTTGCTTAATTTTTTAATCTAATAAAGGGCTAGCATGTTAAGAAATTTGATATTTAATTTCATAATATACTTCTTTCTCATACATAAAACAGAAAAGTCTAACCTATAAGAACATCTCGCCGTCCCTGTTTCTCTCTTCTCTGTTGGAGAAGAATGGATGTGTCTGTCAGGCAGCAGAAGGAGGCCCAGGAAAAGCAGAGAGATTATCTTACACGTTGGCAAAGCAACTGTATCTGACTCCTCCCACCACTGTCCCTATCCTGCTCCCAAGCCCCAAGGAGTATGGGAGACCGGGGCAGAGTTACATCCTCATAAACACTAACCAGACTGCCTCTCCCTTGCCTCTCTCTCAGCATTTGCCTACGGGTGTCCACTGGAGAGGCAGGCACGCCTCACAGGAGGTTCCCAGGGAATAGAAAGCAAATGCCAGGGAACCCAGGGAAAAACACAATTCCTTCCATTGTATCAGGAGAGAGGCATCTAAAAACACATATAAACACACACCTAGTGTACTCTTGGGTTTAAGCAGTAAGCCTCCTCATTGCTGTTCATATCTGCTACAAACCATGTTCCAGAATATCACTGCAGCCTGCGAAGTCTGAGAGGCTGCGGAACAATCCTGTAGAAACACCTCTGCTCCTTTCCGATGCATATTATGGGAGAAAATTAGCATCCCTGTTTCATCCCACAGAGTCTAGAGTCAAACCCACACCACTACAATGTGCGGTCTCCTCCAAAGACTCTGAGAAGCGGGAGAAACAATGCATTTGCAAGGCCTGGAGGTCAGCACTGGGACGAGGGCAGGGCAGTCGCTAATTGAAGCCAGGCCCCTGGGGTTCAGGTTTGCCCAGGCTGAGTGCTGACTTTACTCCTCACGGAGCAACCCCTTGGAAGTCGCAGTTGCAGGAGACACGAGAGCAGCCTGCAGAATCTCACACTGTTGACCTCGGTCCCTCGGCCTTCCCTGTGTTCATGCCCTTCCCCAAGTAGCTGTGCAGCTCCTCCCACTGATGGGAGTCAAAATAATCGCTTGCCTCTTGATTTCAGGCTTGGCCTGTGAATGGCTTTGGCTGGAAAGAACCCAGGCGTTAAGAAGCCTTGCAGGTTTCCTCCTCTTACCCCTTCCAGTTCTGCCACTGCCTTGGCAAGAGCTGCCCTCAGCTTAGATGCCACCTGAAGCCGATGAAAACCCAAACGGCATTCCCAGCAGGGCCATAGCTTGAAGCACAACTGCTCAGTGAAGCCCAGCTAAGATCAGCCAAGCCCCAGAGCCAGCCGCAATTGCAGGAGCCTTAATGAATAATAAGGTGACTGCTCACGCAAAACACAGTATGCCCCCATCCCCAAAAAATGATAACTAAATTTTAATAAGTGCTTACTATACACCCATTTTTATGAGACCTTAAGGTAAATTTAGTTATTCATTCCTCACAAGAACCGTATAGGACAGATAGGAATTTTATCCCTATTTTAAAGGTGAGTCAACAGAGACACAGTTAAGGAGCCTACCTACAGCTAGAAGGTGGTAAAGGCAGGGTTCAACCCCACTCACTTGCATCCAGAGCACTTGCTCATAACTGCCACGCTAAACAGGCTTGCAAACCTCCTGTCCCAAGCTGCCTAAAATTTAGCTGTGGCTTCCCATACCTTGGGGTAAAATCCAAATTGACAAGCACATTAGTAAAATATTCCAGGTCATTCACAGCCTGATCCCTGCTTATCCCATCCAGGCTCCTGCTCTCTCCCCCTCACCCCTCCCTCAAGGTCTGCCCCAACCAACCACACTAAGCCCCTACACTTCACCAAACTCCCCAGCTCCCTCGCACGTAGGACCCACTGCTCCCGCTGCCCAGAATGCCCTCCCCCCTAGTTCTAGAATACAGGTCCCTAGGGTTCCTCCTGCAGAAACCACTTCCTGTCCCCAGCTAAGAGCATGTGGCTGGCTGCTCATCCTGAGTGTTCTCCCAGCTTCCAGGACCTTCTCCAAAGAGCATGGACCACTTTGTGCTATTACCATCTGCTTAGCTATTTCTGAGCCTAGCCATGAGCTCCTTAAGGGCAAGGCCTAGGTCTTACTCATCTTTTTCAGCCCAGTGTTTAACAAGGTGCCTGGTCTCATCGTGGGAGCTTGATAAATGTTTGCTAAATTAAAAAGGGGGCAAAAGGAGCAGTGACATGAGGGAGAAATGGATATGGAGACAGGAGGTTTAAAGTTTCATTTTTAAATAGCAAGTCTCGTTTCTAATAAACATTAATTAAACTGCTCAACACCCCTGGGTCTCCAGCTATATATTCTTCAATTAAAATAGTTCTTTCATGACGGCTTCCTCTGCCAAACCTTTCCTCGCAGGCTTCTGTGTTCACCAGAGCGTCTTGGGACGAGTAACAAAAGGCACTATATTTGCTTGAAACAGAAGGGAAATTGAAGGCTTACTCCCTTACTTCACTCACTCCTGGCAACACAGAAGTGCACACAGTCTGGTTTCAAAAGAGATGGAGGTAAGCTTGTGGCAGAGGGAGGCACATTCCTAAGGAGTGAAAGGAAAAGATTCCCAAGACAGGGCCCAGATAAGTAATGACTTGACATGGGGAGAAAAGGCTTATTTAACCCGAACCAGCGAGTGACTCCCAGGAGAGGCGGCTTTCAGAATCCCAACTTGCAGCTGACAGGTGGTTATTATTCCTTAACCTCAGGGACACCCAGTAAAGATTCAGAGCTGGGCAACCTCACAGCACCTGTGGAGAGCTGACAAGCGCCACAAGATGGAGGCAACAGGTGCCCTCAAAATCACACGTCTCCAGGAGCACCTGGGTGGCTCCATCAGGGGAGTGTCCAGCTTCAGCTCAGGGCATGATCTCGTGGTTCGTGAGTTCAAGCCCCACATCAGGCTCATTGCTGTCACCACGGAGCCCCTTTCAGATCCTCTGATCCCCTCTCTCAGCTCCTCCCCTCTTGCACTTTCTCAAAAAAATTTTTAAAATAAAACGTTAAAAAAAAAATCATGTCTCCTGGCCACTTACATTACCCAGGCCCTGATCTTGGAGCCACAGAGAATCTATACCAATAGGAGGGAAGAAATGGTGGGCTCCTGAGGTCTCAGGCTGAAATCCTATATGCACACACCCCTCTCCACCCTGCAGCTTTGCTGTGACTAAAGAATGGGGCTTCTGTTGTTTGTGTCTCCTGGGAAAGGTGGGAAAGACCAGAATAATGGGTGTTCCTTGATGGCTGCCACCTGCAGCTAGGACCGGATGTCCAAGTTATAGACGAAGGGAATGCAAGAACCATAAGATCTTTGAGATCAGGCCATCCAGGAGTTTTCAAACATTTTCTGGTGACCACTTTGTTCACACAACAGCTTGCAGAAGGGAGGAAACTGAGGCTGCTCCCTTTGGGAAGCAGGGGCCAGGAACCCTGACTGTTGGTGCAGGGACAGCCTCTGGGATGGCTCGGTGGAGGCTTGGGAATGTGGATTGGACATCACAGATTTAGTCCAAACCTGCATCTTGCAGTATGGAAACCATGGTTCAGAGAGGTAAGGTGACACATCCAACGTCAGATGGTCTGAAGGCAGAAGGACCAAGTACAGGATTCAGGTTCCTGATTGCCAGTCCAAACACTCTTTCCTCTACACACTGCCACCCCCTTTTCTAGAAAGGGCCCTCCACACCCTAAACTACCCCCTTCCCATGAGCAAGTCCCAGGGCCTTTCTAGGGCTTAGACTGAGGTAATGAGTAACTTAGTGACAGTATGTTTCACTGGTGTGTTTACCATATGTATTAGGGAGAGCTCTGCTGTAAACACCAATCGATCCCCACCTCTCGCCACCCCAAGCCACCCTCAACATGGACAAATAGCCAGAGGCTTTTCAACGACCTAGAACTTTCTCAGGACCTGCTCCCATCCCCTCTCCTTTTCCGTGGCATTCTCTCAGCCCTGAATCAAATGACCACCTGCAATGCCGGCATTCTTCAATTTGCTGGGTTTGTCCCTACACGGTATTTGTGTTTGGTCTTAAAATGCTGCCTGCTTCACTCTCTAATTTCATTTTAGACGCCTGCAAGGAGAGAAGCCAACATTTAATCGTAGGGCCTGGAGGGGACTGTACAAACCGCTTACAAGGCACAAATAGAGTAGTTATTTTCCTATTTCCCTTCTGATTGAATTGTCTGCTGTATCATATGCAGTAAACAATGTGAACCAGAAAGCAGTTCTGCATCCTTATCTCACCCCCTCACGTAATCAAAAGAAAAAATGCCTTGTAATAAAAAAGGAAAAAAGGAAACTAGAACTTCAAATTTGTTTAAAAGTTAATTAAACTTGAAAGGTTTGTGGGGACAATTCATTTCCTTTTGTAGCCTAAGACCGTAAGGTTCACATTCCATTTTACCAGTGGGATGATAAAAAGTAACCTGATGTTATTTTAATTGTAATAATAAATAATAAAGCTGGAATAAAAGGTTTCCTTTTAAATAGCAAAGTAAAAATGGAAACACATGTAGCATACAATTCTGACTTAACTTACAAAATAAAAACTGTAAACTTTGCTAAGGTGTGTGCCTATTTCATTGCTTTTGCTAATAACCACTTTCATTCTTTTCTGAAAAGATGACTTCACAGTGAGCATACAGGTATGACTTTATATGCATCCTCCTTAATCTCCTGAATTGACAAGGTTAAAATGGAATATGCTCTTTACAAAGAAAATTCAAAGTACAATAAAATAGAACAGGCAGCCTCCTGCAAGCTTTCTGAGTAACTCAGATCTGGGGTCGGATAACGTCCCCATCCTTGTCAGTTCCACGTCATAAGCACCCATGGAAAGGACAATGCTGAGTCAAGAGGAAGCAGGAATCCTAGATGAGTCATACTGAAGATGAGCACCGCGGCTCCTGTTCCATCACCAGACGCAATAAACAGAGCCAAGAAGTGGGCTAAACATGGCCTGCCTCCCGCTGGAAAATGCTGTGTGAGGGGGTGTGTGTATATGTGTGTGTGAGATAAAACATTTCAGAAAAAGACTTGCTGATGGGAGAGAACAGCAACTGTTGAATAAGGTAAGAGGTTCCTCCAATTGAAACAATGTTGCATTGGATAAAAGGATTTCCAAGCCTCCAGCTCTATAATTCTTGGATTCTGTGGAGTAAAAAGTGAATGTTCCATCAACAAACTGAGACCCAAAAACTCCAAGAAGGAACCCACATGTTACCCGTTTCCTTCTGACAGGTTACCCTGGATAGAAACAGCTTGCCAGAATGTTAAACTTCCTATTTCCTGTTCCCTCCAAGACTTTTCAATGAGCATCCTGAAGACACAGTGTGCATTTAACTCTTCTTTGTCATCCCAGAACAGTACCTGCAGCATACAGTGAGCCAAGCATATGGAAAGGCAGGAGGAAAAAAAAAAAAAAACTAGCAGGGAAAATTTAAGTTTTATTTTTAAATAATGAATGCTTCTATCCTAGAAAGCATTAATCAAACTCCTTGGCACCTAATGTCACATGAATAAATTCCTCAATTAAATTTTCTTTTTCCTATTAGCTACCATGCCAAGCCTTCAAATGCAGAGAACAAGGCAATTCTTGTTTGTTCCTTCCCTAGGAGAAACCAGGCAGCAGCTCTTGTTCCATCACTCACATTCTGAAGATTATAAAAAGAGTCATAAAGTAGCGTAAATAATACTGACCACCTTGTTAATCAGGAACTTAACACAGGAACAACACAAGGATGTCTGCTCTTACCACTTCTATTTAACATTGTATTCTTGCTTCTAGCCAAGGCAATGAGGCAAGAAAAAGAAATAAAAAGCATCTATATTGGAAAGAAAGAAGCAAAATTATCTCTATTTGCAGATAACACTATCTCACATAGAGAAAATCCTAATGAATTCACTAAAACACCAGTAGAGCTAATCGCCAAGTTCAGCAAGGTTTCAGGATACATGATCAAAACCTAAGAATCAATTGCACTTTTAGGCACTACTAGCAAACAATCCAAAAATGAAATTAAGGCAGTTTCATTGGCACGGCACTAGAAAAAAAATATTGTCAGTAATAAATTTAAGAAAATTTAAATGCTCAGTAACAAAATTTAAAGGCTCAGTAATAAATTTAACAAAAGAAGTACAAGACTTCAACACTGAAAGTTACCAAACGTTATTGAAAGAAATTAAAGAAGACCAAAATAACTAGAAAAATATCCCATGTTCATTATCGAAAGACTTAATATTGTTAAAATGGCAGTTATCCTCAATTGTCTATAGATTCAATGCAATCCCTATCAAAATCCCAGCTGGCTTCTTGCAGAATTTAACAAACTAATCCTAAAATTCATATGAAAATATAAGGGACCCAGAATATACAAAACAATACTGAACAAGAACAAAGTTGGAAATTTTACATTTCCCAGTAACAAAACTGCTACAAAGCAACAACAATCAAGATTAGGTGGTACTGGCATAAGGACAGACATACAAATCAACCGAATAGAATTGAGATTAACAGAAGTAAATTATATATATTTATTGTCAACCAATTTTTGACAAGCTATGACAATCAAAGGGGGAAATAATACTTTTTTCAATAAATGGTGCTGGAACAACTGGCTGGGTACATGCAAGAGGATAAATTTGGATCCCTAACTCATACCATATACAAAAATTAACTCAAAATATTTCAAATATCTAAACAGAAGAGCTAAAACTATAAAATCTTAGAAGAAAATATAGGTGTAAACCTTTGTGACTTTGGATTAGGCAATGGTTTCTTGGATATGACACCAAAAGCACAAGTGAAAAAAGAAAAAAAATAAATAGGATGTTATCAAAATTAAAACATTTGCATTTCAAAGTATACTATCAAGGGAATGAAAAGACAATGTACAGGAGGAGGCAAGATATTTGCAAATCATATATCTGATAAGGGTCTAGTACCAGAACATATAAAGAATTCTTACAACTCTACAGTAAAAAACCAAACTACTGGATTAAAAAATCAGCAAAGGACATGAGTAAATATTTCTCCCAAGAAGATAACACAAATGGCCAATGAGCACATGAAAGATGCTCGACGTCATAGGTTATTAGGAAAATGCAAATTGGAACTGCAAAGAGATACTACTTCATACTCACAAAGATGGCCATAAGCATCAAGTTAGACAATAAACAGTGTTGGCAAAGATGTGAGGGTATTGGAACCCTCACAACATCGCTGACAGGAATGTAAACTGGTACAACATCTGTGGAAACAATTTGGAGGTTCCTCAAAAAGTTAAACAGAATTACCATATGATCCAGCAATTCCAAGTGTATACCAAAGAGACCCCAAAACACATGTCCACACAAAAAACTTGTGCATGAATGTTCATAGAAGCATGATTCATAATAGTCCAAAAATGGAAACTACCCAAACCTCCATCAAGATGAGTAGATAAACAGAATGTGTTATATCCATACTATAGAATACTTTTCAATCATAAAAAAGAATGAAGTCCTGATTTATGCTATCACCTTGAAAACATTATTAAACTTAAATCTTGAAAACATCATATTAAGTAAAACTAGTCTAGTCTAACTAGACACAAAAGATCACGTAACTGATTCCACTTATATGCAATGTCCAAAATAGGAAAATCCATGAAAATGGCTGCCCGGGGGCTGAGAGGAAGCAATGGGGAATGATTGCTAATGAGTATGAGATTTCTTTGTTAAGTTATGAAAACATCTTGGAATTAGATAATGTTGATGATAATTTACAACTTTGTGAATATACTAAAAACCACTGAATTATATACTTTATTTTTTTTTAAATTTTTAATGTTTTACTTATTTTTGAGACAGAGACACGGCATGAGTGGGGGAGGGGCAGAGCGAGGGAGACAGAATCTGAAGCAGGCTCCAGGCTCTGAGCTGTCAGCACAGAGCCTGACACAGGGCTCGAACCCATGAACCGTGAGATCATGACCTGAGCCAAAGTTGGATGTTTACCCAACTGGGCCACCCAGGTGCCCTTGAACTGTATACTTTAAAAGGGTACATTGTATGGGATGTATGTTTATCTCAATTTAAAAATAATTATGGTAAGATATGTGCATATACGGCTGGTGAAAGTGTTCACTGGTAAAATGTCTTGAAAGACAGTTTTGAAAAAAGATATAGAATTTGATCCCATAATTCAAAGTCTAAGAATGTACCCTCCATCAATAATTACTAATGCCACAACTTTAGCTATAAAGATTATCTGCAAAGTAGTTTACGAGATCAGAATATTGGAAATACCCTGAAGGCACAGACATTGCCCGACACTGCAAACTGAGCGAGTCCCTGTGATCTGGGCAGCACAGGGGCTGGTCTGCACAGTCTCCCTCACTGAGGAGCCCACCTCTGAGCCCACCGAGCTGGGCAGGCAAGATTGCCGTAGACTCCTACTGTTCTTTCCCGAAGTTCAGCAGTTTTTCAAGAATAAATGCTTCCCAGATTGTTATATGCCTTTGATAGATTACCAGAGTGACAGGCTGTTCATTTTGTCCAGATTCATAGTTGTTTTATGGGGTCCTTCCAAATCCTCCACACCTGACCAAAAGCCAGTAATCCTGCTTCCTAATACAGATTTTCACAAATAATAATCCTGGTACTGGAGGAGGCTTGGGGAAGAGGCACTCTCAAAACTTGAGGTGATACAATAGATTAGTTCATGCTTTCTGCAGGCAGCACAGAAATATATATCTAGGACCTTAAAAATATTATTTATTTTATTTAATTATTTAATTATGTCACTTCTAGAAATTCTAGGGGCACCTGGATGGCTCAGTCGGTTGAGCGTCCAACTCAATTTCAGCTCAGGTCATGATCCCAGGGTTGTGGGATTAAGCCCCGTTTTGGGCTCCCCGCTGGGCATGCAGCCTGCTTAGGATTCTCTCTCTCTCTCTCTCTCTCTCTCTCTCTCTGCCCTCTCCTCCAAAATAAAATTTAAAAAAAAAAGAAATTATATTCTAAGGAAATAATTTTGGATGTGCTCAGAGATTTAGCTATAAGAACATACATGACAGAGTTGTTTATAATGGCAAAACCTGAGTTCAAACTAAATGTGTACGATACATCCTCATGATGAAGATATCAATATACCAGCCATCACAAATAATGTTTCACATGAATATATAATGACATGGAATATGATTATAAAGGTAAGCTAAAAAAAAAGAGTTTTAATACAGTATGAAAGGTATCATTTCATGCGTAGGCGGTATACATACATGCTTAGAAGAAATGAGAATGGTTAAAACAGTGATTGTTGGAGCACCTGGGTGGCTCAGTCGGTTAAGTGTCCAACTTTGGCTCAGGTCATGATCTCATGGTTCATGGGTTCTAGTCCTGTGTTGGGCTCTGCACTAGTGGTGTGGAACCTGCACTGGGATTCTCTCTCTCTCTCCCTCTCTCTCTGCCCCTCCTCCACTTGTGCATTCTCTCTCTCTCCCTCTCTCTCTCTCTCAATAAATAAATAAACTTCAAAAAAAAAAAAAAACCAGTGGCTATTATTGTGTGGTGGGAAAACAGCTGATTAGTGGGGTAATCTATTATTTTCCACAGTTTCTATAATGAACATGTATCACCATGGTAATAAGAAAAAAAAAATTTTTAAGGTAAAATCATATAACTTAAGGCAGGAAATCTCTGTACTCAGAACTTGAAATAAAATTATTACTACAGTTGAGTATTTTTGCATTTGGCTCTGGGCTTCCTGGCTGCCAAGGCAAAAAGAGAAATATAAGAATTATCTAGATCTCTACTGTTTTATTTCCCAGTTCTTCCCAGGAGATCAACTACCATTCCAGCACTGGATTCTAAGAGAAATGTATGATGTATCATTGCTCGGTAATGCTAATACCTACCCTGCAGTACAGCACAGCAGGCGGTGACTCACAACCCTCCCTTTTGTTCTAATTCTTGTTGTTATTGCTTAAGAACTGTAGTCCCCACCCCTTGCTCAAGGACAAGTAACACACACAGTGCCTTTTTCCTAATGTACTTCCATCCCTATTTCCATCATAGCAAATAGTCCCCAAATGAATGTTTTCAATAAGACACCAATTGTGCATTATTTTGACAGTGTCACTGTTTCACTACCAACAAGAATACTCAGAAGACAGTCTCCTAGACGAAGTTGATCTTGAAGAGTGGTGGATGGGGGTGCCTGGGTGGCTGAGCCCGTTAAGCAACCGACTCTTGGTTTCGGCTCAAGTCATGATCTCGCGGTTCAAGAGTTTCAGCCCTACTTCGGGCGCAGTCGAGCCGCGCTTTGGGCTCTGCACTGACATTGTGGAGGCTGCAGGGGAGTCTCTCACTGTCCCTCACTCACTTGCGCCCTCTCTCACTCTCAAAAAAAGAAAAAAAAAAAAAAAGAATGGTAGATGTGGCATACTTTAAGAATGTACATTTCTTTTTTTTTTTTTTAATTTTTAAGTTTATTTAAATCCAAGTTAGTTAACATACAGTGTAATAATAATTTCAGGAGTAGAATTTAGTGATTCATCACTTACATATAACATCTGTTCAAAAGGCCTCAGAGAAGGGAAAGTAGAAAAAAATTTAGGTCACTGGCTATGGATGGTGGCTCCAAAACTTGATGGAAGTCACAAAGAGACACTGCTAAGGCTACCATCCCTGAAATGACCTCTGGAAAGCTGAACCTCGTGATGACGAGTAGTCCCAGAGATACAGACACATAAACTACATTCGTCAGAGTCAGAGTCCCTGAAGGCTCAGACCTGGGGGGCAGGGATGAGGGGCACTCTGCATATCACCTTCCGTGGGTGTCTGTCCTTGCTATAGAAACCATTTAAATTAGATTTTCTTCCATATTTTACCTATAGTTTCTCTCAGATCCTATGGATCCAAGTCACTCCCAGAGACAGCAGAGATTTTGTAGAGCTTGGGCGACTACTAAAATAGCTTACTCCTCTCTCCAAATCCTCCCTCCCCAAAACACCTTCCATTCCATGTGTTGGATGCTTACTTACCTTCAAGGCCCAAATCAAGTCTTTCCTGACCACCTGTGTGACCTTTCTTTCCTCTGTGACCTCTAGGGGCACATAACCACTACAGTACTCATGACACCCACCTTGCATGTCCTGTGTCCCCAGTCAAGCTATAAGCTGTAAAATACTATGCATCTCACTGAGTACCTGCCACAGTGTCTTATGCATGACTACTAAGGTGACAAGTTCATCTAAATTACCCAGTTTATCTAGGGGCACCTGAGTGCCTCAGTCAGTTAAGCATCCGACTCTTGATCTTGGCTTAGGTCCTGATCTCATGGTCGTGAGATCTGAGCCCTGCATCAGGGTCCACACTGAGCGTGAAGCCTGCTTGGGATTCTCTCCCTCTCCCTCTCCCTCTGCCCCTCCCTTGATGCACTCTCTCTCTCTCTCTGTCTTAAAAAAATTAAATTAAGAATTACCCAATTTATCTATTTCCCAAAGGAAATACACGGCTATCAAGCTGTATGTCGGTAAGTAGGTAAGGCTGATAGCACAACCGTTAGCAAGGCAATAATGCTAAAAGGCCAAAGTTTCTTGACTGGGAATATCATTTCCTGAGGTTATTTCAACAAATTAATTTTATTGGGCTGATCACTATGGACAAAAAGAATGAAATATTCTTCTTGACCTCAAAGGAGTTCATAGTCTCTCAGAAAATCAAGATGCAAATAGAGCTAATTAGGATAATGCCTGATTAACATGAAAACGTGGGAGGACACATAACAATTACAAAGCCATCAACAATGTTCCTCAAGAACCATTCGATTTACCTCCCGCTAAATTGGGACCACAGGACTAGAAATGGTGTCTAGAAAAAGACAAAGAACCTTCTTCTACTCTGAACTGATCTGCCCTCCTGAAGAGCCCTGGCCTCTTAACTCAGCCACCAATTTGCAGAGGACACTAGACATTGCAGCCCAACTAATGCATGACACCAGCTGGAGCAGCGAGGAAGCTGAAACTCAGCTAAAGGAACCAGCATCACACCACACACAGGAAAACTCTGAGGTACCAGGGGAGCTGTCTTGAAGCCTTCGGAATGAAAGCTTGTCTAGTGAAAGATGGGCTGGATGAGCATTTTCCACACTGCAAAAAACAGCCCATTGGAGAGTCATGAAATCAATCTAGAGGTACAAGACTTCGAGTAAATGCTGTTTCATAAAAGACCCGTCACGAGTATGAGTGTGTGTGTATGCATGCACATGTGAACACGTAGTAGATCGTGCAAACAGATATTTTTCATACAGCTTGCAAGGCTGTGAATTAGGCAAACTATTTGGGAGATTGTAAATGGATATACTTCTAGTCAATAGAAAGAAAACACCTCTAACAAGTAAAACTATCTCACACTGGAGTTTCCAGCCCCCAGAAGACTTCAAGCAGTGCCACCAAAGCTATAGATTGTCATGGAGAATATTCATTTAAGTAGAAAGTGCATTAAGAAGAACTCTGCTCCCTTCCTATTCTACGAGACTATCAGTCTAGATCACAGGCAATTAACTATCACTGAACACACAATTAGGAGAAAATAATTTCATGGAGTCACAAGGGTGAATGTATATAGCCTGAATTTTATTTGGTTGTTTATGCTGGAATAATACCTCTGTGAAAGGAAAAGTTTTAAGACCATGGTTCTCAGCCTGGATGTATATCAGAATTACCTGGGAAGGTTTTAAAAGATACCCATACCTGGGTCCCAACATGTATTAATTAAAACACTGGCACCCAAAATTTATATTTTGTTTAATGTTCTTCAAATAAGAGTTGAGAACCACTGATTTGTAGATATAAAATGTATAAATGACATTTTATAAAGCATAGAGGGAAGGGAAACAGCCCTAGGACTTACATGAAGATCATAAAAAGAAAGGGCTAGAAAACATTATACCAAGGCTTTTAATTCCTGCTCAGGGTGTAAAGAGCTGAAAAGAGCATCACTCTGATGCTCACAACAAATAAAAAGCCAGATAAAGGGCAAGTCCAGAACCTTCTTGAATCCACTAGAAAGCTGAGGTCACAGGGAAACAAAATAGCCCTAAATCTGAGGAGAACCAAATATCCACAGGAAGAAAGAAGGCAAGCACTTGTGTCCCTGAGACAGATGTACCTGGACACTGGCTAGCACACATCCAGTAACAAATAACAACAAAGTACTTCTAGAAAAGTTGAAAGAGCACAGAGACAGAGCACTCCGAGGCACAGTACAAAGGCTGACGCTGACAAACCAGCCCCAACTCTAAAAGCAAACTATCACAGGAGGAATTTAAAGTGTGTGGTGCACTGAGAATAACCATACCAACAACAAACCTCAAATCCAGTTCAACTCCTGACTATAGCGATCAACCCCCCACACTAAAGGTCTAGCAGAAATAATAGAAAGGCACTCCTATTTCCACACATAAAAACTGGGAGGCATCTGGGAGGCTCAGGTGGTTGAGTCTCTGACTCTTGATTTTGGCTCAGGTCGTGATTTCATGGTTTGTGACACATTGGGATCTGTGCTGAGTGCAGAGCTTGCTTGGGATTCTCTCTCTCTCTCTCTCTCTCTCTCTCTCTCCCCCCCCCCCTCTGCCCCTCTCCCGCTCACTCTCTCTTTCTAAAAATAAAAATTAAAAAAAAACTATCTCAGTCTCTCACATACTGTACAAGATGTCCAGTTCTCAACAAAACATACAGAGCATGCAAAAAGCAAGAGAAAAACAACACTGCCAAGAGATATGGCAACTAACCGAACCAGACTCAGAGATAGCACAAATGTTGAAGCTATCAGACACTAAATTTTAAATAGCTTTAATTAATTGTAAAGGCGGACAACATGAAAGATCAAATGTATAATTTTAACAGGAAGATAGGAACTGTAAAAGAGAATTAAATGAAATAACTTGAAAGGCAAGCACAGTAACAGAAATGAAGACTGCATTCAACATGCTTCCGCAGATTTGACACAGCCAAGGAAAGAATCAGTGAATTTGAAAATAGGCCAACAGAACTACCCAAACTAAAACAAGAAGAAAAAAAAAGAATGAAACAAACAAGACAAAAGTGTTCAGTAGCTGTGGAACAAATCAAAACTTCTAACCTAGGTGTAATCAAATTTTAGAAGTAGAAAAGGGAATGGAGCAGAAAAAAATATTTGAAGAAATACTTGTTGAGAATTTTCTAAAATTAATGACAGATACCAAACCACAGATCCAAGAAGCTCAAGAACACCAAGCAGGATGAATCCCAAGAATGTGCACACATGCCACACACATACACACACATACACACACAGAGAGGTATAGCATATTAAAACAGCTGAAAACCAAGGTAAAAAAAATCTTCAATGCAGTGGGAAACAAATGAAACATTAAATATAAAAACAAATATAAGGATTACAGAAGACATCTTGTCAGAAGGCATGCAAGTAAAAAGACAATGAAGCAATATCTTTAAGGTGCTAAAAAAAAAAATAAACTGTCAACCCAAAATACTATACCAGTGAAAATATCTTTCAAAAATAAAGGAGAAATAAGGATGGTCATAGACAAACAAAAGCAGAGAATTCATGGCCAGGACACCTACACTACAAGGAAGGCTAAATGAAGTTTTTCACACAGAAGGAATATAATGTCAGAAACTTGGATCTACACTAAGACCTGAAGGGTGCTGGAAATGGAATAAATGAAAGTCAAAAACAATTCATCTTTTTCTTATTTGTAATTGCTACAAAAGATAACTGAATGTTTAAAGCAGGAGTCAGCAAACTATGGTTTATAAGCCAAATACAGCCCATAGTCTCTTTTAGTATCACCTGCGAACTAAGAATAATTTTTATATTTTTTAAGGGTTGTTGAAGAAAAAAAGAAAATATGCAGCAGAGAACAAATGTGGCCTCAAAACCAAAAATATTTACTTTCTGGTCCTTTGGACAAAAAGTTTGCTAACTCCTGGTCGAAAGCAAAAATAATAGCAATGTTTTATTTACAGCACATGTAAAAGAAAAAATGATGATAACCATAAGCACGAAGGATAGAAGAGAAGGATTAGAAATATACTGTTGTTAAGGTCCTTACACTACATGGGAAACAGTTTACTATAATTTGAAAGCAGATTCTGATGAATTACAGATATATATATGTATTTATTTATATAGACACACACATTTTAGCATAATCACTTAAAAATGTTAAAGAAACATAAATAAGAAGTCCACAGTGGAGATAAAAGGGAATCATAAAAAGGACTCAATAGGAAAAAGAAAGGGCACCTGGGTGGCTCAGTTGGTTAAGCATCCAACTTTGGCTCTCTTTCCCTCTCTCTCTCTCTCTCTCTCTCTCTCTCCCCCTCTCTCTCTCAAAAATAAATAAGCATTACAAAAGAAATAGGAAAAAGAAAGAAAAAAAGAACAGCAGAAAAATGGATGATCTTAATTAAGTTTAATTGCATAGTAAATGTGAATGGTTTAGCACATCAGTTAAAAGACAGATATTGTCAGATTGGTCAAAAAAGTAAGACCCAACTATCTGAGGTCTACAAGAAACCTGCTTTAAATATACAGACATAGGCAAGTTAAAAGTAAAAAAATAAGATACAGGATGCAAACATTAGCAAAAAGAAAGCTGGAGTAGCTATATTATTAACACCCAAAGTAGTAGAACCCAGAACAAGGAATACTAACAAGGATAAAGAGAAATATTATATAATAGTAAAAGGATCCATTCCCCAAGAGGACACAACAATCCTAAATATGTATGCTCTTAAGAACAGATGATCAAAATACACGAAGGAAAAAGTGATAGAACGAAAAGAAGAAATGGAAAAATCAATAATTGTGGTTGAAGACTCCAACATGCCTCTCTGTTATTGAGAAAACAAGTGAAAAGAAAATCAGTAAGGACACAGAAGACCTAATATTTCCAGAATATTCTACCCAACAATAGCCAAATACACATCCTTTTCCAGTACACACTGAGTATTCACCAAGAGAGAGCATATTCTGGAACATAAAATAAATGTGAACAAATTTAAAAGAACAGAAATTATGCAAATTATATTGTGAAACAATAAAGGAATAAACTAGAAAGCAATAACAGAAAAACTTCTGGAGAATTCCCAAACACTTAAAAAATCACGTGACATAGTTTCAAATAACACATGAGCCAAGAAGAATTCTCAGGGAATATTTTTAAATATTTTAATTTTAAATAAATGAAAATGAAAGTAAACATAATAAAATTGTGGAATGCATCTAAAGCAGTGGTTAAAGGAAAATGTATAGCACTAAATGCTTATATTAAAACAGAAGAAAAATCTCAGACCAGTAATAAAAGCTATCCCTTAAGAAAACACAAAAGTAAATTAAACCGAAAGCAAAGAGAATGATGTAAAAAAGAAGAGAACAGAAAGCAATAAAAATGAAAGCAGAAAAACAGACAAAATTAATGAAACCAAAATCTGGATCTTTGAAAAGATCAATAAAATTGATAAACTTCTATACAGAATAAGAAAAAGACTGAAGAAACAAATTACCAATATGAGGTATGAGAGGAGAAAATCACTAAAGATTCCATGGACATTAAGTGGATAATATGACAATACCACAAACAATTCTATCTCCATAAATTTGACAACCTAGGCGAAGTAGAACAATTTCTTGAAAGATATAAACTACCCAAACTCATCAAGAAATAGGTAAAGTGTCCTATACCTATTAAAGAAATGAAAGTTGTAGTAAAAACCTTCTATCAAAGAAAACTCTAGGCCCAGATGGTTTCATTAATGAATTCTACCAAATGATGATGGAAGAAATAATACTAATCTTGCATAGTCTCTTCCAAAAATACATCACAACCTAGTCAAGTTATCCCAGGAATACAAGCCTGGCTCAACATGTGAAAATCAATCAATAGAATTTGCTGTATTAAATATGAAGAAAAAAAATCACATGATCTTGTCAATCGATGAAAAGGCATTTAATAAAATTCAAAATCCATCCATAATAATAACTCTCAGTAACTTAGAATACAAGGGAAATTCCTTAACGTTATAGGCATCTATCCTCAGTTAACATCATACTTAATAGTGAAAAATTGATGATTTCTCTCCCATGACAAGAAACAAGGCAAGAATGTTCTCTCTCACCACTCTTATCCAACAGTGCACTAGAATTCATAGTTAGTGCAACAAGGCAAATAATAAATAACTAAAAGTCATCCAGACTGTAAAGATTTTTATTCACAGATGACAAGACTATGTAGAAAATCCCAAAGTATCTACAAATAAACCCTCTAGAATAAGTAACTTTAGTTATTGTTAGTAAGGTAACAGAATATGTCAATATTTTAAAAAAATTGCATTTCTATATTCTAGCAATAATAGCAACCCCAAAAATGAGATACTTAAGTATAAATCTAACAAAACACATGCAATATCTATATCCTAAAAACTACAGAATGCTAATAGAAAAATCAAAAAGGATAAATAAAAAAAGAGATAAGACATATCATCTTCATGGACTGAAAAACTCAATATTGTAAAGATGTCAATTATTCCTAAATTAAACTATACATTCACAAGGATGTATAGGATCAATTCCCCATTCTAAATCTCAGCACGATTTTTTATAGATATTGACAAGCTGATTCTACAATTTATATGGAAAGGACTAAAAGAGCCACAACAAATTCTGGATAAAAATAAAGTTGGAAGACTTATACTATCTGCTTTCATAACTTATTATAAAGTCACAATAATCAAGAGAGAGGTAGTGTTGGCACAATATAGGCATATAAATCAACAGAACAGAATCGAGAGTCCAGAAATAAAGACTTATATTTACGACCAATTGATATTAGACAAAAATGCCAAGACAATTCAATAGGGAAGCATAGTCCCTTCAACAAATAATGCTAGAACAACTGGACTTTCACATGACAAATTGAAAAAGAAGAAGAAGAAGAAAAAGAAAAATTCCTTGACTCACACTTTACAACTTATACAAAAATTAACCCAATGGATCACATTGGTGTAAAACATAAAATTATGAAAGTTCTAGAAGAAAACATAAAAAATTTTTCAAAATAATTGGTTAGGCAAAGAATTCTTAGATATTACAACAAAAGTCTTCTATCAAAATTGATACAATGGTTTATCAAAGTTAAAAACTTCTTGGCACAAAAACAGACACATAGACCAATGGAATAGAATAGAAACCCCAGAACTAGACCCACAAACGTATGGCCAACTCATCTTTGACAAAGCAGGAAAGAACATCCAATGGAAAAAAGACAGCCTCTTTAACAAATGGTGCTGGGAGAACTAGACAGCAACATGCAGAAGGTTGAAACTAGACCACTTTCTCACACCATTCACAAAAATAAACTCAAAATGGATAAAGGACCTAAATGTGAGACAGGAAACCATCAAAACCTTAGAGGAGAAAGCAGGAAAAGACCTCTCTGACCTCAGCCGTAGCAATCTCTTACTCGACACATCCCCAAAGGCAAGGGAATTAAAAGCAAAAGTGAATTACTGGGACCTTATGAAGATAAAAAGCTTCTGCACAGCCAAGGAAACAACCAACAAAACTAAAAGGCAACCAACGGAATGGGAAAAGATATTCGCAAATGACATATCGGACAAAGGGCTAGTATCCAAAATCTATAAAGAGCTCACCAAACTCCACACCCGAAAAACAAATAACCCAGTGAAGAAATGGGCAGAAAACATGAATAGACACTTCTCTAAAGAAGACATCCGGATGGCCAACAGGCACATGAAAAGATGTTCAGCGTCACTCCTTATCAGGGAAATACAAATCAAAACCACACTCAGGTATCACCTCACGCCAGTCAGAGTGGCCAAAATGAACAAATCAGGAGACTATAGATGCTGGAGAGGATGTGGAGAAACGGGAACCCTCTTGCACTGTTGGTGGGAATGCAAATTGGTGCAGCCGCTCTGGAAAGCAGTGTGGCAGTTCCTCAGAAAATTAAAAATAGACCTACCCTATGACCCAGCAATAGCACTGCTAGGAATTTATCCAAGGGATACAGGAGTACTGATGCATAGGGCCACTTGTACCCCAATGTTCATAGCAGCACTCTCAACAATAGCCAAATTATGGAAAGAGCCTAAATGTCCATCAACTGATGAATGGATAAAGAAATTGTGGTTTATATACACAATGGAATATTACGTGGCAATGAGAAAAAATGAAATATGGCCTTTTGTAGCAACGTGGATGGAACTGGAGAGTGTGATGCTAAGTGAAATAAGCCATACAGAGAAAGACAGATACCATATGGTTTCACTCTTATGTGGATCCTGAGAAACTTAACAGGAACCCATGGGGGAGGGGAAGGAAAAAAAAAAAAGAGGTTAGAATGGGAGAGAGCCAAAGCATAAGAGACTGTTAAAAACTGAGAACAAACTGAGGGTTGATGGGGGGTGGGAGGGAGGAGAGGGTGGGTGATGGGTATTGAGGAGGGCACCTTTTGGGACGAGCACTGGGTGTTGTATGGAAACCAATTTTTCAATAAATTTCATAAACCACAAAAAAAAAAAACCAAAAACAAAGAGATGATCTTGAACTTCAGATTATATAAAGACCCTAAATTTTGAGTCAAAAAAGATTAAATTGCAAACTGTTAAAAAAAAAAAAAAAAGTTAAAAACTTCTACCCTGAGAAAGACACTGTTAAGGGAATAAACGTATAAGGCACAGCCTGGGAGAAATCATTTGCAAACCACACTTCTGACAAAGAACTTATATCTAGATTATGTAAAGAACTCTCAAAACTCAACAATAAGAAAACAAACAACCCAATAAAAATAGGCACTCAAAATTACCACTGCATAACATTTAAAAGCTAGAAACTTTTATTTGAATGTGTATATTTTTTTCCAGTCCATTATGGGCCCAAACATAACTTCTCACCAACTTTTTTTTGTACCATATAATTTGACCCAGAATTAGGCTTTTGATCTCTGTTAACCTTTGATGCACTTTATATTGACCTAAAAAAAAAAGAAACTATTAGTTTTCATTCAACTCGGGAGATAAATTTTACATAAGTCCTTAGTAAAGAGACTAATTTTCCCATCAAATAAAATTGGCTCTTTAAACACACCCCAAATGAGTTATAACTTTCTGAGGCATAAAAATGTACTTTCTCACCTTTTAAATAATGACCCCTGAGCATGAATCACATTTTTAATCACGTACTTCCTCCTTCTCCTTGATACCAAAGCTAAACAATTTTGGAATCCAATGATGAAAGAAAAGACTTATTTCCCCTTTGCTCATATTTCTACACTTATTTCTTGTCACCTGGTACCATATTTTGTAAGTCACTGTAAATCACGTTTGGGAACAATGCAAGGTACAACAAAGAAACAGATTCTGCATGAAAGAAATCTTTTAAGATCAAGTTATTCAATACGTAACCCTCTTCCAAGTGAATGTCTTTCCCCATCCCCCACCCCACCCCCACCCCCACCCCAATATCGTACCTGCTCAGGCCATACTTCTCTGGTGGAAACCAGAGAGAGAATAAACCTTGAAGATTTCCAGCACTATGCCCAGCTTGTTTCCAACTATTGCACTCTTTTCTTACCCTATTTTATTTTTTTAGAGTCTTTTTTTTTTTTAGTATATTTGACACACAATGTGACATTAGTTTCGGGTGCACAACACAGTGATTCAGTAAGTCTGCACATCACCACTAAGCTCACCACAAGCACAGTTGCTGTCACCATATGCCACTATTACAATATCATTGACTATGTCCCTTATTTGTACATTTCATCCCCATGACTTATTGGTTCCATCACTGGAAGCCTGTATCTCCCACTCCCCTTCGCTCATTCCGCCCATCCTTCCACCACCCACCCCTCTGACAAACTTATTTTATTTATCTTATAGTACTTCTCAACGCCTGAAATATGAGATAAAACGTAAATAAATAGGTCTCCTTCCAGCAGATTGTAAGTTCCATGAGAAGAGAGACTTTGTCTTTCTCCTGTACTCTTTTATCCTCGGCACCCACAACAGGGTCCGGCACAAGTCGATGCTCAATAAACAGCTGTGAATCAACAACTTCCCGAGGCATCTCTCCCTACCCCGTCCCTTCACGTTTTCCCAAGGATCCTGGCCATCCCATAGCAGCACTGACGGTGGAAACAACAAAATATGCTGCCCTCCACTCCCTCCTTTCTTCCAGATTAGTGACCGAGTCTTTTTGCCAATTTCTGTGCTAACAAGATACCGAGGATGCATCCCTGGTTGCCCACTCTAACTCCAAATGCCCACCAGTGTCCACCATAGCAAATGGAAACAAAAAGCAGCACTCACTTCATACTTCAAATGAAAACAGCCTAAAGGCTTTAAAAGCAATAGGCAATAGAGGCTGGTTTCCTACCAAAAGAACTGTTGAGTATTCATCCACTGGATTTACTGTCAGGCGAACTGTTTTCTCATCTGAGATCTACCACTAACTACATGTGCACCAAGTCCCAGCCTGTTAGTTTGAAGACAGCTAACGATACTGAAACGAAGCCATGATTTAGAGCAAGCAAGTGTTCTTAGCAGGGGATATGGGAGAGGGTGAAGGGGAGTTAGTGGGGAGTGGAAGGCAGAGAAGGACAGCTGTGAGGCTTTTTCAAATCGTACATGCAGCCCCAAACCCCCTACCCTAAGCCACCCCTACAGAATCATCACCACGGAGTAAGCCACTGTTGCTGTTCTAACAAGACTATGAAAAACTCAGAAAAACTTCTCCAGGTTTTAAGTGTAAGTTCTTGGAGGAATGGGACCAAGATTTACACTTCTTAGTGACAGCCAGCGTGGTCTCTAACATGGGGTACTCCTGCATCTGCCTGTCTCCAGCCTCAGCTCCTCTCTCCCCTCAGCCACGCCCTGTACTTGTATTGTACTAAACTTCTCCTGACTGCCCGGACAGGCCAGGCCTTTCTTCATCTGTCACCGCCTGTGGGAGAAACCACTGACTGACGGCCTGACGAACAGCCTGATAGGTAGTCTCGCTTCGTTCCTGGCCAACCGAGCTCCAGCTTTGTTCAGACAGGGGCATCAATGTGCTCAGGGAAGCCGAGCCCCTCTCTCAGCTGCAGAAGATGGCTTGGACAACACAATCACAGCCCGCTTTCTTCTCCTTTATCAGTGACCGATTCAGGGTGGGCATGTGACCCTTCTGCCTAATGCCATAGGGAGCTTCTGGGAAATTTCATCCTTTGTTATCTAGAGAAACACTGAGAAGCAAGCCCTCCCTTTCTGCTTCGGATGTTATCACCTGAAGCTGTGACAGAGCTGCAGTGAACCTGTGGCAGAGCAGGGAAAAACCGAGAGAATCCAGCCTGGAGCCATGACCGCTTGAACCTCCTACCTCCATACTTCTTAAGTGACGCAGTTAAGTAACTCACCTAACGGTGTTATTTACAACAGCAAGCACTGACATCCTACCACGTGGCCTAGGAAGCCCCTCAGGCTTTTTCTCCTAGAGTAGCCCTGCCATCTCCCATTTAGAGCTCAACTACAGTTTCCTCGGGAAGTCTTCACAACATCCCCAGACAGTTAAACAGTTCCAGGCACTGTCATCTCTGCATCTGCTTTCTGTGAGCTTCTCAAGAGCAAGCATTTTCACCCTTGGCAGAGGCCCTGGGATACTGTAATTAAGTCTCAGTTTGGGCTTAGCACGAGCGACTCCATTTTGGGTCTGTTGAATGAATGAACAGCAAACAATGAATGAAAAGACGAACACAGGATGCCTTCCATGCCTTAGATGAAGACAATGACTGACAGAGTGAATACGGCACCCAGGCTGTCTACACTCTACTATGGACTTCGTTTAGGTGGTCGTGAGCAAAGGCAGAGACAGTGCAATCAATGGACATGTCCTATTTTCATCTGCCTACTGGGAACTGCCCCTCCTCATTCTCCAACAGCTGAATTGGAGCTGAACTAATGCCCCAGGCACTGGTGGCACCAGGGTGAAATATCCACCCCTATCATGGAAACCCACTCCCTATCCACCGAGATGGCTTGGCCTGGCTTTGGTCTAGTTTATCAATAAGATTTGCTATAAGGACAAAGGAGCTGAAAGAAGAGAAAGACTCTCTCCACCCCCACCTCACCCACCCCCTCTCTGAAGAAGCAGATAAATCTGCAGGTGCCAGTGCTATTTGTCACGCCATACCAAAAACCTGTCAACACAGAGGGTGAAAAGAGCCGAGATATGTATGAGAGAGAATGAGTCCTGCAGCCTTATCTGAGCCCCTGGATATAGCCATGCCTGAAGCTAGAGCCCTCAGCCTATTTCATTCATGTAACCCAATCAATTTCTGTACTGCATCAGGCAATATTAAGTGCCTGTGTCCTGGCACCTCTCCTGCCTCTAGGATGGTATCAGGAAGACTGCGAGGAGGCGGCCTAGCAATGAACAAATCAAGAGTGGGGAAAAAAAGGGACCCCCAAAACACACACACCACCACCACCATCAGGGTTTCCCCCTAAAAAAGGGTAATCTGAGCCTCCTGGATCTCCCTTCTGCTCAGAAATGTGTGGCGACCTCTGGGAGGCATAAAGTGTTACATTATCACATAGGGGGGAAAAAACGGAGAGAACTTCCAGCAAGCTTTGTGCCATGGACTTGATGAATATCACATAACTTAAGGCTATTTTAATGATTATAATACCCATTTTGCCTTTGAGGAAACGGAGCCTCAATCAGCCAAGTTAAGTAAGTTGCTCAAGGCCACACAGCTGCTAGCAACCGGAATTTAAACAGCACTCTAGTCCTTTCCCCCTCTCCCTCGGCTGGCCGGGCCGCCCATCCACCCGTTAACCCCCAGGCACAACGCCCCCAGACACAAAGCCCTGCAGCCTCCCAACCTCAGGCCCCTGAGTCAGAGCTGCCGCGCACACTCAGCCATTCGGAAGCCCCGGGTAGAGAACTAACCCCTGTGCATGTGTCGCTTATTCACCAGCAACAGCAAAAGTAAGAAGGGCAGACAGCAGCGGCGCCGCAGAAGGAGAGGCGGGAGTTCTCTCTGCTCTTCCGCGGCGCGAACCCCCGCCCCAGCCCCGCGCTCTCAACGGCAGCCCCGTCGCGCAGCCTCTCCTCTCCCCACCAGCGCCACGCAAGCGGTGCTCGGCGGCGCCCTGGCCACTCAGGAGACCCTCGAGGGCCCCCCTGCCCCCGCCCCCCGTCCAGTCCAGATGTTCCCAGCTGTTCGCCTCCCGGCGACTTCGGGACCCCAGCCCTCCACTGCTCCGCGGGCCCTGCACAACCCGCCGCAGCCGCGCCGCCCGGCTCACCTGCCCCGCCGCCCCCGGCCGACCACCGCCCCCAGCTGGCCGCGCCCGCCCCGCTCACCTGCGCGGCCCGCGCCCGCCGAGCCTCTCCGCGCACCAGCCCGGCTCCCGGCCCCGGCTCCGAGCGCGCCCGCCGGGGGCCCGCGGTGGCTGCGGCCGCACGGGGCGGGGCGGGGCGCGGCTCCTCCCCGCCCGAGCCACCTGGGGCGCCCGCGAGGGGACCCGGCCCGGACAGGTGGGCCCCGCCCGCGAGCGAGCCGCCCGGAGCTCCGGCTCCTTTGGGAACCTCAGGGATCTTTTGATGGGGTCGGTCAGTGCCTGGGAGGCGGCAGGGAGCCAAGGCACGGCCTGGTCCCATCCTGGCCCGCGCGGGAGATGGGCCACAGAGCGTGACCCGACCGACCGACCGACCGACCAAGCCAGCGCCAAGAATGGAAGCCAACCCCTTTCTTTGTGGGATGCATAAATCGAGAACCCAGAACTGAGACCTATGGGGTGAAAATGATTGGGCCAAGGGCACAATGAGTTCAGAACTGGAAGAACTCTAGCTTTTTCTGACCATCCCTCATTTAAGCCATCCCCGCCTCACCCACGTGGGTTCAGATGAGCCCCAAAACCTTTTGTAGAAGAGCATTAAGCTATAAATAAGATCATTTCAGATCGTGGTGTCCCCCCCCCCTCACCTCTAGACTGTAAGCCCCAAAAGGGGAGGAACCTCCTCTGTACACTGTTAAATAACCAGAGCCTTGAACGATGCGTGTGCTCACTTAATTTCTGGTGCACAAATGAGGTGTGGCCCAGTCTTCTGAGCCCAGCCTTCTGATGGTCTCTCCAAGCCAGAATTGTTCCAGCATCTCTCCTGCTTTACCAGCAAGAACCCAGAGTCAAGAGGCTAGGCTTCCAAGCCACCCATCCTGTCTGTACTGCTTACCACCCTCCGGTTGCCTGTCAGGCTTGTGGGAAGTCTATACCCCCTGGACATCTTCATAAGCTGTTAAGCAAATCTTTAACTTCTGAAGATGTCACAGGCAGGGGTACTCAGAAATACGATGCTCTCCTGCCAGCCTTGCACTTGTGGAAACAGCCCAGAGTTTGTGTGACTGACCCGGGATCCCACAGCTAGTAGCTGAGCCAAGCGTGGGGCATTCGGGGTGCTGGTGAGTCCTGTAGCCAGGAAGCCTTGACTGGGGATAGAGCTTCTACAGAAATGGGACTTGGGGTTGGTCCTCTGCTGAAATCTCTAATCCGTGCTCTTTCCAGGCCTCTTAGAGCTCATGACCTGAGCCACTTACACTCACTGAAGCCCTGACATTTTAAAAAAGGGGGGGAGGGGGGATCTGGCTGGCTCAGTGGGTAGAGCATGCAACTCTTAATCTCAGGATTGTGAGTTTGAACCCCAAGTTGGGTGTAAAGGTTACATTAAAAAATTAGATAAAATAAAATCCATGAAAAAATGTGTCAAAATAGGACACAAAGAGTCTGGTGTATTTTTTCCATTGAGCAAATGAATGACCTTAACACACACATGCACACACACAAACACACACAATGCTGTGTGATGCTGCTATTCATACGTTAATTTGCAGACTCATTAAAGAAATCCATTCTGGGGCGCCTGGGTGGCGCAGTCGGTTAAGCGTCCGACTTCAGCCAGGTCACGATCTCGCGGTCCGTGAGTTCGAGCCCTGCGTCGGGCTCTGGGCTGATGGCTCAGACACTGGAGCCTGCTTCCGATTCTGTGTCTCCCTCTCTCTCTGCCCTTCCCCCGTTCATGCTCTGTCTCTCTCTGTCCCAAAAATAAATAAACGTTGAAAAAAAAAATTAAAAAAAAAAAAAAGAAATCCATTCTAAGCCCACTATAGGAAACATTGTACAACTTTAAAGGTTCGTGGAGAACATTCCTACTTAGAACGATTTCAGTACACTTCTATGACTATTAAACCTCAAAGGCCATAATTAGAGGCTGTCTGCCAAGGTGAGGCCAAGGCCAGGTGGCCTGCACCACTCCCACCCCCAAAAATAGGCTCAACATTCTTGGGGCCCAGACCGCCTCCCCCCCAAATCCTGCTTCATCGGTGAGTCCTGCACAGATGGGTGTTTAAGATGTGATGTTGCCTGGTTGGTTGCGTCACACTGGGCAAGGCTGACCTGGTAAAAAGTTACAGAGAATGCTGCACCTAGGTGTGCCCTATTCCAGCTGCACTCCCTATATGGTGGGTGAGGAGGCTAATGTCCCAGGGTGGGGCTGTGGAGGGTCCTGCCATTGGGATAGCCACTCGTACCAACACGTGGGGCTGAGGTCGGGAGCCCCTCCAGGTCTCACCCACACAAAGTGGGCCGGGCCCTTCTGGTGTATTGGTTACAATCAGTGGAGCATGTGATCTGTGATTTAGGGTCCCCCCACTAAAGATGTGTGTGATCTTGGCTGGGTCAACCTGAAGTGATGCCACCCAACTGGCCTGGGAATCATCATCAGGAAGGCACAAGTTCTGCCCTGGCGTCCATTCATTCTCTCTCTCTCTCTCTCTCTCTCTCTATCTCTCTCTCTCCCCCTTCCCTCCCTCAGCCCCACTCCAGGCTTGCTGAGTAGCCCTGGGCATGTTCCCTAATTGTGCATTTCTCCCACTTGGAAAACCCGTAAGCATGAAATCAGACAAGATCTCTGCTTGAAGTTCTTCGCCAGAAAGGGATATCTGAAATATGCAGGTCTGATATGATTGTGAGCTTAAGTCAAATAAGGCACTTGAAGTGCACAGGGCCAGCACAAAGCACCTGCTCATGGCTCAGGCTGGCAGGGCAAAGAGAGCCAACTGATGTTTGATGGTATTAAAGTGCTGAAAATAGGATAAAACTATGGCTAGACTTAAGAATCTAGAATGAATTAATCCTTGCAAATGATCATGCGTGTTATTCTCTGCTGGTACCTAGGAAAATGACATTTGAACTAGGAAGTCTTCAGGGTTTTTTTCTATCTCTAGTTCTCTGATTGTATAGTGGAAGAGAAATTATCCAAATAACCAAAAAACTTTCCGAGCCTTGGGATATAATTTACCTTTTTTCCTACCTTTACACAGGATTCTATGTGTGTGTTAATACTGTACATCATTTTCTGAGCACATTTTTCAATATGCGTGGAAAGTGCCTAGGATAGTTCCTGGTACATAGTAGCTGCTCAGTTAATTGAAACTAATATGGGAGAGGTTTAGGGAACAGGTCAGCAATATTAGGGTCGAAAAGAGCCATGAATTCAGGTAGGCAAACCTGATAACCACTTTATTAGCTCAGAATTTAAGTTCACTGGCTTTGGAATCAGAATGTTTGGGTACAAATCCAGCTGCCTCTTAATAAGGTATGTTAATCTCTCTATGCCCCAGTTTACTCATCTATAAAATGAAGATAATACTAGTGTATCATAGGGGCTGGGAGGTATGCATAAAATTCAGTGAGTTGCCACTTTATGCCAGGCACATGGCTACAGGCTTAGATTCTCTTCTAAGAGCTAACTGCAGGGTATGAATTGTTAACCAAGGTCCACAGACCCTGGAACTGAATTCGGTATTCTGTGTCTACATACATTTTTCTTAAAGAGAGAATCCACAGCTGTCCTTAAATTTGCAAAGACGTTAGGGTCTCAGAACTGGTTAGGAATCACTGTCTTCCAGACTTAGCCAAGGGTCTTGAGGCCGGAAGACTTGTCAGAGATCTTGCAGGCCGCTGTTCCCAGACATCCTTCAGGAGGAAGTTCACTGGGGATGCCTGCTCAAGAGGCAGATCACTGCTCCTGAGAATTCTGATTCCGGAGAGATGAGTGGTGTTGAATAAGCACTCCAGGTGCTACTCACCTACAGGCAAGCCTAGGAAACGGATCTCATCCAACTTCTCGTTTCTCAGGTGCAGAAGCAAGCCTGGGGAGAGGTTGAGTTTGGAACAGCTCCCGCCCCACATCCACCGAGAGGCGTCCCTCCCCTCTAAGCCATGCCCTCACCTCACCTGAACAAAGGAAATGTTAACTCTCTCCACAACCCAGGGTTCACATGAGTAGTGCTCTAAAAACAACAAAATGAGGCTTCTTTTTTTTTTAAGTTATTTTATTTATTAATTTATTCATTCATTCACTTATTTAATTGAAGTATAGTTGACACACAATGTTACATTAGTTACTGGTGTATGACACAGTGATTCAACAAGTCAACATGTTCTGCTGTGCTCACAAGCGTAGCAAACATCTGTCACCATTTAACTACGACAATGCCATTGACTATATCCCTCAGGCTGTACATTATATCCCCATGACCTATGCATTCCATAACTAGAAACCTGTACCTCCCACTCACCTTCACCCATTTTGTTTGTTTGTTTGTTTGTTTTGAAAGAGAGAGAGAGAGAGAGAGAGAGAGAGAGAGCATGAGCAGGGGTGGGGGAGAGATAGAGGGAAAATCTCACGCTGGGTCAGCACGGTCAACACGGTGCCTGATTGGGCTCAAACTCACCAACGGTGAGATCATGACCTGAGCCGAATTTAAGAGCTGCATGCTTAACCAATCAAGAGCCACCCAAGCTCCCCTCCCTTTCACCCATTTAGAAATCAGCCTTCCTTTTAGAGAAAAATAAAATGTGCAGCCACCTCTGTGTTAGCCCTTTAAATCTCAGAGAAACCCAGGCCTTTCTTGCCCGGACTGCTACCTCACTCCGGGACCCACCCCCTCCACATACCCCACTGTATCCAGCTTTGCTATTTGAACAGCTGACGCTATTCAACTCACACTTTCAAGTGACATCCTACAAAAATGTAGATCCTTTGTTCCACTTCCTAAAGCCACGGGCTAATTAGTCACTGAACAGGGAACTTCAGTCTGGTGCCATTTAGTTGTGTGAGGCCCGCAGCGGGAAACACTTCTTTCCTGGCGGATCTTGGCAAGAAATGAGTCTGAACCAAGAACAGAACAGGCAGCAGCTACAGCAAGAACGGCTATCAGAGTTACGCTTCGGGGACACCCAAAAATGTCAGCGCAAGAATTATCTGACAAAATCCAGAACCTTTGCTTTTTGTCTGGTGAAATTCTCTCCACGCTTACCAAGGGCGGCCAAGGATACATAGGTTTCTTTGGGTTTTGGAAGTCCACCAATCACAGAATCCTAAAGCAGCAGCAAGTTGAAATAACCTCTCCAAAGTGTGTTGGGCAGCGAGCAAAATTTCCAAGTGACACACTGTAGAGGCAGTATGTCCCTGAGAAGACTATTAAAAGATACAGGTGGCCCCTTCAGGCTAGTGCTTGGCCCTGAGGCTGGGCAGCGAATCAGCTTTTCCATATTTATTCCTCAGTATGCTGCCTTACGCTCTCAGGGACCACGGATCATCGTGAATTTGCCGGGCTGTCTAAAACACATCCTCTTAGGGTTGCTTGCCCTCTTTCCCTTGGGTTTTGGAGCAAGCACTGAAACATGGACTATAAAGCTATGGGTCTGCTTACAAAACTGCTGGCTAGAAAAATGTCCAAATGTCTTTGGTGGTGGGTTTCTAAACCCAGGAAAGAAGTTCCTGATTATTCCGAATTTAGTTCCTACTTTTGAAGGTAACACAAACATATGGATCATCTTTTTAATTTGCTGAAGGTCAATGAGGAAGTGAAATGCCAGTGTGGAGAAAACTCTTTGTGTAAAATCAGAGTTCTATTATCGCTAACACACCAAGCAAAATCTTCCTCAGGACCTTTGCACTTACTGTCCCTTCTGCTTGGAACTGTCTCCAGATCTTTGCATGGCTGGCTCCTTCGGTCACTCACAGAGGCCCTCCCTGACTACTTGGTTCCAAGGAGACCGAGACACCTGCTACCACAGCAGCCTGTTTTACTTTCTTCGTAGCACTTAAATGTATTCGATCATATTAGAAAGTAGTGTTCACTCGTTCGTCATTTGCCTGTAAGAGAATACTGTCGTGCCTTATTCACCACTTCTCTCCAGCTCTGAAAACAACTCTGTGTACAAAATAGGTGCTCAAATATTTCCGGAAAGAGTGAATGAATGCTAACATTTTGAGTTTATCACATAGAGATTGCAACCGTTCCTGCATGTCGCTCAGGTTCTGTGAATAAGCTCTGGTCTAAGAGTGAAACATGATTTCAGCCTCGTCTCTCTATGCTCCTTGGTAACCATGTAAACCTGGTTAAGACTATGGACTCTAGGGGCACCTGAGTGGCTCAGTCAGTAAAGCATCTGACTCTTGATATCGGCTCAGGTCATGATCTCGCAGTTTGTGGGTTCAAGACCTTCATCACACTCTGCACTGACAGTGCTGAGCCTGCTTGGGATTCTCTCTCTCTCCTTGGGATTCTCTAAGCTCTCCCCAGCTCACACACTATCTCTCCACCACGCCTCTCTAAAAAAAAAAAAAAAATTAAGGAGCACCTGGGTGGGTCAGTCAATTAAGCGGCCGACTTCAGCTCAGGTCATGATCTCACGGTTTGTGGGTTTGAGCCCTGTGTCGGGCTCTGCCTGGAGCCTGTTTCGAATTCTGTGTCTTCCTCTCTCTGCCCCTCCCCCGTTTGCACTCTCTCTCTCTCTGTCTCTCAAAACTGAATAAACATTAAAAAATGATTAAGAATATGGACTCTACAGCGAGTTCCACCACTCCCTAGCTCTCCATACCTCAGTTTCTTTATCTGCATGTGGGGAAAATAACAGTACCATTCTCATCCATCCCTTGTTAAGAGATTCCAGAATGCACATGAAAAACTAGCTATTATCATGAGCCATGCATGACACTAAGCACTTTACTTCCCAGAGAGGCACTCGGTTACTCCAGAGAAGAGTGGGAGCTACCGGAACTCTGGACTATGAACTGCCAAGGTCCAGTCCTGATCGCCAGGTTCCTGGCACACAGTTCACATGTGTACAAAACACTTCCACGTGACTAACCATCACGCAATGCTTGACCCAGGGACGTCAGAGAGGCGCCCACCGCCATCAGTTACCGTCACTAGCCTCTGTCTTTGCAGGCCAAGGGTTGGTGCAGCGGAGTGAACTGTGGCTGGAGTGAGGAGCTCTGGGCTCCGGCTGTCCGTGTGTGATGTGAGGGGAGTGTTTACCCTTGCTGGGTGGAAACAGATGATTTCTAATGTGCCTCCGTAGCCTTCTTTTCTACTCCAAGTATTGGTGATATACACTTTATTTCTTCCAAGAACTCCCCACTTTATTGGCTTAATATAGTAAAGCGAAAACCACTTTAAAAGACACTACTTACAAGTCATAGGGGAAATTAGGAATGAGAAAATTGAGATGGGCAAACAGAGGAGACTGTAATAGAAGGAATCTGAGCTCGAGAGCCAAGACCAACCATGTGACCTTGGACAGGTTAGTTCACCTGTTTTGATTTGTTTTCTCTTGGGTTTACGGCTGAAAGAAGACAAGTAGAAAGCGGAGGTCACAATGGTAAATCATCTGTTTATGAGCAGCAGGCCCACGCAGAAAGGACAGAAGAGCTTGCCCCGCACAGTGAGTACCTGCCTCCAGCGTGGTGCCAGGAGGAGAGCTTTCAGATACCAGGCTCTTTGCAGCAGAAGCAGCAGAGAGCTTGTTTCCAGATGCTGCCAGCAGCTGAGTAGGCTTTTGTGTCCCGGCGTTGGCTAAGTGACTCCTTGAGTGCCTCTCATCTCGTTTTGGGGAACTTGTTAAGCTCCTATGAAATGCTGCTGGGACGTAGACCCTCCGAAGTAGCTGTGATTTCTGAGATGCAGAATGGACTTGATGCATGAGGTGTCAGGACCTTGAGTGCAGTTGAGCCCTGATACGAACAGCCACCAGGCACAGAGATGGACACCAGGCACAGAGATGGGACACCAGGCACAGAGATGGGACACCAGGCACAGAGGTGGACACCAGGCAGAGAGACAATGGACGCCAGGCACAGAGATGATGGACACCAGGCGCAGAGATGAACACCAGGCACAAAAATGGGACACCAGCCCCAAACCCTCCTCACTGCAGGTTGAGGATATTCTTACCCTGTGAAACAGCCTAAGAACAGCTTTTCCCCAAAAGGAAGGATGGGGAGGTGTGGGAAAGGAAGAACCCTAAACAGAAAGCTACAATGAGATTTGATCTCACTGGGTGGAATCAGACAATTCCCAGGGTCTCCCATACTCTTCTCTGCTATGTATCGGGGGTGATAGGTAAAGGCATCATCGGGGTCCAAGGTGCGAATACCTTCTCCTAGGAAGCTTTTTATAATAACTGCTAAACACAATACAACAGGCCCCAAAAGGAGTCACTTGTGCTAAGCCGAAACCGTCACTCAGTTTCAGCTCTTCCAGAAATGGAATCTTAAACCAGTCAACCAGGAATCACCTGGTCAGCACTAGTTAGGTAATCTGCCTGAGGGACCCCTGCCATCCTCTAAAGGAAAGTGACCTTGCCACAACCACTCTGCCCTTTTTCTTTTTCTTCTTTTTTTTTTCTTTTTTTTTTGTCTTTGTTCCCACTCCCTTCTGCCTGTAAGTCTTTTCATTCTGTATTGCTCCTCGGAGCTCCTTTCTATCTGCTAGATTCATGCTGCCCAGTTCATGAATCATTGCATAAGGCCAGTAAGATCTTTAAAATGTACTCAGTTGAATTTTGTCTTTTAACATAACAATCTCTTATGTTTAAGTGGCACTTTCATAGAATGCTGGCACACAATTTCTCATCTGATCCTCCAACCAATAGTGAAGGGTAGAGAGTAGTGGACCAGAAATCTCCTAATCCAGGTATGGAGACGAAGCCATTGAGATGCTGTACAGCCAAACAGCTTAATCATAATCCCACAGTTGGTCAGTATGAAGTCGACTTGGATCCAGGTCCCAAATCCATCATTATTTCTATTTTGGAATTAACTCAGCGGTGCTATAGTGGAGAGCCAGTGCTCCAGGGGTATTTTACTGTTGCGTGCATGTCCCAGAAGGGGGCACTGCAGAGCAGCAGAGAAGCCAGGCTAGTGCTTGGGGTCTGCAGGCCAGCAGCCACGATGGCACTGGCTGAAGGAGGTAGCTGCCCAGGACCTAGACAAACCTGCCATCAGCCTGTCCTTCTCAACTCTGTAGTAGCCCATCAGAAGCACCCTCAGACAGGAGAGGCAGAGGTAAAGGGAGTCTGTGGTAAAGCAGGGTGGGGGGGGGGGTGCTCACAAGGACCCCGCTTGTGCTTTCCTGCCCCTTTTCTGCAGTCGGACTTGCATATGCATGTGTGGTATGGTTGGCATGTTTACTTTTTTGAAACCTAAAGCACTAAAATGAGGCTCTATTAATCATCCTGACAAGGCTGGAGGTGAGGTAGGGGTAGCTACTATCAGCAGGGCTCCCTGAGCAGCCTCCTCCAAGGCCTCACACAGACCTGGGGGGCGGGGGGAGGGGACCCCACCAGTGCCCCTCAGACCTCCCGTTCCAGCTGGCCCAGATGGGGCAAGAGAGCCCTGCTTTCACTTGGAGCTTAAACAGCAGAGGACATAGGTTATATATTTTAAAATGCAACCAGAGATAATTAATGTCCTAAAGAGGAAAAAAAAGTCAACACGAGGGAAGTTAAATTCTTAAGGCAAATAGTACGAAACTGACAGGAGTGACTGTAGCTTCTGAGTGTCTGTTACACAGAAAAAGAGTCTGACAATTGCAGTGGCTGCAGACTTCCTTTAGAAGGTGCATTAGCAGGCACTCCTGCTGTGGGGCATCCGCTTTCATTATTATTTTGATGATTCTTTACTAGATGCATTTGATTGCTTAATGTAATTCAACTAACAAGGAATTCTCAGATTCCTCTGAAAGGAGAAAACACAGAAACGTTGCAAAGGTATAAAACTTTGTATAAATTGTTTACAAAAGGGTTTTTGAGGCTGGTTGCTGGTTATCATCACCACCCCGCCCTCCCCCTAACCCCCACCCAACCCCCACCCCGACGCAGCCCACACCACACCGAGCACTGTTCTGGGAGATATTTGCCAGCTCTTGAGAACACAAACCTTGGGACCAGACTGCTTGGGTTTCAAACCTGACTCCTCCTCCCAGCTGTGAGACCTTGGGCAAGTTACCAAACCTCTCTGGTGCCTGTTTCCTCCCCACTAATGTGGAGATAATGGTGCCTACCTCATGGGGTTATTAGGAGGATTAGATGGATTCATACATGTAAAGCACTTAAAACAGTATCTGGCACACAGCCAGAATCATCTCTCCGAATTAACTGCTTCCCGCAGCTCTCTGGGCATTTTGAGGTTCTGATGCGGTTAACATGTCATCTGGGGCAAGTTTGCCAATTTCCCTAGTTTCATGTGTATGTTTTGAAGGAGTAAAGTATCATTTTAGGTAAGTTTTCTTTGAAGAGCTATCCTATGAGAATCATTTGCAGTATGGTCATAGGGAGGGGTGAGAGTTTGGAGGGTGCCAGACAGGGAGGACTCCCAAACAGAGCGGTTGGCACTGAGGAGGCAAAGCAGATGGAGAATTCCAGCCTTTGCCATCCACAGTGTTATAAGTGGAAAGATCCGTGGGGATACCTGCAAGTCTTTTACTATTTTGACCCCGACTAACCACACAGAAATTGATGTGTTCTTTGCAGATTGGATGAAGAACCACCAAACGCCAAAGGGAAAGTAAAAACCCCATGGCAGGATGCCTTTTGTCAAGTGAGCCCACATTCTTATTTGATGTGTCACCTGAGAAATGCCTCCTACTTCTCTTCAATTTATTATGTACATAAGACAAATCACAAGATGTAACCTGTCACAAATGCCAGAATTAAAGCTGCCAATACACACGTCACCAGTAATTACCTTTGCAGCTTACAGCTTCAGTTCCACATTCTCCCACAGACACTACAGCTCTGAATGTACTTCCAAGTCCTAGCTGGAGCACCATTCAGAGCTCCATGGAACCGGAAACCTGGAGAACAACTTGCAGGACCCTGGGGAACAGCAAGGGGGGGAGGTGGTGGGGGGTGGTTAATGCAGCCCTCCTGTGTTGCAGAACCCCTGCTTTCAGGGACCTGTGGGGTCATTTCCCACTGATCCTGCAATTTGCTTTGTAATTGAGTTGTTTCAGAGAACTGTTTTTCCACCTCAAATACGCAGGCTTCAGCCTAAATATGATCCACGTGTAAAGTTTTACTATATAAGTCACCTTTAACGATCTGCTATCTAGAAACTGCCTCTTGCAAGTTCTCGGGAGAATAACAATTTCAAGAAAGATGGATAAGACATCATAAAAGCACATCATCAGAAGCAGTGCCCTCAATCCCACTTAGAAACGTTGATTTGGCATCCATCCTTTCCATTTTAACTGATTAAAGCAGTTTACTGTCTGGCTCTCATGCAACATTAACCAAACCAAGAATGAGAAGGAGGGTATTTTACATACACAGTGCCTGCAGGGCTACAGAATTCCAGTGACCTGAGGTATAGAAGGCTCCTTGCTGAAAGCAGATGAAATCATCCTGCATTCTGCCTTTCGTTATTCTCCAAAGGCATCACAGTCCGGAGTCCTTTCATATGCTCTCAGACCTATACATTAATACTAATATTCAGGTTAAACAGGAACACAAACACGCCAACCTTTCTCAAAAGATGCCAATAATCTTTCAATATACACAGGGCTCCACTGCATTAAAGAATGCCAGTGTGCTAACATATTGTTAGAGTAAGTGCCTTACTTGGGCAAGAAGAAATTCAGAAATCCAGCTATGACACTGGTCTATTGAGCTGTAACTCGATCTTACCTTAAAAAAAGTTTAAGATACTTATTTATATCAGTTGCCATCTTTTCACTGCTTAAGGAACAAATGCCAGGTTTTCTTGGTTCCTCGATAAAAAATAAAAATGGGGGGGGGGGGGGCGCCTGGGTGAGCGACCGACTTCAGCTCAGGTCATGATCTTGCAGTTTGTGGGTTCGAGCTCTGTGTCGGGCTCTGTGCTGACAGCTCAGAGCCTGGAGCCTGCTTCAGATTCTGTGTCTCCTTCTCTCTCTCAAAAATAAATAAATGTAAAAAATAAAATAAAATAAATGAATAAATAAAATAGGTATTTGAGCAAAATCAGAGGCAAAAACGTCAGTGCTGACTTTACTCATGCTTTGGGTCTGAGCGGCTGTTCGCTGAAATGTTCTTTTGAGGCCAAAAAATGGTTCCTCCTAACACTGGCATTGAGGCCTTAGGTGAGAATACCTTTAGGACGACTCACAAAAGAAAAAAAACAGACCAGACAAAGTTTAACTCAATTTTATTTTCCACTTTTAGTATTTTTCAAATTATACAACATGCAGTCTGCCAGAGTATCCATACATCTTCATTTTAGAACCTGGAGGATAACCAAAGTTTTCCACGGGCCAGGGGAGGGTTACTTCCAGATCTTTTGTTACATGTACTATATTACAGCATCATCACTTGATATAAGCGGCCATTGTCCCCTTCAAACCACCAAAACAATTCTGTCCACAAATTTTTTTAATGAAAGCTACTGTACAGAGACATAAAGCCCAGAGAAAACACATCTGCAGTACACATTACATACTTACACACTAAACATGTACAATCCTACAGGATGCCCTATTCCCCTTGTATCTGCACACAATGAAAATTATTTAAAATTGGTACACGATATGTAAATGTGTAAGCAGACTTCATGGAGCAGTGCTTCTTTCAGCAGTGACCTGGCCCTTATTCAATACTTTTAAACAGTCTAAATTGTTAGTGTTAAATGAAACCATTTTAGGCTACGATGGTTCCTTTAGTTTATGCAAGCTACTCAGGGTGAGACAATGAAGTGAAATCCTCCCCCTGCTCCCTTCCAGGGAAAAACTTCCTTAATATGTCATGTAGCCAGACTCTCAATGTCTCCTGCCCTGCTAAAAAAAATACACTTCAAAGAGGGGACTGTCAAGACTTTTATTTGCTTTCAGTTATTCCTCTAGGAAAAGAGAACTGATAATTCTCCCATGAGTCTTGGGGATGGCTTGGTCTGGCCTTGGACAGAAATGTCCCTTCTTCATGTGAAATTAGGGCATCATAAAGTCACTAGATGCTACGTTCCAGACAAACATTTTTCTTCATTTATCCCAATATTACTATGAATTCTAATTTTTTGTAATCATGGTACTATTTCCTTTAAAAGTCTGAATCCACATTTACTCTCCCTACTACCTGCCATTCAAACAAACCAACCGTACAGCTTTTGAAGAGATGAGGCATTTGTACAGAATTGTCTAGTAAATGATCAAAACACATTTGGCATTAATATATTTTAGTCTCCACCTATAAATCTTTTTAAGTCTTAAAAGCACTTTATGAATTGATAATACAGTCAATGAAGGAACATACTATGTTACAAGAATGCAATTGGTAAGTTAAATGCGACCACAAATCTTGATATCCCAACCAACATTTCTCTAATTTAACAATCCACCATCCTGCAGGTAGAGATTATTTGTATAAACCATCTGGCTATTCCCTTATAGCATCAAAAAGTAAACTTTCAAGAAGTAGCATGAAATATAAAATTATTCACAGAGGAGAAACACACACATTCTCTCTCTTTCTCTCTCTAGCAAAAAGCAGCATACAACCAAAAATATAATCATAGGCGCAGCCATTCAGAAGTGTGGTTTTTATATTTAGAGTACAAATGGAAAGGAGTAATAACCTTAAAAACCAAGGAAAATTGCATCAATGTGGCTTTTTAAAAAAGTGGCCTACAGAGAATATGGTCCTGATATTAGTTTATTATACGAAGTGATATTTAGGGATCCACTTGAATATACTGTGTTCCCCGATAATCTGCCTATCTTTTAGTCACAGTGTGGGAAAGTTAGCTTAGAGGTCCCGTAAAGATTGAAGCTAGGTGAACTGACTGGCTGATCAGCAAGTAGCAGAATTATCTTTGAGAGACATCAAAGCCAACTTTCTCTGTGAATAAAAGTGGTGTGAATTTTGTCAATCCCTTGTGGAGATCAAGAAATATGGAACTACAAGTGAAACACGTAGTTCTTTTTGAAACACGAAAGGACCAAGCGATTCTTGAGAAATAGAAAAGGGGTAACCACAGAAAAGTTACTTTGGAAAGAATCTAAAATAATCTATTAACAAGAGAGCCCCCAGAAAGAATTACTGACCTTTGTCCAATTTCCAAACATAAAGTAATACAGTTGTATGATAGACAGTAGGGTCACTCAACTACTAATTGGCAATCCTTTCCAAGACCAATGCTTCAGCCTCTAAAATCAGAGCCAAACATATTAATGGCAAGATTATAATCTATGGCATATGTTATTACCTGATAAGGTTTGCAAATGCTGCCCTACAAAGCCCCTTCTATCAGACTGTAAATAGCCATTGAGCATGTATAGCAGGCAAGTTACTGGCAATATAAGAAAATCAAAAGAAGAATTTTTAAAATGTAAATGAATGCAAAATTGTCATTTTTATGAAATAAATACTTCAGTAGAATTTGTCTTCTTCTTTCTCCTTAGTCCCCTCCCCCCCCAAAAAAAACCAAAACACATAAACAAAGTGCAACATTTAACAAATAAATTAAGTCAAAGCAGCTTTGCTGTGTTAGGGAAATTTTACACAAGAAAAGTCTGGAAGTTAATTCACAGTCCTCAGTGCTTTACACACACACACACACACACACACACACACTTCAACTACGACTCACACAGCAAAGAGAAAACTCCATGTCTACCCGGCCTACATTTCATTCCTGTGGTGACAGCAGCAGGGACAGTGCCAGCTTCCTCATCGTGGGCAGGCACAGAGATAGGATGGATGCTTTCACTGAGATTAGTCTGGTCGTCACTGACTTACCCTCCAATTTGTCAAAACTAGTAGCAGCACACAAGACCAAGTTAATTGAACCTTTGTCAGCTTCCCTGAAGACTTTACTACTTGGAAATCAATCATTCTAAAATCCACAACTGGAAGTAAGAGTTGATTCAGCTTTAAATTCATGTGTTAAATAAACCAATAGTTAAATGTAAAAAAAAAAAAAAAAAATCCATCCATACCGAGTTCTTCTAATTCTGCTTAAGAAGATGAAATCTATCAATTTGAAGCCACAGAACAAACTCAAAAAAACAATCTGCAATGAAGGGTTAACATAACAACTTACAGCAACTTATTCACAGGCACAAATATTTGTCAATTACTCCCCTGCCGGAGGGCTTCCTTTTTCAACTGTGGGAATGAATGATCCTGGATTTCATCAGCAGTACCCCCTCAAGGCTTAAGATGGTTCCCTACAGGAAGAAGCCATCCCCAGTGCGAGCTCCAGTAGGGTCAGGGAGGAGGAAGCGAGGAGGCGGCCACCCCATTTCCAATCACCCAACTTTGCAGCATTTTCAACACTCCTGAAGAAAGGATGTTCAAAGTGGGCTGGCTGAGACTAGTCGCTGCAGGTTCACTAGCAAGCAGCTCAGGTGAATTTTATGACTTTTCACATTTACATAGATGTGTTTGAATGAACAAATTCTACATTGCTACTGTCAGATTGTTTTTCTGCCTTGAAGAAATTTGTTTTGCATTTTAACAGGTGCCCTACTAAAAGTGTATTTCACAGATCCAAAGATGTGACCGGGATATTCAAAATGCTTCTTTGGGGTAATTTGTTTCGGAAAAGTGTTCAGAATGAAAATTTTGAACCTTATAGCAGCACTTTTTTTGTTGTTGTTCCCTAAAAATATAAAGTAATATGTTTATTTTACAGGAGACCAGACAGGTGCAGTGGAGCGTGATTCCCCGCCTCCAGGGCACTTGGATGTTCCCCCCAAGGAATGGCATGGAGGGCGTTTGCTGGGACTGTGCACTATGGAGAGAGGAGGCTCCAGGGACTGCCCAGAGACCACCCAGCACCCCGAAGCCGAGTCCTGGCAATGGTTCCCAGGGGTAAGTGGATCTTCTGTTAGTGTCCCCTTCAGATTTCTCAGGAAAAGTCCAAGCACACACCTCTACACACAGAAATTCTACACAGCTCAAATATCTGAAACTGGTGTACTGCAGACGGCTGGGGTAAACAAATGTAAAAGAAAATGGAAATTTTGTGTAGGAGGGAAAAAATATATATATAGGAATTGGTGATTAATGTAGTCCTTGACATGCTGCGTGGAGAGCCGTATCTGTTGAAAAAGAACAAGAGAGAGAACATAGGCGTTAGGGAACACAGTGGAAATACACTCCTCAAAAAATGTTTTCATATTTAGAATATCTAGAGTATTTAGATATTTAGATGAATATTCTAGATATTCAGACCTGAGCTGTCCAATATAAATACCATGTGAGCCACATATTTAATTTTAAATTTTCAAGTGGCTCCATTAAAAAGCGGGAAGAAAGAAGTCAAATGAGTTTTAATAATATAGTTCATTTAACCCAATAAATTCAATACATTGTCATTTCAACGTGTAATCATTATTACAGGTTGAGCTATCTTACATTACAATATCACTATTGAGATACTTCAATTTTTTTCCCACAGTGTTTGCAATGTGGTGTATATTTTGCATTTTGACCACATCTCAGTTTGGACTTGGCCACATTTCAAGTCTCAGTGGCCACATGTGGCTAGTGGCTAGTGTATCAGACAGCACAGCTCCTATTTACTGCTTTTGATTTAAGCATTTAGCCCTGACCACAGTCTCTTCCAAAAGTCCCGTATCTATTGGCACTGGTGATAGAGGAACAGAATGCATTTTCTCATTCCTATGGAGTACTCAAACACCTTTGCACTTGCCAGCACTTGGGATTTTGAGGCAGCTCAGACATGACCCCTAACCCAGGCTCTCTCAAGAAACAGATTCCCAGTCCTGCCTGAAAGGTAGGTTTTGCCTCCCTGGGCTGAGGAAGTTACTCGGAGGAGACATCCCCTTTGATTTTGCCCACCAGAGGTCCATCTGGTCATGCTCAGGTCTCCAGGATAAAAGTCTGGGCTAAGTCCTGACTCAGAGGCCAGCCCCAAGTGGCCTCTGTCACCTTTGGACCAACTCTAATAAAGTCAACTTTCAGGAAGAAAGCAAAGGGTTCAGCTTCTTCCCACCAGCTGGAAGCCGTGGGTCTGCCAGTCATCTTCCTATGGGTTTTGTGCAGAGCTCAAGGTGCTTGTGGGATGGGGAGGGGGTGACAGCAGCGATAAGTAGAGCCTCGTCCTGGAGAAACAGGGAATTGCCTGGCACGGAAATATGACACACATAAGAAAAACCCACGTGTCCATCTGGTTTTAAAAGGAACTCCATAACCTGACACATCGCGCTGTTTTTCCCTCTAGAAGAAGGCTTACATCCAACTTTAGTGCTCAACTGTGCTAAACATCTCAGATTCCTGCTACAGCGCTCTCTCCCTCTCTAGTTTTTTTCTCTTCACTCTCCTGACTCCTGTGTTATAATATTGTAAGTAACCTCACATATTTTGCATAAATAAGCAGGATGTAAATTATAAATAAACAGTAAAAATTCAGCATGTGTAAAGGGATTATAAAAAAGGTAGGAGCAAAGTGGGTAGGCGGGAGGGAAGAGGAGAAAAAAGACAGAAATTGTGTAGGAGAAAAGAGACAGACACAAAAAATAGAAAGCTCATTTGGTAGCTACCATCTCTTGCTCCAATGGTGTAACTCCACAGGTAGAAATCTGCTCCATTAAAAATGGCTTCAAGAACCCTACATGATAATATTCATGTCCTGTTTAGAAGTTACAGAGAAAGATTTGTCTCTGGGAAGAGCATCTTGAATGTTTAGCCTTTCCGGTAAGATTTTGTGCTTATTATTAGGACAAGAGATGAAGACTCTAGAAGCCTGGTCATAGTTGTCACTTTAAGTCAGTTTGAGTGAAAACCAATAGGCTCTTGGATGCTTTTGGAAGACCACCACCTGGAGGCAGGGAGGTAGGAGCACACGCCTTAAATTGTAGGGTTAGGGTTTAACGTGAGGATTGCTGCCAACCTTGTTGACAGAGCCTAGGATTAAAGACACACGCTTGGTGGGGTGGCCTCTGAAATGCCAGGGGACCACGGCCTTTCATTCAAACCCCCCACCCTTGCATGGGCAAGACTCAGCAAGTTCTGGCCAGCAGTACGTTAGAAACAGGGGGCCACAAAGGAGACCCAACCTGCTTAGTCACCTCAAGGCGGGTGAGAAGCCGGAGACGTGACAGGCTGTGGAAAGGAAAAACACAGGAACACCCCCAATAAAGAAAGGGTCCTTTACCATGGAGAGGTCATTCTGCATTCTGAAATAAAGATCTTTACAGCCCATCTGCCAAAGCAGTCTTTCCAGCAAGCCCAAGAAAAAAGGATTCCCAAACATCCCCCAACGATCTGAATGCTTATCTGTTCTGATAAATCCAGAGCGGGGGGACATGGATAGAATTTATAAAAGTAAATGGGTTGGCCCCTGGAGAAACCATTTCTGACTTCCGATGGCAGAGAGCAGCCACCCAGCGAGGCTGGCAAATCTGGAGAACATTTAACACCCAGTTCTGTGGACCCTCTTGGATGGCTCAGAGTTGTTCCTCACTCAGCTGCAAGCACGGTACTGGCTGAAGTGACTTGCTACGAGGCTGTCCCTGGGCCTCTGCCAAACTGGAGATGGAAATTCAGAGTGGCAATGTGTGACCAGACTTAGAAGGAAATAAAATCGCCTTTCTTTAGAAGGGGTGGGGAGGCTGAAGAAAGAAGCTAATTATACAAGAGTTTTGCAAGAACGTATTTTGAGATCTTTCCCCCCAACTTTAGCTTTTGCAATTGCTTGCAAGTGGATTTATGCTTAATCCAAACAGTACATAGTTTTATCTTCTCTTTTGCCTTTCTACAGTTCAATCCCCACATTATAAGAATTACCAATGGAACTTCACGTACCACTGCTGAATAGAAGTGGGTTTATCTCACAGGAGCAGTAGTGCAATCTGCTGTGGAGGGAGCATAGCTCTTCCTTCCGGCTCCTCCGTGGTTGCTTCCTTTGAGCTCACAGTGCTGGTTTCTAAGTCCTGTGCCATAGGGCCGTCTGCAGTCACTTCTGGCCTCTCTCCCCGAGTCCCACTCTGTTGATACTCTCAGGCCTGTCCCCACATCCACCACAACACTGGCCCTAGTTCTTGCCACACAGCATTCCATTCCCTTCCACTCCTTCCACTAGGGCCTTCCACTCCTCTTTCACATCACTCATTCAACACCCAGCGAACCCTGGGTGAAGAAGGTGCTATGATCATAACTTCTCCATGCCCAAGAATCCTGCCTGGAGTGACAAGGCTGGGCTTTTTTAATTCAACTAAAATAAACACACTGCACGGACAGAATGCAGGAGCAGAAAGGGGAATCCAGTGCTGTCCATTAAGCCAAATGTTAAACAGATTTGCAAAACTGCAAAGCAATGCCATTCTGCTGTTTTTGTTTTGGAAAATAATTACTTTTCATTAAAAGTGGCATTTTGGTTGACAGTAGTGATATCTAAAATTTTTGTTTCAATTTATATCAATAGTATAAAACATATCAAGAGACATACCCCAGGAATGTAGAAGCTTTTTGATGTCAATACTTTTTAAGACTATAAAGGGTCCCAAGGCCAGGAACTTTGAAAACTGCTACACAGCCGATCGGACTTCTTGGTCCAGGATCCACAACTGACAAGATGTGTGATCCTGACAGTTCAGGATCTCTGTAGAAGATAGGATGGCCCTGGACGAGATAATGTCAACACGTGCCCGTTCTGTGCCAGGCCCCCACCCGAGTTCTCTGTGTATAGTAATGCATTTAATCCCCATAGCCACCCTGTAGGTCAACATAGTCATGTGGCACATTTCACAGAGGGCAGGGAGGCACAGACGGATGCAGTAACTTACCTAGTACACGGCCAGGCTGGGATTCAACCCCAGGCAGCTGGGCTTCATATCCTGAAGCCACAATCACCCAGCTTCGTACCCCGCCTGAAGCAGAGTCCCCCGCTGCAGGTACATTCTTGTGACTCAATCACTTAGTTACTAGGGTTTTCCAACAGCAGTAGCAAGTTGAACAGCCCAGTGGCTCAGAGGTAGACCACATGTGTGGCTGACTTAAGGATCCCACATGACCTGCTGTAAAGGAGGCTCCCTGACTGATGTTGTTGGAGAAGTAAATAAAGTATGCCAAAATGGCCAACAGGACTAACACAGACTCCGGTCTCTAGCTTAGAGACCCCTCCTCCGGGTTCTTCTTCTTTTGTTTGCTGTGCACGCAAAAACCCCCACAGAAATGGAGGCTGTCGGCTATAAATTACCCTCCCCACTTGCATTCCAGGCTCAGACCTGTGGAGAAACAGTCTCCTCTGAGCCCACCAGTGTTAAATAAATCTCCAATCCACCAAGATCTCCCAGTGCTGCTTGGTTTTTCCGCCAGCATTCCAGTCTGGTTCTGTAACATACTTGGTTCCCTGACCGGGAAACCCAACCGTGCTGGCTCATTGTTGCCACCTGTTTGGGAAAACAGCGAGGCGGTGATGGAGTGAGGGATCCCAAGGGAGAAGGTGCGCCCTGACTGAATTTCGGCAGTCTCCTCAGTTGCCTCGGGCTGGCCCCACTCCGTTGTTCCCACCAGACTCAGACCTGGTAGATGAGGACCTGGACCCGACATCGGAACCGGTAAGGCCGGGGCCCCAAAGAAGTCAGGCCCACCCAAAAGGGTGGAAGGGGGACCTGATCAATCCTTGGAAGTCTTAACAGGTCTCACAGGTAGAGAATTTTTGCAGGAGGGAATGTAATAGACTCTGGTGTCTGTGTGTGTGTGTGTGTGTGTGTGTGTGAATGTGTGGCTCAGCCAGGCTTGCCAGTCGAGTTCGAGTTTGTGGCTCCACGGACAGGCACCCTTAAGGTCCCCAAGAGTCTACGGAGTCTAAATGCGCTCTCCTGTGCGTGGTGAGCGTATAAGGTCCAGGGCGGTATTGGCTCAGATTCCAACTGCAAGTCACAAAGCTGAGTCCGCTACAGCCAAACCTCACCTAAAGTTTCCCTCAGGAATGCGACCAGAGAGAAGTATCTGATTGGTCCTCTCATCTGAGGGGATACCCTCCCTTTGTCTTTGCAACACCGAATACGAGAAAGAAATTAATAATGGGAACAAAACAGAGTAAGCCTACGATTTTAGAGGTCATGCTCAAAAATTTTAAAAAGGGATTTTCAGGCGATTATGGGGTGCAAATGACACCCAGGAAGTTAAGGACCTTTTGTGAACTAGAATGGCCCATATTCAATGTAGGATGGCCCCCTGAAGGGACATTGGATGCTCAAATAATGCAGCGGGTTTGGCTAATAGTCACTGGGAACCCAGGCTACCCTGATCAATTTCCATACATCGACTCCTGGCTTGAAATTGCCCGAGGAAATCCCCCGCCTTGGGGGTGATTCATCGTTAGCAAACAGAGCCAGGCAAAGGTTTTAGCCACTTTACCTGGAGGCTCACCCAGGGAGCCAAAGAAGCGACCCACCGCTCCTCTAATATTCAAAGGAGACGAAGTAGCCGCCGAGGAAGATATTGTCTTTCCACCTCCTTATGACTCGCCAAGCTCCCTCCCCCCTCCCCCTGAGCCTGAAACTCCTCCCCCATCTGTCTCTCCACCAGGGCCACAGTCACCACGCCACCGCCACCGAAGTCACTGCCACCGCAGTCACCGTCACAACCACCACAGTCACCACAGCAGTGGCACCACCCATCTCCCCGTCCCTCTCGGACCCGGAGAACCCTCCCCCACAAGGGCCAGCAGCCAGACTGCACCCCAGACCCAGACCTAACGCTCTCCAAATGCCTGTAAGGGAGACATGAGAGCCTGAAAGACAGAATGAGGATGGAATAGTCCAGCCGAGCCGTTCCATGATGTATTATCAACCTTTCTCCACAACCGACCTCCTCAACTGGAAACACAACACTCCATCATACTCTGAAAAGCCACAAGCAATGGTCAACTTGATGGAGTCCCTCTTCCAGACCCACTGACCGACTTGGGAAGACTGTCAACAGTTACTCCGTATTCTGCTTAATACAGAAGAAAGAAGGATAAGAGAAACACGAGAGTACCTAGAAGATCATGCACCTCCAGGGATTAATGACCCTGCTGTCTGGGCTCAAGCTGCTGCACCTGAAGAACGCCCAACAAGGGATTTCACCACAGAAGAAGGACAGGCCCACATCTGATGATACCAGGAAGCCCTCCTCTGGGGAGCCTTAGCTGGAGCCAGAAAGCCCATGAACAAGACTAAAATATCATCAGTCAGGCAGCACCCTGGGGAGTCTCCCGGAGACTACTATGAAAGATTATGTAAAGCATACCGTGTATATACCCTGTTTGACCCCGAGGCACCAGAAAGTCAACAGATGGTAAATACCTCTTTTGTGGCACAGGCTGCCCCAGACATCAGAAGAAAACTCCAGAAGTTGGAGGGCTTTGTTGGGATGAATATCACTCAGCTGATAGAGGTCGCCAATAAAGTTTTCATGAACCGAGAAGTTGCAGCCAAAAGAGAAGCAGAGAGAAGACTAAAAAAGAAGGCCACCCTTCTCACAGCACTAAAAGAAACAGACGCTGCAAAGATGGGAAGACCCCAACCACCCAAAGGGGGGAAGGCCAGAGCCCCCTTAGCAAGGAACCATTGTGCATACTGCAAAGAGAAGGGACACTGAAGAATGAATGTCCAAATCGGAAGGGGCCCTCAAAACCCAGCCATATCGGGAAGAACCTCGAGGCGAGAACCTTGTTGGTCTGGCTGGGGTAGAATCGGACTGAGGGGGACTGGGCTCTTTCTCTCTTGGCCCCTATGAGCCCACGATCGAAATGAAGGTAGGGGCCGAACAATAACTTTCATGGTTGACACTGGGGCTGAATACTCCGTTGTTACTTCCCCAGTGGCACCCTTAAGCCAAAAGACGGCAATCATACTTGGGGCTACTGGGACACGGGCGATGCAACAGCCCTTCTGTCAAGCTCAACAATGTGAACTTGGGGGTCACAAGGTCCGGCATGAATTCCTCTACTTACCCGACTGCCCAATTCCTCTCCTGAGCCGGGATCTGCTCTCCAAACTTGGGGCCCAGATAACTTTTGAACCCACTGGACACACTAGCCTCCAATTAAACCCAAGGCAGAAGAAAACCCTGGTCTTGGCGATTACCCTGCCAAGGGAAGAAGAATGGAGACTCTTCTGCACCCAGGCCTTACCCTGTAGCCCCTCAGAATTCAGGCTTACATTCCCCTCTATATGGGCTGAAGATAACCCACCTGGACTAGCTTGGAGTCGGGCCCCCATCATTGTTGACCTGATTCCTGGAGCCCAACCTCAGAGACAAAGGCAGTACCCCCTTCCACTCGAGGCTAGAATGGGTATACAAGAGCACCTGACCAAACTCAGAGAAGCAGGTATCCTAACTGATTGCCAATCAGCTTGGAATACCCCATTCTTGCCAGCCAAGAAGCCAGGAGGAGGATACTGACCAGTACAGGATTTGAGGGCCATTAACAATGTGACTGTTTCCTTACACCCAGTGGTTCTAAACCCATATACTCTCCTCAGCCAAATTCCGGGGTCAGCCAGATGGTTTATATGCCTCGACCTAAAGGATGCTTTCTTCTGCCTCTGCCTGGCTCCTCAAAGTCAACCATTGTTTGCCTTTGAATGGACTGAGCCCGTTACAGGGTGCCAGATGCAGCTGACCATACGACTTCCCCAAGGTTTCAAGAACTCACCCACTCTTTTTGGGGAAGCAGTAGCTGCAGACCTCGCCAACTTTCCGAGGGAAACCACAGGGTGTGTCCTCCTCCAATATGTAAACGACCTCCTCCTTGCCAGGGACACCCAAGAAGACTGTAAGAAAGGTACCAAGGCCCTCCCCTCCTGCAGCTCCTGTCCTACTCGGGGTATGGGACCTCTTGGAAGAAGGCACAGATTTGTCAGCAGCAGGTGCGATACTTAGGCTTCTTCTTCACAAAAGGAAAAAGAGAACTAGGCCCGGAAAGGAAGAAAGTTATCACCATACTGCCACAGCCCCAAACAAAACAAGGCTTGCATGAATTTTTAGGGGCCACAGGGTTCTGTCGCATTTGGATTCCTGGATTCTCAGCCATAGCGAGGCCCCTCTATGACTGTTGAGAGGGCCAGACCGGAGCCCCTCGCAGGGGCTGAGGAGGCAAGGGCCGCTTTCACAGAAATAAAGTTGGCTCTGGGATGAGCCCCAGCCCTGGATTTGCCTGACACAGAAAGGCCCTTTAACCTCTTGGTACAGAAAAGGACAAAATAGCCCTTGGAGTGCTCACTCAGAGTATGGGGCCTTGGCAATGGCCAGTGGCCTACCTGTCAAAAACACTTGATCCTGTGGCTGCAGAACGGCCACTGGGCCTTAGAGCGCTGGCAGCCACAGTCCTGCTCATCAAGGAGGCAGACAAACTCACGCTGGGACAAACACCTAATGTTAAGGTCCCACATGTGGTCATGTGAGCACCCAAGGATATCGTTTCCTCTCCACTGTTCGGCTGACATAATACCAAGGCGTTCTCTATGAAAACCCAAGGGTCACTCTCGAAACAGTAAGAACACTAAACCCAGCCACCTTCCTTCCCACGGAGGAGGGAGGACCCAACCATGACTCTTCCGAAGCAGTGGATGAAGTCTATGCCAACCTCCCAGACCTCCAAGACCAGGCTATAACAAGCCCGGAGATCACCCTGTTCAGCGATGGGAGCATCTATTTACAAGAGGGCAGCCGAAGAGCAGGATATGCGGTAACCACAACCACCGAAGTTCTGGAAGCCAAGGCCTTGCCCGAAGGATGGTCAGCACAATGGGCTGAACTGTATGCCTTAACCTGAGGCCTCATCCTTAGCAAAGGTAAATAAGTTAACATCTACTCTGATTCCTGGTATGCCTTCACTACTGTGCATGTACACGGGGCCATCTATAAAGAAAGAGGCCTCCTTACTGCTGCAGGGAAAACTATCAAAACCAAGGAAGAAATACTAGAGCTTCTTGAGGCTGTATGGCTGCCAGACAAGGTGGCTATCCTACACTGTAAGGGACATCTGAAAGGAGATGACCCCGTAACTCAAGGAAATCGCCTGGCTGACAAAACAGCCAGAGTGGCCGCCTGTGGTGACCCAGGCAAAGCTCCTACCTACACTATGACTCTTGCGCCCCAGAGGGAATCCTCCCCGCCCCTGTACACAAACCAAGAAAGAAGTTGGGCCTCGACAGAAGGGGGCACACCAAGCAAAGAGGGATGGTGGGTCATGCCAAATGGGCACATCTTTGTCCCGTTGTCTATGGGAAAACACTAGTGAAGAAGTATCACCAACTCACGCACCTAGGGAAAACTGCACTAGAGGCCCTCCTCAAAAAGAACTACTGTATCAGCCAGCTGCCGCCATTATGCCCAGCTGTCGGTGAACAATGTGTAACATGTGCCAAAAACAATGCTTGGTCTACCCCACGGCCCCCTCCTGGCAGGCAAAGGATGGGGGCCGCCCCTTTTGAAGACTTGGAGGTGGAATTTACTGACATACAACCAAATAAAGGGTTCAAGTACCTTCTTGTAATAATCTGCACACATTCGGGATGGGTCGAAACATTCTCCACCAGAACGGAATGAAGTCGTGAGGTGGCCAAAGCCCTTCTACGGGAGATTGTGCCTCAGTTTGGTCCACCCTTAACCATACACAGTGATAACAGACCTGCATTTGTGGCAGACATTATACAAACCCTGACAAAGTGCCTTGACATTACCTGGAAACTGCACACTGCTTACCGACCCCAGAGCTCAGGGAACGTAGAGCGGATGAATCGCACCCTCAAGGAAACCCTGGCTAAGTTCCACCAAGAGACTAATCTCCCATGTCCAGATTTACTACTGCTGGCCCTCCTGTGTGCCCGATGCATGCCTGGAGCACTAGGATTCTCCCCTTTTGAGTTATTATATAGGCGCCCCCCCACCACCCCCCACCATGTTCAGGAAAACTCCCAGGAGACCTACACCAGATTGGAGACAAAGGAATAAGAGAACAGCTCCAGACCTTGGGGGCAGTCCTAAACAAGTTACAAAGATACACCACAGAGAGGGCCCCAATTTCCTTAGGGACCCCCGTTCACCCCTTTCAGCCAGGAGACTCTGTGTGGGTCAAAGATTGGAAGAGGGAACCTCTTAGACCATGGTGGACTGGGCCTCATACTGTTATTCTAACAACTCCTACGCCCTTAAAGTTTCAGGTATCACCCCCATGGGTCCATCACTCCAGAGTTAAGAAGGCCAACTCAGAAGAACCCACAATCTGGCGAAGTGATCCAGATCTAGTCAACCCGCTTAAACTGACCCTCAAAAGGGAAACTGGCCCCTGAGACCTCCAGCCCTGCTCCAGCCACACCCTGGAAGCTGGCTGACCTGCGCATGGCAGAAGCCTGAGGAATCAACGTGTGAACCTAGCCTAGGGGTTTGGATGCAACTCTGCCAGCCCTTGCCCCTTCCTGGTGCCATAGCCCTGATTTTACTTCTTACTGTTGGGCTGACAGAGACTGCACCAACAAGCTGGACATGGGACAAAAGATGCATGCTGGGTCTCACATACCTCCTCTGGACGGGAGGATTATTAAGTATTGCCTGTATATTATGATAACCTCTCTCACCCTCACAATGGCCGCTTACCCACTTTGCCCCCAGGATTGTTATATGACAATAAGGGGGTCAAGGGCGTTCAGTGCCTTCACCTCCCTCCACAAAGATTGCTACAAGGGAAAAACACCCATTCTGTCAGTCCCTCGGTGCCCCAAGGGCTAAGAATTGGACCATAGAGATAACCCAAAATGTCAGGACCCCATGTCACAACAAGGGCCTCCAGAGAGGGAAGCGAGCTTGCTACACTTACCTTCCTCAATGGGGGATCTTGGATGGGGAGGGGTGCAAGACAGGGCCCTTCAAAAAGCTATAAAGGATACCCAGGATAGGGTAATACAAGCCATAAAGGCAACCGCCCCCCCCCCCCCCCCCCCCCCCCCCCCCCCCCCCCCCCCCCCCCCCCCCCCCCCCCCGGGCAGCCTACCAAGGTTGAACCTTTCAGCCTTGAATCAGATGCTTAGCAATTCCCCACTCCAGCCTTGGGCCAACACTACACTACAAGTCCTCCATAAAATAGATAATCACACCCAAACCTGCTGGATGTGCTTGCCCCTCAGCAGTAGGGCTTACTTAGCCATTCCTATCCCTTTGTTCTGGGAAGCTCCTGAAAATCTCAAAACCAACACTTCTGTCTTAATTGGACCCCTGGCCACTGGGGTCCCTCTCACTAATGCTGACAATCTAATCTGTACGTCCCTGAAGGTATGAATGCTACCACTCTATGCAGAAGAAATATAACCTTAAAGAAGAATGCAACCCTGTGTTCAACCCCTGGGGTGTTCTGTGTTCTAATTTGGCCTACCGATGCTTAGAGGCCAACTGGACTCAGATATGTTATTCTGTCTTCCTAACCCCAGAGATATCCGTGTACACTGAAGATCAGCTCCTAACAAACTTTAGCCCCAAGTCCCGGACTAAACAGGCAATCCTGCTACCCGTTCTGATAGGAGCAGGAATTGCGACAGGAATAGGAACCGGAATAGGGGGCATAGGCTCATCTGTAGGACTATACCATAGACTATCTCAAGAGCTAAATGAAAACATGGAACGGGTGGCAGATTCTCTGGTAACCTTACAAAACCAAATAAACTCTCTGGCGGCAGTGACCCTCCAACATAGTTGAGCCCTCAACCTCCTCACTTTAGAAAAAGGAGGGTCAGGGTGCCTGGGTGGCGCAGTCGGTTAAGCATCCGACTTCAGCCAGGTCACGATCTCGCGGTCCGGGAGTTCGAGCCCCGCGTCAGGCTCTGGGCTGATGGCTCAGAGCCTGGAGCCTGCTTCGGATTCTGTGTCTCCCTCTCTCTCTGCCCCTCCCCCGTTCATGCTCTGTCTCTCTCTGTCCCAAAAATAAATAAACGTTGAAAAAAAAAAAAAAGAAAAAAGAAAAAGGAGGGTCTTGCATCTTTCTGGGGGAGGAATGTTGCTATTTCATAAACCAGTCAAGAATAGTTACAACTAAGATTAAGGAACTCAAGGAAAGAATTCAATGTAGACAACAGGAAAGTATCAATCAATGGAAAGGATGGGATCTCACAGATTGGGCACCCTGGCTTTCTGCCCTGGCGGGGCCCCTCCTCTCCATAATTTTACTTGTATCCATCGGCCCTTGTATACTGAATGCTGTGGTACGTTTTATTGAAAACACTGTTGCTCGCCAAACTACTGCACATATCTTAGCCCTCCGAGAGTATCAACCTGTAAAACTGAAAGGTGATGCCTACTAAAAGTTTTTTTTTTTTTAAGGCATCAAAGTGGGGGGGAAGAATGTTGGAGAAGTAAATAAAGTACACCAAAGATGGCCAACGGGGCTGAAACAGACTCTGGTCTCTAGCTTAGAGACCCCTCCTCTGGGTTCTTCTTCCTTTCTTTGCTATGCGCTCGAAAACCCCCACAGATATGGAAGCTGACAACTGTAAATTACCCTCCCCACTTGCATTCGGCGCTCAGACCTTTGGAGAATCAGTCTCCTCTGAGCCCATCGGTGTAAAATAAATCTCCAATCCACCAAGATCTCCGAGTGCTGCTTGGTTTTACCTCCAGTGTTCCAGCCTGGTTCCGTAACGATTTCACCACTTCAGGGGGTTAAATTTGGTAAAGCAAATTCTCACCTACCCTCTATGTACAGAGTGAACTCATTTCTGCTATGAGCACGAGTCAACTTATACATTTTAAGTACATTTTTTATTTGTGATTAAATGGACATAAAAACCAGGAGAATGGTCAAAGTAGACCCCGTCACTGATGCCAGATGGGATGGATCCAGTTATTCAGGACAGAGAGAAGAGTAACAAGCAGGAAAGACAGTGATTTAGAAAAGCAAACAGAGGATAAATGAAGTGCCAGCTTGGGAAGCTCAGCCTGAACCTCAGGATAAATTAAGGACCAAACAATAAGGGCCTTTTTGTTCTGCAAGTCAAACGCTCAGAAAGAAAACTATTCCGCCTGAGGTGGAGTGAGGAAAACAATGAAGGGAGAGAGCAGGGTGGGGGGTTGAGAGAAGGTGGAATTTCTTAGATCAAAGATAGAGGCCCAAGTGGACCCAAAGTTCAGGGCTTTAGCTGAGGGTAGTAAATGTGGGGAAATGGCCGGGGACATTCAGAGGCAAATAAATCTGAGGTTTAAGTGCTAAGCTAAAAAATACTGGACTTCCTGTCTCTAATGTACACGTGGAATTTGCCCTTTTGGGTGTAGCTTACTGTGACAAGACTTCTTAGACTAGAACATTATTGATGCTTTCCAGATGTCCGGGCCAAGCCTGAAGGTCCCTAAAAGTGTCAGGCATGCAGGCAACATAGGGTCCAGGATGTCAGGCCCTCAGTCACAGATGACCATTATGGCAACAAAAGGGGACAGTTGTGAAAGCCTGTAGATCTGTGTTAGGTGTCCGCTTCCAGCCCACAAACACTTAAGAGTTAAAGATACTGTTTTTTACTAACAACGAACAAATATATTCACAATGAACCTCCTGAAGTAGTAAAACCTGAAGAAGACAGAGCCATCCCATAGTGACTGTCACTGACCCAGGGAATGTCACACAAATCAGAGATACAGAGGCCGTAACAGAACACCTGGTCTGCTTTGATGGTTCCATTTGCCAGGTGGCCCTGCTAGAAATCACAGTCCTGCTTTTCCAGCGCTGTTTTCTTTATGCCTCAAAACACGAAATCACAGTCTGAAAACACAGAACTGCTTCTTCTTCTTTTCTTTTTTTAATGTTTATTTTTGAGAGAGAGAGAAACAGAGTGTGAGCTGGCAAGGGGTAGAGAGAGAGGGAGACACAGAATCGGAAGCGGGCTCCAGGCTGTCAGCACAGAGCCCAACGTGGGACTCGAACTCGCAAACTGTGACACCATGACCTGAGCTGAAGTCGGATGCTTAACCAACTGAGCCACTCAGGCGCCTGGAACTGCTTCTTCTGAGAACCCTAGTGGGTCCCTATTGCTGTACCATTGTGATTTTACCAAATATTTTATCAAAGCTTATCAAAACTTTATTAAATAGGCTACAGTTTCTAGACTTAATATATATGGTTTTTAATAAAAGTACAGTCCTCAAAATATCAGAGTCTTCATCTACATCAGCAAAGTGAGGTGCATCCTGGGTCTGTGGTTCATTTCACAATTATTTTCTTTCTTTCTTTTTTTTTTTTAATGATTTTCAATTTCACCTTTATTTATTTTTGTTTGTTTGTTTTGAGAGAGAATGCGTGTCAGCCAGGGACAGGGGCAGAAAGGGGAGAGAGAGAGAAAAAAATTTTTTTAAGTTTATTTATTTATTCTGAGAGAGACAGAAAGCTAGCAGGATGGGCAGAGAGAGAGGGAGAGAGAGAATCCCAAGCAGGCTGAGCTGTCAGTGCTCAGAGCTGATGTGGGGCCTTGATCAACAACTGTGAGATCACAACCTGATCCAAGAGTCGGACACTTAACCAACCGAGCCACCTGGCTACCCCAGAGAGAGAGAGAATCTTAAGCCCAACTCAGGCTCACTCCTCGGACCCTGGGATCACGACCTAGGCTGAAATCAAGAGTTGGATGCTCAGCTGACTGAGCCACCCAGGTGCCCCTCACAATGTTTTCAATTTTACATTTTCCTTGCCACAAAAATCTGAAGCATCAATATGTGCATATTCTAAATTCTCTAGCTGACTACCTTGCAACCAAACATTCCTGCGTACCTTCAGCCCCACATGCATTTTCTGCTACGACCAGACCAAGCGGGGGCTACTCCTTATCACTTAAATAGCCTCTGGCTAAAGCTGGACCCAGGACAATAATGAGTTCCAGCCACTAGAAGGTGAATTGGCTGGAAGGTATGCAGTGATTCTGCAGTGATTTTCTTTTCTTTTCTCTTTTTCTTTTCTTTCTTTCTTTCTGACTTTATTTATTTACTTATTGTAAGTTTATTTATTTATTTATTTTGAGAGAGAGTGCAAGCTTCAGCCAGGTACGGGCAGAGAGAAAGAACCCAAGCAGGCTCCATGCCTTCAGCGCAGAGCCTGAGACGGGGCTTAAACTCCAGAGCCGTGAGATCATGACCTGAGCGGAAATCCAGAGTCAGGTGCTTAACCAACTGAGCCACCCAAGTGTCCCAAGACTTTATTTTTAAGTAATCTCTATACCCAATGTGGGGCTTGAACTTACAACCCCAAGATCAAGAGTCACATGCTCTACCAACTGAGCCAGCAGGCACCCCTCTACAGTGGTGTTAGCACAGAAAGGGGGTAAAAGAAGTGAGTCATGTCATGACACACGGAAGTAACTTGGACAAGCCAAACTCCTCTGGAAGCAATGCATACCAGAGTCGCATTGCACCCAGCTCTTTATTTTCAGCAAAAGACCATCTTTCATTGCATTATGTTAAGGCTGGTGATTTGGATTTTTGATCTGTGCTTCATTTCAATCTAACTCCTAAATCTGTTTTGACTTGATAGCTGCATAAGACTAAGTACAAGAGTATATACTGTTTTAAATTTGCTAATACTTAACTATAATAAAACAACTTAAACTCTGGCAAATATGTGAGAACTTTATCCCCTTAAAAGTACTCTATTTGCTATTCAAATCTGAGAAATAGTGGTCTTAATATAGGAAAGGGAAAGGAAGACCATTTTGCCTGGAAGCCTTTTAGAAAAGGGCCAAGGTATCAGCAGTGCCCCACTGGCGCCATCTGGTGGACACATTGGAACAAGCGCCCAATGGCTTGGCAAAGCACTGCCAGGAAAGGAAGCCCAATCCAGGACGCTCGGAACTAAGGAGCTGGACAAGTATTTAAAAGGTGTCCACATTAAGTGTGGGCCATGCATAAACACTCAGGACTGCCTCAGAAGTCTATTTCACACCTTATCTCTTCTCCCGCCCACAACCCCATTTCCCTGCCTCCCTCAGCTGATAACCTGGCTTCCTGTGAGAGAAAGCAGGCAGAGATGAGACCCATTCCACATCCCTGCCACCCCACTACCACCTACCAGCAACTGTCCTTTCTACTCTGCCTTCTCATCACCTCCACCTATGCTCCGGATGGCAGCACCTCTCAGGTAGCCAGTACTCTGTACCTGTAATTCTGGGGTCTCCTATGTTATCACTTCTCCCGCAATAGCCTCTAGGGGAGCCCTGCTCTGGCTCTCAGCCACCCCATCCTTTCCCAGGGGTCCAGCACAGGGTGGCCTTTGCCAGTCACAAACCAGGCCCCACCACTCCCAGACCCAAAGGCCCCAGTGGCCTTGCACACTCTGACTGCACCCTGAGCTGCCAGCCTGGCCTCTAAGGCCTCATTTATCTGTCCACTACCTTCTTCCCCAACAAACCCTGATTATGAAGGTCTCCGCATTCTCTGCACTCCAGCCCCATCAGGCTTCCCAAGGTTCCCCAATACGCCAGCCATTCCCACCTTCCAGCCAGTGGCTGTGCCACTCTTCCCCAGTCACTGTGTGGCTGGTAATTGTCCTCAGTCAGTGCTCTGCTCACATGTCACCCCCTCTTCTAAATAAGTGTCCCCATCTCCATTTCATTAACCTGCTCTTATTTTCTTCAGAACCTTACCACTATTTGAAGTTATCTCATTTTTTCACTATCTCCCTGCAAAAAAAGAGTAACACTGCACAAGACGTTGTAAAACCAAGTACGGAACAGGTTCTCCATGCCTGATCCCATTTTGCAGATGATGAAATTGAGGCTGAAAGATATCAAGTAACTTACCAACATCACGTGGAAATAAAGCCAAGGCCAGGGCTTGAACCCATGCATGTCCAGCCATCCCCGGATTCCATGTCCCGTTTTGTGGTTTGAAAAAGATGTCCCCTCCCCTAGGCTGCCCCCCTGGATTTGAACTAGCTAAGATAAAAGCCAGCATTATCCCGAGTTCTGATTTCTACAAGTTGGCATCTTTAGTTGCTCTGAAACTCTGGCCATAAACCAAAATACTCATTGTGACTATATTCCTTGAAACCTGAAATGAAGCAGAAGGAAACCCCAGAGATACCCGGATGCTGCCCATGTATGAAAGGCTGTGGTGGCTCTAGCAAGAGGGCTGGGAAGAGTCAGCACCTGAGATCATTTCTGCCTAGGACAGACACACTTTGGGATGAGCGTCCCAAAGATCAGGAAAGATCCTCTCAAAATGTGTTGGTCCCAACTAAGCAATGAATTCCACATTTGCAATTAGGTTTTTAAAAAACGATTTTGCGGGGCGCCTGGGTGGCGCAGTCGGTTAAGCATCCGACTTCAGCCAGGTCACGATCTCGCGGTCCGTGAGTTCGAGCCCTGCGTCGGGCTCTGGGCTGATGGCTCGGATCCTGGAGCCTGCTTCCGATTCTGTGTCTCCCTCTCTCTCTGTCCCTCCCCCATTCATCCTCTGTCTCTCTCTGTCCCAAAAATAAATAAACGTTGAAAAAAAAATTTAAAAAAAATGATTTTGCATTTTCTTACTTCCAATTTTAATTCCCCACTCCGTTGGTTACTATCCTTTCTTTTTAACCTCTCCTGACAAATGCCTAGTCATTTTCTTAAAAATAGTCAATGTTCTTATTCATAACCTTTAGATGAATAAGTGAGAATATCTTTAAAACACCTTTCATCTGGTCAGAGCACCAAATAGGATGCTGACTCATGGGCCCTCCCCACTTAGCGGTCAGAACTTGGGGCCCGGGTGGGGCGCCTGGGTGGCTCAGTCAGTTTAGCGTCCAACTTCAGCTCAGGTCATGATTTTGCGGTTCATGGGTTCGAGCCCCACGTCGGGCTCTGTTCTGACAGCTTGCGCAGAGCCTGGAGTCTGCTTCAGATTCTGTGTCTCCCCTTCTCTCTCTGCCCCTCCCCTGCTTGCTCCTGTCTCTGTCTCTCAAAAATAAATAACTATATTATTTTTTTTTACCTTTTTAACATTTATTTATTATTGAGAGACAGAGAGACAGAGCGTGAGCAGGGGAGGGGCAGAGAGAGAGGGAGACAGAATCCAAAGCAGGCTCCAGGCTCTGAGCCATCAGCACAGAGCCTGACGCGGGGCTCGAACTCACGAACCGCGACATCGTGACCTGAGCCCAAGTCGGACCCTTAACCAACTGAGCCACCCAGGGGCCCCAATAAATAACTATATTAAAAAAAAAAAAAAAGAACCTGGGGCCAGAGAGGGACTAAAAACTATTTTGTAACAACTACATGACTTGGAGATGACAGACCAACACTCATCAACCACCTGCTGTGCCCAGTATGCACTGCTTGCTATTTCAAACTATAGCTGACATTTTTATCAAGCACGTGCTATATGCCAAGCAACTTAAGAAGCGTGGCCTCATTTTGTCCTCATTTCAAGACCAATGATCCAGGGAAAGGATTCTGCCCATTTCACAGACAAAGAAACCAAATCAACCGAGGGTTACTGAGCGGAAGTAACTTAAAGAAAATAGGAGACCTGGGTGGCTCGGTCATTGTTAAACGTCCAACTCTTAATTTTGGCTCAGGTCATGATCTCATGGTTCCTGAGTCTGAGCCCCACACTGGGCTCTGCATTGACAGTGTGGAACCTGCTTGGGATTTTCTCTTTACTCTGTCTCTGCCCCTCCATCCCCACCCCCAAATAAATACATAAACCTTAAAAAAAAAAAAAAAAAAGGAAAAAGTAGAAGACCTAACGCTTGACCCAAGTCTCTTGTCCAAAGCCAGGCCCCTCTACCACACCAACATCCTGATAACCTGGAAGGGGGCCTACCTGTTTTGTGATGTGGAGAAAGTACCTAGCTACAGGAGTTGTAGGTACAGACAGAGTTGGTTAAGAAGGTTCCAGCTGCAGATGAAATAATCAAATTCACCTACAACATTTTGAGTTACAGAATGCGATGAATCACCAGGAAGGGCGAGGACAGCGCTATTAGTTCAAAGGTCCTCAAAGTGTTACCGGGCCTACTGCTTCTCAATCACAAGCATAAGAGAGAACATCTGCTTGTACGTACCTTCCCCAAAACATGGGTCTGATGAACCTTTACGGGACTGCACGAGGCAAGTGGCTGTCGATTGCACCGGATTTGGACTCCAGAATCTCTGAGCCAGTATATTTATTAAGAGCTGGCTGGGACCCAAGCACATATCCCTCTCTGTGCTTACATTTTTAAAAAGTTTTTTAGTGTTTATTTATTTTTGAGAGAGAGACAGAGCGTGAGCAGGGGAGGAGCAGAGAGAGAGGAAGACACAGAATCCAAAGCAGGCTCCAGGCTCCGAGCTGTCAGCACAGAGCCCAACGCGGGGCTTGAACTCACGAACCGCGAGATCATGACCTGAGCCAAAGCGGGACACTGAACCGACTGAGCCACCCAGGCACCCCAACTCTGTGCTTACATGCCATGGGGTAATGTAATGTAATGTAGATATTACATGCAGCACAGCACTGCTGCATAGTAGGTGCTCAATAAATGCAGGTTCTGGTTGCTCACCCAACATCCACTGCCCTGTCCTCAGGTACAGAACACTACTCTTACGTGGGGCAGTGAGTGACGTGCCACCTCAAAAATTACCCTTTTCCAGGCCTCTTGCCACTGCACATGGCCGTGTGCCTCAGTTCCGGCCAGAGGGATGCAGGCATTAGTACAATGCAGACTTCAGGAAGGCTAGTAAAGGAAGAGGACTCGGCTAGGAGGGCTGCTTCTGCCTCTTCCCAGCTTCCTCTCTGCTTGCTAACCATGGCATGTAGGCCTGAGAGCTGGACCAGGTGACCTTGAGGGAGGAGGGTACTTCTGAGGACAGTGAGTCTAAATTTAAAAGGCGAGCTTTCTGTAGTCACGGTAGAGTTCCCTTACCAGCCTCTGACAGGCCGCTCTCAAATTTTCTTAACGTGACAGAGAAATTAACTTCCATCCTGTATGTAAGCCACGGTTACTTCAGGATAGGAGTTCTCAAACTTTGGTGGCTAACAAAATCAGCCGGGGTACTTGGTAAACATACAAAGGCCCAGGCCCTATGCTCCTTCAAGAAGCCTAGGTCCCTGGGGACCAGGTGATACGGACACCCTCCCACCCACCCAAGTTCCAGAACCACACTTTAGCTTTTCTATTCCAAGCTGCCTAATGTGGTCTTATAGCTCCCTTCAAGTGCCAACTACAACACCAGGAACATGCAGTCAAAAGCAATTTTATGACACCCGATTTTATTTTATTTGTGATTGAAAGTGATCGGATCTGAATGGGATGGCCCACTGCCAAGACCACTTCCCATCCACCTTTTAGGTTATGGCAGATGGTGGTGGACATGTTGCCCGCTCGAGGGCCCCCTCGGCCTTCCCTCCCTTTCCCTCATCTGACCAGTGCCTGTCCTGCTCCTTGGCATGCTGCCTGGGGCGGCGCAGGAGAAAGCTCCGGGTGCAGCCACCAAGCTCCTTCCTTGGAAGTTGTTGCATGAGGCTTAGCAATGCTGTCGTATCGCCTGAGAGAGGGCTCCGGCCCCATACATCCACTTTCTTCACCTTGATCCAAAAAGAGCTGGAGAGGACTCAATGCTCCCCTGCGTCGCCCTTGATCATGGTGGCTTAAGCCAGCTTCCTTAGTGAGGGCTCAGAATCCAAGGGCAACATTTGGAGATACTCTCTTCTATCCAGAGGTTACGGGTTTAAAGAGTTTTCCTAAACGCTTTTCTGGCCACCCAGCTGTCTGTCCGCCCAGCCCCACCTATGACCTCTTTCGTCTACCTCAAGTACAAAAAGACAAGGTCTCTCCTTCTCTTTTCCAAAGCATATCACTTCTTGTTTGTTTGTTTGCTGCTAGAGCAATATCAAGCATGTGGATTGTAGGAAGAGAAATTTCTAGACCACTGTCTCAAAGAAAAAAGTGGTCTGGACCTACCTAGCTATAAATTAGCACACTCTTAAAAACCCTATTTGTTGAGTTCAGATAGCAATTATAAAAATAGACTTTCTGTATCTGGCTCTTTCTTTATATTCAGCTCCTGCAACTTGAAGCAACCACCCACATCTGTCTGCTCTAGGCAAAAGCAGCTGACAAACAGGTACTGCCCTTTTGGATGCCAGCTGCACAGGGAAACCCCACAGACAAAAGAAAGCTCAGGTGAATCATTCACCACACCCTCGTCTATCCCCAGAGGGTCCCCGGCACCAGGTGGCCCTAGCTAAGAAGACCCTGAGGCTCCGGGCTGAGCTGAGGGCAGGTAAGCTGCGTCCCTAGGGTCTGCTCCAGGAGAGCTGAGCCTCTCACTATCACAGGTGCACATGGATGTTGCTGGGAGCCAGGCAGGGGCACGGATCTGCCCCAAACAGAAACCACCCGACACCAGGGACTCACTTCGCATTTATTTCTGGTAATGAGTGGAGTTTGAAGAGCCTCCTCCTCCCCCTCGGATGGCGTGGACGGCCGTTGGAGATGATGCTGGGTAGTGTCCAGGGCGGATGGGCTTGGCTGTATTCGACAGAAAGGACAGAATGTTCAGATTAGGCTTGAACAGCCATACCCAGATGCCCGCGGGTCACATGTGAAAACCGAGACCTACAATTTGTATCATTACAGTCCTTATCAATCACCAGAGCTTTCTGAAAAGAGGATGTTTGCCCTCTTGATAGTGCAGTTAACTAATTTAGGGCGCCAGATGGTTAGGGGACGGAGAGAATTTATGTATCAATTATGTTAATTATGGCTGAGGAAACTTAGAAGGACTTTCCATTTTATCTGCGGCAGATCCGTAGGCACCCCTGGGGTTTTAAGGGCATCTGGGCAGCCCCTGAAACTTGATGCAGAAATCTGCCTATGATGCACTTCTCTGGTAACAAGATCCATAGTTTCCAGATTTACAAAGAGCGTAAAGTCCAAGAAAAGCAATAAAACACTAATCTAAGGTATGATCTTAAAACTAGAAACATGAAGTTGTTGGTGTGCAAAACAGCTGCACGGCAATATCTGATGGGAAATAATATCACATGTTATTGGAGGCATTTCAATGGAAGAAAAAAGCTCTCTAGAGCACATCCCTAAATCCAGTTTATGCCTGCGGCTCCATCCTGGGAACTATGACTTAGCAGCTACACCCTCTTCCCTTCATGGGCAAAATACCCAAACCCAAGCCTGGGAGGGGCTGGATGTCCAGGCCCCTTCCCCAGTTTGGAACCACAGCCAGCTCACCGATGCCAGGCCTGGCTCTTTCCAGGGCACTTCCAAACCTGCCCTTGCAAGTGGCTTTCCCTGAGGCTTCTGGCTCCATAGGGCCCCTTCACAGGCCCACCTGCTATAGGGCCTTTGGGCTTTGCTGAGAAATAGCCATACATTGCAGGACTTCTGAGAAAGTACTTCTGTTTACAGCCACAAACCTTTACCGACAGCCTAGGCTGGCCACCTTCTCTGCTCAGCTCAGCAGCTTTGAAGACCACAATGTACGTGGCAATCTCTCAGTATAAGGAAGCAGGTGCCTGACATACCCATCCTCCCCGGATGAACGCAGGTGCCGGGAGGTGCCAGCTAGCCTAGGTCCTGCATGCCTGACCACAGCCTTTCAGATGTTCCAGACAGCCCAGAGCTCCATCGCTGCCTCGGAGCATCATCAGTGCTCCTGGGCAGCAGAGTCCTGCCTTCCATCAAGGGCCCTGGTGAGAGGCACACATACCAATCTGGGCTGAGTGGGCCCTCCTGGCCATATTCTTGGCTCGAACAGCCTCCTTGATGCGATCTACCTCCTGCTGGTAGCGCTTGCGGTCCCGCATGGCGTTCTCCTTGGCCTCCTTCAACGCGCTCTCCAGGGCCTTGACACGCTCCGCCGTGGCACGCAGCCGCTTCTCCAGCTTGGGCAGCTCACAGCGCAGGTCTGCATTGTCCCGGACCAGCTGCGGCGGGAAGGGATAGGGGTGACTTACCGGGGAGGCCAGGGGGCCGGCAGGAGGGGCAGACAGTGATACAAGGGCAGCTAGAAGCAGTCTCTGCAGCCAAACAACCAGCCCGCTAGGTCATCTTGGAAAGTCCATGTGACCACAAATGCTGGCAGCACCGATGGAAAATCAAGATCCCATACTCTGGGACTCCAATTTGCTACACACGGTTCATGGGTGCAAGGAAGTGGGTAGGGGGTGTAGGATGAAATTAAAAGCCATTTCCAGGCACAGGAAGCTTTCAGACTTGGGCAGGATTTACTTCCTCTTTTGTTTGAGTGGGTGGGGGAACTAGTGTAAGGAAAATTGACTAGTCAGATGCTAGCATATGGAAGCTGAGAAATGTAAACAAAGCAAGTTCAAAAGCACCGGTGAAAGGCATGCATGTTCTAGAGCTCCCTGAAGGGCTCCTCCCTGCAGGACATGTTGTCTACACCAGCATGTGGTTTGGACCCCCTTAGCAACATATCCAAAGGCTAACAGGTAACTCTGGGGTACTGCTCATTTTTTCATTACCTAAGACCCTCAAATAAGAAGCAACAGGTGAGACTGGGCGCGTGTGGGGTGGTGTGGCCATAGACTAGTGGTTGACAGAGGGCAGGTGGGTGGGGGGATGGGTGAGACAGGTAAAGGGGATTGAGAATACACTTATCGTGAGGAGCACTGAGTAATGTATAGAATTGCTGAACTGATATACTGGACACCTGGAAGTAACAGAGCACTGTATTAAGTATACTGGAATTAAAAAAAATAAATGCATACAAATTTTTTTTTAAATAAAAAGATAATGAAGGAAAACAAAAAGAAGCAACAGGTTTGGCCCCAGGTGAAGAAAAGGTTCAAGAGTCAGCTCTATTATTTCCTGACATTGGACTTGGTAAGTCATGCAACCACCACAAGCCTCAGGTTTCTCACCCATAAAAAAGGATAGCATATCACAGGACCATTGTGGGAATCCCAGTGGATCAAGAAAAGTTTAGAAAATCAGAAAGTGCTAACGAAGGTTACCTATCCCGAGTCCACACCTGCATTCTTTAACCCCATAGGCAAACCAGCAGCTCCAGAGTAGATTTTTAAAACATATTCACTGAATTCATAAATAAAATAATTAATCTCAGAGCCCTATTTCAAATTCCCTTGCAGTTTCTGCTTTTATATTTCTCATCAACAATTTGCATGAGTGACTTCAACCATGTTGAATCGGCCGTCCTCCCTTTGGGGAAAAATGCCACCATCAGTAATATCAAAGAGGACTTAAGTCAAAGAGAGATGACATCACCTTATCCATGTGGTCTAACAAGTTGGACTGTTTTTATCATAGCCCAAATCTTTAGGATTTAGGAAAAACATGAACATTCCAGCATTTATACAGAGAGAAGACAACCACCTAGATCACCAGTAGGCTTGGCCGTGAACTTTGCTGTCCCTCTAGACAAAGTCCAGAGCATCGTAAGAACCTGACAGGGTGCTCAATAAATAGGGCGACAGAGCAGAGAGAAAATGAATTAAGTTACTTCTAGTCCTAGTCTGTTTCCTCATCTGTAAAAAAACAAGGGGCCTGAACCAGCTCCATGGCATTCACTTGACATTCTGTGCAGCCTGTAGGTCCAACGCTGGGACTGGAGACAGGATAGAAAGACAGGGTTCTGAACACCCCACCTCCCAAAGCCCAAGAGCTCAAACTCAATTCCTTCCATTTGCCTTTGACAAAAGAATTTTATATATAAGGGAAGTCACTGAAGACTAAAGGACTTCAAGTCTGGCACTAACGTCTTGTGGTGACAGAGTCCCTTAGCCTTCGATGTCAGAGCCTTCTCCCAGAACTGCGGCCACATCTTTCCAGGACAATACGGGGCTTCTTTCCAGGAGAATATGAGAAGCAGAAGGAAGCTGGCACGACTCTCCTACCTGTTTGTGAACCTTCGTGAGCTGCTCCAGGTTATTTTCCAGGAAGGAAATTTTCTGCTTCTGGGCAGCACTGCCCCCTCCATCATCGTTGTCCAGCTCTACACTCTGCACCAACATGAGGGGTCAGCGGGCAGGCCAGCACACTGCCCGCCCGCAGCCCCAGCATAAGGTGGACAACACTCTAAATCTTCTTTAAAGAAAAAAAAAAACAAAAAACAACCCCAATCCCACCAAAGGTTATTCTGAAAGTGAAAATAAAAAGAGGTTCTGAAAGTTGAGACTCAATGACCTTCCCAATTAATTTCCTTGCTCCGTGTCAAGGGTTTCACGAGTGTTATATTTTAGAGAACTGAAAAACAAAACAAAACAAAACCTCCAATCTTCCTTTGAAAGATACAGATTAGCCCTGTGAGATTCACCTCTCTCTTGCAGGTGAGCAAATAGACTTTTCTTTTTCAAAAGAACTGTTCCAAAACTCATAAGAAGAAGCAGTATGAAAATATAAACCCAAGACCGAAATTTAATTTCAAATATCCCAACTGAGATAAGTCAGTAAGCTGAGGGCAATTGTATGTGGTCCTGCTGGGAAGTCTCAATGGCCTGTGCTTATCGCCTGAGCTTCCGATTCCATGAAATTACTTAATGAATCTACTTCAAACTAGTCATGGCATCTGAGCACGGTGTTGCCAGAAAAACTCTGGAAATTCAACAGATCTTAAGATTGACAGAAACCTCCCTCCCGGCAGGGCCACGCTCAGTGGTCAGATAAGTTGAGAAACACATGTATAAGCACATCTTGGAGCCCAAAATGGTGAGACATGCTTGTGCCATCTGATGATGGACAAGACCACCATCCCTCCTTCTGAGAGGTAACAGCTGTACATGCATCTCAGACCCGTGTCTCTTCCATCTACATCCAAGGTTCTCAAATTTCACCCAGAAGGAAATTAAACTCAGATGGGTTTATTAAAACTCAGATTGCTATGCCCTAGCCCCAGTCTCTGCTTCAGTGGACCTGAGGTGCGTCTGAGAACCTGAGAATCTAGCAAGCATCCTGGTGATGCCAAGGCTGCTGGCCAGATGATCACACTTTGAGAGTCACTGGTCTAATAAAACTAGGTCCTTCCTCGAGAGTTTTACATCATGAAATCAGGGAAGTCTGATCTTAAGCTTCCTTGGACCCCCTCCTCCCTCTGACTAAGCCTTTTCAGATCTTGCCTAACCTCCCCAGTCTCCTTTTCTGTCCCCTGTGCTCTGGCCTCTCCTGCCTACCTGGTCCAGGTCTGACAGTCATTTCTATTTTGATGCCTGTGGTCACTACCTACCTGCCCCACCACTGCCATTCAGCCCTTGGACTCTCCTATCAGGCTCTGCCTTCCTTTGTTTTCATTTGCAGGTCCCCAAACTCGCTAGAACCAAGTTGTCAGAGGCCACGGCAGATTCATGCTCTGAGCCTCAGCTGGACGCTCACACCGCTGCTCAGCAATCCTTTCACTCATCCCTGACAAATTGCTCCACGCTGCTGGCGCCAGCTCTAGGCTCTGTGGCCTCGCCATTCCTTCCCTTCCTTCTCCATTGAGGACTGAGCCTCCACATTAACTGAGAAGATCGATGCATCATTGGATGCATCTTTCCACTGTTATGCATTTTCCTGCAATGTCTCCCATCTTGACTTCTCCACTACTCCTCTCTGGGAGACTATATCCCTTCCCCTTATACCAAGCCCAATATGTCCATCTGTGCTATTAATTCCATCCCTCTCAGATCTGACCCCATGAATCACTTCCTCTTTGCTTATGTATTTCACCTCTTTCCCTTGGCTCCTTCACACAGACACATGTGCACACACACACACACACACACACTTTCAAATACACCTTCCTTCCGTCCTACTGCACATCTGCATATGGACCATTGTTCCTCTTCCATCACGTTTAAACATTTTTAAAGAGCAGTCCCCTCACTGCTGCCACCTCTCCCTCCTTCCTGAAACTTCCACAAGTTGCTGTGGGATCTGCTATACGCTGACTCCCTGAGATCGCCATGTGAGGTGTGAGGATCAAAGAGGCCCAGATTCAGAAGTCACACAGAGCTGGATTCAATCCTACCTCTGGCTCTTCCAGCTGTGTGACCTTGGGCAAGTTCTTTAACCTCGGAGCCTGTCTCCACTAACAAGAGAACAGTAAGAACCACTTACACTGGTGTCAAGAAGAACAAATTAGACACACGTCAGGGTGCTTCACACACTCTGACCTAGCCCCTCATGGTCTCGTCACAGGCAAACAGGGTGCTCTCGCCTCCAACTGCTACAGGTTTCTGGCATTGCTCACCAGGCTTTGGGGCAACTCTGCCTGACAAGACCCCTCTGGATTTTCCCCGCATCATGCACAGCAGCTCTCACACTGCGGCCAGGTAAATATGTGCTCGTTTGAAATGAGGGCCAGGGAGAGGATTATAACTTCCTTTTACTAAGAAGAAAAAAATCAGGTGGAAAAATATTCCCAAGTTTTTTGGTTTTTTTGGTTTTGGTTTTGGTTTTGGTTTGTTTGTTTGTTTGTTTTGTTTTGCCTCTGGTACATTCTTTTAATACATTCTCTGGCTTGAAGTAATTCATTTTTAAGCATAACCAGCCCCAATTTAAGGAAGTGATGTTTCAACTGAAAATGATTCTTTCTGGCCATCTTTTCTTTTCTTCTCAGTCCTGTTCACACAAAAGAGAACTCACCTTCTTGACCCGGGCAGTCAGATCCTGGACAAAGAGTTTCCGGAGGTTATGAAGAGTCTGCAATTCTCGAGACTGGAAGAGAAGATTGTTAAAATACCACTTAGGTGGTGGGGGAAACAGTGAATTCGTGACGGATTTGGTGCCACACCATCAACATCTGGTTGACCCAATGACCCAGACCTGTCCATACATGCTCTATGAGTCCGCCAGTAAGGCCACAGTGCTCCCACACTTCCCTGACTTTCTCACTAGCTGTGTCCACCCCCTTAACTGTCTCAAGAGCATCCCAAGGGCCAGAGACGGGAACTCAAACAATGAAGTGTAAACTAGAACAAAGCCTACTCATTTGCTGAGTTCTAAATAGCACTTTTTCTCTCCCCTCAAAAACAAAAGTTGAAAAGCTTTCTCATGGGTAAGGTCTTTGGCACAGGCCATGATTCCACGGTTTGAGGTTGAGCCCTATGTCGGGCTCTCTGCTGTCAGTGCAGACCTGCTTCAAATCCTCTGTCTCCTTCTCTCTCTGCCCCTCCCCTGCTTGGACTCTCTCTAAATAAACAAACAAACAAACAAACATTAAAAAACAAAAGTTTTCTCATGTGCCACCTGGGTGGCTCAGTCAGTTAAGCGTCTGACTTCCGCTCAGGTCATGATCTCACAGTTTGTGGGTTCGAGCCCCACGTCAGGCTCTGCCCTGACAGCACGAAGCCTGCTGGGGATTCTCTGTCTTTCTCCCTATCTTCCCCTCCCTCACTTGTTCTCTTTCTCTCTTAAACAAACAAACAAACAAACAATCTTAAAAAAAAAAAAGTTTCTCCCCAAAATTCCTAATAGGCTGCATTGTACCAGAAGGGATTCCTTTTTTCCTCTAGTTTATCACGTACACATTATACAAAACGCCAGTGTAAAAGGAAAGTTACCCACAACCTCTCCCATCCTAACTGACATTTTTCATATTTCCACACCCCTTGCTGGTCTCAGTTCATGTTCGTTTGCTTTACATCACGGAACTCATGGATGAAGCAGGTGGTGGGCCTTTTATCCACGTGACCCTGGGCAACTTACCTAACCTTCTTGTGCCTCAGTTTTCTTATTTGTACAATGAGGATAAATATACTAGTTGCCTCACAGTTGTCAGGATTAAATGTGATAATCCTTATAAAACTTTTACAACAGTTTCTGGCACATCGTAATGGTCGGTAAACACTAGTTAGTATTAACTTACTGATGCATCATATTTGACATCCATTTCTTCAGTAGTCTTTTATCGTATACTTTTGTTACTGTTTCCCTCTGTTGTTATAATATTGTTATGTTGTAATTAACTTCTTGGGGGTATTTTTTTTCTTCATTTTGAATTATTTTCTACAAATGAGCCCTTAGGAACTAGACTGCTAGGACAAGGGTCTGAGTCAAACCTGGTGACCTTTGTTAACAAGATCAGAATATCACGCTATTTACTTTCATTTAATTCTCCATATATTTACTACAGGAGATATGATTAGTTCCTTGCAAAATATTTTCCTATTAAGGGAGGAGAGAGATAAACTTACATTTATACTTTTTAATTTGTCGAAGTTGACTTAACACAGAATGTCAAGGGATGCAGCTCACACATGCTCACAGAAAAAAAGAAACAGGCCATATTAAAGAAAAAAAAATTTTTTTAAAAAGGTGGCAGGGGGTTGCCTGGTGACTCAGTCGGTTGAGCATCCGACTTCGGCTCAGGTCATGATCTCGTGGTTCATGAGTTCAAGCCCTGTGTCAGGCTCTGTGCTGACAGCTGGGAGCCTGGAGCCTGCTTTGGATTCTGTGTCTCCCTCTCTCTGCCCCTCCCCCCCTCTCAAAAATAAATAAACATTATAAAATTTTTTTTAAAAAGAAACAGGCCATAAAGACACAAAAACACTTTCTTGGAATAACAGTTCTGTGTTAATTTAAGGTCTTTTTGCTGGGTCCAAGTCTGCAATTCTGTGTTGAAATAAACAGCAGCTGAAGTCAATTCCTTCCTCAGATGTGGCAAATTCCTTTCTGCAGGAAGCCAAGCAGGCCTGTTATTCTGGATGCAATGCCCATCAGACCTGTCCAAGGCTTAGCCACCTTCCAGCGCAGGCACAGGGGCACAGCTCAGAGCCCACGTTTATGCAGACACACTGTTTCAGGCCCCTGCCCACAGAGCTCAGACCCCCAGCCCCTGTTCTGTACGCTCTCTCTGCTGCTTCAGGGATTTTATTCCTGGCTGAACTGTAATCACAGCAAATATTTTCCATAAAAAAAAAGCCATTACACCAAAGGGAAATGGGAAGAGAAGACACGGGGCCTTGTCAAAGGGCCAGACATTTCTTTGGGGCTTAAGTACCAAATACTATGGAGTCCTGAGTTTGGCAACTGTATCTCATTTTTGTTTGCTCTTAGGTGAATTCAGCAGTTCAGGAGGGGCAGGTACAAGGAACAGGCTTCAAGATGTTTAAAATATAAAATATTCTACAAGATGGGGCACCTGGTGGCTCAGTCGGTTAAGCATGTGACTTCAGGTTGGGTCACGATCTCATGGTTTGTGGGTTCAAGCCCCATGTCGGGCTCTGTACTGACAGCTTGGAGCCTGGAGCCCACTTCGGATTCTGCGTCTCCATCTCTCTACCCCTCCCCTGCTCGACTCTATCTCTCTCTCAAAAATAAATAAGCATGAAAAAAAAAATTTTAAATAGTTTACAAGTTGCACATTTAAGCTTAGGCAGCTATCATTTGGCTTTCCTGCAGCAATGAATTTTCCACCAGCAGATTATCATTTCCTCACTCTACCTGACTACCTTCTTTCAAATTGTCCATGTTACAGGCTGCTGCCCTCTGTGTAAAAGTTGCAGGCTTAGCTTCCTGTCATGGGGGACAGTGAGGGCGAGACCAGAGAGGCGAAAACACAAGGCCCATCAACACAGCAAGAGACGACCAGCCCCGAAGCTCCATGGCTGCCTCGACATCTTCCAACGTCATCTGCTGGAGTGGGCCTCACACTCCTACCCTTGGACAGCAGGTTCCACCCAACTTGCCCAAATACTCAAGCCAGAAGAGGCCTTGAGCTAAGGAGAATTCTAGGAAGGTCAATCAAGGGCAGCGAGCCTGTTCCTGAAGAACAGTTACAGTTTAGGGAAGGTTCCGAGGGCAGGTTAAGTGACAAGATGCCATGAGGTTCCAGTTTGGGGTTTAAAATGTGAATGTGCGTAATGTGTGTGATGTGAGTGCTGAGTGAGAGCAAGAGAGAAGAGCCACATGGGTGAGTGTGAGGGTGGGAGGGGCCAGCACGCGAGGAAGTGCACAGACACGAGAACATGGAAGTGAATGCCCGCGAGTGTGAGGAAGGGACTGCAGACTGTGGGGTGTGAGCATGCGCCAGAGTGCACGAGAGGACAAGTGACTTTGCACGAGTGTGAGTGTGACCGTGAGAGAGCACCTGTGGGAGGGCATGAAGGGCAGGTATGGCAGGTGAGCGAGTGGGGCAGGGGCAGTTCACGGGTGGAAAGGAAAAAGGTACTGAAACGTCACTTATATCTGGCTAGTGGGAATACGGTACCATTTTAAAGTTCAATACTTTCCTGAATTTTTACAATCATCTATAACTGTGAGTATCACTTCTGCAATTTCACAGCTTCATTTCAGTCTCCCCCACAGCCAGCAGCCCCATCTACCATCTTCTCCACCATGCTGGAAAGGCCTAAGATCCTTTGCATACAGTCATCTTACTTCTGTCCTGAGTGGACTGCACCAGGACTTCTGTCCTGAGTCCCTCCACCTGGCTTTAAGGGGCAACTAACATCAACTCAGAAGCCAGAGTGCAGAACCAGGCCCAGCCCTACAGCCTAGGGTCACTAGATTCTTGGATAGGCACAATACCACATAAATTCACATGACACATGAGTGGAATCAAAATGTATGACTTTATCTGAACAATTGTATCTAAATGACCGGACATGTTTTCACCAAACTGAGAGCCTAGGTTGGGATGGTCTGTCTTCAAACACAGGCTGTGTGTGGCACTTTGAAGGCCTCTCGAGGGCCCTCAGAGCAGCTGAAATGGAAGTCAACCAGTGGAGACAAACGTCATGAATTCAGATGCAGGATGAAGAAAAACAACCAGGATTCCAAATAATAAGCCCTTCTGATCTGTCACTCTTCTACCCCAAACCCTGCAAGTCTCAAGTCCCTTCCCAGCTTACACCTGCTCTTGCCTTGACCTCTCTGTGCCCACCTCCTAGCTCCTCCTTGCTTCACTGACCTCCCTGCTGTCACTCCAAAACACCAGGCATGGGCTCACCTCAGGGCCGTGGCATGGGCTATTGCCTATGCCTGGAAGGCCCTTCCAGTCTTGCCCTTTCACCTGCTTCAAGTTCCTACTCAAAAGTCACCTTCTCATGGGACCTCTGCCAGCAACCACCCTGTGCACTTTCCAGAACCATTTAATGGAGGTCATGATTTCCTCCCTTATTATTCACTATCTGTCTTCCCCATCAGCCGAAGGTAAGCTTCACAAGTGCCAGGATCTTATCTTTGTCATTTATTGATGCAACCCAAGCACCTAGAAGAATGCCAGCCCTTAGTAGGTGCTCTTGAATGTTGAATGGAAAAAAAGCTATAGTGTGCAAAACCTGTAAACTTGCAGTCATTGATTTGCAAGTCAGTTTAATTCTCACTCAGGGTCTGCATGGTCACAGCACTAAGCATGGATGGATGGACTGATGGACAGACAGACGGACTGACAGACTGATGGTTAATCATTGTGTCAAGAGCTGGGGAACAAATTCTACAATTCTCACTTTTCCACACAATGTTCTATCTAAATGGAAAATCTAAATATATGGAATTTGCCTAAATGTTTTGTCTAAGACGGTATGTGAGAAAGGTGGGCACAGGTGATATTTTAGGATAAACAAACGCAACAAATCACAAACTCATCAGGTCTCTGAGACGACAGTGAATTGGGAAACATGTTGACATACCACTGTCTCCTCCAGCCCCTTGAGGTCCTCTCTGGCTTGTTCCCTTTTATCATTGAGCAATCTAAAACAAAAAACAAAACCAAACAAAAAAAGGAATTATGAACCACCAAAAGGGCATCAGAGATTTCCATTTGCACCTACGGATAAATCAACAAAACAAACCAACGCACACAAACAGCCTTGGCCCAACCTAACCGTAATATTTAGGAATCTGAATCACGGATGCAGGCTTGCGGAGACCCCGCGGGGAGGAGAGAAAGCCGGGGAAACATTTGAAGCACACTCACAAGAGCTTCTCCAGCTTCATTTCCCTCTCTTGGTCTTCCACTTTCAGCTTGTTATAATCAGAACTGAGCTTCTCCTGCTCTAGCTGCAGCTTCTGATTCAAACTGAAATTGAGAGGAAAAAGCAATACAGTCCACATTAGTCTGAAATTCCGAGTCACCCAGCCGAAGACATGGTTCTGTTCCAACCCCATTAGTTCTGAGCAATAAAGGCGGCAATTCTAGAGGATTTTGAGGGATCAGAGAACAACCTCACAGCTTCCTCCCTGCCGAAGTGGAAACTAATTTCTGGGAACATCTCAGAGGCATGAAACATAAGGCTTTGAGAATATATTTATAGTTGGCTTGTGCAAGAGCTTTGGGGGGAAAATAATGAGATAGGAAAAGGGCCGATATTTTAAAAACAGAGAAAGACAGCACAGTCAGAAGAATTCTGCTTTGTCTGCCCTACAGACGGCACGCACCCACACTCGGGAAACCTTATTTGGCCATTTCAACCTTCCCTGCCTCTCTAGTCCGATGATCTGAGAACATTTGCTAAGTCCAAATTCCTGGCTGACACAGGGACAGTTGTGTGAAGTCTTCAAGGAGTGGGTACAGAGAGAGAAAAATACAAAGAAAGCCCAGGGGCTGCTGCAAAAGGGAAACTCGCCATCTGGTTGGGGGCACTTTGTCAACATTTGCATGCAGTATTTACAAAATCTTTTGTATGGCCAGGCCTGTGCATCTGTAAAGGAACAGACTCTACACTATCTGAAGGAAAAACTCAGAGTCTGCTTGAAAGGCACAGGCCAACAAAACTTCTACACCTACTGACTAACTCATTTACCAACCCTCCCTCTTCCCTCCTTCCTTCCCTCCCTCCTTTCCCCTTCCAGTTAAACATGTCAAGGGTGATTAATCAGAATAAAGAACACAGGACATGCTTGAAGGGGAAAGAACAACCTGAATAACAGCACGGGGATGGTTCAAAACGAGGAGAGGAAAGACGACACGAATGCTTGCCTTCGGTAGACAGTATGCACAGAGCCCAGGATCACAACACTTACACTTTGCTTCGTTACCATTCTCCTCTTTTAAAATGCAAATATGCTGTGCGAGCAGCTTGCAGACACTGAAGAGCGATTTGGATCAGTAGCCTGGAGAATTAAACTCTAACTTCAGTTTGATTCCTACTTAGCAGTGTGACCCTAAGTAACTCATTTAACCTTGACTCCCATATAGAAATCTGGCTCTTCATCTACAGAAAGCGGGAGTGGAAGGAGCCTTTAGTCTATATCTTGGGGGCAATGAGCAGGGGGCAGGGGGCGGGGGAGGTGTTAGCGAATGGAAATGTATTTCAACGTAACTGGTTTTCTTTGTTTTCCGGCATCTTTTATTTGTAGTATTTAACAATGTTATTCTAGGGGTACCTGGTTGGTTCAGTCGGTCAGACATCCAACTCTTGATTATGGCTCAGGTCATGATTTCGAAGTCGTGAGATCAAGCCCCGTGTCGGGCTCTACACTGAGTATGGAGCCTGCTTGGGATTTTCTCTTTCTCCCTCTCTCTCTGCCCCTGCCTCATTTGTGTGCTTGCTCTCTCTCTCTCTCTCTTTCTCTCTCAAAATAAACATTAAATAAATAAATAAGTAAGCAAACAAACAAACAAACAAACAAATAAAAATATTATTCTGCCAAGGGGTTCAAAGATTGCCAAGGGACTCACTGTGCAAAAATGTTAAGAACCCTCAAGGAAAGGATCCTGAAAGTACTTCCCAGCTTGGTGACTTGTTTTGACAATGAGGCAGGAAGGTAAGAGAGGAAGAGGGGAGAGATCATTATGGAGCAGGGGTTCTTCAGTGGCCGTGACAGGACAGGAAAATGGCCCTGAAGGGGGGGGGGTTGTCCCCAGAGACAAGCTGCAATGAAGCCATTCCGGCAAATGCCACAGGTCCACGAGCACAGATACAGGTCCCTACAAAGTGTGCACATGTGACCAGGTGGCTCAGGGTTGTGCAGGGTGCATTTATGAGTTCGGGTGAGGCGGCAGCAGGAGCTGACTATCTTTTCTGGAGGATTTATTAACCTATCAGAACTCCGGAGTCAGGACCAACTGAGGTTTTTTTTAAATATGTTTTTTCATACAGACGGTGTTTCCACCTATGAGGGCAGCTGAGTCACCAACATGACCCCAGCTCCTCGGGCACGAGGAAGGACGGCTGCACCCGCCTGCCACCTGCCCCAGCAGAGCCCCCCGAGGCTCAGCTCCAGATGGGAAAACAGACGTCGGAAGCCGCGTGTGTAGCCCACTGCGGCCCAGGGCAGAGCCCAAGGCCCACAGGGCGAGGTGAGCAGACCTCAGCTCAAAGCCGCATCCTTCCAGGCTGGCCGAAGACGCCATGCCTGCCCCCACATCCCAAGAGCCCCTGGGCCGACTCACTCCCGCATCTCATCGATGATTTTCTGCTTCTCCTCGATCTCATCTCGAAGTCTGGACAGCTGCTTCTGGTGAGCTTCCCGGTGACTCTCCATCTGCTGCTCCAGCGCCTTCTGCGAGCCAGACCAGCAGAGATGTGTCATCCACTCGTTGGCTCACAGCCCACACTATGACAAGCCCTGGATTGCTTCTGCCTCCTACCCTACATCCCTCGGCTGTCAGGTCCCAAAACTGGGGCCCCCAGAACCCGCCTTGTCGTACTGGCACAACAAAACCCAAAGATCTATTATAAAACAGAGCGGGCCCTGGGAGCAAATCAGTCCATCAATTAAATAAAAAGCTTTATCCGTGACCTTCTACAGCTCACCAGGCTACATGGCTTCTCTAGCCAAGTCAGTCAGAGGGCATGGACCTCTGACTACTCAGGTGACCTCAGACAAGCCATGTAACCTGTGTGAGCTACACTGCCTCATCTGTAAAATTTAGATAATTGCCCCAGTCCTGCCCACTGCACAGATTTGTGGTGATGTTCAAAGGAGAGCTCTTCACCAAAGCCATATGAAACCAGGAGAGGGGCCCATCAAGGTGAGCCTGGGGCAGGATCATACCACGGGCACTGTTTTGACTATGGGCTCACATCCAAAGGGACTAGTAGTCTGCCTAAAATGAAGTAAAATTCAACATTTTCTCATATCTCACTTTATTCACCTAAAAATCTTATTTCCCAGTCATTCATCCTACATTTTCCTTCACTACTTTACATGTGACCAAACATAAAGATCTCTTTGTATAAGATGGAAACTGAAATTTGGAGTGCTTCTTTTAAAAAGTCAAGGAGAGGGGGCATTTGGATGGCTCAGCGGGTTGAGCATCTGACTTTGGCTCAGGTCATGATCTTGCAGTTTGTGAGTTCGAGCCCCACTATGGACTCGCCGCTGTCAGCACAGAGCCCGCTTTGGATCCTCTGCCCCCCACCCCTCTCTCCCTGCCCATCCCCTACTTGCACTCTCCTGAAAATAAAATCAATATTCAAAAAAAATGAGAAAATAAAAATGTCAAGAGGAGAAATGTTTTCTTTCATTCAAAGAAAGGGCAAACACTTCTTCAGAAGTTAACCTCAACAGTGTGGCTCATGTAGGGACTGGGGGCTGGAGGGGGGAGGCAGGTTCTGCTCTTTCCTTCTGCACCAGGAACGGGGAAGGAACACGTACCAAAGCAACGTGGCTATTACTACGGACGTCGTGGGGTTTCTGGACACTCCACCTCCATCTCAGTCCTACGCCGGGCCACGCCGTGAGAACGGCTCCGACTGCCCGGCATCGGTACCCCCACTCCCCTCCCCGTCCCGCACTGCCGCACACATCTCTGAAGGAGACAGAGTTCCCTAGAACAAGAAAGTGCGGTCTGAATGCGTGCTGGGCTCCATGGGAGGGGTGGCATACACACCTTCATTTCCTCGGCGTCCTGCAGTCGGGTCAGGTGTTCCTTTTCCTTATCCTGGAAGCTGACTTCGTGCATTTTTTCTGTTTTGAATTTTAAATGATGATTTAAGATTTAACTGGTAGGACTCACATCCAAAAGTTAAAAAAAAAAAAAAAACTTGAAAAAAAAAAGATAAAAAAAAAAAGGAAGAATGGCCACGGAGTGAAACGTGAGCTTACATCACCGACTACACCCCATGGTATGTATCCAAGACTGGGAGGAGGACTTCTGGCTGAGGAGGGCTCCAGCAGGAGGGGCGACTATCGGGGACAGGTGCTAACTTGGAGTGGGCCACTCTAGGTCAGAACCAACCTGGCTGGTTATGACCTCACACCTCGGACAACCGGTCCCCACCTGGCCTCAGTGAGTAAGCCCCGAGGCAGTACACATTAACCTGCTATGTAGATCACAAAGTACCATGTGAATGTTAGTGGCATTTGGATTCATGACACTATTAGAGTTCCAGAAAGAGCTAATTTACCTCCCATGGGTAAGCTGTTTATTCTCTAAGAATCTAGAGCAGGTAAACATAATCTAAGGCTAAGAAGAGAGAAAATAGAAATATAAAATAATACTCTCCAGATTAAACAGGAAAGCCCCATATTTGGGGCAGGGCTGCTGCATGGCACACTCCAGGGGGAGCCAGCCCAGCCTATTCTTGCTTTTAGGACCACTCCCTGAGCATACCATGGCAGGCTGAGGTGGGATGGCGGGCGGGAGCAAAATGGTTTAAAACAGTGACTTTCAAGTCATTATGCTTTCTATCTAGTCTGCCCCACTTTATTTCAGATCTTCTCACCCCTGTTTTATTTCTACTCAGTGGCCCCACTGCAGAAGTCATTTACAGGAGAGAACAGTTCTTTTCTGTGTGAAGTCTTAGGGGGAACACTCTGTCTCTAACATTCATCCATTATCACATGAAGAAAACATTACAAGGTCATAGCGGGGGTGAGGATGTTCTTGATCTTTTTAAATTTGCCTTGGCATTTGAAACAAAGTGTATTTACTGAGCAAGTGACTATATTAACAATAAGGGAAATAAACACAGGGTAGCATCATCACCAATCCTATTACCCTATCAAAACCATTTTTGTTTTAAATATTAATCCACAGGCCTTGGAACACAAGCATCCATTGATTCCTACATGCTATAACCACAGTGAAGATAAGATTGCATATTATGATCTTTACTTAATTTAAGGATGCATCGTAAGCATGGCTGTACAGCCTCCACATACTTCACTAATACGTGTTCTGTTAAAAAACATACCGTAGCTCAATTAACTGTTGGGCATTTAGGTGGCTTCCTTTCCTTTCCTTTCCTTTCCTTTCCTTTCCTTTCCTTTCCTTTCCTTTCCTCTCCTTTCCTTTCCTTTCCTTTCCTTTTCTTTCCCCCCACTAATACAAGGAATTCTGCAATGAATATTTGAGATATGAGGATCAAAAGGTGTAAAAAGTGTTACGATTATTAATATTTGTTTTCAAAATGCTTTCCTCAAAGGACTAACAATTTTCATTGCAGCTCATAGTACGTGTGGTCCATTTCACTGCAATGCATACATTCTTAATCCTGTTCTGGCTTCTGCATTTCTAGTTACCTCTCTTGAATGTCTTCTATGTATTCATATCTTTTGAGTGTTTCCTATGTGTCAGGCACTTCCCTAAGCAAAGAGTATCAGAAGGCTGCCTGGCAAAGGGAAGAGCTTGTTCATAGGATAAAGGTAAAGGTAGCCATTGGTGGAAATTCAGACCTTATATTAAGAGCGGCGGGACACCATGGAAGGGGCACAGGCATGGGGCTGGCACAAGATAGAAAGTGATTTTAGAATAGTCCGCTGGGAAGCAACACGGTGGCTGGCCAGGAGAAGATGGGGTGGGACTGTCCGTAGATGGATGTAGCCACAACTCTTAATTAGGATTGAGGATGGTGAAAATGAAGGCAGAGATGAGCAGAAGCAGAGAAGCATCTGGCAGGTCAAATGGACAGGCCATGGTGACAGACTGGAGGCAGGAAATAGAAAAGAGAGAGGATTCTGACTCGGGAAGCAGGGTGGACTGAGGAAAAAAGGGAAGAGGAGCAAATATTGTGTGGGGGCAGTCTTCTAGATATTTCTCTTTTTCTTTCTTTCTTTCTTTCTTTCTTTCTTTCTTTCTTTCTGCTCACCCCACAATTATTCCATTGTTTTCAGTAGATCTAGAAGTGCTGTAATTGAGCAAAACTAAACATCATGAGTTCAGCCAACTAGAGAGTATCTGATGTGGGTCGAGAGCTCAACACCTGCAAAGTAGTCAATTATTTACCTTGGGCTCGGAGTTTGGCCAGCTCTTCACTAAGTGAGTCTTGGGACTCTTCCAGCTGCCTCCTCTTCTGTTCCATGTTCTGCATGTAATCTGTCAGGGATTTGATCTTGGCTTCATGCTTTAAATAAGCAAATAGATATAAAGGAGGCATGAGTGACCATAACTGCCATCCTGACTTTCCTGGGACTGTCTGATGGGAAAATGCAACAGAGGAGTTCTTGGGTCCCTTTTTGGAGTACCAACACCCAAAGGATGCATATTTGCCCTCTGCTTGGGATTTGGGATCACAGACTAACACAGTCCTCTGTTTCTTCCTTGTGCTTCTCTGCCCCATTCCTCACGGACCCTTCTGATGGCCATCCCCCTCCTCACCATCCACTTAAGCGAGATGCCAACATCCAAGCTGGTTTGTCTCCTTGTAGAAAACAGAGTGTGCTAGAGAGAAAGGACTGGGAAAATGTGTAGGGAAGAGGGCTTCATTCTTTGAACCAACACCTGTGGATTCTGTCTTCGGAACTCAAACATTGGGTCTTTTCTTTTTCTGTCTCTCAAGCACACCAATTCCTGTGTCGGGGACCTTGCATTTTACATTTTCCTCTCCTGAGGAAGTGCTCCTGCCTACCCTCCCAGAATCCTTATCACTCAGGTCCCAACACTTTCTTACAGCACCCAACTTCTACATGACTTATCTATTTCTTTCTACTTGTTAGCTCCATGAGGGTATGGAGTAGATACCTAATAAATATTAGTGGGACCAATGAATGAATGGGAGCTCATTGACTGAATAAAGACAGTTGGCCCTTCTAAGCAGATGGAAATAGGTAGACACTCCTCCCTCAAGATGTACAGTGTTCACATTAAGGAAGGAAAACCCTGGAGAATGAGCTCTAATCTAATGAAATAACCTCTGGGAAATGGACTCAGGTGGAGCAGTCATGTTATAAGTGTAGCTTTTGGTGAAAAGGATGAGTGTCAACGAAGAAGATGATAGCATTTTAGCTGGAAATATTTTGTCAGATTCCTTAGATCGTGTCAGAAAATAAAGAGCCAAGGTCTTACCTACCCCACGAAATAATGATTGAATATTTGGCTTTGTGTAAATTGTAAGAGACCACAAAGCAGCACCCAAAAGAAAGCTGCATTGGTCGCTAATGTAGAAAGCACTAACGTAGGTATCCTGTAACACTGAAACATTCAAATATTCTTGACTCTGATCTCATATGCCCAAAGTCAATGTCACTCTAAGACCTGGACAACTGAGCCCTCAATCCTGAGCCCCATACTTTAGAGCACCCCATGTGGGCTGGCCTCTGGCTACACTCATTCCACTGAGCCAAGAGTCTGTAGGCTAAGGGGGTGTGCCATGTAGGACCCATGTCTCCTTCTAGACCACACTCTGGGTACTGGAAATGCAGAAACTCACTACTCCAGTGGCCCTAAAGCCCACTCCCAGGGCTGACACTGCAGCTTCTGTCATCAAGTTATACAGATTAGAGTTGACAGTGATACAGTTTCACCAGTTCACAGACAGTGCAGAAGGGACTTAGACACGGAAGCTGGTGTGTCAAGATGAAAAGAGGAGACAGCAGGGTGCAGACTGAGGGACCTCGATTTGCACTCTTGCCTTCGTCTCCAAATGTTAGGGGTGGGACCTTCCAAAATCACATGTTATCAGTGTAACAGGTGACCTGGATATCATGCCCTAACGTTTATTATTTTCTCAAGTTTTTTAAATCATAAAAATGTCAAATAAAGCAAGTCCAGCAAGATTTCACCCATAAACCACTCTTATCGACTATTCCTGATCTTAACTGTATGAATGCATATTGTATAAAGTTGCAAGGCATAAGCATAAATATAACTCTGCATTTTCATTTTCGTTTACCTTTATATAATTAAACTTTTCAAATGGCTGAATTTCATAAATTCTTTGTAAGAGCTACATAGCATTCTCCCATGCAACTTTATGTTATCAGCCTGTCAATAGGTATTTGGATATTTTATTTTATTATAATGTAAGTAACATTGCACCTAACATCTTCCATACAGGCTTTTCATATTTTAATCAGGAAATGATAACATATAAAATAAAATTTTTGCATTTTCATTATCAGTGAAAATACCGTAAGTGAAATTCCTGCACCAGAGGACTTACATTTGTATGGTTTTTGATTCCCAAGGTGCTTTCCAAAAGGACTGACCCAATTATACTTTTCTCAGCAATGTACATAAATTTCACTATCACACACCAGCACTAAATAATCTTTTCAATACATTTTTGCTTATTACATCAGTTATAAAATGGAAACTTGATGCGTTAATTTGCGTCTCTTAGATTACTATGGCGGGACACGAGGCGGCTAGAGCTGGTTCTATGATTACATGTTGCTGTGTTTACAAGCATACCAGAATGAAGTATGCTTTGTCTACCTCTCAGTATTATTTGATGCTCCACTCCATGCTGGTATCAGATTCCTGCAAATGATTTCAGCTGTTTTAATGCCTGGTGTAAGGCAGTGAGCAGCTCTCCCTATACCACTCAACAGAAGCCTCAAACCCCAAACACCCAGCTCAGATATCAGTGGCAGACCAGAAACTAGACTGCCGCCTTCTGAAACCACCTCCCTAAAATGAAAATGCCATTCCAGTGAGAAGAAGAGCAGTCTTACTCCCAGGGCAGAGGAAACGTGCCCCGGGGCTTGAAAGTCCCTTCAAGCCTTTGCGTTCACACAAGCTTTGGTTTGAGTCCCAGATCTGCCTTGCACTGGCTATATGAGTTTGGGCAGAATATATTTAATCTTTCTGAGTCTCACTTTCCTTATCTGAAAAATAAGAAAAAAAATAATAAAACCTGCCCACCAGGATTTTTTTAAAGATCAAGTGAGATAATGCATGTAAAGTGCTCAGTGCAGTGTATGGAGCATTGTAAACACTCAATAGAATGTTACCTGCCACTATTATTAATAATAGCAGTAGTGGCAACAGTTTCTGTTTTCACATATTAAATTGGACCTGTGGTAGGGATTAAAAGATGAAGCAATGTTGCCTTAGGTGATAGGAGATTTAGATTCTATCCAATCTCATCCATTCATTACAGATTTCTACCTACCTACCTCTGTATCCACACATAGTTAGGGATATGTAGACACATCCTTTAAAAAGGGATTGAAGGGAATTCGTGCAATTCAGACAACAAAATCTAGCCTTAAGAATAAGCCTGGGCTCTCATTGCCTGGGGAGGCCATGGACAAGTCTTACATAAAGCAAAGTCCACCGACTATCCCTATCGTGTACCCAATTGTGTACTGTCCCAGTAAGAGCACAGAGGAAGCAGATTTCAAGAGGTCAAGGGAGTGACATAAGGGGAAGAGGGGTGACCTACCTGGGAGATGAGCAGCTGGCAGGCTGCCAGCTCCCGCTCACTGGCATTCATCTTCCTGTTGGAGTCCATCTGGGCGCTCTCGAGCTGTTTGCTGCGGTTCACCAGGGATTTGACCTCCGACTTCATCTTGCTGATATACAGGCGGGCCATGGTGAATTCCTCCTCAATGACTCCGTTCACATCTGCCAACTGAGCACAGGAAGGAATATGCTCAACTATTGCCTACAATTTCCAGAGCTTCATGGGGCCCCTAAAATCTGTCCACGGATCCTCAACATGTCTCTGGATTTCTGATTAAGGATCCCTAATTATAGGACCACAAGCTGAAAATGATCACTAAAAATTACTTGTATGTTCACTGTGTGTGCATGTGTGTGTGTGTGTATCCCCCAAGTTTTCTGAAACCTCGGGGAAGACTGACTTAAAAACCTCTACTGAATATAATCCTTAATCAATGAATCCTTAATAAAAAAATTAGATTACATTTAATTTATAAGATAAAAGACATGATATCGGAGGAAAGACATTGAATACTTAAAAAGAGCTAACTTTGATGAGGTATTCCATTCAATGTCTTATACCTTACATTTCTAGAATAACTACAAGCACCAGTGTTCCTAAAGGGGACTCTGAGTCCCTATAAGAACTCAAATAAAAATTTCAGTTATGTTCTCTGTAGTCTGCTATTCAGACAGAGAAGTAGAATAATGTCGTGAATATGCTTCTATAAGCAATTGTTGAAACAAAAAAGGATTTTCTATATAGTCTTCAATTAAACAAAAAAAAATCTAGTAAGAATGTGTTGTTACCAAATGAAGGTTTTCCTACATGACTTTTCACTTACTACCAATCAGTATTTCCATCTCTGTGACTACACCCCCCGTTTTAACATTTATTCATTTTTTGAGAGCAAGAGAGACAGAGCTTGAGTAGGGGAGGGGCAGAGAGAGAAGGAGACACAGAATCAGACTCCAGGCTCTGAGCTGTCAGCACAGAGCCTGATGCGGGGTTTGAACTCATGGACCACAAGACGATGACCTGAGCTGAAGTCGGACACTTAACCGACTGAGCCACCCAGGCACCCCTCTGTGCCTACCCCTTCTAAGGAAACAAGAATTTAGTTTGCATTATTTAAAATTACCTGAGAATTTAACAGTCTGAATCCACCTTTAGAAAGATAGATTCTGACAGCCAGCATTCCTGTACGATCTCATATTTGGTGTCTGAGTTTCAGAGCTCAACTGGAAACAAAAACTGAAGCAAGGTACTTGGGATAGAAGCTCATTGGCAGAGAGGCAAAGATGCTCTTGAAGAGCAATTGACCAAATAAGCAAAGTAACTGTGTGCATATTTTGTTTAACCACCAGAGGGCATCCTAGCACCTCAGGAGAAAACAAGAGAGCTGTCCAGTACCCAGCCCACAAATAGAGGCTTCAATTGGTTCTAAAGACAATGATTCCAACTATGGTTTTAATGTTCCACAGTACAACTGCCTACTTTTGTCAGTATTGCTGTCATTGACTCATCATATGATGATTTTTCAGTGAAAATTTAAGAGCTAGAATATGGACTCGTGTATCAGTCCTGAAAATTGGTAGCAGAGAGGAAGTATACTAGACAGCAGTCAACGCCTGCAAACTGGGGTCAACCTTCCCCTAGGAATTCCACAACAGTATTTGTTAAATGACTCCAGTGTCAATCAACACGAAGCAGAATCTATGTTAACAGAACGAAAATCTAGAATCTTATCTACCATCTTATTTTAATGGAGTTTCTTGCTAAGCCAATTATAATTCCGACTGCCAATAATGATTTGCCTACCAACACCATTCCTCATCACATTACTTTTTCAACCCAATAGCATGCATGGAGATAACGGATGAGAAACACCCCTAATCTTTCCATGCAGTTTTGTTGTGCCTTTGTGATTGGTCCAACGTGGAGCAGACATGAGAAGCTTGTTCTTGAGCCTCACCAGGTATGTCCTATGACCACCAGGTGGTCCAGCTTACCAGAAAGGTAAGCGAACATCTATCTCTTTCATGTGGAATTCACAACCTACACCAGCTTCTCATGGAAAAACACTGAACCAACAGTTATGGCATTTTGGGAAGGGAACAAGCACTTCCTCCTCTCCAGCTCTGTCTGTAGACGAGGACACTTTGTATACTCCATGCCCAGATGTGTGCGCTGGGGAAGAGTAAAAGAGTATATACAATAATAGGCTTCCTCCAATATGAAAGCTGGATGTTCTTTCCCCCAAACCAGAACCATAACTTCTGGAGCCCACTCTTGTCCTAGGAGGTCTAAAAGGTTTTAAGTCTGATGAAAACAAAGCAAAACAAAACAAAACAAAACAAAAAACAAACAATACTCCAAACAAATGGTTTTACTATCAGGTTGTCTTTTTGTTGTTTTTGCTTTGTTTGTTTTGTTTTGTTTTAGCCACTTAAGAGTTCATATATTCAGTCATGTAAATGTAAAGTTTTCAGTAAGCCCCGTACACTGTTATTTCAAAAAGGAGAATCAAGAGGGGTGCCTGGGTGGCTCAGTTGGTTGAGCGTCCGACTTCGGCTCAGGTCATGATCTCATGGTCCGTGAGTTCTAGCCCCACATCGGGCTCTGTGCTGATGGCTCAGAGCCTGGAGCCTGTTTCAGATTCTGTGTCTCCTTCTCTCTCTGACCCTCCCCCATTTATGCTCTGTCTCAAAAATAAATAAACGTTAAAAAAAAATTAAAAAAAAAAAAGGAGAATCAAGAAGTGTTATTTATAACTCTCCCCTGGGTTTGACAATGACTCCAACAGTACACACTAAACTGCATGATCCAACAGAGATGACTAATCCAGAAGAAAAGACTGCCTTCACATGGGCATGAGATGCTGCCTGCCCGCCTACTAGAAGTCACCTCCATACCCGCCACTCCAGGTCCCTAGAGCATGGAGTGACTACGCAAGGTGCCATCTCAAGGCCAAGTAAAAGGTAGGTGAGGTGACTGTTCACATTCTAACACCTAAGAGTCAGAATGGGACTAGAAGTCCTTTTTTGCTTCTTCTTCTTCTTCTTTTTTTAATGCCCAGAAATGTCCATTTGCTTTGTTAGTGCAGTACACAGCTAAGGCTGGAAGCGGTTGCTTCCGAGAGCTTGAAGGACAGGAGGGAACTGGAGACATTAGACTTCCTGGGGGCCACCTTTCTGGCTGGGGGCTGGGACCCCGAAACCCTGGACCCTCCAGACCCAAGGCTGTGTTGAAGAGGCTGACGGGAGTGGCGCTGTTGGTGATGAGGGTTGATCAGGCCCAGGATCTGGAGCATTTATCCTCCTCTCTGCTCAGCCATAGCAGGGTCCCTGATGCTTAAAATTCTTCATCTCCACCTCCCCAGACCCAAAGTCAAAAGAAAATTTGGCAGTTAATCCAATCCCTTTCATTTAATCTGCCTCAACTTTCTATTTGGTGTGTGGTTAGACTTCTGGAAATCTTTGTTTTAAAGAAAGCCTGGTAAACAAGACAAGAAGAGGAAGCTCACTAATAAACCCAGATAAAGTCAACTCTAGGCTCATGGCATCATTTGTTGGTCTCATTTTGCTGACTAAACAAAGTATTGCCTGAACTCTAAAAACATTTGAAGACATGATTAAGCTGGATAAATGTGGGTTCTTCTATTTCCCTGCTGTCTGAGCCTGTTGTATTCTTAAAGTGAGGACATCTTTTCCCCTTATCCCAAGGTACGACCAGAAGGACCCTGTTGGGGGCACCTGGGTGGCTCAGTCAGTTAAGCGTCCGACTTCGGCTCAGGCCATGATCTCTCAGTTGGTGAGTTCAAGCCCTGCATCAGGCTCTGTGCTAACAGCTTCAAGCCTGGAACCTGCTTCAGATTCTGTGCCTTCTTCTCTCTCTGCCCCTTACCTCAATCACACTCTGTCTTTTTCTCTCTCAAAAAAAAATAAATATTTTTTAAAAATTACTAAAAAAAAAAAAAAAGAAGGGACTGTGGGAACTGAATAGGGTTTCAGGAACAGAAAACAGGATCACTGACAAAGTTTTCCCTGATCTGATCATTGTTTTAGATAAAAGAATTACTTTAGTTGAATACTCATAACCAATACTCCATACCCAAAATACAGATTTAAAAAATATATGTATAACTCATGACATTTCTGAGCTGACAACCTTTAAGATAATGTGGGCTCATCTCATTAGTTTACAAATCAGGAAAGTGAAGCCTCAAGAAGTGAAGTGAAATTGCCCAAAGTCCCATAACCCCTCCCCTTTAGCTCTCATTGCCCTAATGATTAAATCATAACTGTAAGAAAAAACAAACTTCATAATGATTAAGAATATGATGCTCTCTGAGTGAGAGTTATCAATGAAAATAACTAGTTATCAATGAAATTAACTAAGGCATCCAATGTCTGGAATCCAAAAATATCCGGAAAACATCCAGTTGAGCATTTAAAAATAATCTCAATCATACTTCAGATTCCCAAAGGTAAGGACTCTTTTTTTAATGCCGAAGCACCCAGACACTTCTTGATTTCATTAGCATTTCTCATTAGCTCTATTTTAGAACTTAGCATAAAAATATCTTCCCTTATCGTTATCAGCAGCAGGCACCAACTTCTCATAAATCAATTCCACCTTCATATCGCAAGGGCCATTTAATCACCCAAATCTCAGAAGTTTATAGCTCAACACCAAAGCCAGCATGCTTCTAAAAATTAAATCCCCATATATAAAATCACCAAACTGGGTCTTAATAGGGTTAATCTTGTAGTATTTGAGAATTCAGTGCTAAAATTAGATTCATTTGCAAAGATTCATGAGATATGCAGTTACAAGAGAGGTTCTATGAAAGAATGATTAGGTTTACAAAAGGCTGTATACTCTAAGCCTAGATCTGTTATGTCATCTAAGAAGGGATTTCTATGTTTCCCAGAAATGTCTATAAACAGAAGGAATCTGGGGAGCCTTTTCTAGTATTTAACAATCCCAACTCAAACCCTGAGTGTGCCCATAAAGGCTGAGGTAGAATTCAGCCTTTTAAAGGGCTAACCTCAAAGAATTTGATTTTAGGGCCTTGTGAAGTAGACGTTAAACAATATAATGTTATTCCCTGGCTTGCCAAAATCCACCACAGCTATCAATGGCTATTCTGTACAAGGTGCTGTATTATTATCATAAAGCTACAGTAATCAAAACAGTGTGGTTTTAGCATAACGATTAGATCAAACAGTCCCACACACTTTTGGGGGTGATGGATATGCTCATTATCTTACTTGGTAATGGTTTCATGAGCGTATAATATGTCAAAACTTTTCAGACTATGCACTTTAAATATTTGCAGCTTAATTTATGTCAATTATACCTCCTTAATAAAGCCATTTTTTAAAATCTCGATCTCCTTATACCGCGGCAATTGTTAACCATTCTTGCCTGATAACATTACACACGCTCTTTTGTCCCTCTATTCCTGGCTCATGGAAAACTTCATACCACTCCCATTCTTCCCACCTCCCTTACTCCTTGCTGTCAGTAGCACCAATGTGCACAACTCCAGGGGATTTATCACGGTTCGTTGAAGCCAATTACAGCAATACTATTTCCCTTTGCTTTGCCAGCCTCCCTTGCAATTTGGGGTGACCATGTAACCCAATTCTGGCTAGTAAGGTATAAGGGGACATCTATCAGGGACTTCTGGGATATAATTCCATCCTGGATGGAAACTGGCTGCCTTTTCAACCCATCCTGCCTTGGATGTGGTTGTGCGAAGATACGATGCTCGGTGCCATAGCAGCTATCTTGCTACCACGAGACAAAATTCTAAGAATGTAAAAAGGTAACAAGCTAACAAAAGCAGAAAGGAAACAAAGAAAAGATCTGAATCCTTGACATCATTGGGACACTGGACCAAAATTTGCTTCTGAAATTTTAATAAGGTTAGAATGACCTGGACAATCTTGTTAAAATGCAGATTCTAATTTCAGTAGGTCTGCAGTGGGCTTGAGAGTCTGTACAAACTCCAAGTTTCCAACAAACTCCCAGGCGATGCAGATCACAACCTGAATAGCAAATTCTAGACTTCTCATATTGTGAATAATTAAATGTGGATTTATTTTTTAAGCCACTGTTAGAATCCTATTACTTTCAGCTGAAAGCTTTCCTAATTCATACCAATTGGTTGGGGAATTTTCATTCTGCTGGGTTCTCACAGAAAAAGAGAAACACAATTCTGAGATTAGAAGTGTTGTTTAACCTATCCAATTCCAAACTTCTGTGACATTGGCATATAAGTTTGAGAAATAACACAATTTGCATAAAGCCAACCAAAATTTGAAGACATCTCTTCTACTTGAAAGGTAATTTTTTTCTTCTTTTCCAAACCCAGTCATTCTTAGTCATTCATTCAGCCCTTGGTTCATTTGTTCAAATAGTAACAAGTAGGTGGCAGGTGCAAAACACTGTACTGAGCATTAGATACTTAGGAGAATAAAACACAGACACCGCTTGCTTAGGATCACACGTTATAAGCACGGATTGGGAGTGGGGGGTGGGCAAAAGGAAGGGCTGGCTTACAGTCTTCACATCATTGGTGCCAATAATTCCACCTATCTCCCCCAGATCCTTCAACAGCAAATTCAGGATCTCAGTAGCCCTCTTCTTCTGGTGGTTGCTAAGCTCTTGTAGCTGGCTCAGCTCTCTCTGTGTGGTTGTCAATGTAGTCTGAAAAACACATTTTAACAGCAAATTAAAAGAGCTGCCCATCAATTCATACCCACGGTACTACAAAGAATGACAACATAATGTAGAATGGAGTTCTTTTATCATTTCATGCGATCTCAACGTAAGTTGAACTATAGTGGAACACTGCATTCTCTGAGAAAAAAGGAGAATTTGTCATGGCCTGGTACGTTGCATCGACATATCATGTGACAATCTCTGGGGTGGTGAAATAAGTTATTAAAAAATAAAGCCCAAAGGGAGCCCTTAGGTTGACAGCATGTGATCACATCTTCCTACCCACAAGATGTTCCATTTTGGTCCTCATTTTCCAGGGTCCAAACATACCTGCAAACACCCCACCCCCATTTCCAAACCAACCTGCTCCCTGGGCCATTTCCAGATCCCCATCTGACTTCGCAGTAAGAGATGGGTCTGGAAGGCCCAGAGAGACATTCATCAGTTTAGAAAACAACTTATGAAAAGTTTTCTAACCTTCATAGTGAAGCTGAATTGAACACTCTCATCTCTTTTTAAAATGAGTCAAGTCCTCGTCTCAACATATAGCAGTAGCTCCATTTTATTGCCAAACATTAACAACCCATCTCTTTCCCATCCCTCGTGTATGTTACCAGAAGGTAGATATTTACAACGAACTTAACGAACTCTCAACATCAGTAGAATAGTCATATTTTGGTGTCTTGGTATTAACTCAGCCAGCAAAGAAAATAATTTCCCTAAATTTCAGAGCTGTGGAGGTCAATGCAAAGACACTTATGAAATTCTTCCATATGCAGCTATTTTCCTAGAGCACTTTTTAATGATCTGACTGAAAATAGTACCCCATACCAGTCTAGTAATACTTTGGCTTGGCAGAAAATAAGGACCCTATTATGGAAAATGTTCCATCATTTTGAGAAGCAAATAATATGAAGGACTAATTAAAGAATCCTGTAGAAAAGAGTAAGCAGAGAAAATCTAAGCCTCCTCCTTTCCTAAGTGATTTCTGGTTTGTTTTCTATTTCTTTTTTGGTTTTGCCACCACCACTTACTTCGTTTTGTTTTTAAAACCCACAGAAGCAATAGTTCACATCTTGGAAAGCCATTTAAACGTCTTCCTTCATGCAGTTGAATATACGGAGTTAGGAGCCTTTTCCATCAGCTGTACAGTCAGCAGGTTAGAGCTTTCCTGCACCAACTGCTACCCCTTGCCTGGGAGGACTGGAAGTCTTCCATAAGGCAGGCTAGGCACAATCCTATGATAGCAGGCCATCGGGCCAAGGTGCCAAGGGCAGCCAGTTAGAGCCACTCGATTTCCCACCACCCATTTTCCAAGTAGAAAAGGACAAAATGGAAACATCTTGCCACCAGCCACGTCACCAAGTGCTCCCTGTCCCTGCTGCCACTAGCTCATTGTGCAGAACCTGTGGCATCTTTGGGAGAATCTGAAATTTAGGAAATATGCAGACTGAAGCACTGATGTAAAACAGGATGACAAACACACCAGGACAATCAGTCCTAGGCTAGGACAAGAAACTGTGTGGAAGGAATGAGTTTCCATCAGGAGGGTACAAAGAAGAGTGAAACCCACACCTTCCTTCGGTCACCTACTCTCACTTGTTTATATAACATTTTGAGATTTATCTATTGGTACTGTAGCATATGCACAGGTCTGTGCTAAGTGCTTTATACAAATTGTCACTGAAAGGTGTATGTTATTAACGGATAAGGGAACAAATACTCATGAAGTTTACTTGTGTTCATTAAGGCCTAATAGTTATAAAGTCGAAATTTTAACAAGGATTTTTGTGGCTCCAAAGTCTGCATGTTCTTGACTATTCACAAGGCATCCGTGCTAATGTTATAAATCCCCTGGATATGAAACAATATGCAGTTCGGGGATGTGTATACAAACGTCACCTACATGAACTACCATTTCAATTATTGGAGGATTTCAGAGAATGTATCTAACACTAAAGAACCATTCTGCCAACTGCCTTCCTATATAGTGTCTGTCAACAGACACCAACATAAGTACAGGAACAGCAACGGAAAAGTCCCACCCCCCCGGGACACAAATGTGCCAACCGTCTTCTGGGCCAGCTCATCTGTCAGCTGCTCATTGGCCCTGGTCTTGTCCTCTACTTCCTGGGACTTCTGGTCATAATTGACAGCCAGCTCTTCCAGAGCCTGGAGAACTTCTTTCACTTCATCTTTGGCTGCCTCGTTTTCAATCTGGAGACGTGTCAGTTCTTCCTGGATCTTCTCATAATCTCTTCTTGTGGAAGCCAAAAGCTGGGGAAATAAGATGGCATAGAACTGGTGAGTGTAATGTTCAAGTGTTTATGTTCTGGGCTCACTCCAAAATAAAGTAACTTTAAAAACAGATATAGGATGCTCAGGATGTCTAGAAACCTTACTGTATATACAGATACCAAAAAAAAAAAAAAAAAAAAATAGCATGAGGTTTCAAGTATCTGTTTTTCTTTCTAGTGTTTTTAGGTTTTTGTTTTGTTTTGTTTTTCTTTAACTTTAAAGCTAGGTAGGCTTCACTCAAAGAACTGATAACACATCAAAAATCACCCTACTCTGTGGCTGGCTGGCTATTCCAAATGGTGAACAAAGAATGAAGGGAATCATCTCTGAGGATGACAATAATACCACTTGGCTTTTTAACGTTACCATTATTTCACATTGTAACAGGTCCATTTCAGAGCCAACCAAAACAGTATAAAACAATTGCCAATTTTTCTTAATACTGATCATGAGTGTATAGAAGAATATATCCCAAACATTCACATTAGTTAAAAGTGAATGAGTAGGCTTGTGGATATTTCCTTTATCTTCGTGCTTACTGTGTTTTCTGATTTTCCTATCAGAACAGATATTGCCTTGGCTGTATAGAAAAACAATACTGAGTTTTAAATGTAACAACAAGGAAGTTTATCATAGGCAATTGTACCAAGTTGGAGATGCAAAGGAATCAAAAAGGAGAAAGAAGGCAGGAGACACTGAGCAGATGAAAAACTCAACTACAGGCAAGAGGAAACTCAATTCAGGAGCCTGGGTGGCTCGGTTGGTTGAGCGTCCAACTTTGGCTCAGGTCATGATCTCATAGCTCATGGGTTCAAGCCCTGAAGCCCTGAGCCTGCTTCAGATACTGTATCTCCCTCTCTCTGCCCCTCCCCTACTCGTGCTCTATCTCTATCAAAAATGAATAAATGTTAACAATTCTTTTAAAAATTAAAAAAAATTCTTTTAATTATGAAAAAAAAAGAGGAAAATCAATTAAATATGGTTGGTCTGACTGCAAAGGCATAGATGATCTCCCTGCCAAGGGAAGTGTTTGGAGAGGTGGTATAATCATTGTCCTGAAGTGATGAAGGGAAGCAAAGAGGAAGAGAAAGGAATGGTTATAGAGAGAATTAGGTCTATGGGAAGGCTGGGACTACGGACATGAACTCAAGCCACCTGCTGGAACTGTATCATGTAATACAATCCGTAGCACTTTTGCAACAAAGCAGAAAGTACCCTAAAGCACAAAAGAGAAAAAATACTTAGGTGGTCCTCAGCAAGAGAAACTAATCATCTATGTTTGACGGGCTGGCTATCTATCATTTGTTTGGGTTCCTGTTTGTTAAATACTTGGCAAAACACAACGTAATAAGGACATTCACTGGAGAACTCAACACCATCCAGGGAAAGACTGAAACCAATTTGCCTCCTTTTTACTATATCAAACACATACTAATTGAGCCCTTTCCTCTTTGCCTTCTCCTCCCCTCTATCTCTACTTTTGTTTTTTGGTTTTTTACCTCCTACAAGGTAGCACAAGAACACAGTATATATCAAAGACCTGAGCCGGCTGATTTGCAAAGCTGAAAAGAACTAAAACAGCAAGAAATGGGAGTGCTAGGCGCTGGGTATGAGGAGTTAGAATCGTCCTTGTCCAATCACAGAACTCCTTTATCTCTGCTTTTCAAAGACTAAGTGTAGCAACCAGCTATGCACTCTCAAAACCTCAGAGGTCTACAAAGTCAGACATTCATTTTCTAAACTCAGCTTTTAACAGGCATTCAAAGGAAATCTACCAAGAAATGTCCACATGATTCAATGATTTTTGAAAAAATTCTGTGCAAATTAAATTTCTGGAACAAATGTCAACAACAAAGAGTAATAAGAGAACTTCATAAAAAAAAAAATTTATTGCATTCTTTACCTCGTCCTGATCCAACATCTGTTGCTTTAGCTTTTCAGCCAGCTGGCTCTGCTGGTTAATTTCATCATCCTGAAACGAAACATCATGTTTAATGTTTTGGGGTTAGTTATGTCATTTTTGATATCCTGGCTTCCCGACGACAGTCAGATAGCAGGACGCCAGCTGTAGGCTTGCTAATAAGATGAAGGGAATGGTGTGATTCTTCCCCCATAGATGAGAGATTGACTCTGAGGTCCTGATTTGGTTAAAGTACCTCCTTTCTCCGCCTTTCTCAGCAGATGAAACATCTGGGTACTCTGGGATATATAATATCCTACACATTCAACTCAATTCCTGCTCATCCAGAAGTCAGAGATCCAGGGTTTGGGAATCAGAAAGGACTTTGAAGCTATCCCTCCCAATTCAAAGATGCTAAGAAAAAATAAGGGAGTGAATTTCTAACCATCTGCACTGTAATATATTCACGTTCCAAATCTCGTCAAACACATCAATGACCAGGAATGCTGCCACATGATCGGTAGGAGAGACCAGTATTTCCACTTCAAATCTCTTACTTACAGTCACTGGAAAAACATTCACTAGAGAATTAATCTTCAGCATGAGCAGATCTCCCCCTTGATTAGAAGTTCATTTTCTTACCACTTGAAAAAAACAAAAACACTGAAGGAAGTGGGGGATGCAGAAAGTTAATGCTTACTTTCCCGCCTGTCACTGAAGTGGGAAATGATCTGCCCACGGACAAATCTGCTTCCCTCGCTCTCATTTTCTGCCACTAGGTGCTGCTGCCACAAAAGCCAGAGCTGTCCGCCTCTCACTGCCCAGCGCAAACGTCTCTGCCTCTCCCAGACACCAGCCAGCCAGTGTGGGCAGAGCAGCGGGCAGACAACATTTAACAGCAGGAAGCTCAGTCTTCACTACAAAGATTTTCATGAATTCAGATGCAAATGTGAAGAGCAACTTGGCTTCCCAAGTGCGCCTCCCGTAAACACAGGAGGAAATCCTATTGGATAACACTTCCAGGGTCTAAACCCCAAGCAGAGTCAGATTCGGTATTATGGGGTCGCTCTTTGTGCCAGGTGTGGCCCAGGCGTTCTCACAGCAGCCCATGAAAACCTGCACTGAGCCTTCCGCCTTTTCCGGGGGTGAGGTGAGAGGGGTGAACTCAAGGGCCTGGGGCGCAGGACCTTAGTTTTCCACAGGATATTCTCTAGGCTGTTTGGCCGTGTCTATGCTTCCATTTAAATCAGATTGACTCAGCATCACGACGAATGGTTTCCACAGAGCAAGAAAATTCTAAAATCAGTATTACAGGATCTGTATCTCGTTTTCCTTTGTGTAGAACATCTTTTGGTCTTATTTCCCTGTTTGGGGAGACCCCGTTTCTACTGAACTTTTTACATCAATGTTTCTTTAATGGTTCAACAAAATACTCATGACTCTCCTCCCCAAATTCGGTTTCTGGCAGGAGAATTAGGGAAATTACACCAGAGTGACACTGCCAGAAAATGGTACTTGCACAACTAGGAGACTATTCTGTAGGGCATATTTTCTCTTCTACTTTATAAACTTAAGAGTGTCAGTTACCAGGAACAACTTTGTGTTTATGTTCCTTGGCACATAAATATTAAACAACTTAACATAAAAGACTCCAGGAGTTTAACATCAGGGAGCTGCCATCCCTTCCCCTGGGACACATAAGCAATGGCTACAAGCGATATAAATCACAAGAGAAGCAGAACAGTGGAGCCAGCCCTTTGTTCTCACACTGTGTTCATTTCAAAGCCTGAAGACGCAGCCTTCCTCCCCGACAGGTGACAAGCCAGGTGCAGTGATTTCTGAGGTACAGTAAGAAACTCAGGGCCACTAGGCCGTCTGGGAAGGATGTGAAGAACAGGATTACATTATAAGGACATGAATCACTTGTACCAGAGATATTTCCAAAACTACACTTAACGCTTTGTTAAGGCAACTTCTCCAAGGAATTGATCTTTAAATTTTTTTTTTCAAAACTTTCAGAATACAATGTGCCGTGCAGTCCACAGCTACACATTCAAGTGCACTTCTTAGAACGTGCTCAGTCTGATGCTGACTATTAAGAGCTAGTCCATACGCAACAGATTTCAAAGCACTTTTCAGAAAATATTCTTGTTCCTGGATTTTCTTACATGTGAAATGGTGACTTGTCAGCCCATCACTGGCCACCTTTAATTATAAAAATGTTTTTGTTGCAATGGTACTCAGTGAAATGAGGTTCAACTTCTATTTCTACTTGCACTGAACTCCTCTCACACATTTCCACTAGAGCATGAGGATGGCAGGAGACGAGGAATAAAGGAGACAGTGCCAACACCAACTTGCTCATCTTCTAAGTCTGCTCATAACTCATCTCTGCACCCCCCACCTCTGAAACCACATAAGGTGGGATTCTCCCTCAAGCAAACAGAACCCAGAAGAGAAAGAAACTATTTATTGAGCAACTGTGACACACTAGAAACTTTTAATTCCCACTGCAACTTTTTTGGGGTGTTAACAGATATGAGCCCGTGTTGAAGATGAGAAAGAAAACTTCAGCTGGGTAGGCTATTCATTGGCCCAAGTCTCAGCATTATTAAGACACAGGTCTGACTCAAAAGTGTATGCTTTTTCATCACACAGCACTGCCTTGGACAGTACCTGTCCTTAGACCCTTGGAGAGACAGCACAGAGGGGTAGAGGGGGCAGCTGGGAGGAGACCATGTAGCCTTTCTCCCACCACATTCTAAACCCTAAATGATTAGGGTTGACAAGTCCCTCGTTTAAAGGGCTAAGACCGAACAGGATGACCACAGGACTCGGAGCCAGAAGATACACAGCCTCATTCCTGCTCTGCAGGTAATGTGAACTTGGGGGGAGTCACATAACCACCCTGGGCTAGCTTCTCATCTGGATCCAGATGCTTTCAGCTCTACCACTCAATAATCTATGAAGATGCCATGTTCCAACGTATGTGTTCTCCAAAGTATCAAACCACCTATCTCATCAGAAGCATGAAATACCTTCTAGAACTTTTAAGAGGAGGACAAATAACAATGATGGCTGATAAAGACATAATGAGGCAGACCACGGCTAGTCACTAAGGTCAAACCACCAGCTTTGGTGCCCTCTAGGGCTAAGGAGCTCAGTGCTCTCTCCGATCTCAGCAACCCCCTATGAGGGACCACAAATGCTAACCTCAAAATGTGTGTGTTTGAGGGTCTTCAAAGCATACGCCATCGGAAAATAATACAACAGGAAGTGTTCTGGGCTGGTCATCAGGGGGCAGAAACTCCAGGGTCAGCTCTGCCAGCTACCAACCAAAAAGCCCCAAGGCATGGCATTTTCCTCACTTGGACCCAGTCCTCATCACTACATTTCAGGAGCTGCATTTAAGACTCTAAAGTCTCTCTCAGATCAATGAAATTTGCTCATGCTACCAAGGTGAATGATCCCCATTCCAACCATGACAGGAGTCTATTCATAGAGAACAGAGTAGAGAATCAGGTCATCATCCCTCATTCAAAATTCTCTAGGGATTACTAAAATGAACCCATCAATTCTAAAATGAAAAAAAAAAAATCACAGTATGTTAAAACAATAGCATTTCTCTGGAGAAATCAAGAAATTGTATACATTGTTAACTTACTATTGATCTCCTTTTTCTCTGACTTTGAGGTTTTGCATAATAATATCTGGTTAGAAATGGAAGGATACCAGTGTGTCAAGCACCTAAAGGGCAATTAGCCCAGTTCTCTTGGGTGTGAATGTCTCATTAAATAGGTTACCAAAAAGGTACGGTCCCCCAGTTTAACTCTGTCGTCACAATGCGAATTCCCAGGGTCACAGATAAGCAGAACTAGCTTCACATTCTGCTTGTAAAGGTGATACAGATACAGACGGAGCCTCACTCAGAATAGACAGGCTGGTAAGATTAATGGCAATGTTAACATAACAAAGCTGTTTCAGACAAACCAGAGGTGTCCCCAAACACTCTGAGCTGCACCACAACAGAAAAGATTAAATTGGACTAAAAATACCAGCAACCTTGATGAAATGAACTGAAAGGATTTAGAATATTCCAAGGGCAATATGCCAAGATCACGTGAAACATCAATTTAATTTCCTATGCCTCTGGGATCCCTAACCCGACCTTCACTGGGGATTAATGGTGCACAGCATTCTCCAAGGCCTCTTCTCCTCTGTTCCATCTTGTGCATTTACATGACTACTTGAGTCCCAGAGTGTACCATAAAATTGGACATCCCTAACCAGCGTGTTCAAACCACTTCGTTCAAGAGTATGCCCCTGAAAACAGATTTACCAGTAAAGGAAACCTGTCAGACCACACACCGCGACCATTGGTTCCTCACCCAGGGCCTTAGAGCTGCATGATGAAAGCACACATTTCGCTTGAGGAGCCACCACCCTGCCCCTATAGCTGGCACTACTGTTGGAGTTTCAAGAGGTGAGGCAGAGGCCCAGAGAAGAATAGAAGGGACAATGAAACAAAGATCATGCACGCTTACACCACCCCCACTCTCCTGCAGTGATTAGCCCCGGTATAATGTCCAGAAGTGAAGACTCTGTCTATCTAGACTAACTCTCTAGTCTTCCAATCAAACTTCCATAAAAGCTTCCATTCCACATGAACTAGGTTCCCTGAGTCTGCCCAATCAAGAGCTAGGGTAGATACTAGGAAGACAGGCATAAACATCAGTCCGGAGCCCTAAATCAGCACCCCCACAGGGCTTGAAGCTGCTTCTGGCTAATCAGTCTAGAACCCGCCACCTCTCATCTTTGTACCAGAGTGAGGACCATAATCTTCAGCTACAGACCTTATCATCCAGTTGTCTGTAGAGACTGGAGATCTCCTCGTCGTACTTCTCTTTCTCCTCTGCAGAGATGCCAGCAACAACAGGAGCAATATTGTCTATGATGGGGGTGTTATCGCAGGGCTCCAAGGTCTTCTGGTCTTTAGCACTGATCTGTTCATCCTCAGGCACAGCTTCTCCTGCAAAGCACAACGAGAGGAGTTGGGGATTGAAGAAATTCAGCATGCAACCCTACAGGAAGAATTCCAAAAATAGTCACTCCCGTGAAAAGACGTGGAGGACACAATAAAGAGCTGTTGTAGAGAGTCATCGCTTGTGTTCTTTCTATTTGACAGGAAAGGTTGTAGTTAATTGGCCAAACTAGTCTAAGGAAGAGGAGGACTATATAATACTCCCTCTTGTGATGCATCACTTAAGTACACTGGCTCCATCAACTACACAAGCTCCTAACTAATCCAACTCGCAATGACATCCACAACTTTTTGCATACACTTTCCTTTTGTTGGGGAATATTCTGGGGCTTTACTAGACTCATATTCTATGTAGTGGTTGATTCACAGGGAAACAGACCTCTGAGGTATCTTAATTACCAATTAATTAGGTTACCGTTTCATTAAGAGAAACAGCCAAATCAAGGAACAAATTCACCACTATTGACAAGAACACTGCAGGGCCATAATCCTCTGAATCTGAGAGTCCCTGAATCTGAAGGAGAAAACCAGGGTAGCCCTGGACCCAGGAGCTCTGACTGACATAGCATAAACACACATCCTACTACCATCCTCTCCCCTAGGAGGTCAGAATTAATTGGCTCATCTGGAGAGTTCAAATAGAATAATTTCTTATGATTTCAAGTAGACCCAAGAAAAAAAGAAGCAGCCAATCCAGAATATCGTGCAGAGACCCTGCCTACCACTTCTAAGTTTGCAAAGTAGCACACAGCCCTTCTCGATCTACAGAATGGCCTTTTGTTGAGGCCTTTGGAGGCAGTATTACCAAATCTGACAACTCAAATTGAGGGAAAAAGTGAAGTTCTCCAGCTGGTCAGTGGCCACCCCATTGAGAAAATAACCTTGCAAAGACAGGCCGCAGAAAAAGGATTCTATGAAAACCATGTGGCCCAACTGAGTCTCTCAAACATCTTTTTGGAAAGCAAAGCAAAACCAAACATACTTTTCCATCACAGTGTTTACCATCAACTTCACACTCAGTTTGCTACAATCACTGAGTGTCTGCAGTGTTCCAAGCCTCACCCAGTTCTCAGCCCATAAAATGCATTTGGTGGAAAGTCCCCAGGAAAACTGCCCTAAGACAGAAATAATTTCTCCCAAAAAATTTAAAAAATAAATAAATAAATAATAAAAGACAGAACTGGATCCCCTAATCGATGGCTTCATGAACAGTATTCATCATGCGTCAAGAAAGCCACCTGAACACTGCACACATTTACCTCAACATAAACAAAACGCTTTGTGATGGCTTAGCTTTGCTGCTTCAGGTTCCATTATCTCCCTTGATAATTACAAAATGATAGGAAGACTTTCCTGTCAAAAAAAATTAACATCCAATGATTTCACCTGTCCCATTTGAAGCAAAACCTGGAATAAACAATTCCTTTGCTGAATAGAAACTGAGCCAACCCTTTTTCCTTCTAAAGCTCAACTAGACTGTACTGTACCTATGCCTTTTTCTAAAATTATTGACCTGAAACAAAACCAGAATATCAGAGTAGCCTTTGAACTGAACCTGAACCAAATCAATATTTCATTCAGTTCCAATTCCTGGTTTAAAACATCCATCAACGACCTCAGTGCGCAGACTGGACCTCATCCAATTAAAGGATCTATATTCTCTACAGCCTGCTAAATCCACAGGCTGTCAAAGCAGTACCATATTCTAGTTCCTAAGGACTTTTTTGTTTTGTTTTACTTAAATATATCTTTGTCTAACCATAGATTATATACACAAAAACTCTAAAGCCCTCCTTCACCCCTACCTCCCAATTCTATTCCTTCTCCAGAGAAATTTACCACCAACACTTTGGTAAATCCTTCTCCTATTTGGGTTATGACCGTATCTCAAATTTTTCAGCTCTACCTTCTGAACTTTGTCAACAGGGCATTCCAGTATGGCATAAGTTTAATCTTCCAGCTTAAGCATGATGGTGAATTTCTTAACTGTACTAGACCGGAAATCAGCCAGAATATGATCCTATTATCCTACGCCAACTTGCCCCAAGACAGACGCAAGATACAAACACATCTGGAAGAGACATAGTCCCTGTGTTCTTTGGTTCCACATGGCCGAGAGCCAGTGCCACTATGAGGCTGGGGTGTGCTAAGGAGCCGCCCAGGGTATGTTTTGATCCATCTGAGTGGGTAGGAGCCAGGGATGAACCCCTATAACCTAGCGGCAAGTGACCCTAAAGCAATCACAGCATCACTAAGTACCAGAGGGGTCCAAGAATAGAGCAGTTCAGCAAACAACCAACACTGCTACGAGGCACCCTGAAAGTAATCAACAAACCTCATTAACATCTCCAGTGCTGTGCTGGGACGCCGAGCCACACTGCACCTTTTAACTGATCTAATTAATCACCAGCCCATCTCCTGCTTAACCTCTTCATCTGCTTTTTGTAAAGGAGAAAAAATAATAATAATGCCTTTGACACGGCATTGTTCTAAAGATTTAATTAAAATAGTATATGTGAAAAAACGCTGAAGGTATTATGGTTAAAGTCCATCTCTTATCTCCTCCTCTCCCTAACGAGTTGTCAACTCTCCAGGCTTTGCAGATAAATTATTTTTACTTATTCTGAGATTACTGTTCCTGAGGTCTTCACAATACCTTTGTGGCTGTAGCTCAGTTCCAAAAATAAAACACAATGTAGCTACAAAAGTCCCTTTCAGGTTTATTTTTATTATTACTAAAACAATATTTGAAACCTATAGCAGACTTTCTGGTTTGTCTTGAACAATTCTCTGAATCAAAGCATCAACATATCCCCCACAAAGCTACATCTAAACAAGGCGCTCTTCCCAGTTTATATTCCAAAGGTCAGGCAGTCAGGATTATTTTTTGCAGCAGCCGTTCAGGCCGAGAAGAACAAAGCAGCAACACGCAGGAACAAAAGCAGCAGGCATCTGTGGGAGAGCACAGCTCCTGCCTGGAGAGGAACCAAGAGCTGGTTTTCCCAAACACTGCTACCCTTCAAAGGACCGAGAAAATGACTTCCAGAAGTGTCCCTGGTAACTACACTGTCCAGCTCACAAACACGTCTGGGGGTTGTAAATTCCCAACACTACGCGAGACCTGACACTAGGCAATCTGTCTCCATGGCAATCTCACCACGTTAATCGAGAATATTCCCTGCACTGCAGTGGACTGAGTCTCTGGAGAAGCCCCCACGAGGTGATTACGGAACAACTGATTGTAACAAGGCAGACAGCTGCAAACAAACCCTGGAGGAAAAAAAAAATGTCCTGAAATCTGGTGGTGGGAGACCGGAAAAGGACCACCAAATGAAGATGAGCATCTATTTTTATTTTTATTCCCTTTTTCGCATTAAAAGCAAATTTCTCTTAGTTCATCCCCTGAGGCTTTGTACCTGCTGTCTATAGGGAAAGAGCTTATAATATTGTAAAGCATCGGACTTTTTACAACGAAAACTCCCCCCCACTTCCATTAGAATCCTTTCCCTTCTTTAAATAAGCATTCTGGCATTTCCTATTGTCAGATGTAATTACCTGTAAGGACTAAAAAGATTTGTGTGTACACAGGAGCATTCGCTTAGAGCACACCTACAAGGTTTGCAGAGCATTTTAATTATAAAATGAAACCCCCCGAGGGCATAAATCGCATTCCTACAAAAAAGCAAAAATCCATCAATTGCAATAAACAAGAATGACAGACTGATCAAAAATACTCGTTAGGGCTATTAGTTAAAAATTCTAAAACAGGCTTTTTAGTGTTTTGTTTTTTTCAAAAAAAAAGAAGAAAACCATTAGACTGCCAGTAATTCATTAAAATTTCACACATGAAATAGCAACGAGCTAGTTATCCTTTTCATAAATTGAGTCCCTAAAGCCTCTGGAGAACATAGAAAGGTAATTGCATTCTCTCTGCAACTCCAGGGGCAGAGATTTGCTGGTCACTCACAGCTTCCGTCAGAAACCACAGCAGATCTGGCAAAGGAGGTGCTCTCTTTTAGTACCAATTAAAGAGGCCCAGTGGCAGACCTAATGGTAGGTAATTTCTATATCAAAGAAACTAAAAGGAAATCTTTAAGTTACCAGATGGGTAAGAGCAGCTGGCTACAAGATGTCATTATATAAATGTGTGGTTTAAAAAAAAAGAAAAAAAAAGTCATTCCTTTATGGGATTATTTTGCACACAAATAGCATCTCTCACCCTAGTTCCTAAAAATATTGTAAGCAGCTTAAGACATTCTCTAATCCCTTCTAGAGTAATTTTATAATAAACTGGTCACACAGGACTCTAGAATCTCTTTACATTCCTGACCTCTTGACTAGCCCACACCATTCTCTTAGCGGGCAGTATCTCTACTCGTGTTTGGCCGTGCTCTCAAAAGAAGGAAGAGAGCCTAACAGATGGGATCTCTCAAATGAAACGCTAACCTTTGCGATGGTCAGGAGTCCAGGGGCGGGGGGGGGGGGGTTGGACAGCATCTTCGACATCTCTACTGCTAAAAGAGCAAACTGTATCCCAGCTACGGAGGCCACGCAGTCCCACAAAGCCCCAGATCAGACTCCACGTTACAGATTTAGCCAGTTAGGAAACCAAGCCTGCTGGCCTGGCAGGTTTTAAATTTGGAAAACAAATCTGTTCTAGAGATTGCCGATTTTTCCACGCCTTCCCAGGCTGTGATGAAATAATTTCTTTGCATGACTTCAGCAGATGGGGTAAATCTACATCCATTCTGTTACTTAATATTATATTTAATCATTCAAGAGACACGGCAGAGGTGTCCTACTCTCTGTCGGGTCATTTCCCTGCACCCTCGACACCTGGATTTTCAGGGCCTCCTTTTCTGGTTTAAGCCCTTGTAAAATGTGACCGGTTTTTTTTTTTTTTTTTTTTTTTAATTTTTTTTTTTCAACGTTTATTTATTTTTGGGACAGAGAGAGACAGAGCATGAACGGGGGAGGGGCAGAGAGAGAGGGAGACACAGAATCGGAAACAGGCTCCAGGCTCTGAGCCATCAGCCCAGAGCCCGACGCGGGGCTCGAACTCCCGGACCGCGAGATCGTGACCTGGCTGAAGTCGGACGCTTAACCAACTGCGCCACCCAGGCGCCCCAAAATGTGACCGGTTTTTAAAGGGCAAGATTGAAAGAAGTATCAGAAAAGAAGGCATGTGTAAAGACTGACCCCGCAGCAATGGGGGGATCTGCGCGTGGAACTGTGCGCCCATCCCCCGTCCGAGGGTCACAGCCCTGGGCTTTCAGCCCTCTCTTCCCATCCTCCCCATTAAGAATCTTCTGGATAGACTGGAAGATGGCTGCAGGGTGAACTGGGAGCCATAATTCACTCTGAATCCAACTCTCTAAGTCTATCCCCATTTATAGGGTTGTTCAAGTCTTTTCCATGCATATGATGAACAAACAACAGAACTGGAAAAAAACAATCCTGCTTCTGGCAACTGCCCACTCCATCTATCTGTCCTTAAGCAAGTAGGCTGAACAAAATTCCTGAGGCTGAAGCTGCCAGCAGAACTTCCAGATTCAAAGGACTGTCAGTCGATTTCAGCCCACAAGATGTCACTAGCAGATCGTAGCGGACAGGTGTTTTCCAGTCACTGAACGCCCATTCTCATTTCAGAACCGCAACTTCCTTGTGAAGAATTACATCTTCCAGTGCAGGCAGGTTTGCTCAGAAGACACAGGCCTGAGAAGCAGAGGGCCCTGGCCTTCCTCAACCAAAGCACACCACCCCCCACAGTATCCCCCTTCTCTCTCCCAGGGCGTCTGGGTCTCAACCATATAATTCGAGGAAGGGGGAAAATACTCAAGAGGGGAGTCATGCCAGGTGTGACCCCTTAAGAGCTCTGTTGCCTGAGTCTCTGGAGTAGCCCCAGCTTTGCCGGGTGAGCCTGGTTCCTCGGCTGTTCTTTGGTTCTGGGAGTCACCCACAGACTTCTAATGCTTTCCTGTTTTGTTTAAGCTAAGCAGGGTCATTCCTGTCCCTTGCAACCCAAAGAGCCTGGCACTGTGAGGAATGGAGTGGCTCTCCTTATGCCTTCTTTGTAAAAACAGGGCATGGCCTCCCCTTTGGCCAGCACCCGCATGCCCTGAGCCACCTGGCCTTAATGCCAATGGCAGAAATTAATTAAGGCCTGGGTGTAGTTACACACATTAGGAATCCCAGGCCATCTTCTGAGAATCAACGTTCTACTCTGTCCAGAGGAGGAAATGCTAGGCTCTCATTCTAAAGTAGCCCATTAAGCTACAAGGAGCTGAAAACTGAAAACTTGTACTGGCGAGGGTCTGGGGGAGAACTTGCCTATAGGCAAGTAACAGGATCGTATTTCACAACTTCGAAGGACTTCAGCGGGGAATGCTCTCTCCTGTGGTACGGTCCCATTCCAGCCAACTGTAGCGACTTCTTCACTCTACATGGTTTGCCATCGAGACATCGTGTTATTTTACCTTTCCTACTCCTTTGTAGTCCTCCCTCATTCTGTAGAACAGCAAAAAAGGAAAAGCGGAGGCGTGGGTACACACGCACAATTTTTCTCTGCTATATTCCCTCTCTCCTGCTCTCCCACAGCTGGAGTAGAGCAGCCAAACTTTTCAAATTATAAACACACCATGCAAGGATGGAAAGCTCTTTCCCAGTGGAGAATGCATACAATGGACAATGCTGCTTTAATGCGTTCAGCCCACAAGTGGCTGACTCCTAGAGTTTAGAGCCAATGTGTGTGTCAAATTTCAAAAGAAAGTTGGAAATATCCTGCCACTTGGATTTTAGTGGGGGGGCGTCACCTCTGCTCTCCTTCTTCACCTCTCAAAATCCCAGCTCTCCAGTTGGCACAAACCAGCCATGCTCTCAGGACTAGGAGGAATTAGGTCTGGTGCACAGGACACTGCTGAGAAGCTTCCAGTCCCTTCTATCCTGGGGTGACATTTGTCACACTCCTCTGGCCCAAACACAAATCACTAGGGCTATGTGCAGGCTCCATAGACAACAGAGAGACAATGAACTCAGCACTCAACTGCCCTACATTCAGATCCCTGCTCTGTAAGTGACTGAGTCACCTTGGGCACATCTTCTAGCCTGTCAAAACCTCAAGGGCTGCCTGCGGATTACACGGCCAGCCTAGGAACATCACAAAAAGCCAGGGCCTTTTTGTCGTATATGTGACATGGAGTTAATCCTTGAGATAATCCTTCAACTCACAGCTGGTCAAAGGACAGCTCCATGATGCCTCTATCTGCCTCCGTCCTGCCTGAAATCTGTATCACTGAAGGTGGATCTCTACACTTGAAAACTTCTGCTTTCAGAAAAATTACCTTTAAAATGCAGATGTGCAGAGGTTAGCTTGCGAGAACAGGAGAGCTCTGCAGATCCCGCTTCTCCATCACATTCATTCAGTGATTACATGGCAGTGGTGGAGGGGGGTCCCTCTCAAGACTTTCTCCCTCTCCTCTTCCCTGCCCTCTCTCTATAGGGGACCTCACCCCTACCTATGCCTTCAGGCACTTCCTAAAGCTCAACTTTCACATTTCTTTCCTTAGCTCAGCCAGAGCCTCTGAGCTCTTGACCTCTGGACTTAACTTATTTGACATTTTCACTTGGATTATACCACAGGTACCTCAAACTCCCTTCCTCATCTCCCTGGTCTCCAGTCTGGTTCTTCTCTGGTGTTTCTTGTTTAGATGAATGGTTCCACCCTCCATCTAACTCGGCAAGCCAGAAAACTTGGCACTCTGCCTTCCCATGGCCAGCTCCTCCCCAAGATCTGCTAATTTCACCTCCTAAATACCTCTCTCATCCAGCCATGCCTCTCCCTTTCCATCTCCACATCTCTCAGTTCAACTACGCAGCCTCATCCTTGGAAGACCATCCTTGTTCCTGGCCCTCCTCCCACCCTCTCTACTTAATTCTCCAGCACAACCAATGGAGCTTTGAAAATGCAGATCTTATCATATGATCTTCAGTTTAATATCCTCGAAGGGCTTCTCACTGCTTCCCACATAATGACCAAAATCCTGAGCAAAGACTATTCAGCCCTGCAGAAGACAGGCCTGCCTACCCCTCCGGTCCAGCTCGGGCCAGTAATGCCTCACCCCGGCTCGCCACACTGGCCTTCCTGCTGCCTCCCCACTTCAGGGAGCCCCTCAGGGATGTTGTAAATGCGGCTCCCTCCACCCTGACCCCCACTTCTGCCTTGGCGCTCCTAACTGCTCTGTTTCTCTCAGATCTTATTCCCTAGGTCGCTTACCGAGGGAAACCTGCACTGACTCCCAAGTCAAGATCTGGGCCCCTGTTACAATACCTTTTAGTACCTTATGCTTTCTTTTAGGTATGCAGCATAGACATGTTTATTGATTGTGGCTGAAGTCTGCCTTCCCCATCAGACTCTAAGCTCTGTAAGGGAGCAGACCATGACTGAGGGCTCACCCTTTCCACTCCAGCGCTGGATTAAACACGTTTATGTGATACGTTTATGGAAGTCTATCATGTGCCAGAAACCATACGTGAGTTTTCCCCAATTATGTACTTAAGGACTTATATAGGATCTCACCCTGCAGGCCACGGAAAACAGTGTATTTCTAGGTAGATCTGCAAGGTGGGTGGAGCAGGGCAACAATTAAAATGACGCCAAGTGAAAAGTCCAAAAGCAAGGTGAGAGTGCCCAGGCAACAAGGGGAGTTAGGCAAACTGGGTGGGAGACTGCCCCCAGAGGACAGAGCTGGTTGAGGGGTCGAGAACTGCAGGGTGAGAGCCTGGCAGGTGCCAAGAGGGGGCAGAAAAAAAACAAGGCTAGCTGTCCACTCCATAGTGTTCCAAGGCCAGTCTCCCTCTCTTTACCAAAAGGCTTTACTGAATGTTCCAGTTGCCCAGCAGAGAACTGACCCGAGAGGATCCCAGAAATAGAACAAAACCTCATACAGCCGCTCCCTGCCTTGCCAACCATCCCTCCTCACTCTCCTACTCCTGCCAAACTGCAAGGAAGCATGCACCGGCCCCAGGTGCTGAATTATTCAATTATTCTAGCAGCTTTCAAAACACGTGTGCAGCTAGAAAATCTCCCAAAAAGCATCGTGTTATTTAGGCTACTAGGTCACTTCTTGAACCTCTCTTGGATCCTGGTTTGCCTCACAATTGTTTTTCAATCAAATAGTAGGTCATTGACACCCCACCTTCCTAGCAAAACACAGTGGCAAACATGGACTCACAAGACGGTCTGCCACTAACTGTGTAGTTACAGTCACAAACTGGCGGGTCCCATCCCGATCCTGCATAGCGGCTCCTACGCTCACCCAAGAGACTGAAGTTGGCTGCAGCACCTCAAATACGTAGTGGACACAGCAGCAAAGAATCTGAATCTCCAGCTATCCACTGTGCCCTGACGCACACACACACACACACACACACACACACACACACACACCAACCTGCCTATTTCAGTTAAAAATAAAAATAAATTAAAAAATAGAAAGACTTCTACCTTCTAACTTCATCACCATGCTAAAATTTCTGAAATAATCTGCCCGCACTTGGATCTGGAAACCCCTTTTCAACGCCTCACCCACAACCCACCCACCCAGTGCATGTCAGCTCTCTGAGATATTTTCTTCGAGTAGAACAAACCAAAGAGAATGTTTTTTGGGGAAAAAGAAAAAAAGCTAGTCACGAAACAAGCCTGTAAGACTCCATTTTAGCACAGAGCTTCTTCAAGAGCCCTCTATTTCTGTCTCTGAAGAAGCAGAGCATGATCAGTTGGGCCCAGAAAAAAAAATGCAAATATTTGCCAGAGGGGACTTTTAACCCCAAATCAATTATAAAACTCACATAGGAGAGAAGGACATTTTTCATTTAATCAAAAGCAATCTGAGCCACAACGTCTCGGGCACTGCCCTCTAAACCTCAAACATGGCTACAGGAGGGAAGCACAACAATCAGATAGGGGAGCATCTCATTGAAAATAGATTAAGGCAACTTTGCAAATAGTCACTTGCCCACAGTAAGCATGCATGTGAGCCGAGTGACGGGGTCGGGTGGGGAGCTACTCCAGGCAATGAGAAAACGTCACTCATTCCACAGGTTGTTGCAAGGCAGGACCAAGTTCCACCCTCATCCCATCCTTCCCAAGTGTCCCAGGAGGCCAGCTGTCCTAGGAAAAGGAAAACACACATCCGTGCCTCTTTCTTCCTCTCCGTTCTTCCTTACCGTTTCTCCATCTGTTTAGCTCCATCTCCAGATGCTGGATAACATTCTTGAGAGTCTTGTTTTTCTCTTTCTCTTTTTCATATTTCTTCTTCCATTCTTCCGCTGTCAGTTCCAGGTTCACGGAGACTGTATTCTTGATGGTCTTAGCCCTGAGGTCAAAAGCATAAGGGAAAAAATTCTGAGGGTAGCTATTATCATTACCTAAATCATGAATACAATTAAGCCTCAAATGCTTTCACATTAGAAGGCTGTGACTGGGGTAGCAGAAGGGGTCCTGGGACCTATCACCCTCCTAACTGCCCCGAAGGTTCCAAACTCACCATTTCCTTTTCTCCTTTACCTCCTGCCAGCCTAAATCCCATGAACTTTCATTTGAATTGTCTCCCAGGGCCATCACTCTCTGTTATATGTTCTCAGCCCTGACTTATGGTGATAGTCTTTCTCAAGCATTCAGCAGTCTCCTCTGCCAGGTCCGTCTTCTTATGTAAGAGTTTCCTTTCTATCCTAACATTTACTAACATTTATGAAACACTGGGGTTTGTCAGGACAATGGAGACAAAGTCTGTGGCCTCGTAGGGCATACAGTTTCTCACGTCAACGATACACAGACTGAAATAGTGCAATCAGATGTTTCTCTTACATTTGGTACCTACAATCAACCTCGCTGTGTTGAACACATGCCAACACGTGTTTCCTGGGACAGGTGGGTCACTTAGCCACTTTTGGCCAGCGAGGTAAAACCAAGGCTCCCCGCTGAGCACAGGCCCCTGTCACAGGCGATTGTCACCATGTAAGAGTGGAGGGCCCCTGTTCTCAGTCCATCCCATTGTTCAGGGAAAGTCAGAAGTTGATAATTTTATTTGTATCTCCTAGTTTAAGACAATTTTGAAAAATAATGTGTGAGGCAAATAAATATGTCTAAGGGCCACCATCTGTTCATTTCTAATATGAGACATGCAGTGAATTTCTAGGGCATATGACTGGGGAATGTGACCCCACACTGGATGTCTGGACAGTTACTCAAGGGAAACTTGATGAGAGCAAAGTCAGGACAGCTCTGGCTGATACTAAAAACGACACAATTCACCCAGCTTTGTACAGAAATGAACACACAAGCAGATGTGTCCGGCTGAAATGTAAATTGACCACAGCAGGATCCCGCTTACTCTTTACTTCTTAAGAAGGCAAAAACTTCATTTAAAAATGTGATATTCTGGGGCGCCTGGGTGGCGCAGTCGGTTAAGCGTCCGACTTCAGCCAGGTCACGATCTCGCGGTCCGTGAGTTCGAGCCCCGCGTCAGGCTCTGGGCTGATGGCTCAGAGCCTGGAGCCTGGAGCCTGTTCCCGATTCTGTGTCTCCCTCTCTCTCTGCCCCTCCCCCGTTCATGCTCTGTCTCTCTCTGTCCCAAAAATAAATAAACGTTGAAAAAAAAATTTTTTTTAATGTGATATTGTTTTATTTGCTATTCACTTTTCCAGTTTAAACTCCCACAAGTTCTTGTACTGTCATACTTGCCAGCATTATCTGATGTGTGATTCAGGTTAATTACTATTGTCATGAAATGCCATTTTGGACATGATTTCTAATTCAGTGAAAGAAATTCACCAGCCCGCACCAGGGCTACAGATGTCACTCCAAAAATTAATTCCTAAAGCAGACAACTAAATAACCCAACTGTCAAAAGAGGACTTAAATGATTTCAGCGTAAGACTCTGCTTAAGAATTAGTAAAGTTCTCCCTCGTTCATTGCAGCTTGAGGCTGCTGTCCCCAGAAGTGCTTCAACTCTAATTTTTCACATAGCGGCAATTTTATTACTAGTGTCAGTCTATGCCAGCTTGACACTCTCACCTCACCTTCTAACATCCTCAGGCGGCAGTGTGGATGCTTCTCTGTGCAAACACGGACACTGCAGTGTGCATTATCAACTCAGTAAGTCAAAAAGTGAAAAATGACCTATGGCTAAAATGCTTGTGGGCATTTAAGGGTACACTTTGAGGCTACTGGTCTCACTTTTTAAATCATAAAGAGTCTCTTGATGATTTGCAGTGATACCAGAAAGAGAAGGAGAGAGCCTTCCTGCTATACTCAGGCAAGTTTAGCCGGAAGTACACTGTTGTGAGCAGACCCAGCAAGGTTATCACTGGTGTAACTAATCCTCATTCTCAAAATTCCTTTAAGCTGTCCAGAAAATTCTTCTTCTTCCACTTTCATACTAATCAAGGTACTGGCAGGAAACAGATGGCCCGTTCTATTGCATAATTTGGGAATTTGCCAAAGGTATGAGAAGGGTGTTGGGAAGTAACAATGAGCAATGTGTGCCCCAAACCAGTGGTGGGGAACCATCACCACTGGGGCAGGGAACTCTAAGAAGGTGGTTGGCCACTGGCATCTGTAACAGCCTTTAATCTGAGGACACAGCCGACCCAAAGTGACCCTGCAGGGGAAGAGCCAAAAAACCAATACCCTGACCTCACTTTCTTCTCTTCTGATAACCTGCCCATGTTTCTTTCCATTGGCAGAGCCCAATGTGAAGCCAGAGGCAAAGACAGCCCATTGCAGTTGTCCAAACAGGTTGCTGTCCCAGGGCCCAGAGCAGGGTACAAATGGTACAGAAATGACCCACAGGAGCATTGGGAAGATATAAATCCCAGCTCTCATTTGGAACTCTTAACAATGGTGGGAAACCCTGTCTCATGTGACTGCCCTAGACTTCATTTCATTCCAAATGGAACAGTGGCATCCCAAATGCCTTTCCATCTACTAAAGCTAGAATTTGAAGAAATCAGCCAACATTGACTGGATAAGATGCCAATTCTTCCCAGAATTGTTCTATAGCTTTTAAATAATCTCAAATAAAATCCCAGGAGGCTTGCATATGTGTTTAGAAATCAACAACCTGATTCTAAGATTTACAAAGAAATGCAAAAAAGCTAAGAATAGCAAAGACAATTTTGAAAAATGAAGTTAAAGAGTAGAATATCAGCACTTATTATACAGCCACAGTAATTAACAGAGACTGAATAGTCCAGAAACTTTAGAAAAGAAACAGAATGGATCATCCAGAAACAGATACTAGCCTACAAGGTCATCTGATTTACAACAAGGTGCCCATCCAGCACAAAGGGAAAGGATGGTCCTTTCACTACATGGAGGAAGGGGGTGTGTGTGACCTTTATCCACTCCCCCAATACCATATAAAAAGTCTATTCCAGATAAATCATACACATAAATGTGAAAGGTAAAATAATAAAGCCTCTAGAAGAAAACAGGAGAATATCTTTAAGACCTGTGGTAGGTAAAGATTTCTCAATAGGACATAAAAGTAATTTGACTTAATTAAAATTTAAAAACTCCCCTTCATTAAAAGTCACCATCCGAAGACTTAAAACATAAGCTACAAAGTGGGAGATGATATATGCAATACATATATCTGATAAAAGACTTAACCCAAAATAACCCCTATAAATCAATAATAAAAAAGCAGACAACTAGTGTAAAAACTGGGCAAAGATTTGAAACGGCACTTCACAAAAGAAGTGTCAATAAATATTCTCAAAAAGGACACCTAACATGGTTAGCCATCAGGGAAATGTAAAATAAAATAATAAGATAACTTCTCACGCCCAACAGAATGGCTAGAAATTTTTAACTGATAATACCAAGTGTTGGTGAGAATGTACAGAGACTATAACACTCAGGTGCTACTAGAGGGAGTATAAATTATTCCAGGCATCTTGGAAAAGTCTTTGTACTATCTGCTAATGCTGAATATCTCATATCTATGAGTGAGCAATTCTACTCCTAGATACATAACCAACAGAAATGAGGACAAATATTTACCTAATGACATGACAAACAATGTCATAGTAACTTCACTTATAATATAAATGAAAACAGTCTAAATAGCCATCAACAGTAGAATGGATATAAATATGCTATATTCATGCAATGAAATACAACTAGGAAAAATGAAACTACTACTATATTTAATGTAGTGAATTTCAAAGCTATAATGTTATATAAAAGAAGCCAGACACAAAACAGTAGTGTATGTCATTATTCATACAAAGTTCAAAGACAGGCACTAGTAATTGATGTTGACAGAAGTCAGGATGACACCCTTGACAGCTGGGTATTAACCAGAAGGGTATAAGAGAAAGGCTTCTAGGATACTGGGTGATGGTTCTATGTGTACATATATTTGTAAAACTTTATTGAGTTGCATACTTGAATTTATGCATTCTATTGTATGTATGTTACAGTCAACAAAAAAAAAAGTTAAAAATAAAGTGACATAGAAAGAAATCAAGTCAGATATAATTATTTCTAGATCATGGAATAAACTAGAGTCGCTAAGAGGGATACCTGAATCTCTGTGCCTGGAATTATTTCTTTCAAACAGAACAAACATTCTAAGATGTTGAAACCAACCTCACAAAATGGAATAAAGAGTGTCTCAGTCTCTCAGTCCCATGAGAGAACCACAGTAAAAAGACAAGGAACACTTTTACTTTTTACCACGAACTTCAGGAAAATTTACAGAATAGAGGAGCCTAATCATTAGGTCCTATCTAATTTGGCCGTTCACAATTCCCTTTCCCCTGTGTGGATGTTTAGCTCATTGCCAGCAGGGTGGGTTGGATAGTGATCTACTGGTTTTTGCCTTGTCCACTTTAGAGCACATGCAAGTGTCTTCCAACTTTCACATTCTTTGCTCTTTTATTTTGGTTTTCCATATACTTGCGAGCTATAATCACACTAAACAACATTATATCTGGACTCTGTTCAAATATAGTGAATCATCATGGATCCTGAGCACTCAAGGACTGTGTTATAGACACAAGTCAGGGACTTGTGAGTACATACACATGTGCATTTACTCTTCAACCTGGTTTCTGAAAGAATTTCAAATAACTTACAAGGAAACATAAAATCAACAGGACAGCGGACAGTGAGAAACGCTCTTAAGGCAGGTTTTATGATTTTGCCTAGCTAAAGCTACATAGCAATAGTGGTACCACCCAGCCCCACAGTTCTGGGAGTTTATCTCCGTGATATAGGAAAACAAGCCAGTAATCTGCAGGAGACTTACTCTAGCGATGAATATACTGCTTGTTTATCATCCTTATAGGTCAATCTCACAGTAACAACATTTGGTGAATCCCGATGTGATCTGATCACTCACAAAGGAGCAGAGAAGTATCTTGACTCTTCATTTCCAAAGACTTTCAAGGTCTTTCCACTGTATACAGAAATGAAAGCCTATTCCACAAGTTATATCCATAGCAGACACTGAGCAAAATCCTAACCAAAGGCTACCTAGGGGGACACCTTAATTAACCTCTGATATATATCCCAAAAGCAAAACCCATTCAGCACAAATGAGCCAAATCTTGAGGATGCAGTTATCAGGGTATCTGTTTAGCAGTCTTTCTTTGTTTTTGTTTGCTTTGGAGAGTCAAGCACTACTTAAATAATATATAATCCAGACTTGCCCCAGATATAATACTTCCTTTCCCCACAGGAAGGGAACAGGATCCAGTTTTTAAAAGATCTTAATGCTAATGAATGTTAGCCACCTTTGAAGAAAGCAGACCAAGCACAGCAAAGGGCAGAGGCCACAGCACGTCTTCCACCTAGATGCCCAAAGGGAGACAGTCCGAAAAGGATTCTTTTAGACATACTCCCCTGAGGAGCGGAAGGAAGACCCTGCCCCCGTGTCCTTGAGCATTCTATTTCCTGCCCAGCACCTCCAGGTCCCTCTGTCACTGAATTTTCAGCTTACATGTTCAGAAGCACACATCCAGGCATCTAGGACTGTCAACCATGTCCATCTCTACCCTCTCGGTTAACCCCATGGGTGAAAAAACTCTCTAGGCATTCTCACAATTTGGCCCTGAATCAAGCCCTTGTTGAAGAGGAGAGTCACAGAGCTACTTGGTTCGCATCACTCTGTCTGATAAATCCCATCCCTACCCAATTCCTCAATAACTGCCTATACTTGTACTTTCTGGCCATAGTCAGTTCTGAATGATATACACGCTACATATCACTGGAATTTCTTCTCATTACTTTGGCCCCTCTGGAAGAGCCAGAAAGATGTTTGTTCTTGGCATCTTCCTACCTCTTGGTTTCAGCATTTTCCTTCCCTCTCCAGGTGTTTAGGATCGTACTGACATTTGAAAAAGGAGTTCCATACAACCACACACCTTCAATGCACAGATTATCTCTGTAATGTGTGGGGTGGAAGGAGGTAGCCCAGCATCCTTCCCTATCAGTAAGGGTTCTCCAGAGAGACAGAACCAATGGCACAGATATAGGTACATAAATGATGAATAGCTATCCATCCATATATATATCCATCCATATATATATATATATATATATATATATACACACACACACACACACACATATATATATACCCACCCATATATATATATATACACACACACACATATATATCCATATATCCATATATATATATCCATCCATATATATACACATACATATATCCGTCTCTATATCCATTCATATATATATATATCATCCATATATATATATCCATACATACATATATCCATATATATATATATCTCCATATGGATATAGTATACATATATAGTATATATGTATAAGATATACCTTAGATTTATGTATTTATTACATGATTGCAGAGACTGGGAAGTCCTGGACAGGCTGGCAGGGTTGAAACTCAGAGAAGGATTGATGGTGCAGTCTTGAGGCAGAATTTCTTCTTTGAGAAACCTCAGTTTTTGCTCTTAAGGCCTCCAACTGATGAGGCCCACCCATATTATGGATAGTAATGTGCTTTACTTCAAGTCAATTGATGGTAGATGTTAACCACATCTACAAAATACCTTCATAGCAACACCTAGATTAGTGTTTGGTTAAATAATTGAGGACTACAGCCTAGCCATGCTGACACATAAAATCATCACACCTTCTATTGTGCTCAGAGTCCTAGTTCCCTCATGAAACACCTAACCTTCTTCTGAAAACATGACAGATGCAAAGTACCTTGCCATTTCCTGGTGAGGCCATTACCTTGCTCCTGAGTGGGGGGTATAGGGAAGGAAAAAAGCTCCAAATTTTGTGTCTTTTGAAAAGCTCCAGTCTCCCGAGAAACACTGAGGAATTAGTGATTTGGATAAGGATTTGGCATCTGGTTAAACTTCTGTCACCCAGAGTATACCTCCCTCCAAAAATCAGCCTTATTGCTGTTCTAGCAACAGACATGCCAACTGGGAGTGATCTGAGTCTTTTTCCATTTTATGTTAACAGCATAGCCAAGGGTCTCCCTTCACCAAAGTGTCCACTCTTACCCTTGCAGATAATTTGTTATCATGCTCTAGTGACATGAGTTTAGCATGTACAGCACTCAGGACCAATGCAGCTGTCACGAAACTGGGCAAGAGGTGGCACAATTTGAAAAAAAAAAAAAAAGTACACAGTATAAAAAGAAATTACTTTCCCTAAATTATCAACTCTCCTTCCACATTCAACATACGAATAAAGCCTTTGAATTATTCATGCTACATCAATCTAGTGCCAAAGATGTGCTGATTCAGGCTTTCTCCAAACTGATTGGCCTGCCCCTTGGAGGCTTTACTACCCCAAATCAAGGTACGTTAAATAGGCTTCCGAGATAATTGGGTGATTCAAGTTCATACTTCTAAAACTGACAACAATCCTTTTCGAATGGTGCAATGAAAGTTCTTTGGAAGAGTAATTAAAGGCTAAAAAATAAAATGCTGGAAGCTAAAAGAAAAAAAATCAATGAAAGTGCTCTAATTTGAGTATCTTTTCTCCCTTAAAAGCCGGAAGTGTTCTGCTTTCCCACAGTCCAGCTTTTTGACTCTGGGCTGCCTGGAAATTCAAGTGTTCCCTCTCAAATAGATTAAAAGCTCTCTGAGAACACAGAAAATGGCTTCTGCTTCTTTTTCTAGCACAATGCTGGACACTCAGAGACTAACGGGCACAGGAATGACCAAATAGAAGAGGCAGCATTCACCACCAAAACCAAGAAACAGAAAATGTGCATTTTTTCCCTTTTAATTCCAGTACCCAATCGAGAATCCTAAAGAGCGCTGACTTGGTAGGCTGCCCTCAGGCATTTGTAGACTCTATCATGTTTCTACTGCTTCAAAGGACATACTATTGTTTTATTCAGGGCATCAATACGATAAAATCGCCTGGCAACAAATATGGAGTTTCTTCATGTCCTTGAAAGAACCACATAGGAATAATGAAGGAACCTTGTACAGCCCCAAGGTTTGACCACCCCTGCAACAGGAGTATAATGAACGCTCGTTACACTGAATTTGAGATGTGCCCAGCAGTCTTTTCTGAGTTCAAAGTGCTTAATCTCATTAGCTATCAGATACCATGTCTAATCCGATGTTCAGACTCGTGTCTACTGTGTAATTGGGTTCAATGCGTATATTTAACAATAAAGCAGGTATTGGCCCCATAGAGAACTTAGATGTCCTTGAAGAATCCATTAACTCAGGGATCGAGGGAGAGGAACAAAAGCTCACACCTTTCTAATTATAGGCTGGGAAACAAACCAGATGTAAATCTAACCAAACTTCAGGACATAATGGTGTCATAGTTCAGCACCTGTCCTAATGTTCTAAGGAATCTTACACAATAAGCATTTGATTCATCCGTTCATTCATTCAATAAGCATTTACTTAATGACACTCTATTGTGTACTAGTTGTGCTGGCTGCTTGTTGGGACAACTGACGCTGATGATAAACCCAGTCCCTGCCCTCATGGAGCCCAGTGTCCATATGACTCTCATAAAAGATGGCAGTTCAACCTATTCCAGTTGAAAAGATAACTGACAATTTATTTTTATTTCCTGGAGTCCCAAATTAGCATCAGTATTTCTTTAGTCTTTCATTCCAGAAACTTAATTCTAACTCTACCTCACTCAGTCTAGCCTCTTCTATCCCCAGCTGTCCCATATATTCCATTTCATTCAGGGCAGCCCCATCCATTTTTTTGACTTTCCCAGACTGAACACCTTTGAAGTTGGAGGAAAACAAAAACCTACAATCACTGAACACCTATTACATGCCAGCCGCCCTTGTGCTAGGTAAAAACTGAAGCAACTCATTAATCCTCCCAACAATTCTCAGAGGAAGGCGTTATAACATTTCTCCCTACAGACGAAGACAGAGTCTCAGAGAGAAGTAAACAAGAGAGAGGAATGTATCAGCAGCAGAACTTGGCTTCAAAATGGAGTTACTGACCCAGAAGCCTGTGCTCATTGAGGTTCCTGATCAAGCAGCCTGCATAAAAGAGGCCGTGGGTCAAGGGGAGTTTGGGTGGCTCAGTCAGTTAACGTCCAGCTTCGGCTCAGGTCATGATCTTGTGGTTTATGAGTTCAAGCCCCAGCTATCAGCTGATAGCTCAGAGCCTGGAGCATGCTCAGATTCTGCGTCTCCCTCTCCCTCTAGCCCTTCCCCACTTGTGTTCTGTCTCTGTCTCTCTCAAAAATAAATAAACATTAAAAAAATTTTTAAAAAGAGGCTGTGGGTCAAACACTACAGTCCCCATCCTATGTCATCCAGTCATTTAGTGGCTATGTCAGGCACAGCACCTAACAGCTTTGAGTCTAAGCCTCAAAGTCATCCTTTGTACACAGGTGAGGTCAGGCCCACCTGATAGATCTGCCACACAGATTTGACACTCCTGGCACATGCCAAGCCCTAAAAAAACTGCCAGCAATAATGACGATGCTGACAATTGCCTCAAGAAAATCAGAAGAAAGGATAATCGTTTGGACTTATACCAAGACTCTTCCTATAGACAGCTGCAAATGCCCACTCACAACAGCAACCCTGAGACAGATACCTGTGCCCTAGGACAATGTTGGCTCGCAATGATTCAGATTATTTTTTGCTTTGCAAGTGAGAAACTTTTATTAAAGAGATATTTCCTCCATAAAAGCATTTGGTGCTGGTTTGCTCAAGCACGTCTTCAGACAAAAATGTTAAAGCTTAAGATGAAGAGACCAGGAGAGACAGGACAGGCAGGATGATCACCATGGTAGTCTGTTTCCCACACACTCATACTGGTTTATAAGTATCCCGTGACCCTTGAGAAAAGTAGGCGCTATCCTACTGCAATCCACTGACCTAAGCATTTGAATAATCAAGGGAGTAATATGAGAAGTAAAGGACCCAAATCCAGTATAAAAGACAGATTAGTTCTACAACACTTTGATGTAATTATTATTTATTTAGATATCCCACAGGTGCCATGACTGCGTAATTCTATGTTCTGTTGTGGGATCAGGAAATGACTGGGGTTTAATGCAGTTTAAACAAGTCGTAACAATTTTGTGCAGAATGCCCACCCCCATCTGTCCTTTCTCCAGGCATCTTAATCTATGTCTCAGGCATAACCATACATCACACTCCCGGGAGGAAGCTAGGGGGAGAGCTCTGTGCATCCATTTACAAATAAGGCAGCTAAAGCTCAAAGAGAACTAGTGACTTGTCTGAAGATCGCACAGCTGTTCAGGATGGAAGGGCACAAGGGCACAAGAAACCACATGCTGAACTGATGCTGAGGGACCATGGCTGAAGGAGGTGGGCCCTGGGCTGTGGGGAGGGCTGGGCAGGAAGGGCAGGAGGGCACGCCCTAACTCACACATGGGAAGGTTGTCTCGGGATTAGCATGCTGCCCTGCTGCCCAACTGTTAGTTCTCAGAGATCCAGGGATTCTATTTGGACATTTTTGAAGGCGGGAAGATAGCAGCCACCTTCCTACTCCCAGGGCTAGTATGAGGATTTCCTTAGCCCCCTTTTATATTGATGCAACTACTCTACAGTCATCCAAGTTTCTGGTTCTATTAACTCCACGGTGGATCCCAAACACTGGAGTTAAAGGTAGTTATCAGTCTTGAGCTGTACACACTTAAAATCCTGTGAACCTGTGAGACTTAGTTCCATACAGAACAAAAGCAGCACCCCATTGAATTATGAGCAATCACATCTATAATAAGTCTGAGCATTTTCTTAAGTATCATAGCCCTGACTGGCTATATTTCTGCCCAGTATTTTAACACATAGTTATTCTTTGGCCTCAATGAATGACGCCTCAAGTTTACAGGCTTTACCTGCTAGATGCCATCTAGTAATAGGCTGCTCGCCCCCTCACACTACTTCCTCGCTGACACTAGCCCTCACCACTCATTCCCTACACCCAAGACCCAGCTCAGAGCCTGGAAACGAGAGACCACACCCACCTTTGCCCAAACATCAGTGTTGACTTGGTCTCAGCCTCATTGAAGACAGAAGGAGAGCAGCAAATAACGATGGTGGTTCTACAGTTCCCACCCAGAGAGTCCTGAAGAATTCGAGTCATCTTGCTGTCCCGATATGGTACGTGTGTTTTCTATTTAGGAAAAGAAAAAGTATTGGCTATCATAGCCATTGTCCATTCAGAGAAAAAACATAAGCAAGCTGGTGTTGGAGACACCGGGCTTAGGAAGATGTGTGAAATAAGAATTTGTTGCCCGTTCTTTGGATTCGGCCAAAGTTTAGAGTGCCCATTCTGAGACCTGGTAATAGGAAATTAGCAGCACCATTCATACATTTTAACGGACTAGATCTCCCAGCTGGCAGGGTGTGTACAGCCAGGATTCCCTCTGTCTTTTTCCAAAGAAAAATAAACTAATCTCTGGGGTATGTGGCAAAGAGAATACACAGACCCAAAAAGCGGCTTCTCATAATTTCATTTCATAGATGGGGACAGGATCACTTACTGTCCCTTCTGCCAAGGCAGAGATCACGTTTCCAAGAGCAGACAAAGATTTATTGATATTTTTAGCTTCGTCGAGAACAGCTCCCTCGGCACCAGTCTTGCTGACCTACCAGAGAGAAGAGAAAGCAATGAGCTGCACAGGACAGCAAAAGCACAGAGTAGAAAATTCCAATTCGCAGGAGGGCACAGGGCTGGGGGTTGAGGGAGGTGGATGTGAATCCTCCTGGAATGCAAGAAAAAATAAAAGTGAGTAAGAATCACGTTGATCAAACCTTCCCTTGTGCCTGAGGCTAGGGATTTGTTCTCTCTCATCATTTTCCTCTCAATTAGGTTTTAGGAGAATGGCTGACGCGCCTCAAGGGGTGGAGCTGGATGCATCCCAGGGGGACATCCATCCAGGGGAACCAGGCTCCCTGTGCTGTCACAGGGCCAAGGCCCTGCAAGCCTGAGCCACAGCCTCCACGCCAGAGGGAGCCCAGGGCAACTCCTGAAGCGAAAACACCCTGGCCATGAGGAATGGACATATTGGGGAAGTGTAAATTATGAGCTCCAACTTCAGGCAAGGGATAAGAGGTGGCAAGAGTTGTCCAGACTCTGTTCCCTCCCTTGTTTACTCCCATAGCAAGGAAAAAGGGAACAATCATCCAAAAGGAAAGCTACCTGGGGGCATCAAAGTCAAGAAAATGTCTATTACGTTGTGGAATTGTCTTTTCCCCTCTGCAGCCAGAGGGACCACTCGCAGCTCCTCCTCTGCTGTGTTATTACTGACAATCTCATCCTGACAGCATCTGCTCTAGGTAGAGAGCAGTGTACAGATGCTAGGGAAACAGGGAACACAACGTGATCCGTGGCTCTGCTGACTGGACAAACGATGTGGGATGGGCAGCTGCTCTCTGAAGAAAGGAAAGCAGGGAAACGATTTTACACGGCGCAAAGACTGATTTCAATTACGAATAAAGGAGCAACTCCTAATGATAGGAATGAGTGCACATCTAGGGGGAAGTGTTTTCAAATACAACAGACATTCATCTCTGAGAACTGTGTGTGTAGATACCACTGCTGACACAGAAATAATGCAGCTGATGGGTCACAAGTAATAACAGCCCATTCACACCGTGTTGTTTAAGATGCTTTCATATGTGAGCACCTTCACTCCATGAAATGCGCAAGGCAGGTGCAATTGCCTTCCTGTTACAGACAAGAAAGATTTGCACTCCAGAGATGTCAAATTGCCAGCCCAAGGGAAGAACGCATTTAGGGGAGTTGGGGCTTACGGCCCAGAGTTCATTCTAGTAGATCACACTGACACATTCATGTGGACACTTCTAGGGCAAAGGAAAACCGATGTGAGCAAAAGGAACAATGTGCAGGACCATGACTTTAAAATGTCCCACCAGTATCCGACACTGCAGGGGACAGGCCTCCACACTGAACTGCCATTAGGCTTTTCCAGCTGCAGTTAGGCCCCGGACACTCACCTCTGTGCTCTGAAGGGAAAGAGGGAAGAGCAAAGGGGCCAATGGGCTCTCTCTCCAGACCAGCAAAGCGTGGTCTGGTTGCTAACGGTTAGTCTAGAACTGAGCGATGCTGCTCTGTATTCCCATTCTGGTGCGTGTCTGTTTAATTAAAGTTACAAGCCCATACCAGTAAAATTTTGGGTTCCCAACCAGAAAGTTTTCCAGGAACATCCAGATGACATTCCACTCACAGCTTTACACATGCACACAGGAGAACATTTCATGTAGCCATTACTTACATGGACATTAGTGGCCATAGCTTGGCAGATAGCAGCTCACTGGTGGGGTGCAGCAATTGGGAATCAACTAGGCAGTTCAGGAGATGGACCAAGCTTTAGGGCTGGCCCTGATGGGGACAGTCAGCATGAGATCATCAGTGATGGAGTGCGCATGGTATTGTGCACAGGGACTGGCTCTGTGATGTCACCCAAGGGGAGCAGTGCCCCAGCCAGGGTGTGGCAGCAGGAGCCTCTGGTAATGCTATGGAAGTGAGGCTGGGCGAGGCAGGCGGGAGGCCGGGCAGGGGCAGGTAGGAGGCTCTATGGAGCCTATCTGGTCTAGAGCATGGCCTCAGCCAGTGCCTCGGAGAGCATGGGACAGAGGCCAAAAGAAAGCCTTGATAAAACCAGAGGTGCAGGGCTTTGGGCCAAAACCCTGGCTCCAGGAAGTGACTGGAGCCTGAAGGAAGTGAGGCTGCCCAGGTAAGGCCCCATCAGACCACACCTATTGCAGAGAGAAGCAGGGAATGCAGGAAGAGCCCCGGGTTCCAGATCTTCTATCAGCAAACAAACCTACAAAGGCAGGACTGCCACAGTCCAACAGCAAACCAGTTTCCGGCCTATTTGAGTCTGGCACAACATGGGGATCTTCCCTTTCCTCAGAAGGTCATGTCCCTTCCTCATTTGCAAGGCTGCCTTTGCCAGGCTAAGTGCACACTGACGCTTGCCTACCGTCCTCACTGGGGCCTATTCAGCACACACCCGAACTGGCACTCACAGCACTTCCTGTGACGTGAATGGGGGACTTCAGGACCAGAAATGAGCAGGCAGGAAAATGAAGGTTAGACTTCATACCATCTTGGCACAACAGAAACTTTAAAAGCTCTTTGAAACCCGGGGACAGAAAAGATGTAAGAAGTACACCACTGCACACTGAAGCAGATAACAGGGAAAATTATAGATAATACAAATAAGGAACCAATTACCTTTTCGCTCCCGGCCAAATCAACTAGATACAGCTTCCCACTGAGCTTTTTTTCGGTCTCTACATTCTCTTGTTTAATATTGATCAGGAAGATACTGTGACTTCTCGAGCTGTGTTCATTCATATCTGAAAAGGAAAATAGTTTACTGCTCTGCAAAGAACAAGAAGTTTAGGTAGCAAGTTGCTCATCTAAAAAGCACAACAAATCATGCTTAATAGCTCCATTTTTTAAAGTAAGTCCAGCTAATTCTCTAAAAAAAAAATTTAAGTTTAGTTATTTATTTTGAGAGAGAGAGAAGGAGGCAGGGAGGGGCAATGAGAGAGAGAGAGAATCCCAAGCAGGCTCTGCGCTGTCTGCACAGAGCCCGAATAGGGCTTGAACTCACAAATCATGAGATCATGACCTGAGCCAAAATCAAGAGTCAGACGCTTAACTGACTGAGCCACCCAGGTGCCCCAGTACAGTCAATTTTTAAACATATCTAAAACCAGTTTCTTTAAAAACAAACAAAAAAACAACAACAACAAAAAAAAAAACAAACAAACAATGCTTGTTCTAGAAATGAAAGATTTAAAATAACTTCACACGGCTAAGAAATTAAGAATCCTAGTCAGTGATCCAAGATAACAGATTCTCTAGCTTTGTCTGAAGCACCCCCTCCCATGTTCCAACATCTTGCTCCAGCCTGAGCCTTGGCAGCAAAGAGCTCACACCTCCCTCTCCCCTCACCTTAAGTCCCTCACCCTTTATCATTGTGGTTAGTGTTGGAAGTATTCTATCTTTGTCATGTGTGTAAGCCTTGCTTATCAGTACTATCACAAGCTTTCTTAAGGAGGGATTATGATCTTAAGGTTTAAGAGTTATTTTTTTAGTACAGTTCTATAACCCATGCTCGGTGCATAGCATTTCTATATACTAACAATAAACAATCTGAAAAGAAAACAATTCTATTTAAAGTATCAGATTAAATATGCTTCATTAGTGCCAAACACTAGAAATAGAAACATTTTTGGACCCTGGATAGGAGGAGTCTCCTATCCAATATGTAAAGAACAACAAGAATGTGGACAATGATTGGTTCCAACTAGAGTCCAACAAGGAAGGGACTCGGTGTTTTGGAAAATGCTGGTACACCCATGACCTCCATGAGTCTGACATCCAGTCTGACATTCCTATCACATATGCCACTGCCACTCCAGAAATTATAGTCCTTGAATTTGATGGAAAAACAGCAGAGATGTACAGGGGTGGCAAAATATGCCTGATCGATCACTTTAAGCCTTTGTGGACCAGGAATGTGCTCAAGTTTAGACTAGCTCATCTCAGAGCTCTGGGGCTGGCTCCATGGCTGATGGTGGAAATCCCCAATCTGATTCAGAAAAGTGTGATTCAGCATAAAGAAAAATGCAACCAATAAAGGATCAAGCCACTGAGGCAGGACAGAGAGACCTTTAATAGGCTGTGTTCCTGTTTTTTGTGCATTACTCTTACTCATCCAACTGCTTCCCCTCATCCTCCTTCACCAATAATTGTTACTAAGTAGCTGCATCAGGCAATGTTGAAAAAAATAAGCAACAGTATTGCTACTGAATTTCTAAGGCTACCCAAAGAGGGGAAAGACCACGGCTTGGGGAAACCAAAAGGTAATATCTCTCTCTTCCCTTCTCCAGGAAGAATAGGAGGTGCTGATAGTCCTTTTGGTTTCTGGAGATAATGCATGAATAAAAGTTGCTTCCTCTGGCAGCAACAAAACAAAACAAAACTTTCTAGAATATACAGGAAAAAACTAAAGATTCCACAAAAAAATAAGTCAAAACTGATAAATGAATTTGGCAAAGTTGCAAGATACAAAAATAATATGTAAAAATCAGTCACATTTCTATATATTAACAATAAACAATCTGAAAAGAAAATCATTCTATTTAAAGTATCAACAAGAAGAGTAAGGTACTTAGGAGTAAACTTAACCAAGGAAGTAAAAGACTGTATACTAAACACTACACAATGAGGGGCAGCTGCATGGCTCAGTCGGTAGAATATGCAACTCTTGGTCATGGGGTTATAAGTTTGAGCCCGGTTGGGTGTAGACAGTACTTAAAAAAATAAAACCTTTTTTAAAAATTAAAAACAAAACTACAAAATGTAAGAAGACACAAATAAATGGGTCGGAAGACTTCACATAGTGAAGATGTCAATACTACCAAAACCAGTCTAAAGATTTAATATAATCTGTATCAAGATCCTCGTTGTGTTTTTTACAGAAATAGAAAAGTCCATCCTAAAATTCATATGGAATTTCAAGGAACCCCAAATAGCCAAAACAATCTTGAAAAAGAACAAAACTGGAGTTCTCACACTTACTGATTTCAAACTTACTACAAAGCTACAGTAATCAAACAGTGTGGTACTGGTACAAAGGCAAACCTATAGACAGATGAAAGACAGCCCAGAAATAAACCCTCACATAAAGTGGTCAGAAGAATTTACAACAAGAGTGTCGAGATCACATGCAAAAAAATGAAGTTGGACTCTTACCTAGTCCATATATTAACACAAAAAGGATCAAAAACCTACAAGTAAAAGCTAAAATTATAAACCCTTAGAAGAAAACATAAGGGAAATGTTTCATAACACTGAGTTTACCAATGATTTCTTGGCAATAACACCAAAACCTTAAGCAACAACAAGAAAAATAGATAAATTGCACTTTATCAAAATTAAACTTTTATTCATGAAAGGAAGTATCAACAGAATGAAAAGGCAACCCACAGAATGAGAGACAAGATTTGCAAATCGCATATCTGATAAGGAATTTAGATCAAGAATAAGATAAGAGCTCCTATAAATCAACAACAAGAATAAAACAACCTAATTATAAAATGAACAGAGGACCTAAACAGACATTTCCTCAAAGACAATGTACAAATGGCCAATAAACACATGAAAAAATGCCAACCATCACTAAACATTAGTGAAATGCAAATCAAACCACAGTGACCTCACACATCACACCTATTAGCGTGGTTACTGAAAACAAAAATAGCAGCGCCTGGATGACTCAGTCGGTTAAGTGTCCAACTCTTGATCTCAGTTCAGGTCATGATCCTAGAGTTGTGGAATCCAGCCCCGCATTGGGCTCCATGCTGATGGTGGAGACTGCTTAAGATTCTCTCTCTCTCTCTCTCTCTCTCTCTCTCCCTCCCTCCCTCCCTCCCTCTGCCCCTTTCCCCATCTCACTCTAAAATAAATACATACATACAAACATAAATACATCAATAACCTTTAAAAGAAACAAAAATAGCAAGTAAGAAGTAATGGCAAGGATGTGGAGAAATTAAAACTTGCGCACTCTTGTTGGTAGGAATGTAAAATGGTGCAGCTGCATGGAAAATAGCATGGCAGTTCCTTAAACACTTCAAAGTACAATTAACATATGATCCAGCAATTCCAGTTCTGGGTATATGCCCAGAAGAACTGAAAGCAGACACTTGAACAGATACTTATACAGCCACGTTCATAGCAGTATTATTCACAACAGCCAGAAGGTGGAAGCAACACAAGGTCTACACGTCTAACTACGGATGAATGAATAAACAAAATGCAGTATACATGTACAACAGAATATTAGCATTTCAAAAAGAAAGGAAATTCTGACATACGCTACATATTGGATGGACCTTGCAGACGTTATGCTACGTGAAACAAGTCACAGGAGGACCTATGTTACTTCACTTATGTGAGGCAGCTACAGAGGTCGAATCCATTGAGACACAAAGTAGTGTAGTGGTTACCAGGAGTTGGGAAGAGGAAGTGTAGGGAGTTATTGTTCGATGGGCATGGGGTTTAACTTTGGGATGATTAAATTCTGGAAATGGATAGTGGTGATAGTTGTACAACATTGTGAATGGACGTAAGGCTACTGAATTGTACCCATAAAAACGGTTAAAATGGTAAGTTTAATGTTATGCGTATCTTACCAAAATCATTTAAAAACCAGCTTACCAGAATGATAAGAAAACTAGTAATGTTCTAGACCAACAGTTCTGAACCAAGGGGCCAAGATGGATTGTCAAGTATGTCCTGAATAACTCATGACTAACAACAGCTGAAGAAATCAAGTAAATAATTTATCTATAAATGAGAGATACTATTATGATAAGAATATCAGGCTTACATTCTTTCAAGTATATGTGTAAGCAGAAGAGAAATAAGTAGAATTTAACCTACACTGTATACATGTCTAGGCTCACCTATGAAATCTGCCACATATGTAATTATCGTCTGATAGTAGGTCGGGTAAAGAACAGGTTGAGAATTACAGTTCTGGGTTGACAGAATCATAGAGCCTTAGATGGAAGAGACTTAAAGAGGCTTGACCAGCCAACCAACCAATGCCTTAATCTCTTGTATACGTCACAGGGAACTCCTTGCCCCTCTAGGCAGCAGGCTTAACTTGGGGCAGCTATCAGGATCAGAGAGTTCGTGTGGTTGGTCAAAACCTGCCCCCCTGTAGCTTCCACAACCCTGGGTGGTCCACCATTTGGATCATACAAAGCACACTGAGTTTCTTAATGACAGCAACTTGAACATGTTGAGAAATATTACATCGTCCGTATGTCCTCCTCAGACTTTTTTCTTTCTTCCAAGCTAGGAATCCCTAGTTCTCTCAGCTCCTCTTCATCTGAACTCACTCTGGTTTGTCCACATCCCTCCGAATAAGACAGACAGCCACCATCTTTTCATGGAGACTCTGCTGCTCTAACAACTTATGACCACTTCCCCAAGGTGCGTGCAAACACCGAGGAAGGCAATGCAAGAAAAACAAGCTGACCTGAACACGCCTGTGATTAACACAGCCTAGAAAAGTTTTCAATAATGCTCCCAGCTCTTTCTGAGCTCCTCCTGGCTTTCCTTTTCCCTTTTTACACAGGGCAGAAATCTAGTGTGGTTTCTTTCCACACATATGACTGGCCATATAAAATTTGTTCATTTGTAATTTTTTTTAACCTGAACAACAACATGGTTGAAATACATTTAGAAGCTGACTTTTAATCCCCTTGTCTCGGTGGGTTGCTTGTTTTCCCCAGGGTCCAGACAAAGGGTGCTGCCAGGGCCCAGAGAACCTCACCCGCTATTTCCCAGAGTTCCCTGCACAGCAGAAGGCACTGCTTCCCACGATGTGCCTAGATGCACTCAGACTGCACACACCTGTGTGTCTGCATCCAAGCCACTGCTTTACAACTGCCTTCCCCTGAATTATTTCCTTTGGACCTCATAACCCAGCCATCCTGGCGGGTGGGCAGATACTTGTACCCTGACTCACAGGGGAGGGAACAGGACACCAAGCTTACTTGTTACAGCCACATGTCGGTTTGCTTTGCCTTCATCTATCACATCCATGACTTCCTCGGGGCTTGACACAAAGCGCTCGGTGCACCCCTGCAAAAGAGTCAGTTCAGGTTCACCGTTAAAGGACCAGAAAACACCGGTATTTTAAGACAGCTAAACATTTTCCCATTTTTCTCCTAGAGGTGCAGATTAAGAGAAAGGCTCCAGTGTTGATCCCACCACTTTTTCTCCTGCTTCTGGCTTGAATTCTACATGAAAAAGAAGTCTGAGCAAACCTTGGGAAACCCAGAAGTAAACCATAAAAGAAATGCCAGATTTTCCTAGATTTTTAAATACCTGTTCTTACTCAACAGCATGAGTTTCTGTTTCTGAGAAACAGAATAAAGAAAACCAGTGACAGAAAAAGAAATGGATGAAATTTTGCTTCGCCTTCCATTCTAGTCCCCAACTTTAATTAGACACATTCTAGACATAATGCTCTGCTGGGCTTCCCCTAACTACAAAGTATAAGCAATTATCCTCCATATAAAAGCCTCTTCACATGTGAATAATAAATATTTGTTCACTTCTCCAATTCTTACCTTATGTGATTAGACATCCGTGGTATGTTTACAGAGATACAACTGGAGAAATTAAATGTCTATTTTTTTTTTACCAGATGAATATTAAATGTAAGGAACATGATGAAATACCTCCATGCACTTTATAGGTAACGTTGTGAGCATATTACATAATAATTATGATGACAGTGACCAGAGACAAGTCAATTGCATCATCAAGTTTTCCTCATACCTTTACATACGGGACTCTGTTTTTGTCTTCATGAACAGCCAAGTTCGTCTTGGATACTACAGAGATAATAATGATGGCATGCAGAGGAGAGAAGAAAAGTTAAAGACTCAGTATTGGAGGATAAAGAGAAATTGTTACCGAAGACAGGCAAATCTCATGTCTTTGCCATACGCAAGTTTAAGCCTTGGCTGAGAACAAGCAGATAGTGTAAAGACAATAAAAGATCTCTGTATTTTCATTAGTTCCTTAAGCAGAAGTGCTGTGAATCCTTTCAGCCTCCCTGGACCTTAGTTACAGAGCAAATAGAGGACAAGCATTCAGGTTACTCACCATCCAGTAAGTCCCTGATTTTGTCCAAGTAGATCTCAAAATAGGAAACCTAGTTAAAAACAAATGGAGTTTGAAACAGAAATGCCACACTGTATTTAAAAACTATCACTATTAAAACTCATAGAAGGTCTTTGTCATGTATGGCTAAGAAGAGCAAGAAGAGGGGCCACAAAGTGAAGAGTTGGCCGACTCTCCGGGCTCTCCAGCCTCCTGTCGTGTCAGCCTGCTCTGCGGGCCGCTGCCCAGTGCGGCCACTCTCCGTGCTTGACGGCCTCTGTGGTCTTGACTCAGGTGCTCCTTACACTGTGTGCTGGGCATCCACTCACAGAACGACTCTCCTTTTCACCCTATGTGAGCACCAAGCAAACTTCTAGGTAGGACAACAGTTGCAACAGAAACGTCCTTCACGAGCAACTGTCAAAAATCAGTAGGCCTCTCCTCATGTGTGACACTGACACCCTCACCAGACTGGGATGAAACACTCACATGAAGAAGTAGGGACTGGAATAAGGGCACTTTGCTTGGAACTACAAGAACTCAAAGGCAACAGGGAGAGAGCTGCTGATGGTGGCCAGCTTTAGGGAGTCCAGGAAGGGTCCGAACAAAATGTGATTTAATGAAAGACAGACTAGACTGTGAGAGGGAAAGGAAGCCTTCCCATCAATTATTCTCAAACGCCAGCCCAGAACCACCTGCATCAGCATCATCCATCGCCTTTGTTTAAATTGCAGAGTCATGAACCCTATTGTAGTCCTCCTGAATCAGAATCTCCAGGAACAGGTCCCAGGAATCTGCTTCTAATCCCTGGTTAGTTCTTATGTCAGCTGACATCTGAGAACAGCTTTAACTAGATATGCGATCTTGGGGATTTAATTCACATGTAACCGAGACGAGAGGCCTCAGTTTTCCCATCTGTCAAATGAAGCCATTTGGACTCAATGATGTCAAAAATTCTGTCTAGGATTCTGCACTTTTTGTCTACACCTGCCTTCTGCCTCTCAGATCAACTTTTCTTTCTCTCATGTTTATGGGTTTTCTTGAAACCTAAACAAAGGAATGGATAAACAAGTTGTTAAGGAAGAAAAAAGGTGCCAAAATAGTTGTAAAGTTGGAGTGTAACTCTACAGGTGAAACCTCACCCCTGCATCCTAGCTCTGAACCAGTTCTACCTCTGGTTGTGGGAAGTGAAGCTTCCCCAACTCAAGGCTAGTCCTCACCAACTCAGCCCCACTTATTACCTTGTCTGTGTCTCAGCCTGGAGCCTAGTGACTTCCCAGTTTCTCTGAGAGCTGGGGCTTCAAACTCTGGAACCTGTACCTGGCCATCCTCTCCACGTTGCCTGTCTCCCTAACAACCTGAGCCTGCCTGATCATCTGTCAAACTCCCCAGTCACCAAGCCTCGCACATCACAGACAGACCTAGTTGACCTTGGAAAGAATCACTGCTCCTGAAACTTCTTCCTGTGGCTGGAATCCTAGGGTCTGTTTGGCCTCTAATCTTACACATCTCTCATTCAGCCTCCCTGTGGCCAACTCAACCCTGGTTCCAACCCATTCTATTGCATTTCAAGACTGCCTGGCTTTCATTAAGACTTCTGCATCTTTGAGGGGCACCTGGGTGGCTCAGTCAGTTAAGTGTCTGACTTTGGCTCATGGTCTCGTGGTCTGTGAGTTCAAGCTCTACATCGGGCTTTCTGCTGACAGCTCAGAGCCTGGAGCCTGCTTCAAATTCCGTGTCACCCTCTCTCTGCCCCTCCCTTGCTTGCACTCTGTCTCTGTCTCTCTCTCTCAAAAATAAGTAAACATTAAAGAAGATTTTAAAAAAAAAGACTTCTGTATCTTTGAGATGTACACATGTATCCTTATTTCCATAGATTACAGAGAAATTACACTAAAAAGCAGTCATAAATTACATGTCAACAAATATGGCGATTAAAATCCTGTTCACATTTAATATCTTCTTTTACCACAGAAGATACTGGTGCTTGAGTGGGGGGAGGGGGAGTGATTTTGTTATTTTTGTCATTGCAAATGCTTTATGAGACCAGGTGGAAGAAAAATAAATATGCAATTGTTTTGCATTAAGAAATTGCATGTTCAGAAATAATGTTTAAAACCTCTATGGGGCTCACTTTAAGGAACAGATTTTCAATAGTGTTTTAATCAAGCCTCTTTTTCTTGATTAAGCCTGTCACTGCTCAGTTCAAATATGGAACAATCGCTAGCCTTCCCACTTATAATTATGATGTATGAAATAAGTGAGCATAACTACAAATGCAGAACAGAAAGCCAGACTGTAAAATTCAGCCCTGGAGACTTGGGTGTTGTTTCTTCTCTCCTGCTTCATGCTGGGGCTGTTTTTATCTTAATAAGATTCACGCTATTTTGAGGGCAGTAATTGGTTTAACATCTTACTCTGGGATTATCCCATAAGAACCCTACAGTAGTTTAAGGTATTTAAATGCAAACAGCCTTAAAGATGTACTAAGCTCCTAAATCTTGATCCCATCAAAGCAACAGGCTTCTGTATCCTTAGATATAAAGAACCCTGGCAAAGAGGAGAAACCAGCATTAGCCAATAAAGGGAGGAAAAAGATTTATAAAGTAAAAAGACTTGCCAGATCTAATTTATAATGGGGCAAACAGTTGTTGCCTTGTTTTTATATAATTTAGGAAAGGCACATAGCAGAAATAAGTAAGGTGGAAGTTTAACATAATGGAAAGGTGTTGCACTTGGGATTGGTTAGATCAAGAGTCTAATAACCTGATCTGTAACTGCTCCAATAACCTGATATGTAACTATGGCCAGCCAGTGCTGTCTTTAAACTTCAGTTTCTTCATCTCTAAAATGATGGGCCTGCGGGTGCCTGGGTGGCTCCGTCGGTTAAGCGTCCGACTTCAGCTCAGGTCATGATCTCGCGGTCCGTGAGTTCAAGCCCTGCGTCAGGCTCTGTGCTGACAGCTCAGAGACCGGAGCCTGTTTCAGATTCTGTGTCTCCCTCTCTCTGACCCTCCCCCGTTCATGCTCTGTCTCTCTCTGTCTCAAAAATAAATAAACGTTAAAAAAATTTTTTTAAATGATGGGCCTAGTACACTAACCCAGCCTTAAAGAATGGTCAGCCTCTTGGCTCATGTCCTCAGCACCAAGTCTTCTTAGAACTGCCTGTGTCTCTTCCTCACCGCCTGTCCACACCGTCCCCAGTTGCCATGGCAGGAACTCAGCCAGCCATGTGTATCCTGGACAACACTAATCAGAGCTGGGGGCAAGTCCTGCTGTAGGCTAGGCCAAGGAGCCCACTCCCTGGGGAATTAGGAATTGGGAATAAGGAATGTGGAACAGGAGCTACCATGGTCCTTCTCCCCTTACCCATGCACCCCCTGAACAAAGATAAAGCAAGCAGACAGAAATGCAGGGACTGTAACAGGGATAGAGTTTCTTTCGGGGGTGATGAAAATGTTCTGGAATTAGTGATCATAATTGTATAATTTTTGAAATATAGTAAAAACCATTAAATTGTACACTTAGAAAATGAATTTTATGGTGCATGAAATGTATCTCAAGCTTTTTAATTTAAAAAAAAATTTTAAAGGAAAAGCAGGGTCTGGATTCTTACTTTTCTACAACCCCCAAGCCACATGCCTTCACATTTTGTACCTTATAACAGTTTTCTCTAGTTGCTTAAACAAGTGGCTTTCAATCTCTTGCAAATAAAGGAGTTCCAATGAATATACCCCTAATACTCAATGTTACGAATTAACAGCTATAGTTAAGAGATTAAAAATCTCTTTCAATTCAAATTTAAGTCAGAGCAGAGGTTCTGGTTTAAAAAACAAAACAAAACAAAACAAAAAAAAACCCAGGAAGGATAATACCCTTCCCTAATACTTGCTTGTCAAAGTGTGCTTTCCAAAACACTATTCTATCATACCCCAAAAGGAGAAAAATATGTCCACAGTCAAATACGCAGGAAAATGTAATATACTACATGTCCCCTTTGTAGAATTATACTGCATAATAGCATGTTTAACTTGTGATGAATTTAACATTTTTTGACAAAACATTTTTCCAGCTTATTTGGCCACATAAACCTTTTCCCTGGTAACCTACCTATTAATATGAGGGACCTGGAACATACTTTGGGAAATGCTGTCCTCACCCAATCATAGACACATTCTAGTCACATCTCTAGAAATCCACAGGGTAAGTATAGAATTCAGACAACTATCAAAATGATTCCATCCTAAAGAAGGCTTTTACTTTATCTCAATTATTTCCTCAGTATTAACCTGAACCATTAAATAACTATGGCTTTGCCTATGATGGCACATCATCTAAAATACATAAAAATCATCTTTTATGTACACAGAAAAAGAAGAAAGCTAAGAAACATGATTTGGGGCTCAGTTTCTTCTCCTTGGACTTAATCAAGGGCACTTACCTTGATATGAAACTCCAGGTTTTCATCCATGGAATAGATGTGGTCAAAGATGTCGTGCGCGATCCTTGGGATGATCCCCATGAGTTGAGGGTCATGTAGCTTCCCCTAGTGAGTGAAAAAACACAAGCACAGGGAGCTAAAGAGTGCTGGGAAACCTGTCTGAGAGAAGGGACCATATGTGGATGCACAAACAGAACACCATGGAAGAGGGAACACCCATACACGTATGTCTGCTCATTTGGAGGGTCCACCTGACAGGCAAACAGACTGTTAAGTTCATGGAAATAGATCAGCATGTTGCTCTTTTTACCAGCAGTGGGGGGCTTGTTCTGTCCCCAAAAATATTCACTCCTGCTGCCGCTCATGGCAGCAAATGGGTGTATGTGGGTAAGGGTGTGGGTAGAAGGGAGGAGGGCAGGAGGGAGGGAGGAAGACTGACATTATAGGGTGACTATCACATCCCAAAGGTGGTTTTTGTTTTGAAATTTTTACAAACTGATCAGAAGGTACAAGTCCAAGTTAATCTGCGTTAATAAAACCACCTTGAGAGCTGATAGTTTCTTTTATGTCATCATTGCTCAAAAATTTCTCACCTTATTCTAGAAAAACCTTCAGTATCGCTTCACAAACCAATCAAGAAAAGCCATTTCATCGATTTCTTAAAAATCCATAATTCCCAGCCTGAATTGTTCAAGTAATTTTTGGTTCTTTCCTTTCTTTTTCTTTTCTTCTCTTTTTTTTTGGGGGGGGGGTGCTGTTTCTAATACTTAAATCCACTTGTAATATATTCTCTTATTCTTTTACCCCCCTTTTTTCTCTGAGAGAGGTCTAGCCCTCTCTTCCCATGCAGCCAGCGCCCCTAGGAACCCTCCTCCAACCCTAAGGCGGGGTGGTGGGGGGAGGGGGGGGTTGAGGGATATTTTATCTAAGGGGTAATGGGTTAGATGAGTTCTTCTGTGATTTGAACTATTTTACTAAATCCATGTTTAAGATCCAGATTTGCCGCCTCTGAAAACTTTCAAAAAAGATATGCCGTAGTATTTGAAAGCAATTCCTAAAGAAGAGTTCTAGAAGTATTTACAGTGGCAGCCCTAGCAAGGGCTCCCAGAGAGCCTTCCTTACTCCCACGCTCCAAGTTCTATTCTGTTCCATGTTAAACCACCCATCAGTGCACAAACACATAGTCTGCAGGTCTAAAGTAATCATTGGCAATAGTATTCCCAGAGTTTTTCAGACCTTCAGAAAGTTATAAAACTCTGGGAAAAAAAACAAAACAAAACTGGAACTATAAGAAAATCACAAAACCCGTCTTACTCTTCAGTCTCCCAGGGACACCAACAGCCTTCAGCAACACGATGACTCATATTCTTGTTCCAAATCTCCCTGCCACCTGGAAGACCTGCTTTGTTTTCCTCAATCAGATCTTCTTTATCCTTCGGGGATTCACCACATAGCTCCTCTTTGACAGGTTGACTTTCAAGCCAATATTTGAGTTACCAAAAGCAAGAAGTCACATGGACCCTGGCACTAACTCCAGGCCACAAAGCACTTTACATTGTGAATCCTCCTTTGCACACCTGATCCCTAACCTTCCACTCTCTTGAAAGCAAGAGAAAAGCTGACTTTAGATATATCTGTCCTCTGGCAAAGCTCTCTTACCCGGGAAAATGGGTTCTCTCCTGGAATGCCTTCATCTGCTAAGAATCCTATATCATTTGATATCTTTATATTGCTTTTTGTTTGACTGTACAGTCCCTAAAGGCAAGGTGGCCAGTGCATATCTATTTCTTCCCACTTCTTATGATACTTAGTACGGTGTCTACTGCATAGAATTATTGTAGAATATAAATTAAACAGTATACATAAAGTGCTTAGGGACAATAAATGTTAGCATTATATTATTCAGCTCATATTAGGTTCTCATTAAGCAGTCATTGGGGTTTATTTGACCTGAAGAGTCTGAAAATATATTTCTATCCCGGACCATTAACATATATCTTAGGAAAATAGCCCTGAATGACTGAGACACAGAGTTTCTCAAATGTTGGTAATCTTACTTCTCAGAGGCCATCATAAACATCAAACACTGGGCCTTGCATGCTCAGGACTATGAAAATTGCTGGCAGAAATGACCCGGACAGTGAAAGGGGTGCCTGGGTGGCTCAGTAGGTTAAGTGTCTGACTCTTGATTTTGGCTCAGTTTATGATCTCATGGTTCACGGATTCAAGCCCCATGTGGGGCTCAGCTCTGACAGTGTGAAGCCTGCTTGGGATTCTCTCTCCCTTGCTCTCTGCCCCTTCCCCACTCACACTCCCTAGATAAATAAACAAAAACAAACAAACAAATAATTAAGAAATGACACAAGACAGTGAAAACACAGATCTCTTTCCAGTCAAATGTCATGATGCCATTGGGTCAATCCACCTCAGAGAGTCTGAGGAGTGTCCCCCCACGCTCCCCCAGAACCCTTCAATAATCCATCATAGTCCTTTAGCTTCTCCTCAGTGGTTCACAGACAAAGAAGAACGAGTGATAATTCACAAATCATTTATAAATGACTCCAATCTGTTTCTCTAGATACTTTCCCTTTCAAAAGGTTTATCTTCCAATTGATTTCTGGCTCACACAAATATTGACATCCTTTTGTTTGCCTTTGTCAGGGTAAGAACCAAGGCAGAAAAAGGGATGAGTCTGCGACACTCCCTGTTGCTTCCCTGAAGCCCACACCCAAAAACCACATGAGAGGGAAGGACATGTTAATTTGGAGAAGGCATGATAATACCTCCATTCCCATGGTCACGGAAGTGGCACTCAAATATAGCAAAGCTTTAGGGGCTGGGATGCTTGATCTAGCTCATAAGCCCAGGAGTGGTGACAGCTGAGGCTTTATGTTCAGTAAACTGAGCCTGCCAAGACAGTGTGTGTGTGTGTGTGTGTGTGTGTGTGTGTGTGTGTGTGAGAGAGAGAGAGAGAGAGAGAGAGAGAGAGAGAGATGTAGTGCGTGGGTGTGAGTGGTGTTGAGAGGGTGTTGATGTGTGTGGTGTATGTATATAAGATGAAAGGGTGCTCAATAAAGGTCTTCACTCTTTCTTCAAATAAAATACACAAACACACAAATAGTCACCTCAGGTGATAAAAGGTGGTAAAAAGCAGAGAGCTATAGAAATTCAGAGAACAGAGAGTCCTTTCCAGCTGTGGTGATATGAGATGGCTTCCCTGAGGGACACCAAATCTTGAGAGATGGAGATCAGGATGGGCAAGAAGCAGGAAGATGAGATGAGAGGAATGCAACAGAGGCATAGGAACTGAGAAACAATAACCCATTAAGAGAGCCATGACAAGTTCAGTTGGCTGGAGGATCAGGGATGGACGTGAGCAGCAAAGGAATGTCCCGCTTCACCATCTTTCTTCTCCCAGAAAACACAAAGAACATTTGTATACTTGTATCCTACATAATCCTCTTCCAAAACTTCTCCCACTTCTGAATGTGGCCTTCTTGGAACATGTGTGAAAGAAGAAACCAGACCCAGGCCACTGGCCGCAGAACAAGACTCCCTTTGTTCTAGCCCCAGTTGCCTTCTCAACCTCCCAAGCAGGATGGTTTCCTGAAACACTTAAGATGGGAAAGCAGGCAGCCCGGCCCGGCAGCTCACACGAGCGCCAATGCACTCGGACAGGCTCATTAAAAATCACTCGGCTGGCTCAGCTCAGCAGTGGGGTGGCCTGCACCATTCCACGGGCTCCCGGTGCCCTTGTGGGCAGAAGGAAAAACAGCGTGTCTCCATCTGTCTAAATCGGTGCTGAAGAGGGACACAAAGCAAGGCACGGGGCCCAGAGAAGCCCTCCCGGGCAACACACACTGAACGAAGGTCCAGCCCTCCCTTCCCCTGGATAGCCAGCACCGCCAGCAGACCTCCCTCACCCCAGCCCTAGAAGCACCGGCTGCACCTGCCCTGGGCCCAGTGCACCACGGTGCCCTACCAAGCCTGGCATCAGCACTGTCAAGTGTTTCCTATTTTTACTGAAAATCCGCCTTAAATGCTCCATCTTCAGAAGCTAATCTTTCCAATTTTATGTAGGCTTATCTGTTTGTTCTCCTCAATAGAAAGTAATGGAATCACCACTGGATGTCAGACCAAAAATGAGGGGATTAAAATGAAAAACAGCTTTAAAATGTGACAGCTCTGTCCATTCAGGGAGTTAACATCCCCTTCCAAAAGCCTTTGAAAGATCACAATGTATAATTCCGAATACATAAAATCCTTTCAGATGGTGCAAGCCCTGCAGGGTTGTTTTTTTTTTTTTTTTTTTTAATTTAATTGCATTCCAGGGTCCTGGATTTCTTGGTCTCCCACAGTCTCTATGACTTCGGCTCGGGGCTTCTCCTTTCCTCTGTTTTCCTCTAAAGTATCCCCTACCGTCTTTCCAATCTATAATCACCCTACAGAAAGAACGAAACTAAGTGTCTGTGGGGGCAGGGGGATGCTGGGAAAGGGCTCCCATCTGCCCCACCCCGTCCTCCCGTGGACACAAACATGTGATATTCAGAAGTCACAATAAAGAAAAGCAACCCCTTACAATCAACCTGTTAAAACCGACGAGGATGAAAAGGCTACAGAACTTAGGCAGCTATGAGAGGAACCCGCACAGAAGCCAGTTCCCTTTAGGGGGCCATGGGTCCCTCTGGGCCCACAGCAGTGCTGCAGGCCTTGTAAGGTTCACGCTGTGAGACAGAGGGCTCCAGATGCTCTCATCTAACACAACATCTCCGATTTTGGTTTTAAAGAGCTAGCATACCTCTTTGCCATCTCCTCACACCCACCGATTCCCCCCGCACACAACACAAACTAAGATTTTACTCTGGGGACAGGTCTCTCCTTTGATGGTTTACAATTTAAATTTCTGACATTTAGCAAATATCTTGTATTTCCCAAAGATGAATTAATTTGAAAGCCAAAAAGGTCATTCTTGTAAACATTCCCTATGATTGGGGGTGGGGGGGGGGGAGTTCTAAATATTGCACTTTTATTGTTGTTTTATATACCATTTGGTAATTTTCCAAAAACCTGGAGACTGATGGATACCATCATGAGATGCTCTCTCTCTCTCTCTCTCTCTCTCTCTCTCTCTCATGCCTTATGAAGGAGCTATTGTCACAGCTACTGGGAAGGCTGGCACTTAGGAAATCTGTAACTGCAACTTTTCTGGTACCTAGAAGATCAAGGGTCTGGGGCTCAGCAAGAGAGGCAGGCGAGGGGCTGGCCATGCCCGCGTCTCACTGCAGGAGAACATGAGGTGCAAGAAGACAGGGGGCCAAGGCTCAGGTGTCAGGCGACAGTCCTACTCTGTGCAGAAGCAGTGGCAAATAAACCTGATGCCTCCTTTAATCTCTGCAATCTCTGAACCACTGTCCATTGCAAAATGGGTGAACGTAAGTCAACACCACGGAAACGAGATCCCCCAGAGTCCGATGCACACTTGAAATCGGTGTGAGCAGAACATCAGAGCCTCAAGGCTTTTTGCCTCAGGCCTTTGAAATCTCCTCTTCAATAGGAATGATTCATAAGCTAAACCGATTCTGCAGCGGCTGGCCAGCCGGCCGGCTCACTCAGAGACATTCCCAGGAGGGTACCGTACATGAAAATCCTAAGCTTGAAGGATCAAGGATTCATCTTACCCTGCTGCTTGTAAGCTGAATTCCCCAAACTTCCTCTGCACAGTTTCTTGTAACAACCACTCTTCTACCTCTCCTCACCTGTCAAGGGAGCCTTTTAAAGAATTATCCGCCCTGAAGGGCTTACAGGAGTCCGTGGCAAAAAGCAGGAACAGAAGACGCAAAGGGGGCCAATTTTGTCCGCAGACGTGCCTTGTCTGGAGCACAGCCTGGAGCCGCAGACCTCCACCGCCAACAATTTGCACTGGGGTCACACCTTTGAGAGCTCACAGGGGCAGGTGTGTAAGTTAATGACAGAGGATGCTGCACGTACATTCATACTCTCTTGCAGTGTGCAGGGATGGGGCCAGTGTGGACTGGACAGGGCATGAGGGTATCAATTCAACAACTATTTTATGGAACCCCTCCCAGGTGACAGTTGCTGTTTCACACAGTGGAAATGTCAATAAACAGGCAAACAAGACAATGAAGAGCTCTGCTCTAGTGAAGTTTACACTTTATATTAGGTTGAAATTTCATTCAGGGTCATAGAATCTTCATAAGTAATCTCTGCACCCCTACACCCCACGTGGGGCTCGAACCCACAACCCCAAGATCAAGAGTCCCACACTCCACTGACTGAGCCAGCCATGTGCCCCAGGATCTTCAGAATTTTCAACCAGATTTAGAAACTTAGAATTATGTGAAATCATCCCATTTTAAACACTGCCTGCAATTTTAAAATATGTATAGTAATAATAAATTTTATATAATGTAAAACAGGCTGTATAGTCCAAACAAAAATATACCTGTGGGCTGAATTTGGTCCACAAGCCAACTTCTTTAAGTCTCTGACATACAGTTCTTCTGAGGAGACTCACCTCCCCAGAGTAGCCCCACTCCTTTAAACCCTTAGGGACTTTCGCAACAGACTTTCTCAGTGAGATTAGGGCCACAGGCCCTAGGATACTCACACCACTGTTCAGCTTGTTGATGATTCTTTTCTAATAGAATTTACTACTTCCATTTTGAGAGAGCTACCAACAAAGGATTTTTTAAAAATTCTGAACTCCTGAGATTTTATTACTCACCATTATTTTAAAACTCCACGGAGACAAAATAAATCGGTCAAACGTGACCAGCCCCTTAGCCATCTGCCTTGCATAGCCAAGGGGCCACACGCACCTGAATTTGGCCAGCCACACAGAGGCTGCCATCACAGCATGCTGCCATCTTACCTCCATGGTGTGTGTTTTTCCTGATGAAGTCTGTCCATATGCAAAAATCGTCCCGTTATAACCTTCAAGGACATCTGCAAGCAAGAAAAGAAATTAAAATTAACTCATTACTTTGATCATATGCTAGTGTTGGTTCCATATTTTAAAATTACATTTTCCAAATGGCCCATCTCATTTTTCACACAAACGATGTCTTTCAGCTCCATTTGCATTTTAAGTAGAATTGTGAGATAAAAGCATAAATGAAGGCCTCCACTGTTCCACAAATAAAAAGAAATATACTCACATTCCTACACTACATATTAATGAAAAAGAAGGCAGACACCCTTTCTCCCAGTAACATCAACATTAAAACAGATTATCGAGCAGTACACTCTCTTTTAGTTGAGAGATACTTGAGTTTTCTTCTCTAAGTTGATCTCCTGAGACCAGTCAGAGGAAGAAAAACATTATCAGGGTCCTGAGTCTCTGGAATGAAGTGTAGAATAGAATTTCTTTGCTAAAGATCTGATTTGGGTCAGTTTAAACACTGGCCCAGGCGAGCTTCTTAGGAAGGTTTCTCAGGAAGGCTGCACGGAGCCCCTTCAGAACCGAGCAAGTCCTAAGCCTGGGAGGACAGGCCCCCCCACTCTGTAATCCTGGCCACATGGTGACAATCCAATCAGCCCAGAAACCACCGGGGCCCTGACTCAAAGTTCATGCCTCTGTTATTTCAGTGACTGCTAGCAGGCCGTCCCAGGCCCATCAGCATCAGGAATTTCTTTTAATTACACAATGAGCATACTGTGCAAACCTCCACACAGGGCAGGCCAGCCTCCATTTCGCACAGGGACAAGGGGAGGCGTGCAGACAGAGGCTGCTTTGCACTGCAGATTATCTGTGGGAATTCTTTCAAAGCAGCAGAGGTGATTAAAATATATTTCCCTCAACCCTCCCTCATCCACATCAACATCACCAGAAGGGAAATAGTACATAATTAATATCATTGACCCAACATCTCTACGTAAGAGGAGGAAGTCTCATTCCTGAAAGGACAGTGGGGGCAACAAGAGGAACCCCCTAATGAGGTGTCCTTTTTCAGGGCTATGTACAAAATCATCACTCCAGGCCATCAGCTCCATTTATTTCAGGCCCTAGGTAGGTTGGTTATTTTGTGTTTTGGGCCTCTCTGAATTCTATAATGTCAGTTAATATTTGTTGTTTGGTTAGCTTTTCTAAAAAAATTTTCAATACACATTTTATTGATCTGAGGTTACTGGAGGGTGAACTGAGATCAGAACAGAAAGTGGGATTTTCCTTTAGGAAGCTAAAAAAAAAAAAGAGAGAGAAAGTAAGCAGATTTTTTTTTAATTCTAGCAGCCCTTAAGAGTTTGTGTCAAGCTATATTGAGAGAGAGAGAGAGAGAGAGAGAGAGAGAGAGAGAGAGAGAATGTTCACACATATCAAACTTCTAACTTCTGGTAATGGTTTCCTTGGTAACAGGAGAAGCAGAAACTTAAAGACTACAATGTACGGGCTGGAGGTTCAAGCTTCAGTTTTCACAAAAATGTCAACTTGCTCAGAGAAAAGATTCAGGGTGGAAAGCCTTTATAGGACCATGAATGTGATGTGCTTTGAGGGGCACAAGAGGTTACCACCCTGCAGCTGGACTTTTAACATTCTATATTCATGGCATAAACAACTCCAGGCCACTGGAATGCCAGCCATAATCACAGCACTAAAGTTTCTATTTATTAGAAATTAAATATCTGTCGCTGAACTGCAAGGGCTTCCTTACCTGAAGCCCCCGTGCGGGAAGCGCTCTGGGACCTTCCAGCCCAGGCTGTAGGGCAGGGGTGAGGAGGCCGAAGCCAAGTGTCCAGCTCCCTCTGCTCCTCCTAATAGGCCTGCTGGCCACCCTACAGGTGCATACGCTCGCAGGAGGAGGCTCTGGACAACATCCACACGGTAAAGAAAGCTCAGTTCAGCCTGAGCCTCACTGACAGAAGAAAGCCCAGCACATGCTTCTGCCTCTGCCAGGAAGCAGTGGGGCCGGGGCACCTGAATTCGGCTCCTCTGGCCAGGGCCCACCCCTCCAACTCCAACCTCCCCAACCAGAAGGTACAATCCTATTAGCTCCTGGTTGGCTGCTGCTCCCCAAAGTCCTGCGGGGTAAAGCCTGGGACATGTAGACGAAAACAAGCACTCATAGAGAGCACCACTTCCTCCGGAGCAGGGAGCTGAGGAGCAACTGAGACCCCACTGGGAGAGTCCTTGACCGTTGGTTGCTGCTTTTAAACATGGAGTGCAATTACTGTTGTTATTATTATTTTAAGTAAAAGGGAGCACATAAAACCCCATCAAAACAAACTCTGCTTGACCTTTAAAGTACTATATACAATCATGTTACAATTAATTCATTGTTGGAGAACTATCTCTAGTGTTCAAGGATGAACAGACCTGATGTCCTCTATCAACGCAATTGTGAATTAAATTTTAAAATTTTAAAAGAAACTTTAAAAGAAAAGGAAAAGCTCTTCGAATGCAGTGTTCCCTATTTTCTTCCAAACTCCAAGTCTAGGGGGTCAGTTTGTTGACTTCGGCAGGAGGGGAGAGGAGAGGAGAGGAGAGGCAGAAGGGGAAGGAGAGGAGAGGCAGGAGGGGAAGTGACAGTGCATCTGGGTGCACCCGCCAAGGAAAGCAGAATGGGAGAGTAGGTCTGTGCTCAGCGCCACACTGAGCCACGCAACCACCCCCACCCGACCCGAGCAGAAACAGCCCACAAAAAGGCACTTTCATCACGTTGAATGACAGTTCCTGGGCCCGAGGAAAGCATTTGTTTCAGAGCCTCTCTCGTAACAGAATGACTATTTCTGTGCGCCAGCCGCAGAGCCAGGAATCAGTTCAGCCAGACAGAACCTTGCTTTGTGACAGGCTCTGGCGTGATGTGATCTCAGCTCACACCACAAAGCCAGTGGCACCCACAAGCACACAACACATCCATCCGGCAGCAAAGCAAATCCAAAGAGAGATTCCACTGCAGGTGGGAAGAGCCTTCTCACCTCCAGAGAGGAGGGAGGAGAGGAGTGGGATCCTTGAAAATACTTCTTGCCTCTTTTGCCGTAGACTTCAGAAGCCAGTTTTCCGCCCCAGGTTTTTGCTAGTTCTGAGTCCAGACCTTGCTAGAACAGAAGAGTCTGTTCCACTACGGGGTAAGAATTTGGTGAAGATGTAATCATGTAAGTTCCTGAGAAGGCTGTCATGGCCTCCTACCAGCTCCCCATGTGAAATGGTGGCCTGTCAGTGGCCAGGGTCTCTGGCAATATTGGCTGACAGGTAGGTCATCACTGCCTCTGAATCCTACGGCTCCCGCTGACCAGTCAAGCTACTCAGGTAAGTCGCATGCCCAGAGCACATAGAGGCAGCCCTGCTAAACACTACTGGCAAACCATAACGCTGGGCCCAGCCAGTCTGAAGGGAAGGGCACCGTTACATCTTCAGAATGGAAATGCATCTCACTGTTGGAAGACAGGCAGGGCCAACCCGAGGCTCTGGAACCACAATCTCTATTCCTTCCCCCTCTCCCTCCTCCCCTCCCCCCTCCCTTCTCCCATACCCATTTCTAATCCTGTCCTTCTGCAGTGCTTGGTTAATAGTCCATATGGCCTGATACAAAAGTAACAACTCATAAATTGCTATTAAATGCTCATTATGAGCTCACCAGAAAAGTAGGGACAGGATAGTGTAGAAAAATCCAAGGAAGTCAGACAAGCTCAGGCTTAAGTTCCAGCCCCACCACCCCCTAACTGACCTGGCCAAGTTATTTGACCTCAACCTCCTCTTTAGTACAACAGGAATAATAATGCTCACACCTCATAAAATTGTTGAGGTTTAAAATACAATAACATATGCAAAGTACATACAGCGTGCCTGACAGATAAGAGTAGCCAAAAAAATCTATTTCTTCTTAAGAGCCATACATAATAATAATACAGATCTTATAATATCCTGAGCTTAAAACTCTTCAATGAGTCCACATTGCCTGAAGGATAAAGCCCATCCATTTCTACCAAACTCTAATCCAGCCTAACTTTTTAAGTACCATCCCCCAGGTACCCTGCAATACTAAATTACCCAAACATGCCATATAATTTCTCTTTATGCTTTTCCTATTCCTTCTGCTTGTACACCTCTGCTATATTCTACAGTCTTTAGGACACAACTTTTCCAAGAAGCCTTCCTTAACTCTCCAATCCTTATCCCCACTCACCAAAGTCAGTCTCAAGTGACTTTCTTCTGTGCTCCCACAGCATTTTGCACACAGCCATCTTAAAGCACGTACTACCCATGGGTATGACAACTATGGATGCACGTGTCTCTTTACCTATACTTAAAGCTTCTCACAGACAGTCTTATATATCTTGGCGACTCTAGTCCCTAGCAGTGGTTATACCACATGGTAAATACTTGATATCCTTGCATGAAGGAATGAGTAAAAGAAATAATTAAATGAATGAAGCTAAAGAAACTAGGTCTAGCAAACAAGAAACCACCTTCTCTAGCCCTGGACAGTCTACATTTAGTTAATTTGAAAGGCAATTGCCCAGAATGACTTCTGTAGACTGGGACATAGTTACCCGTACTTTGATAATAGCATCCAGTAACCATGGTTTTTAATTCCTAGGGTCCACAGAAACCTTCCTATTCACCATGTTGGTAATCACAAATCCTATAAGCTCTTCTGGAAGAAACAGAGGAGAATCCTACGTACTGTTTCAGACAACATTTTGATTAACAGACACCAGACAAAGATGGGGGCGTGGGAGATACCAGAATTCTACAATCAAATGTTTGAAATATGTTTTTAAAAAACTAGTGAAGTTGAAGGGAATCAAAAACCCAAGAGAGAATAAAGCCATCCAGTTAAAAGGAGTCTTCCTGATCTCAAAAACATTAAGGGTTCAGAGACACTTGAAAGGAAAGCTCATGGGTCTACTACATTATCATGAATCATGGGGGCTGTGGTGACCTTCAGAAGTTATCTGATTGAATTCCTGGCCTCTAGAAAAAGAGGCCCCTACAATACCACCTTCCTTTCCTGATTTCAATAGGCTTTGTCAAGGCAAAAAAGACCTCAGTTGTACCTAGTAACCATTCCATGGAGTTCTTTCTCATATATCTTTGTTTTACCTTGATGATGAGGAAACAACATGGCCACTTCCCCTCACACTAGTTTCACTGGATATTTTAAAAAGTTAAATCAGGTCTTCATCATCCCCTAATAACTTCCTTTCAAGGGAGAATAAGGCACTCTTAGCTGTTACAAAATGAGTATGCTCACATCATATTTGTAGTGCCTGAAGAATATGTGTTTATCATATCATGTCAGAGCCTAATTTTACCTAAATGGTTTTCTTTGTGGCTCACCATATACTGGGCCTCAAGTTATCCAATTAGGTCATGTCTTCATGAGAACTTTCTAAGGATTGCCTATTTCTGACATTTCATACCATAAAAAAACCCAAACACTGAAAGAGACTCAACTTCTCTAGTAATGAAGAATGAAAGATGATGATGATTATTTGTTAATCACAGGATTTTTAAAGATGGAATGCATCCATCTCTAATCAGAACATCAACTCAGAGATGCGTTTAAATTGACCTCATGCTTAGCACAGCATACGGTAAATACTAGTTGGTTCTGATAATGAAAGGGGAGAGAAAAGGAAGTTATGGCTCACATGTGATTAATTTTACTTCCACAAAAATAAGTAAGAGTCTGATAATGGAGAGGAAGGAGGACAGAGTAGGAGCAAACTAGAGCTACACACTCCAGAGAGAGAGAGAAAACAGTTTTAGACAGGAAGAGATGAAAAACAATAGAAGCAGAGAGAAAACAAAAATTACCATCAGACACAGCCCTATAGTAGTAATTCAAGAAGAGCCTAAATTCAGGCATGTTTTTTTTTTCTCTTCTGTTTTCTATAATGATCTTACTGTGAAGACCTTCAAAATTAATTGATGTCTGCAACAAGAATGTGAATAACCATACACCTCAGCGAGGAACATACTGACTGACTCTCCCACGCAGGTGCCCAGGGTCAGAACCAATCTAACAGATGTACCCAGGGCTGGCTTGCATGAATTTCAGACAGGTTACTCAGCTCAGCTTCCAAAAACAAGCACATCTTGCATGACAAGGTGCTTTTTGAATTTTGATTTTGCTTTTTACTCTTTAAATCTAGAGCTACCTATAAAGGTGGCAACATCAGCACATTTGGAAGCACAGCTGCCATAGCACTCAGACTAGAAGGTAAAGATTTAAAGATGAAAAGCAAAGAAGCAGGAGATGCCCCTCAGCTCTGTCCAGATGGCGAACTCTCCCAAGGCAAGCTCCAGCCCGCCCGATGTGAAAGGGCAAGGTAGAGCAACGTGTAAATTGGTTCGTCTCCCTGCTGTTAAATCCTTCAGGGCCAAGGCCAGTCCCAGAGAAAAGGGCTGATCTCTAAGACAATTTTAGGCTTCAGGCTATCTATTTGGAGGAACAAATGTTGGTATCTGGGTGGAAAAGTTGAAAGTGGGTTAGACCAAAGTATATTTAAGGAATGCTGAGTAGCAAAAACAGCTCAATAACCAACAAGGTAATGTGATTTTATGATGCTGTAGAGAACTCCTTGATGCCCAAGAATTTTCCATGTTTAAGGCTTCTCCCTGAAGACATAGATGCACAAAATACTTCAGCCAAAAATATACAAATGGAGCATCAGAAATATCTATTTTTGTCTCCTTCAAAGCAGAAAGGAGGCCTTATACCTACAGCAGTACTTTAAAACCTTTACAGAAATAGTGTGACCATAGCTTTTAAGCTTCTAGGTAGCAGAATAACTCTGCCAAAAAGGTGGCAAAAGAAATAAAGACATTTCCTTGGCAAGGAGATATGGAGAGGTTAAAGAACTTGCCTGACATCATAGCAAATCAGGACCAGAGCTCGGGCTATAATTCAGTGTTTCCAATTAGTAGGCCTCTGCTTATAGTCAAGGCACATTGATTCCTAGGCTGCAAATATCACTTAATGTTTTCAATTACTCTGAAAGGCCCAGGAGGAAATAAAGAAACAGCACTTACCTTTGACAATTTGCTTTGCACACGCATTGTAAACCTGCTCTTGGGTCGTGCTGGGAGGCAGCACTCTGTCGAAGACATATGGCTTCCCTTGCTAAAAAAGAAAGACGAAAGGAAAGGGCACACATTAGAAGTTTAGGAATAAAAAGCACTAATAGCAGTTAGACCACAGGCACTAAATCACAAACCCTATCCTTGAAGGCAGTTCCGTACGAGACTATGGAATTATTACAGTGTGAACCACACATACAATGTGTGTATGTGTAATGCATGTTGAGAATTCGAGAAAGAAAAAAGGTGTGTTTTTTTTTAACTTGAAACACTTTTTCTGATGAAAAGCAGGTTGATACTTCATTCATTCATCTGAACAAATATTTACCTATTGAGAGCTTCTTCTGAACCAGGACTAGACTAGAGTCTACCCAAATCAGAAAACAGTCCTGCCTGTAAAGCGCTCAATCAAGGGTGGCAGATAGCTGATAAACAAGAAAGCAAACACCTGGGAAACCACAAAATGCCTAGGTACAAAATAATGAGACAGAGGGGACAAGAGAGAGAGCAAAGCAGATCTTCCTGAAGAAATGCCAGTTAAGTGGATCTTTAAAGGATCAGAAAGATTGAGGCATGTGAAGAGCCATGGAACAACATACCAGACAGAGCACAGGGTGGAGCAGGCAGGAAGGGGCCTGGAGTGTTCGAGGCACTGGAGTGTGGTACAAAAGGAGAGAACGGAAATCAGGAGCCAGTCCATGCAGGGGACTGTTTGCCAAGGTAATGGGCTTGGCTTGTATTCAATGGGAAGATGACATGATCAGATTTAAGAAGCTGCTCTTAATAGCAAGTTATTATTGCTTTGCATCCCAAAGAATTCTAGTGTTTTCTTCATATGTATAAGTGATGCCTTAACTGGGTAGAGCTTTTCTAGTCACAGGGCACCCTTCTGTACAGTACATCAAATGATTTCCCCAGGTGCAGGTTTTTGGGGTCTGGTCTGAGACGACGCAGCACACTACTCAAGGAGGTAAGTGTCAGAAGGAAAGGAAAGAAGTTCTGCCCTGAGACTGAACGAGCCCTGACCCCGGACCACTCAACATTCACCAGGGAGTCACTGGACACTCACATGCCAGTGACTGAGGAGTGGGGAAGCTAGTGGCTAAGAAGACACAGCCTCCTCCTGGGGAGAACCTTCTTCCCACCATCACCGCCCAGGCAAGGGGTGGCCCTCCCCCTGCCCTTTCCCACAGCATGATCTACCCATGTAGATCTTCATGTCCCACGTGGTGGAAGGGAGGGCAGGAGAAGGGAAGGAGGGAGGGGAGCTCAGAGTCTCCTTCACTCCCACCCTGTACCTCCTACGTGTGGCTTGGACACCAGGAACCTTTACCCCAGGACAGTCCAGTGCCTCAAAAAGATAACTGCTCATGAGAGACTCAAGGACAAGGCTTGTTACATCCTGTAACCTTCACACAAAAGTTTACAGCTGCCAGCTGGCTTAGCATTGTACTCTTTTACGACCATGGGTAGTACTACACATAGGTAAGGTCCTATGCTTCAGGCGTTATGCTTGAGCTTTTAGTCTTTGAAACTGGAATTGAGTCAACCAGGTAAATGAGCTACCTCCTGTTTGGTCTTAGAAGAAATGGAGAATTTTGAGGTGCCATAAAATATTGTAGAGGGGTTTTTTTGTTTTTTTTTTTAAGTTTATTTATTTTTGAGAGAGCACAAGCAGGAGAGGGTCAGAGAGAGAGGAACAGAAGATCTGAAGCGGGCTCTGCACTGACAGCAGTGGAGCCTGACGTGGGGCTTCCACTCATGAACTGCGAAATCATAACCCAAGCCAACGCTGGATGCCCTACCAACTGTGCCAACTGTGCCCAAAATATTGTTTTATACAAGCAACAGAGCCAGTCATTTTGTTAAAATTATGGAAAGGGGTTATTTTCTGATGTTTTGTTCCTAGCCAAGTCTCATTCCTTAAGTGAACCAAGTATTTGGTTTGGAAAACCAAGAGAATATTCCTCCTTGGTGAACAATTGCCAACTATCAGTCCACTACATTCTTCTTAGCTTTATCTATTCATAAAATTAACTAAATGTCAGTAAGGTAAAAGGTTAGAACAAACACTCATAGAGTTTGCCTAAGTATTTGTCACCAACTAAAACTTCTTAAAAGAAATTGTAACTTTGCTTATATTTCAAACAAATCCACTATTACTCCAAACTTGATGAGAATCACCAATATAAACCATCTTGTTTCCAGAACGATCAGCTTTAGGTTTTGGAGAAAATGCACCTACTGCAGCTGGAAAAATGACCTATTTTTATATAAATGGTACAAAAAAATAGGACTCCCCAACTTTGCCCTTCAATTTAAAATGTTTGTTGGAGTGCATTATACATTCACTTTAAGAGAGGTAGAAAGCAAGAAATTGCCACTCCTCATTTAAATAATATCATTTATCAGATGACAAACAGATAATACAACAATTTTCCATAAGCTGAAGTTAACTCCCAAACAGAAACTGCCTTCAAGAAAAGATAAAATTTAGAAAATGATTTGTTTTGAGACTTCTGGTAAGGACTAGAATATAAAAAAGTTAAAAACAGAAGTATTTTTGTCTTTTCATACACTGAGTTGGCTATGCAGGCTTTTATTTTAAGTGAACCTTAGAGTCTTGAAATTAAAATATAGAATTAAAATTTAGTTACTGATTATTTTCAAAGAACTGATTTGTGGCATAGCCATGCGAGCTGTATATACAACTGCCATTAAACAACAACAACAAACAAATTAATGCTTTGCTGCATTGGCAATGGTATGAAAATCTCACAACCCCTGATGGAGACTTCAGCAAAGCCCCATCTCCCACAGCCCCTAGGAGACAAGAGTCTCCTTGTTTCTGATCCCACTGTTGCTGAGGGTTTCTGTGGACAGATGTTGGGCCCACCCTGCTCTAGCTGTCACTAAATGTTTTAGTTCAGCTACAGAGTACATTTTTCAATTAACATTTTAATAGGAGTGTTAAGTGCTAGCACTTGAAACTGAATGATGAGGGCACCAAGTACTCCTGGAGATGCTTTCCTTTCCAGGTACCTATTCACGGGAGGTTCTCCCACCTCTCTGGCTACTCTCTGCCAGTGTCCCTTGTTTGTGTCTCTTCCAGACTTCTAAATGATGGTGTATCCTGGACTTAGCTCTCAGCAACCTCTCTGTCTACATTCTTGACTTTCACATGATCTAAATGAACACTTCAGCTTTCAAATCTCAGGTAAGCTCCAAATTCATATATTCAGTCACCCGCTAGACATTTAAACCACTTAGATTCCATTAGCCACTTCAAACTTAACTGACCAAAAATGAAATCGAGCCTTCCATATCTGAGGAAAAGACCAAATTCATCAGGTACGTCCCATAGATTCCATATCCCAAATATATCCAAAGTCTATCTATCATCTATGCCACACAACCTTAGCCCAAACCACCATGGTTTCTCATCAGGACAACAGCTATAGTCTCCTCACTGGTCTCCCTGACTCCATTCTTGCTCCTAACGATCCAATTTCCATTTAGCTGAGTGAGCTTTCTAGAACTATAAATCAGATGATATCAAATCCTCCCTTAAAAATGCTTCTATTAGACTAGACCTTCTTCACACTGCATTCTCCTCCATCTCACAATAGTGTGGCCCACTGGAATTCTTTATTCCTCAGCTTAGTCCTCAGCATATTCCATGGCTCAGAGCCTTTGCTCTTCACTTCCTTTCCCTTCGAACCTTCTCACTGCAGACCTTCATTGGGCTCACCAGAGATCTTCATTTGACAGTCTCTTTATCACCCTTCAGGTATCAACTCCAATTTCTCCTCCTTCGAGGACTACCATGCTCCTACGTACAGCAGCCCCACCCCCACCCTGGCATCACTTTCTATCACATTACCTTATTTGGTTTGCTCCATGGCAATTAGTATGTAACCTATTCTCAACCAATCAAAAGGATCATTACAATTAAAGCATTTAAGTGGCTAAGACAGAAGCCATATAAATCCCAAGAGTTCACCGCATGTAGGCAAACCTGCTGCAATTTATGAAAGGAGTCTGGGTGGGAAACACATGCACTCCATATACATTACAACCGAAAATGAAATAAGCCAGCTTTGCCATGAAAGCCTCCACGTAGAGCAGCTAATTGCATAGGAGCAATCTAACTAAATAACTTACAGGGATCACATGCAAAAAATAACAGCAGATGGTTCTTATATTTTTATAGTTCAAATTAAAAAACAACAACAACAATCAAACCACTTCCTATCAAGTTGTTGAGAGCAAAGTGTCTGTGAACCATATGTCCTGCCTATTAATTCATTTGACCCGTTACCCAACAACCATTCCCCAGCCTTGAAAGGAATATTACTCTGGGAGACGGAGGAAAGCAAAAGACCCACTTAAACATTTAGAAGATGGGCACCAGGAGGGATGTTAAGGAAACTGAAATTAATTACCCAAGAAGAGATCATTCGAGAAGTAATCTCATAACAATCTCTAAGACTAGCCAAGAGTTTGTGACCAAAGGTGTCCAATAATTTGAAGGATTTTTCTCTATCTTCACTAAGAAAAAAAGAAATAGGAAAAAAAACCTTTAAATTTCCACAGCAAGATTTACACTCACTCTGTGGAATTATCTTCAGACACTGAGGAATATTAGGAAGAGGAACGGATTCCTGAGAACAATCACTACAGTCTCTCTCCCGGGTGTTCACATGACTTCTTTCCTGAAAGTACAGGAGATGGCAAGTTCTTTCAGCCACATTCTCACTACTGTCCACCTGCACCATCACCAACCACCATGATCCAAACCCTTTTCTGTTTTATCTCATTGAATTCTCATACTAACTCCATGAGGTAGGTATTACTATCCCCATGCCACAAACTGGAAAACTAAGGCCCAGTCACTTTATCAGCTCCGCTACTTTGGGGAAATACCTTTAAGTCCTTGATTGCAACACCATGCTGCTTTCCTAAGTAGCTTATGACTTACTGGAAAAGCCGGAGACACACAAACAGCAGATGCTTAGGACTAATGTGAAAGATGGCAGCAAAGTGATTCATACAGCAACAAAAGTCAGAGTCTCCTTCTATAGCCTACAGTAGTCAAGAAAGTGTTAACAATGAAGGTGGGACTGACATGAAACCAGAGAGGAAAGAATGGCAGCTTAAGATCAGGGAAGAAGGGCAAGACTGGCAAGAAAAATGGTGGCCATGCACATGGCAAGCCTTCCCGGCAACAAAAGGAATTAAGAACAGGCAAAGGCCTTCCGCCACGGGAGCCACTAAGGAGCAGCAGCATGGCTCTGAGCTACCCTATGGCTGTGGGCTTCAACAAGGGCCACAAAGCAACGGAGAACGCGAACAAGCCAAGGCACTGCGAACCGCTGCAGGTGCCTCCCCAAGCACACCAAATTCATGTGGCACATGATCCGAGAGGTGTGTGGCTTTTTGCCCCATATGAGAAGCATGCCATGGAACTGCTCAAGGTCTCCAAGGACAAGTGCATGCTCAAGTTCATCAAGAAAAGGGTGTGGATACACATCCAGGCCAAGAGGAAGAGAGAAGAGCTAAGCAATGTCCTGCAGCCACGAGGAAAGTGGCAGCCAAGAAGGACTAACCCTCTTTGCCCCACTTTCCCCCCATGTTCCCCCCAGCCCCCTATGTAATAAGCCTTTTTTGGAACTTGGGGCATTTGACCCCCTCCTGCCAACATCCTTCCAGGGCACAGTGGTGAGGGTCATGGTGGTGCACACAGAGACAGAACAACCGAGCAGTACTGGAAATGGTTTTTTAATCATAATTAAATAGTCCATATATGCCGGCGGAGGGGGGGGGAGGAAACAGGCAAAGGCCAACCAGAACCTAGGAAAAGGCAGGTGTGAGACTTGCTATGAAAAGTCGAAGTTATTGAGAAAAATCCCAGAATTTTTCAGAGCCTAAAGGTCCTTCAAGGTCAGCCCAACTCAACGCTGTGTTTTACAAATAAACAAGTTCTAGGTCAGGACAGAATAGACAACTTGCAGTAGGTCACCCAGCCAATTAGGTTAGGTAGCAGATCTGTGCCCAGAACCCAGACCTCCTGGCTCCGTACCTAGTGCTCTAAAAGTTCTGGCTTTAGAATCAACTGCTCTCTCTGAAAATCAAGCAAACAACAAGCATCAGCCTCTGGTGCTTTGTTTTTCCTGCTTTCTTCCCAACCAATTCTAAATTATTTCCAAATACACAGCTGATGATGGTTCCTTGAGCAAAGAGTCACTGCTGTAAGAACTGGAGCAATACAGCAGGGGAACCAGAATCATGGCCTCTCAGAGTTAATATGACCTTGCAGTCAGCCCATCAGCCTCCTCTCAATGAGCAGCTTTGGTCTGTCTCCACAAGCCTTCATGGGCAACGATGAACTGCTTGAAACCCAACTGGCTCCGATTGTCGGAATGTTATGTCCTTATATTGATTTAAATCTGCACCCTGAAGCATTAGACCTGACACCATCCTCCAGAATAAGACAGACCAAGGCTGGAGAGACCTGCCTACATCGACATCCCAGCTTTGTTTCATTTTGGGAGCTGTGTTCATTGTCTTACTCTCTTTTCTCTCATCTCAGAGGAAAGGAGAAAGATCGATGTGCTTCCTTCCTAAAAGTTGTGTGGATTTGTCCTGACTTGAAGGACTCCAAAGGTGTTCAAAGTTAAGACATCACTAAAACATTATATTAGTTTGCACAAGAAGGAATTGAATAAAATAAACTCATGGACTATGAAGGGCTTTGGCAACAACCTGAAAGAATGTTTCCAAAACATTACCTAAATAGAAAGAAGTCCTGGGGTTAATGTTGATACTCATTTTTTATCAACACAAATATCCTGCCAAAACAAGTTTTGTTTTGTATTGTTTATTGAAATATAATTCACATACCATAAAATTCGCCCCTCTAATAAAAGGGCACATTCTTGGAATATTCACAAGATTGGACAATCATCACCACTATCTAATTGCAGAACATTCTTTTCATCACCCCAAAAGGAAACTCTGTACTCCCCATCCTACTGATCTACTTTGTGTCTTTACAGCTTTGCCTGTTTTAGATATTTCATACAAATAGAAGCATAAATATGTAGCTTTTGTGATTAACATTTTCTTTCACTTAGTATGTTTTTAAGGTTCATCTATATTGTAGCATAAATCGTTACTTTATTCCCTTTCATGACCAAATAATATTCTATTGCATGGATTTACCACATTTTATGTATCCATTCATCAGTAGGATGGACGTTTGGGTTGTTTCTATCTTGGGGCTATTACGAATACTGCTATGAACATCCATATACAACTTTTTATGTGGACATATGTTTTCATTTCTCCTTTCATTTCACATACCCAGGAGTGGAATTTCTAGGTCAGACAGTAACTTTATGTGAGTTCACTTTTGGGGGGACTAACAAATTGTTTTCCATAGCAGCTGCACCATTTTACATTCCCACCAGCAGTGGATGAGGGTTCCGCTTGCTCCACATCCTTGCCATCACTTGTTACTGTCTTGTCTTCTTTATTATAACATCCTAGTGAGTATGCAGTAGTATTTCTTTGTGATGTTGATTTTTATCTCAGGAGTTTTTTCATTGACGCTTAACATATTGTAAAATTTATTTCAACATATATTATGGATACAGAGATGTTTCCAGGCATTGTAATACACTGTTGTGTACTTAACATTTACAAAGTGGTCCTGAGTGGGAAATCATCTCATAGGGAAACAAAAATTATACATATCCATGTGCTTTAAGAAAAAGAACAGTTTACTAGGAAGAGAGGACATTTAAAGGTATTTATGATAGGGTTTCTGTGCTCCTCACTCCACTAGTTAATACTGAGTGTTGTCCAGGGAAGGCAGCCTACCAATACATGGGGTAAATGAATTCACATAAACATGGCTTAACCCCCTGTCTCTGAAGCTCAGTTTCCTCATCATTAAAATGGAGCTAATAAGATCCAGAATTCAGGATTGCGAAAATTAGATATGTTCCGGAGAATAAAGGACCTACCGTATGACTGATATTCTAGAAGGTGCTCAAGTCATGGTCAGTGCTATTCTGTAATAAAAAGTTTCGACCAATGTGTACCAGGCATTTGCATTACACCAAACTTAGCGAGGAGTGACCCTTTAAAGGAAAGGATGCTGATAAGCAACAATCACTCACAATGTACCAGCTCAGAGACTTGCCATCCTGATGACCCTACAACACCCTAATGCCAAATCACACCTCATGCAACTCCAGGCCCCAGGTCTGCCACCCATAAGCTCAGCTCCATGAGACCTTTAATTTCTGAGGGTCCTAGCAAAACTAACTCTGTCCCAAGGCTATCCTCTGTACTCTAAAAATAAATGAAATTTTGATGTTCAGCTATAAAGCCTATTTAGGAAAGATGAGGAGCTATGTCTTGTGCAGGCACTCATAGACTCATCAGCTCTGCTATTACAGCTTTGGAGCCCTCCAGAAACTTCTGTGATAACGCCAACTGTAAACATGAAGCAGATGCTCCCAGGGTCCTGACCATATCCTCACCATCTTTACCATTTCCATGCGGGCTGGCCTGACCTTCAGCCTCTGCTTCTCTGGCTGCCTCAGCCCTCTCTGTCACCTGATGCACACCAGAAGGACCATCCCAGCACCAACCCAGCAGGTCTCACCAATGACTGATAGGAGGTGGAGTAAATACTTTAGCTCCCCTGCCCAGAGGTGGAAGTGGAGGGGGAAACCTGGAGACACGTATTCCAAACTGGCTCTCAGAGCTCCCCGTTGTAATGAAACCCCCTTGCCCACAGTGCTAACTTGCATGACACACCCTATATTGGTTTCTTACAGTTCCCTGTCTCGTTTCTCCATTCTTCTTCAGTGTTTCTTGGATTCACCTCCCAAAGAAACCTGCAATTGAATCCCTGTCTTAGTGCCTGCTTTAGGAAAGCCCAAAGTAAGATAAAATCCTAGACATTTTGCTCTTTCATTCACTAGGTCCTAAGAGATTCTGAATGTGTTGCATCGCTGCCAACCACGGAGCCATCACATTTGGTCGATATCCAGACAAGGGGGTGAATGGAAATTGAAATCTTTGATAGAAATCTTTGTTAAAATTCCACAAGCTGTGGGCTTAGGACCTTGTTCTGAGGTGGGGGGGGGGGGGGGCGGCGGGAAGAGTGCCTTTTTCTTCACAAAAGAGTGCTGGTCACTTGCCAGGCTTTGGGCCCATGGAGCCACCTCTGCCCAGAGGATTACCAATTTCTAATTTACACAAAGGAGCACTACACCCTCATGAAGGCCATGGCCTAGTAGAGTGCTTTATACATGACGGTACAGGGGGGCCTGGTGGCTCAGTTGGTTGAGCGTCCTACTTCGGCTCAGGTCATGATCTCGCAGTCTGTGAGTTCGAGCCCCATGTTGGGCTCTGTGCTGATGGCTCAGAGCCTGGAGCCTGCTTTGGATTCTGTGTATCTCCCTCTCTGCCCCTCCCCTGCCCATGCTCTCTCTCTCTCTCTCTCTCTCTCTCTGTGAAAAATAAACAAACATTAAAAAAAAATTTATACATGACGGTACAGGGTAGGTGCTCACTAAAAGTCTGCTGCTGCTGCTGCTGCTGCTGCTGACCAATGCCTGACAGATGAGCAACAAGGAGGTCAGGTGCCAGGACACCATGAAATAGTGCTGGGGGTGGGAGGGTGGAGGGAATCCATACTTACTGTATTTCTCCAGTGTGTCAGAAACTTTCCTTGTTACTGACCATTCTCATCCCCCACCTCCAAGATTTCAGCAGTCGTGGAGTTGCCTGTCTGTTCCTGTATCCCTTTACTCCTCTTTACCCCACCACCTATCTTCCCATTTATCTGGAACTGGGCTGCAAATTCCCAAAGCAGAAAAAAGTTCCACTGTGCACCTTGGGGCAAACCACCCCATACCTGGCAGTGACTATCCGCTTATCCCAACACTGTGATATCCTGTCCAGGGTCCACGAATCTGCCAATGTACAGACGTGGTCTCACAATGAAGACCTCCATGTTCTCCTCCCCACTCTGCCGCCTGCCCCTATCTACGCTGGGAGAACTCTATGACTGGAGATATAAATTCTAAGCCAGTGTCAGCCCCAGACATTCCCATCCCCTTCCCCACACTGGCTCTGTGCCCCAAGGAAGGCAGCTGGTGCCAGTTCCGGCCAAAGCCAAGGCTGCTCCCAGGAGAGGCTGTAATGAAACCGACGGAGCAATGATTGGCTTCTACTGAGTTGCCAAGGTGATGCCAACCACGTCTCAAGAATGAACAAAGGCAACACACAAGAATGAATCTTGTAAGCCTTCTTCCTGCAGGAAACCAGGCTAAAATCCTTTCTTTTCTGCCAAAAGTCCCACTGCATGGACACACAAGCACTGTCAGGATCACAGACAGCTATGGAAAAAACACTCTGGGAAAGGGAACTGCCCAAGTGATAATGAAGAAATTCAGAATTATTGCCTGACTAACAGGCAAAATGAAGACAGAAGTATTACTTCTGTTAAAGAAATTAATGGAATCTGTGTTGCAAAGCTAAGATTCTTATTTATATGTGATTTTCATTTCGTCTCAAAATATAACAACCTTCCCCCCACCCCCAGTCTTCTCCATTTAATTGCTCTGTACCCTAATCTGCCAAGATGCAGGGATTACTAGATTGAGTCAGGGGAACTGGTTCTGGATCAGGACTTTGCCCCTTACATACTTTGTGATCTTAAACAATTTGCCCATTTTTCTGGGCGGCCTCCTCTCTAAGTAAAGTTAAAGATTGGATCTTTCCAACTCTAATGTGAAATAATAATGGGCAGCACAAACATCCTGGGATTTTCCCCATAAGATCAGCTTCTGTCTTGACCACATATAGCACAAGAGGGGGTAAACTTTAAACTGGCATGAGTTCAATGTTTTATATACTTACAAGAAATGAGTAAAAATTGCTATAGTTTTTTCAGATCTGGTTTTCTGCCAAATGAAGTCTGGAAAAAAAAAATATCAAACTTTCCTCACTGGAGGAAAGAGGGTATTAAAGCTGCTCCACTGAAGGTAGAATGTAGGATTTCTTTTGCCAAATGGAAGATAGCAAAGAAAACCCTGAGCGCTCTCTCTGGGGCGTATCGCCCTGGTGGCAGCTTCCTGGCAGAGCCCTGTGCAATCCAGTCAAATTGCCACGCTGCAAACCTCTCCCAGTTGTGCCAAGACTCATGGTGGCACCTCCAACATGGAAGCCACATGGTGGCACATGCAAAGTTTCTTCCCTTTAGCTAAAATGTGAAATAGAAAAACTTTTGCCCAGGCTTGCGCTTGGCTGGGTATGGTACATACAGAGGCTTCTGATAAACACGCACTGAAAATATTTATTGCAAATAGAACTGATATTCTATTAATTGTTTTCACTCTCCAGAAACAGCTTATATAATTATAATTTCCAAATGTATTGGAGAGCAATGTTGCTCTTATGCTATGTTCAGATCCCTAGTCTCCATTTGTATCTCATGATTTTAGAGAGTGGGTGGGAATATTAGCTTTCCTTTCTGGGAATAGAGAATAACTTCTCATGAGCATGTAGAAGGCAACGATTTGAGCTGAGAGTAGGATCCAGAATTTCTGGTTCCCAGCCAAGCCTTCTACCCATAACACCATATTGCATCTCATCATTGATCCTCCAAGAACATATTTTATCTCTCAACCATAGATTTTCTAAGAATTCTGTGCAATTGGGTTTAGAACATGATGCAGTATAACTCAGCCAGCAATAGTCATTAAGTTCAGGGTAGCTATGTCACAATTAGTGTCCAAGGTGCCACCTCCATTGGCTGAGCGCACATCGGCACCAAAAAAAAGGGGGGGGCTTCTGATACCAACTCTGAATAGGTCTTCACCAGCCAGCTCAGTCTAGGATGCATGGGCTGGAACTCAGCACACATAGGCTCATGCATCCCAGTCCAAAGAGACTCTCTCCTCATCCAGGAGAACCAAATGTTGGTCCATAGAGGCAGAGATGACCACCCAACTGACAGGTGAAGTACTTAGGGCACCAAAAAAACATATGTTTTTTAAGATCTGTTGTTCTTGAGTTCAGCCACAATTGAATTATCAGAAACTCTAAAAGAAGCTTTTAATTGTAGCTGACACAGAAGCTTTGTATCTTTTAAAAGATGTTTAAGTTTTACTTGGAGGACAGGGCAGCATATTTTTCAGTGACTAGAAGGGCCACATGGCCACAACCAAGGTAAAATCGGAAGAGCAAAATCTCCCCACACTTCTTCCTGCCCTGCCCCTCCTTCCTGACTTGAGGTTCCGCCACGTGAACATTTAGTGGATTATACAGCAAAAGAGACTATGGCTCCAGAAGGCTAACTCATCAGAAATAGCTCTTGTCTGCTGCCAGGAGCAGCACATAGCTTATCAGATACATTAGTTAACAGAACCCAGGTAAACCAATTGTTCATTCCTGAGTGTGTGTGTGTGTCCGTTTTGGGGGGAGAAATTCCCCGGGCCAACCAGGGAAAATCAGCATGACGGGGACACGGCAGCAAAGCCAAATGTCACCTCCTTCACAGCCAGGCTAGGATGGACCAGCAAAAAACTGTTTAAAACGATTACTTCAAGCAGCTTTGGCTCAACTATCCAGGGTAATAATTGTTTAATAGGCACCCACACTCATTATCTAAAGAGCTGATTACTGGTACCTTCTCCCTTGAGAAGGGAACCCCGTGTTCATCCATGCTCACCCTATGTTTCCTTTCAATATCTCCCTCTTCATGACCCTGTTTTAGGAAAAGGAAGGAGGCCGTGTTCTCTTCTTCTATTAATTTTTTCTTCTTTCTCCTTCCTCAAACTATTGCCTCTCTCTGCCTTCTGGAAGTCGGTCTTGCCTCTCCACCCTACATCCAATTTTTGCCCTCATTCAGCTGCTTTCTTAAAGGGCTCCAAAGGCTCTTAATCATCAAATCTCTAAGACCTTTGAGACCCCACAATGTCCTCAACATGTAAAAACCATTTAAAGCGACGCACCTGCCCCTCCTGTTGAAACTCTGATCTGCTGTCTCCCCAAGCTTCATGCTCTGCTCAGCCTCCTCCCTCTTTTGATGCTTCCTTCTCCGCCTGACACCAGTTCTGCTTGTTACCAACTCCAAATAAAGAACCGACCAGCTCTCTTACTGAGCCTCGTCTCTCCTTTGAACCCTCCTCTTCTGTGCTCACCCCCATGGGAGAGCTCAAACACTACTATAGTTCAGCCATAAGCTGTGGGCAGAAGACTCAAAAGTCTATCTCTAACCCTGAGTCCCAAAACCCTGTTACCAACTGTCTGATTAAAACCTCCAACTGGATGTCCCCAAATACCCTAAACAACATATGTTGAAGAAGGAGCCCACTGCCTTCTTCTTACTCCTCCTCCTCCTCTTTGCCTTGACCCACTTATGTCTATCACTCTCCCCAGTCATCTAGGCTGAAAAGCTCAAGCCATTTTGCCCACAGCTCTCCCTCACCACAATCACCCAGTCACTGCCAGAGTGGTGGTTCATTTATTTGGTCTATCTCTTGCTTGGTATCTCAACTACCATTATTACTTTTTACCCAGACTTGTGTGAGAGCTTTGTAGGTGGTCTGCTTATCTCCTCTACCTCTATTCTGTATCCTTTGCCAAATCCATCTGGCTTTGACCCAATTCCTAAAAGATGGTGATCAATTGCTAGGATGCCCTACTGTACATGCACCCTCTAGTTAGGTGCTGTCCATAACGCAGAACCTACCGTTCCACCCAGGTGAATCCTTCCCTACCTGACACTCAAGCAATGTGCTTGCAGCAACTTCCATGCACCCACCTCACCGCTCTAACAGCTCCTTTTAACTGAAATGGCACATTGTTACCTTCACCTTGTTATCTGTCAAAACACTACCTGATCTTTAAGACTCATACCAAGTGTTATCTCTTCCAAGATAAAGGTTTTTCTTGAGCCTCTCAAATAGATGTCATTTCTCTCTCTTTCTCTTGTTCTCCGAACTTCTATGGCACTTTGATACCCTTCCAGGAGGACTCTGACACAAAGTACTTCATATTACAGTCATCTGGAAGCAGCATGTTACAGAAAGAAAACAGGATCCAGGATCAGAGATTGGGGCAAGAGAGTGACTCTTCTGCCAGACCCTACACTTTTGAGGGGTCATCACAACTACTCTCTAATGTAACTACCACTCTTCGCATTTTATTACTGGCAAAGTCAGGTTCAGAGAGGTCCCTGATTTGCAAAGGGTCAGGAAGCCCATATTACATTTGCTTCATGTGGTAGAAGTGGGAACCAATTAATAAAAAGCATACAAGGGGTGCCTGGCCGGCTCAGTCAGTAGAGCATGTGACTCTTGATCTCAGGGTTGTGAGTGTGAGCTGCACGTTGGGCATAGAGATTACTCAAAAAATAAAATAAAGTCAGGGGTGCCTGGGTGGCTCAGCTGGTTAAGCGTCTGACCTCAGCTCAGGTCATGATCTTGCTAACCGTGAGTTCGATCCCTGTGTCAGGCCCTGTGTTCACAGCTCAGAGCCCGGAGCCTGCTTCGGATTCTGTGTCTCCCTCTCTCTCTGCCCCTCCACCACTCACTCTCTGTCTGTCTCTCAAAAATAAATAAAACCAATAACTAAAAAAAAATTTAATAAAAAAAATAAAATAAAGTCTATAAAATGGTATTTTTTATTTTTTTAATGCTATTCTTTTCTAAAGAGGCAGGCAAAACTCACTCTACAAATCATAAAGCATTGTACATGGATTTGCTATTAACATTACAACTTATCTTACCCTTTTAGTTATTTAATTTTTAGTTAGTCATTTATTTTTAGTTATTCAGTTATTTATTTATTTAGGACATGTTTTCTACCTAACCCATCTTTGGATTCTCTGCAGCATTTATGATAATCATTGAAAGCACTTATTTAATTATTTAATCAATTTAGTTGTTTAATTAAATTGGACTTCTGATGCCATGACTTAATAGTATTTTGAAAATTTCCACTGTAAAATAAAAGTTCCGTTTATTGAAGAGTGCCAGACACAGACTACCGCTAATCTCCATAGCAATGCTGCTTGCATTATTGTCCCCATTTTATATGTGGAGAAGTAAGAAAACAGGATAGCAAGTAACAGTCAGCAGCTCATAATCAGCAGAGGCAGGAGGATCTGATCTCAAATGTCACGATTTCCTGCCATCACACTCCTGACCACAAGGATCCAATGCATCCAGATGCTGTCGCAATTGAGCAATGTTTCTGCATCAAAGGTGATTCCTGTCATTTTCTTTCCTGTATGTGTGAGCATGAGAGTTTCCTCTCAGATCCCATTAAATTTTACCACAACCTCCTAAACACTGGCATAATCAGCCCTCTCCTCCACACAGTGGAACAGATTTCATAGATTCTTTTTAAAGTTTTTAATTTTAATTCCAGTACAGTTAACATATAGTGTGATATTAGTTTCAGGTGTATAATACAGTGATTCAACACTCACTCGGTGCCCAATCTGATAAATGTACTCTTTATATTCTTACAGATTTAGAGTTTCTCTTACTGCTTTATTCAACAAATATTGCTAGAACCCTTCATGTGCCAGGCATTGTTGTGGACACCAGGAACACAGCAGTGACGAGACACGGCTTCTGTTTCGATGGAGCTTTCATTCTAACAGAGTGGGAGGAGACAGGTAATAAGCAACCAAATCAAATCATAACAAAGGTCATTTCTGCTAGTGTTGTGATGTGATGGACATGAAGAGGGTCAGGGAGGACGGTTCTGAGCATGTAATAGTGGAGCGCAGACTTGGAGTTCCGCCAGCCACAGGAAGAGCCAGGGGCAGAGTGTGCCAAGAGAGGTGACCTAAAAAGGGCCACTTTGAGTTAGGAAGCACTGGGTGTGTTGCAAAGTGGGCAGGTGTATCTGGAGAGAGCAAAGAGCAAGGCAGTATGAGGTGAGGAGGGAAGAGCCAGGCTGATGCTCTGTCGTGCATCCTTGTAATATACTTTAAAGCAAAGGAATGGCCTGATCTGGCTTCTGTTTTTAAAATATTACCCTGGCTGCTCTGGGTGGACTTGGGTGTTTGGAGAGGGAAGGGAAGAAGACAAATGGGAAGACCACTTTGGGGGTCATTGAGAAGTCCAGAAAGACAGGGGGCAGCCTGGACTAAGGAACAGGCAATGAGGACAGAAAGAGGAGGGTGGATCCGAGTAGAGCCAGGTGGTAGGTCCAGGTCACAGGATGACAAGGCAGCACATGAAGGACCCCTGCAAGTGTCCTGATCTCCGTGCCAGAGTCACAGACCGCACACTGCTTACTCAGGTCAACCCAACAAGGCCAGCCAAGCCAGAAAGGCCTACTCATCCTTATTCTCAAGACACTCGTCGGAGACTGCCTCTCCTCTTAGGACCTCCACGGTAAAGTATGCCAACTGTGGAGTCGTTGAGTGGTCCAGAAATCAAGGCAAAGAGAGAGCCCAAGGTACTAAACAGCTCACGCCAACATCTTTCATCCCCACAACAATCCCGTGGAAACGGTGCCGAAACTCCCACACGACAGGACAAGAGATTCCCGACTATCACTCAACCACTATGTGACAGATCCGCAGTCGAGTCCAGATCTGTCCGACCTCAATGTCCACGCCCCTTCAACCACACCATGTATGAAATCCAGAGAGACTTCACTGCACAGACAATGAACTTCACAGTGGCTGCAGTGACCATGAGTTGATGATACCCACTCCCGAAACTACTCAGAGTTTTGCTCCTTAACTTTGGTTTCTCCTACTTGTTTCGAAATTTTCTAGGTAAGAATACTTTCATTTCTTTAACATAAATTATTGGTGGTCCCTTATGTCAGGCAACCTGCCAGACCCTAAAAGGCCAAGAGTGAAATGGACACATTCCCCAAGCACCAAAAGTCCACGGTCCGATAGAGGAGTCAAAGAAGCAGCGAAGAAAGGTGGCTTTTCATCCTTTGGTCCTTTAAAGCTCTATAAATGCTAGGGTTAAATTGACACTAGAAATGTGACTGATATTTTCAGGGACTTCATTGCTTTGATGCCACATTGGCCTCCTTATGTAGATAACTTCACAGATTCATTCCATTTCATTAATCTGTATGAGGACTATCTAATAAAAAAAAAATGTGTCAACCTTAATGCAAAATCTCAGGCAAAGTAACCCTTCTCTATTTTAAGCAGCCTTCAGAATGTTAGCAGTATTAATCACAGCACCTCACTAGACAGGTATGATCAATTCTAAGCATAATGTGGGGAACGGTAGCAATAGAGAACACTTACTGGTTGCTGGAATCAGGTACAGTAGGGCATGCACTGCAAAAATTACCTCATTGAGGAGAGCCTAGGAGGCTCAGTCAGTTGAGCATCCAACTCTTGATTTTGGCTCAGGTCACTATCTTGTGGTCGTGAGATCAAGCCCCACATCAGGCTCCATTGACAGAGTGGAGCCTGCTTGGGATTCTCTCTGCATCTTCTTCTGCCCCTCCCCTACTTGTGCTAGATCTTTCTCAAAAAAAAAAAAAAAAATTACCTCATTGAATTCTCAGACAACACCATGGAGTAGATAATTTTGGGATACCCATTTTACAGTTAGAGAAACTAAGACCAAGGGGGGGTTAAATGACTTGTATAGGTTACCTAGAGAATAAATGTGGGATAAAACAAAGGCCCAAATTCTTCATGCCTCTTATGTTCTACTAAGGCCAGGGTGGTCTTTAAGATGACTAAGGGGTTAGAAATAAGAAACTGGATTGATGGACCTAGCTTTGTCTGGAGGAAAAGAATCTTGGAAGGTGATTCATCAAAGCATATTCAGGATATTTTTAAATAAACTGAGACAGCTGCTTCCATCTTCCCTGAGGATAGAAGATAAGGCTTCTGCCCTCCACCTGGCAGGTGAGGATAAAGAACAAGATAAGGAATGTCCAGACAGTGGGGTCTTGCTAGACCCTGGGGAGCTCTGATGTCCCCTACAATTGTTTGCCAAACCACAAATGCTTCCTCTTAACCCTACTCTTTCTTCAAAGACCATTTAAAATCCCACTCACTGATGTCTTTTTTTTTTTTTCTGGTTATTTTCTTTTTTTTGTCTGTTTTTTGTTTTGTTTTGTTTTGTTTTGTTTTGTTTTTTAATCTGTATTTTTGAGAGAGAGAGAAAGAGACAGACAGACAGACAGAATATGAGTAGGGAAGAGGGAGACACAGAATCTGAGGCAGGCTCCAGGCTCTGAGCTCTCAGCACAGAGCCTCACGTGGGGCTCAAACTCATGAACCACAAAATCATGACCTGAGCCGAAGTCAGACACGTAAGCGACTGAGCCACCCAGGCACCCCGGTTATTTTCTTTTTTTTGATAATATACGTCTTTTCCCCAATTGAGTGGCAATTCTCTGGAGGGAAGGAGCCGGGACTTTCCTATCCCTTCCATCATCAAAGCATTTCTTTGGAAAATATATATGCATAGTGATTCCACAAGAAATCATCTGAGCTGCTTTGAAAAGTCTAATTTTCAGCCTGGTAAACACCAGAATGCTATTACAGATCAATTCCATTCCTGTAACTGTGGGCAATGCTGAAATAGAAGAAAAGCCAGGCCAGCCAAAACTTGTAATGCAAATGGTGGCAATAAGAACTGAGTAGGTTGGAAAGATTTGAGACAGGGACAGGCCAAACGACTTTTGGCCTGGAGACCGCCAGGTAGATCTGCAGATGAACCAAATGGCAGGGCATCGCTTTCACCCTAAGAGACTGCTGAGCGGCCCCAGGCACATACATGCCTCGGGGCTCCAACCACTCAACTGCCACCGAGCCACACAGTAAGACAAGAGGGATTGTGCTCTCTACACCTGCCACAAGAGCCAGCTGAGCCACAAAAGCCAGCTCCACATCTGGCAACTCCCCACCCTCTTTTCCCCGACCTTCCAGTGGTGCCCACAGGCCAGGGTATGTGGTCAGGAAGCTCTGGGCTTGGGGCCATACACAGAAAATGACTTTCCTTTTCTCCCTGGATTAGATGTGTTCCAAATGAGTCATGGTTCCAGTGGTCACTGGGCTCCCACATGCTCCATGATCTGACTTAGGCAGGGACACAAACATGTGGGCACAGCATCTCAGGAGAAGCGCCCTCAGCCCTCCGGGTTAACAGGAAAAGTTTGGGGCACAGTCATCGTGCAGTGAGCTGGGCCCATGCCATGCCCACAGTTCCACATGAGGGTGCATAAGTAAGTACCTCTGTGTCTGAAGCCCAAGGCCTTCCCAGCAGCGAGCTGACGCCTTCAGTGAGGCAACAACAGGCTGTCCTTCACAGGCCATCTCTTTGAGGAGAAGGTGGTCCCTGTGACATCAGTGGAGGAGACTTCCTACTTCCCCCTAAAGACCAACAAGCACCTCTTCAGAGACCGACTCTCTCTACCGTTCTTCCTTAATTAAAGGAGCCTCACTAGACAGCACCAGAGGGTCTGAATCAGGTGGCTTTTCTGCTAATCCCCTTTCGATGGGTTTGAAAGCCTTCAGACGCTACTACCTTCATTTTCCGTTTTCCAGCAATATCACAGCAAGTGTCACCCCTCCCTGCAGTAAGGCATGTCAGTTCTGAACACCCCCTCCACTCCCCAGGACCTCCCAAAGATCAGTGAGTCAGGGTTTGCTTTGATCCCCTCGGTTTCCACCTTCACAGCCATTCGCTTCCCTCCAGGCACTAGAGCTGGCTCTCCCCCCTCCTTCTCTGCTGAATTATTTAAACATCAAGAACTAGATAAAATTTACTTGCAGAATCGCCTGGTGGGAGAAGAGGTGATGTCCTGCTGTCTCCTCTGTCCTTGCTCTTTCCTCTTTGTTCTTTCTCTCCTCCATCTTAGGACAGTGCTGACCTTGGCTCCATCTATCTCCTCTCACACATGACTAGGCCAGCTCCTCCTCCATTAGCTAAAAACATGTGCACATTTTTCCTATTCTGAAAAACAAAAAACCTCCCATCCACCTTGTTTCTGCTTCAATTTATTGTGCTGTCCTCATGTACCAAGCTTCTCAGGAAAAAGTAGAACAAATTCCCTGCTCCCTTCCCCTGACCCATTCTTTTTGCTAAATCGGCGGCAGCAAAGACCCCACAGTTGTCCCGTCAACAATGCCACTGCCTCCCCCCATCGCTGCTGTACTGCCCTCTCTGCAAGCATCTGGCCCTCCTGCCCACCTTCCTCTTCTGTGAGGATCTGTCCTGGAGTTCTGCATTCTCCGGGTGTCTTCTGACCTCTCTTAGTCTTTTCTTTCTGAACACTGGCCTTCTCCAGGGAAAAGTTTTGGTTCCTCTTCCCTCTCTCAACCACTGTGTCCCAACTCAGGGATTTCTGTGCCACCATCAGAATTTTTGCCACAGCCCTGTACCATCCACAAACTTTTATTGTAGCATTTTCCTCTAAATCAATTCATTTTTCCTTAAATATACTTTCAATGAAACTTTTATATTACTATGATACGTGAAAAATAAGCATTACATGCCATAAATAGAAGGCACTAAAAAGAAATACAATAAAAACAAAGCAATATTCATGAACTCTATCTACCTAGATACCATTGCCTGCCAAGGGCTCCAAACCTAAGACCTGCTCTTTCCTTTTGTTAAAAGGGAAATTCCAAAGTATTAGAGATTAAAGGCTAGCACAACTTGAGGCTTTCTCTGTGACAGAATAAGAAGGACTGAAAAGGGAATGAAAAGGAAATAACTTTTCACTAAGTAATTCAATGTTACCTAAGGCCATGTTTGGGTACTGCCTAAAATTATCAACAACCAAGAGAATTTTCCTACTAAATACTGGGACTTGCTCTCACTCCCCCATGGTTCTCCCCAAGGGACTCATAGTTATGACTTCTTCGATGGTTGACCACATTTCTTAGCTCCATTCCATGTGTCCTTAGAAAATGAGATCATAGATACAAAATTGAAACAAGTTAGACAAAAAAACACCTGAAATGTCAGAGCTAGTACAGAATAGCAGCAATTCACCCAGGATAGAGCCCAGATCCAGCCCCCACAGGGTGACCCATCAGGACTAGAGCCTGGAAAGGGTCTAGAGAGGGGCACCTGAGTGGCTCAGTCAGTTAAGCATCTGACTTTGGCTCAGGTCATGATCTCACGGTTTGTGGGTTCAAGCCCCACGTCAGGCTCTGTGCCAACAGCCTGCTTTGGATTCTGTGTCTCCCTCTCTCTCTCTGCCCCTCCACTGTTTGCTCCCTCTCTCTCTTTCTCTCAAAAATAAATAAACATTTAAAAAAAAAAAAAAAAAAGGAAGGGTCCAGAGACTGCTCATCATTGACATCTAATCATCCAATAATGGACAATATGACAGCCAAAGTCTGAAAAGTTTATAAGACAAATGGTGCACCACACCTTTCATATATAGGCCCTGTGATCTTCACTATACCCTCATGAGGTTGTGCCATTATTATCCCTAATGTGAGGAAATCAATGTTTAGAGAGGTTAAGGAATGGGCCAAGGATCTCCAATAAGCAGCAGATTCAGGATCTGAACCAAGTTTGTCTGAGGCGAGAGCCCATGCTCTTAACTCTTCTGTGCCCCCAACATTGAGAACAGAAAGCAATTTTAAACCTCACAGACCTCAAAATAATAGCCTGCTGCTCTTAAGCACAATTAAGACAATGGGTTGACACAACAGGAAAACCGTTCAATATGTAATTAAACATAATTACTAGTGTCCTCTAATTGTTTGGGAAAATAAGTTTCCCTTCCTCGACAAGCTATAATTGTGGTGTGTGCTGAGAGAATGTTCAAGTCTTTGCTTCAATCTGTGTATCTCTAGCACATGCATAGATTATTGGTCACATTTCATAGTGAGGACTACAGTGGCTGAAAGATATCTTCAATATGTAACTTCAAGTCAAATAAGCTAGGGCTCAGAGGGATCTTAACCATGCTGCCCAACCCTTCATTTGGAGAAATAAGGGCCCAGGGAAGGAACTTCCCAACGACATGCAGGTCTCTGCCTTTCACTCAGTGCTCAACGAACCTCACTGATTAGATAGGTTAAGGTCAGACTGCCAAAAGCTGAAAACTTGGCTTCGTTATTTAGCAGCTGTGTGGGCAAGTTACTTAATCTCTCCAAGCTTGAGCCATTAGGATAATAATAGCAACCATTTCATAAGGTTTTTGAGAATTAAATGAGCTAATATATGTAAACAGTTGGAACACTACCTGGATACATGGCATCTGATCAATATGTAGCCATTAAAACAACTGCTTTAAGCAATAAGCCACCTTCGTACAACAGGCCTTGGAAATACTCCAGTGTATTCATCAGGGCTGCTAAGAACAATGATTAAGATGTGTTCTTGGGGCGCCTGGGTGGCTCAGCCAGTTAAGTGTCTGACTTCGACTCAGGTCATGATCCCACTGTTTGTGGGTTCGAGCCCCCATCGGGCTCTGTGCTGACAGCTCAGAGCCTGCAGCCTGCTTAGGAGTCTGTGTCTCCCTCTCTTTCTCTCTGCCCCTCCCCTGCTCATGTTCTGTCTCTGTCTCTATCTCTCTCAAAAATAAATAAACATTAAAAAAAGAAAAAGATGTGTTCTCATCTGCTGAGGAGCCATCAGAGGACATCTCCAATATCTACTGCACAGAGCTCAAACTAGGAAGCAAATGAGCTTAGCCAAGGCTCTTTAAAGAAGGGAAAAGAGTATAGAAATCAGACCTTAGTGCCCTGTAGTATGCTATTTAAACTGCAAAAAAGAGCTGCAGTGTCAGTAGCAATGCTCTTGTGGGTAGACATGTTTATTTGAATAATCATGTTTCCAGGAGAGCAAACTCAAAAAACAAAAACAAACAACAGCAACATGATTTAATATTCATTGAGCATATACTTAGTTAAAAAGCACTCGGCACTGTATAAGATACAAAGAAATTTAGAGTAGGAGTCTCTAAGGCAAGTTTGGCAGATACCTAGAACTGTGCCCCACTTCTCTCTCACACCCCACGGCAGATATCACAAACTGATCACAGCACACTTGCTCACACTGCCCAAGTACAGCTCAAGTTCGGCCTTACCATTCTCAACTTTACGATTCTCAACACAGTGCTCCAAGAAGCCACTGCCAGCCCACAAGCATTGAGCTTTAGGGGATAACAGTGTAAGCAAGCAGTCCAAGGATAAACATGGGACTAAAACTCAGCAGGGGCCAAGAATTATTTTTTACTTAGGATCTTTTGACAAGACATCTGCATTTAAATGAATATAAGAATATAATACAAGAATGAATATAAGAATATAATACAAAATACATCTTGTGTGTGTGTTGTAGGGAAAAAACTCAAAGCATGCGAGTGACAATACACATGAGAGATTTGAGATGCTCTTTTTGTAAGGCTCTTTGCCGGAATACACAAGCACTCCAAAACCATTTTCATTCTCCCCAGGCTCCCTAGCATATTCATTTGCAAGGAAAGAAATGTGAAAGGAAAGGGTAAGAAATGTGTAGGAACAGAGAGTCGGTTAAGTGTCTGACTTCGGCCCAGGTCATGAGCTCACAGTTCGTGAGTTTGAGCCCCACATCAGGCTCCTGTGCTGATGGCTCAGAGCCTGGAGCCTGCTTTGGATTCTGTGTCTCCCTCTCTCTCTGCCCCTCCCCCACTCACTCTCTGTCTCTCAAAAATAAATAAACATTAAAAAAAGAAAGAAATAAAAAGAGAAAAGAAAAAGCTATAACTGAAGCCCTGTCTCATACAGGCCATCATCCCGATGGCAAATAATGCTTTGTCTGAAGTGCCAAATAGATCGAGGGGGCGAGGTTTCCAGGGGCGTGGAGGTGGAAAACTGGGAGGGAAGGAGTCCATGCTGGCTGACAGGAGCCCTTCACGGATGTGCCGGGCATAGCAGTGATACATCGGCCCGATGTATCTCTGCCAGAGCAGAGCTGAGTGGGGGTGCTTCAAAGCATGTAACTGGTAATAACCTGCTATAAAGAATAATGAAATCATGTATGTCTTAGCTTAAAACCTCTGTAGTGCTGTTTCAAAGTGGCTCCTTTTTCTTTAATTTTTGAATAAGAAATATGTTCACATAGTTTGAACACTAAAAAGCATAAAAGGGTATATGGTGAGAAATCTCCATAACACCCCTGCCCTCCATTCATTCCCCCAGCTACCAGCTGCTTACCACCTCCCCAACGCATAGGCTGATGACCACTGCTACCTGTTCCTCACCCGTCTTTCCAGAGTTCTTGTGTACATACAAAAGCAGACCGAGATTCTTAGTTCTCTGCCCATATGCCATAAAAGGTCACATGTGATATATACCTGTCTCCACCTTGCTTTGTTCACTTAATGTATCTTGAAGATTTTTGCATGTATTAGTACACAGAGAGCTTTCTCACAATAAATCTTATTTAAACTTGCATATAATAAGTTCAATCTGAAGTACTGATCTGAAAGTATTCCTTCTAGATGACTTGGTCAATCATGTACCCTTATGTAACAGTCTCCTAAGACAAGAGAGAAGACATTTGCATTGTGTCCCTTCCCAGTCAACCCCACCTCAGCGACCACCACTTTTGATTTCCACCACCATTATGCAATGTCTTTTATACATGTCATAATGATATGAAGATCTCTTGTTCCTGTTAGAGATGGGTAATGAATTTTATGGGGAATTTCAGCCCTCTGTGAAATCTCCTCCAATACAGTCGCCTGGCCCCATTTGCCCCATTCTGGGGCAGATGCCCTCCTTGTGGTCCCACACCTGTACTTGCCCTCCAACAATGCACCATAGTAGCCTCTGAAGTGATCTCTTTCTCCCCGTGATCTGTAAGCCTGGGCTCCACTCTTTGTCACCAATGTATCTATAGTATCTATTGACAGAGCACCAACTAAATATTTGTAAACCTTTTCTCAAAGGCAGTTTATAATTAGAACATAAACAATTCTCTGACTGATGTTGCTATTAGACATAAACTGCATTTCACAATTCAAGTTAACTGTCAGAAAGGAGGCAGGTAGCTTATACCTGTGATGGGAAAGAGCCCTGTGATGGGAAAGAGCCATTCTCAAGATTCTCCTACAGACAGGGAGGGACCTCTGTGTCAGTTTCTGCCTTTGCTGATGGAAGGAAAGGACGAGGGACGTTTTAAGTTTTCATTTCCAAGGTTCTGAAAACAGATCAGAGGCTTTTCTTGGACTTTGCATGAAACATTCACACATAAGGCATTCCCCACATCACCAGATCACTGGGCTGTAAACTTTAAATAGAAAACGGCAAAACTGAGCAGATTATTGGACAAAGGGTGTCCACAACGATGTGGGTTTAAGAATGAGGAGAGCAAGATAGGAGAGTCTGGGAGGCTCAGTCGATTAAGCATCTCACTCTTGATCTTGGCTCAGGTCATGATCTCGAGGTTCGTGAGTTCACGCCCCACATCTGGCTTAGTGCTGAGAATGCAGAGCCTACTTGGGATTCTCTCTCTCTCTCTCTCTCTCTCTCTCTCTGTCTCTCTCTCTCTCCCTCCCTCCCTCCCTCTCTCTCCCTCCCTCAAAAAATAAATAAATGAAATAAAATATTTTTTTTAAAAAAAGGAGGAGAGATAAATTATAAGAAAAACCATATCCTTTGAGGTCTAAGAAGTACAAAGTATTGTCAAAATAAAGACATCTTTGGGGAATTCTGAAAATTGAGCTGCAGAGAAGGCAAATGGAAAAATCACAAAGTCAGCAGGGTAGCTTTCCAAGGAACACTCAAATGAGGTACCTGAAGAGCAGGAAACGGTTCAATAAAGCTGACTGAGCAGCCAGATTGTGGGGCAACTAGCAACCTTAATTGTTTCTGTATTGGTTTGAACCAAGCTTGAAGTAGGGCAGGATGAAGCAGCTGTGATCCCCTTGTTTTCCACAAGATCTGAAATCATTCTGCTGCCTCAATGCCCCAGGACCATCCTACATTCAGCCATGAAACAGGGGCTATACACGGGGTACAGGGGAGAAGGGGAGACCCAACCTCATGGAATTCAGGAGGAAGAAATTCCCATTTCTTGGTAGAGGAAATCTGTGGGACTCATTTTTAAAGAGCCTGTAGGTAAGTGAGGGGTACTAATTATCCATTCTTTTTGTGAAAGTGCAAATGTGTCTACCATGTTCTCACTCAAGAGAATAAAATAATCCCTTTAATTTGCTCTACTTCATCTGGTTTCCATTTTTTTTTATTTTTTTTAAATGTTTTATTTATTTTTGAGACAGAGAGAGACAGAGCATGAGCAGGGGAGGGGCAGAGAGAGAGGGAGACACAGAATCTGAAGCAGGCTCCAGGCTCTGAGCTGTCAGCGCAGAGCCCGACGCGGGGCTTGAACTCACAAACCACAAGATCATGACCTAAGCTAAAGTCAGACGCTTAACCAACTAAGCCGCCCAGGCGCTCCTGGTTTCCATTTTTGATTATCTAAAAGCTGAAACTGCCACAGATTTTTAACAAAAAAAGCAGCAACTAGTCTGCTAAATAAAACATAAATAAAAGGAAACAGTGGAATATAACTATAAATAAAAGGAAACAGTGGAATATAACTATATGTACTTTGTCAATGAATCTTTTTAAAAAATGTTAAAAAGTCTTAGGGCACCCGGGTGGCTCAGTCGGTTAAGCTTCCGACTCTTGATCTTGGCTCAGGTCATAATCTCATGGTTTGAGCCCTGAGTCGGGTTCTGCACTGGCAGCCCAGGGCCTGCTTGGGATTCTCTCCCCTCTCTCTCTGCCCCTTCTCTGCTCTCTCTCTCTCAAAATAAATAATTAAACTTAAGAAAAAAATAAAAAAGATTAAAATCTTTTCTGCTAAAAGAATTATATAGACCAAAAATTCTGAATTCTGAAAGGAAATACTATTTAATTAATATTCTACAAAGTGAGCACCTAATACAATTTTTTTATTTTTTTTTAATTTTTTATTTATTTTTTGAGAGAGAGACAGAGTGTGAGCAGGGGATAGGCAGAGAGAGAGGGAAACACAGAATCTGAAGCAGGCTCCAGGCTCTGAGCTGTCAGCACAGAGCCCCACGCGGGCCTCAAACCCATGGACCGTGAGATCATGACCTGAGCCGAAGTCAGACGCTTAACCGACTGGGCCACCCAGGTGCCCCCAATTCTCTTATTTTAGAAGCAAGGACTGTATATGTAATGTCTCCATTTCATATAAAATTTTCATCTGAATGATGGATATTTGGTTGTTAATGTGAAAATGGGCCCTTCAAACATTACTATTTTTCTCATCCTATATTCATTTCCAGCAAATACATGTGCTTTTTCTTTGTAAAAAAAAAAAAAATTAAATAATATCCAAACACTTGTAATTATGTTCCATGTTGGGCATTCTGCTGCAAAACCATAAAAATGGGACACAGGAAAAAAATTTAAATTACAGTGGGATGGTGTATGAGTCTCCTGTTGTGGCTATAACAAATTACCACAAATTAAGTGGCTTAAAACAACACAACCTTATTATCTTACAGCTCTGTGGGTCAGAAGTCTGCAGTGGGTCTCACTGGGCTAATGTCAAGCGGCCAGGAGCACTGCGTTTCTTTCCTAGAGTCCCTGGGGGGAATCCGTTTTCTTGCCTTTGACAGCTTGGGAGGCCACCCACATTCCCTGGCTCACGTTTTCCTTCCACCTTCAGAGCAGCAGTGACCAGCCGAGTCTGATTGCGTCTTTCTCAGGATGCCATCTGTCTTGTTCTGACTCTTCTGCTTCCTTCTTCCTCCTTTAAGGACCCTTGTGATTGCACCAGGCCCATGGGGATAATCCAGGATAATCTCCTTAAGGTCAACTGATTAGCAACCTTATTTCCCTCTTGTCAAATAACATATTCGGGTTCCAGGGGTTAGGAAGCAGACATCCTTCTGCCTACCACAGATGGGATGGGAATTGTCTCATGAGATATGCATTTGAGGGTCCTGTGACCTTGAGTATCCAATAAACAGGTTAGTGATGATCCTAACACTCACTGAAGTCACTGCAGAAATAAAAATATTCAAGACAAATCTGGCTTTTTCAAACCAGAAAGAGCTACTCAGTCTGGGACCTTCCACCCCCAAATGCCTGAAGGTCTCCGTTAATATGTGGACCCAACAGGACATCTGGCAGGAAGAGAGTCTAGGAGGGAGGTGGGACTTCACACAGTGGTCTACACGCAGGAGGTGCTGGAGTGGGTGAAGTGTGCGAACTGCTTTCACACACAGGATCCCACGTCATCTTCACTCCCACCCCACCGGGCGGTGCTCACCATCTCCGTTTCACTGCAGACATGTTACATTGGTTGACTTGCCTGAGATCATGCCCTCAGCAAGAGGTAAAATCAGGGCCTGATCACTACTGGCCCAAACCACAAGCTTTCCCCACTAGTATATGTCTCCCCTAGAGCACAGCGGACAGAGTGCCTAGGACCGGGTGACTTAGAAGACACCAAAATTAAACAGGCACATCAATCAGAGTTAGTTGAGGGACAGGAAGCAGACTGCAAAACAAACCCTTTCAGACTATATAAGGGTAAGGTTAAAAACACCAATTTTAAGTTGCATTCTATATACTCTTAACGTACATACGTTAGAGTCTAGGAAATTTATTTGCTAGTGCCTCTCACAGTATCTGACCCAGAGCTGGGACTCAAAAAATATGTTTTACAATAAACATCACAGTCTTATAGTATCTTTCAGGGGGAGCTTTGATCTAACCAGGACATAAAAATAGGAAAGAGTGAAATTTTGATGTCCTCCAGCACTCCCTGAATTCATCACACGGAATTAATTTTTTGAATGAACTCCCCAAAAAACTCCCTACTAGAGAAACACTAGTCTACGATATGCTGGTTCACAAATTACACTTATTAGGTCATAACTAGCATTAAAAAAATAAAGTTTTGGGGGCGCCTGGGTAGCTCATTGGTTAAGAAACTGCCTTCAGCTCAGGTCATGATCTCATGGTTTGTAAGTTTGAGCCTCACGTCGAGCTCTCTGCTGTCAGATCTTCCGTCCCACTCTCTCTCTGCCCCTCCCTTGTTCATACTCTGACATGCTTTCTCTCTCTCTCTCTCTCTCTCTCTCTCCCTCCCTCCCTCCCTCCCTCCCTCTCACTCTCTCTCAAAAATAAATAAAAACTTAAAAAAAATCTTTCCTTAAAAAAATTGTGATTGAGTAGAATAGAAAATATCAGAGTGAATCACAGATACTATTTAATACTACTATTAAAAGTAGTATTCCATAAATCAATTATTTCAGACTTATGATGTCAAGTATATACCTTGGATTTCTTGGTAAAATGCATCATGGTGTCATGGTAAAAAAAAAAAAAAAGTGAAAGCTGCTTCTATAGTTACAAATATTCCCATCACAGAATTCTGGAATAGGCTAGCTTTCATAGGGTGATAATTATCAATAACTCAGTCCGAAATCGTTGTTCATTTTTTAGCAACCTAGGTTCCTATTGTCTTTTCTCATGGCTATGTACAAGCACCTGAAGTTCCTGACCATTCCAACAAGACAAAGCAACAATGATGCTAAGAGAATCACCTCCCTGTTCTCTCCTCCAAGGCACTCTCAATCCTTACTGAAACATTGTCTGGAATTCCCTCTCCTCTTTGACTAAAACAGGAGAGATGTAAGCATGGTGATGTTCCTAAAAGGGGGGTGTGGGGGGGGGGGGACACGTATAAAAATTCAACTGCTGCAGAATTCTTTTTATGCAGCCATCTACCCTATTGTGACAGCAACAGCTGGCTTTCAGGGAGCCATTTCTAATACTCAGGATTTAAAGTCTAGGAATGTCTCCACTCCCCTCCCCCACACCACCATCACACAGGGGAAAACCGGCATGCCTCTCACTTGGCCCCTCTACTCCATGGTTTGAAGGCTCAGCTGTGCGTGCTCAAAAAGTCATTCTCTGGGAGGGCTCCCCAAAAGCTCTCTTCTGAGGAATCTTAGTCTTGTTATCAGGAAAAAGCCAGGAAACCTTCCATGGGCTATCACCTCCAGAGAAAAGGCCTGAGTTTTGTCATCTCTGAACTCCCTGCAGTGAAAGTAGGACCTGGGTGCAAACTACCTGTTACAGACTGAAGCCCTAACCTCCAGTACAACTGTATTTGGACATAGGACCTTTCAAAAGGCAAATAGAGTCAAATGAAGTCATAAGGACGGGGTCCTAATCCAGTCGGATTGATGTCCTTCCTTCCAGAGATCTCTCTGGATCTGAACAGGCTACATTTTTCTACCTTCAGAATTCACAGCAACTTTAAGTAGCTATTGTGAAACATAAATGATGAGAGAAAAGAGCAGGTCACAGAAAGATATACACAGTATTTTTATAAATATTTCATTGATTCAATACTAAGCAAAATTAAGCAAACAAACAAAAATGTTTGCAGTAAAACTACAAAGAATATTAGGTGGATGATAAAAGCAAAATTTAGGTGGATGGTTTCTTCCGGAGTGAGGGGACAGCAACTGGGACCAAGGAAGCTTTATGCATTGCTATTAGGGGGATGGAAACCTCAGGGGTATCCATTTTATTAAAATGTCTCATCATGTATTTTTGTTACATTTATTATTTTATATGTAATAAATGTTTCATAATTAAATTTATAAAAGTAAGATGTTAGCATAATATAACATCTATCACTTAACAGTAGCTATTCTGGAGAGAGGGGGTATGGGACATTTCTACTTACCAATTTTTACCTCCCTGTATCTTTTTAATTGCCCTAAAATGCTTACATAATACTTATATTTGGAATAAAAGGTCAAGAAAGTAAAGGAAGTAAAAAGAAGCTATTGGACATTTATGATTACTTTCATAACGTCTTTAATCTTCCCTCCCCCTTCAATTTCCTGAGTAATAAGCTAGGATGAACAACTGACCAGCTTTAAGAAAAATGTATTGGTTGGTCTAAAATAATTTTGATCCTCAGACCCTATGGCTCAGTATTGATTTATTACATATATTACACAAAAATGCACTTGAAATATAAGCTTCAGCTGGAATTAACCCACACTCTTTTGAAATGAAAATAATAGCTATGTGGTTATAATAGTAATTCAAGCACTCGATAGCCTGGTTATTAGGAAAACGCTGGGAAGCAGACGTCCAAAAAAGAAATTCTCTTATTTCTTTTCCTTTCAAGACAATTTAGGTAAATTATAGACATTTCGCTTTCAGAGCTGAGGACTATCAATAGAATTTTAAGTGTGGTTCATTTATATTAATGTCTTCAATTTAGAATTTCTTGGACCCTTCTTGCTTTATGATGCTAGTTCTGAGCTTATATTGAAATAGTTTTGTAAGACTAGTAAGCTGCAAATCAAGAGAAAAGTGTTTTGTGTGTGGCTTCTATGTTTTCATAGTGGAGGAAATCATTTGAAAGCAATCATTTCTATACTTAATGTATTTCTAATTTCTTTCATTTTTGGCTCTGTCATCTGAAAAGCTGAATAGAAGAAAACAGAACTTGGATATCCAACAAAAAATTTTTATTCTTTGGGAAATGGAACTACTTTGCAAAATCTGCCCCAACCTTAAAGGTGTTTATTTCTCAATAAACTTTGAGTACTAGTCAATCACTTATCAGTTGTATTGCCATTGTGTGTGTGTGTGTGTGTGTGTGTGTGTGTACATGTCGGCGTCTATCTGTCTCTCTTACTAGACAGTGAGTTGGTTGAGGGTGGGATAAATAGAATGTGCTCCCTAAGGAATACCTATATATAGTTTGGCCCAATTATGATGAATTTCTCAAAAGAAAAATGTAGGCAGCTCCTTTAGTGGTCAGGTGGGACTTATGGGGAAAGGGAGGGAGCAAAAATCAGACCAAATATAATCATAAAAATGAGATAATAGTACCAGAAGAAATACTCCTTTAGTTAGTCATTTATTCATTCATTCCATCATGTATTGTGTACCCATTAGGACTCACATGCTGAGAATATGAAAATAAATCAAACAATGGATATCAATATACCTTCAAAAAGTTATATTTTTTATTTTTATTTATTTATTTTTTAACTGGGCTTCACACCCAGCATTGAGCCCAAAGTGAGGCTTGAACTCAAGACTCTGAGACCAAGACCTGAGCTGAAATTAAGAGTCTGAGGCTTAACCAACCAAGCCACCCAGGCTCCCCTAAAGCTATATTTTTTTAAAAAGAAGGAAAATAGGGGCACCTAGGTGACTCAGTCAGTTGAGCGCCTGACTCTATTTCAGCTCAGGTTGATTCCAGGGTCATAGGATCAAGCTCCAAGTTGGACTCCATGCTGAGAGTGGAGCCTGCTTAAGCTTCTCTCTCTTTCTCTCTCTCTCTGTCTCTTTCTCTCTCTCTTTCCCTCTGCCCCTCTTCCCCACTTGTGCTCTCTCTCTTAAAAAAAAAAAAATTAAAAAAAAAAAGATTGAAAAAATTGAACAAAACCCAGTACTCCGAATGGGGTAATTCCAAGAAGGGAGGGACTAAATAAACAAGGAAATGCCTCCAGCGAGCCTGCAGAGCGAAAAAGAATTTCAAGAGACACAGACAGATGGGAATGGCACTCTAAGAGATGGGAACCTCATGAACAAAGGCACCGAAGAGTGAAATTGCAGACTGAGGTTGAAATATGGTGTACAGTTAGGTTTGATTTCTCAATCAATTTCTCAATTTCTGAAGGAAACATATTGTAGAGCATTTGCTGAATCACAGGAACCAAGGTGAGGAGTTCAAATTTATTTTAGTAAGTAAAGGAGCGTCTTAAAATGTTTCTGAGCAGAAAGTTGACATATTCTGAGTAGTACTTCAGAAAGAAGATGTTAGCTACAGTGTTCAAGGGACTAGAGGGAATGTAGAGCAAGCAGGGAGTTGTTTCCCAAGACTATTACAATCCAAGCAAGAAGCAATTACAATCCAAGCAAGAATCCAAGCAAACTACTCATGAGTAAAAGCAAAAGAAAACAAACCAGGGACAGATGGTACTTCCTTACCTTAATAATGGATATCTATTAAAAATCTACATCAAACATCGCCTTAAGATCAAGAATATGACAAGGAGTCCTGCTATCATTGTTTTTATTTTAGATTGTCCTGGAGGCCCTATCTAATGCAGTGAGACAAGAAAAAAGGAGTGAAAAGTATTTGTTGTAGAAAGAAGGAAACAGAACTCTCATTCTTTAAAGATGATAAGGGGCACCTAGGTGGCTCATTCGGTTAAGCACCTGATTGTTGGTTTCGACTCAGGTCACGATCTCATGGTTTCATGAATTCAAGCCCCACATCTGGCTCTGCACTGGCAGCACGGAGCCTACTTGGGATTCTCTCTCTCCCTCTCTCTCTGCCCTTCCTCCACTCATACTGTGTCTGTCTCTCTCAAAATAAACTTTAAAAAACTTTTTAAGGGGCGCCTGGGTGGCTCAGTCGGTTAAGCGGCTGACTTCGGCTCAGGTCATGATCTCGTGGTCCGTGAGTTCGAGCCCCGCGTCGGTCTCTGTGCTGACAGCTCGGAGCCTGGAGCCTGTTTCGGATTCTGTGTCTCCCTCTCTCTGACCCTCCCCTGTTCATGCTCTGTCTCTCTCTGTCTCAAAAATAAATAAAACGTTAACAAAATTAAAAAAAAACTTTAAAATAAAACCTACTCACAAATTTTTAGAAGACAGTTTACTAATATGCTTGAATGTATATATGGACTTAGAAATCCAAGAAGGAGACATAAATCTCTATACTTTTAAGACACAGAAGAGCAGCGTGAAAACGTTTTTATTAAAACAAAACAAAACAAAAAGCATTAAGGAAGCCTGGGTGGCTCTGTCAATTAAGTGTCCGATTCTTGATTTTGGCTCAGGTCATGATCTCACAGTTTGTGAGATGGAGCCCTGAGCTGGGCTCCACAGTGACAACATGGAGCCTGGCTAGGATTCTCTCTCTCCCTCTCTGCCTTTCCCAACTTGCACTCTCTCTCTCTCTCTCCCCCTCTCAAAATAAATAAGTAAACTTAAAAAAAAAAAGGCATGATAATCCTTTTCTCTGTGGATAGATCTATGTAAACTAAGAGTACATCAAAACATTCAGGAGTCTATGGGGCACCTGGATGGCTCAGACGGTTGAGCGTCTGACTTTGACTCAAGTCACAATCTCACAGTTCGTGGGTTCAAGCCCTGCATCGGGCTCTGTGCTGACTGCATGGAACTTGTAGTCTGCTTCAAGTTCTGTCTCCCTCTCTCTTTGCCCCTCCCCCACCTCAGAAAATAAATAAGCATTAAAAAAAAAATTCAGGAGTCTAGCCTACAAGATTTCGTAGCAAATGCACCACACCCTGAGAGCACTGGCACTGTGATCTGTGGAACACCCTAGACAGCCTCTCAGCTGGAAATTATAGCAAGAGCAGAGCTGATTCTGACCTTCATACAAAATCTGATACCAATGTAAGGGCAAGCAACAGAGAGGGAAAAAAAACCCTCCACTTTCAAGTACAGCCCAGGATACAGCTACCTTCTCTATAGCAGTTCCCCAAATTAAACTTCAGCCCAGTGGGTTGCTAATGGTAAACACCAAGTAAACAGAGCCAAGTGTGCTTATTTACTGCAGGACTGTTGACGAGAGAGGTGGGGTTGTCTCCAAGATGCAGAGAATATGAGCAACACTTCCTGCATTTAATTGACAACAAACCCTTTTATCAAAGAACTTGTGTCTAGCGAAACTGCAATTTAGGAAATGCGGTGCATCTGGACATTTTCAACTCCTGTTAGGAACCAAAATGTAGATGTGACACAACAAATGGTTAAAAGCAAAGACTCTAGGACCACGCTGCCCTGGTCTGAATCCTAGGTCCACAACTTACTTACACTTGTGTGAGCAAGTGTAACTTACCTCTTGAGCAAGTAACTCGAGCAAGTAACTTAACCTCTCTGTGCTCTAGATTCCTCATCTGTGGAATGCAGAGAGGACTTGTGATAATTGTGGTTACCTCACAGGGTAGCACTGAGGGTTAAAGTAAATGAATGAACATTCAGTAAAGCATTTACATAAGTGTTTGTTAAGTGTAGCAGATTTTGCTATATGCTGTCACCACTCAGAATTACAATAGTTTGCGATCGGGGAAGAGTATAACTTCATTGGTCTAAGAAGATAATTACTCTTAATCTAATGGGTGCATAAACGTCTGTGAGAAGAACAGTAATACATACATTGTCTGTAGTTCTGCTAATCAAGATACTCTATTACCTGATATTTATACTGAACACACTGTTGCCTAAGGTTGTGTTTGGGAAAGGGTGGGCCAGGGAGAATAGAAAATAAAAAAGGGGCTATTCTTAACTTTAAAAACATTGAGAAATTTTCTTTAAATATAGTCCTCCTCAACATCCAAGTTGAAAGGCACCTTCTCTCCAACCTCCCTTACTCACTTTCCAAATAAGTTACATCTTCTGGAAGGAAATTTAGTGCTGAAGAAATTCTGCTAGAATTAAGCCATTTTACAGGATTGTCTTCCGACCTCTCCTCCCTCAAAACAGACAAGACCAACAGACACGAGGCTACCGTTATACACTGAGGCGCCTTTGACACATGCAATATTGCTCACTAAACAGTTCTCACCCATGATGGCAAAGTCTTCCAGGAAACTTCCAAACCATCAGAAAAACGTTGTGTTAAATATGGCTTAAGTTACCTATACTTCACTTCAAAAATGAATTCACTGCCAAATAGGACACTCATATATTCCTGGAGGCTGTAGGGATTGGTCTCCACAGAAAGCAACAGGATAATATTTAATAAGATCAAGTAAAGTATTCCTTGCATTAGAATGCAACCTCTAGAAAAAACTCAACAAAAGAAAACAGCAGGGATGTTCACTAAACCATCACCCAGACTAAGGGGACGCTGGAGGTCTGCATGCGAAACCAGAGGGGTTAGCAAACTGTGATCTATCAGCCCCAATGGACACTTAAATCGTCACTGAAAATTACAACCACAAATATATTACAAAACGTGGAAAATCGTTTACGGAGTAAACTTAAGTAAAAAGAGGGAAAAAATGGAGTGCCTGTGTGGCTCAGTCGGCTGAGCATCCGACTTCAGCTCAGGTCATGATCTCACGGTTTGTGAGTTTGAGCCCCCATCGGGCTCTGGGCTGACAGCTCAGAGCCTGGAGCCCGCTTCGGATTCTGTGTCTCCCTCTGTCTGCCCCTCTGCTGCTTGTACTCTGTCTCTCGCATTGTCTCAAAAATAAATAAACGTTAAAAAAAAATTTTTTAAGGGGGAAAAAAAAGCATAAATGTATATCCAGGGTTGGAAGTACATTTTTTTAAAATGCTAAGTGTCAATGAAAGGAAAAAGGATATGAAAATTAAAAGGGACAATGTAGGGTGGTGAGGTTACGGCTGGTTTTGTGTTGTTGGGCTTGCACGTTACATCATGGCGATTTTGCCTTTGCAAAGGAGGAAAAATCAATTCTGTGTCAACCCTGACCAACAGGAGCACCGGAGGGGTGGGAAACAGATTTCCCAGCACAGAACCAACTCCCACTTCAAAGAGCTGTGTGGCCTTCACCTGCAAGGCGACCTCACACACACACACACACACACACACACACACACACACACACACACACGTACACACCAGGACAAAGAGGCACCTGAGCGACCAGGAAGGCGCTTCCCGGGTTTCCCACAACAGCGCCTCCTCCCACCAGCAGGCCTCCTAATGCGCGCTTTTGTTCACGGGGTGGAGGGACCTCATTAGCTGGCGCCCGTGCTAAAGGGAAATGCCTTTCCAGGACCAGAGGTCTCGTCATTCCTAGCATTAGCAACAGAATGCAGACAGAAGGTAAGTGGCAGATTTGCGAATCACCGGGGTGGAAGTTAAAAACCGCCTTCCAGGGAGGCCGAGCACAGCAGTGAGGCGGCCCTGGGGCCCGGTCTCCAGGACACTGCGGTGGCAGCTGGGCAGCAGCGGAGCACCGCGACCTTCTTCAAAGACGACGCGGCGTGTCCCCCCGTGGGTGTTCCCAATGTCACCCACTGCAAGCGCATCCCAGCCCGCTGCTGTTAATGGCCAGGACTGAATTACATGACGCCGGCCGGGCGGCAACACTCAATGTACCAGTACTTGGGGGGGAGTGGGGAGTGACAGCAGAGAGAGGGACCGGGCTACAGCACACATCCCGCCCCGGGGCTTTTCCCGACACTATTCAAGACAGAAATATGTAAAGCAGCTATGCAGAACAGCAAAATAACTTAAGATAAAGAAGCAAATTTTACACGTGCAGTGTAGACAGATCCTGCCACAGCGTCAAGGTAATGATGTCCCTCTGCAAGGTGTCCCTGAACACACTGGACGTGCTTTCTCTTTAACTCCAGCAAGGCTTTGTTTCCTCTTCTCTTTGGACACTCCCAGCAGGCTAATTTTTTTTTTTTAATTTTTTTTCAACGTTTATTTATTTTTGGGACAGAGAGAGACAGAGCATGAACGGGCGAGGGGCAGAGAGAGAGGGAGACACAGAATCGGAAACAGGCTCCAGGCTCTGAGCCATCAGCCCAGAGCCCGACGCGGGGCTCGAACTCACGCACCGCGAGATCGTGACCTGGCTGAAGTCGGTCGCTTAACCGACTGCGCCACCCAGGTGCCTCTTTTCTTTTCTTTTCTTTTCTTTTCTTTTCTTTTCTTTTCTTTTCTTTTCTTTTCTTTTCTCTTCTTGCCTTCTTTTCTTGGATTATATATATGGTCATTGACAGCAGAGATCTTGTCTTATTTATCACACAATAAACCCTCAATACATCAAAGTGGAATTAAAATTAATAAATGCAAAAACAGTGTGTCGGCAGCACGGAAAAGATTCGTGCAACGCTGTCCAACAGAAATGCAATGGCAACGATGAATGCAAGCCACACGTGTAACCTTAAATTTCCTAGTAGTGGCATTTTAAAAAGTAAAAATGGGTCGCCTGGGTGGCTCAGTGGGTTATGCATCTGACTCTTGATTTTGGCTCGGGTCAAGAGGTCAGGCATTTGTGAGTTTGAGCCTGGTGTTGGGCTCTGCACAGACAGCATGGTGCCTGCTTCGGAGTCTCTCTTTCCTTCTCTCTCTGCCTCTCCCCTACTTGTGTGTGAGCATAAGCATGCTCTCTCTCTCTCCCTCAAAATAAATAAACTTAAAAAGAAAAAGTAAAAGTAAAACGGGGAAAATCATTTTTATCATTTCAAAATGTAATGACTACACAAAATTGAGATAGTTTACATTTCCGGTTTTTTTGTCCTAAGTCTTCAAAAGCCCATGTACATGTTATAACTACTGCACACCCTGACTTGGACCAGCCACACTCCAAGTGCCGGATAGCTGTGTGATGCGAGTGGCTTCCATACTGGACAGCAGAGAATCACAGTGAGGTCCAAAACTTTACCTTCGCTCTTTAAAAAAGTAAACGTTCATAGTAATAAAGAACTCACTTAATTTCAAGTTTTCCATGAATGTATAGATTACCTCTTTATATTTGCTTTTTAATAGCACTAAAGAAATATTAAATACATGTATATTTTCCCCTTTACAAGCTCTTTTGGATAAATGTCTAAACCAGAAAAAAACAGTTTAAAAACAGATCCTCAAACCGATTTTTATCAAGAGTCGTATTTATTAAGAAACTTTTAACAAGCAAATGAGCAAGCAAGTGCTGTTACTCTAGGATACAGTACTTTGGGTGTTTCTTTCCCACTTGTTTGAACAAATAATTAGTAGGTTGTGTTGTTCAGTAATTATTACCGAAGAGCTAAACACTTCCCTTCTAAAGTCTGTTTTTCACAAATATTATATAAATAAACTATTAGTAGTTAGGAGGCTCTGATGCTATATAATGGCATTAGTACAAGGGACCAAAAAAGCCAGAAGCCTCCTCTGACAGCTCCTCCCACCCACTGGGTGGGTGAGTTTGCTCAAGTAACCAGACAGCACGTGGCTAGGGCATCGATACCCATATCCCAATCCTGAACCTAGCCAAGTGTGGAGGCTCACATGGTCTTTCTACTTTCCTTACCTCACCATGCCCCCATCCCACAGCCCAGTCTCTTCTGGACCTTGAGACCAGCCCACCTGGGCCTGAATCTGTGGAGCTAGCCTAATTTACCCACTCAGCAGCATGCAGACAGGAGACAGAAAAACAGCTCCTAGGAGCCAGCCCAGGAATCCATATCTACAGAGGTCAGCTTACCACCAAGGCCAGATACAGGAAGGAATTGATTGCCTCTCATGGGATCCTGCCCACCAGTGACCAGGACTGACAGGTCTGGACACTGCCCAGTCAGAACGGAATTTGGTCCTCTCTATGAGGCAGGAGGTGGCTATGAAAGAGAAGCAGAAGTCCCTTCTCCCAAGACTATCCAAAGTTTCTGATGTCACTTGGAGTTATTATTTAACCAGGTTTCCAGATGAAGATCAATAATCTCTGAGGAGTGAGGTGCCAGACAGGTGGTTCAGAAAAAATCTATGATATAACCTCCTCAAAGAATTGAAGCAGACCTCTCTTCGTTTCCTCATGAGGCAAAACAAGACCTGGAAATGGGAGAGATCGCTCTGTGACAGAGCACAGGAAAGGAAGGGACTGTCAGTCCAGAACTGTGTAGCCAAGACCTTTAAGTAAATTAAAGATCTTCTAAAATAGTATTATTGATGGGCAGCTCTTATGACCATACACTGCAGCCTAGGAAGTTAAAGCATAAATTACTGGGATTTTTTTTTTTTTTAATTTGCACTTTTTATCCATCTCCCTTCAGAGATTTTTTTTCTTTTTGTTTATTTTATTTTTGAGAGAGAGAGAGAGAGAGAGAGAGAGAGACAGAGTGTGATTGGGAGAGGGGCAGAGAGAGGAGACACAGAATCTGAAGCAGGCTCCAGGCTCTGAGGTATCAGCACAGAGCCCAATGCAAGACTTGAACCCACAAACTGTGAGATCGCGACCTGAGCCAAAGTCAGCCCTTAACTGACTGAGCCACCCAAGCGCCCCTTTTTTTTCTTTTTAGTGAGAAAAGGCATAAGAAACATAAAAAGAGGGGCGCCTGGGTGGCGCAGTCGGTTAAGCGTCCGACTTCAGCCAGGTCACGATCTCGCAGTCCGTGAGTTCCAGCCCCGCGTCGGGCTCTGGGCTGATGGCTCAGAGCCTGGAGCCTGTTTCCGATTCTGTGTCTCCCTCTCTCTCTGCCCCTCCCCCGTTCATGCACTGTCTCTCTCTGTCCCAAAAATAAATAAACGTTGAAAAAAAAATTAAAAAAAAAAAAAGAAACATAAAAAGACAACTATAAGCCTTTTTCCTTAAAGTAGTATGTTGCAGTGAATTCTGTTCTCACATGTATATTTTTTCCCTTCAGCTCTGTTGGATTTCTTTTCCGGTATTCAATTCACACCAAGGACAGGTATTCATTGACTAAAAAGGTAATAAATACTACTACACCTAGAAATACCTAAAAGTATTGCTGTGAATGTACTTGGCACCAATCTGATAAGGGCGGTATTGAGCTCGCAAGACAAGTGAGTGATACATCTGCCTGCTTTCCTGGTGTTTACACAAGCCAACTAAAGCCAGGGGAAAGCAGCAAGGAAAAACTGTAACGCGGAAATCTCTTTAAACAGCTTTTCTGGATGACACCGCAATGCTGGCACTGATTTATTAGAAAGGGTAAGTGGGACATGACCATTGTTAAGGGACATGGGCTGGAAATCTTGATTAGCCTGACTGCCCTGTGTTTCTTCTGTCCCACAGGACTCCACAGCAAAAGCCTCCCTTCTTGTTTCAAGGTCGATACGTATGAGCATTTCTTTTTCTCCTCACTTGTAATCAATAGCACCTAGTATTCTGATTTGAGCAAACCAGCTGTAGAATAAATTTATGAAGCAATAGGGGGAAATATGGGTACTTGACATTAAGGAATTGCTCATATTTTAGTTATGATGATGTCATTGAGGTTTTAAATTTTTTTTTTCAACGTTTATTTATTTTTGGGACAGAGAGAGACAGAGCATGAACGGGGGAGGGGCAGAGAGAGAGGGAGACACAGAATCGGAAACAGGCTCCAGGCTCTGAGCCATCAGCCCAGAGCCTGACGCGGGGCTCGAACTTCCGGACCGTGAGATCGTGACCTGGCTGAAGTCGGACGCTTAACCGACTGCACCACCCAGGCGCCCCTCATTGAGGTTTTAAAAGAGAACTGATATGTTAAGGATAAAATGATGTGCGATTTCACTTTAAAACAATCAGGTGATTTGGGGAGGAATGGTTAGGGGAGTATAGAAAAAATAAATCTGGCCATTTGTTGATGATGGTTAAAACTGGTTGACAGCTTCCTGGGGGTACATTTTGTTATTCTTTCTACTTTGGTGTACGTTGGAATCTTATATAATAAGTTACTTAAAAGAGTCCCTAATAATCAGAGGGCAAGGCGCTAAGCTCTTTCTAGGGTTTTTTTGAGAGGGTTATTTTATCCCTTCTCAACTTACAACTGCCCAGCAGATATCACAGGCCATTCAATGTTAGCACCAAGAAGAAAAGCATCCACCCTATTTTTCTTGAAGACTACAAACTTGGCCTCTATCTTTCGCTGCCTCAAGAGAGAAATTTAGCTTTTGATCACCTCCAAGAAACAACATCCTTTAGGATATTGAAACTGACAGGAGACAGCCTACAAAATCGTATGGTTTACATTAAAAGTCTGAAGGCATTGCTGTGTTCTGGATCTACGGGTTAACAGTGCATGACAGAACACATACTCTTGGTAAGAATTTAATTTAGCTCAGGTATGAAGGATGCCTTATGAGACAAACTGGCAGCGATTCCATCTGGTAGACAGAGAGATGAGAGTATAAAACAGGACAACTTACCATCTCTGAATTGCTCTCTCTCAAAAACTATGGTTGCCTTAAAATCATCTATACCCTGTTACCCACCAGTCCCAATTCTGGGGATGTATTCTAAAACAACAATCTGGCAAGTGCACAAAAAGATGTGTGCACCAATGTTTATCACACTTTTGTCTATAACAGAATGAAAAACAAGCAGAAAAACCCAAATGTCTAACACTAGGAAATGGTTAAAGTATTGATTGATATGTAATGCAATTATATGCAACCTTTACAAATGCTACTATCTGAATATACCGTTAAGCAAAACAGTGGGTTTCAAAACAGATTTTTAAAAAACCCTATCTGTGTTTTAGAACAAAGTATGGTTGTTTTATAGAATGGAAAAGAGCTGGGATATACAAGGAAATGTTAACAATAGTATTTTCTAAAAGTCTGGGTGGCTCAGTCGGTTGAGTGTCTGACTTCAGCTCAGGTCGTGATCTCATGGTTCGTGAGTTCGAGCCCCACGTCGGGCTCTGTGCTGATCGCTCAGAGCCTGGAGCCTGCTTCGGATTCTGTGTGTGTCTCTCTCTCTCTGCCCCTCCCCCACTTATGCTCTCTCTCTGTCTCTCAAAAATAAATAAAGGTAAAAAAATTTTTTTTACAAAAGTATTTTCTGGTTTGTAAAAGTAAAAGTGCTTTTTACCACCTTCTTCATGCTTTTCTGCATGGTCTGAATTTTTTTTTATAAGCATGGAATATATCAGAAGCCCTGAAGAAGCTATTGCATTTAAGACAGTAACAGTAAAACCATGAGGATGTCCTAAGTAGGAAAAACAAGTTACCAGAGCTGGAGAAAGGTCAAGATAAAAATCCAAGCAAATAACTCCAGGGTCTACCATCTAACAGCTTAGGACGGTCAGCATTCTTTTATTTCCTTCAAAAGATATCTGGTACTGAGCATCTACTCTGTTCCAGGCACTGTTCCAGGCCTTAGAGATGTTAATAAATGGCACACATTTCCTGCTCTCAAACGGTTTTCAGTCTACTTGGAAGAAAGGATGCATACACCCAAATAAATGAAACACGGTAACTGGGGGAGGTCAGCTGGGAGTTGTCCATGGATATGGGGTGCATAGGAGGAAGTGTTTAATCTGGCAGGGTGGAAGGGGAGAGGGACTAGTCGGAAAAGTTTCAGGGGAGGCACTACTGGATGAGATTCTAAAAGCGAATGGATGCTTGCCATTTAGCTACAATTTGAGAACAGTCACCCCAGGCATGTGGGATGTGAGCAGCTGGGGTAAGGAGGGGGAGACTTAGCCACCTCATCATTTGGGGGAATGGAAGCACAGATGGAACATGGGGTGAGGGGGTGAGGTCAGGAAGGTAGGCAGGCCCAGAATACAGAAGGTCTCAAATGCCCCGCTGAATCATCCGGGTTCCAGATGACCACTGTAGTCAGGCTCCCCTGAGCCGTCTTCTCAACCACGCCTGACTTTAAACTTGCAGAGTCCAGTATTAGCAAGAATCCTACTAAGGCAGTTTAGAGAGAATCCCACCCCCCACCCAATATCAATATCTCATCACCCCTGATACCTCATAATCTAGATCTTGATTCCTTGATATCTGGCCTGCCTTTCCGCAAGAATCCTGTTAGGTCATTTTAGCAAGAATCTCCCCCCTACCCTTGATGTCTCCTCTTGGTAACTGTCCATCCACTGTCCACCCCCACAACCTGTTCTACTTGGAGTTGTGCCCGATTTCTCTTGCCTATGGCAACAGTACTGATACCTATCACAATAATCTTCCTTAACTATTTTTACAAGTGTCAGAATAATTTTTTCTTTAACACAACCTGAAGGCACCAGAGAACCTGTGATGAAGGGTCTGGGCTCTCCCAAGATTAGTCAGTCTGACAAGAAGACACAGAAATAACCACTGGTGGGTCTTACAAAGCGGACATTTTCTGAATGCCTGCTATATGCCAGGCACTGCGCTCGGCACTGGATGTGCATTCGCTCTTGTGACCATCACAATAACCCTACAAGGTGGAGAGTTATATTAGCCCTATTACAGGCCAGGAGACTGCAACTTAGTAAGGTTTAGCAGTCTGTCCAAGTCCATACCAGCTAAGAAGGTGCAGAGCTGGGAGCTGGTCCTGGGCTGTGTGACTCCCATCTGGGGAGTACTGTGAGGAATCTAACACTCCATATTCTCCCACGTTCTCTGCAATATCAACAAATAACAGCAAATGAAACAAGTCAATTCCTACTGAGAGGAACTTGGTTGACATGCAGCAAACGGGTTAAGGGAGGAGCTTTTTCAGCCACAAAAATAGGACCTTATAAAAAATCCAAGAGAAATAAGGTGAAATTGGATCTGTCGAAGGGGTATTTTTTTTAACTCAAGTGAAACCATTAGGGAGTAGGCAGTTTTGTTTTTGCTTGTTTAATAAGTAGACACAGGTGAGAAAGCTGAGGCAGGGACTCAAGGGAACCCAAAGGTGAGGGAGGTTTCCTATTTTGAATGGGGGAGAAAAGCCAAAAATGGAAAACACTGTCATTAAATAGGGGAGTTGGGCCAGACACGCACAGGTGGAGGCAGAGGGAAATCCCCAATGATACCCAAGTTATTTAAGGAAATGCAGAAACTGGCATTGATGGAGACTTGGTTCTATGCAGGGAGCAAGGAAAGAAAGAAGCCTCAATCAAGATACACTTACAAAGCAACTAGACAAGCACTGTGAAGGAGGCAAAGACCCATGAAACAGACACACCCTCTCCCTCTCTCCTATATATGATCATTGCAAATAAAAGGATCAGCGGATATGGTCTATAAATAAAGACTGTGAGCTCTGCCTTCATGGATGGTTAGGAATTTCGCAAATAAGATGAAAAGAGAAACTATTCCAAGCAAGAATGCATAAGAACAAACGCCTAAGAAATAGGCCTACAGGAAGAATTTTCAGGACATAGGGTTAAGGGCAGTAATTTTAGGAGGCAAAGCTAATTCTGAAAATGAGAAAAATTACAGGCAGATAGGAAACATGGGGGATAATTAGCACTGATTGAGCATTTTCTCTCTACTAGATGCTGTTTTGACCCCTTCGTTTCATTTCATTCTAACAGCCCTGTGAGATAAGTAATTATATCTCCATTTCAAATATGATCAAACTGAGACGCAGAAAAGTTAAACAACTTGGGGAAAAAGCCCCACAGCTAGCCAGGGAATCCACACTCAGCTCTGTCTGACTCTCCCTCCTACCCCCACCAACCCCATTCCCTTAGGTGGTGCCAACTGCATGCATGCCGGGAACAGCAAGTGGCCTACTAGACGACAGCTACTTCCTTGTGTCCACTCCTTCCAGCGTTTCAGGGGGTATGTTTACTGGAAACCACTGATTCATTTTCAAGTGATGTAAACATCTCTGAATTTAGGGCACAGAAGAGTGAAGGGCTGATAATTCTCGACATTATTAAACACTATTAGTGCTCACTTAAACGAAGTGACTGAACAAACCCTTTATAATCGTGCCTTCAAATATGACTGCTGTTGGGAAGGAATACAAAATGATACAAACACTTTGAAAAACAGTTTGGCAGTTTCTTAGAGTTAAACATATAGTCACAATATGATCTAGCAATCCCAAAACTGATATCATCTCGGTATTTACCCAAGAGAAATAAAAATTTGCCCTCACACAAAAACATAAACGCAAAGGTTTATAGCAGCTTTATTCATCATCATTCCGCACTGGAAACAACCCACAAGTCGTTCACTGGGTGAATGGATAAACAGACCTTGTTATATCCATCTAGTAGACTACCTCTAAGCACTAAAAAGAAATACACTATTGATACATGCAACAACAAAATAAATCTCCAAGAGTTCTTAAATAAAAGACACAGGTTCAAAAAGATCCTTAATATGTGATTCCATTTTTATGACAGTCTGGAAAAGGCAAAATTATAGAGAGGAAGAAGTGGTTGCCAGGGGTTAAGAGAGGGGAGAAGGTTTGACTACAGAGGGGTGGTACAGAGGGGTGGCATGAGGGCTTCTGGGGGGGTAGGGAGTGGTAAACAAAACTGTTTTGTATCGTGAGTATGGCAGTGTGTGGTAGGCAGAGTGATGGCCTCAAAAGATGTTCACACGCTAATTCCTGGAAATCTGTGAATATGTGAATGTTACAGGGTAAAAGGGACTTTGCAGATATAATTAAGGTTGCTAATCAGCTGACCTTAAAATAGGGAGATTAGGGACACCTGGGTGGCTCAGTTGGTTAAGCGTCTGACTTCAGCTCAGGTCATGATCTCACGGTCTGTGAGTTCGAGCCCTTCGTCGGGCTCTGTGCTGACAGCCCAGAGGCTGGAGCCTGCTTCAGATTCTGTGTCTCCTTCTTCTCTCTGTCCCTCCCCCACTCAGCACTCTATCTCTGTCTCTTAATAACGAATAAATGTTAAAAAAAAATTAAAAAATTAAAAAATAAAATAAAATAGGGAGATTATCCCAGATTATCTGGGTAGGCTCACTACAATCAGATGGACCCCTCAAGTGGGAGAGGGATGAAGAAGGGTCAGTGAGAAAGACATGCCATGGAAGTTGCAGGAGAGGATGAGAACCACGAGACGGACTAACTTATTGCTGGTTTTTAAGATAGAGAAGAGGAGCCCGTGACTAGAGCCTGAGAGTGGCCTCTAGAAGCTGAGAAGAGCCAGGACTGACAGCCCTTACTCCTACCAACATAAGGATTCTGCCACCAATCTGAATGAGCAAATAAATGGAAAAGAACTGGAAAAGAACATGGCCCTGCCAATAGTTTGGTCTTGACCTTATGAGACCCTAAACAGAGAAACCAGCTGATCTGATGGACTCCTGACCTATGGAAACTTTGTGATAATGAACTTGCATAGTTTTATACCCTTAAACTTGTGATCATTTGTTACAGCAGCAAAAGAAAACTAATACGGCATTGCTACACAACTCTATATTGTCAAAGTCCCTCCCATAGAACTACTGTGTATAAGTTAAACATGAAACAATTTTAGGGGCACCTGGGTGGCTCAGTTGGTTAAGCATCAACTTTGGCTCAGGTCATGATCTTGCAGTTTGTGAGTTGGAGCCCTGCGTCAGGCTCTGTGGTAACAGCTCAGAGCCTGAAGCCTGCTTGGGATTCTGCTCCCTCTCTCTCTCTCTGTGCCCCCTTCCCCTGCCCCCCCCCCCACTCACACTCTGTCTCTCTCTCTCAAAAATAAATAAACATTTAAAAAAGTTAAAATGAAAAAATCTTAATGTTCATGTTTTTAAAGACCATTACTATGGACAAAAAAAAAAAAATTCTAGCCATATTTCTTTACTTTTTGAGTCCTTAACATCCACAATGATAACTCCAACTTGGAATTTGGTCTCTGTCCTGGTCCTTCCTTTCTCGCCCATCTACTGTCCAGAACTAATCTGAGATCCTGCAGGCTGAGGCCACTTTCCATACCACTGACCAGCTCAGTGGTCACGGCTGACGTTTTGCCTTGGCTCTCAGAGAGGTCAGAACTTAATGCTTTCCTAGGACTTTGAATAAGAGGAAAGTCCCAAGTGAGCAAACTGAAGTGTCAACATCCATTTCAAAGAACTTACTGGGAACTCTCCAAAACAGAGTTTCCATCAATACAGATACATCAAAACCAATAGTCAGAGCCATAAGTAGTGGCTGACTCACCAGGATTTTCAGCAGCTAATGGAGGAGTACTTCGAGAAATGCTATAAAATATTTTTCTCTGAAGAATTAATTTATGTGGAGTCCCTTTTCTAATCACTAGGTCATCGCCACCCTCTACTTCCATCTCACTGCCAGTGTCAACAGCTTTCCTACTATTTAACAAAGCTGAGAGTAGTACTTTCCCAATTTTCTTAAGGCATTTAAGTATAGTATATGCTGTCTTACCAGGTCTGCTCAAAGGAATAGCACTTCTCTCTGAAAATGTTTTTTTACTGAGAACAAACTGAGGGTTGATGGGGGGTGGGAGGGAGAGGAGGGTGGGTGATGGGTATTGAGGAGGGCACCTTTTGGGATGAGCACTGGGTGTTGTATGGAAACCAATTTGACAATAAATTTCATATATTAAAAAAAAAAAGAAACTGTTTTTTTAACTACTCCCTAGGCCAATTAAGGGCCCACAAAACAAGTTAAATATACCAAAGTAAAGATTTCTAGATTTAACAAAGAGATCAATAAATACTTAAGTGCTTTCTATGGGCAAGGCCCTGGGAAATACAAAGAAGCAAAACATAGATGGTCTTTATCTCTGCCCATAGCTTACAATGTCATTACGTATATGATAAAACTAATAATGATCCAAGACAAAGAAGTCATAAGATCTTGTGCAAAATAATGCTTCAGGGGTTCAAAGTGGGGAGGACTGTGGCTGGGCTGCTCAGAAAAAGAAAGCTTTACACAGGAGCTGAAAAAAATGCAAGGATGGTGGAGATACTTCCTCTAAGGCAGGACATTTTCTTAAAAAGAAAAATCTAGAACTATACTTGCAAAATCTCCCTTTTAGCATATATCTCCATAAAAATTGAACAGAACCTTTTTTTAAGGTATTTTACCTATTCACCTAAGGTATTTCTCACTCTGCCCTAAAGCTTTTCTCTTCTGTTGCTCCAAATTTCCTCCACCTCTTCTTGAATCCACACCACGCTGGCTCTTCTCTCTTCACCTGCTCCTGCCTTATTTTATTTTTTTAAAGTTTATTTATTTATTTTGAGACAAAGAGAGCATGCAAGTAGGGGAGGAGCAGAGAGACGGGGAGAGAGAGAGAATCCCAAGCAGGCTCCACACTGTCAGCACAGAGCCCGACATGGGGCTCAATCTTATGAACTGTGAGATCAAGACCTGAACCAAAATCAAGAGTCCAAGGCTTAACCGACTGAGCTACCCAGGAGTCCCATTTTATTGTAATTTTATGTCAGCTCCACATCCAGCATGGAGCCCAACACAGGGCCTGAACTCATGACCTTTAGATCAAGAACTGAGCTGAGATCAAGAGTTGGACACTTAACCGATTGAGCCACACAGGGAACCCGAACAGAACTTTAAAGAAAAAAAAAATTGACCTTAGTTTCAAAAACAAAAGAAATTTCTGGGATTCTGAATTTAGACTAACAGCTGACTCCACAGAAATTCATTCTTTACACGGCTCTGCTGGGAGTGAAGATGACTGACATTGCTGGACGGTTCTGGCCTTCTTTGGTCATCCTCACAATCTACACCTCTACAAGCAAGGAAAGAGATGCCCACCCAAGGCAGTCTCCACCTGCAACTGAACCATATGGGCTGGCTGCAACTGAATTGGCTTGGGAGCCGTTCTACTCAGTGTACAAAACGGGTTACAGGCTGCTAGAAAGGTCATTTCCATTAGTTACACATTATTAATCAGGAATAGGAAGGGTCCTGGCACATGCCAACCCTAGTCCCCCTTCAATGTCTAGCAGTCTTCTGTTTTGGATTCACTCTCACCAAAAGTGCAAAAGAATGTTCATAGCAGCTATGTCCATATTAACCCCAAAGTGGAAACTATCCAAGTATCTACTGACAGTTAATGGATGAATAAGCCGTGGTGTATTCATACAACGGGACACGACAGAACAATGAGCAGGAGAAAAGTGCTGCTACACACCACCCCATGGAGGAATTTGACAAGCATAATGTTGACTGCAAGAAGCCACACACAAAAGCAAACATACTCTATGGTTTTACGTATATAAAGTTTATTAACAACAACAACAACAACGAGCAAAGCTAATCTATGGCAGAAGTCAGAATAGTGGTTACCCTGAGGCAGAGGGAGTTAATAACCGGGAACGACACTAACGGGACCTCTGGGGTCCTGAAAATGTGTTTCTTAGTCTGAGAAATGGTTACAGGGGAGTGATTACTTTATAAAAGCTCGCTAAGCTGTACCCTTATGATAACACTTTACTATATGAATGCTTTTTTCTATTAAAAAAAGAACCAAACTTATCCTGAAGAAAATTCAAAACTGCTGTATTAAAAAGTATTATAGTAAGATAATCAAAAATTTCCCTTTACAGTTGAAGAGTTACATGTGTATTCACACCCACAACTGTTAGTTTAAATTACTCATAGAGTGACTTTGTTTTAATGTATTTAGTTAATCACATGTATACTTAGATGTGAAATAAACATGGTTCTTAGGATCTCCACCTTGCACACAGATCACTCTTACAAGACTGAGAAAGAGAAGGAGGAGCCGGAGAGGTAGAGGAAGAACAAAAATAATAACTTCTTCAGGCTTTTCTTTAAAACCTCTGGAAAAAAAAAAATGGGGTCACCAGAACATGTTCTAGTGCTGCATAACTATTTGTTAAAAAATTGTTACAAGGTAAGGGGCAGGGACGAGATGTCCCCAGTAACTCCGACTCTATCTAAACTACAGCCTGACTCAGGAAATAGCAAATCTGACTGTAGGCTGATCCCAGCTGAGAGATGTAACCCAAACAAGCTACTATCTGCCCCATGTACTGGCAGCAGATATGTCACTATCACCTATCCTGCCATTAAGTATAGAATTCCCCTCTTCATCAATAATTGTAGCATAAGTCTTCTCTTCAATTTAACACTAAGCAAAGAGAAAAGCCCCCTTTCCTGTCCTGATAGGTCAGCTCCTAGAATAAACGCATGCCATTTGGAGGTCATGGTTTCCTGATGACTGTAAAAATGGGAAGGGGAGAAGAGGTCGTCAAAAGGAGCTGCCTTCCTAAGGGAGGGACAAGATGAAGCCCCTGGGCAAAGCCCAGAGCATTGCCTCAGTTACCCTTTCAGGGAGAGCACCCGCCTACCGCCTTACCGCCTACCAATCCGGCTAGCACCTGCTAGTCCCTCGGGCCCTTCTCAGGGACTGCGGCACAACCTTGGTGAAGATGCTGGGGGCCGCTTGGCCGGCAAACGTCAGCCTCTGGTGCTTGAGAAAGGCTTGGCGGACGCTGGCAGGGACCCTCCAGAAACTGTCACCTGTCAATCACTTGACCTAAATACACCAGCCACTGGGGGGAATCGGAGGGAGGGGGTTAGCCGGAGCATGCTCAGTAATCTGGATGACATCACTTAATCAATGCCGGGGACGGGAAGGCTGCATCAGCAGCCTCGAGCGGGCTGCCAGGAATATGTCAGCGGGGACCGGGAGGCTCCCATTAACTCGGTCCCTCCCCACGCGGCTCGCATACAAAGAGGGCACCGTCAGCTACACACGCTGGGGACAACGGGGGGTGAAAGGGCGGGGGAAAGGCTGGTTTATTTCATTTGACATACCGCTTTAAGAACTAAAACCCAATGGTATTCCCTGCCCCCACCAGAAGTCCCGGCTGCAGAAAGGGAGCCAAGTGGGGGGAAGGGAAGGGAGGAGGAAAGGAAAGGTAGGACGGGAGATCAAGCGAAGGGGGGGGGGGGGGCGGGGGGGGGACCCAGCCACACAAAGTAACTTCTACTCTTGGCAGACAGGGGCTATATGGATGTGCTCTGGGCCCCCTAGTCCCACAGATGTGGGCACACAGCCTACTCTCCACCCAGCGCGAACCACATCTGAGGGTCTGCGGACACCAGGTGGGGGGTCGCCTCATTGGGGAGGGGTCAGTGCCGGGGACCACGTCCAGGGTAGCTTGGGTTGAGAGGAAGCAGAAGACACACCAGGCCTCCCGGGAACACCAAGGCCACCAGTGTTCCCCACACCCCCAGCCTTCTGCACGCAGAGCAAGGTGAAACGCCGCGGGGAGCCGCGTCTACACCGCGTGGGAGCTCCGAACCAAGGCTAGGATTTTTCCAGTACCTTTTTTTCTTTTGCTTTTGCTAAGGTCGTGAGAAGAACAGGTAGTGTTCGATAAATCGAACTGATGCCTGGAACCATATATGGAGTGCAGAGATCATACTTTAAGGGGAGCCTGGGCACCCCGCTTGAGGGTAACCGAAACACCCTACCCACGCGGCGTGGCCAGGGCGGGGAACAATAGGCCCACGAGGGCCCCCACCCCGCGAACAATGGCGGCGCCGAACCCTTCCTCGACCCCCACCTCCACTCTCGACACCTGGGCCCGCCCGCTGCCCCCAGTGGCCCCTCCACCAGCCCGGGAGCGAACTGTAGGGCGTAGGGGAGGGGGTTTCTCTTCAAGTCCACGCGAGAGGGCAGCCCTGCGGGGATGTCCGAAGGGGTGGCCGAACACCTCTGCCGTCTGGGGCGTTCGGGCGCCCAGCTGCGGCGCGAAGCAGCCGGGGAACCCACACGTCCCGGACACTTACCCCAATCACCACGGTCTCATCGCCTTTAAATTTTGGGATGAATTTGTCCCCTCGGAGAATCTCCGCTTCGTTGAGGGGCCGGAACCGGCACATCACTTTGATGCTGCATTCGGCTGGATCCGCCATCTCGGCTGGCGGCAGGGAGGGGGCGCGGGGATGGGTGGGGGGCCGGGGCTCAGTAAGACGAGGGAGGAGGCCGCGAACCGCACCGCCTGCAGCGAGGCCGCCTCCTGCAGCCTCCAACGAAGCTTCTCAGCAGGTCATCGCGAACTCGGCGGGCTGGGCGCCTCCGGCCGTTCCGAAACCGGGTAGGTTTCTATCAGCCAGCCTCCCGCCCCGCCGGCTGCAGACCTGCCTTCCCTGGCCTTGCCCTGGCCCGGCGCTGCTCCCCGGGCCCACCTGCCCGCGACCACGCGGCCGGCGGACGAGGCGATGCGCAGGGAGCGAGCCTCGCCCGGCTCAGACCTCCCGGGCTCCTGCGCGCCCAGCCATCCTGCATCAGCACCAGCGCGCTCGGCCGCCTCCCCGGCCCGCCCCTTGGCCCCGCCCACCCCCGGCTCGCCCCGGGACGGTGACGTCACTGCGGAGATCCGCCCCGCCCTCGCCCCGGCTCCGAGAGCGGGGCATCCTGGGACTTGTAGTCGCTCCTCCTCTCGGTGGAAGGACAAGGATACTTACTTGCAGTTGGGTTGGCTTTGGGGGACAGCGGTGGTACCCCAGGTGCCACTTCCAAAAGCCTGTAGGTCTGGTCTGGCTGCCCAGGTCAAGAACAGGGTAGAGGTCGTATCCAGTATTGCCAGTTAAGATCTCTAGATAAACCAGGTCTATATCATCTCTTTACATCTGTTCATGATCTCCAAGGAGAATCCCTTATGACAATGTCCAACCGAAACGTTATGGAGCATTTTCTCTGTGCTGAACGGTTTTGTAAGAGTTGTTGGGAAATCAAGGGGGAAATGAGATTTGCCTGAATATTTGAAGCCGGTTTTCCCCAAAATGCCTGCACATACCAGTTCACAACATATTTTGGGTCAGGGGCTGCTTTCATATCTGATGAAAGTTGGGGACACTTTCCATAACAAAAACAAAAACAAAAAAAACTTGCACACACCCACAGATTTTTCACGCTATGTCATTGGATTTGGGAACAACCAAAACCTGCCTGTGACTCCCAGGTGAAGAATCTCTCTTAATTACTACTAATTGTAGTGTAGTTTCCAGAACCTCTGCCTAATGCCTACTTAGAACCCGTAGCATGAACAGAATATATACAGGATCAAGTTCTGAAGTCCCTTGCAAAATACGCTCAGAACCCCATGATCAGATTTCTGCCGACTTATTAGCCTTATCTCTTACCACTTCTCATCTTGATGTTTACACACTGACAAATACCAAACTATTTGTGGCTTCCTCCATTCACCTCTTGCTGTGCTTGCTTCTGATACTTTAAGTCATTTGCTAAGAGTCATCCATTCATGCCTATTACTAAGTAAGTGTATTAAGGCTCTTACAGTAAAAAGTAAGAGAAACCCAAATGAAGTCACCATGGCAATAGCAGAATTTATCAGAAGAATCCAGATTATCTTGCTTATTTAGAAAAAAATGATTAAACAATGGAGCCAGGAAATAGGCAGGCTACCAAGACTCTAACTCTCTAACTGTGGTCCCTGATTCCTCTTTGTATTGCCCTCATTCTTTCTCACTCCAAATCATCCCCCCAATGTCTGGAGACCCAGCTGCCAAGAGTCTCTGGGTTTCATTCTTCAATTTCTACCATTAGATAAGGATAGATGTTTGTTCAGAGTTTTGGTTTGAAAAAAACTAGGGAAAGTCTATGATTGGCTTGAGCTTAGGTATCTACCCCTAGACCACTCAATCAGAGTCAGGAACTTTGTAAGATCTTTGAGGAATATCATGATGGGAAGGTGCCCAAAACAAGAGGGATGTCATTCCCAGAAACAGAACATGGTGCTGGGCTGGCAAAACAATTAGATGTTCACTCCCCCTTTCCAGTGCTACCTTTTCCTCTTTGACTCAACTCAATCCTCCCTCCTTAGAAAGCCTTCCCTGACTTCCTAAACACCCACAAAGGGCAGGTGGTCCTTCTTGTTGTCCTCACAACCTACTATTCACATCTCTATCACTACACTCTCATGGGCAATGATAGCTGCCTCATCTTTATGTCTCTAGCATCTAGTGCATAGTAGGCAGCATGCTGAATAAGAAATCCAACCTAGAAGGAAGTTCTACCTGAGTAAAAATCCCAGCCCTGCCACTTACTAGATGTGGGAGGTACCCATGGCAAGGTATTCAATTCCCTTAAGACTCAATTTTAACTCTATCATTGGAATAGCGAATCATCTCATAAAGTTTTTGACCGAATTTTAAGAAATAAAGCTTTTAAAGAGCATAGTATGGTGCCTGACACATAGTATAAACCCTTGAATGTTTGTTGTTGTTGTTTGCTGAGCAAATGGTGGTAAGACAGATGTATTACTTAGTTAAATTAAGGAATACATCTGTTGCTTAAATGCAAGTTCACCTGGGAATACAGTTTTTCCACCTAGCTGAGAAGACAGACCTACAAAAATAAATTTTTATAAGCCATTATGAGCAGTACCAATTTGATTTCCTGTCCTCATGTTGTAGGATTTTTTTTTTTACCACAATACCCGGGATTCGTTGTCTTGCCACTTCAAAGAATGAAGAGGTGGACACAAAATGAGCAGCAGACAAAAGTTTATTAAAATATAAGATTAGAAAGAAAGAATAGTAGGAGAGCTCTCTTCACAGAGAGGGGACATTGGAAAGTGAATGCCTGCTGACAATAAGCAAGGGTCCTTGTTTTATAAGGTTCTGGTCACCCCACCCCTTCCCCTCCCCCTTGTTCCTTCTCAGGTTTTATCCTTATTGGCTGGATAACTCTAGGTGCTGGGTTGTCCATTCCTGATTGACTAATTTCCATTGTATGAGGGGTGGCCAGTTCCTTGTGGGTCATAGGTTTTACGGTCTACTTATTTTTAGTCAGGCCTTTTGTCAAATTCCTGAAGGAAACCTGAGGGGGAGTTGCCTGAGGGGATTTGCTATGGTCAGACATTCCCAGCATTGTTCCAAAATATGTCTTTCCCATCCCAGGGACCATCAGTTCCTAATCTCTCTATTTTATCCTATTTTTTTCCTATCATCCTCAGATGCAGTGAAAGTAGGTTTAAAAAGGCCAAAGTGCCACATTCTCATCTGTTTTCACATTAGTATTCTCAGGCTCTGGCTCAGACATCCATCATCTTTAGTGATCAACTTCACAATATACTGGAGAGGTCAGTCCAATCCCGGGTTTCCCTGAGCCCACTAGAAGATTACCAGAATCTCACACACACTGAGAAGGTCTGAGAAGGTCAGCACAGGGATAATCTGGGTGGAGAGACCTGTGTGTCCACGGGTTCACTCTTCACACACCCATTCATCTATCTATTCATGAACTATTAACTAAGTGAATCACATTTGTTGTCACTATAAATATAAATTTAGGTTTATTAAATGAGCTCTTCTCAAGAGGATTAATAAAGACCTCCCCCCACCCCTGCCCACTGCTACTTGAGGGGAAGTCACAAAATAAGTCATAATCCACAGGAAACTTAGAAACAAGTCAGAGTACCCTGGGTGGACTGCTCAGTGGTGGCTAAGAAGGTTTAATCAAGGAGATGGGCGTGGGGAAAAGGAGATGGACTAGGTAAGATCGAAAAATCCTTGGGGCGCCTGGGTGGCTCAGTTGGTAAGGCATCCGACTTCAGCTCAGGTCATGATCTTGCTGTTCGTGAGTTTGGCCCCTGCATCGGGCTCTGTGCTGACAGCTCAGAACCTGGAGCCTGCTTCAGATTCTGTGTCACCCTCTCTCTCTGCCCCTCCCATGCTCACGCTCTGTCTCTCAATAATAAATAAATGTTAAAGAATTAAAAAAAAAAAAGGATTAACAAGCCCTAGGAAAAGTTTATAATTGGCCTGGGTTTAAAAAAATTCAAGAGACACCCAAGCACAGAAAACAAAGGAGAAAATAGATAAGTTGAACAACATCAAAATAATAAAATTTTATGCATCAAAGGATAGTGAGTAAAAAGGCAATTCATAGAATTGAAGAAAATATTTGCAAATCATATACTGATTAAGGATATCCAGAATATATAAAGAACTCCTACAAATCAACAATAAAAGAAAATCTGATTTTAAAATGGTCAAAGGACTTGAATAGAAATTTCTCCAAAGAGACACAAATGACCAATTAGCCCATGAAAAGATGTTCAACCTCACTCGTCATTACAGAAATGCAAATCAACACCACAATGAGCTACCGCTTCACATCCACTAGAAAGTCTATTATAAAACAACAAAAACAAAAACAGAAAATCAGTGTCGAAGAGATGTGAGGTTGAACCCCTTGTGCACTGCTGGTGGGAACATAAAATGGTGCAAATATTATGAAACACAGTCTTATGGCTCCTCAAAAAATTAAAAATAGACTAACATACAACCCAGCAACTCCACCTCTGCATATATCCTCCAATGAATTGAAATCAGGGACTCATATTCCTATACCCATGCTCATGGCAGCATTATTTTCAATAGCTAAAATGTGGAAGCAACCCAAGCATACACCTGTGGATGAATGGGCAAACAAAATGTGGCATATCCATACAATAGGGTATTATTTAGCCTTAAAAACAAATTCCAGCATATGCTACAACATGTATGAACCTAAAGGACATTATGTTAAGTGAAAGAAGCCAGTCACAAGAAGGCAAATACTATACCATGCCAGTTATATGAGGTACTTAGAGTATTCAGATTCACAGAGAAAGTGGAAAGGCAGCTGCCAGGGACTTGAGAGAGGGGAAAATGGGGAGTTAATATTGAATGAGTATGGAGTTTTAGTTTGGGAATGTAAAAAAATGTTCTGGAGATTGATGGTGGTGATGATTGCATAATGACATGAATGTATTTAATACCACTGACTGTATACTTTAAAATGGTTAAGACTGTGGGACGCCTGGGTGGCTCAGTCAGTTAAGCATCCGACGTTGGCTCAGGTCATGATCTCATAGTTCTTGAGTTCAAGCCCTACGTCTGGGCTCTGTGCGGACAGCTCAGACCCCGGAACCTGTTTCAGATTCTGTGTCTCCCTCTCTCTCTGTCCCTCCCCTTTTCATACTCTGTCTCTCAAAAATAAATAAACATTAAAAATTATTAAGACTGCAAATTTTATGCTATGAAATATAAAATAAATTCTGTTATTGTGGTATATTTTGCCATAATTTTTAAAAGATAGAAACCCTTGTGCACTGTTGATAGGAATGTAAATTGGTTCAGCTACTATGGAAAAGAGTATGGCAGTTCTTCAAAAAAATTAAAAATAGAAATACCATATGATCCAGCAATCCCACTTCTGGGTATTTACCCAAAGGAAATTACATCACGGTTTTAAAAAGATATATGTACTCCTATGTCCATTGCAGCATTATTTATAATAGACAATAAATGGAAACAACCCAATTTGTCCATCAACAGGTGAATGGATAAAGAAGATATATATGTATGTGCGCACACACACACACACACACACACACACACACACAACTGAGGGAATATTAGTCAGTCATAAAAAAGAAAATATTGCCATTTGCAACATGAATGGACTTTGATGGCATTATGCTAAGTGAAATAAGTCAGATAGAGAGTGATAGGTACTGTATGATCTCACTTATATGTGGAATCTAAACAAACAAACAAACAAAATGAACTCAGAGACACAGCAAACAGTTTGGTGGTTGCTGGAGGGTGGGGGCGGGGGAATTGGAGGAAAGGGGGGTCACAAGGTACAAATTTTCAGTTATAAGATAAATAAGTCCTAGGGATGTAATGTACACCATGGTCTGATGGTTAACAAGACTCTATTGCATATTTGAAAGTTGCTGAGAGTAAAGCTCTCATCACAAGAAAAAAATCTGTCACTATGTATGGGGACAGACATTAAACTTATGATAGTGATCATTTCACAATATATACATATATCAAATCATTCTATGTACATCTGAAATACAATGTTATGTGTCAATGGTATCTCAATTTGTAAAAATACGTAACCTTGAGGGGCATCTGGGTGGCTCAGTTGGTTAAACATCCGACTCTTGATTTTGGCTCAGGTCATGATTTCATGGTTCATGAGCCCCACATCAGACTCTGCACTGACAGCTTAGAGCCTGCTTGGGATTCTCTCTCTCTCTCTCTCTCTCTCTCTGCTCCTCCCCCACCCCATGTCCCTGTGTTCTCTCTCTCTCTCAAAATAAATAAACATTTATAAAAACATTAAAAATACATTACACTGAAAAAAACAAGGAATTGGATTTTAAAAACCTTTCTGAACAGCTCTAGCCCACAGGGTTCTCTGCTTTGGCACCTGGGCACTTCCTGCCTTGTAATGACATTCCTACTGTTGCCTGGTACTGTTCTCTAGTTCTTTCCTTTTCACACTTCTTTCTGCTAAATGTCTTGTGTGTATGTCTGGCTCCTGTATCTATGCTGTGGGGATCATGTATTATTTACATTCTCGACAGATATTTTCTCAATGATCAATCAATCCATGTCCTTCATGATCATGATAATGGCAAGGACAAATGAATGAATACATAAACCTGAAAATAAATTGCATTGTAGCTGGAGCCTTGGGCTCAGGACCTACATTTTTCATTTCTGTTCTGCTGCTAAAGAGTTCTGTGACTATTGAAAATGTATTCATCTTCTCTGAATGATTTTTTTTATCCCATCTGTTGAAATGGCACTAAAAATATTATCTATTCTAGATAAGTGAGAACCGAAAGGGAGATCTGTGAGAAAATGGTTCGGAAATAAAGTCTGGGAGAGAGTGTGAAGAGATTGGAGGAATCACCCTTCCCAAGAAAACATGAGAAAAAGAAAGAAAGGGCATATATTAATATAAAGTTAATTATTTCAGGACTCGGCATAATGCCAGGCACAGAGTAGCAACTCAATAAATGTCTTTCATGCATTCATACATTATTCATTCACTCATTCAAAAATATGAATTTTCCATCACAGAGATGAATCCCTGAGGACCCCAGTGGACAAATCTGTTGCCTAAAGGAATGATCAAGTCCTGGTGCTCTGATTTTGGCTCCTGCTTAAATTAACAGGTGTGGTATGCTTTTCCAGGACAGCACCCACTGCACTCCTCTCTTTCCCGACCCAGCAAGGCCTTCTTGAAGCAGGGTCCTTGGAAGGCAGTTAGCACAGGGTAAGAGCCTCAAACAGACCCTAAGTTCCCCCGTCAAAATTTCATCCAAAGTTTCCACCAGCAACACCTGCATGGCCCTAAAATGTCCCTGCTGAGATGAAACAGACAATGGAGAACTATCTGGATCATTCAGGCAACAATGAACAGGCTCACTTTGACTTGCTTGAGCCTGGTAGAAATCAAGGCCAAAGCACTGAATTCTCCCCCATACCCGCATTCTCTCCTGAGTTATCAGAATCATTTTCTGAGTACATTGCTTCTCTCTATTTAGCTCACTCCTAGAGTCCCAATACCAGTCTCTACTGCCAGTAAGAAGTGTAAATTGAAGCAATTATCTGGATTGTTCAAGGAAAAAAAGCTTCAGAAATTCTTCTGCCTGAGTGATCTAGGTAATTGCTTCAATTTTCACATCAGCTCCCTGTCTTCAGCAGTCACTGGAATAGCCATTTAACTCAAACCCTGGGGTCTTTAGGTCCCTGTATGGGTTTAATCATTTCTGATTGCCCAGGCCTGGCTTCATTCCTATAAGCACAAAAAATATCTGGCCCTAGTGAAGATTAAAAACCAAACGAACAGATGAAAATATTTTTTAAAGAAATTGAAAAATCCCTTTAAAACTTGTAAAAATCACCTCTGGCCATAGACTAGAAAATCTGGATGTCTTTTAAGATTTGGCACCTCAGTTCAAGATGTCCGGGTAATTCAGCTCAGCAGGGAAGAAGCAAAGATTGTCATCTCCCTTTAACATGACATTAGCCGATCTGAGGGAGAAAGCCAGTTCTCTAACTGACACATCAACTGAGATTCATTTTACTAGATTAGACTTTTAGTATTAATCCACACAGAAAAAAAATTCAGGGCTCTGGACAAATAAGATGCAGAGCCACTTACCTTAAGGAGGGAGAGGAGATGAGAGAGAAAAGCCAAACTCTGTGCCTCCAGGGTGGGAGTGAGGGGCACCACGACTGAGCGCTGGCCATCACTGGGTGGGATGCGGGCAGCAGGCACCAGGCCCTGGTTAAGGAGCCAAGCCACAGGAGGCAAGGGGCATGAACCCCCTGCCCTTCTCAGAACCACCTTAGCACAATCCCGGTGTGACCTAGGAATCAGTAACTTCCTCGTCTTCCAGCAACTAAGTCCATTCAAGCATCTTCTGGAGACAGAATTCCACATTGATAGTTCCCCTGAAACACCAACTCCCGGGAAAACATTAAGAAGTAATGTAAACTTTATTTAAAGTGCCCCAGGAATCACGGATGAGGGATTTCTATTGCACACCCCACAGTGAACTACTTAAAAATCACGAGAGACTTCCTATCTCCAAAGTCCCAATCCCACTGTGCACCACAAAAGGTCTCTTTTCCTCCCCCATGGCTCTTCTCTCCTGGTGCTGACTTCCCTTGCCCTGTTTGTCCCCAATGCAGAGCTAATCCATGGTGTTCCAGCTCTGTCCCAGGCTTGTAACTCCAAACTCATCTCTATGTGCAGCTAACTACAGGGGACTCCTCTAACCAGAAGCTCCATCCTCCTCAGACACTGTGGGAAAGAAGAATAAGTATAAACATGTTCTATTGCCCACAATGAAGAAATACAGCAGCACCCTCAGCAATCAATTTCTAGGAAATATGTTAACAACTGAAATTTTCAAGGTTGATGTAGTTCCTTATAGAGGTTCTCCTTTACTTATTATTTTTTTTTAAGTTTATTTGTTTTGAGAGAGAGAGAGAGCACGCACAGAGGAGGGGCGGAGAGAGAAGGAGATATAATGTTTGAGAAGAAGGACAGAAAGAATCCCAGCAGGCTCTGCACGGTCAGCACAGAGCCCCACTTGGGGCTTGAACTCACGAGTGGCAAGATCACGATGTGAGCCACTATCGAGAGTCAGATGCTTAACCTACTGAGCCACCCAGGTGCCCCTCTCCTTTACTTTTTGAAGCAGTAAATGAGATGGGGTGTTTTTCAACAAAAGTCAAAGAAAAGTACCCAAAGACAAGAAGCCTTTTTTCAACAATTGTATTAGTTATCTATTGCTGTGTAGCAAATTACCCCAACACCTAGTAGCTTAAAACAATACTTTGTTATTTCACAGTGAATCAGGAACCTGGGCATCACTTACCTGAGCTCTGTGGCCCCTGTTCTCTAATGTAACAGGGCTGTAACCATCTTAAGTCTCAAAAGGGGAAGGATCCACTTCCAAGCTTGCTCTTGTGGTTTTTGGTAGGATTCCATTCCTCACTGATCATTGGCCAGTGGCTAATCTCAGCTCCTTGTCACATAAGCCCCCCAAGAGCAACAGACATCAACAAAGCAAGTGAGAGAGAGAGAAAAAAAGGTAGATATCATAGTTTTTTACAGCTTAATCTTATCCATCCATTTTTGTCACATCCCATTGATTAGATGCAAATCACTGGTCCAGCACACTTTCAAAAGAAGGTTATTTCACTAATGAATAGCAGCAGGCATGGATCTTAGAAGATCCATCTTAGAAGGCTTAAAACCAATAGATGAATTAACTGTCACTTACTGATCACTTATACGTAAATAGGGGAGACAGTAGAATCAAGCAATACAACTTTGGAAGCAGACCCTTCTCTCAAAGAGCTTAAGTCCAGTTGGGAGGTAAGATATATAGTGACCAAAAGAGAAATAACAACCATTACAAACAAACAAACAAACAAACAAACAAAAAAACCCCAAAAAACCAAAAACCTAAGGTGGCTATCATCAAAGGAAAAAAGAATATATTGGACTCCATAAAAATACAAAATCCTATATGTCAAAAGTCATACATAATAATAAAATAAAACAATCCACTAAAGAAGGTTTTTGCGACATATATGACAGAGTTGATATCTTTAATAAAGATATCTTATAAATCGATATGACAGTTGTAATGCACAATAGAAAAACTAGCCCAGAGCATAAAAACTCATATACAAAAGAATTACAAATTATCCTTAAATTCGTAAAAAACTATTCTGCCTCATTAGTAACCAAAGGAATGTCTGTTACATTGGCAAAGTTACAAAGAATAATAATCCCTAATGTTGTAATATATACAGGGAAGGCAACCTTCTCTTACCCTACTGGCAGGAAGGTAGATGTGTATAATTTTTCTGGGAGGGCAACATGAATCAAACCCTGAAAAGTGTACAGGTACAGACTTACTGCTGAAAGTAATAGAGATATCAGACATGTAAGCACTTGCACTTTCAAGGAAACAGGAAATGCAAAGTTGAATGAAGATTATCTGAGGACTAAAATTGGAAAGTGGTTTATGCCAAATTACTGAGAGCCTTGGACAACAGATCATGGTGTCTGGGTGGTGTTCAACAGGTAGCAGGAAGTCACTGGAACTTTTTATAGGGGTGATGTAAAGAAAGAAGAGTTCTATGCCCAGTTAGAAACATCAATGAGAGGGGCACCTGGGTGGCTCAGTCCGTTAAGTGTTGGACTCTTGGTATCAGCTCAGGTCATGATCTCACGGCTTGTGGGATCAAGCCCTGCATCAAGTCTCACATCACACTGATAGCACAGAGCCTGCTTGGGATTCTCTCTCTCCCTCTCTCTCTCTGCTCCTCCCCCCCTTGCTTGTTCTGTCTCTCATAAAATAAATAAATAAAGTTAAAAAAAAAAAAGGAGACATCAATGAATACAAATCCAGGGGCCAAATTGGATAGACTCATCATGAGATCTCTGATCCTCCCCCTTTAGCTTCACTGTCCAGCAGAGCCAAACAGATAGCCCTTCTTATTGAACAGAGACTTGAATAAATAGCTCCAGCCTTTTGGTCTCCTTTGATCTCTGACGTTTGAGGCCTATCAGCATGAGCCAGAGGGAGGGAAATATCACATCCCACCAGGGATGGATCTGGACACACCAAAATGGCAGCAATGGAAGTGCATAATCCAGAGTATGTTACGTAGGATTTCTTGGGTTGCAAGCAACAGAAATCTACCTGAGCTCTCTTAGGCCAAAGCAGAAAGGAAGTTAATTATAATTATTGAAGAAATAATGCTGGAATGCAACTGGGCTCAGAAACTGGAATCAAAGACTCAAATATTGTAATGTTTCTCTGTCTTGTCTTTGCTTCTTCTGGGCACATGCCTTCGTCCTTCTCTCTTTGTGTATGGGGTTCCTATATCACAGAATAGTCAGCTCTGCCAGCTCAAAAGTTTGTATATCCAACAAGTTGAACAATTATGAAAACTCTGTCTCTCTCAGCCCCAATTTTGGTCTTTGGGGAAGGACTTCTATGGGCTCAGCTCAGGTAAATTTCCTCTGTTGGACAAATCAACGCTACCCAAGCGCAATGTCAGGTTCAACAATCATGGATTTTTAAAAAAATTTTAATGTTTATTTATTGTTGAGAGAGAGAGGAGAGAGAGAGAGAGAGAGAGAGAGAGAGAGAGAGACAGAGAATGAGCAGGGGAGGGGCAGAGTGAGAGAGGGACACAGAATCCAAAGCAGGCTCCAGGCTCTGAGCTGTCAGCACAGAGCCCAATGTGGAGCTTGAACTCACAAGCCATGAGATCATGACCTGAGCCAAATTCAGATGCTTAACCAACTGAGCCACCCAGGTGCCCCTCAACAATCATGTTCATCAGAAGTAATCCCTTAACCAAGTTGGCTGGGGTTGGGGAGGGTGGGTGGGAAGGTCCTACAGAAGCACTGGAAAAACACCAGGGTATTGGTATCAATGGAACTTGGAGAGTAACTTGGAGGCCATGAGAAAGACATCATCTTTCCCCTACAGAATTCTTCCCCAAATGGTTGTTGATACAGCAATATTCAATACTGTATGCCTTCCATAATATCGCTCATTTCAGATTCAATTCTACCAGCCAAACACCCCCGCTTTCTGTTCTTCTCTGCCAACTTCTCTCTCTCTCTCTCTCTCTCTCACACACACACACACACACAAACACACACAGAGACAGAGAGATGGAGAGATTACCTAATGTCAGTAAAATCCAGATCTAATACAGCCCTGATATGGCTGCCAGTCAGCCTGCCACCATCAGCCTCTCCTTTGGGAAGCCAACTGACTCGCTTGGTCTAGCTACCCTGTGGATGACATCAAGGTGGCCTTATTTTTCCCTTAAATGGCCCATTTCCTTTTGAGAGGAGATAAATTGAATTATAGAGAATTAACTGGATAAGACACTTTAAACTGACCCAGAAAAGATATGAATTTGATATAGTGCTTAAAACACCCAACCCTGAAAACGTCCAGGCTCTGCTAGTATAAACACATAGTTGTGAGCAGAGTAACAGCCTGAATCCATTTGGCAAATGATTCCCCAGCCCCATTTGAAGGACTTCTTACTCCTACAATACACGTGTTGGCAATATTCAGATTTTTAATTCTGATTAATGAAAATAAAAATGAAATGAGGTTCTGCTGTTTCTTTGTCCACTTTTACTGGCAATCATCTGGCCACGTCAGCAAAATACTAGCATCAAAACTTAAATCCTAGGGCCCATTTTACTCTATTTAATCCATATTATAAACCCTCAGTTATATATGCGTATATTTATGTTTTTTAATGTTTATTTATTTCTGAGACAGAGAGAGACAGAGCATGAGTGGGGGAGGGGCAGAGATAGAGGGAGACACAGAATCCGAAGCAGCTCCAGGCTCTGAGCTGTCAGCACAGAGCCCGACGTGGGGCTCCAACTCACAAACCATGAGATCATGACCTGAGCCAAAGTCGGATGCTCAACCGACAGAGCCACCCAGGCGCCCCTGTATATATTTATGTTTTTACACACATACGTATATATACTATATATATGTGCTGAAGATCTTTGTTCTAGTGTTTGAAAAATTTATTCATTTGCTTATTCATTTCATAGCTATGCACAGACACTCATTCACTTCACAAATATTTATAAAATACTCACTAAATGCCAGATGCTGTTCTAGGAATCTGGAGATGCAACAGTGACAAGATAGACATAATCTAAGCCCTCATTGTCCTACATTCTATTGGAAGAGGTAGACAATCAGTAAATAAGTATGTGCCAGCATATGTCACAAAGTAATATAATCAGTGAAGACAAGTAAAGATGGGGGAAAGGCTAGCGATGAATGGTGGTCTCTATTCTAGTTCAGGTGATCAGGAATCAAAAGAAATTTGTAGATGTGCTTCAGTCCTTAAACTCTAACACAAGAAGAAATGTAGGGGAAAATACACAAACACATACACGAAAACACATTACAGAGAAAGAACAAAGGGAAGGATTTAGGAACAGAGGGAGGATACTAGTCAGCTATTACTGAGTAACAAACCACTCCAAAATGCAGTGGCATAAAACATGGACCATTTGTTATTTCTCACCCGTCTAGGGGGCCCTGGGCAGTTCTGCTAAACTTGACTGGGCGCTGCTGACCTCACCTGGGCTCTTTCACATTTCAGGGGATCAGCTGGTTGTCAGTTGGCTCTAAGATGATCTTGGCTCTTCCCCCAAATGTCTCGCACATCACTCCAGGAGGCTGGCCCAGGCATGTTCTACAACAAGGTAGAGGTGTGAGAGTGATCAAGCCCAATTGTGTAAGAGATTAAGTGCAATTGCACATGTACTTTTTCAAGCCTCCACTTGCCTCACATTTGCGAACAATGGTCACATCAAACTGCATGGCTGAGACCAGAGACACAGTGAGAGGTGACTGCAAAGTTATAGGGCCAACGGTGTAAATAAGGACTGAATTGTGCCCCCTCAACTTCATATGTTGAAGTCCTAACCTCCAATGTGACCGTATCTGGAGATAAAGTGTCTTTAGGAGGGTACTTAAGGTTAAACAAGGTCATAAGAGTGGGGTCCTAATCTGATGGGACTGTGGCCTTATAAGAGAAAGAGAGAGATCCCTTTCTCTTTTTCCACCGTGTGAGGACACAGTGAGAAGGGGTGATCTGAAGCCAGGAAGAAAGCTCTCACCATAACCTGCCCTGGTCAGCACCTTGATCTTGTACTTCCCAGCCTCCAGAACTGTGAGAAAATCAGTTTCTATTGTTTAGCCACCCAGCCTATGGTATTTTGTTAGGGCCGCCTGAGCTAAGACAGATGTGGACACATAAAGGCCATTTACTACCACAAGAAGGGAGAAGGGAGGAAGGGAGGCAGGGAGCCAGAGGGGTTTGCTTATTTTTTTTATTTTTTTATTTATTTTTTTTTTAATTTTTAAAAAAATTTTTTTTTCAACGTTTATTTATTTTTGGGACAGAGAGAGACAGAGCATGAACGGGGGAGGGGCAGAGAGAGAGGGAGACACAGAATCGGAAACAGGCTCCAGGCTCTGAGCCATCAGCCCAGAGCCTGACGCGGGGCTCGAACTCCCGGACCATGAGATCGTGACCTGGCTGAAGTCGGTCGCTTAACCGACTGCGCCACCCAGGCGCCCCTGCTTATTTTTTTAAAAAGTGTATAGTTGAAAAGATTAATACATTTCACTCTCCTTCATCAGAAAGTTGGTCGTGTGCTCTGTGACCATCTGCAACCTCCCTCGATAAGCAGAAGGCAGTGAGAAGGTGAGGATTGGGACCAGGGAGAAGGGGACCAGGATTGGCTCACTTCATTCCAAAAACACTTAGAAATGGTTTGGGGATTTTCTGTGCTTGGGACAAAACAGATTGTCGTGTGAAAGATTTTCATTCTACCCAGAAGGCTCTTATCACAGCCCTACTCTCTTCCTATCTTCAAAATGTCACGTGAGCCTCAGGCATCGATTTAAAAAACAAAAGATGTCTTCCTATTAGAGTGTAAGGACACCTATAGGCATCTCTGCTTTAAAATATAAATATAACATTGGCTTTAACTAGCAAACCCACCTTAATATACTTTGGATTGAGTCACTGCAGGATCCTAACCAGCAGAGAATATGTATTCATTTGATGTGATTGATCATGAGTCTCTGTCCTATGTGCTCTAAGGACTCCTCTAACTTAAAACTAAAATGTATATTCCTGCTAGCACAAGAGTTACCAAGATAAGTGAGATAAGCAAGTCATGGTTCCTGTGTTCCCAGTGGAGGAACAAAGGTATGGAAAATACCTGCATGAATGTTGGGCTTGCCTTCATACATTCAGAGGAGTGGACCTGTGGCATTCACAGAGGAAAGTCCTGTTCCCGTGGAAGAGACATAGGCTCTCCCCCAGGGGGAGGGTTGGACAGACGTGCCACTGTTACCACCCTGGAAGAGGGAGGCAGGTCTCAGGCAGGTGGGAGAAGGTTCCAGATTCTCACAAACCCTCTCTATTTGGAAGCCTGGACATCAAGGGGTCCAGTGGTAGCGGGACCTGAGAGTGTGGAGCCACCTCACTGCAAACTCCTGTGTATAACCCAAAGATGCCCCTTTCTCTGTTCTCAGGCATTAGGAGTGGAAGAAGAAAGTTTAAGGAGTATTGCTTCTCTTCCACCAGGAGGGCCAGCTAGCCAAGGAATGAAGGCGCATGCCTCAGTGACTCAGGGATGATCCTTTTCTGCCTTCCTCATCTCTGGACATGGCAGAGTGGCCTCCTTAAATGCCAACTCTGTAGAGATCCCGCCATTCCTGCCAGCCTGCTGGGACCACCTGGCTCCAGGGAGCCTCCTCTTTGAGGACAAGGCTGCCTGCACTCACCAGTCTGACCACCTCCAGGCAGAGGAAGATTTTCTCTGAGAGAAAAGCTTTGTAGAGCGAAGAGAAGTGTGTAAGGTGGATAAGGTAGCTGTGTCTTAGGTTGGGTTCCCTAGAAGCAGAGCCTGAGGTGGGCATTTCCATGGAAGTGGTTCCTTGAAGAGCAAGGGAAGCAGGGAGTGAGGCATAAAGTAGCAGTTCCACAGGAGAGGGGCTTCAGCCTGGTCCCACCAGGAGATTCAGGCATGCAAACTGTACCACCTTGAGTCACAGGGGAAGTGTTTTATATCCCTGTATCATTCACTGGCCATGTGCTGTGCCGTCCCAGCCTAGGAGGAGGGCAACTCTCTAGAGAAGAGAGTGGCTGGGCGCTGTTACAGCCAACACTCCCAGACACTGGGGAGGGGAGCACAGCTGGTAGAGAGGTTCTGGGAGGGGCACAATGGTGTCCACCCTGTGGGAACATACTCAGCAAAGAGAAGGACCCACATATGTAAAGAGCATGTTGTGTTTGGAGATCAGTTCTGCCCGTGTATAAACTATGACAGTGTAAGTGAGCACCATATGACATCATGCAGGTGAAAGCACAGTCCACCTGTAAGGTACCGGTGAAATTTCCCATATCCATATTTCTTATAGGCTTGATATGAAGACCAGATGGGGGCACAACAGATAAAACATTACTGTATAAACTGGAAAAGCTCTATACAAGTGTTAACTATTTAAGATACATTTTTGACAGTCACGAATACATTTAATAAGTATTATGGATTTTGTCCTGTATGCCAGGCACTATACTAGACACTAGGGATACAGCAGGAACAAATATAGCCTTGGTTCGTACCCTCATGGAACTTATGATTTAGTGAGGGAAGCAGACATCACAGTCATACAAATACCTATTATTGAATTGCAACTGACAAGTACTTTGGAAAGAAAAGTGCAGAACACATGGTGGTATTGGTTGGAGGACTTGGCGATTAGGGGAGGGCTCACTGAGCATGTGCCATTTAAACTAAGATGGTGGAAGAATAGGGAATAGAATGTATGAAAAACGTGAGGGGTAACGATGCTGGTGGTTTTGGCGGGGGGGAAAGCTTGAGGGTCTGGAGACAAGCAATGGGTCAGATAGTTCAAGTACCGATACTTGAACCATCAAGATTTGATTTTCAAAAATTAGATCAATAGATCTATCCATAGATGAATGGATAGATCCATAGATGTATAGATAGATGATAGATTAGATAGGTGATGGAAGGTAGATAGATAATAGATACATAGATAGATAGATATAGAATAGACTCCCTCTCCCACTATTATCTATCTAGCTATCTAGCTATCTATCTACCTGCTAATGCTGTCATACACTGAGACTTGTGATTCATTTCCTTCCTCTCCCTTCCTTTTACAAGACTAGACATATGTTTTCAATAGATAGTAACAGCTGTTACAAATTGTCACCATCAGGTAAAGTGCTAGATTTCAGGTAAGATCTATTTCTTTTACTGCTCACCCACATCACTAAATTCAGTAAATTCATTGTCCTAAAAGGTCTTCCCTATATATCCCTGCCTTTTATGTCCCTAACGATCATCCTCGACTAAGCCATTATGACATCACACCGAAATTACTGCAGGAGCTTCTTCACTGCTCACTCTGCCCCTATACACACTGCTCTCATATTTATTATTCCAATAGCCACTCTAAAGTGCAATTCCACTGCTGTTATTCCATAAAGTATTGCCAATGTGGTAAGGCAACAAACAGAAATGAGAGGCACAGCTGTAGAAAAAATGGAAGCAAAATTATACATAATTGCAGGAAAGATGATTATTCATCCCTCCCTCCCAATATAAGGGTTAGCTAAAAGGTTAATAGACCTAATATAAGAGTTTTATAAAGTGGCCAGATGAAAAACAAATACATAAAATCACCCATTTTTCTATCATCAGAAATATTCCATTTCATAAGGGAGATGAAATGCCCCCAACAAGAGCTCAGGGTTTCCTGTAGAGATGGAGAGAAATGGACACTTTCCTTCAGCAGACAGGAAGGAGAGGAGGGCCCAGACTCTGGAACTAGATGGCATGGGTTTTGATCATAACTCCACTGCTTCACAGCTGAGTGCTGAGTGACTCTGGGCAGGCTCTCTAACCTTTCTGGGCCTCAATTTCCTCATTTTTAAAAGAGGGGTGATAATCATGCTACTTCAAAGGTGACCACGAAGATTAATGAGATAACGCACAGTAAGGATTAGAGCACTGTCTGCCATAGAGTAAGCCCCGTAAAATGTTGCCATTACTATAAAAAAAAACTTTTTTTATTTTTTTTATTTTATTTATTTATTTTTTTTTAAATTTTTTTTTTCAACATTTATTTTTGGGACAGAGAGAGACAGAGCATGAACGGGGGAGGGGCAGAGAGAGAGGGAGACACAGAATCAGAAACAGGCTCCAGGCTCTGAGCCATCAGCCCAGAGCCTGACGTGGGGCTCGAACTCCCGGACCGCGAGATCGTGACCTGGCTGAAGTCGGACGCTCAACCGACTGCGCCACCCAGGCGCCCCCAAAAAAACAAACTTTTTTTAAAAGTTTATTTATTTTGAGGGGGGTGGTGACAAGCAGTGGAGGGGCAGAGAGAAGGACAGACAGAATCCCAAGCAGGGTCTGAACCATTAGCGTAGAGCCCGATGCCGGGCTCCAACCCTTGAACTGTGAGATCATGACCTGGGCCAAGATCAAGAGTCGGAGGCTCAACTGATTGCACCACCCAGGTGCTCTGTTATTTATTTATTTATTTATTTATTTTAACTACTACAGCCACACTTTGTCACCTGCCCTGAAGTTTTGCATTAAGCCCTGGGTCCCACAAATTCCTCCATGAAAATAGTTCTATTATTTCTTAACCTCCATCCCTTTGATTCATATAGAGGTACTTCAGTGCATATCCAAGACCCAGGCACTGTGCTAGCTCTTCCATCATTATTGCCCACTCCTTAGCTAAGGGAATTTTCTCCAAAAGCAATGAAAGCATGTGGAGATACAACTCAGCATCCAGCATGACAAAATTTTATCATCTTTAAAAAAAAAATTTTTTTTAATGTTTTATTTATTTTTGAGACAGGGAGAGACAGAGCATGAACAGGGAAGGGTCAGAGAGAGGGCAACACAGAATCTAAAACAGGCTCCAGGCTCTGAGCTGTCAGCACCACTGACCGCAGACCGCGAGATCATGACCTGAGCCGAAGTCGGCCGCTTAACCGATGGAGCCACGCAGGCGCCCCAGATCATCTTAAATTCTAAGAAAGCTTAGCACCTGGGAACTAGTCTCAAATACTTTCATTTACAAGAGGGTATTTGCATTACCAAAATTCCCACTTGAATGCAATTCTAGGTCCAAAAGAATTACCTCTATAAGTAAATGACTCATGGTGCTTAATGACAAAAGCTGTTTGTTTTTTATCCTCTTAATTATCAAGGTTTCAAAAAATATTAGGATCCAAGTCTCAGCTTGGGCATGCCAGATACAGGTGTCCACTACTTTCATATTCCAAAGGCTTTAAAATAATGTAATGGCTCCATCTGGATAGTTTTGCCATTGGAATCGAAAGATGACAAGGTATCAAAGTTATCTGTTATCTGGAGGCAACAGAGCATGTAGCAGGGACCTCAAGTTAAAGATGAGTAAGACAGATTACCTTATGCTATTTTACTGTCTTTATTTCCCCTCGGTTACCCTAGGTTTTCAATAATCTTTAAAGAAATCTTCTAGACTGTTCTCATCTGTGCCAAGTGGACTTAAGGGAAGAGTTGTATGTTGCATGTCCTCATACTTGGGCCGAACCCTCAAAAGGAAAGCAGAGGTCGCTGAGGCCAACCTATAGGTGGCAGAAGCAATTATCGAGAGATTCCCAGGAGAGAAGTGAATCTCAGAGCAAGAATGAGAGCTTTGAGGTCCAGCCAGCACTCCTCTCTTGGTGATTCCTCCCCCACAGCCAGCCTTAAAGAATCTGGGCTAGATTTTATTAGGCTGGCCATCTGGTTCCTTTCAGCATAAACCTAAATAATGTTATTACAAGGGGGTGATGTTATATCATGTAACAATACCACAGGGAGTTCGAGGTAAGTGTTATGAGACTTCAAAAAAAGAGAAAAACCAGTCCTAGCTGTCAAGGAGTCAGATAAGACTTCAGAGGAAGCGACACATGAGCAAATAGTGGCTTCAACACTAAACACAAGGGTTTACACTCTTTATGAGAAGGCAATCCAGGACTGACATGGCAGCTCCAGGATATGACGAAAAACTCAGTAATCAAAGTAAAAAAAAAGTTTACTATGTTTCTACTGTGCCGTCCTCTACTGTGTAACTTCCACCCTCAAGATTGTTTCATTGGCCAAGATGACTCCAAGCGCACAGGGTGTCAACACCATGTTCTAATTGATAAGAAAAGGCAGGGTCACAATCCTGAATGAACAACTCTCTTAACAGCAGCTTTTCTAAGACACAGGCAACATTTCTACTTATAACTCATTGGCCAGAACTCATTCACATGATCATACCTAGCTGCTGTGATCTTTTAGTTGGGTGCATTGCTGCCGCCAAATAATGCTGGGATTCTGTGCTTGAGGAGCAAGGGGGAAATGGATATTAAATCACAACTAGTCCCTGTGAAATTGTAACAATTTCTGAACAATGTAATGATATCAATCAAAATGCCCCAAAGAAAATCACTTCATCAGCAGAGCATAAAATGGATTGGATGGGAATTTCACTTCTAGGTGGAGGGCCATGAGGAGCTGAGCAGACCCATTCCCCAGCAAACAAGCAAAGCTCTTGAAAACTATTTTTTACAACAACCATTTGAAGTTTATGAAAATTGTCCTAAGGGAAGACAACAAATGAAGAAACATTTATTCAAGGAAATCTGTTAAACTTGATAAGAGCAGCAAGTGTCTGTGGCATTTGAGTCACAACTCCCTACCTCCCACTCCCTACCCCATCTCAGCTTAATGGAAGCCCCACTCCAAGTAGGTGTGGTCAAGAAGTCAGGGCTCCCATTCCCCTCACCTCTCAATCAATGGTTACCATATCTCACTGGGAGAGGCAAGCCACCAGCATTTCTTATCCCCTCCAACTTCAAGTTAAAGAGGCTAAATTCCTTCCTTCCATTCACCCTCTTTTTAAAAATCTATTTATTTATTTTGAGAAACAGAGATTGTGCAAGCAAGGGAGGAGCAGAGAGAAGAGGGGAGAGAGAATCCCAAGCAGACTCCATGCTGTCAGCACAGAGTCCGACTTGGGGCTCAATCCCATGAACTGTGAGATCATAGCCAGAGCTGAAATCAAGAGTTGGACGCTTAGGGGTGCCTGGGTGTCTCAATCGGTTAGGCGGCCGACTTCAGCTCAGGTCATGATCTCGCAGTTCATGAATTCGAGCCCCATGTCGGGCTCTGTGCTGACAGCTTGGAGCCTGGAGTCTGCTTTGGATTCTGTGTCTCCCTCTCTGTCCCTCCCCTGCTCACACTCTGTCTCTCTGTCTCTCAAAAATAAATAAATGTTAAAAAGAAATTTTTAAAAAGTCAGACGTTTAACTGACTGAGCTACCCAGGCGCCCCTCCATTCACCCTTAACCCATAGGATGGAGCCTTTCTTCCAGGCCTAATGAACCAAGAAGATTGGGGCCTCAATCATCCCCATCTGAGCTTGCTCACTTATAGGGTAGAGGCTAAGCCTTGTTGGGATGAGCACTGGGTGTTATATGTAAGTGATGGATTACTAAATTCTACTCCTGAAATCATTATTACACTATATGTTAACTTGGATTTAAATAAAAATAATAAAATTAAATGAATTATTTAAATTTAAATAAAAATTTAAATAAAAAATTAAAATTAAAATTAAAAATTAAAAATTAATTAAAAAGAAAGAAGACCAAAGACCACCACACCAGCCAGTGCTTAGAATAGTGGCTCAGAGATTTTGCCTGAAGAGAGAAGCAGTTCATAAGAAAAGGCAAGTCCAAAGTTCTCATCAAAGGAGCTGATTTGAAACAGAGTGTGCAGTGGTTCAAGCTTAAGAGATCTCTAAAAAACAATAGCTCCTTTTAATTAAGAGCAATAAAGCTAAACCATAGGTTAGCTAGTTTATCAGAGAGAACAAGGGAGAAAGATTGCTAAAAATAGCCCACCTGGGATCAGAACAAACCTCAATGACTGGCCTAAAAAACTAGCCTTGGGGGGATTGGGAGAAGAGGGCAGAGTAGGAAGCACCCAAAACCTTTATCTCCACCTAGACAACAATTGCAGTGGCAGAAACAGTCTAGTGTAACTACTTGGGAATTGCAGTAATTTCAGTCAATCTCTGTTATTAGCACAATAGCAGTTACCTCATCCCCCACCCCCAGTCCCACGGCAAGCAGCGGTGCACATGTTCCTGGAGCAGCTTGCATACTGCCTGCCAGAGGCAGGGTTGGCAAAAAGGACACTGCCCTCCGAATATCAGAGATCTGTTCTCTGATCATTGATTGCTGCTTCTGATCACAGATGTATAGACAAAGAGGTGGTGGCCATTGTTGTTGTATTTCCCTGAATTGTTGCAGGCTCCTTCCTCTCTGGCTGAAGTGACTTCTAGGTAATTTAAAAGACCAGTGATTTTCCTCCCCTTTCATTTTTCTCTTTTTCCCATTTTTGGAGCCAGACATTGAAGAGTAGGACATTCAAAAGCAAACTCATGTATGGAGGAAATTAGAAAAAATCACTGTGCACGCTCAGGGAAAAGCAGAGGCTCAAAAAAGACCTGAGAAGAACTAAAGTTTACACCTCAGCCTGATCTTCAGCACAGAGATAGCCTACAACAATAAACAAAAACAAAACCCAGCAAACCCTGGGAAACGGGAAGAATCTGATTTCCAGACTTACTACATTAAAAAAATTCTTTTTTCAGTATTCTCTACACCCAACATGGGACTAGAACTTACAACCCTGAGATAAAGAGTCACATACTCATCCAACTGAGCCAGCCAGGCACCCCCAGACTTACTACATTATTAAGTTCATATGTCCAGTTTTCAACAACAAAAAAAATCATAGTCCATACAAAGAAACAAGAAAGTATGGCCTATCTAAAGGGAAAATATAAACCAACAGAAATTATTCCTTAAAAAGGCAGATGTGTTAGAAAAAGACCTTAAAATAATGGTCCAAAAGATGCTCAAAAAACTAAAAGAAGTTGTGGAGAAAGTCAAGAAAAACAATGTATGAACAAAATGGAAATGTCAATAAACAGATAGAAAACCTAAAAAGGAACCAAAAAGAAATTCTGGAACTGAAAATCACAATAATTGCCATGAAAACTTTACTAGGAGAATTCAAAGGCATATTTGAGCAAGCAGAAGAAAAAAATCAGCAAACTCAAAGATAGGAAAAATGGAAATTATTGAGTCTGAGGAACAAAAAGAAAAAGAAGTTTGAAAAAAAGTGAACAAGCCTAAGAGACCTGTGAGAAACCATCAAGCAGACTATCATACACATTATGGAAGTCTCAGGAGAAGATAACGAATAGAGAGCATATTTGAAGAAATAATGGCTGAAAAAATCCCAAATTTGATGAAATACATGAAAATAAACATTCAAGAAGCTCAATGAGAGACATTATAATCAAATTGCCAAATGACAAAGACAAAGAATTTCAAAAGCACCAGGAGGAAAGTGACTTATCACATACAAAGTATCCTCAGTAAGATTATCAGCAGATTTCTCATTAAAAACACTGGAGGCTAGCAGGCAGTGGGCTAATATATTCAAAGTGCTATAAGAAAAGAAACTACCAATCAAGAATCCTATATCTAGCACAAATGTCCTTCAAAAGTGAGAGAGAGGGGCACCTGGGTGGCTCAAGTGTCTGACTTTAGCTCAGGTCGTGATCTCATGATTCGTGCGTTCAAACCCCTCATTAGGCACTGCACTGACAGCACGGAGCCTGCTCGGATTCTCTGTCTCCCTTTCTCTCTGCCTTTCCCCAGCTCATTCTCTCTCTTGAAAATAAATAAGTAAGCATTTAAAAAAAAATTGAGGGAGAAATTATACTCCCAAATAAACAAAAGCTGAAGAAGTCTGTTGCCAGACTTGTCATAGTTCTGCCTGACAAGAAATTCTGAAGGCAGTCCTGCAGAATGAAATGAAAGGGTGCTAGAGAGTAACTTGAAGCTGTTTGAAGAAATGAAGACCTTAGTAATGGCAGATACATGAGAAATTATAAAAGCTATATTACTGTAACAATAGTCACTCCACTTTTTGTTTTGTATGCAGTTTAAGAAACTAATGCACTTAAAAATATTAGTTTAGGGGGGATGGGCTAAATGGGTAAGGGGCATTAAGGAATCTACTTCTGAAATCATTTCTTCACTATATGCTAATTTGGATGTAAGTTTTAAAAAATAAAAAATTAAGTTAAAAAATATTAGTTTATATTTTTTGACAAACAATGTATAAAGATGTAACTTTGTAACATCAACAACTGAAAGGGTAAAGGCTGAGCTGTTAAGAAGCAGGATTTTTGTATGTTACTGAAATCAAGCTGATATAAATTTAAATCAGAGTGCTATCACCTTGGAATGTTAATGCAATCACCATGGTAATCACAAAGAAAATAGCTAAACGATATACACAAAAGGAAATGAGAAGGGACTTAAATGTTTCATATGAAAAATAACTAAACACAAAAAAAGATAATAATGTAAGATTTGAAGAATTAAAAGTTATGAGACATACAGGGAAAAAATAGCCAAATGACAGAAGATAAGGCAATTATCAGTAATTAGTTTAAATGCAGATGGATTAATCTCTCCAAAGACACAGATTGTCAAAATGGGTTTTTATTTTCATTTATTTTCTAATTTTTTTAAGTTTTATTTATTTAAGTAATCTCTACACTCAACATGGGGCTCAGACTCATAACCCCAAGATCAAGAGTTGCATATTTTTCTGACTGAGCCTGCTAGGCACCCCATGGAAATGGGTTTTAAAAAATGACCTAACTATATGCTAGCTGTAAGAGACACATTTTTTTATTATTATTATTTTGCAGGGGTTGGGCATAAGTGAGTAAGGGGCAGAGAGAGAGAATCCCAGGTGGGGCAGAGACAGAGAGAGAGAGAGAGAGAGAGAGAAAGAGAAGTAGGGTTCACCCTAAGTGGGACTCATGTTTACCCGAAGTGGGGCTTGAACTCACAAACCATGAAATCATGACGTGAGCCAAAGTCAGATGCTTAATGACTGAGCCACCCAGACACTCTATAAGAGACATTTTATATCCAAAGGCAAAAATAGATTGAAAATGAAATGATGGAAAAGGCAATTCCATGGAAATAGTAACCAAAAGAGAGCAGAGTGGTTACACTAATATCAGACAAAATAAACATTTTGGTAGAGGTTAGAAGAGACAAAGAAGGATATTACATATAATAAACAGTTCAATAGAGCAAGAATATATGAAAATTGTAACATTTATGCACCTAATAACAGACCAGCAACATATATGAGGCAAAAATTGGCAGAAGGTAAGGGAGAAATCGACAGCTCTGTAATAACAGTTGGAGACTTTAATACCCTATTCTCAATAATGGACAGAGCAACTGGATAGAAGATGCATATAGGAATAGACTTTAACAACATAACAAACCATCTGGAGCTAAGGGGCACATACAGAACTCTCCACCCAACAACAGCAGAATATACATTCTTCTCAAGTGCACATGAGACATTTTTCAGGACAGACCATATGTAAGGTCACAAAGTCTCAGTAGATTTTAAAAGGTAGATACCATATAAAGTATCTTCTCTGACTACAAAGAGATAAAGTTAGAAATCAGTAAGAGAAGGAAAGTGAAAAATTCACAAATCTATGAAATGAGACAGTGTACTCTTAAACAACCAATGACAAGGGAAATTAGAAAATACTTTGACATGAATGAAATTGAAGAGACACCATACTAAAACTTATGGGATGCAGCTAAAGCAGCATTTAGAGGTAAATTTATACCTGCAAATATCTATACCAAGAAAGAATAAAGATTTTAAACCAACAACCTAACCTTCCACCATAAGACACTGGAAAAAAGAAGAGAAATAAAACTCAAAAATATCAGAAGGAAGGAAATAATAAGGATTAGAGCATAGCTAAACAAAATAGAGAATGGAAAAATGAGAGAGAAACAATGAAACTAATAGTTGGTTCTTCAAAAAGATCAACCAAATTGACAAAACTTTACCTAGACAGATCATGAAAAACAAAGACGACTCAAATTACTAAAACCAGAAATGAAAGAAGGGCTATTGCCACTGATCTTAAAGAAGCAAAAGGAATATAAAGGAATACTATGAACAACTGTATGCCAACAAATTAGGTACCTTAGATGAAATGGCAAATTTCTATAAAAACACAAGCTACCTAAGCTGACCCAAGAAGCAATTTTATTTTTTATTATTTTTAAAGATTTTTTAAAGTATTCTTTACACCCAACATGGGGTTTGAACCTATAACTCTGAGATCAAGAGTTGCAGGATCTACTGACTGAGCCCACCAGGCACCCCAAGAAGAAATTTTTAAACGTATGTGGCATAGCCCCACAATGGAATATTATTCAGCAATTAAAAGAAATGAAGCACTCACCAGCTGACGCAGTGCTGACTGAGCGAGCATGTGCCAGGGTCCAAGCTTTGAGGAAATGGCGGTGCTTAAGGAACATGCCCGCACAGAACTGCCCATCTAGGAGGGGAGGAGACGGTGCGCGGTGCGCAAAGCTGCGATACATAATGTCATGTGATGATGAGAGTTCTGGCAAAATGAAGCGGATTAAAAAATTAAATCCAAGTGGTGGTGTGAGTGCAGACGTAAACACAAAGGACTGCTCTGACAACCTGGGGCTGGAAGAGCGGAGACTCACAGGCTGCAAATGTATGGGCCATGTGACCACCCTGAGAGTGTGAGGACCAGCGAGAAGACCAGCGTGGCTGGGGCACAGTAGGCTGTGCGGAGAAGGGTAGGAGGCAGAGAGCGTGGCAGACAGAGTGAAGGAGTCAGCAGGTCCGGGTCGCTCATTAGGGTTTTGGGCCATGGTAAAAAGGATTCAGTAAGAGAGCTGAGTTTATTTTCAATATAATGAGAAGCCACAGGAAGATTTTAAACAAGGATCTGATGTGCATTCAGAAAGGTGTGTGGTAAATGAGGGCGTGTTAGGTAAATGTGGAAGCAGAATGTCATGGGTTAAATTGTGCCCCCCACAAATGGTTCTGTAGAAGTCCTAACCTCCAGTAATTGTGTCTATGACTTTATTTGGAAACAGGGTCACCGCAGATACAATGATGTGAAGATGAAGTCCTTAGGGTGGGCCTTAATCCAATGTGACTCACGTTCTTACAAAAAGAGGGAAATTTGCACAGGGACGCATGGGGAAAATGCCAAGTGAAGACACAGGGACACACAGAGGCAAGACATCCACATGAAGACAGAGGTAGAGAATGGAATCCTGTTGCCCGAACCGCAATCCATATTCGAGGCTACAAAAAAGCTGGACTTGGCAAAGAAGGAACCTCCCTCAGAGCTTTCAGAAGGAGCATGGCTGGTACCTAAGTTGTAGACTTCTAGCTCCCAGGACTGTGACAGAATACGTGTCTGTTGTTTAAGCTACTCTGTTTAGAAACTAAAGCACGTGTAAACCAAGTGGGTAGTTACTGCAGAGGTCCAAACAAGGGAGGCAGGTCCTCAGACAGGGAGGTGTGGGAGGTGTGATTTATGTTGAAAGCAGAGCTGACGGAAATTTGCCGATACGTTGTGTTTGGGGATAGACGCAATATAAGAATTAGTTGGCCAGGAAAACATTTGAAGAGCACTTTGCAAGAAACTCCAAGACCAGTAAGAAGTTTTAAAATTCTGGGTCTCAAAGGGAAGAGATCAATCAAGGGAATCCCTTGACAGTTATGGGGCACAGGGAGTACACCAAAGAATAAACAAGTTAGGGGTACCTGAGGTCACAAATGCTTTGCCTGTTTCTGTGAGACAGCATGAAGAAATGGGTCAGGCTAGAAAATATGTAAACCAAATTGACATATTAGCCTCCGATAGATCACTGCATGAGGTGTACCTACGAGTCTTGAAGACATTTGGAGTTACCTGTTGTGACACATGAGCTAATTTATCCCACCACATGACAGTGGGTAGGAGAGATTTCCATAAGGAATGAGGCCCCAGCAAGATGAACCAACCCCTGCAAGGAAGATGATATCACCCTATTTTAAAGATGAGCAAAGTGGGGCTTACTGAAGTTAAGAAACCTGTCCAAGACCGCACTGGGAGAAGCATTGGACTTCAAACCCAGGGCCATTTGACCAGAAGCTTTCGATCTTTCCATTATGTCATTCAACGTGATCTTTCTTTATTGATATTCAAAGGCAGTCCATGGATCAGCAGCATCAGCATTCCCTGGGCACATGTTCAAAATGCAGATTCTCAGGCCCCACCTGGTCTCACTGAACCGGAATCTGCGTGTTAACAGGTGGGCCAAATGCACGAGGCTATGAGAAGCACAGCTCTACTTAATCTTTAAAAGGCCTTTGATAAGGGGTGCCTGGCTGGCTCAGTTGGTGGAACAAAGTCAGTTAGTGGGTTGTGAGTTTGGGCTTCATCTTTGGTATAGAGATTACTTAAAAAAAAAAAAGTCTTCAAAAAAAAAGGCCTTTGATAACCATCCCCTCCAAATCCTACTGCCTTGCTTTACAGATGAGGAAACTGAGGGTCAGAGAGAACTAGTAAGTGCCCAGTGTTCCTGACTCAGTGCTTGTAACAACATGGTGGACCACACTTGAGGATCCTCACTAACATGCTGCTGTGGGCAGAAGGGGCAGTCAGTGATGACAGCTGCCAATAAAGAACAGCACTGAAGTTGAAGGAAAAACATGGTCCTGTCTGTCACAACCTCCCGGTCCCTCACCCAGCTCTTGTCCAGGTTCCCTTGGAAGAGTTACACTGATGCCTCCCCAACCCAACTATGAGCCCCTTGAAGGCAGGAATGTTGTCACTTCTTTCTTTGCACCTTCAGTGCCTGCATATATACTGTGCATACAGTAGGTGCGCAATCCGTGTTTGAGGACATCACTTAAGATAGTGGGTGCGAAGGACTTGCCCAGGGAATGAGGCCCCAACAAGAAGGGGTGAACTAAGACAAAGCCTCCACACTTGCCTGGGCAGCCCCACCCGTCCTCACTCCCCATTCACTTTCTTTTAATATTTATTACTAAGTATTAAGCTGCTTCAGCAACTCGAAGCTTTTCCAAATTCCTTAACGGGAGTGCCAGTAAATATGCCAGCACTTTACTTCTTGCACTGACCCCATTTCCTCCTCAATACCATTACTGCTGCCGAAACTGCCAAGGTGCTTTGGCTCTGAGCTTTAATGCACAAGGGCCACTGAGTCCTAGAGGATCAGCAAAAAGTCTGGACACAGCTAGGGACTAGCGCCCAGCCCTCTCTGGCCCCTGGGCCCCCAGGCCCTGCCTCACCTGCTGTTCACACCTCCCAGCGTCCTTGCAAACTGCGAGCCTCCTGACAACAGAGGGGCCAACACACAGTGAGCCTCCCAGGAGGGGCCTCCACCAGGCAGGGCGCCTGGAGCGATGAAAAAGCCAAGCCGAGAAGAGCAAAAGGCCGGCAGAGCGTCAGGCCCAGCCCATGGCCCTCTGCTTGAGTCCAGAATGTCCTGGCCCCCAGGTCCAGCTCTGGCTGCAGGCAATCGGGCCTGCCTTCCGTGCCCCTGCAGGGGAGGGGCATGATGAGGGGGCCCTTCCCCTAGGGCCAGTGTGTGGGGCCAGCCCCTTTCCTGTGCTGCTCAGGTAGGCCTTCTGGGGGCCTCTTGGATCGGGAATCCAGCCGCCGGCTGCCTCCTGTGGTATATTTCTGTTGCCTCCTACCTGATCTCAGATTCTGGACTCAGCTCCACCGACTTACAGAAATTTTACGTCATTCTCTAAGTTTCTAGGTTTTCCTTGTCTCAGGCTGTGCATTCCAGGAGCCCAAACTAGGACGAAAATAACTTCCTTAGGAGGTGGTTGTAAAGACTAGAGCAGATCATCTATGTAAAGCTCTTGGAAGAGAAACAAAGCGCCCAAGTGACTGAGAAAGAAAAAAGCAGCTCCTGACACCTGTGATCGGGTCTGCCTCTCAAGGCAGGCCTTGGTGTCGTTTAGAAGCTCTTCTGAGGCTCACAACTAGGTCATGTTCTCCTGCTGGATGTCAATGATCTCAAAGAACACCACCAGACACGGGCACTCTGATACTGTGATAAAGTGAGGCAAAAACACGGTCACCCTGCAACTCACGAAATACCAACAGTTCGCCGCCCCCCTCTTCCTCCCTCTCTTTCTCTTCCTACAATGATTGACTGCTGCTTCTTTACCAGTTCCAGCTTGAGCCTTACTCTAGTCTGCCCTCCCTATAGATAAGGTTTATTAAGATGACGCCCAATCATAGAACTGTGCCACTTACCATGGCATCCGATCCAGAGCAAAGCCCCCCATTCTTGACCCTCCTGGGAATAATCTAGTGGAAGCCTGCATCCTAACCCAGGTCTTTCTCATCTTCTCCCTGAGCTGCCTCTGCCAGCAGAGATGGCTTGACAGGACAGGCAGGGGAGGCTTGGAGGAGGTGAGGTCAGGAGACAGGTCCTCCCTGGTCCCAGACTCCTCCTTCGGCACCCTCTCAGCTATTAGCAGGTGAATTGGCACATCCGGTGAGGAGTGGTGAGCAGCAGAGGGTTGGTGCCCAGTGTAAACAGATCAATCAATCTGAAAACACTCTCCACACCCTGGAGGGTTTTGTGAGTGAATTGGGAGAAGCGAACACACAGGTGTGAGCAGGCAGCTTGGGTCAGTCTGGGTAGCTTAAGGGGCACAATTCCCACCATAATCTGCCCTTTGCTGTTGCTTCTACTGTCCTTTACTAGGTTTGGTGAAGCCACGGAGCCTTCGTGACATCAGACTTCATGGAACTTTGTTACTTACATTCTCTTGTTTAACAAAAAAACAAAAAACAAAAAACAACTCTAGGGGCACCTAGGTGGCTCAGCCTGTTAAGCATGGGACTCCTGATTTCGGCTCAGGTCGTGATCTCACGGTTGTGGGATCGAGCTCCTAATGGTCAGCTCCGGGCCGGCTCTGCGCTGACAGCATGGAGCCCTGCTTAGGATTCTCTCTCTCTCTGCCCCTTCCCTCACACGTGTGTGCATGCAATCTGTCTCTCTTAAAAAAAAAAAAAAAAAAAAAAAAAAAAAAAAAAGACTACACCGTGCTAAGAAACACATTTCAGAATCATGTTATAAAACACCTCTGATAATCAAGTTTAACATCATCAGTGGTAAGTCATGCTGATAGTTTAGACTCTGGGTATAAGAATGTCACTGAACCTCTGTGGTCTTCCTCTCAAAAGCCCATAATCCAGTCTAATCATGATAAATACATGAAACAATCCCAAACTGAGGGTTATTTTACCAAACGCTCGATCGATACTCCTCAAAACTGTCAAGGCCAACAAGAACAAAGAGAAGCTGAGAAATTGTCACAGTCAAGAGGAGTCTAAGGAGACATGATGACCAATTGTTTTGCACGATCCTGGATGGGTCCTGAAACAAAAAAGGGCCTGAGGTAAAAACTAAGGAGGTCTGAATAAACTATGGGCTTTAGTTAATAATAACAGATCAGTATTGGTTCATTAGTTGTGAGGAATATACCACAGTAAGGTAAGATGTTAACAATAACATGAGCTTCACATCTAATGCTGGCGGCTTCCCTGTTCTAACAGTGATTTCTACATTATGTCATTCTGTCCTACCGTAATCCGTCCTACCCTAATACCCTCACCACGACTCCACTTCAGCAGCCCCTCCTTGTCCTTGTCCCGGAACTGGTCATCTCTTGCAGTTCCCCCAATTCCCACCCATTTGTTCACTGCTTCACCTGCTCATTAATTTGCGTGTGAAATAAATAGCTGTTGAACACCTACAAAGCTCCAGGCTGAGGTAGGAGTGGCAGGAGACACGAAGAGCTCCCTCCTCCTCCTTCTCCTCAGCTTTGCCAAGCCCTCCAACCCCAAGACTCAATTCCTCCAAATGTGATCCCTGGACCACCTCCATGGAATCACCCAGAGTGGTAACAAGGTGGTACATGGGCCCTACCCCAGGATACTGAGTTAGAAATTCAAGGCCAACCAAGTCCCTATGTGTGGCTGAAATATGTCATCTCTTTTTGATATTTTAATAAAGTTCCCTAAACTAATATATTTATATGAAAAATTCAAACAATATCAAGTAAATAAAATAAGATGAAACTCTGCCTTTATTCCCACTGAAAGTCTGCTCCTCTCCTTGGAGTTAAGAGTCTGGGCTTCCATTTTACTTGTATTTACAAACATACAGGGTCTTCTTTATATAAATGGAATCACTTGGAATTAATTAGGCACCAGAAAGTTTTCTCACTGTGTTGTCCTTTTATTTCCTGCTGCCTTTTACTGGACTTCCAAGGATCTTCTGTCTTTTCCCTCCCTTAGTTATTTGAAAATTATATATTTTATTTCTATTGATCTGATGTTACACTTACATTTTGACAAAGTTATTTAAGCATTTTTTTCTACCAACCTTGAGAATTAATCAGCATCCATAACATTCATATTTAAACAGAATAATGCTGTTATCAAAATTTTGTCCCAGTCTCTCTTTTTAAAAGCATGTATTAGGGGCGCCTGCCTGGCTCAGCTGGTTGAGCGTCTGACTGTTGATTTCAGCTTGGGTCATGGTCCCAGGGTCATGGGATCAAGCCCTGCATCAGGCTCCACACTGAGAATAGAGCCTGCTAAGGATTCTCTCTCTCTCTCTCTCCCCCTCTGCCCCTCTGCCCTGCTCACTCATTCTTTTGCTCTCTCTCTAAAATATAAATAAACAAGTAAACAAATAAACAAATAAGTAAATAAATACATAAATAAAATGAAAATAAGAGCGTGTATTATGGAAAATTTCAAATACAAACGAGAGTAGACCATTGAGTATGAGTTCCTCTGTAAACCTCGCCAGCTTAACCATGAGGAGCGTGTACCACCCGTGACCAATCCCATTTCATCTGTGTCCCATCCACCTGCTTTTCTCATATTGTTTTAAAGCATATTCTAGATGTCGTATTTCATGTATAAAATTTTCAATATCTATTTCAAAAGGCATAAAGGCTCCTTTTTTATTTGTAACTATAATATCAGCATCACACCTAAGAATCAATCAATAATATAAAAAATCTAGGAGCACCTGGCTGGTTCAGTCAGTTAAGCATCCGACTTTGGCTCAGGTCATGATCTCACAGTCTATGAGTTCGAGCCCCACATAGGGCTCTGTGATGACAGCTCAGAGCCTGGAGCCTGCTTCGGATTCTGTGTCGCCCTCTCTCTCTGACCCTCCCCTGCTCTCTCTCTCTCTTTCTCTCTCAAAAAATGAATAAACATTAAAAACATTAAAAAAAAAAGAAACCTGGTAAATATTCAGAATTCCAATTGGCTCATAAATGTCAGTAATTTTTTTTCTATTGCTTGTTTGAGTTGGAATCCACACATTGCAATTGGTTGAGGTTCACACTGTCTTTTATTCTACAGGTTTCCCTTCCATCTTTTTTTTTTTTTACATTTAATTTGTTGAAAAAAAAAAGATAATTTGTCCTATAGTTTCCCAAGTCTGAATTTTGTGATTGCATCCCACGGGTGCTCTTTTACAAGCTCCTCTCTTCTCTGTATTGATAGTTAGATCTATAGGCTTGATGAGATTCAGAATAGATATTTTTGGTAAAGCATTTTGGTAAGAATACTTGCTAGATGGTGGTAGGAAGCACGTAACGTCTGGTTGTCTTTCTTTTTGTGATATTAATAGCTAACAATGCTCCTACATCCAAAATTAGGATATACAAAGTCCACTCTTCTCTCTTCATTTATTTGCTGGAATACTTCTGTCAAAGTAAATGTCTCGTGTACTATTGCTTTGTCTGGTGGTAACGTTAGTAAAGAGAAGGCAAGATACATGCTTCATTCCTTCCTTTTATTTAGAGTTTTCAAAATCATGTCTCAGTTCCCCAGCATCTTCCAGTGGCAATCAACTGGACTTACTTTTGTTTTGTTGCTGACTTAGTATTATTACACACTCGTGCATTTGCACATGCTTGATGTACTTCTATTCACTGAAGTCACCACCCCAGAGATGCTCCTATTGCCCAATCTTTGGCCAGTTGTTTGGTGTGCTCCTGAGAACTGGCTGGGTTAAGACATTATGTCACAACATCACATTTTGGGGGGTTAATCTCTGGCAAATATACAAGTTGAAAACCCATTTGGAATGGTTTTACCCTGTCCAAATATTTTATGTGTTCAAATCTCAGAGAATGGAAAGCTTCTCAACCTGGCAAGAGAACTACATGAGCAGAGAGAAGATGATACTCCTCTGTGGAGGGCACACATCCTTGATTAACATGACACGTAAATCTCTCCATCTCCTTTTAGGCACAGACACTTCCCCTGATCCAGGCAAAAACAGCTGGTGGTGAACTTGGCGGCCACACCTTCGGTCGCCTTCCAGTACCCCTTCTGTCACCCACCACTTAGAATCTCTGCTGTGAGATTTTATTATCTACTTTTCTCCAGCTCTTTCTTACCGAGTTACATACAATCACAATAACATGCACAGGTTTAATTGTAAAGTTAGGTTTTGACAAATGCACATACTGTGTACCTATCACCTCTAACAAGAAATAGAACATTTCTATCTCCAAGAAAGTTTTCATGCCTCTTTCTTTTTAAAATTTTTTTTTCTTTTATTAGTTTTCTTTATTTTTGAGAGGCAAAGAGAGACAGAGCACGTGTGGGGAGGGGCAGAGAGAGAAGGAGACACAGAATCCAAAGCAGGCTCCAGGCTCTGAGCTGTCAGCACAGAGCCCAATGCGGGGCTCGAACTCACAAACCGTGAGATCATAACCTGAGCCGAAGTCAGTCGCTCAACTGACCAAGCCACCCATGTGCCCCATTTTCATGCCTCTTTCAAGTCAATTCCATCCACCCACTCAGACAAAACCATGGCTTTGTTTTCTGTCACTGTAGATTAGTTTTTGGCTTCACATGAATGGATTCATACAGATACACTCTTCAGTGCATGGCTTCTCTCACAACATAATGTTTCTGAGATTTATCTCTATTGTTGTATTAGCAGTTCATTCATCTGTAATGCTGAGTTAACACACTGCTATTTGTTGATCTTTTCACCAATTAATGGACATTTGGGTTGTCTCCGGTATTTGCCTATAAATCAAGCAACTGTAAATATTCATGTATAAGTCTTTTGTAGACATGTGTTCTTTTCTCCTGGGCTAGGATTGGAGTTGTATTGTAAATATGTTTAACTTTATGAGAAACTACCACACAGATTTGCAAAGTGATCATACCATTCTACGTTCCTACCTACAATGTATGAGCCTTCAGATTGATTCACATCCTCACCAACATTGGGTATTCGCAATTATTTGAATTCCAGCCATTTCAATGGATGTGATCTCTCATTGTGATTTTAATCCACACTTCCCTAATGGCTAATGACATTGAACATATTTTTATGCATTTATTGGCCAATCTTATATCTTCTTTTGTGAGGTGCCTAAGTCTTTTGATCCTTTTTGGTATTGGGTTCTTTCTCTTTTGATCACTGATTTGTAGGTGTTCTTTCTATATTCTGGGTACAAGTCCTTCATCATATATTTGTGGATATTTTTGTGTCGATATTATTGTGGATATTTTATATTTGTGGATATTGTGGATATTTTTTCCTAACCCTTGGCTTGCCATTTCACTTCTCTAGATTTTGTATTTAATTTTATTTCCCACTTCGTTTGTATATTTCAGCATGTTCCTTCAGTTGCCAACCCAAGCTCAAAGTAAAACATACCATTTATTGAGGACTTACTGTAGGTCCTCTCCTGCGCTAAGCTCTTGAATAGAGACCGTTGACCTCGCCTGCTACTCACCACAATTGTGGGAAGTAAATAACATCCACCGCATTGAATCAGTGCAAAAACTGAGGTTGAGTAAGTCTTCCAGTATCGCCCAGCCAGCAAATGGCAGGCAGGCTTTAAAGCAGTGCTGTTCAGTGCTGGCTGCTTAGTGAACTACCTGAACAGAGGTAGGGTAAAAATGACTGACGCCCAGGTCTCAGCCTCAGGGATCCTGATTTAATTGGTCTGGGGAGGAGCTCGGCATGGGTATGCTTTAAAAGCTCCCCAAGTGACTCTAACATACAGAGCCTCTGATTTCAAATGTGGTCCGTGTTCCCTGCTGATGCTCAGAGCTTGGCTCCTGAAGATTGGCCTGCCCACCGGTGCAAAAAGAGTTAAGTGACAAGGCCTCCCCGGGGCCATCTCTCCGCATCATTTAGGGGCTGTGCGAAGAGAAAGCACGCCTGGCTGAGGCAGTGCTCACTGTGCAGACTGGAGATGATTTGGGTTTTAATTTAGGGAACTCTTTAAAATCTGTTTTCTCCTCCATCCCCTCCCCCTCAGGAGGCAGCATCCAGACATCAGCTCACAAAACCACGTCCAATTTTGGAGGCTGCAGCAATCTGGGAACCATCCAAGGTGTCCTTACAGACAGGCAGTCACAAGTCGGAAATGACGACTGCACAGGGGTTTTAATGTTGCATGCAAATCGTCTCTCTCCTGACAGTTTTCAACTTGCTGTCATTTAATGAGGCTTCCCGCTCTCTGAGGAAAGCTGGTACCAAGTGGGGGAGGATACTGCTTTTCTTTTCAGCATTCTACTTAGCTCTACATAGCTCCGTACTGCTATGGCTTTCAGAAGCTGAGCTGGGGTTCCTGAAAAGCCAACATCTCCGTTAAGTGGGAAAAGAGAGAGAGCCAGGGAGAGATAGGCTTCTCTAAAATAAGATCCATCTTGGTTTTTTTCTCCCTGTGATGTTTATAGCTCATAGCAATAAGCCCAGAAAATCCTTATGTGTTCTGGAATCAGAACCTCAGTGTCACTCAGTTGAGGCTAAGTCAGAGGAGAAATTTAATGTAATACTTTTGTGGAGCTTTGAAAATTACCATCATCATTTGGGTGTCAAAAACACACCGAGTGTGCAATACAGCATTGGATATTTTTTTTCCTGGCCCACAAGCTTTCACAGAGAAAGACTTGCTGAAGGGAAACAAAATGATCCACATCAGGACAGAATCTCTCCCCAGAGAGCTCAGGTGCCAAGCTCTGCAAAACAGGTTCACGTAAATTTCAGGAGTGGACACTAGGGTCATGGCCACCTCAGGTGGTGGCTGATGCCTAAAGCACTGCATCTAGAGCAGTGGTTTTCAAAGTGTGGTCCCAGGGCCAACAGCACAGACATCACCTGGGATCAACACGGTAGAAATGCAAATTCCTCCGTCCCGTCCCAGATCTACAGTGCCAGAAACTCTGGGGCTGGAGCCCAGTGATCTGTGGTTTAATGAGCCCTCCAGTGATTCTGATGTCCCTTAAAGCTTAAGAACCAGTGATCTAGTTGAGACTCTCAAGAATCATTCTTGGAAAACTTGAGCCCTACTGAATTACAGGCAGGAGGCAGGCTAGAGAGGGCCTGCCTCAAGCTTTTGAAGCATTTCCTCCTTGGTGTCAGTGGGAAAGGAGTTGGGTGGATGGTGAGAACTCCACCCAGAAGCAGAAGAAGCAGACTGAGCAAACAGAGGAGCATCTTTTCTGGGGCTTGGGCCACCTTCTTGCGGATTCTCCCTGCGGAAGGAGGACACATTACAGTGCAATAACAAAGCAGTTCCATAAGTGGGTTCCCACCTTCCGTTTCAGGGATACAAGGTCTGCAACCTATCTAGAAGGGCGCCATGATGGGTTGGAGTTAGGGAGATGGGATGGTGGGAAGGAGGAACAGTTTTTCCAGCCCAGAGAAAGGGGCCGCCTCTAGATCCACACGGGGCCAGCTGGATAACAGCCCTAATTGATTGTTGGATACAACCTGCACAACTAGATACAGCGGGACTGCTCAGGAAATAGCTGAACCAAGCAGAAACTTTCTTCTCAGAACAAAGAAGAGATAAGGAGGAGGATGCCAGGGTTGGGGAGGAGGTGGATGAAAGGTGGATGAGCCCCAGAAGAGGGTAGTTTAAAGGTACCAAGATTTGTTTAAATCAGGTTAAGACATATAATCGCGGAAATGAGCGTCACGAAGTTTGCTGTACTCACAGTCCGCTAGAAGCAGGAGGAGGGCCGCACCGTGCAAGGGGCCACAGCCAGAAGCACTGGAGACGGTCAGGGAGCAGACGGAAGAGCAAACGTGGACAAGGAACAGCCGTGGCCAGTCCAGCAGGCTTAAGATTGGCTAGTTTGAGTCGTTTCAGGGGGCCCCAGGGCACAGGGATGTCCCTAGCTGTCTGGATCCTGGTAGGTGATTACGGCAGATAAGTAGTGGCCTGGAATGTGAGAGCCCCAAGAAGGAGGTGGTTGGGTGTGGACTCTGGATTGGTTGGATTGTCTAGGAAAGGCACACTTTCAGCGAGGAATTCGTTTGTTACCTTTGGGAATTGGGAGGGGCAATCCCTCGGGGCTCAAAGCAGAAGAATACAGAGAATAAAAGATGTGGCTGATACACAGGGACAACTGAAGTAAGATCCGCAAAACTTGGCTGCTTAACTGAGCTACCACTCTGTTCCCAATCGTCTCTGTGCTGTGCCGCCCGGCGGCCCCCGGCTCCGCGTGGGTATCGAGCACTTGAAATGGGGTCAGTGTGACTGAAGAATTGCATTTTACTTTTTAATTAAATTTTAATTAATATGAATGTTAAAAACTAAAGCAGTACAAAATACTCTCCCCTTAAACAGGTGTAATGTGGGTGTCAAATAGCTCAGTTATTTGTGTATTGATCCCGTGTTAAAATGACAAGATTTTGGATATATTGGGTTAAATAAAATACACATTTAAAATGAATTCCACCTGTTTCTTCACATTTTTAAATGTGGCTACTGGGAAATTTAAACTTACAGATGTGGTTTGTGCTGTATTTTTGTTGGACGGTACTCGCCTATACACTTAGCAGTGACTGAAAGCAAAGTCAGTTCTAAATAGCAATAAAAGACTGGGCTGCCCGACAGGTGGGTGGTAACGAAGTAAACAACTGAGTGTGCCTTCCTCTTGTTGGGGGATGTCGCTCTGCGTACTGGGATTGGCATACGCTCATCAGGATGCAGGAGAAAGTGGTGGGGTAGCCGGAGATGTTGATGTGCCTGAAAAAGATTCATGCCCAAGCAATTTCTTGAGAGAGAGAAAACGACCTTCGTGCCTGCAGTCCTACAATATCCATAAGGCCCGGAAGCACTTTGCAGTATTTCCCGGCTGCTGCAGTGCATAAGGGCTGCCAAAGTCCTCCCAAGACCCCCGCTCCTCTCTCCTGCCTCACCTGACATTCCCTGGACGGTCAGGTCTGGCAGAGGCAAGGAACAGCAAAAAAGGATATGTAGAAGGACCAGATAAAGGCTTCTAAACAGCCTAGTGCCCACTGTGCTGAGTCCCTGCTCCCAAGCAGCCCTCCACCCTGGGTGTTCTTGTGTGGCTGCCAGCCCTGGGAAGGTTCATGAGTCACAGATATCCTCAAGGTTAGAATTTGGGGCGTTGTGGTTATAAATTAGTACAAGTGGTTTCTTGGCACTAGATCCAGGAGCGCTGGCTCTGTGTCAACTGCAGGCAATCCTCTCGGCTAATGGGAGGGGGGTGGTGGTTTGGATGGTGGGGATATAAGGGGCCAAGGCTTCCTGGGTCAAGGACAGAGGCAGCAAAGGTGCCACGAGGGTCACTAATGGGAATCCAAACCGGCTGGGCAGCAGGCGTGGGGCCACATAGGAAAGGGTGACCTGGCATAACTCCAGAGGGTGAAATACCACAGCTGGTAGCCATCTGAACCCACACATTTTTTTCAAGGGGAGGGGAGTACTGGTTCCATGCGTATATCATCTGAAGTTCTGGGTCACATCCTTTATTGAGCTGGGGGTGGGACCCCTTTGTGGGGGGCTCTCTTAAGATGGGAAAAGAGAGTTCTCTACATGGTCCAGAAGAAGGACTATTTTGAAAAGGGGAACAACCTTCTTTTTCCCACTGGTAGACGCAATCCAATTCATTCAGTCCAACAAGTTATATTTTTGTGTCTAATATGTTCCAGGCACTGGCATACAAGGCACTTGAGGTCCCTCCCTGCCCTCTAGTAGCTTAGAAGCAGATGAGGTAACTGTGTAATGATTAAAGTGCAACTGTTGTGGGGTATCTGGCTGGCTCAATCATTAGAGCAATGTGACTCTTGATCTTGAGGTCATGAGTTCAAGCCCCATGTTGGCTGTAGAGATTACTAAAAAAATAAAATAAACTTTAAGAAAGAAGGAAAGAAAGCAAGAAAGTAAAGGAAAGAAAGAAAGAAAGAAAGAGAAAGAAAGAAAAGAAGAAGTAAAGAAAGCAAGGAAGGAAAGCAAGGAAGGAAAGGAAAGAGAAAGAAAGAAAGAAAGAAAGAGATGGAAAGAAAGAAATGAAGGAAGGAAGGAAGAAGGAGCAGGCAAGTGTTGTGAAAAGGAAGTAAAGAAAAAGTTGTCTCACTGGAGAGCCTCATCAGAGAAGGCCTCCTTGAGGAGTGTGTTAACAACCCAAGGGAGAGCTTAGGGCAGAGGACAGTTTTTCTAGCTGAGAGATTTGCACACACAAATGTCTAGATGCAGGAGAGGTCCTGGCCTGCCGTGGATTCAACACATTCAGCTCTAATGTGTGGATTTATTAGCCACACTAGAGCCAGATGTGTTTTGGGCATGATTGTACCATCTTGATCTGCCCCAGAAGTTACAAAGACAATTACAAGCAATAGTTCTCATTTGTTTATTCATATAGCATTCATGGGGCATCCACAGTGTGTCAGGCACAGGACCTCATTGTTAGAAGGCAGCAAAGAGCTAGAGAACCCAAGGGATGGATGTAGGCACAGAACAGGACAGAGCTGGGAGAGCTGTGGGAAGGAGAGGGAATCGAGGGAGAGGGTGTTCACTTCTGAGACTGTGACCTTCCTGCCTTGAGAGCATGAAGTGGCAAGCAAAAGGCCCTTGGCAAACAACCCCAAGAGCCTGGAGGAGGAAGATCATAGTATCTCTCCTTTTCTTGCTTCCTACACTTCACCATTTGTCATGTGCTAGAAATTCTGCTTCCTTATCATCTCATGTCTTGACCCCATCTCCACTGTCAGCTCAGAGTCCCATTAATACCTGACTAGACTAAAACCAAAGCCTAAAGCAGCTTATTAAAACACAAGGATCAGAAGAGACCAAGAAGTATAACCTTGGTCTTGAAAACAGACTGGTTAGCGTGATCACTGCCCAGCAAGGACAGGATGAATGGTTGGTGTGATGGGGCAGATGGTGCCCATGGCATTTAGCTGGCTGAGCTACACTGGAGGAAGGTGGAAGCAACCACTTCGAAGTAAGTGCAGAGAGGAGCATGGAGAGCTTAGGGTAGAGGTAAAGGAAAAGTGAGGGTATCTGTTGGTGTTATGGGGGAAAAAAAAGAAATAAATTAATGAAGAAATCATGGTTTTACAAGTAATTTACAATAGCAACAAAAACCATACCTGGTGATAAGACAAAGAATAAATATGTGAAGATATTTATGGGTAAATTCCATCCATTTGATCCAAGATTCGATACAATTCCAAGCAAATCACCTACAGAGATTTTCTTAAAAAAAACACTGATTCTAAAGTTCATCTGGAAAGAAAAGTTGCAAGAATAACCAAGGTTACTTAGAAAATGCTTTCTTGAATCTACTAAATACCAAGAAGTATTAAAAACTATAATTTAAAAAAAGGTAGGAAGAGGGATTAAAGTTATGTGTTCCAACAATGTTTAAATAATAAAACTAGCAAAGATGGGAAACAGCTGGGAATAAAGGACATCATGTACAGTAACACAAGCTTAAGTACTTTTAGTGTAAAAGGGTAAAAGCAAAGAAATGAATTACTGACTAAATTGGGTGACGGAGAACAGAGGGTCAGTAGGGCAAGGAAGACACAAGCTAATTAAATTGTATTCATAGTAGGGAACCAATAGGCATTGATTAAAGAAAGAAGGAACTAAGCTTATTATATAAAGACACACATGCAAAGGGAACCACCAAAACAAGAAATGGAAGCCTTACTAAACACAAAGAGAACCACAATAAAAAGAACCAAAAAAAAGACCACATAATGAAACGAACACATATACATGCATAGACATCCATAAACATTCATACACACATTAAACATAAAATAATATAAAATAACCAAGACAAAACATCTCTCTCATATTAAAACATGTAAATGGACTCAAATTACTCAAAAGCAATGCACAACTCTATGCTGTGGCAAGAGACATACCCAAAACAACGTGAATGATAACGATCGTGAATAAAGAGGTGGGCAAAGCTGAGCTGCCACATGTCAGTGGAAATTGTGAGTGGACAGCTCCAAGGACCCATTCCTCCTTAGAAATGCCAGAAAATTAAGGGAAAATTTTTAGCATCAACCTCGTCAACTATGGAAAACAAAGATTTGCAGGATCCAAGCGAAACTTGTATCAAGGAAAAGGCAACCTAGGTGGCTCAGTCAGTTAAGCATCTGACTTCTGATTTGGGCTCAGGTGATGATTTCACAGTTTGTGAGTTCGAGCCCCACGTCAGTCTCTGTGCTGACAACATGGAGTCTTCTTGGGATTGTCTCTCTCTCTCTGCCCCTCCCCTGCTCACACACTCTCTCTCTCAAAATAAATACACTTTAAAAAAGAAAAGAAAAAGGCAACCTAAAATTGGTAGAAAAGCTTTGTGATGTTTTCATTTGCCCTTGTCCCACCCACCTCTGTGGTATATCTATGGACTTGAAGATGGTATGTCGTGTTCCCAGTGTAGGACTCTGGTACCCGGTTCCAGAAGTAGAGCAAATCTTACTTGCAAAGAATTATGTTTGTCTACTCTAACCTGTCTGAAGGACTGACACAAGGTGTTTGTTTTGCCTAACTTGCAACTTGCTCAGGGTTGGAAGGGCTGTGGACATTTCTTGAAAATGTCATAACGCAAATCAGTTACCTGCATTGATATGGGGCAAACGATTATGGTTGAAGTATGCAATACAGGGTCAAAAGTCTGGGGTGGACAAGCTGGGGAGACACTTTCTTTGGGAAATTAAGGGCATTCAAAAGGATCCTTGCATACCAAGGAATTTAGAAAGCCATGTGCATGCCCAGGGCAGAACACATGCCAGAAAAGACCTGAGAAGAACCTAAGTTTTCACCTCTGGCTGATCTCTTGGTTTAGGGAAAAGAGGAAGTGAAGACTTAAAGCAGAGATGTAAACGGACTGGCTAAACTTCAATACCTTATAACAGAACACCTAGACAGAATAAGGGAATAGAGGACTGTAACATTCTATAAATACACTAGACTTACCAGACACCTATAGAACACTCCCCCAACAGCAGAATACACACTTTTCTCAAGTACACAGGGAACATACACCATAAGAAACCACATATTAAGCCACAAAACACATTTTAATAAGTTCAAAAGGAGTTAAATTGTACAGTGTTTTCTCTGACAACAGTTGAGTAAAACCAGAAATCAGTAACAGAAGGAAAACTGAAAAATTAACCAGGACTTGGAAATTGAACAACACACTTTTGAACACGATAAAACTTTAGCTATGTTGACAAAGAAAACATAGAGAAGACACTAACTAAAATTAGAAATGAAGGGGTGCCTGGGTGGCTCAGTTGGTTAAGCAACCAACTCTTGATTTTGGCCCATGTCATGATCTCACAGTGGTCGGATTGAGCCCTTTGTTGGGTTCCACGCTAAGCATGGATCCTGTTTGGGATTCTCTCCATCCCTCTCTTTGTCCCTACCTCCCTTGTTTGTTCTCTCTCTCTTCCTCAAAATAAATAAATAAACTTTAAGAAATTAGAAATGAGATAGGACATTACTACTCATCTCACAGAAATCAAAAGGAATGTAAGAAAATACTACAAACAATAGTATACCAACAAATTAGATAACCTACATGAGATAGATAAATTCTTTTTTTAAAACATTTATTTATTTATTTTGAGAGAGCGAGAGAGAGAGAGAGAGAGAGAGAAGGGCAGAGAGAGATGAAGAGAGAATCCCAAGCAAGCTACATGCTCAGTGCAGAGCCCAACACAGGCTCAATCTTACAACCATGAGATCACTACCTGCACCGAAATCAAGAGCTGGAGGTTCAAGTGACTGAGCCACCCAGGCGCCAGGGACTAATTCTTACAAACACATAAAGTACCAAAATTGACACAAGAAGAAATTAAAAATCTGGACAGATCAGAACAAGTAAGGAGATTGAATCAGTAATAGAAAAGTCTCCCAAAAAAGAAAAGTCCAGGACTACACAGTGTCATTGGTGAATTCTACCGAACATCTGAAAAAGAATTAACACAGCTTTTTTCAACTTCTTCCCCAAACTGGAAGATAGAACACTTCCTAATTCATTCTATAAAGGTATTATTAACCTGCTACCAAAGCTAGACAAAGATACCTCAAGAAAACTGTAAACCAATATACCTTGTGAGTATAGATGCAAAAATTCTCAACAAAGTGTTAGGAAACCCAATTCAATAGTATGTTAAAATGATTGTATAGCATGACCAAGTGGATTTATTTCAATACAAGGGTGGCTCGGCATAAGAAATTCAGTCAACATAATAAACAACATTAATAAAATTACAGGGGGGAAAAATCTCAACATACGATTATCTCAGTTCACACAGAAAAGGCATTTGACAAACGCCAACAGCCTTTCATGATAGAAACACTCAGAAAACTAGGAGTAAGAGGGAACTTCATCAATATCATAAAGGGCATTTATGGAAAACCTACAGCTAATACCACACTCAGTGCTGAAAGACTGAAAGTGTTCCTTTTAAGATCAGGAACAAGATAAAGATGCCCAATGTCGCCACTGTTATTCAGCATTGCACTGGAAATTCCAGCCAGATGTAAGTAGGCAAGGAAAAGGAATACAAGGAATTACTTCAATTGGAAGGGAGAAGTAAAACTATCTTTATTCATAGATGACATTATCCTAAATAACGAAAATCTCAAAGAATCTACAAAAATAACTACCAGAGCTTATAAAAAAAATTCAGCAAAGTTACAGGATCTAAAATCAACATACAGAATCAATTATATTTCTACACACCAGCAATGAACAACCCATAAAGAAAATGAAGAAAATTCCTATTATAATAGCGTTCAAAAGAATAAAATACCTAGGAATAAATTTAACAAAGAAAATGAAAGACTCGAATACTAAAAACTACAAAACATTGTGAAAGAAATTAAACACCTAAATAAGTGGAAAGACAATCTATGTTCATGGACTGGAAAACTTGATGTTGTTAAGATTGTAACACTAGCCAAAGAAATCTCCAGGTTCAGTGCAGTTCTTATAAAAATTCCATCTCTGTTTTCGCAGATTTGGAAAAGCCAATCCTCAAATCCTCAATTATGGAATTGTAAGGGCCTCAAATAGCCAAAACAATCTTGAAAAAGGAGAACAAAATTGGAAAACTCATTTCCTAATTTCAAAACATATTGCAAAGCAATGTTAATGAAGACATTCTGGTAGTTGTACAAAAGTATATCTATCTATCATCTACCTATATAGATCAGTGGACTAGAACGGAGAATCCAGAAATTAACCCATACGTCTATGGCCAGTTGATTTCTACAAGAATGCCAAGACCACTCACCAGGGAAAGAAGAGTCTTTTTAATTAATGGGACAGGGATAAGAGGATATCACGTGCAAAAGAATTAGGTTTGCCCCTTAACTCACAGCTTATATAAAATTTAAGTCAAAATGGATCAATCATCGAAGTATAAGAGCTCAAAACCAAAACCTCTTATTAAAAACACAGGAGTAAATCTTCATGACCTTGGACTTGGCAATGAATTTTTAGATAATACTAAAGGTACAAATAACAAAGGAAAAAATAGATAAATTGGACTTTGTCAAAATTAAAAGCTTTGTGCATCAAAAAATGTTACTAGGAAAATGAAAAGATAAGCTATAACACTAGAGAAAATCTTTGCATGTCGTATAAGGGTTTACCATCCAAAATGTATTAAGAATTCTTAACATCTGGGGCACCTGGGTGGCTTAGTCGGTTAAGCATCTGACTCTTGATTTTGGCTCAGGTCATAATCCCAGGGTCCTGGGATCGACCACCACCTTGGGCTTTGCGCTGATAGTATGGAGCCTACTTGGGATCCTTTTTCCCTCTCTCTCTGTCCCTCCCCCACTCACATGCACATGCTTTCTCTCTCTCTAAAAATAAATAAACAAATAAATAAATAAGAACCCCTACAACACAAAAGGACAAACAACCCAATTTAAAAATGAGGAAAGGACTTGAATAGACATTTCTCCAGAGAAGATATACAAATGGCTGACAAGCACATGAAAAGATGTTTAGTTTCATTAGTCCTTAGCAAAATGCAAAATCAAAACAGTGAGATACCATTTCACAAATACTAGGATGGGTTTTTTTTTTTTTTTTTTTTTAAGGAAAATAAAGTGTTTGCGAGGATGCGGAGAAATTGAAACTCTTGTACTCAAAAAGTTCAACACTGAGTTACCATATAATGCAGCAATTCCACTCTTAGCCCTACACTCAAAAGCACTGAAAATATGTTCTTGGGGCACCTGGGTAGCTCAGTCGTTTAAGCGTCTGACTTTGGCTCAGATCGGGTTCATGAGTTCGAGCCCCACATCAAGCTCTCTGCTGTCAATGCAGAGCTCACTTTGGATCCTCTGTTCCCCTCTCTCTCTGTCCTTTCCCCACTGTTCTCTCTGTCTCTCAAAAATAAATAAAGATTAAAAAAAATAGGTTCTTAAACCAATACATGTACACACATGTTCACGGCAGCTTTATTCATAGTAGTCCGAAGATGGGAAAAGCCCAAAATAAATACATCAGCAAATGAATGGATAAGTAAATTGTGGTACATACAATGCGATACTGTGCAGCTATAAGAAGGAATGAAGTACTGGTATATATACAACATAGATAACTTTAAAAACATTATGCTAAGTGAAAGAAGTCAAGCACAAAAGGTCATATATGGTTTCATTTATTTGAAATATCCAGAAAAGGAAAACCATAGAGACAGAAAACAGATCGATGGTTGCCAGGGGCTGGAGGTGGCTTCTTTATGGCTATGGGGGTTTCTTTTAGGGGTGTTGACATGTTTTGAAGCTACATAGTGGTGGTGGTGGCACAAGACTGTGAATTGTGTACTAAATACCACTGAAACACTCACATCATTTATTGTGTAAGTTTTTTAACGTTTATTCATCCTGAGAAAGAGAGAGACAGCGTGAGCAGGGGTGGGGCAGGGAGAGAGGAAGAGAGAATCCCAAGCAGGATCCACATTCAGGGTGGAGCCCCATGCGGGGCTCAATCCCATGAACCCACAGACCACGACCTCAGCTGAAATCAAGAGTCAGACACTCAACCGACTGAGCCACCCAGGTGCCCTATGTGAATGTCATCTTAATTTTTTTTTTTAATTTTTAAAAAATGTTTTTATTTATTTTTGAAGGAAAGAGAGAGACAGAGCATGAGCGGGGGGGGGGGGGGTGGAGAGGCAGAAAGAGAGAGGGAGACACAGAATCAGAAGCAGGATCCAGGTTTTGCGCTGTCAGCACAGAGCCCAACAGGGGGCTCGAACTCACGAACCGTGAGATCATGACCTGAGCCGAAGCCAGATGCTCAACCGGCTGAGCCACCCGGGTGCCCCAATCTTAATTTTTTAAAAAGTATGTCTGTAAAATTAAAATGTAAAGAAAGAAGGGGTCACTGCATTAATATTGGTGAGAGAGAATTCAGACCAAAAACCACTAAACATGATAAAGAAGGGTACTTTTTAAAAAAATTTTTATTTATTTTTGAGAGAGAGAGAGAGAGAGAGACAGAGCATGAGTGGGGGGAGGGGCAGAGAGAGAGGGAGACACAGAATCCAAAGCAGGCTCCAGGCTCCGAGCTGTCAGCACAGAGCCTGATGCTGGGCTCGAACTCACAGACCACGAGATCATGACCTGAGCCAAAGTTGGACGCTCAACCGACTGAGGCACCCAGGCGCCCCAAGAAGGGTACTTTAAATAAGATGACTTAAAGTTGACTTTGAAAAATAAAACAGAAAAAATATAGGCAGAATAACTCTGAAATAAAAGGAGAGCAATTGTAGAAAACTAACTCTATCAGATATTTAAAACACTAATGACACCTGAGTATTAAAACAATAAGATATTGGCAACATGAATAGATAACACCAGTGGAACAGAAACAAACAGAAATAGACCCAAAGAATTTAGAATATGATAAAGGCAGTATATCATCAATGAAGAAAAAAAATATCTTTTTTTTTAAAGATTTTTTTAAAAAGAAATCTCTACACCCAGCATGGGGCTTGAACCCATAACCCAGAGATGAAGCGTCCTAAACTCCACTGACTGAGCCAGCCAGGCATCCCCCCCAAAAATGTACTTATTAACAAAAGTTTGATACAATCTGAGGTAAAGTTGAATTTATACCTCATATCATTTTCCAGGATAAACTGCAACTGAATCAATATTTAAGTATACAAAAAATGAAATGATTCAAGTTTTGGAAGATAAGAAGGGAGTACATCCTTTATAACTTTTGAGGAAAAGTTGGAAAAAGCCTAAGCATGACTTAATAAACAAAGGCAATAGATATTTGATATATCTGCCTATGTAAATTAAAAAAACACCCAAACTCGCATGCTAAAAATTTATAATAAGCCATCATAAGACATATATACTTGTAACTCCTATCATAGAGAAAGGGCTAATTTTTCTGGTTTATAAAGTGGAAAGGACCAATAATCCAACAGAAAAATTGGTGAAGGGACAACATAAAAGTGGCCCTTAAATATATGAAAAGATATTCAATCTCTTTCATTATAAGAGAATTCTAAACTAAACTTACACTGACATACCATTTTTCACCTTTCAGATTGACAAAAATCTTTCTTTCTTTCTTTATAAGTAGGCTCTACGCCCCACATGGGACTCAAACTCATGACTCTGAGATCAAGACCTGAATGTTCTACCCACCGAGCCAGCCAGGAGCCCCAGGAAGAGCTTGCTAATAAAGCAGTCAGAGCAGAAATAGGCTGTATTGGGGGGTGAAAGAACCTAAGTCATCACTTGATATTAGCATACTGGGCCTTAAATCTGGGTATAAGTAAGAACTGGGGGCAGGGTGTGGCCAGGATTTAAAACCAGATTCCTAGGACTCCTCACAGAACCCCTGGAGGTATAGCCCGCAAGTTTGTTTGTTTTTACAGCTTCTCAAGAAATCCGGGCGTAATCAGACTAGCACTGATCATTCACTTATTTATTTGGGCACTACGCACTGAGCCCTTACTACATTTCAGGCTGCTGTGCGAGGTGATGAGGACAGGGCCAGGAATAAGACAGGCATTGCTTCAGCTCTAATGAGACTGACAGTCTAGAGGAGGAGAAAGAGGCAACAAGTAAAGGGACAAACACACAATTCAGGTGGTAATACATGCTATGATGAAAATAAAATAGGGAGAAGTGATGGAGAGTTTAAATTTAGAGTGTAGAACAGGTGGCTGGGAAAGGCCCCTCCCCGCTGAGGAGGCACTTCAGCTGGGAACTATTAGGAAGGAGCTCGAGTCATGTAACTAAGAATGCTCCAGACAAAGGGAGCAGAGCGCAAAGGTTCTGTGGCCACAGGAAAGGACACGGATAAATCAGATCTAAGAGGTGGGCAGGGAGCAGGTCAAGAAGGGCCGTGTAGACCAGGGTAGGGAGCTGGATTTTTATTTTAAGAGGATTGTGAAGCCCTGGAGTTTGGGAACCATGTTAAGGGGATTGAAACATCCCATCTGGCAGAATTGGCAGTTGGAACCAAGACCCGGGTCAGCTGATGTCTGTTCCCTCCCTCCTCCAACAGTATAAGTGTGTGTCTTTTTTCCCAGAGGGCCCAAGACTCTTAAAATTTCATATCCCCAACAGCACCCTAGGGTGTTTTAAATACAGTGAGTGGTCAATGGTTGCTGAATAAAATGGTAAATTCAGATATTCTGAACAATCGGTAAATAAAATCAAAAGAAGACATCTTGTCCAGATTCCCATACAATCTCTAGTGGATTTCTTGAATGCCATTAGCAGGAGCTCACTACCCTAGTGATTTGCCACTTTCCAGTGAAATTGCTAGTTTGAAATATATATCTAATTTTAATACATGCAAATAATTATCCTTATAAACCAATACAATTAGGCCAAATTAGTGAATTTATGCAAAACTTCTGAAAAGTTGGCTTGCAATTAAAATTTTTTTTAATGCTTATTTATTTTTGAGGGAGAGAGAGAGAGAGAGAGAGAGAGACAGAATGTGAGCAGAGGAGGGGCAGAGAGAGAAGGACACGAAATCTGAAGCAGACTCCAGGTTCTGAGCTGTCAGCACAGAGCCCGACATGGGGCTCGACGTGAGATCATGACCTGAGCTGAAGTCAGATGCTTAACTGACTGAGCCACCCAGGCATCCCCATTGGCTTGCAATTTTTAAAAAACTTGTGTAATTTAATGAACTTCTACTTATCTGTAATAATCTTAAGTATTACCTTAAATGCAAAAGGACATTTAAAATACTAATTCCGAAGCATGCCATTTTTAAGGGTCCCTAACCTGTACAATGTGTTATGATGAACCATTTAAATGTTCGTTAGTAACATGGCTATCTAACACTTTCAAACTTAGAACTTATATAAAAGAGGTGAAAACCACTGAAACAAGCATTCGGTGGACTAAGGTCATGGATGTTCCAAAGTACACCGGAGTTGGCAAGCTTGTAGGGTCAGTTCCAGATCGGGCACCATCTAGCTGTGGACAGGCTTCTTCACCTGTCTGGGTCCTAGTTTCTTCATATGGAAAATGAGAGGGCTGGACAAGATAATCTGTAGGACTTTTTAGTTATAGAATTAATCCATGCAATATATTCCCCAAGACAAACTGGAAAAAGGTAAAGCCCTTGAGACAAGGATTGTTCATCATTCATAAACACAGAAGCAAATTTCACCTGCAGTATTGGAAGTTGGGGGAGAACAGCACTTTCTAAAGCAGCCGGGACAGAAGGGTTTACAGATGAAAAAGTAACCCCAAGGCAAACCACATCTGGAGGAGAACTGGTGTCACAGGTTAACAGTTGGGTACAAGTGTTACTTGGAAACATCTGATGTGGCTTTGGGGTGAGCAAGCATCCTCCCTCCAAAATAGCTTAAGTGGAAAGCTTTAATAATTCATTACATTCCTGGTAAGTGTGTTGAAATTTGATTTTTTGATAAAAACATACCCAGAAAGCATAATGCATAAGGAAACATTGATTAGTCACAAAACCCAGATATGAGTCTGACAGTAATCAGTAATGAAATATTTCCAGCTCACAAACACAATGACAAAAGCAGCCACTATGCAGTCTGCTCCCGGATTTTCTTATACTTGAGCTTGACTGCTAATTTTATATAAATATAAGGAGAAAAATAGCTTTTGGGAATCTTAAATCAAAGCCTATTTTCTGCCACTATCCACCTACAACCATCTGCTGGACTATGGATTAAAGAATATGACAGCAACCCTCTAAGGAAGCTGCACAAAGAAAACCAGTTTCAGAAGCTATAGGTCCATCATTTTAAGCATAATTAAACTATTCAAGTCTGTTTGGTTAATAAGTCCAAGAGAAATGAAACTATGTATAATGATCACCACTGCTTGGTTTAAAATAACCAGAAGAGTATAAAAAATAAAAAGGAAATCTCTTGATTCTGTTTGATAGCACTAATTGTTATTCATTCACTTATTCAACAAATATTTCAACAACTACCACGTACCAGACTCTGTGCCAAGTGCAGGAGACAAAACTGAGAGCAAGTCCCTGCCACCATGAGGCTCATGAGGCAGATGAAGGGACTGGTCAGCAGACAAATAATATAATTAAAAATATTTCTTTCATATCATTCGTAGAGAAGGAACTGGGACAGAGAACAACAGAGGATGGCCAGAGAGCATCTCTCTGAGGAGGGGACCCTCGAAGCCTAAAAGATGAGAATAGGCAGAGAGGAGTATTTTAGACAGGAGTGTCCGTGTACAAAGACACTGAGGCAGGAAATCATTTATTAAAGTCAGGATTGGATCCACCAGTGGAGCTCAAGTGTGGTGCCGTGAGGAAGTAATACAGGACGAGTCTGGAGAGTTTGGAGAAGGCAGAACCAGACACGGGAGGGCACCTGGGTGGCTGAGTCGGTCAAGCTTCCAATGCTCGATTTTTGGTTCAGGTCATGATCTCACAGTTCACGGGATGGAGCCCTGAGTCGGGCTCTGTGCTACAGCACAGAGCCTGTTTGGGATTGGAGAATCCCAATTCCTCTTTCTCTCTCTCTCTCTCTGCCCCTCCCCCACTTATGGGTGCATGCGCGCTCTCTCTCTCTCTCTCTCAAAATAAACATTAAAAAATTTATCACCTTCACAGTTTAAAAAAACGAGCAAGACACGGATTATCTTACAGTCCTGGGAGGTATTTGGATTTTAAGTGTAATGGGAAGAAATGGGGAAGGATTTTCGAAGACAACCGAGATAATCTGATGTTTAAAGGATCATATTTGCTACCATGTGAACTGATGGGGAATGAGCGAGGATGGGAGTGGGGAGAAGAGTCATAAGGCTGCGGCAATGCAAGAGATGGCAGTGCTCTGACCAAGGCAGGGGGTGGGGGGCGGGGAAAGCATGGGCTGCGTACATATTGTTGGAGCTCACGTCAAAAGACTTGTGGATGGATTCTAACAAGGGTGGGGGGAGGAGAGGGAGGAATCAAAATGACTAGGTGCATGAGGGAGCCAGAGCTGAGATGGTGGAGATGGGGTGTGTGGAGGTGGGGGTGGAGAGGTGGTGGAAACCGATCCGGTGGAACCGATGCAGGCAAGACCGTTTGCACACAGTATATACGTGTGGGCATGTCAATGAGACTCGCAAGTGCTGGTGTCAACAAAGCATCGGATGAAGAATGGAATTCGGTGCAGAGTTCTGTGCTAAAAATTAAAATTTTGAAGCCACCAGGATAAAAATATTCAAATCCATGGCAGAAGGGAGTACCGAGAAGCAAAGAGGTCCTGGGAAAAAGAAGCTCCCATGCGGTGGAAATGTCATGCAAGCAAAATTCTCCGAAACAGCTTCTTGAAGACAGTAACTTTGTCCTCGTAGTCAAATACCAAAGTAGCAAGATACAGTTGGAAAGGGGATACTGACAGCTGAGGTTTAGAGAGCCTGAAGACCTTTAAAACTGGAATAAATAAACCTTTGAAAAGTTGTTATTAGACCATCACAGGGGAACAATTGTCTCTGAGCACAACGATGTTCTGGGGGCGATTAGCACTTTGATTGCCTGAAATGGGAAAGTGTGAGGTATATTTACAAATCGCTGTACAGATTTTAAATAACCACAATTTTAATTCATGAACTGTAAGAATTATTTTTTCAGAACATACAATGTCAAAATCTTAAAGTAGGGAAATGCCTTTGTTATAAGGAATTCTTCATATTCAGCAGTATTTTTTTAAAAAAAATATTTGTTTATTTTTGGTAGAGCACAGGCAGGGAAGGGGCAGAAAGAGGGAGACAGAGATGTGAAGCAGGCTCTGTACTGACAGGTGGACGGCAGTGAGCCCGATGTGGGGCCTCAACTCATAAACTGCAAGATCATGACCTGAGTCAAAGTCAGACACTCAACCGACTGAGCCACCCAGGTGACCCAGCAGTATTTCTAGTGGCCATGGAGCTTGCTCAGTGAGAGGCATTCTTCGGAGCTAATGAAACTAGGGATTCTTTAACTCTTCTTATTTGACAAATAAGGAAATCTGTTCTGAGCTTTTCGGCAGTTACTTGTCCATGGTTACAAGTAGTAAACAAAAGATTAGCCTAGATATTCCCAACTTTACCTCTAACCAACAAACACCGTCTGTTGAACTTACAAAAAAACGAATGAACTAACCAATCACATGAACAAAGAGACAAAAGAACTTAAAAAATACTGGTATCTCTACCCACTTTTTGGAGATCTTGATTCAACCAGCCTGGGATGAGATCCCACACATCTATACTTTTCAGAACTCTCCAAACTGCTTGTGATGGCCAGAAGTGCTGGATAGGACTTGAACTCAGGCTTTTTACCTCACTGCTAAACTCTCATCACCTCTTATTTCCTTACCAACCAAATCACTCATGTCTACCCACTTTCACTCTATCTCTGTATGTTCTTCCGAAGGAAATTAGAAGCCCTTCGATCACCAGCTGCTCCTCCATGATTGCCACCCAAGTCCCTTCTGCCCTCCTCCCCTCTCCTGGCCACATGGGACACTAAGTTTCGGCTGCTCACATGACTGCTTTTCCTTCTCTTTCTCTACCTAATCTCATCCACTGCAGTGCCACATGCTGCTGCTGATGGCCAGCCATATGGCCAGGCTGGACCTGACCTCCTGCCTATCACCCAGGGTTGTGAAATTTATGATTTATAAAAGAACAAAATGTGTGCAACAAGACCACCTTACATTTTATCTATAAAAAATACGTTGTTCTATTGAAGTTATTCCAAGGTACTGAGATGGGGGAAGACTGAGGTGAGTGGTAAGTGGGACAGAGCTAATCTGATCACAGAGGTGTGGCAGACACACCTAAGGCGGCCCTATAATTCCCATCTCCTAGGATCCAGGTCTTCCTGTAATTCGCTCGAATGTGGGCAAGACCTGTAACTTGCTTCTAACTGGAGTAGAGCAAGTGAAAGGATTTTACAGATGTGATTAAGGTCCTTAATCAGTTGACTAAGTTAAAGCAGATCAGGCTGCTTGGGCCTGAGCTAATCAGATGAGCCCTCCAAGAAGACCTAGGCTTCTCTGAGACAAGAGACTTCACATGGCAGAAACAGTCTTCCATTGCCCATGAAGCAGCAAATTGCTATGAATTCTACAGCCATAAGGAAGTGAATTCTGTCTAGTCTGAGGAAACTTAGAAGCGGATCCTTCCCTACTTGAGCTTCCAGATGAGAACACAGAACCATTGCCACCTTGATTTCAGTTTAGTGCTACACTCCTAACCTACACATATGGGTTGTTTGTAATAGTTTATGCCTCAGCAGATTGCACAGATGTCATGTTGAAAGCTGAAATCCTACATCTTGGCTACCCCTAATTTGGGCTCACGTGGTCACTGACCTAAAGCTACTTATACTTATGGCAGTGAGAAGAGCACACGAGACAGGCATCAGTAAGACAGGAGCCATGTGTGCTCATGACCTCCAGTGGCCCTGGCATCTAGCAGAGGAAGAACACAGTGTTCTTCTACACGCTAATGGTTAGGTTTTCAAATTTGGCAAAAGGAAAATGTCATTGTTGTAGAATATGCTATCGATCAAATCAATAGTTTGTATACTGAAGATGGAGTAAGTTTCTTTTTGTGATTGGAGTCAATCTCTTTTGTTGTAACAACAAAGGTAATTGCAGAACCCGGGGCTTTCCTGAGGATAATGTTCACTCTGAGGGAGGGTCAATATTCAGAGACTTTATCATCTTGACTTGCAATATGATTCTAACCAGTTGGTCAGTGAAACACGGGTTTTGTTCAAAGATGCAATGATCTTATGAGGGAGATTTTATGAGAGTAACACAATATCTCAAGTACACACAGAACTCTTAATAGGACACAGAAGACCTCATTCAGAAGTCGTCCAAGCCTACAATGTGGTACCAAATAAGTCATTGCTGGAGAAATATGTGGTTTAGTGTTACCTTCTTCTTCCCTGTGTTAAAATTTCAAGCTTTGAAGTAAGCCACAGCTAAAAACGCTTACAGTCCATGTTTGAAATAAGAAACAGTTCCCCTTCTGATAATAGGAAAAGGAAAAGGCATGGTAGGAAGGCATATAGGGTCTGATGTTACTGATCCTTATGAATGGTGCTGGTAAGTTAAGGGATAGTGACAATAGCAGGGAAAGTGACTCTTCTGGAAAGTGAATCATCTAAAGAAGTGGGAGATTTGATTCCTGCAGTATCAGAGCTGGGGGAGATGTTTACAGGCTAATTTTACCATTTGTCCTATGATCCAAGTTCAGAGATATGAAGATGCCAATTAAATGGAGAAGGGATTAAAACCACACTCAAGAAATTGACATTCTACTGTACTTATCGTCTGTCTTGTTTCCTCCATTAACACCTCTGAAAAGTACAGAATTCTTGGGACTGTCATTGTAGTTGTTTAGAATTGTTTCCATGCAAGTTCGGCTGCATTATACGATAGAATACAACTGTCCGTATGCCGGATGTTAATGATTTAACAAAAAGAAGCTCTGGACTAACTGTATGCTCAGCCTTAGCTCCCACATAATTTACTTCCTTGGTGACAAACCACTGACACACGGGCCACACTTAATCCTTCACCATGCCTGTCACCGGCCTCCCTTCTGGAGTTTTAGTAACTTGCTCATTTTACAGATGGGGAAACCAAGGTCCAGCAAGGGCTAAACTCCACCCCATGTTGGGCCCAGATCCAGCTTCCGCTCGCATGTGCTGATTGAGAGCTTTAAGCACTTACTAGCGAGTCTGGCAGACAGAGGAGGAAAATCTGATTGGCTTGGGCTTCCTTGTTGGATGGCTAGAAGCCAAAGTTGGATCTAATGCACTCAATCTGGGAAACAGAAAACAAAATATTAATTGCCTGGCGGTGTAAGAGTGGGGGAGGTTGTTTCCTAATTAAGTTTTAGACTCGGCTTGCTACAGATGCTGCCAGTAAGTGGACTGAGAAGTACAGTAAGTTCTCCTTTGAAGGGCACTTCTTCCACTTTAAGGATGGGAGGCAGTGGTTAGAAGTGTGGGGACTACCTAAGTCTAATTCCTGGCTCAGTAACTTTGTAACTAGGTGGCATAGGGCAAGTTATCTAATTTCTCTAAGTTTCATTTTCCTGATCCGTAAAATGGGGAGAATACTGGTACATTACATGATTGTTAGGACTAAATGAAAAAGTCACTAAGAAAACTACATGCTCCATGAGGTTAGCCATGAGTACACTGCAATTAATAACGAGAAAAAAAAAAAAAAACCCTCGTCCTACATGATAGAATAGTGAATTATTTGAAATACACTTAACCTTTTGAAATTTAAGTTTGCCAAATTAATTAAAGAATGAAACATTTCTGTTAAAAGTGTACTATTAATGAAAAAAAAAGTGTCCGAAGTATAGCATTAAATTCAAATATAGCAGTATATACTAGGGATAAGTTTCTGAAATATTAGTAGTCCTCCTTCTTGCTCTTCCCCCCACAAAAAACCACCTTGGTAATAAACACTAAGCACAGGTGCAAATACTGTATTCCCTATTTTTTAAAAAGACAGAATGTGTGTGGGGGTATGAGTGTGTGTGACATATATATATTTTTTACATCTGCCCTCCGGACAGATTTATTTTTCCTTTGGTCTTTTGCAAAAGAAAGATATGCAACACATCCTCAAATACCTTTAGAGCTACATCACAGTAACTGGTCATGAACATGATCTTGAATTACTAGGAAAGGCAGGCAGAAAAATGGTTTATAAATATTTCTAACTATATCGAATTACAAGATACCACAGGACATGAGTAGCCTTTTTGCTTAAAACAAAACAAAACAACCCCCCCGCCCCGAACCCAACCAAACAACCAACCTACTCATCCCATCAAAAAAACCCACATTCTCCAAGAACTCTGGAAGCTTAGTGAACTACAACATCAACATTAGTTTCCTCACAAAACCAAGATAGGGTGGTACTGCCCAGTGGGGGGCCAGCGCAAAACCAAACTGTTCTTAAAGGTGAAAGGTAAGTCTCTCATCACTTGAAAGGTTTTGAAAAGCACTGGAAAAATGTGTGTGCAAGTAACTGAAATGCCACCTGTGAGACAGTTACAACCACCAAAATAAGGAAGGACTTAGTTTTCTATTTTACTTCGAAAGGAACAAATCACTTGGTCACCAGTCTTTGATAAGGTCTGGGTTTGCCACATCTCCAGAAACTGTACAAATGGATAGTTCTTTTGTTTTACTTAAATTATTTATAACATGTATATCACATAAGGCAAGTTCACTTCATGCTTTACTTAGTAAAATGGAAAAAAAAGCTTTCTCCAAAATTGGCACTAAAGTTAAGTTCTTAATAGCAAGGAGATACATCACTATAAGCAGAATGAACACAGTCATAATACATATCAAATCAAAATTATTTCCTTTATATCATCAGCAATGAGTTAACTCCAGAGGTAGTATGGCAGAAACGAGCATGGATCCTATCAGGTCACAACCGATGAAGAAATTAAATTTATTTTTCTCTGTGGTTTTGACCATAAATTGCTTTACACATTTAGGACCTGAATAAAAACCACTCTCAGCAGAAATCTTGGCCCATTAATTCAACTGACATATCAATTTTACAACTTTCAGGACTGCAGATATAAAAAATGTAAAGTATAAAATTATGTAAGTTTGAAATGGTTTTAATCATATTCATTAAAAATATTTACATTTCCCGGTACTTACTTGACAAAACCCCCTTGCAATATAATTCTACTCTAAACTTTTATTTATAAAATGAGGCTCATTTATGAGATTTCAGTGAATGTTATACTGCAAATTACTTACATTCCGTAAACTATTTTAAGAACTTTTCATATCAAAGGTAGTTTATATTGGATTATCTGAAACCCAATAGTGCCCACAGATGAGCTTCTTACAAATCTTTTCATTAATGCTTGGAAAGCACTGTGAAAATGAAAAGTGCTGTTAAGTGCTATCGTCTCCCTTAAATTCTCACTTACGCTGTGTGCACATTGTGAAATAAACACATATGCAGCATGTCCATGTTTTGATATGTATTTTTATTTCCCTGCAGTTTTCACTTATCAAGAACAAGTAACAGGGAAAGTTGTCTGAACTAGTGCATAAACAAACATTCTGAAACACCACTACACGTATCTAATTTACAAGAACCGTATAAAAAAAGTCACTAAAACACTACACTATGAAGGTGTCCAACGCTTACAGTCAGACTTTTTCCAACCCGTTACTTGCCTTGTAGCCACAGGAAAACTCTCCAAAATTGAAAAGACAGTCTTGCCACAACCCTCCCCCCCTCCCAACACCTGGGATGGCTCGATATCTAGACTTCCAATAATTATTGCAATGATATGATGCAATACATACCTGGTAAAATATCCTTTATGTGGTGTGTTACAGTTTTAAAGCCAGTTAAAATATGCAGTCTTCAGATAAAATGTAATCCTTGAAAAATTTTCTTATCTGCACAGTTTAAATGTGCTAGATGCATAATTTTTCCTAGTCCGTTTTTCCTGTGTAATTATTTTTTATAAACTGGTATTATAAATAGAAATATACATTCAAAATATATGGAAAAGTGAGTTACTACATTAAATTTGCATGTATCGATCCATCCCTTTCCCCTGCACAGTAATAGAAAATACTATTTTGCCTTGAACTTCATATTTGACAGTGAAATGCCACTAGTATTTACCAAAAAGTCCATCTAGTCAAATTGTGAAACAAAATGAACCAAGTGAAAACTTTACAGTTTCTTTAGAAAAAAATTACAAGAATTTCATTTCCTAGCTATGAATCTTTAACTTTTTAGACACAAAGTTGGATTTATTTTTACAAGATACAAAATGTAAACATGGCAAAATAAATAGTTAAAACAAGTGATGCAGGATCCCATTTCATGCTCATGATCCCATTAAAGAATTATTTTTTAAAATCCATTCAGTTGCAAATTCAAGTGCAAAAGCATGATGATGAATATCTACTATTCAAGTAACAGAAATAATATTGATGATACAAATAAACTATTTTACAAGGTAGTGATTTTCCCAATTTTACAAAATATACATCATATATCGATTTCATATCCGATATACTGTAGTCCATTTAGGTCCATTGTTACGCTCTGTGATCCACAGAGTGTCGCCTTTTGCATTCAGCTGGAATATGAATGACTGCACACCATCAGCACAGGTCAAAGCCACACGTTTTAGGTTATGTCACTTCCATAGCTACTGTTGTCTCTGCTATTCCATTTAAACCCAATCTTTCTGGTTCATGGTTCTCTCTATAATAAGGCAAAGAGTAAAATAAACATTAATACTCTCCAGAATATGATATTATCACTCAGTATTTACAGATACGGTTTTACGTAACTACAACTAAACATGTACTTCACAAGAACATTTCCTACTTTTACAATTGCTATACAGGAATGAGGAAAAGTTTTGTGTATCTAAGAAATTCTATTATTTCCTAATTACTTGATTATAATTGTTTACTTAGGAAACACAGTAATTTAACATAATATTTCGGGGGAAGCCAATGATAAACTACTTATGAAAATATGTAACACAGGACAATCCAAGTTTTTTACAATAGATGAAGCATATGATGCTCAAAAAGAATAATCATCAGGGGTGCCTGGGTGGCTCAGTCGGTTGAGCGTCCGACTTCGGCTCAGGTCATGATCTCACGGTCCGTGAGTTCAAGCCCCACGTTGGGCTCTGGGCTGACAGCTCAGAGCCTGGAGCCTGCTTCAGATTCTGTGTCTCCCTCTCTCTGACCCTCCCCCGTTCATGCTCTGTCTCTCTCTGTCTCAAAAATAAATAAACATTAAAAAAAAATATAAAAAAAAAAAAGAATCATCATCAGAAGCACAACAGTACTTAGATTACTTTCCACTAGTGTAATTTTATAGGTTTAAGGTCATGCAGTAAGTTATTAACTCATGCACGTCAAGTTTTTTTCTGATTCGTTGCTCTCATGTACTAGTATCACAGAAATATAAAAACATACCCTGAAATACATGATCACAGATTTAGCTAATCCCAGAAGAGTCTCAATTTTTATACACAGAATAATTTACTTTCTTCTTATAATGTTGAAGAAAACACAAATTTTGATTTGAAAATTAAAGCTCTGACGTGGGGATCAGTAACAACTCTAACCTCCCCAACTGTCTAAGCTACAAAAAAACAGTAGAAGACTCAAGCTTCTAAAATATCCTTTGATTTATTTTTTGGGCTTGATGGTTCCCAATTTGATGTGCTTTTCCCCCTTGTTTTTTATGCTTCTGGTTGGCACGTAAACATCCCACTATTGACCTCAAACAAATAATCTAAGTCACAGAGCTCTACCCTGAGTAGAACTCAGTATGTGTTAAAAGCAAGTCAATCAATAGACATCTACTGCAGTAAAAAATGTCCTTTTCCTCCCATAGGACAGCCAGCAGAAAGGGACAGGATGGTACCAGAAATACACACACACACACACACACACACACACACCTTGCTATGCTGCTGATGGCACTGCTGGGAGTAACCTTTGGCACTCTGTCCATACTGGCAGCAACCGTGGCAAGTTTTAAGGCTGTTGGCGATGGTGCTGAAGTCCGTGTATTGATATGCACATTGACTGGAGAAACAACACTGACGTTATTGAGGTGCACTGCATTTGTCAGGCAGGAATTGTTCATGGGAAGTGTTTGAGGACTGCTTGTGCACAATGCTGGGATTAAGTGGTTTGTAGTGGTGTGGCCAACTGTCCTTACAAGTTGTACAGCTGAAATCCCTGGGCTGGATGATAAAGCCATATTGGTGGAGTATAACGTTTTAGAGGTTCCTGGAGGAGAAAAATAACATCATTTAATTCGTATCATGAGACATTAATTAAACTCTCAGAAAATCAGAGTTTAATAAAAATCCGTGCAAACATTTGTATTCTAATTACATACCAAATTAACTTTCCACATAATGGCCTCTCTAAAGAGAGTTCCTGATCACAACATACTTACCTGTTACAACCCAAAGACACATTTTTCTACTAGCCTGCATAAAAGTCTACATTTGGAAAGTAGGAAACAACAGGGCAGAGAGGTCCTCTCTGGGGGTTGAGACCATGTGGAAATGACAGTCGGATTCCATCACAATTCACGCATGCAAGGAATCAGTAAGGCGGGGTAATCAGGATCATGGGTGTATCTAAAAGCAAGTGGAAAAACCCTAGGGTCTGAGTAGTAGCTGAAGGCTGATAGGAACAGCAAGTCTTTGAGGACTCAGGGTGGTAAGAAGCAGACAAGGTTTCAGAGTAATACTGTATTTCAAGAGGAGGAGTCAGAGAAAGCAGTCCCATGAGTATGTGCCAGTGGGAAGGTAAACCCAATTTCAAACTTACTGACAGACCAACCTGGATTATATTTTGCCTATCAATGCATGGATAATTCCAGCGTGATGGTTAGCGATTAGCTCAGTATGTTTCCTAAGATGTGAGGCAACTGACAGTATGTGGATAAAACCAGGCAGGATGGAGAGTTACACAGGAAGGTATCTAGTGGGAGCAGGAGGAAACAGGGAGCAGGCTCTCTGTGATTTCCAGAAAATATGCAGCTATTCCGCCACACCTATCCTCAGAAATTCTGGAGTCCTGACTTCTTGTACGATTTTTTCCCCTTGTATTTAAAACAAACACCATATCTCCAATCAGTAAGTTACAACCTCGAGCTAGTAAGTATCGCATGAAACCACAGGCTTACCTGAAGGCTGGACAACACCGTTTATGTTGTTGTGGCCAGTGTTCTGTTCCTTGGCTACCTCACTGCGACTTGGAACAGGTGCACTGACTACTGCAGATGCAGCAAAGTGGGCGCTGGCTGAGTCAAGTGTTTTAGACATACAGTCAGAGGTGCTTGAGCCCTATAAAATGAACAAAATTAAACTCTCAATTTTTCAAATGTGATTTCATGAATGTGAATATTAAGAAATGGGCAAACCCAAAAGGTGGTTTCCTTTTTCATCTTGAACAGGTGTAAGTGCTAAGATTAAGAGATCCAAGGCTCCACAGACTATTTTTGGCATTTTTAAGCAGGGAGTGACTAAAAATTGGGAAGCAACTATTTCTGAGAAAGAACTAGGGGATTAAAAAACCTCAAACCTTTTATGCTCTATTAATTTTTCCAGTAAGTGTTAAAGAATGCCTTTAAAAATACTTGACAATCTAGATAGTAGGGACAAAATGAGATTTAACCATCCTTTTTGTCACAATGTAAAAACATGTCTTGCCTAACTAACCTCGCAAGTAGGCTAGTTACCCGAGAGATTCAGAAAAAGCAAACAAAGGCAAGTTTAATGGCCATTCCTCTTGATTCTGCATGAAACAGGTCAGCCAATAGCTCCAGAATGCAGGCTAGTCCCAAATCCACCCGGATGCTAGAGGAGTGCTGAGGGCTCCTGGTGTCACTGAGATTTTCATGTTGCTGGATTCAGGATTTCCAAGGTCAGTGTATTTAGTGACCCTCTGAGAATGAACTGACCTACTATCAGCAGACGCTGGCCTGAGAGCTCACAGAATACAACAAAGATTGAGTTAACCTCAGTTATTACTTCAGAGTTACTTTTGGAATTATGAAGTAAGAAAACTTAAGACCTAAAGTATTAGATTTATTTCTTTCAGATGGCTCAAATTTCAAACAAACTTTTCAATTACACTTTTTAGTGGCTTAACAACAGAAATTTATTCTCATACAGTTTTGGATGCCACAACTTCAAAATAAGTGTTATAGGGCTCATATCAAGGTGTTTGCAGGGTTTCTTTCTTCCGGCAATTGCAATTTTAGAAAGTATTTTTGTTCTTAACCCCTAGCATATTCGTCTAATGGTGCCAATGGAAAACGTCACCTAGTGGCAATTTTTTTCTTCAGGGAAATGTGATTCAAAGAGGCAAGGGACTATGTTGTTTGGATTTAGTGGACAATTCAAGAAAATTACCTCCTAAGTCATGGGGCACACCCAAATGGCACTTAAAAACACAGTTTAGGAAGGGGTTAAGATTGGGGAAAAAAAGTTTTGGAGGCAGAGTAGGGGTGGGGATGATAATTCTAAGAGTATCTAATTCCTTCCACAAATTCTCAATACCCCTCTAAAACAATGTGGTTTCTTTCCTAAATTACAAATACCATATTTGACTCTAGTATTCTCCTCATTAAATATACATTAGTTTATCAAGGTTATCTTTGACTTGACAAAATTGTACAAAACTATGTAATTAAAGAAGAAAAAGGAAACAACCACGATTAAAAGACAGGTTCACCTGTGCTTTTGGGTGCGTCTGTTGCGAGGAATGCTGAGATTGCTGTTTCTGCTGAAGCTGAGCAAGCTGCTGCCTTTGCATTTGAACTAACTGCTGTTGATGTGTCTGAAACTGCTCTTCTGTGATACCCCCTGTTACTGGCAAAGGACATTCAGTTCAGAAGTATGTTTTAAAGTACTTTGCACAACACAAATAGAATACAATATAAAATTATTGCACAATTAAGATGAAAAGCAAGTGCAAATCATACATCAGCAAGAAACTCAATAAAAAGCAAAAGTGGTTTATGTTAATATCCATGATCTTCTAAAATCACATGCCAAAAGAAGTTCCTACATGCAGTGTTTATACTGTACAAAATAGTCCTAATATGAGGATTCTATTACTTATTCAGACTTCGTGTCTTTGGGATCATTCTTAGCTCTCTACATTGTGGAAGTATATAATGAGAAAACTGATTTATTAATACAAATAATAATGATGATGACTAAGTGATAGCCTTATTAAGAAAGCAGGACCATCTGCAGAACTATAAAGGATTCTTACTGCTGGTTCTCATCTAGGACATTTTCCCTGGTTACAAATCAGAGTAGATGACAAAGGTGTTCACCTTGCACAATCAGTAACTGTAGTTCAAGCCAACAGATTTGATGCTAAAATAAGTCTTATCTATAGAAATATGGGTTAGAAATCAGAGAACTCTTCAGAAAACTAAAGACAGAATATATCCTCAGATGCAATCAAGGGGTGACCAACTGTGTTAACAGTAGATTTCAAGTAAAAATGAGACATCTAAAACGTTTGTTTATAAGATTAGCCAAGAAAAAGTTATAAGAGGAAAGCATTTTTCTCAAAGAAATGTAAAAAATTTTCAATAATTTTCAAGTAAATCACTGATAAACTGACTTAGAGGACATAAGCTATTTCCATAGAAGTCAGTACATTATCAAAATCAAGAAGTATTAAATCAGATCAGAATACATGTACTACTAGAGTAAATTTGCTCTATTTTTCTTCATTGCTTTCTTTCCTCTCTCCTATCTCTTTCAGTCAATCAGTATTTACTATTTACGATGATGCAGAGTGCTACATTAAGAGTTAAGTGAATACATGGCAAAATAAAAGGCAAAAGGAGGGTCCCAGCTATAAAGTCCAAAAGTGTAGTTGGAAAGAAAAGATACATATAAAGGAATAGCAACTAATATGAGCCAACCTTTAAATGCAAGTGAGCAATCTCATCAATTGGACCTAAAGTCTCATTAACAGGACCTAAAGGAATTTAGCTAGAAGAGGACACAGCCTGAACCTAGGTTACTCTTGACTATTCCCCCAAGTTTTCCATTTACTACAAAGGAGAAATTTAAAAAAATGTGATGGTAAATTAGACATATAACAAGCTTTGAATAAATACAGTCTATTTTCTATTAAAAGGGAGTTAGGCCCCAGAGATGGACAAAACATTAAATAAGCCTTCATTTCTGTTCGACAACGTTATCATTTAAAGTTTGTATTGGGCTATGAAGGAAAAAAAGTTCTTAGATAGCAATTTTATTTTTAGAAGATTCAAAGACCTGGGGCTATGATAGTGCGCACTCTAAAATTTTAATATTACCTGCATTTTTGAAGTACACATTAGTTATCTTACTGAATTACCAACAAAATCAAATGTTTTTCTTTGCACATGTTAAATTCACTGCAAGTGTTCTATTTTTAAGTGTAAAAAACATTTTTAATTCTAAATTTACAATCTTCAAAATCAAATGAAAATGTGAAGTATTCATAAATTTCCAGTTGTTTGAAAACCTTGGGAAAGAGATGAAAAATAGTTTATTAGATAAAAGGCAGGAAGGAAAACTCTTAAGTTAAACCCAAATAAATATGTTTAATAAGTCTTATGTGTATAAAGGATTGTGCCAATTCAAATTAAATGAACTTGGTTGGAATCTGGTGTTAGCATGGTCTAGTCCCTCAAATCCAGTGTTAAGTTTATCTGGAGCTAAGTTTTTTGTTGTGGTGAAAAGGTGGGAGTCACAGTGATTAATTTTAAATGAGGAAGAAAATTAAGTGAATACAGTTTTAACAGCTACTTCAAAATTGGGAGAGAAATGAGAACAATGAGAATCTTCTCTAAAATCTTTTAAGCCAGAACATCATAAAATCTCACTAATTCAGAATAAGTATGTACTTAAATTAGTAGAAAGAACAAATAGCATTCTTTTAATTAAAAAATTGCTTTTGGGGGCGTCTGGGTGGCTCAGTCGGTTGAGCACCCAACTTTGGCTCAGGTCATGATCTCATGGTTTGTGAGTTCGAGCCCTGCCTGCAACTGTCCTGCTCTGTGCTGACAGTTCAGAGCCTGAAGCCTGCTTTGGCTTCTGTGTCTCCCTTTCTCTCTCTGCCCATCCCCACTTGCACTCTGTCTGTCTCTCTCAAAAATAAACAAACATTAAACATTTTTTTTCAAAAGTTAAAAAAATTACTTTTGGTTGGTAGTCCATGAGTAACAAAGTGTTGCCAACTATAGATGGTTCTGCTTGTTTTTTATGAATGGATGATCATTTACGTATATATTAAAAAGGAATGCTGATAAAATTGCCTGTTTTGGGGTGGGGTTATATCTGTTTATTGCCCTGTCTTGTTGAGACCATTAATTTGCTCAGGAACCCCATCTTTTTTCCTCATCAGAAATGCATTAAGGGGCGCCTGGGTGGCTCAGTTGGTTGAGCATCTGACTTCGGCTCAGGTCACGATCTCATGGTCTATGAGTTTGAGCCCCGCGTCAGGCTCTGTGCTGACAGCTCGGAGCCTGGAGCCTGGAGCCTGCTTCGGATTCTGTGTCTCCCTCTCTCTCTGCCCCTCCCCCGCTCATGCTCTAATAAACATTAAAAAAAAAAAAAAAAGAAACGCATTAAAATCCTAACCAATCAAGGCTCAATCCAAATTATTCAAATTAATGGTCACTGTTTCCTAACCTTTTTAAACCCTGGCTGATTTTAATAATAAAAATGTCACCCCGATCCCATTACTGGTTAAGAATTACTAATATAGGGGCGACTGGGTGGCTCAGTCGGTTAAGCGTCCGACTTCGGCTCAGGTCACTATCTCATGGTCTGTGAGTTCGAGCCCCGCGTCGGGCTCTGTGCTGACAGCTCAGAGCCTGGAGCCTGCTTCGGATTCTGTGTCTCTCTCTCTCTCTGCTCCTCCCCCGTTCATGCTCTGTCTCAAAAATAAATAAACATTAAAAAAAAAAAGCATTAAAAAAAAAAGAATTACTAATATAAACTCAATTTAACTCTATAATATGGATATGCCTTAAAAAATGACATTTATTTTTTTCTCCTTCCCATTACTTCAAGCTCAGCATGTTATATCCATTCTTGACCTCTAGCTCTTTCTTTACTATAAAGTTCCTCATTCGGAATTTTCTAGAGCATTATTTCATATCATTTTCAACTCTTTAGACAAAAAGAGCAATTAGTAATCATGACACAGAATTGGAACACATACAAAACACCCTAACTGACCTCTTTCCTTTTGTTAGGTGGAAAGAAGTAAGAAATGTATGATTTTAATAGCACAGACACAGTACTGAATTATCATTCTTAGAGTTGACCTAATGGTAGGTGGAGACAGGTGTTTGATGGAAAGTACCTTTCCTACTAATTATGTTTCCTTTCATAAATTACTTAAATATTTCCACAAGAAATTTATTTCTTACGTTGACTTACAATCATCAAGAGGCAAAAGTTAAAACAGGTCAGAAAAAGTCATAGTTATAGTGTGAAGAAGACTGTTTAGAAATTAGGGGCCCAGCTTTGAGGTGGGGGGGGGGGTGGTGGTGCGTGTAGTGGCAAAAGGGCAACTGGGAATATGCAAGAAAGAAGCCTTACCTGCTTCTCTTGCTTAGGGCCAAGCCAAGTTCTTTCTACTAGTTGCTTACACGGTGCTAGCTTAAAAGTAAAATTTATGCTGGTCATAATCTACCCTACCCCATGCCCTCCAATTCCTGTCAGTTTAAAATTTTTTTTTTTCAATGTTTATTATTATTTTATTTTTGGGACAGAGAGAGACAGAGCATGAGCGGGGGAGGGGCAGAGAGAGAGGGAGACACAGAATCGGAAACAGGCTCCAGGCTCTGAGCCATCAGCCCAGAGCCCGACGCGGGGCTCGAACTCACGGACCGCGAGATCGTGACCTGGCTGAAGTCGGACGCTTAACCGACTGCGCCACCCAGGCGCCCCCCTGCCAGTTTAAAAGTAACCACAAAACTGATTGTTTTGTGAAGGTAGCAATATTTCCTTAAAATCCAGATGGATGGAAGTGTCTTTTTACTTGAGTAACTTCCAAATTTCTGTAGTTAACACATGCTGATAGGTATACATATTACTGAATTTTCCTCATTATATATGCAAGTATGTCATTCTATACATTAGTGGCATACCTGCATTTCTAAATATTTTGTGTATATAACCAAAACTCTGTTTTTCAGTAAAGCCCCTAACCTTCCTGGCTATCTTCTTTACACCTGGCTTATTACCTATCTTAGATTTATCAGTTGCTTTATTTACCAGATGAATCCATGTAGTTTTTGTGAGAATACTTGTTACCATCCTTGGAATGTTGATTTTACTTTCAAAAGTCCTAGGTATTCTTCATGTCATCTTTTACCTTTCAAGGATGTGATTCCTATATGGTGGTCTGCTAGGTTGACCCCTTATCAGCTTTCCCTCCCGTATTTTGACAGATCCACTAAAAATATACTCAAGGTATCTCCCCTAGACTTTATGCTGGTTTCTTAACCTTGGGCCCACAGAGATATTCTTCAGTATGTGTGAAATCTTTACAAGTATTTGCTAACTTTGTATAGTTTTGTTGATTAACTAAAAAGAAAAATCTAATAGAAATACATTCTGGAACTTTTGGATGACCATCTCATAACAGGGTATGAACATATGGTTTTTGTCCTTGTGTGTGCCTTTTTATTTTTTTAATTTTTATTTGAGAGAGAGGGCACCTGTGTGTGCGGGAGCGGGAAAAAGGCAGAGGGAGGGAGGGAGGGAGGGAGGGAGGGAGGGAGGGAGAGAGAGAGAGAGAGAGAGAGAGAGAGAGAGAGAGAGAGAGAAACACAAGCAGGCTCTGCACCGCCACCGCAGAGCCCGACTTGGGGCTGGATCTCACCAACAAGACCACCACGCAAGCCAAAATCATGAACTGTCAGCAGAGCATGACAGATGTAGAGGTCGAACTCAAGAACCATGAGATCACAACCTGAGCCAAAGTTGGATGCTCAACCGACTGAGCCATCCAGGTGCCCCTGCGTGTGTGCCTTTTCAAAATTCTCTTTTAACCCCAAGTGGGCTAATACAGTGTATTCTTGGGAAGCTATGAACTTTTTAAAGCACTAGTCTAGACCAAGTTTTCATAGCTTAATGAAGAACATCTAACGTGGTAATAAAGATCTAAAAGTCAAGATGAATGTATTATCCAGTATTCTCCATCTACAAGGTAGGTCTTTGTTATAAAAGTCTTAATATACGCTTTATTAAGCAAAGCTGACTATATGCATTTTTGTTTGTCTGTTTTAAAAGACAGATTTGGGGCTGATGGGGGTGGGGGAAGATGGACAACCTATTTTATTTAAAAAAATTTTTTTAATGTTTATATTTATTTTTGAGACAGAGAGAGACAGAACATGAGCAGAGGAGGGAGACAGAGAGGGAGACACAGAATCTGAAGCAGGCTCCAGGCTCTGAGCTGTCAGCACAGAGGCTAACACAGGGCTCGAACCCATGAACTGTGAGATCATGACCTGAGCCAAAGTCAGACGCTCAACTGACTGAGCTGCCCAGGCGTCCCTGGACAACCTATTTTAAACCTTGTATGTCTTAGCGAGGAGTCAGGTGAAAGTTCACATAAGCCACTCTGAGCTACTCTGAGGACAAATGCTTCAATCCTTGAAAGCTGACATTATGTGTCTAGGACTATACACATCCTGTAATGTAACTGTCACAGTTAAAGGCAAACTCATGAATAAACTGCAAAACTGTGGGTAGAAAGGGTGAAGATGGGAGGCGAGGTCAGGAGTGAAGGGTGAGGGGGATAAGGAATAAGGAACAAATGAAATGTGAAAATAAAAAAAAATAAAGACCCATTTAAGGGGCACCTGGCTGGCTAAGTTGATGGAATGTGTAACTCTAGATCTTGCGGTTGTAGGTTTGAGCCCCACGCTGGTATAGAGATTTAAAAAAAATAAAATCTTTTTTTTATTTTTTAATTTTTTTTTTTTAACATTTATTTATTTTTGAGAGACAGGGAGAGACAGAGCATGAGCAGGGGGAGGGGCAGAGAAAGAGGGAGACACAGAATCTGAAGCAGGCTCTAAGCTATCAGCACAGAGCCTGATGTGGGGCTCAAACTCACAAACCATGAGATCATGACCTGAGCCGAAGTCGGACGCTTAACTGACTGAGCCACCCAGGCGCCCCCAAAGATGAAATCTTCAAAGACGCATTTAAACTTCTGACACCCAACCTAAATAGTTACAACTGAAATTTGAATATTATTTCCTTTAGCAATCAAACTAAAATCTTTTTAATTTCTGAAATCTGAATCTATTTCTCACCTTTGGAAGCAATCCTAACTAAAAAAATAAATCCTTGTGAATACCTTAGCTCATTGTTAAAATGTAGTTCTATTTATTGAAGAACTTTTTATACTTGCAAACATTTTATGGCAATTTAAGAAAGAATGGTGGGGGGCATGTGGGTGACTCAGTCAGTTAAGCGTCCAACTCTTGATCTCAGCTCAGGTTGTGATCTCAGGATTCCTGAGTTTGAGCCCTGCGTGGGGCTCCACACTGACAGTGCAGAGCCTGCTTGGGATTCTCTGTCTCCCTCTCTCTCTGCCCTTTCCCCACTCACTTGCATGGAGCTGTGCTGTCTCAAAAACAAATAAACATTAAAAAAAAAAAAAAAAAAAGAAAGAATGGAAAAAGAAACAAAAAATCAGGAATTTCTGTTGGAACACTGTTCAAATTGATGTTCTTACAAATTGGTAATGGTAAGATATTTGAAGCTGATCAAAAAGGGTGCTGGTACCTACTCACTACACTAAGATGAGGAAAAAAAGCGTTCATTTGCAACCATGCATTAGTCAAAACCAAGACTGAATGTAAACTAATCCATCTCTTCAAATCTGAACAAAGCTTGCTTGCTTCATTCATTCATTCATTCATTCATTCATTCATTCATTTTTAAAGTAATCTCTATGCCCAACATGGGGCTTGCACTCATGACCTCAAGATCAAGTCACATGCTCTACCGACTGAGCCAGCCAGGTGCCCCAAGCAAAGCTACTGTTAGATGTGAAATACAATTTCATTTCGGAGTTTGGGGTTTAAGAACAATATCTCAAAAAAAAAAGAGCTAAATAATAGTGCAGTTTCAAATGACTAAAAACTTTGATCTATTTATATAAAGAATGTAATACTTGCCATGTGCTGTAAGCTCCTTGAAGGTAGGGATTATTGTCTTACAAAACCTCGCAACTTTTAAACACTTAGCAGAGTGCTTTCCATGTAATAATTCTAAATCATTATCTATCCTTGGTTATTCACTTGCCATGTTCAGCACAATCCATCTTTCCTTTCTCTGTCCTACTTCTATTCTTTGAAAAGAGTTTTTCAATTAAGAAAACAGATCTTTATTTTACTTAATAGTTAATAAGATATGTCTTTGCTTTAAAATGAAGTCTTTAGTTCTAGTTCTAATACCTAGGACATACATTTTAATTTGTTTTAAGTCCTTTAAGTATGATATCAAAAATAACAATTAGATATTCTTTAGGACACAGGAATTATGACTTGAAAAAAAATTTTTTTAAATGTGTATTTATTTTTGAGAGAGAGTGAGTGCAAGTGAGTGGAGGAGGGGCAGAGAGGGGGAGAGAGGATCCAAAGTAGGCTCTGTGTTGACAGCAGAGAGCCAGATGTGGGCTCGAATTCACAAACGGTGAGATCATGACCTGAGCCACAGTCAGATGCTCAATGATTGAGCCACCCAGGTGCCCCAGGACTTGAAAAATATTAACTGGGTTATTAACAGCATAAAAGTAGGAATATTCTTCGCCACTAGCCCTCAAGTTCAAGTTTTTTTTCTAAGAACTAAGAAACTTGGGATATAAATAAATATTACGGTCAAAGGTATAGAGTTTCTATTTCTTTTTTTTTTTTTTTTGAGAGAGGAAGAGAGAATCTTTTTTTTTTTTTAACTTTTATTTATTATTGAGAGACAGAGAAAGACAGAGTATGAGCATGGGAGAGGCAGACAGAAGGAGACACAGAATCTGAAGCGGGCTCCAGGCTCTGAGCTGTCAGCACAGAGACTGACGTGGGGTTCGAACTCACAAGCCGCGAGATCATGACTTGAGCCGAAGTCAGACGCTTAACCAACTGAGCCACCCAGGCGCCCCAAGAGAGGAAGAGAGAATCTTAAGCAGGCTTCACACCCAGCCCAGAGCCCAATGCAGGGCTCGATCTCACAACCTTGAGATCATGACCCTGAGCCAAAATCAAGAGTAGGACTCTTAACCAACTGAGCAACCCAGGCAGCCGCAGTTTCTACTTCTGATTAAACCCTTTATTTGTTGAGATTTCCCAGCTGTGAAACAGAAAACTCAGTACTTATAATTGCCAAGATCAGTGACATACTCTGCAACATAAAAATATGGTCCTGTGTCAGTTTTGTTAAACTCTTAAAGACACACATGCTCTCATGACCAAGTCCATTAAGAAGAAGCAGAAGGCAACAGTGTTAATAAAGACAAAGATTAAAAGAAATCAAATCTACGAAGATTCAATTCTTTTGTCTCTGTCCATCAAATATAAAAATGTAACTTTTTAAAAACTCCTACATCCTCCTCTTTAGATAGATGAAAGAATTCTTATCAAAATTTACTGAATTGTAATGGAATCCACTGGTGCAAATGGGTACCTAAAATTGTCAGAGCTTTTCAACTTTTTACAAAAATGCTGTTAAAAGACTTGTTCCATTATGCATTTATATACCTGTTCCTAATATTTTGAAACCTAACATATTTATTGAAAACAAAACAAAAACCTTGTGGGGGCGCCTGGGTGGCGCAGTCGGTTAAGCGTCCGACTTCAGCCAGGTCACGATCTCGCGGCCCGTGAGTTCGAGCCCTGCATCAGGCTCTGGGCTGATGGCTCAGAGCCTGGAGCCTGTTTCCGATTCTGTGTCTCCCTCTCTCTCTGCCCCTCCCCCGTTCATGCTCTGTCTCTCTCTGTCCCAAAAATAAATAAATGTTGAAAAAAAAAAATTAAAAAAAAAAACCAAAAAAAAACCAAAAACCTTGTGGCCTCCATGACTAGATGGTCACAGCAGAGAAGGAAAATTTCAAACAAAATCCTTTACTCTAGTAACAGATTTAAACATATATTTGACAAATTCTACTTAAAAACACTGACTCTATGTAGCTTAGATGTTGCTTAAGCCTTGAGATTTGTCAAAGAAAGAAGGAAATGGTACTCTGTTGAGAATACTAAAAAATGTAAGGCAGGAAAAATTAATACAGACCAAAAAGAACACTTTTTTTTTTTTAATGGTAGGGGAAAGGCAAAAAATAAAAAACCTTACTGTCTATGATGTTAACATCATGTATTTGTCACTTAAGTTACCTAAAAAGTGCACGTATGCCTAAGATACTTTAAAGCTTATTTATTTTGAGAGAGAGAGGGAGGGAGAATCCCAAGCAGGCTCCATGCTGTCAGCACTGAGCCTGACTTGGGGCTCAATCCCACAAACTGTGAGATCATGACTTGAGCTGAAATCAAGAGTTGGAGGCTTAAACAAATGAGTCACCCAGGCATCGCATGCCTAAGATACTTTAAATGCTTATTTTATGCTGATGTATGGTAGTGTCACAAAATTCTACAGGTAGCTATTATGGAATTATTTAAGTTATATTAAGTTGTATTCTGGATCAATACATACAGAGTATTGATGATACTGTAACATACACAACCATACATATTTTCTGGACAAGAGTCAAGTCAAATCCTTCTGGAGTATGTTGGCAATGTACAGCAGAAAGTTGCAAATATCTGGCTATGTTCAAGTTGAGATGAAACAAAATCATTATTTTGCTATGGTACACATTATTAGAGAAGAAACTCAATCCACTGTCAAATCTAATTATAAATGCCTATTTTTAGATGTTTTATTTTTTAAATGTTTATTTTGAGAGAGAGTGAGTGAGCACATGAATGGGGGAGGGGCAGAGAGTGAGGGAAAGAGAGAATCCCAAGCAGGCTCTATGTTGTCAGCATACAGCTCAACGCAGGGCTCGATCTCATGAACCACGAATTCATGACTTGAGCTGAAATCAAGAGTTGGATACTTAAGTGAATGAACCACATAGGAGCTCCAAGATGTTTTTAAACTCCTCTTTTGGCAAAAATTATTTTGAGTAATTTTTGATACAGGAGTTCTAGTTCAGTTAAATAATTTGAACATGGTCTTGGAGTCGGCAGAAATAAAATCTGACCTAATATTCATGAACTTCCTACTACCTTTAGATTTCTAAGAAGCCTGCCACCACAAATCATATTAGGTATTTATTTCGGCTTTGAAAGCTTATTAAACTTCACAAACTCATGAACCTTATATAACAGGATACCGTTTTCCTTACCTAAGTTTGTTTAAGAGAAAATTAACCAACTAATCTGGAGAAATGACATGTCAACTTCCAATCATTCAAACAAATCCAATTTTCCATTATAATCTTTGAACAGATATATGTCTAGGTCAAGTCTGAAAATAAGCAGTCCAGTAACTAAAAATGACTGAACACTACTGAGACCAAATAAAATGCTTTAAAATCACTTTAAGGAGGTTCAACATAATTTCACTTAGTAAAATGTACATCCAGGAAAGAATTTAGAAACATTCACGTTTTACAAGAAGAAAGGGTATCAACAGTGTGAGTCAAGTCACATTTAGTTTTGACTCTGGATACCATGCAGTGTTTGTATATATCATAAGGATATTCAAAATTATACCTACTTATATATGTGATAAAGAGAAGACTATCCACAGATAAAAGCAAATCAAAATTACATTTTAGATTTTCTAGATACTATACATTATTTACAATGTACATGTCATAAAAATATTAAATTGAGCACAGAGTTTCTTAAAATGAAAAATGCTTTCTAGTCTCAATCAGAGGTTAGCTATCAGACAAAATTACAACTATTCATAGGGAGACTCTTAAAAAATCATTTTTCAGAAAGAAAGCTTTCAATGGTACTCTGGAGGAGCAATGCCTACATTTGAGCAAAGTTAATATACACAAAAATGAAACTTTTCTTTAACAAATGCACACTATGGTTATGATACTCTGGTAGCAGCTTATAACCACTTTACCCATAGGGAACTCCCTATGCATTCTGCCTACACATTCACCATACCAGGCACACACACTCAAAATATAAGTCTGGTTTAATAGATATCATGACATTGGTTAAAATGTGAACCACAATACTAGGGTTTAGTTTCTTAGGCTGGAAAACAAAAATATAATAGGTTAAGATAAAATTCTTTTCCATGATGTGATTATGAAAATAAACCTTCAAAATTTACCCTGAGCCCTTATTTATTTATTTGTTTATTTATTTATTTATTTATTTCAATATATGAAGTTTATTGTCAAATTGGTTTCCATACAACACCCAGTGTCCTGAGCCCTTATTTAGTGGATAATGAAAATTAAGTCGGAAAAAAAGAGCAGGATATATTTTTAACAAAGTGACAGCTTACCTGATATGCCATTCTTGCTGGTGTTCAATAAAGCTACAGATGCTGCAGAAACTCTTTTATTGTTCACAGTCTGCCCTGATTTTCTTGAGGTACATTCTTCACTATCACTGTCCTGTAAATTTAGTAGCCTTGGCTGGAAACACTGTAGTCGACATGATCTGATATTGCTTAATATTTCAGAAAGGGACAGTCTGTTTTCACAATGTTTACTGGAAGCATTGGTCCGAGTGAAATTAGAAGAGAAGTCTATAGTTTGGGAAGAGCTTGAAAAACCATTCAGCATTTCAGGGTCTATCTGTTTCAGGACTGGGTCATGTTCTGTGGATATTCGGTCCATTATGACCCTGAAAAGCAATATAAAACCAAATATTATCTGGAAGAATTAGTTCCCTTCTACCTTGTAAAACAAAAATCAGGTCAAGACAAATAGTATACCTTCCACCTCTGCCAATTCGCCTCCTTGCAAATCCTATACATCTTCTTGGGACTGTGAGTGTTGTAAGGCAATGCCTGTATCTCAACTTATCCAAATCTGCCAATTCTGAATTTTCAAAGGAGTGGTTAGCTTGGTCCAAACGAGGCTGCAAAGAAAGAAAAAAAAGAAAATCAAAACCCACGGAATAAATCTGAAAAGAAAAAAGGTTAAATCATGATAAAAATAAAATTCAGCATTAACAGAACAATTAAAATTTAGATATAAAACTGTAAAATTGTTTTATCTGCAAAAAACCAGATAAAATTTTACAAAACTGAATCAAAAGTTCACTCACCAAAGTAACTCAAAGTGTATTTAATATTTTAGGGTATATTTTAAAAGAAATATATCTTTAAAGAATAATATGGCTTTTAACATCTATGGCAGAAAAAGTAGAGATAGGAAAGTTAGTAATTTACAAGCTTCCTATTGAGATATACCAGAAAGAAATTTTTTTTTGGACCAAAAATTGTACTTCAAGCATGTATGGGTCAGGCTGATACTTCTTACTTTTAAGAACATACGGTTCATTTCTCTGCCTTCCTATTCCCTTTATTATTCTATTTTTCTGGGTCTTAACACTTCTCTATCCTTTCATAATATTTTTTTCTTTCTCTCATTAGCATAACTTGTAAAAAACTTTCTACCTCTTCTACACTACTCTCACACACACACACACACACACACACACACACATCCTAAATAAGTTGGAAGTGTAGATGTTTACCATAATGCAACAAGGCAAATGGTCTCCACAAGCCATACCTCATTTACTCTATAGTTACACTTTATCTGAAAATCTGAGCATCTGGGAATCAGGGTCCCTCCTGATAGAATGTTGCACCAAAACTTAATAACACAAAGCAATTTCTAAGTGTGTCAAAAAGTTATGAATATAATTATTAGATAAAATATTGCCATGAGGAGAATTTAAAGATGATTCTTTTATGTTTGATACTTACTTGGTATGTACATACAGGATGGGCTTGCTTAAAATAAATTTTAATGAACAGCAACTATCAAAACTTCAGTTAGAGATTCTGGGCTTACCTAACTCTAGCAGTGACAGTAAATTTTCATAACTGCTAAACTACAGTTAAAGCCCAAAGTAAAACTAAATTTTTAAAATTTAGAATTCTAAATTATCAATTTCCAAGTAAAGGATTATGAGATTTTTGGATATCCTCTGAAAGTACCTTTTAGCATCTTTTACTGGTATGTGTATAGGCAATATTAAATGAAAAATGCTGATGGACTTCCCATTTTTAGATCAAGACTAAGTTACCCTGACAAGAGTTACCTATGAACATCTGGTTCACAAAAACACTACAAAAAAATAAAATTCTTACAGCGTAATACTGGCATCCTGCTCGCCTCCTGAAAGCACAGGGACCATCAGGATCATTTTCTTCTTCAGGTTCCGATACTGGGGATGGTACCTAAAAAAAAAAGAGGCATGAGACATTCCATTTAGGAGTTATCAGAAGTCAACAGATCAATCTTTGTAATAATCTAAAATCAGAATCTGATCACAAACAGTATGCCTACGTTACATATAGTAGGCAGTAAATTCCCCCCAAACAGCTAAAGGCTAGCAATGATTTTCTATGGTTAAAAATGATTATTTTGAAAGGATTAGTTCTTGCAGGTACGTTAACATAGTATTGTGTAATTGCTTCTGAACACGTTAAGTACTTAAAAAGAATCAGTACAGTTTTTATATATCCCACTTATATTTTCTAAATAATGGATGCGGCCATAAATATTTTTATTTTGACAGTTATGGTTCACCTATATAGGCAGATGTATTTTTCTCCAATAACTTTCTTTCCCTGTAATAAAAGTCAAAAACTAGGAAGTAAAAAAGGTTTATGAATAGTGCCCCCTCCAAGGCCATAAAAGCTCATACGTTTTTCTCAAAGGGAGTCCCTACTCACTTTTTTAAAACACTTTTTTAGTTTTTATTTATTTAAATTCCAGTTAACATATAATGTAATATTTCAGGTGTACAGTTTAGTGAAATCACATTTTAAACTTGGCAGATGATAAGCAGAAAAATTAGAAAAGGACAGAAGGCTTGCTAAAGGTAAGCAGACTGGTTGCAAAGAGAAATGATAAGCCCATAGCCTGACAGCAAAAGAAAAAACAAAGACTTTCAAAAAGTCGTCACATAATTAAAATGCACTCTGCCTGGGAACCATGTGATCTTAGGTGAACTATCCCTATAAAACTTGAGTGGACCCCTGGGCAACACTGATACTTTGGAGCAAACTTTGTAAGTGTCATCAAAAACGGAGTAAATTATATACAAATATACTCTAATACAGCAGAGAAATAATATATGGTTTAGATAAATTTCTACCCATAATGGTTAAAATTAAAAAAAAAAAAAGTTTTGGTACTTAAGTTTCAGTAGTCTCGCAATTTCACTTTGGAGTACATCTCTTTTTCTGACAACGCTGGCTCAACCAAATTTACTTGCAAATTGTGAACCTCACAAATCCCTCTCTTCCTATTTTGAGAGGAAAAATGTGTTCTCCACATTATTTCCAAACTGTGGTAATTACCACTGAGCAGGGTCATCCAGGGGAGAAAGGCATTTGGTGAGGTTCCAATACACCTCCACCAACCCTATGGGGGAGACACAGAAACAGTAAGCTGGGGCTGATTCTTCTTCCCGTGGAACCAAGCCCCAAACCTGAAATTTGAAAGGAAATCCCCAATGTGAATTTTATACTTTGGTTCCTTTGCAAATCCTCTACCTCTTCTAAAATACACACAGGGGAAGTGTCACAAAATCTCAGAAATTCTTTGCATAAAATATACCACCCCTTCCTCCCGACCACCATTCTTCAGGAGTGGATTCGAGGATTTAGTCTGAGACACAGGAAGAGAGAGCTGACATCAGGAGAATCAGAAGTGTGATTAAGAAAAGACAGGGCTTTAATTCTGCTCTGTTGCAAATCAGTTGGAGAAGTCTGGTTAAAATGTCTGTTCTCTTAAGTCTCCCTATTCTCTTTTTCCTTGTTTACTGGACAAAGAAGCAGCACATCATTATTTTACAGATCTTTTTAGCAATAAAATCCTGATTTTGTAAGAGTTCCAGCCTAAATAGCTGCCTCACTGAATAATATCCAACCGTATAGGTAAATACTTATTCTTCAGTGACAGGGGATACCATTATAAAAATTGATGAGAGTTGTCAAAGACCCAGTAAAAGGACTCAAGAGGAACTTAAAAGTTTCAAAATATAATTTGAAATTTTGATGTGGGTTTGAAGGCTGGGGACTATATGAATAAACACAAGAATTTAGAATAGAAACAAAAGCCCCCTAATGCGAGAGGAATATATGACTAATATGTAAGTGTGTCCCACTATCAGGAGGATGGACTGATTCCAGCACTAAAGGAAAAGTTTCCATAGGTCATAATATCCCCTGGTGTCATTCTTAAGAGCTGGGAGTGTACAGCAAAACTTTAAAGGCTCTCTTCAGTACCACCAATATAAGGCTATTATTAATATATACTGAAGCCATGTCATCTTCTTACTTAAGATTCTTTAATAATGTTCTAGTGTGTATAATGGTAGATAGAAGCCATCTGCCACCTGGCTACTACTGCAAGCATCATTCTGTTCAACCTCTCTTCCCCTTTGCATTTTATGCTCCAGTAATGCCAAACTGCAAGCAATTCTCACTTACATGCTGTTTCCTCTGCCTAGAAGCCCTCCCTACACTTTCTATCAGAAAACTACTATGTGTTCGGACATTATTTTCCTCATTCCTCCAAAATGGCCACCTAATTAATATCCCATGGCTCTTTAATGCACTGAGTCTAACTGGATGATCCTTTGACAAAAGTAATCAATTATTTCATTAAGTGCTTTTCAAGCGTGTAAATTAAAACCTGTATTTGTGCATTTTACAATACATATGAATGCTAAAATATCTGGGATAGAAAAACTAAATTAGTGATAAAAGAGTAAAAAAAACACATAGTCTAGTCAAAGGGAATACATTTTACGATTCTACATTTTAAATAGTTACAACCATAAAGTATTTTATAAAACAGTTTGTTTCCAAATGTCTGTAATGTTGGTTAGAATTTTCTTTTTTCTCTTAAAGCAATGAAATAAAAATGTTAAAATATAATAAAATGTATTTGTTATAGCATTCTCTTTACATTGACTATACCATATAGACAAGAAAAAAGAGGGTGTTGCCAGACCAGGTGCTAAACTATAAATATGTATTTATCTTTTAAAATTCATCCTTTGATACATAAAGGTCTTTTAAAAACAGCACTTGTGAAAGTGAAATTAAGAATTTAAAATTGCAGGGGCACCTGGGTAGCTGAATTGGTTAAGCAACTTCAGGTCAGGTCACGGTCTTGTGGTTTCATGAGTTTGAGCCCCATACTGGATGGGCTCTGTGCTGATGGCGCAGAGCCTGCTTATGATTCTCTCTCTTTGCCCCTCCTATGCTCTCTCTCAAAATAAATGTAAAAACTTAAAAAAAAAAAAAAGATTTTTAAAATTGCAAACATCTTGCTATAAACTGTTGCAATATAAATCAAAGAATTATCTTCATGATTTACAATTTGCATTAGTTCTTTGGAATCTTTATAATTAAATGATTATTGCCAGGGGCGCCAGGGTGGCTCAGTCAGTTAGATGTCCAACTCCTGATATCGGCTCAGGTCGTGATCTTGAGCCCTTCATCAGGCTGCATGCTGAGTGTGGAGCCTGCTTCAGACTCTCTCTCTCCCCCTCTCTCTTTAGATAAATAAATAAACATTAAAAAAATATAAATGGTTATTGCCCAAATTAGCAAAGTTTACATTAAAAATTGCAAAACAAAATGCTAAAAAATTGTTAAAAAAATTATTGTTGGTTATTGTTGGTGAATATTTACAATTATGTATTAAGTATCTTAAAATATTGATAATCTTTGGTTCAGTAATTCTACTTTTTTTTTTAAGTTTATTTATTTATTTTGTGAGAGAGTAAGCATAGAGAGAGAGGGAGAGAGAATGTCAAGTAGGCTCTACATTGTCAGTGCAGAGCCTGAAGCAGGGCTCAAACTCATCAACTATTAGATCATGACCTGAACTGAAACCAAGAGTTGGACTCTTAACTAAGCCACCTAGATGCCCCTCAGTAATTCCATTTTTTTTTTTTTTAACGTGTACTTATTTTTGACAGCCAGAGGGAGGGAGAGTGAGAGAGAGAGCATGCATGTGAATGTGAATGGGGGAGAGGCAGAGAGAGAGAGAGAGAGAGAGAGAGAGAGAGAGAGAGAGAGGAACAGAAATACCAAAGCGGGCTCTGCTGAGACAGCAGAAAGCCTGATATGGGGCTCGAACTCATGAACCGTTGAGATCATGACCTGAAGTTGGCCGCTCAACCAACTGAGCCACCAGGTATCCCAGCAATTTCATTTCTAATAATCTACTTTAAATACAGATGGAAAAAAGAGAAACATTCATTTTTATAAAAAGGAACACTGAAAACCACCTAAATATTCCAGAGAATAAATTCTATCCAACTGAGAGAATATAATGGAAAGTAAATACCACATGAGTGGCTACATAAATAATGCGGAAAATGTTTATGCTATACAACATCAGGTGAAGAAAGTAAGAATCAAAACTAAGAGGTCAATTATGTTTTAAAATATAGCAATATAAAAGACTAGAAGGAAATGTCTTTAAAATAGTTTTAAAACAAGCACCTGTGGAAATTCATCTTCATCTGAGCTGTGAAAGTCATATTGCTTAATGTCACTCTTATTGATCACAGGCAATGTCTCAGGAGTGGGTTGCTGAGATGTTATCAAAGCCTCTGCTTTAGGCTTCTTTGGGTACTTCTTCTTTTGACGAACCACATCAGAAGCCTCTTCTTTCAAAGACAAATGATGAGGGTGCTGTTTACATGACGATTTTTCCCCCAAAAGGAAGAAATGAAAATCATTTTAGAAATCATGAAAAACTATACTGCTCTTTGAAAAACATACATTTTTACCCAGGAGGTGATTTTATTTACTGTTTTTAATATGCAAAAATTGTGGTCATAAATTGAAAAATGTTTTACTTTTTTCAAGTTGTGATTAAAAATAATAATGGTACCTAAATTTGCTTTTTATATTGTTATTTATACTTTAACTATGATGTTAGTGATTTAAAAAAATTACTCTATTATTATGCAATCCAGCATTTAAAAGCACTTACATTTAATTTTAATTTTATTTAAATCCACTGTATTAATGATTAATAAATTTATTTGAAAAATAACTTGAATTAGATTATAAATTCATTAATTTATTTCTACACTTACTTTCAATTTTTAAAAATGTCTATGTCTGGTAATCTTTTTGAGGAAAATGAGTTTATTAACTAGAGAAAAATTCGCTTTTTTAGAATTACTGCCTCAACTGAACAGTAATCAAACTGTTCTCAAGTACCCTAGAGTTCTGTGATAGCACTTTAGAGGTCATCTGGCAACCAGACTGACATATGGGGTGGGTTTCCAGCGCCCCCTGCTTTCCACCCCTCAGCAGAGAAGCTCTGTTACTATCTGTTTTGACATACATAGTGGTATTCCTCTTAACAAATAGGGTTCTACTACTTAAAAAGTTTGGAAATGATTGTTCTAATAGAGCACCAAAGTACAAGCAATATTGAAGTGAAAAAATATTTAAGAGGTTCTACATTTTCCCGTGTAGTCCACATTTTTGTTAAAACTACTGCAGGGTCAAAAATGGTACATACAATGAAAATGTTGCTTAAATGGCAAATTATTTAGGATATAGCTAGGTTTCCTACAATGGTTAAATCTATGGCATCAAAAAGAGAACCTCACCCTCTTCGAAACTACCTATATTTTAAGGTGGGATGTGTGACAAGGTAAATAAAGTTAGCTATGTGTAATGGGGTGGATCAACAATGAATGAGCAACCGTATCTCTAACACTAGTAAATATTCTGAGTGTTTTTCCTACAGATGATCTAAAATAAAAACCTAAAATATAGGAAAGGCTGATTCTGTCAGTAATTTCAGGTTGAGATTTTTATCTTCTCTACCAATCATATACTTGGAAAAAGCATTGGTTTATATAAAATGGATTTTAAAAAATAACTTAGAAAATAACATTTATTGCACTGATAACATTTTTGGCTATAGAGGCAAGTGTGTTTTAAAAAGAATCAAGTAGGTGGGCTAGATGCCTGTGATTAATAAGAAAGAACTTTTATGTTTGAATTGACATCAGCTGATTAAAGGAGGAGTCTTCCTGCTCCACATTCTTCTTTGACCTTTAACAACGAACCCAGGAAAAGTAAGAATTGTGTACATTTTTAAAAGATGAATTTTCCACAAACACCCTATGTTGCTTTTTAAATCTTGCTATATACAAAGTTCCACTGTCTAAATGCTCAGTCAATACCTATTTCTTAGTTAAATCTAAGCTCCTTAAAGGTTTTATTAATGAATACTTTAATTAATGTACCAAGTGAATACTGAATAAATACAATTTCTTGAAGTCTAAAAGACTTAAATAATCACTGAATCTGGCTCTTTATTAGCGAAGAAAATAGCATCTGGAAGTTACAGGACTTCTTCAAATCACTCAAAGTAGATAGCAGTTGATTCTGGAAGTGATAATGAAACTAAGAATAACTTTCCATAATAAATAGTCTCAATGAAGAAAGCTTTAATCTTAGATTTTGATGCCTGCCACTACAACGCAGGATTTGCTAAGGCTAGTGATAACAACTCAACTTTAATTACCCATATTCTCTAGAGAAGCAGATAGCACAGTGAAAAACACATGGTTTTTGGTGTTAGACCTAGACCTAAATCTCGAATCAGCCACTTATTAGCTATATAATCTAGAAGTCACTCAGAGATAAAATCTGTGTCAATGGGCTGCTATAACGATTAATGAGTTAATATGTATGTAAAAATTCCTAGCAAAGTGCTTGGCTAATAGTAAAAACTAACACATGTTAATTACTTTCTTCTTTAACCAAACTATACTAAGACAGCTGATGAAACCCCTAATTGTCTAAACAATATTATCATATGTGCTTCTCCCCAGAGGATATTCACCTTAGTTTTACATTCTTGGACTTTGTGATGATTTCCATTATGAAGAGTTGCTGGAGTGGCATATAACTCTTTTTCTGATCTATTGATTTTCACTTCATTAAGGATTTCACCGCCATAGTCTCCCAAATGATATCTTGAAAAGGTCACAAAATATAAGAAAATGTTTTGTAGTTGAAAAATAAATTAGAAAAAAAAAAACCCAATGATATCGCAATTAACTAGAATACAACTAATTAATTAGTCAGATTATTCTTTTAAAAAAAGATTATTCTTGAAAGAAAATTTACAGGAATAAAGAAGTTCATATTCGGGATATAGTAAGACAAAAAACAAAAAACCCTCTAAGGTATACAGAAGACAAATTTCTCATATATTTAATATTTTCAAACAGTGGGAAATGATGTTTAGAATGCTTACCTCAGGAATCACATAAAATTCTGTCAGGTGTAGTTTAGTCTATTTAGTTATGCAGGAAAAGGACTACTGCATTAGAGACACATTTTTAAAATGCGTTGAAACAAAAAATGTTTTCTACCTAGTTAGAAAATAAAATCATTTAAACATTCATTTCCCTCAAATTTTAATAGAAACTTTAATAAAAAGGATGGACAAAATGATCTCTAGATTCTTTTCTAAATAAAACTAAAGGATTCTGAAAAAAAATTAAGTATATTAGAGGATCTACACATAATACACATAAAAATATACCCCAAATTCGCAATCCAAACTGATAATCTAACTTAAAAAAAACTAGCAATACCCGGATTCTTCAAAAAATGTAGATTTCATTTAAGAATCCATTTTAACTGTTTTAAAGCATGGCAAAAAATAAAACAAATCATTTGGTTATATTCTGACCATCATTTAGCTAAAGCTACCATTAGTATATAACAGCAGCAAGGTTACCTTTTTTCCACAACTTCTAAGGTTAAGTGCAATAATTCTCGTTTTGTTTTCTCTCTTCTCTTAATCATTTCCAAAATTGTTATGGCTCTACTAAACTCTCGTCTCAGTTTCAACATCTTTTCATAAGAGGCTTCATCATTCTTACGATTCTGTTGAAAACAACAATTTTAGAAGAATAAACAATCCAATCATCATTCCATTTTCATTCAACAAAATCTTATGAGATCCAAAACTGTTTCATAAAGCAAAATGTTAAAAAAGTATTAAATATAAAAATGTTAAAAATCATCTTAAACAGCAACTACATAAGAGAACCTATTTAACTCTGAAAACAGAAGTACAAGCAAGTATCTCTCAAATATTAAAAAAAAAAAATGCTGCCCACTGTTGAAAAGATGGAATGATAGAAGGGATAATTCCAACGTACACACATTTTTAGAAGACTGCCTGAAACAAAACCTAGTGTATCAATCAGAAAATGCAGTCTACTGAAATTGATGCAAGGCATTTTCCAGTGACAGAAACAGTTCTGTTAAATCAAGGTTACCTACCAAAAAAAAAAAAAAAAAAAAAAAAAAAGCCAAAATGGGTCTCTATCATTCACCTCTGTAACTGCAGGTTGGAAGGTTCAATATACCACAATGTAAACACAATGACAATGACAAGCAAAACTTCCTATCAGAAACTCAGATATAAAACTGAAAGTAGGATATAAAGTATCTCAAAGAACTGGACTGTCATGTTTCAAAGTAATAACACCTCACTGCAGGGCAGAAAACAAGTGAAAACTCTAAATTTCAGAGTGTTGTTAAGAAGGTCCCACTGTGAAGCCTGAGATTTAATTTGAACAACTCCAAATCAAAGTCCTGCTTAATAATGAAAGAAGGCTCAGTTGTAATTAGCAACTATTTGCATAAAAGTTACTGTTAATATAAAATATTGTGTTTAATCAAATAACCATAGAATATTTATAGTAGGCATGGAACTATTTGTTTAAAAACAGACCATTACCACCTCTCATTCTATGTATACAGACACTGCACTTAAGCAATCTTCCCATCCTTGAGTTAATAATACAATGACATTAGAAAGAACCTGAAGCCAGGTTTCATATTGGAGGATTATAAAACAGAAAATAAAACTTAAAGATTCAAAGTTTTACTTTTTTCTTTAATGTATAGTTTCTTGTATTTGAAACTTAATCATCACCTATAAAACATAACCTAAACTAAATCTCATTAAGGTACTGCGTACCAAGTATTTTAAATGTTATATTAGTCATTCTTTTATTTCATCAAAAGGAAATTAATTTTTTTACCCCTTCAGTACTATGTGACAAAAGGCAAAATCTACAGCATGGTTTTAAGCAAGAAAACTTGGCAAGCAGGCAGAAATACCTCCCAATTGAAAAAAAAAATTAACATTACCAAGAGCAAATATTAAAGTGTCCCCCTGTACAGAGTACTGCACATGTCCCCTATCCTCAAAAGGCTTACAGTCTAGTAAGAATGAGACATACAGATTCAAAAGATGAGTAATAATATAAGGCTACATGCCAGCTGAACAATATTCAAAAGTGCACCAGAACCTTTTACGATCACCCCCCTCTTTACTAAGTGTTTTTTGTGGACTATATGCTTCTGCCCTGTCTTAACCATTCATTTTCTGCTCTCTTTAGGCCCAAATTAACTACCCTTACTAATTTTTCCTTTCTCTAGTCCTCTCTGTTTTTTTACTTTTTATTTACTTTTGAAATAATTTCATATTTACATAAAGTTAAAAAAATAATATGAACAACTCTTCTGTATTTTCATCAAGATTGCTCAAATGTTATTTGTTATTTTACATTTGTTTTATCTCTGTCTCTGTATGTATTTATTTAGTCTATGTTGTGAGGAACTAAAATGTCTGTGTCCTCTGAAAATTCATTTTGAAACTCCAAGGCCCCAATGTGATGGTATTTAGAGGTAGGGCCTTTGGGAGGTGATTAGGTCATGAGGGAGGAGTCCTCACAAATGAATTTGTGCTCTTATAAAAGAGACCTCAAAGAGCTCTTTCTCTTGCTCCTTCCACCATGTGAGGACACAGTAAGATGATCACTTCTGAATCAGCAAGTAGGCCCTCACCAGACACTGAATCTGCTAGTACCTGTATCTAGGACCTTCAAGCCTCTAGAACTGTGACAAATAAATATTTGTTGTTTAAAGCACTCAGTCTATGGTGTTTTTTGTTACAGCAGCCTAAACGGACTAAGGCACATACACATGAATGTATAATAAACACATACACAAATATGCAAAATTAGCATATTTTTTTAGAGTTTATTTTGAGAGAGAGAGAGAGAGACAGAGACAGACAGAGAGAGGGAGGGGGAGAGAGAAAAGGGGAGAGAGAGAGAGAGAGAGAGAGAGAGAGAGAGAATATGAATGCGGGGCTCAAACTCACCAACTGTGAGCTCATAACCTGAGCCAAAATCAAGAGTCGGATGCTTAACTGACTGAGCCACCCAGGTACCCCTATTTAAAAAACATTTTTTGAGAATGGTTGGGATGTATACTGTCCCTTCATCTCTAAGCACTTTAATATGTACTTTCTAGAAACAATGATACTCTCTTATATAACCAGTAACCATTATCGAAATCAAGAAATTAACACTGATGTTATCGTATTATCTAATTTAAACACTTATTCATGTTTCACTGGTTGTCCTACTAATGTCCTCTATAGCAATAAATATAATTGTTAAATATGTATTTTTATATGTTTACGTAATTGATGCTATGAAGGACATTAGCAGGACAATTATTTTTATTATTAAATTCACTCATAACAGTAAATTTTTTCCTGGTCTAGGGTCTGATTCAGGATTACAATTGCACTTAGCTGTCATGTCTCTTTAACGTCCTATAATTTGGAATAGTTCCTTTGACTTTCTATAGTGATCATAGTCTTGACATTTTTAAATAGAGGCCACTTAGTTTGTAGGATGTTCCTCACTATGGGTTTCTTCAATGTTTTGCCACAGTTAAATTCAGGTTATGTATTCTTCATAGGATTATCACAGAAGTGATCATTGTATCCGTCTCTTATATCAGGAGTTAAATGATAACTATTTGTCCCATTACTGTTGATGGTAATTTTTATCCCTTGATTAAGATGCTGTCAGGTTCCTTTAGTCAAATTACTATTTTTAATTAAAAAGGACACTGTAGGATTATGTACCTTGTTTCTCACCAAATTTCCTCCCACTGATGTAGTATCCACTGATTCTAACTTTTGCCTGAAACAATTATTACTATTGTGGCGGCCAAATGGTGATTTTCAAACTTCATCATTCTACTGAAACTTGGAAATTTTAAAGTTCTACTGTAAGGAAAAGTGTTCCCTTCTCTTTTATCAGTCAATCTACCAACCAACCATCCATTCATCCATCCGTCCCTCCCTCCCACCCTCCATCCATCTATCCATCCATTTATATTAGTATGGACTCATGGGTTACTATGGGTTATTCATTATTTATTTTGACATTTAAAACTTTCCCACATCTGGTTAGTAGAGTCCCCCTTCAAGCTGGCTCTTGAGGCCTTCTGATATGGGTCCAACATGCTTTTATCTTTAATCAACAGTCTTACTTTCTGGCATAACAGAATGTTTCAAGCGTATCTTTATATTTCCCAGCCCTAGACCTGGAAACACTATTTTTCTAAGGATTTCTGGTTCCTTTTGATGGAAAATGGTATTTAAAAATCAAGATCTAGGGGCGCCTGGGTGGCGCAGTCGGTTAAGCGTCCGACTTCAGCCAGGTCACGATCTCGCGGTCCGTGAGTTCGAGCCCCACGTCAGGCTCTGGGCTGATGGCTCAGAGCCTGGAGCCTGTTTCCGATTCTGTGTCTCCCTCTGTCTCTGCCCCTCCCCCGTTCATGCTCTGTCTCTCTCTGTCCCAAAAATAAATAAACGTTGAAAAAAAAAAAATTTAAAAAAAAAAAAAAAAAAAAAAAAAAATCAAGATCTACATGCTAGGCATGCTCACTGCTACTGAGTATCATTGCTTCTAGACTCAGCGAACAGAGCTAGAAAATACACCTGTAATATATGTATGTACACATACATTCACAGATCTATTAAAAACAATGAATTCATACTGATATCTTTTCTGTGCTTTTAAGATGGCCCTATCCCTGTTTTCAAATCTATTCACTTCCTTTACCGTTCCTCAAAATGGTCTCTGCTCTGGACCAACTCTTTTTTCCCTATTCCCAGTTACATATTATAGTTCTGACCTACTGCCCAATCTTCAGGGAAGTAGTTCTCAAACTGCTGCACTTTAGATTTAACTGGAGACCTTTTAATAACCAAGGATAATTCACAGGAGATTGTTACATGTGGCCAGACTGAGAACAACTACTTTGAGTTTCCTCTCTTGTCTTTCTCGTTTATTCTGGGCCACAGAGAGGGAGGAGAGAAAGCACAGATGTTAACAGTTGTATATATGGGGTTAAACATATTAAACACACATGCTGATTTAAGACTTCCCAATCAGCACTTTCAGACATGTTGGTGCCTTAAGACTGTCTCATTTAAGAATGTCCTAAAAGTACTTAAGCACTCCCAAATTAAATATTAGTTTACCAAATTAAAATTAAATTCTAGCCTGCCAAGCAAATATTTCAGAAGTCCTTTATTTTAGCACCTCTGTATGTAGCTATACATGTGTTTTCAATCTGTGGAAACAAAAAAGTAGAGAACCTTTGCTAGCAGTATTCATTTTTGCAGATCCCAGTGCTTGCCCACCTCTGGAACATCTAGGGGTATTCATTGTTGACTGCGTTCCCAACTTTCTCATTTTGAACCATAAACATTTTGAAGCAGCATCAGTGTGCATGAAGGGGAAAAGTCTTTGGTCCCAAAATTGAAAACAGAGAGGAATAAAAAGACTACTGGAAAAGAAAATGTACCACTCTGCAGAGGAAGGTGAAAATAACAGGCAAGAGAAAGGGTAGAAATCAGAGTGTCAGGAAAAAGCAATACTAGTTATTGCACAATGAAAGCACCTATACATTGGAATGCACTACTAGCAATTCCCAATATGCACTGGTTAGAAAACAGTGATTTAACCTATTTAAGAATAAAGCTGATTTAAACACTTAAAATGTTGTTTACATGTTAATAAATACTGCCTAGTTTTCAGTTCTTCACACCCACTCACTGAAAGTCTAATGGTATACTTCCTTCAAAAGACACTGCTAAAAATCTGTTTAGGAATGTATCTGAATTAATTACATTTCTTTTGAAAAGCAATTAGTAGTTCATATTTTTCAATGATTCAGGTAAACTTCCCCTTCCTCATGTCTAATTGCCTATATTTACAAATTTACCTCATTCCAATCTTTTCTAAGCAAGATGTTACACTTTCATAAAATATCTCAGACTATCTTATCTAAGAACTAAAACGCCAAATTGAAAACTTAGCCTGGTTTAGGCAATGTCATCTAAACTTGGGACATCTAAGACAGACTTACAGAAACTGGTTATTAACCGGTAGTAGAATTTTTCCTAAAATATACTATTCCTGGCAGCTGTTATGTTTCACAGCTGTTACATTCACAACTGACAAGGACAAGCTTTTCATGTTAGGAGAAACAGGAATCCATAGAAAAGGCTTTGCCTCCCATCATAATTCCTCATGGCTTTTACATTTATATGTTCTAATTTTTTGCAATGCTAGAGAATGTGTTATTGTGTATGGTGTTTACTGTTAATTATGAGAAATAGAAGACAATGAATACCACCTGTACAATAACACTTTCTTCTATAACATATCATTCCACAGCATGAGACCCTGTTTCTCTTATGTAAAATTCTGGCTCACACTGCTTGTGAAAGGCAGATGGGGACAAGTTCATCAATTAGAAATCTGACACAACTGACAACTCAGAAAAGAAGAAAAAGATTCCACTGTTACTTCTGACTATGGGAAGAACAGGCTTGAAAAGAACCTTTCCTTCCTTCCCATGACCCCACAGTAGCTAAAGGGAGTCAAGTTCTTTTTTATACCCAAGAATTAGAATATGGTTTCAAAAGAGCTATAAGCTCTTAAGCTTCCCAAACAAGAGGATATGTATAAAATGTATAGTTTACTGAAGAGCTCAAATTTCTGAGATATATAAAGATATAGAATTTCTTTTACTACTTCAACTGTTAAGTCTGAAATGGTAAAATCAGGAGACTATAAAGGGCATGGATATTGGTTATTGTACCAACAGAAGCTACTGAAGAGCAGGATTTCTAACATTTGGTTCAACAATGTTATTAGCTCCTCTTTATGTTCAAGGTATTCAAAATTATTGAAATTATTAGCAGAAAAAAATTGATCTTAAATACTATTAAGGCATACTAATTAAATCTAATTTGCCCATTACCTTTCGAGTTTGCATTTTCTCTGTTCTCCTCCGAAAGGCAACATAAGGGTCATTGTTGGTGGAGCCATCTCTTTTCTCTTGTTTTATCTGAGGAATGAGGGACGGCCCTCTACAGTTTTTACGTTTTCTTACCCAGTAGTCATACACAGCTTTAATAAGGTAATCATCTTCGTTTAGCAGCAGTTTTGCTTCCTGAAGTGTTACAAGCTAAATGAAAAACACAAATTGTCATCAACTATGTTTGAAAATGAGAAATCAAAGTTAAACTATTCCTATAGAAAAAAAAGTGATCAGTCTAACGATGATCAGACATCATGATTGCAGAAAACAGAATTCAATTCAATCTAACAAAGGATTTGTTAATAAGGAGATTCATTCAAAAATTTACATTTTGCCCTAAGAGGTAGTAAGAACCACAACTTAAAATACTTAAGAAGACTGAATGAATAGTAGTGGGAAGACTGCAACAGATCTATGCCTCAGGTAAGTCTTGGACTAGAAGACACCTCGGGTCCATCAAAAATCTGATAATCTGTGTTTCTATACATTTGAAGATCTAGTTTTCAACAGTCTACTGGGTTCTTTCTGTGCTTTTGTTTTCCAACAGAAACCAGAAGATACAGAACGTTTCTTTCTATATCTATCTACAATGAAAGATTAATATTTTCTAATATATTACAACTAATATAACAACTTTCTTTTGAAACTGTGAAGAATAAACTTAGCATGTTTCCAGAGGTTTAACACTAAGCAATCTTGAATTTCTTGTATGAATTACATATAAAGGCAATTCTTCTAGCAAACCTACTTTAGTACTAGAGAATCCTTGTTCTCAACACTCATTCTGCTAATAACATTGTTACATCTGTGACAGCAGCCCTCAGATGATTCCCTTGGAGTTTTGACACAGGTATCTCAAGGATGTCCTTCTCTGTTATCAGTACAGTCAACATAATGTTGACATATCTCAAACTAAGGTTTGTAAAAATTTGCTTGGTCACATCTGTTTCCTTGTTCCTTGTGAAGACTGATCAGCTTGAGCAGGATGGATTATGGGTTATCCATACCCATTTACAGGGAACTCTAGAAAAAGATCATGGAGTTAAGGCTGGAAAACGTCAACGAAGTGCTGTTATCACAATCTTTCTACTTTACCACTTTGGAAATGAAGATTCATTTTCAAAACAAGTTGAGGTATCTCCTAACAAATGTTTCCTTGAAACTCAGAAATTAAGGGAAAAATTTTCTCAATGAAACTGTAAGATCAACATATGAATCAATATGAGGGTTATATGAAGTCAATGGAAGACGGCATGACCCACCAAATAAATTTGATCTCTGATTTCTCATACTGGTATAACTTCATAGAATAAATGCAATAATCATTTGGATTTCCAGTCCTGTGATGGTGATTACCAGGGTTAATTAATTAGTTGGTTTCTTATTATAATTTGGCTGCCAAGATTGGCCACAGGAAGAGACTACACTGACAATGTCAACTCAAGCATTCTAATCCATGTAATGATTACTTTTAGTGTAATGAAATTATATGTGGCCATACTTTGGCTTATTCAATGTCTCAGTGGAGTCAGCTTCAACTCATCTGAGAGTCTGAGTAACTTGGTCTTTAAAGTGGAGGGCCACAGCCTGGAATAAGAGACCAAACCAAAAGCAGCAATATTTCCAAACATCACTCTAAATGGGCAACTCTGTTAGCTCAAGTTCTCTGGAACGGCCCAAAGTCTACAAGGCCAGTGGTAGAATAAGAATCAAACTTTCTGGATCCAGTAAAATTCTACCTCAGGACATCTGAGTGGCTCTGTCGGTTAAGCGTCTGACTCTCAATCTCTGCTCAGGTCATGGTCTCACAGTTCATGAGATCAAGCCCTGCGTCGGACTCTGCACTGACAGCGTGGAGCCTGCTTGGGATTCTCTCCCTCTCTCTCTGCCCCTCCCCTGCTCGCTCTCTAAATAAATAAACTTAAAAAAAAAAAAGAATAATTCAAAAAAACACACCTTAATAAAACACAAAAACCAAAAACCAAAAACTTGACCTCATGCTTACAGCATCATAGCATTACGAGCAGCTTTCATGTGCTCTGGGGACCAATGGTGTGATATGCTACACACCTTCAGCTGTTTGTGGTCATTCTGCTTCTGATAAAATCTTGTAACCTTCACTAATTATACTCTAACTCTAGAGTGTGGAGGAGGATAGGTTTCTTTCCATCAAGCTGCAGAGCGGTAATGAGTTTCTTATCCAACATTACTACCAGAATAACACTGCTTCCTATCTCCTGCAGGAAGTGTCATGGGATTAAAACACTGCCTCAGGTCTCCTTCTCTGGTACTTCTTGTTCCTTCTAGGAATGTCCTTCTGCCTGGTTGATACATACCCTCTTTATATCTCAGGTAACAAGAATTCAATACATTGTTTACAGTTAAAGATCCTGACCTTTCTTTCCAGTGTTAACTGTATTTTCTCAGTTGACTGATGTTTTTATGTTGCTATACAGTAAATTTTTATTTTAACCATTCTGTTAAAAGTATCTTTAGCTATTCTAAGGCAATTAGTGTCACTGGCATCATTATGATCACAGTGACAGCATCAGTTTGAGTGGGCAAAAACTATTTGCACAGTCTCAAATTATGACACACGATTAAATATCCACAAAATCAGAATCTTACTACTTTTCTATCTTAAGAAAAAACTTCTGCCATTTAACACTTTCTACCAGAAAGCAGTGGAGACCACTATTTACTTGATAAAAAGGTCTGTGGTAAAATTTATTATTTTTAAGACAGCTCGGAGTTGTTTGGTTTCCTTACTTTGGGGGCCCGGAAGTGAGGAGATTAAAAATTATTCTACTAGTGGGCTTTTCTTCTAGACTACTACTAGCTCCATGAAGACAAAGATCATTTAGTTTGCTTACATACAGATTTATGGCTTAGCAATTTCAATAAACACATTTATAATACACAAATGAATAAATTATGCATAAAATTAATGTTTTTTAATATAGTCAATTAAGCAATAAGTAGTTAATAATCAACTCCTATCAGTCCACCATTGTGTTACATAGCTTGTAGGGAAGACAGGAAAAAAACTGATAAAACCACACCTACAGAAACTTACAATATGGCAATGGACGCAAGGCAAATACAATTTAAACAATAAGTGAACAACGTAAGAACTTTAGAACTGAGTATTAGTGCATTAAGATATCTGAAAGAATCATAAAATACTCCATCTGGGAGTGCCTGTGTTGATAGCTTAAGATACAAGCATAAATTCTGAGGACAGATATTGAGGGAAACAGTAACAAACACGATGTAGAGGAAAAACGGAAGAGAAGATGAAGAAAGAAGACAAGACTCAAGAAATGTGGAGGTCAAGGCGCCTGGGTGGTGCAGTTGGTTAAGCTGCACCTGGTCACGATCTCGCGGTCCGTGAGTTCGAGCCCCGCGTCAGGCTCTGGGCTGATGGCTCAGAGCCTGGAGGCTGTTTCCGATTCTGTGTCTCCCTCTCTCTCTGCCCCTCCCCCGTTCATGCTCTGTCTCTCTCTGTCCCAAAAATAAATAAACGTTGAAAAAAAAAAAAAAAAAAAAAGAAATGTGGAGGTCAACAGCACCCACTACTCTAGGGACATTTAGTAGGATACAGGCTGAAATGGATGGATGACAATGAGAAAGTCAATGGTGCCCTGGGTGCAATTTCAGTAAACTGAAATGGATTGTAGTATGGGTAAGAGTTAAACAATACAGCTAATCTTTTAAAAATTTAACTGGTGACAAAAAAAAGAGGAAAGACACAGGGTAGTATTTTATAGAGAAATATGAGGTCAAATGAAAGGCTTCTCTTGGAAATAGGGACCCCATGACATATTTTTGGGCAAAGGTAGAAAGACTGAAGAAGTGAGAGAAGAGATAATTAAAGATGAAATATTCAAGGAATATACAGGTGGAAAAAGAAGAGTGAGAATTAGAAATTTAGGGACCAAAGGGATTAAAAAAACCCCACATCATTGTGAGTTTTGGGAGTCACTGGAGAGATGAGGAATACAGTACAGGATCATGTGGAGTTAAGAGAGCAAGTCAGAAAAGTTAAACTTGAGAGGTCTGGGGACTATCTAGGTGGAGAAGCCAACAGGCAACATGAAAAGAGAAAAAAGAAAGTCCTGGAGCTTGAGAAGGAAGTCAAGGGTAAAGATATATGTATTATTACCCTCAGAAAAATGCTTGCTAAGGTGATATTATCCCAAAATACATAAGGTAAGAATATCAAGAACAGAATTTCAAGAAACCCTGATGTTTGCAGAAATTAATGAAAAGGACTCAGTAGAAGACAATTAGAAGGAATGGTCAAAGAAAATAATGTAAAAAATCAGAAGAGAATGAAGTATATTCCAAAGAGCAAAGGTGAGGTGTTTCAAGAAATAAAGAGAGCTCAATTAAAATAAATGAATGAGGACTGAAATTAATCACGGCATTTGGCAACAGGAATTTTCAATAATGACTTCACTGCAGTAGTCTCCACAGAATGATGGGAGCAGAAGCTTTGTCTCAGTCTATCTTTTATGTCTTTTCTCTGTCAACTTAATAAATATTGCTTTAACCACAAACTTGATTCCTTGCCTTGAGATCTGCTACTATGTTAGCTGCCAAAAAGGAAAAATAAAGAAATTCGTGAATCCATAGTTCAGGTACCTGGAATGAGAAGAGTCTTTGGTATCTTTAATCCTTAGTTCTAATAACAGGACCATTATCTTGTCCCTAAGGCAAACTTCTACCTTTGTCTACACTGCCAAAAGCAGGTGTTACTATGCTCTGAGTCTACCCAATTTTAGGGCTTTGAAGCTTGTCACTGAACAAAAAGAACTAAAAAAGGATAGTGTTGATTGTATGTGGACAGTTAAGTGTATTATTGTTCACATGTGTTTTGTTTATCCTGCCTCACTTAGATGAGAAGCTCCCCAAGGGCAGAACTTCTGTCACCTCCCTTGTTCACCTAAGCACTAAGTAATTACTGACTGAAATGAAAGAAAGCAAATTACAGAACAGAGCATTGAAGGCTTCTGAGGATATAACTTCAGCCACCAAGAGTAGTTTTTGAGCAATCATGAAAAATAGCAGATATACCAAAATAAAGACTGAACCTAAGATTGCCAGAAGTTTGCAAAAAAGAAGAAAAATGAACCTATACCTGATGCCAGTAATCAAAATGTTAGGAAAACTGTGAGCACTAATAAGAATATTTTCAATATTCAATTTGATAATTAAAACAAATTTCCAATAAAAAAAGACAGTCTTTCAAAAAACCAACTAAGTTGAATTTTACAACATTCGGTTTCCAATGTACTTTTTTTGATTGCACATCAAATATTACTTTCCATCCAAATGGGGGGAAAAGACTGGAAGAAAGGCTAAATATGCAGCAGGCATTTCACAATGGAAAAGTTTTGAAAAGTGTTCTGAATAGCTGGTAATGCCTTAAGGATTTAAAGGACTTTAGTTGGGAGGTAAAGGAAAATAATGAATTTGTAATGGGTAAACTACTGAAAAGTGTTAACAGTCTACTATAAAATGTTTACTTTTATCTCTAACTTCTTACTACATTAATAACAATTAATATATTAATACACCACACAGATACACCAAGCAATTATTTTTTAAAACAATTTATTTTTAAAATCTAATTACAACAATCTATACATGTTCATTATAGTAAATTTGGAAAACAGAAACAGAATAAAGAACATAATAATCACCAATAATCCTACCACTTAAATAGAACCAACAGTGGTATTTTGTTGGATTTTCTTGATCTTTTATTCAATGCGCACATATAAATGTAAACACTTTAAATGAATCTCAGAGTTTTGCATTTAAACAATTCTGTATCCTTCTTTGAAATCTAACATTATATAATGAGCAATTTCTGTTAATATTCAAAATAATTATTTTTAATGGCTATGTGATATTTTACCCTACAACTTGTAAGTTATTCTGAACATCCTTGTTCAAAAATCTGACATTTTTACCAGTTATTTTTTTTGAGAATGACTCCTAGAGGTAGGATTACTAAATCAAAAGGTACACACATTTTAAGGTTCCTGACATATGCTGCCTAATTGCTTTCCAAAAAGACCATACCCTTTTAAATTCTCTATACCATATTTAGAATGACCCACTAAAAAAATTACTTCTTTGCGAATAATTTTTTCTTCACTTAAAATTTTAAGTAATATATACGTAAAACTAAAATGATAATGAGTACCTTAATAAATCTGAGCTTAACTAAGCCAGATTTGGTATAAGATATCTGCCTTAAAGACCCAACCAAGCAAATTTAGTCCTATGAAAAGAATCGAGAAGGTATTAAACACTATTGCAGCTAGTATTATTTTTATATCCAAACAGTCAGAATAGTACTATTCATACTCCTATTCAAAGAAATTATGCTGAATTATTCAGTTCAAGGAATACTGTAAACAGAAATTCTAAGATGTCAGGGAAATTTAAAAGGCAATATACTCAGGTCTAAAGAAAATGCAAAATAAAGCTACTAACTGGATTAACTTTAAGACAGGAGACATTTTTACAAGGTACAGTACCTGATTAGAACTGGCTTTTTCAAGTCTGTCAATCATAATTTCAAATTGCAAAGGCTTAATTTCCATCTTTCTGTTAAGTCTATTTAATAAGGTCTCATCTTCTGAATCCATATCATAATCTGGTTGCTCGTTGTCTAGATTAAAGGCTAGAAAAGAAAAGAAAAATTCTTCAAACTGAGGAGAAATTATGGAGTTACAGTGTGTTTATATTTGACCACAGAATACTACTAAATCACAACGCATTGACCAAAGAGAAGCTCATGAGCAGACATCTAAAAATTGGTTTCAGAGTACACCCAAAACTAATATAACATACATCGTATGTCAACTATACTCAAATAAAAAAACAAAAACAGAAAAAAAAAATTGGTTTCGGAGACTGGAAGCACAGTGTAAGAAAAATAAAATCTGAATTCATAGATGTGAATTAAAGTTTAACAGAACAGTAAAAGCAGTAACTAAAATTAATCTATTTTAAAAATAGAGGATCACAACAACCTACTGAAGATATCTGCAAGTGACATATTCAATAAAGACTTAGTATCCAAAATATATAAAGAACTTACACAACTTAACACCAAAAAACCAAATAATCCAATTAAAAAATGGGCAGAAGACATGAACTGATGTTTCTCCAAAGAAGACCTACAAATGTCCAACTGACAGATGAAAAGATGCTTAACATCAGTCATCATCAGGGAAATACAAATCAAAACCACATGAGAGATCACCACACATCTGTCAGAGTAGCTAAAATCAAAAACCCAAGAAACAACAAGTGTTGGCAAGAATGTGAAGAAAAAGGAACTCTCTTGCACTGTTGGTGGGAATGCAAACTGGTGGAGCCACTGTGGCAAACAGTACGGAGATTCCTCGAAAAGTTAAAAACAGAACTGCCCTATGATCCAGTAATTGCACTACTGGTATCTACCCCCAGTACAAAAACACGAATTCAAATACCCCTACATTTACTGCAGCATTATTTACAACAGCCAAGTATGGAAGCAGCCCAAGTGTCCATTGATAGATGAAGAGATAAACAAGATGTGCTATATATATAACAGAATATTATTCAGCCATAAAAAGAACTGAAATCTTGTCATTTGCAACAACATGGATGGAGCTAGACAGTATAATGCTAACTGCAACAAGACAGAGAGACAAAAATACCATATGATTTCACTCATATGTAGAATTTAGGAAAAAAAAAAACAAATGAACAAAGGAAAAGGGAAAAGACAAAGACAAACAAAAACAGACCCTTAACTATAGAGTAAAACAGATGGTTACCAGAGGGGAGGTGGTGGGAGATGGGTGTAAGAGGTGAAGGGGATTAACAGTATGCTTATTTGGATGAGCACTGAGTAATATATGGAATTGGTGAGTCACAATATTGGACACCTTAAACTAATAAAGCACTATATGTTAACTATACTGGAATTAAGATTTAAAAAATCAAAAATAGAACATCATGAAATATATGCCAAAATAGTAGCAATTATTAAAAAAAGATGTTATATATTTATCAACATGGTAGTTTGGTAATATAATGAGAAGCTATCTAAGAAAATTAAGAATCTAGAAATAAAAAGTGCAAAGTGTATGTATCATAAGAATGGTATTTCAAATCACTGAGGATAAAGGAGATTATTAATAAAAAGGGATTATACATACTAGTTACCTTTTAAAACTTAAGTTAGAATTCTACCTCATTCCTAATACCAATAAATGATGTATTTAACAAAATTTTATAGTAAAAAATAAAATGCAAAAAATGCTAGAGGAAAATGCAAGGGGAAACATGTTTGGGTAGGTATAAGCTCAGAAGCCATAAAGCGAATTAAATAAATGCAAACACAGCAACAAGATATATTTCACTCATCAGACAGACAAAGATCTAAAACTTGATGATACGCTATTTTGGAATGAATGGAGGAAGGAAATCTCAAACACCATGAAGAGGAAATTAAAACTGGTATTCAGTTCAATTAAAGACACCTACTCCTGGACTTGGCAATTCTATTTCTAGGAATTTATCGTATAAATATACAAACAGACAAATATACATATACAAGAATATTACATGTGACACTGTAAGAAGTAAAAAATATAAAAACAAGCAATGTATGTGGGAATACAGAAATACTGTATATAATGGTTTGTACATACATGGAATAGACTGAAGCCCTAAAAACGAATAATGATGTATGTATACTGATAGGGAAAGACACCTATCTTAACAAAAAGTGAGAAAAGCTAAGGTACAAAATAGTGTATATGTGCACTTATTTTTAAAAAATATAAATAGAATATATATGTATACATATATACTCTTTTAAGTGCACAGATTATTTTTATATAGTGCACAAAGATACATTTTTATTTATTTTTTAAATTGTTACATATTTATTTATTTATTTATTTTTTAAACTTTTTTTTTTCAACGTTTATTTATTTTTGGGACAGAGAGAGACAGAGCATGAACGGGGGAGGGGCCGAGAGAGAGGGAGACACAGAATCGGAAACAGGCTCCAGGTTCTGAGCCATTGGCCCAGAGCCTGATGCGGGGCTCGAACTCACGGACTGCGAGATCGTGACCTGGCTGAAGTCGGACGCTTAACTGACTGCGCCACCCAGGCGCCCCAATTACATATTTATTTTTGAGAGAGAGAGAGCGGGAGCAGGGGAGGGACAGAGAGAGAGAGAGAGAGAGAGAGAGAGAGAGAGAGAGAAGAGAGGGGAGAGAGAGAGAGAGAGAGAGAGAGAGAGAGAGAGAGAGAGAGAGAATCCGAAGCAGAGCTTTCAGCACAGAGCACAACATGGGGCTCGAACTCACCAACTATGAGATCATGACCTGAACCAAAGTCAGATGCCCAACTGATGAGCCACCCAGGTGCCCCAAAGATACGTTTTTAAAAGGGTAAGGAGAGGTGCGCCTGGGTGGCTTAGTCCATTCAGCATCTTGATTTCAGCTCAGGTCATGATCTCACAGTGCATGGGATCGAGCCCCACACTGGGCTCTGCTGCACTGTCAGCACAGAGCTTGCTTGGGATTCATTCTCATTCTCTCTCTCTCTCTCAAAAATTACTTCTGGTTAAAGGTACCTTTCAAAGTCCCTTAGATTACCTTTTACTTGGATATATTCACATGCAAGTATCTGACAGGCATAATTATATAGTGCAATGAAAATATGAAGAATCCAGAAGTAATAATACAAGAAAATTTCTCAGAGCTAATAAATAAATGGCAAGAAGTTTTCAGATTAAAAGACTTTACCGACCATGGTATGAAACGAGTGGCATGCAATTCAATGCGGCACATAATAATGGGCTAGCTACTGCCCATTACTTCATGATATTATTATGAATATGAATATTACTACTACACAATATTATGCCTATTATATATTTTGTGTTAAGGGGAAATATGTGCTCCCCACATTTCCACTCAAATCTTCAGGAGGGAAAAGTACACGAAAAATACTTTCAGCTTCTCTCTACCCCTGTACTTTCTCCTCAGCCAAGGAAGGCATGACTTAGGCAGATGAATTTGCAAGAAGGACCTAATCAGTTCAATATTTTTGAGTGCACAATCTCCTGTGCTTCTTCCTTCTCTTGAAGAGGGGCATTCTAGACAGCCCTCTACTACATGGTAAGCATAGGGGCCAATTCTGTCCTTGTATGCGGAGGCCTGCTTTGTCTCCAACCAGTGCCCAAACAATGGTGGGTAAGCTTGTCTAATTCAGGGGTTAAATATGAGAAGGTCCACTGAGGTCATGTATCTATGTCTTGTCTTCCAACACCATTTTTATTAGTATCGTGTCTGTTTCTCAATTGGTTCCAAAGTAGAAAAGAAAAAAGAATGTTGCTGTTTGTCCTCCTAAGCAAAATTTGCAGGCTACACTCAACAATTTATAAGTGGCAATGTTTTTTTTTACTTCAGAACATTCTATCTTCTATACTCCGGTCTCCATCATATGGCCTCTAAGATCATACATATTCTCTGTTCAGTTTATTCCACTCACCCTATTCTCTCTGGTTATTTGCATAACTACGATGCAATAGCACATGTGGTGTAAGTACTCTCTAACACACTGAATATAAGTTAAATGAGAGCGCTTTAAATTCCCAGCCTTGTAAAAACATAGTAAAACAAACATGGATAATTTCCCTATCTCAATTCTGTGAATTTAGAACTCTTCACATAAACCTATCCTTGTTATTTATAGATACTAATCACGATATCTGTCTGTGAACCCTCCTATGCCATGTTTGATACCATGTGACATTCCATTCCACAGGGTTAGAGTAACTGACCCTAAACACCTAACCCATTGGTAACCAGTGACCTATGAAATAGAACAGGGTTTAAAGCTTTTGTAACAGAAATGTGAACACAAAGACTGCTTCTGGTTAAATAAGGCAGAACGAACACAAATATGTGTCCAAAAATTCCAAAATAAAAGCAGAACAATGTTTGTTTTTTTTTCTTCAGATGGCATTTATCTTCAGAGGTGATGAGAACAAGGAGGTAAGAATTATCAATCAAATTTTCAGACTTACAAAAGCTACAGCTTAGCAGACAAGAGAACACTGAAATATAAAACAGGGCAGGGCAGTGGGGGAGGCAGGTGGAGAGAAAACAACTTGAAGCAGGAAAACTCCCCCTATCTATCTAAAGACTTATTAAGAGTTGAGATCAATGGTTACTCTCTGAAAGAAGGGGTAAAACACTTCTGAAAATAGGAAAATTAGTTAAAAATCTTTATATGGAGAATTAGATCCTTCTCTTGTCCAGTGTAGCTAACCAACTAGTTTTTCTCCCAAATGGTAGAAGCCTGGCAGATTAATCTGCAAAGGCGGATGCAGAGAGCCTGTGGGCTCTGGAGCACCAGGAATATACCGAGGGAAAGTAAAAGGCTCCATACCAAATGAGAAAGGGTAAGCAACAGGCTATGTGTTGAATCATGAAATCTGCCAGCACTGCCATCCACTGCCATCTCACCTTGCCATCCCCACCTCCCAACTCAGCTATAAAAACAAAAACAGGGGCGCCTGGGTGGCTTAGTTGATTGAGTGTCCCACTCTTGATTTTGGCTCAGGTCATGATCCCAGGGTCGTGGGATCGAGGCTCATGCTGGACTCTGCTAAGTGTGGAGCCTGCTTGGGATTCTCTCCCCCCATCCTGCCCCTCTTCTCTGGTCACACACTCTCTCGCTTTAAAAGAAAAACAAAACAGGAGCGCCTGGGTGGCTTCACTGGTCGACTTCAGCTCAGGTCATGATCTCATGGCTTGTGAGTTCTAGCCCCGTGTCGGGCTCTGTGCTGACAGCTCGGAGCCTGGATCCTGCTTCAGATCTGTGTCTCCCTCTCTCTCTGCCCCTAACCCACTCGCATTCTGTCTCTCTCTCAAAAGTAAATAAATATTCAAAATTTAAAAAAAAAAAAAAAAAGGAAAAAAAAAAAAGCCAAAAAAAAAAAAAAGTTAGCCACCACATAAATGATCTTATTCCAATACAACTGGGACAGTCAAGTAATCCAGATATTTGAGAAAAGACAGCAAAACAAATATAATGAAAAAAAGAAACTCAGAGAAAAAAATGAGAATGAAGAGAAAGAAAAAAATAACCCTTACAGAGGTATTACTGCATCCATGAAAGTAGAACAGAAACAGGATACTATATAAAAGGAACAGCTAGAGAACAGAAAATTAAAATTTTAAAGTATAATAGCAAAAATAAATAACATCAGCATTCTCAACAACGCTAGATGTTAAAGACAACAGTGTTCAAAATTCCTAAGTGTTCAAGAGTCAAAACAACCTAAAACCCTCTATCCAGCCAAACTATCAATCAAGCATGAGGCTACAATAAAAATATTATCAGACATGCAAGAACCCAAAAAAATGCACCTTCCAAACACCCTTTCTCAGAAAGCCACTGGAAAGTGTGCTCCATTAGAATGGAGTATATCTAAACATAAGAGAAGTCTGGAATCCAGGAAAGAGGGAAGCAAACACATGAGAGAAGCAAAGAAATTCCCAAGATGATGATGACAGATGACAATCATGTAGTAAGCCTAAGAGCAACCAGTCTAGAATAAAGCAGCAAAATTAATGGTTCCAGGAAAAAATGTCCATGAAAGAAATAAAATTAACAGATTATTTGACTATTTGAACATATTAAAAGAGTTATACTTCTATGGGAGAACTTGCATTGAATTAATGAAAGGCACATAGAAAAAGAAACAGAAACAGATAAGAAAGTTGTCTCCTTTGAACATAAAAACCTAAGCAAGAAAGGAAATGTAATCATTAAGTACTTGTTTCAGTTGCTAATATTTGCAGAATAATACTGTATACACTGAATACTGATTTAATAATGTAATTACAGCCAAAAAAAAGGGGGGGGGCCGGGAAAGTGTGTCGAGTAGATAAGTAAAAAGAACATTTTAACGTTTATTTTTGAGACAGAGAGAGACAGAGCATGAAAGGGGGAGGGGCAGAGAGAGAGGGAGACACAGAATCGGAAGTGTGCTCCAGGCTCTGAGCCATCAGCCGAGAGCCTGATGCGGGGCTCGAACCCACGGACTGTGAGATCGTGACCTGAGCTGAAGTCAGACGCTCAACCGACTGAGCCACCCAGGCGCCCCAAGAAGAACATTTTAAATAGAGGAGAGAATATATTTTTCTAAAAAAGTAGCTATCTCAGGGTGCCTGGGTGGCTCAGTCAGTTGAACATCTAACTTCAGCTCAAGTCATGATCTTGCATTCATGGGTTCGAGCCCTGGTCTCTGTGCTGATAGCTCAGAGCCTGGAGCCTGCTTTGGATTCTGTGTCTCCCTCTCTCTCTGCCCCTCCCCTCCTCATGCTCGGTCTGTCTCTCAAAAAAATAAAATGTTAAAAATAATAAAAAAAGAGGTGGACATACATTTTTAAAAAAAGCAGCTATCTCTCAGAATGGGATAAAGACTGCCCTTATTAGGGGAAGAAAATCTCAACTAAGCCTATTGATAAGCGTATTAACCTGATAAAAACATGTGATTTAAAAGACCTAAAAACCCAAACCAACCCCCCCCCCCAGAGGCAATATGCGTGTTAATGATGAGAACAAGTGAAAAGGTACCATTTATAATATGAGCCATGGAAGACCAAAGCTGTGAGGTAACAGAAATGAGAAGGAAAAAAGCAAAAGAATTCCAGTTCTAGTTTATAAGCATTAAGAATCCTTATAAAAGGCACTTGGGTGGCTCAGTAGGTTAAGTGTCTGACTCTTGATTTCAGCTCAGGTCATGATCTCACGGCTTTTGAGTTTGAGCCCTGCATAGGGTTCAGCTCTGACAGTGCAGAGCCTGCTTGGGATTCTCTCTCTCCTCCCTCTCTGTCCCTCCTCAACTCGCAATCTCGTTCTCTCAAAATAAATAAACATTAAAAATTTCTTTAAGAATCCTTACACTAATTCCCTTTTTGCTTTAGTTAATCTGAATCGTAATTGCTAACCTTATAATAAAAAATATCTATTTAATACACTTAATCCCTTGTAAAAAATGTTTCCCTGAGGGTTAGTACAACTTATTTTGAGGTTTTAGGTTTCAAGCAGAACTTTATTTTTCCTTTGATTTGTTTGTAGTCCTAAACATTTCCAGTTAGTATTCAGTAGCTTAATAAAACCCTAATTCAGTTGTTGCTTGTAAGTACTGTGAATTACAATTACTTATAACAATGGTTATCCCTGATGCAATTCCTATTATCCTCAAATGAATGCTTCACATACGTTTTCTCTAATGTTCACAAAACCCGGGAGAGGATGGTATTGTATCTTCACTGCAAAATAAAATTGAGATTTTAGAGGTGTTTCAGTTAGTTTGCACCTTGTCACACAGAATTTGAACCCAAGTATGTTGCATTCAGAAGTACATGCTACTTTCCCTTTACCACAACTTGCCTGAAAGGAGTGCATTTATATGTGCCCCTAGTCTGTGGGTTGTTCTTACGATTCTTTGCTTGTACAGAAATTTTAAGTTTTAATAGAGTACAATTTATTAACCTTTCCCTTATGGTTTCTCTCTTTGCCTTAAGAATTCTTTAAGTCATAAGGTTACCCTTTTTTTTTAATGTTAATATTTTGTGTTTCATATTTAGTCTTTATTTGGTTGTTCTTCCATATGGATAACCATTGTCCCAGCACTACTTATCAAATATTTTCATTCTTGGGGTGCCTGGGTGGCTCAGTCAGTTGAATGTCCAACTTCAGTTCAGGTCATGATCTCATGGTTTGCTTCTTGAGTTCAAGTCCCACACTGGGATCGCTGCTGTCAGTGCAGAGCCCACTTTGGATCACTGTCCCCCTTCTCTTCTGCCCCTCCCCTGCTCACACTCTCTCCCTTAAAAATAATAAAAATTTTTCATCCTTTCCCCACTGACTTGGAATGTCTCTCTGATCACACATCAAATTTCCACATATCTGTAGGTGGGTATGTTTGTTTCTTAGCCTTTTTTCCTTCCATGGGTCTGCTTACCAGTCACTGAATAAAAGATTAATATCTCAAACCATAGAATTTTAAGAAAGCATTGACTATGAAAGGAAAAAATGAAATTGGGGCAGGGGAGGCAGAAAATGGATAGCAACTAGACTTCTTTGAATATGGCTTCTTTTATAGATATGACTTTTAGAACCAATTTTACATAATATGAAACAAAATAAAATCTTGGAACAAAATCCTTAAGAACAAAATTAAATGGAACAAACAAAGCCAACTGTCATTTGGGTTCTATTACAAGTATCTTTAAAATACAGTAAAATGAAATTTCTAGTGGGAAATACTCTTAAGACCAAAAGCAAAACGAACCAACCAACAAACCAAAAAAACTTCAAACTGTTTTTGATAATTATATTATTGGTACAACGTGTTGGCATTATTATTCTGAGACTATTGTGGTGTAAGGTGGGATAAAACAAGGTAATTATGTGGCCACATATTGAGAACTGATAGATGTGAAGGTTTTAAGTTTGTAAAATTAAAACCCTGTAGTCTTGATTTAAGTAAGAAACATTAGTAAAAAACTCATATGTATTTTACCTTTCAAATTGTAAAAGTACGTATTTCCCTGTGAGGTCCACTAAAAAGTCTTAGAGAAGCTGGCCAACCCAGTAGCAGTGAACATCCCTAGTGCCCAGATAGTAGTCTCCAACCAGAATATGCCACTAAAAGGAACATAAACTCCCTGGAGAAATGGATGCTTTCAGCTCTGAGCCAGGAAATACAAAAGGTGAGCCTATAACATCTTAGTTTTCTTGCTTTTGGGTACGGTACAGCCATGTCAAAAGGATTTAAAAGCTAACCTGAATGTTTTTTCCTACAGGCCAGAAATGGATGAATATGAATATAAGGATAATAATGCAATGAATTAAGTCATAATAAAAATATATGTAAGTTCATGATCCATAATGACTCTAATAACAATAAACATCCTCGCAGTCACTTTTAGAAGGTACTAAGAAACGAACCTCCATCAGGAAGTTCAGAATTTTTGGTTCTCTCCTTTTGTTTTTAGGATCTAGAGAATGAGACCCCACCCCCAAACCCCACCCCCAGCTACCAGCACATGGATAGGGTGGTACATGCAGTGGAGTCCATATAGGCTGGAGGCATCATGAGGGGTTAAGGGTGGTGAATGGTGCCCCATCCGTCCCTGGACTTCAGTGTAAAGTGACTCCTTCCAGGATGGGGGGAAGGAGGTGGCATTCCAGAGGCAACACAGTGGGGAGGAGACCTGGAATGTGATTTTCTTCATTGTTTGAGCCTCTGGTGGCAAGCAAAGACTGGCCACGGGTCTGACTCGGGCCTCTCCTTGTACCTGCAAGTACTATGGACAAGCTGTTCTGCTGTGGAAGCCCATGCCAGGGCCTGGGAACTGCTTTATCACAAAATATTTGTGAGCATGGGGCCTGTGCCAAAGACCGTTTTTCCTAAATGACTCTGACTGTGGAGGGAGATGCTCATTTTGGTGCCTCTGCAACCCAACTATAGTCTATTTTTGCTTTTCTTTTTTTTTTTCCATATTGTATAATTTTATTTATGTGAAATGTTCAAAAAAGACATATAGAGAAAAAGATTAGTGTTTGCATAAGGCTGGGGGTGGGAAAAGGAAGTGACTCTCAATGGGCATGAGCTTTCTTTTCAGGGTGATGGAAATTACAATTACAACAGGAGGTGCGGGGGGGGGGGGGGGCGGGACCCAGGAAATGAGGATGCAATGAGTCAGGTTAGCAAGAAGGTAAGAAACTCTGATCTAGATTCGCAGGGAGAGGATGAAGAGATACAGTTTTCAGTCTGGCCAATCACACTGAAATGGCATCATCAGAAAAGTTCTCACAAGTGAGTGTGTTCTGCCTTTTGAAAATAAATCTAGACATTCTGTTTCCCTCCATTTATATAATCTGTCAATTTATTTGTGAACTCAGATCAATTCACAAAAGACTTGTGCCCATTTGAAAAGGGAATAGTGATTAGAGATCTGGGCCAGTGAGTCCTGTGTTTACTTCTTTTTCTTTCAACACCTTTGTCAGGATATCATCTATATACCATATAATTCACATGTCTTTCAGTGAATAATGTATTAATAAAGCATTTAGTGTATTATATCACCATTATACTACATCAGTCTAATTGTAACATCTTTCCTTCTGTGACAGTGGCAACCATTAATGATCACTGCCTTGATCCATTAACTCCTCAGGGGTTGCAAAACAGTGACACTCTATCCTTCCTTCTTGTTTTGCTTTAGCTGGAATACTTCTATTCAGAGAAACATCCCTGCTTCAACCACTTAGGGAGCCTGAGATACAGTTCATTAGAAAAAGGCAAGATAAATGCTCAATTTCCAATTATATTAAGAAAATGCTGTTTTTCTTGTAAGGAGTGGTGTGAGAATGGTATTATGTTTATATTTTTAAATTCCCAGATGAAATGACATTGGATTGGCTATATAAAATCATGGGGTGGGGGAAAAATGGTCGTAGAAGAACACTATTACAATGTTGAGTGATGAGTTCAAGGCAGTTCAATGTATGACTTTTTCTACTTATTCATCTTTTTAAAGTTTATTTATTTATTTTGAGAGAGAGAGAACTGCCTGTGAGTGGAGGAGGGGCAGAGAGAGAGAGAGAGAGAGAGAGAGAGAGAGAGAGAGAGAATCCCAAACAGGCTCTGCACTGATAGTGCAGAGCCTGATGTGGGGCTTGAACTCACGAACCGTGAGATCATGACCTGAGCAGATCCAAGAATCACTGAATGAGCCACCTAGATGCCCCTACTCTTTCTACTTTGGAAGATGTAACTTTTCTATAATAAAAGCTTCTTAAAATATAAATATCTAGGGGGATCTCAGGTTAAATGTCCAACTTCGGCTCAGGTCACGATCTCACAGTTCATGAGTTTGAGCCTTGCGTCAGGCTCTGTGCTGACAGCTCAGAGCCCGGAACCTGCTTCAGATTCTGTCTCCCTCTCTCTCAGCCTCTTCCCCACTCACACACCATTTCTCTCCCGGCTTCTCTCTCTTTCTCTCAAAAATACACAAACATTAAAAAAATAAATAAATAAAAAATAAATACCTAAAATATATAAAGAATCTGTAAAAAAGAGTCAGTAAATGGTCCCAAAGATATGAAGAGGTAATTTACATAGCAAAATGCTTAACGTCACTATAATTGGGAAAAGGCAAATTTAAATCAGCAAATACCATTTCATATCCATCAGATTGGGAAAAATTATAAAGCTTAACAATAACAAGTGTTGGTAAAATTATGAAAAACAAGAACTCTTTACACTTCTCGTAAAAATACAGACTAGTATAACCAGTTTGGAGAGTGATTTTGCAATATCTAGTAAAGTTAAACATGCACATTCTAAAATACCCAGCAATTCCACTTTACAAGTCTATATCCCACAGATGTACTCACAAATGTGGACAAAACAAGTACAAGGCTGTTCACTGCTACATTAGTCAGAAGAGCAAAACATTAGAAAAAAAAAAAAACCCTAAATGTTCAATAGAACAGAGAAATAGATATATTTACACAAAATTATATTTATAAAATGAAAACTTATGTTGACACAAAACATGCACATGAATGTTCATAAGCATCTTTATTCATAATAGGCAAAAATTGGAAACAACAATCCAAACGTCCTTCAACAGAAGGGTTAAACAAACTGGGGAACATCCACACTATGGAATTATATTCAGCAATACATAGGATCAAACTAAGGATACATGCAACACTTGGATTAATCTCAAGGGAATTATGTTGAATGGAAAAAAAAAAAAAAGCCAATTCCAAAGGGTAAGTACTATAGATTCCATTTATATAACATTCTTGAAATGATAAAACTACAGACATGGAAAACACATTAGTATCAGTAAAACAAGGTCAATAAATGCATCTATCTCATAAGATTCTTGTCAGGATTAAATAAAATAATTTGTGCATATCATAGGGCCCAGTACAGAGGAACAGTGCTCAATAAAGGTAGGCTGTTACTATTACTCAACTCCATTTATAGACAGATCAAGACTATCCTGTGATTTAGCAGAAGTGATACTAAAGTAATAGGTAGGTCTTTTTAGTATTAATGCCCTTAATAATCAGGTATATAGAAACGAGGGCTTTTAGTTTAATTTCTTTAAAGCAGGCCCAACTATGAATAACTGAAAACAGTAGATTATTGCAAAAAAGGTACTTTTTTCTATTTCTCTGAAGACTAAGACTTCCCATATAAGAAGAGCTGCTACATCTATTTCTCTGGCTTATTTCCTTAAGACTGATTTGTACCCAATGTATTAAAGTCACAAATACGTTGATAGAATCTGCAAAACTTTTCAAATTAACCCACAGTTTAACCTTGTATCTAGTCATGGTTATACTTGGAAGTAATTTTTTTCTATTATTCTTTAAGTCCGGACATGGGAAATTTTAACTTAAAGCAAAAAAGAAATAACAAACATCCAGGGGTGGGAGCTTGTTAAATGACTGACAGTTATGTCACAAATGACTTCTTCTCCTATATGTTTCACCTATCAAAGGAGAAAAAAATGATTTTAGGTGAGTTACCAGTGGATTTTAATTAGTATTTTAGTTAGAAATAGTTAAATAAAGGAATAGTGAACTATGGCCTACAATGAAATCTGGCCAGCAGTTTGTTTTTGGTAAGGCTGTGAATATGTAAAAAGATTTTCACATTTCTACAGAGTAATTAAAACAAACTGTTTTAAAGAGAAGAAAAAAAGAAGTAAAATACGTGGTAGAGACATATGTGGTACCCAAAGCCCAAAACGTTTACGAGCTAGCCCTTCACACAAAAAAACTTGCTAACCATGGTTTAGATTAGTAAAGAAGAACGAATTGCTTCTGAAACACTGGGGTATGAAAGATAAGCAAAGATTTACTAGGGAAGTAGTTTTCACAATTTCACTCTCTGGAGTGTGGTTTCTTCTCTCTTGGCTATCTCTCAGGCTCATCACCCATGAACAAAGAAAACAATCAATATGGCAAGTTACTAGGAGATACTCCCTGAAATACTCTTAGGAATGTGAACTAACAGCAAGAAATCTGTTGTTGTTTAAAAAATGAAATCATCCTAAGGACTGTCTAGCTCTGAAAAGCTGAGGTCTGAATTTGGCCCTTACTTCTAGGCCCTTGCAGTCACCTACTTCTTTTTATGAACTGACAAAAATCAGAAAGAACTAGTCACTAATATGCAGAATGGACCACTATAATTTGATTAATATTATGAAAAAGTATAGACAATTCTGCTATAACATGAGTTCCTAAAAAAAAAATCCCTCTATGTAAAATTATACACCAAAAATAACAGGCTTACAGAAACACTATATAACTTTATCAGAGACAAAACAAACTGTAACTGTTATATTAGCATATAAGCCACTCAGAGTGGCTGGCTACTACCTCAAGGGATACTAAAAATGCACACAAATAACAGTAAAAATGCACAAAAATAACAGAATAGATTGCTGGCTTGTGGGTGCTGAGACAATACAATCTGGAGTGGGTCTCTGCATTGGGGCTCCAGAGGAAATGTAACCTGGCACTAGCTAAGAGCTGTGCAAGGCTGGGTACGCCTCTCTTAGAAGGGAAGCATAGGTTGCAGACACTCTATTTTAAATTTTCTTATGGAGCTGAAAGGGTTCTTGCATGTATAGCAGCCAAGCACTAAAGCCTTTGTGCCTCCCTGTTGAAGATTTTTAATTCTTTTTTTTTTTTAAGCTTATTTATTTTGAGAGAGAAAAAACAGAGGGGCAGAGTGAGAGGGAGACAGAGGATACGAAGGGGGCTCTGCGCTAACAGCAGACAGCTTGATGCGGGGCTGGAACCCTTGAACCACAAGGTCATGACAGGAAGTCCCCCGCTTAACTGAGCCCCCCAGCCGCCTGTGAAGATTTTTAATTATTTTCTCACTACTCCAGTCCCCTTTGGCAAGGAAAAATCATAAAAGAATCAGGACGACTTCCACGTAATACTGGGATCATTCCCCCCCACCACCCCACAGTGAGCAATCACTATTGTTGAGCTAACTGGTATTAGAGGAACATGTGCAGCATAAGAGACTGGACAACAAAACTGTATTCCTGAGGACAAAAGAAATAATTTTATCTGAATCACCTGTCCTGATATTATTTTTCCTTACAAGATTCTAAATAATACAGATTGTCTATGCCACAGCTCTTTTTGTAAATAAGTGAGATAAGTGAATAGAGAAATGTGCATGAAAGTATTTCAAAAGCACCCATCTACATAATTATTTAGACATCTATGCTATTATTCATGTCCAATTTGTACCCAAAGGATTTTTAAGGGGTGGTGGTGGGGGTTATAAAAAAAAAGTTTGATTTTATTTTTTAATGTGGCAAAATATACATAACATAAATTTATCATCCTAACCATTTTTTTAAATGTTTTGCTTATTTTTGAGAGAGACAGAGCTCTCACTACAGCCAGAGAGGGGGAGAGGGAGACACAGAATCTGAAGCAGGCTCCAGGCTCTGAACTGTCTGCACAGAGCCTGATGTGGGGCTCGAACTCACGAACCATGAGATTATGACCTGAACCAAAGTCGAACACTTAACCAACTGAGCCACCCAAGCGCCCCTCATGTGAACCATTTTTAAGTGTAACAGTCTAGTGGTATTAAGCATATCCACACTGCTGTGCAATCATCACCACCACCCATCACCAGAAGAACCCAAAGGGTTTATTCCATAATTTCCTACTAACATTCCTTGTTATGTTGCCCAAAATAAGGAGATAATTAGTACTACCTAGAAATAATACCTATCTCTTACATGTATCACAGGAACCGTTTACAGAGTGAATCAAACGATGTTTGTAAAACATACAAAATTCATGGCCTAGCACTAATTCTATTTATTAAGTGCTTACTAAATGGATCAGGTAGAGAGATACGTACAGTAGATGAAGATATGTATCCCTGTCCTAGAGGCTTCCACGTCCTTCATTTTAAGCATGATAGTATTGATTATTACTTGCAAACACTCCTGGAGAGGGAAAAGAATTTTTTGTCCACCATGGTTTTCCTCACAAAGTTAACCTCATGGTCACTGGGCTTAGAACACTGTTCATAGTCCAACAAAGTGTTACCCTATATCCTTTGAATTACTTGATCATATCTAGTTGAACTTTTTTCTATCCTCTGATTCAGATGAGTAGTTTAGCCAAATGTCACCCTTCTTTCGGTTACTTGCATTAAAGAGGTAAATTTAGGTACACATTTCTGAACTTTAGTTCTTTAGAAGGGGCTTATACCACTGCTGGATACTGTGTGCAATTGATGAAAACAATTTAATATCCCTTTCAAAGGAGCAAACCCTTAAAAGAATTTTGTCAATAATCCCTCTTGTTCTTCCTCCTCTACCAGGTCCCATGAGGCGTGGCTCCAGCAAAGAGAAAAAAAAAGAAAGCCATTCTGCTATCAAAAAGACAGTTGACCACAGGGCGCCTGGGTGGCTCAGTTGGTGGAGTGTTCGACTTCGGCTCAGGCCATGATCTCATGGCTAGGGAGTTCAAGCCCCACGTCGGGTTCTGTGCTGACAGCTCAGAGCCTGGAGCCTGCTTTGGATTCTGTGTCTCCCTCTCTCTCTCTACCCCTCCCCTGTTCATGCTCTGTCTCTGTCTCAAAAATAAATAAACATTAAAAAAATTAAAAAAAAAAAAAAAAAAAAGAGCTGACCAGAGGATACACTATCAATATTCACAAACATGACCATAGAACATGCACCCCACATATTAAGAGACCTAAAAAACTCACTGTGAAGGAGATGGAAATACTAGACGTGTGCACTGCTAACAGGTTCAACAAAGCTGTCTGGTTTGAAGAAACAGGAATGTACCCTACCACATATGGGTACGTTTGTTCAGAAAACACCATTAATATAAAGATTCGCCAAAGAAGCTCTATATATTGGTCACCTATGTACATATCCTCACCTTCAAAAACTTGCAGAGGGATGGACAGGAGTGTATAGCACTGCTTCTGCATTTCTTCTTTCCACCCGGAGTACAGTAATGAGCATTCGTCCAAACAATGAGCAAACTAGGGTCATCTGTGTGGTCTACAATGCATTTAGTAATAAACTGCTCTGCACCAAGACCCAAGAGAAACTGCACTGTGCTCATCAACAGCATACAATACTTAGCAATGATACAATCCTCACTTGCACTGTCCCTGAACCATTAGGGGCAATGCTGACTCCTGAAGACATTTTAAACAGTATAAACAAACAAACAAAAACAACAACAACAAAAAATATAATTAAGAATAAAAAATTCTGGGATGCCTGGGTGGTTCAGTTGGTTTAGTGTCTGACTCTTGATTTCGGCTCAGGTCATGATCTTGTGACTGTTGAGTTTGAGCCCCTCACTGGGCTCTATGCTGACAGCACGGAGCCTGCTTGGGATTCTCTCTCTTCCTCCACCACCGCCCCCCCCCCCCCCGCCGCCACCCCTTTCAAAAACAAATAAACATTAAACAAATTTTAAGAACAAAAATTTCTGAAGAAGTTCCTCCTCCAGGGCAGAAAAAGCCTCTTGAGGCCATCATGTTTGAGGGTCTGGCCAACGTGGCCAACTGGCTAAGCTGATAGCTATGTTCTGGAGAGCAAGAAGTTGGGAGTTCGATCTATGGAAGATCAAAGCCCAGAAGAGGGAGACCTCCTCCCTCTCATCTTAGTTGTAATAAAGTAGTCTATTAAGGAAAAAATAATCTAACAAAAACCCAATAGTTAATGTGATTAAAAACTGTTTAAAATAATTACAGTTATAAAACAAGGTGGGAGTGGGGTTGGGGGTAGGCTGTCAAATCCAGCTTGAATACTTCCAGTGAAGGGGCAGACAGATGTATTGCTTGACAGTTGTTTCCAACCTTAAGTCAATATTTGTCTTATATACTTTCTTCCCTCACACTTCTAATAGTCACATTTACTTTGAAATTAAAAAAAAAAAGTTTTCACCTAAAAATTCACTCATGCGCACACATATTCTAATTTGATATAGCAGCATACTGTAAGCAAAATTCAGATTTAAAAGTTTTACAAATGGATAAAGTGATATAAATGAGAATAGCAATTCCTGATTTAAAATTTTTTAGCATCAAAATTACTCCATTTTTATTAGGAAACATTTTTAACCTAAAGTTCCTTGTGTTCTGGACAGGAATCAAAGAAAATAAAGAGACTGTAATATAAAATATAAAATAAAGAGACTGTAAACACTAAAGGTAGTGAATATGGTGACAGTATTTATTACTACTCTTTCAGAGTCCTTTCCTTACAAGCTGATTTTTCTCAGAACTGAACATGTACTGTTGAGGGTCTATAATTTGCTAGGTACTAAACAATAGAAAGGAGGACTATGGATGCCCAGATTAAATGCTTCCTGAGAATTGTTTTTTTTAAACCTATGTGCAATTTGTCAAGAAGAAAAAACTAGAACAAACAGAGATGTGCTGGGATATCTAGACTCTAATTAGCTTTACTCAAATTATATAGCAGTTACTCTTTTCTAGTAAACAGAGGTAAAAGTCTTAAAAATTAACAGTTCCTAAGGGTAGTCACAGACCAGAACCCAGGTGTTCAATTAATCACATGATTCCTTTTACTCATGTTGGTGGAAAAACACCAGGTGTGGGAGAAAATTATATAACTAAGGTTACTCAAGCAATATTTTAATAAAGTAAAAATCTCAGCGTCATAAAGTAAAATCTAGATAGTTTTCATTTTTAGGAAGTTTTTTCTTATTCCTGAAATCTATTCTGAATTTTTTCCCTCTTTCAAATCTTCCCTTTCCTCTTCCCTACCACCTTTTTCTCTTTCTAATAAACCAGTGCTGCAGTCATATTAAAAAACAATACAAAACAAAAAAAGTATGGTAAAGATCAGATGTATCAGCTAATTTACATGTTAAGACAATTTAAAAAGTAACATAATTTAAAGCTGGAAATACCTTATCTTACAGATCAGAAAACTGTGAGAGGTTAAGAACCTTGGTGAGTTGAGCACAGGTTTTAGGGTTTTGATTCATAGGGTTCAGAACTTACCCCATTACACCACAGACATGAAATTAAACCCTTCTAATCATAACAGCAGTAATGAAAAATTCTTTGAATTTCAAAGGGAGCAAAAATATAGATAAATCTAAAGATTGTTTTTGTTCCCCTTTGGACTTAAATGTTTAAGCTTATAAATTACATTTAATAAGCAAATATCATGCATATCAAACCAGCTGTTGTGAACCAAATGTATTAGGTACTCAAGGATTTGTTAAAAAACAAACATTAAAAATTAAAAAGAGAACAAACTCTAATAAGAGTTTTTTACTTAAAAGTTATTTCAGGTCAAGAACACTTCCAACATTTACCTATGAATTATCAATGGTACTTTTTTATTGTAAAAGAAAGCAACCCTCATTTGTATAAACTAAGCCCCTACTTTCATGCATCTTTAAACTTCGTAAGTGTTAACTTCTGGAAACTATTTGCCAATATCTGATCCCTTTAGTTCAGGCAACAAAATAAGACCTAGGTACAAGTGCACCTTGTTTGCCAAGGCCCTTCTTTGAAAGTATTAACAACACCACTTTCTAAGAGTGCCATTTACTTATAAACTCATTGGTGTATCTCTTCTTCCAACTCTGCATTTCCTTTCCATACAACTTTCCAAAATTATGTTTATTGATCCAATGAACCCGGTAACAACCAATACTGTCTGTACCTCAAGTACAACATGTATGACAGGCTCCCTTCTAAACTGGAATAAGTATCAGTGCCATAAGGCATAAAAAAAGGTAGACAGATACAAGGACATCCCAGAGAGAAGAGCAGAAATATACACAGGGAATATGCTTAACTACAAGAGATAGAAATTATCAATAATGAGTCTGGATAGAGGGCTCTATGATCCAAATCCACCTTTATATAGCAGAATAAGGAGTCAGAATTATACAGCCATGAAGCTGCATGCACATATATAACATGTGTATTATTTTTTTTTAAAAAGCAGAATTGAACAGTTTTACAAGTCTTACATCAGCAATGCTATCGTATACCCACCTAAACCTCAGTTAAATAGAACCTAGTATACATTAAAGTGGGCTCTGACTAGGTAGACCTATGAACTAGGAAGCAGTTCAAATAAAACACCTTCCTGGGATTCCATACATACTTCTTAAACCTAAGGAAGTCCAGGGATCTGACAAACGCTCACAAGTTTCTCCTTTACATGAGTATCAGCCAAGCCTTTAAACCAGTGTTTCTCAAACTTTTAACATTCACCAGAATTATCTGGATGGCTTGTTAAAACAGATTGTTGAACTTGACCACCAGTTTCTGACTCAGCAGATCTAGAGGAGGGCTTGCTAATTTTCATTTTTAACAAGTTCCCAAGTGATGATGAGCAACTTTATGAGAACCTCTGATCTAAACCCAAGTCTTTGCTCTTAAAGATCATAAACTTTACTTATGCCTAATTTGAAATACGCTGAATTTTTAAAATTTGTAAATTTTTAAGGTCTCAGACTTCAAGTAACTTTCAAAGACAGCTGATGACAGCTTAGTGTATCTCAAAGTTCGGAAGCAACATCGCCTCTGCTTGGAGCTCTCCAAGGTTCTAATAACCTCCAAGCTCAGCAGTTCTCAATAGAGTACCAAGAGATCATGAATGCAGATATAGCCAGAACTCTTGACTTTAAGTCTCCAAGATTTCCTACAATTATAAGACTCAGCTACAGACCTTACTTATATTCCTTACCCAATGTACAAATAAAACAAAGTGCAGAAGAGTCCAAGACCATTTCTACAAGATCACATGCTGATCCAAGTCTCTCTACTGCCCCCTCCAAAACAAACAAAAAAACCAAACCAGGTTTATACTATAATCAGGATTATTTTTAGTCCTTCCGCTGACTAGCCAACTATATCCCTCTCCCACTCTGAAAAACTCATATTTAAATAAATAACAAGGGGCGCCTGGGTGGCGCAGTCGGTTAAGCGTCCGACTTCAGCCAGGTCACGATCTCGCGCTCTGTGAGTTCGAGCCCCGCGTCAGGCTCTGGGCTGATGGCTCAGAGCCTGGAGCCTGTTTCCAATTCTGTGTCTCCCTCTGTCTCTGCCCCTCCCCCGTTCATGCTCTGTCTCTCTCTATCCCAAAAAAATAAATAAACGTTGAAAAAAAAAAATTTAAATAAATAACAAGTATTACTAGTCAAAATTAGTAGCAAAGATGACAACTATGGGAACCACAAACTATGAGAATGGGAAAGTGGATTCTTTGAGAGTTTCATGGAGAGATTTCTATCATCAGAGAAGGACTACAGCCTAATGATATTAGGTAGGACCTAAATGATGTAACGATGGTTTAAAAAGAAAGTCTCCTAGTCTTCTCTCTTCTTCAGACCATTTCTCTCTTGTTTTCTAACAACTCAGTAGGCAACTTGGGTAAAGGACAGTAACAATTCAGAAGATAAAAATGTTAATGGCTCCTTTAAAAGTAAGAAAAAACACTCAACCTCATTCATAGTAAGAAATCCAAATTAAAACTATACTAAAAGAAACTAAAGTCTGGATTTTGATCAACAATGATGTTCCAATATTGGTTTCTTAGGTTTGACACCAGGTGCCACAGTAATGCACGACAGTATTAGAGGAAACTGAAACTGGGTGAGAGGTATAAAAGAATACTACCTTTGCAACTTTTCTATAAATCTGAAATTTTTCCAAAATAAAAGGTTTATTTAAAAGAATAATGCACTGAGGTATATCATCTCTCACCTATCAGACTTGGAAAAAATTAAAAAATTCTAAGGCAGTCTTTTGACCAGGCTGTGATGAAATAGCACTATAATGCATTGCTAGTGGAAGTGTAAAACTGTAGAACTCCTATAGAAAGCAACTTGGCAATTTCTGGAATACATATAATCACACCTTTATGAAATTCTATATGTTCACAGTTCTTCACAGAAGCACTATTTGCAATAACAAAAGACTGGAAACAATCCAAGTTCCCTTCTATAGGAAATGGGATAATAATCTTGCACAACCAAACACAAAGAACTATTATGCAGCAGTAAAACAGAAATGAGGACACATTCTACATGTTGATATGGGCTAGTTTCCAGACTATACTCTTACGAAAAAGAAAAAAAAAAAATAAAAATCAAGTGCCAAAATGTACACATAGTATGTTAACTTTTGTGTAAAAGAGGTATAAAAATATAAATTCTTAAGTGCTTGAATTTGCATAACAAAACCCTAAAAGAAAACATAGCCTTAAAAAAAGTAGTTTCTTATAAGGGGAGGGTGACTGGAGGCTGTTTTTCATATACTTTCTATTTTGAAATCATCTAAATGCATTACCTATTAAAAATAAAACCGTATTACTTTGTGAAAACAATTTTGTGTTTAAAAAAAAATATTCTGAGTCAGTGATCTCTGCGTTCTACTGAGATTCTCCCCTACTTTCTGTTCAGACCTCATCTCTTTCTCATTCACTCTCAATGAATCATTCAACAAATACAAAATGAGGGCAAAAGCCTCACTTAGACATCTGGATGCAGACAGTATCTTAGCTTAACCAGTACAAATTAATTCTACAATTATATGTGAAAAAATATACATGCTATTAATAGCTAATAGTATAAATAATAAATAAGTCAAAGAAAAAGAATGTATCTCCATAGCGCACTAAACAGTTGGAAACATGAGAAATTAAATACCAATATTCTTATAGATTTAATTTCAGCAAAGCACTGAGTGGACCAGGAAATTAAACTTAGTACAGATATCATAAAGTTTTGAAATAGCAATCCTAAAAGATTTGAAAAATCCCAAACATGTAAAACATAAACTGGAGGGCAATGAATAACTAATTTCCTTTACTAGAGAGACTCTTTGCCAAATAAGATTTCACCAAGCTAAATAAGCTTCCGACTCTTGGTTTTAGCTCAGGTCATGGTCTCACAGTTTGTGAGTTCAAGCCCCTCATCAGGCACTGATGGTGCAGAGCCTGATTGGGATTCTCTCTCTCTCTCTCTCTCTCTCTCTCTCTCTCTCTCTCTCTCCCCCCCTCTCTCTCTCTCCCTCTCTCTCCCTCTCTCTCCCTCTCTCTCCCTCTCCCTCTCTCTGCCCCTCCCCTGCTTGCGCTGTTTCTGTCTCTCCCAAAATAAATAAATAAACTTAAAAAAAAAACCCATACATTTCAGATTTCAAAACATATTACAAAACTACAACAATCAAATTAGTGTATAGGTTATTAAAAGAGACTTGCAGACCAACGGGATCAGAGAATCATAAAATAAACCCTCACAAGATGATCAAAAAGGGTGTCAAGACTACACAATGGAGAAAGGACAGTCTCATAATGGTGCTGGGAAAACTGCAATCCACATGCAAAAAATATTAAGACAAGCCTTCTTACATTATGTACAAATATTAACTCAAAATGAATTAAAGACTTAAACACAAGACCTGTAACTATAAAACTCTTAAAAGAAAATACACAGGAAAAGCTTCATAATACTAGGTTTAGTTATGATTTCTTCCAGATGATACCAAAAGCACAAGCAACAACAACAAATGGGATTGCATCAAACTTAAAAACTTCTGCAAAGCACAGTTAACAATCAGGAGAGTGAAAAGGCAACCTATGGAATGGGAGAAAATACTTTCAAACCATATATCTGATAACAGGTTAATATCCAAAATACATCAAGAACTCCTAAACAACAACAAACCATCCCAATTAAAAAAAATGCAAAGGACCTGAAGAGACATTTCTCCAAAGATATACACATAGCCAACAAGCATATGAAAAGCAGCTCAACATCACTAGCCACTAGGGAATTACAAATCAAAATCACAATGAGATACCATCATTAGGATGGCCCCTCTAAAAAACAAACAAAAAACAAACAAAAATCACACTTGGTGTGAATGTGCAGACATTGGAATGTTGCACATTGTTGGTAGGATGGTAAAATACTGTAGCTACTGTGTGTAACACTAGGGAGGTTCCTCAAAAATACAACCACTATGTGATCCAGCAATTACTCTTCCAGGTATATATCCAAAAGAACTGAAAATAGGATCTCAAAGGGATATATATGCGAAGACCCATGTTCACTGCAATATTATTTACAACAGCCAGGAGGTAGAATCAACAGATGAATGGACAAACAAAATGTGATATACACATACAATGAGGTATTATTCAGCTTTAAAAAAGAATGAAATCTTGTCATATGCTACAATACGGATGAACCTTGAGGACATTATGCTAACTGAAATAAGCCAGTCACAAAAAGACAAATACACATGATTCCACTTACATGAGGTAACTAAAGTAGTCAAATTCATTGAAACAAAAAGTAGAATGGTGGTTGTTGGGGGCTGAGGGGAGGGTGTAGCAGGGGAGTTGTTCAATGGGTACAGAATTTCAGTAAGGCAAAATGAAAAACTTCTAAAGATCTGTTGAATAACAATGTGCATATAGTTAACGATACTGTGATACAGACTTACAAATTAAGAGAGAACATGTTATATTTTTTACCACAATAAAACCACCACCACCACTACCACCCCATTTTCCGAAACAAGTCATGAGGAAACAGGCTGACCCAAACTGAGGAACATTCTACCAAATACCTGGCCCGTACTAAAAAATGTCGTGGTATGAAGCACAAAAACACTAAGGAATAGCCTGAAGAGACAAGACAACTGAACGCAAAGCATCATCTGAAGTAAATTAGGCTTTATCTAAAAAGAGTTCACTGTGCACTAGCTTTAAAAAAAAAAAAAAATATTTTTTTCAAAGCCTAAAATCCTGTTTCTCCTTAAAATGCAAATTATATTTTACTAATGAAATTACTAATTTGCCAAGATTTACTAATACACAAAGTTGTATTTTACTAATAACAAAACCACAAATAATCCTGGGGCTAGAACTCCTATGTTAATTAAAGTGTAAACAAATAAAAACCTTCAGTATTGGCTTGCTTTCTTAGATTCCTGCTGACTACTGAAGGATGTAAAACAAATTCCTTGTAATATTATATAGCTTTGAAAATTATTAAAGCTAGTTAATGACTTGGAAAATGCTTATTGACAGTAAGTAAAAAAAAAAAAAAAAAACAACAGACCTATACATATATACATACATACACATCACACAAATTTGGAAAAAAGGGAAGACAACTTTTATCTCTGTTGCTTACCTTTGCAAGATGGGATTATTATTACGATTTTTTTTTTCAAGTAATCTCTATGCCCAACATGGGTCTCAAACTCAAGACTCTTGAGATCAAGACTCACACGCTCTACTGACTGAGCCAATCAGGCATCGTGGGATTACTATTCTTTTCTGCAATTAACACTTTATTTATTTAATTCTTTTTCATCTTTGTTTATTTTTGAGAAAAAGAGCATGAGCAGGGGAGGGGCAGAGAGAGAGGGAGACACAGAATCCAAAGCCCTACCCAGGGCTCAAACTCACAAGCTGGGAGACCATAACCTGAGCTGAAGTCAGACACTTAATCAACTAAGCCACCCAGGCACCCCAAGCCCAGGATTTCCTTTTCTATCAGCTGACAACCTATCCTCTATCCTGCAATTTATCCATCACATACACACAAAACTAATGGAAAAAAACGAATCCTTTACTCCCACTGTTGATTCTATCATCAACCACATTTGAATGGAAATGGATTTGTTTTCACATGTATCAGTATCGGCATCTTAGAACCATAAGCCATGACTGAAAAACAGTATACCAGAGTTAAACAGGCACACCCTAGAGCCAGAGGGCCTGGTTCCAATTCTGACTCTTCCACTTGCTAGCTCCATTACTTTGGGCTCTTTTTGTAATCTTTCTTTAAAAAGAAAGTACCTCGTAAAGTACCTTTGAGGCATGAGTGACATAATATATGTAAAACACTAACAGGACCTGGGCACGGCAATCGGTACAGGTCAGCTATGTTATTAAGCATTTTACCCATAACTGTGGAAAGAAAAGTTTAGTCTTCTATTAAAATTTTCAGGAAATAAGCATATAAAAAAGTACTTTTATGGGTAGGGAGCCCATTAAATTATACCAGTGGGGTAAAATGGAAGGAAATTTAGTTTTTGGTGGTAGATAGGGAGAGAGACAAAATCCTACAAAGCGCCAACACTCAGGGCAGTGTGGTGTCACTGAAGAATCTTCCGTGGAGATGCTACCTGCTAGGTGAATATGCTGAAAGCTTATTTCTGGTTAATACCTATTAACAAAATCTGGTGTGCTGGGTTATATCATAGTATCTTCTTTGTGTGGCCCCACAGGAGGTTCTAAATGCTTCAGTGCCAGGAAACATGCAATGAAATATGCACCTTAAAACCAATCTCACTTTTTTGCTTTGTCTATTAATTTCATCATGCCTAAAATATGCACTACTATGCATCAAATTTACCTCTTTGTTTTCTCCTGAATCTTTATCAAGGTCTTTAATCTGTGATGCTGTATTTTACTCAAAGTCACCCCAATTTTTCAAATTTTTTAACAGTGGGCATAAATAAATGCATAATGGCTCAAGGGGCACTCTCTTTGTACTCATTTTTATCTCTCTACCCAGACCACCAATGATTATTTTGCTTTTTCCCAAAACACCTGGCATTACTTTAATACTTTGAGTTTTGGGTTTCTTCCTCCTTCCTAGATTAGTAGCTCTCCAGGTACTGCTCTACATTTCAGCCTTCACGCCCACAGCTTTACCTAAGGAGACTCAGCACAATCCTGAGGAGAAAGATCCTTACAACCAGTTGATCTGAATGTGGGTTGTCCTCGAGGCCTGGCCTGGCTCACTGTCCCTGTTACCATGCCTCCAATCACCTGAACCTGGGATCTAGCTTCACCTGGAATGTGTTCTTCACAATCCACTTCTATACTTGTGGCACTTTTTTTCTAATATTTATTTATCTGAATGTGTGATTCATTTCATGAGATGTGTGCTCAATTTAACTGCTTTACACATACCTGGCAACATTTTTACAAAAAGTGATGTTCCTAGAATGCATCCTTTTCACCAAGAAGTTTTACTGTATAAACAAAGTAGTGCTCTTCATTTGGATTCTCCAATCAAAACATGTTTGTCCCACCAGGGGAAAAGGTCATCATTTTTGTTAAAAGAATAGCAAAGAGCATTGCAAGGATAATGAGACTGAAGTCGAATGTTAGGCCAGCATCTATCTCACTCTTGCTGAAAACCTAGTGGAACATACAGGTCCACTTTATATTGAATAAGTGGAATTTTTCTTCTTTTCCTAATGTAGACTTGACAATGGTCACCTTTATCAGACTGAGAAGAAGCCACCTTCACGTGTACTAAGGTATATAGGAGCATACACACAACGACAGGCACTTTCCTAGGGCTTTACTATCCTGGCTGCAGATACAAATAGCAGATTTCAATCTCCTTTTGGTGAGTTCCTCTGCCTGCCCAACAGAGAATGAGGAGGTGCTACCTCCCACCTATCCTTCCTCATGAACTCTCCTCTTTCAGCCAAGAAGCAGCTGAGACGGTCTACTGATCTGTGTGTGTAGGTGCAGTGCAGGGAGAAGAGGAAGAGACCTTTCCTTTCAAAACAAGATAAGGAGTCTTATTTTCAAAGACCATTTAGGTGAGTTCAAAACTAGAGACAAATTAACTTCAGAACACTTATGAAACAATATCTCAAGTTCCTTCATGTTCTAAAATTCTGAGATACTTAATGTCAACTATAAAATATTACCATATTAAATAAAAGGAATAATGGAACATCAAAATAACTTACTGCAGTGTAAACAAAGTCATTTCCTTAAGGAGAAAAGTTTGGGTTCTGAATTTGATGAAGTTCTTAAATTCCAAAAGGAATGAAGGAATTATAACATCTGGGTTGAGGTACCCAAAGTAAATCTGTTGTAACAGTAAGTAAAATGGAGGTAGCATCTTATACATGTGTCACACAACTGACCAGTGAGGAACAGTTTCAGTATCTTAGGTATCAAGACCACATGCCTCCAAGATGCCTCCATCTGTTATGCTGGAAAGACTACTCCAATGTGCTCTGATAACTTCCTCAGATTACCAATATGGGTCACTATGGAGAACTGGTACCACAAGAGAAAAGGAAGGAACAAAGTTCTTGCATCCATATCAAGACTGGTATCATTCCATTCCCAACTCCTTCTTGGCCTAAAATGACACTGTTGTAAATAACAGAGCTCACTTTTCATTTCTAACTTGGATCCACATGGGTCCTCAATTTCACTACACAAATAATTTTATTTTTTTCAATGTTTATTTTTCAGAGAGAACGTGGGGGAGGGGCAGAGAGACAGAGGCAGACAGAGAATCCCAAGCAGGCTCCACGCTGTCAGCACAGAGCCCAACGCAGGCTTGAACTCATGAACCATGAGATCATGACCTGAGCTGAAATCAAGAGTTGGACACTCAACCAACTGAACACCCTGGCAGCCCAATAATTTTGTTCTTATGTTTGATCTTGTGTACAATTTTGAGTCCTACAAGATCAATGTCTCAAAAATACCAACGTGTATATACTTTTACCTTCAATCATCCATTTATTCACTCGTTTACTTATTCAGCGAACATTACACTGCTTACCTAACCACATGCTAGGTACTATACTAGGCAGTGAAATTAAAAGAAAAAATGTCCCTGCTCTCAATGACTGGTATAGCCTAGAGAGACAGCAGAAGACAAACAATCACAACCAAAGGTGGCTCATGCTACAGTGAGGGTGTGTATGACACAAGAGGGCTTGAGGTAAACAGTGCCAAGAATTCTGCTTGGAGGGGCTCAGGGAAAAGCTGTTAAATGTAATCCTGGAGATGAGATGCAGAGAATAAGTTATATTCTAACAAATGGAAGAGAGAAGTAAAGGGGTATAACATGGAGGTATAACAATATGTGGCATAAGTCAGAGAGGTGCAAGGAGCTCATTATTTTGTAGCTGAAAAGTATAAAGGGTCAGGGGAAATGGAAAGAAAACTGTATTAAAACCATATTCTGGGGCTGTATGGTGAGTGAGATGAAATTCTGCTCCTGAAAAAAAACAGACCTTCACTTCTAACAGCTCATTTTGGTAAGTAAGGCTGGTGTCCTAGTGGTAGAACACACAGGGAAAAGTTAGGGGCACCTAGGTGGCTCAGTCAGTTAAGCATCTGACTCTTCATTTGGGCTCGCTTGAGATGGAGCCCCAGTTGGGCCCTGTGTGAAGAGCGTGGAGCCTGATTGGGACTGACTGACTGACTCTTTTTTTTTTTTTTTTAACTTTTTTTTTTCAATGTTTATTTATTTTTGGGACAGAGAGAGACAGAGCATGAACGGGGGAGGGGTAGAGAGAGAGGGAGACACAGAATTGGAAACAGGCTCCAGGCTCCGAGCCATCAGCCCAGAGCCTGACGCGGGGCTCGAACTCACGGACCGCGAGATCGTGACCTGGCTGAAGTCAGACGCTTAACCGACTGCGCCACCCAGGCGCCCCGTGACTGACTGACTCTTTATCTCTGCCCCTCCTCCACTCATGCTCTCTCTCAAAATAAATAAATAAACTTTAAAAAAATCATACAAAGTTAAAAGTACATCCAATGACAAAAGAATCTTTGAAAAACTCTAAACGGGTAATAGTCACATTAGTAGCACTGTGGAGTAATAAAGTAAGTTTTCTGCCAAAGCTCAGGGAAACAATGTGATGAACCTGAACTAAGCTATCCTACTGTGGCAATTATGCAATGTCTTTTCTTAGGCAGGCAAATGGAGATTCTTTCAACTCTATCATGTAAAGAAGAAAAGGAAAAAGCCAGAGCAGTATCTTCTGTAATTCCTTATATTTCAGAACTCAAAAAAAATGTTTAAAAGCCCTTCCTTGAGTGCCCGGGTGGCTCAGTCAGTTAAGAGTACGGCTTCGACTGGCAGGTCATGATCTCGCAGTTCGTGAGTTCCAGCCTGCGTCAGGGTCTGTGCTGACAGCTCAGAGCCTGGAGCCTGTTTCAGATTCTGCGTCTCCTTCTCTCTCTGCCCCTCCCCTGCTCACACTCTGTGTGTGTGTGTGTCTCTCTCTCTCAAAAATAAATAAACATTAAAAAAAAATTTTTTTTAATAAATAAAAGCCCTTCCTTGAGGGGTGGGCACCTGGCTGGCTCAACTGGAACAGCCATCTGACTTTTGATCCTGAGGTTGTGAGTTCAGGCCCCACATTGGGTGTAGAGATTACTAAAAACATAAATAAACTTAAAAAAAAAAAAAAAAAAGCTCTTCCCTGAAAAAAAAATCTCAATGATAACATGAGTTTAAATTTGAGTATAGACAAGTTTAAGGCCAGTAATAGGCATAGAAGTAAGCAAAGTGATAAATATCAATTTGATAGAAAATTAGTAGACACTGAAAATGACAATCACAGACAATATTCAAACGTGGGAAACTTAAAATATAAGTAGAAAAAGGAGTATGAAAATTTATATGTGCAATAGGATCTTATATATAGCATAGCATGTAGAACACATGTTGACAGACTAAAAGAGAAAAAATGAAAGTGAAAATAATTTTCTATTATTTTTATTCTATTTTCTGTGGTAACAGAATAAAATGAAATTTAAAAACCAACACAATTTTAATGTTTACTGTATCTAATGTGCCTGACCCAGATGGGTTACATGCAACTTCTTCATTCTTGGTTTTCTATAATGGTTTTTACATATGGTCCTGATGTCCAGCTACAGTGTTATTAAAATACAAAACAATAACAAATGGATACTTTGGCTTGAAAAATACTTAAAATTCCTATTATGAACCCGCTCCTTCCTGATACACAGGTAAGACAAATGCAACAAACTAAAGGGATTCAAAGAATACAGAGTCACATAAATAATGGCTGTATCATATTTCTCTCGAATGCTTAAGAGAAAAAAAAAAATTTCTGGAAATGGTTGTGACACCTAACAGCCTTTTAAAAGCCATTTAAAAACAATTATTTATTGTGCATCTATAAGCCATGCACTTCACTCTAAAGATATGAAGAGAAAATAAAACATAATCCTTGCCCTCAAGAAGCTTCTAGTCTAAAAGAAGAGAAAGAATGGTTACAAATAATTGTAATAAAATATGGCAAGTCCTCTAACAGAGGTATGTACAAGATACTGAGATTAAGTAAAAAACAGAAGTAGAGTGACAAAAGTCAGGATAAGCTTCAGAACGAAGTTAGGTGTTCAGTGAGTTGCAGGAGGTGAAAGCTGACTTGACTAGCACATGTAAGGGAGTGTGAAATGTGAAGTGTAAAATAACCAGGCAAATATGAGTAATTTCAAGTTAGTTCCTATGGCTAAGAGAGTGTGAGGAAGAGCAGTCAGGAAATGAGGTTAATGGAGTAGACAGGGGAAACAATCACAAAGGGTCTTGTATTCAAAGTAGAGAATTTGCCTGTTACTGAACTGTGAAATCTAAACTGCCACCAGCTACAAGGTGCACCATGACTTTATGTACTATTAAAAAGAAAAAAAAAGCTTTCTGCTGGAGTCTATTAACAAGGTTAACAGAATACTCCTGCATAAACACACACTACCAAATGGTAACAATCTCAGTGTAAGATAAAGAAATAAACCAACTATGCAGAAAGAAACAGCAAGGAACTTCATTTCTCAACTTGCCCTTACATGAAAGGAGGAGAGAAAAATCTCCCCCTGAGAAATGAACTCTAAGCAGGTCTGTAGCCTGAACTAAAGCTATCAGTATGGTCTAAAAACAAACAAAACAAACAGGGAAAACTTTAAAGTGGTCTGATGTTGGTAGTTTCCCTAAATGCTTGGCAGAAACAAATGCAAATTTTCTTTAGATAAACTAGACTTGTATCCAGGACAATAACAATTTAATATGCAATCTTATTTCAAAGATTACCAATAAAAAAATGTGCATCATAGATGGAAAATAGTCTTCTAGTCAGTCTTAAATCTGGAGGAGTTTCATAATTACCCGGGAACTTTTAAAAATACTTATTACTAGGATGCATACCGATGATTCTCATACAGGTGGCCTGAAGCAGAGCCCTGGAATCTCTATTTTAACAAGCTACCCAAGGCTTTTTCTTACACAATCAGACAAGATACCAAGACATCAGCATCTGTCTACACCATCAGCTGAAAACTACTGGAGACAATAAAGAACAGCAGGATTTTAAGCCAGAGAATAATTTGATCAGACTGACACTTTAGGAAGACCACTCTGGTGCTGGTGGACTTTGTCGAGAAGGCATATTAGAAGAGAGGGTAAGGAAAGGCGATGGGAGGGATAGTAAATTTAGCAGGAGGTTAGTGAAACAGTTCTAAGGCAAGAGATGGTGATCATTTAAATAGTAACAATGGGGAGAAAAATAAGAGAGTATCAAGGAGGAAGAAACAGAATTTTATAAAAATTAGACGTAGGTAGAGGGATAGAATCTAATTCTAAAAAACTTCTGAAGACTCACCCCTAATCAGCATTATAGCCACCAGGGCTTTAAAAATAAATCTTAAATTTGAGTACAACAATCCACCAACTTTTAGTTGTATAATAAAGTTTAAGTACCACACCAAATCCTAATCTACATAAACATCAAATATTCCAAATGCAACTAATGCAAATTCAGATGTTAAGTATACAGAGATTTTATTCTTTAATGTTTTACATTTCTATTAATCAGTGTGCATGAACTGAAAAATTAAAATCTCTTTGGGCATAGAAAAGAAAGGATATTCACTGGTAGATAAACTTAAATTACAAACAGAAAACAATGAATCAACAAACTTACGCTGAATATGAATGAACTGTTTTGGCTGTTTAAACTCTCCTTTGTACAAGCGATTGTAATAGTTGACGTTGCTCTCTGCCTCAGGAACTGGAATGACCATGCTCTCTTTTTTTTCTCTAAATACTTGCTGTGCTGAAATAGCTCGCTGTAAATGATGTTCCTGGAAAATGTAAAGTAGGCAACATAAGTTGTTTTAATAATGTTAATTCAATGCATAATTCTATTTAAAATTTACTTTAATAACTGCAAGGTGCTTTAAGAATTATTTATAAATAGTTCCTTCACCACAGAACTATAGAAAACATTGCCATTGATGTCCCTTAATGCTGTACTCATCCTGATATCACCTTAGATATTTATAACTTTAGTAAGTAGAATTTTATTCAAAGGTTAAATATACACATATTCGCAAACTAGAATTTAACATCTCAATTACAAGAAAATTGATCCCGTTTGCTAAATTAACAGAGGTGTCTGGCACCAATACCAGAAATACGGGAACACATGCAAATGACAGGAAAAGAATTGTGCCACAGGTTTTAATTATCTTCTGCATTTACATACCTGAACTTTAACAGTACAAACTAATTCCAAAAAAAAAAAAAAAAAAAAAGGAAAGAAAAAACCATGTTCAACAGACTACATTACTATCACAGCAGGAAATATTTCTAAACTAAGGTTAAACAAAAGTTCCTATGAAATACATCTTGATTGCAGTAACTTTTATTGCGCCTCTACCACTTAATGCCTACTTTCTCCCAACCACAAAAGGGACCAATGCCATTCCCAACAAAGCAGTATTACTTTGTAGATGGCAAATTAGGTCAAATCACTCCCCAATAAATCCCATTCAAACTCAGGTTAAAATTATCACTGACTTATAAGGCTTTGTTTCTCTCTGACTTCTCCCTACCCATCCTTTATCCTAGCCACACTACCTTTCCTTAAGGTTCCTAAATTGCCAAATGGATTGCTTCTGAAATTCCTTTAAGTCTCAACTTATCAGAGATGGCTTCTGTGATTTCTTTATCTAAAAGATAAAAGAGTACTGGCTGAGAATTGTTTTTATCGGTGTCATTCTTTCAACACTTTTCAGAGCATCTAGTAGACACCAGATACTACTCCTATTACTCAGAATTGTTAAAAGTGGATGAGACAGACTCTGCTATGAAGCAACTTAGCTAGTAGAAGAGAGATATCTCAGTATGCAATCATGTTTGGGCTTGACAAGCATGTCTCCTCAATTAGTGAAAGACTGTCTAAGGAGGATAGAGAACTATATCCAAAGAAAGTAAAATCTAAACTAAGACTTTCAGGATCAATAGGGATTTAGCAAGGCAAAAGGGAGAGAGAGAAAAAAAAAAATCCAGGCAGAGAAAACACAGCGTCCAAAATGGACAAAAGCTCAGAGACATTCAATAAAAGGCAAGCAGTTGAGGTAAGGGACAGGCAGGTGGATGCTAGCTTACATTTGAAGAGTTTCTCCATTTTCCATACCAGGAAGAAATACATTTTCTTCATAGGGTGGGATCCCAAGTTGGAACATTAAACACATTTCCCTATACAAATATTACTATCAATTTAGAGTCGATTAGTAACAATTTTTGAGTTAACTAAAAAATTGTGAGAGGATCAAATACACCCACAAACAGTATCAAGAAATTAGGAAAGCCAGGTTTTGAAAGAGCAATTTCTGCATTATTTAAGCCTATACTTTTCTATTACCTTGCTGACATTTCACTTCTCCTGGTCAAATAAAGTGATTCAATATGTGATGCCACCTTGTATTTATATAATGTTTTATACTTCTCAAAGTATATCCACAATCACATGCTTATTATTATGCTTATGCTTATTAGCTCCTCAAAATTTTGAGACAGGGACAGACACTATTACATTAATGAGACTCAAGAAACAAATGATTTGCTCTTAGTTGTGGTATAAATTACATGAGGGAGTCAAATTTCAGGACTCTGACTTAAGTATTCTTTGATTATTCCATCTTTACTAGAATGGGCTATTAAAAATTTAAAAAAAATCTTTTAATTCTAGTAATCTAGAAATATGGTTGACAAGAGGAACTGAGCTAACTGGTGACACATTTTTTATTTGAAGAGATTCTTTCTCCTCTAAGTACAAAACATTTTTAGGTATTATCCAATTACTGAAATACATCTTTAATAGACGAAGATTTAATATTATTTTAATTTTACATGTGAGGAAATTTAAAAATAGACCATAGATGACTCTCTTCTTAACACAGCTGGCAGATGACAGAGCTGCAGCCAGAAATTAAGGAGTCGACCATGACACACTCCCCCATTTTAATTTACAGACCAAATTTAGCTCTAAAAATAAATTCTCAGCTATCATTTCCTTCCCCATATTATCAGACAGCTTCTCAAACTAAAAACTCAGAAAAACACAACAATAATATGGCTTCTAGAGGCCTGTGTTTCATATAATAACCATAGTCAGTGACAAACAGACAAAATCCTGGAAGCAGGTAGAAGAGTTTTCATTTATCTTTATTAGGGCAAGCAGTTGGCAGGAATAATGTTGATTCCCTGTTACATCCTGCATTATATGTTGGTGAGGTTACCTGGGTTTTTAAAAGCATATTAAAAACCAAGCATGACTTGATTTCTTTTCCATTAAGAAGGCATTCTTTTGACCCACCAACTCCACTTTTGAAATTCATCAAAGGCAACAGACAAATGGGCAACAATGACTAAATAAAATGTTCATCAGTGGCTCAGTTGATTAAGCGTCTGACTCTGGATTTAGGCTCAGATCATGATCTCTTGGTTGTGAGACTAAGCCCCATGCTGGGCTCTGCACTAAGCATGGAACCTCCCTGGGATTCTCTTTCTCTCTTACCTGGCCCTGTCCCCCAAATGCTCTCTCTCTTAAAATAAGTAAATAATAATAATAGTAATAATAATAATAATAATAATAATAAATGGCATTATTTAAACACCAAAAAAAAAAAACCCATGAAGTCTAAATGGGAATAAGTAGGGAATTATAAAAATTTATAATTTTTATTTTATATTTATGTAACATAATTTTATTATATAATTACTTATACTATAATTTTATATATTATAAAATAACATGTATAAATATAAATGAATATGTGTGTAGAGAAAACAGACTGGAAGAATACAGTCTTTTATACACCACAAAATACTTTTTAGGTGGGTCTTATATTCTTCTGTGTGTGTCTGCTCTCTATTTTCTGAAATAAATCTGTATTAGTTTTTAAGTTTAAACAGTGAAATAAAAGCGTTGCATCTGAAATTGAAGGGACTCACCACCAAAATACACAAAGTCACTTCTTATGATTACTTTGACATTCTAAAATAACCTTTCAAAACTTACTACGTTATACCTAAATAAACATTTTTTGTTTTTCTAGATATTTACATCCTTTGTACCTTCTGTTTTTCCTAGTAATGTGTGAAATTATACGATAAATCATTAAAAGAAAATGAAAATAAACTAAATAACTCATGACTTTTAGTCATACATAAATACTACCAAGCACAATCTTGCAAAGTGCAGGAGAGAATTTTGTTTTTTCTTTTGGAGAGGAGTAAATTAAAGTTCTATGACTACATCGGCAGAAATCAGCAGTGCTGAAATGTGAATTTTTGTATGTGTGTCTCTATTCCATCTTACCAAGCTCAAGCCCCAACTTGTTGGGTCTTAGAATGTATTAATTGAGATAGGCAGCATACAAAATCAAAGATTATTCATTGGTATTTTAAAAATTCACATGCAAAACCCCCAGCAAAAGACAGCAAACTGAATCACTACCTTTATCTACTTCACCACCCTACAATAGTAAACTTACCAGTAAAGGACTAAGATGCTTATAAAGCCACAATAACAAAGAGAATGAAAAATAAGCCATCAGCACAAAACAAAGTGTAGCAAAATCCTAGGAGATCAAAATCAAAAGATCAAGTTTTGAATCCCTGCAGAGAAGGAAAAAAACAAAAACTGAGCCCATCTGTCCTGCAGAAAACAAGATAATGGGGATTTTGAAACACTAGCTGGAAACAGCTAGAATAAGACAAGTCCTTCTTTGCCTATTCCTCAAAAAGGAGATCATTCCACACAAACAGAAGAGGGCACCACAGAACCAGTAAAACTGTGAACTACACACTTAACTACAAAAATGAAGAGAAAACCTAGAAGTCTATGTTATTATTAAAAATAAAATTTTTAAAAATGCAACTATGGTTCTAATGATAAATTCTTTCCACTCTGCATGAGGGAAGAACAGAAAAAAACTTCAAGAAAAATACACCAAACTTAAATATGCCCCAAAGAAACATTTAGGGATATGAAAAATATCTTTGAATCAGAAACTCAAAAACTAAGATGACAGAAGGAGGGTAAAAGACTCAGGAAAAAATGGGAAGAGTTGAGTAACTCAGGAAAAAAAGAAAAGACAATTATCTCAGAGACAAAGACTAAAATTACTAGTAGCCAGGTACAAAATATATTCAAACAAAAACGTGTTGCATAAAGGTTGTCAAAGGACCAAGAGAATGAAAATCAGGTAAAGAAAGTAGTAAAACGAATAAGAAAGATGGTAAGATGTAAAAAGAGACAAAGAAGGAAAGACAGTCATATAAGTGGAGTCTCTGATGAAGAAAAACAATGCAACAGAACTAATTTTTTAAATTATTATTTATTATTGAGAGACAGAGACAGGGCATGAGCATGGGAGGGGCAGAGAGAGGAGGAGACAGAGAATCTGAAGGGGGTCCCAGGCTCCGAGCTGTCAGCACAGAGCCCAATGCGAGGCTCTAACTCACAAACCGAGCAAGATCATGACCTGAGCCAAAGTCAGATGCTTAACCGACTGAGCCACCCAGGCATCCTTCAGAATATTTAAAACAGCCCCCTACCAAGTGTCTGGAAATAAGATATGAATCTGCATATTGAAAAAGCCCACCAGGGAGCAAGATGGCATACAAAACTCTGCACGACCACAGACACAAACTGACAGTGCTTGGTGCAAACGGGAGAAAACACTCTGCTCACAGCTACCCTCTTGGGAGGGAAAGGGAAGAGTAGAATGCACATCCAACATTCCAGCTTTTGGGGAAACTGCCTAAGGGACTATAACTTCTGTCTCCCCTAAATCAGAGGGCTGAATGAACAACATTCTTTGGATGCCTGGTAAGGGTGGAGAACAAAAGAGAGCTCAAGCTCAGAGCCTTGTTGCAGCACCAAAGAAGGTATGGTACTGCAGCTAGACCGAGGGGAATTAAAGATTACAAGCTCCAGAAAACCAGTAACACTCTCTAACTAGGAAATTATGTGCACATGCCCAGAGAAGATGTATCTCCAGAAAAGGTTTGAAGGGCTTCCAGATTCCCTGTCTGGGCTAACGGAAAAAGGTCTTCCCTGGTATGAAGCCAATTTTTAGACACTGGGAGAGGTGGCTATTTTTTAAAAATGGACAAATTAGGGGCAGCTGGCTGGCTTGGCAGGATGTGACTCCTGCTCTCAGGGCTGTGGGTTCAAGCTCCACTTTGGGTGTGGAGATTACAAAAAATAAATTTAAAAAAATTTGAAAACTAGGGGCACGCAGGTAGCTCAGTTGATTAAGTGTCCAACTTTGGCTCAGGTCATGATCTTATGCTTCACGAGTTTGAGCCCTGCTTCGGGCTTTGTGCTGACAGCTCAGAGCCTGGAGCCTGCTTCATATCCATTCTCTCTCTCTCTCTCTCTCTCTCTCTCTCTCTCTGCCCCTCCCCTGCTCGTGCTCGCTCTCTCTCTCTCCCTCTCTCTCTCAAATAAATAAAAAACATATAAAAAATTAAAAAAATTAAAAACTAAAAAAATAAAATGCACAAATTATAGGAAAAAACAGGAGAGAAATACAGCTCAAAGAACAAAATATATCTCCCAAAAATGACCCTAAAGAAATGGAGATGTGTGAATTATTTGACAACAAATTTAAAATAATCATCTTTAAAAAATAATAAAATAAAATAATCATCTTAATAAAGCTCAACGTGCTACAAAAAACCATAAATAGACAACTAAATGAAATCAGGGAAACTGATGCATGGACAAAATGAGAATAGCAACAAAGAGATAGGAAATACAAAAAAGAACCAAACAGAAATTATGGAGCTGAAGATTGCAATAACTAAATTGAAAAATCCACCAGAAGGATTCAAAAGCATTCTTCATCAGGCAGAAGAAAGAATTAGTGAACTCAAAGATCGATCATTTGAAATAATTTAGTCAGAGGAACAAAAAAAGGGGAAAAAAATGAAGCCTAAGAGATTTATAGGACACTAATGACAGACCAATATATGCATTAATGAACCAAAAGGAGAAAAGAGAAAGGAGCAGTGAGCTTGTTTGAAGAAATAATGCCTGAAAATGAAATCTGGGGAAGAATATGGACATTCAAATTTAAAAAGCTCAAATAATGCCAACAAAAATGAATTCAAAGAAGCCCACACTAAGATACACTGTAATCAAACTGTCAAAAGTTCAAAGACAAAGAAGGAAATCTTGAAAGCAGCAAGGGAACAGCAAGTCATCATGTACAAGGGAACACCCATAAAGTCATCAGCAATTTCTCATCAGAACTATTACAAGCCAGAAAGGAGTGGGCTGATATATTCAAAGCGCTGGGGAAAAAAAACTGCCAACCAAGATACTGTATCTGGAAAAACTGCCCTTCAAAAATAAGTAAAGAATAAAAACCCACTCAGGTAAAAAATAGATGAGGGAATTCATCTCTGATAGACCTACCTCATAAGAATTGCTAAAAGGAGTCCCTTCCAGTTGAAACAAAAAGACACTAGAGAGCAACACAAAAATATCCAAAAACATAAAAATCTCTAATAAAGGTATATATAGACAAATACAGAATCTTGGAATACTGGAATGGTGGTACATAAGTCACTTTTAATTCTGGTATAGAACTTAAAAGATAAAAGCATAAAAACAGGTATTAAACATAAAACTATGTTGATGACACAAAACATAAAAAAAATTTAATTTATGACATCAATAATTTTAAAGCAGGGAAAGAGATGTAAACAGCTTGAGCTTTTCTTTTTTTTTTAATTTTTTTTTCAACGTTTTTAATTTATTTTTGGGACAGAGAGAGACAGAGCATGAACGGGGGAGGGGCAGAGAGAGAGGGAGACACAGAATCGGAAACAGGCTCCAGGCTCTGAGCCATCAGCCCAGAGCCTGACGCGGGGCTCGAACTCACGGACCGCGAGATCGTGACCTGGCTGAAGTCGGACGCTTAACCGACTGCGCCACCCAGGCGCCCCTTGAGCTTTTCTATGTAACCGAATTTACAAGTTTAAAAAAGACTGTTAGGATCTATACAAAGTTTTATGTAATACTGATGGTTTACTCACAAAAAATACCTACGGAAGATCCACAGAAGAAAATGAGAAAAGAATCAAAGCAGGTCACTTTGTGTTAATGAGACACAAAGGAAGAGTAGCAAAAGAGGAAAAGAGGGACAAAATAACTACAAGATAAATAGAAAACAATAAAATGGCAAGAGTAAGTCCCTCCGTATTAGTAATTATTCTAAATGTAAGTGGATTAAACTCTCCAATCAAAAAACATGGAGTAAATGGGCCACCTGGGTGACTCAGTCAGTTAAGCAGTTAAGCATCTAACTTTGGCTCAGGTCATGATCTCATGGTTTAAGAGTTCGAGCCCTGTATCAGGCTCTCTGCTGTCAGCACAGAGCCTGCTCTGGATCTTGTCCCCCTCCTCCCCTCCCCTTTCTCTTACTCTCTCTCTCTCAAAAATAAACACTAAAGGGGCGCCTGGGTGGCTCAGTCGGTTAAGCGTCCGACTTCAGCTCAGGTCACGATCTCACGGTCCGTGAGTTCGAGCCCCGCGTCGGGCTCTGGGCTGATGGCTCAGAGCCTGGAGCCTGTTTCCGGTTCTGTGTCTCCCTCTCTCTCTGCCCCTCCCCCGTTCATGCTCTGTCTCTCTCTGTCTCAAAAACAAATAAACGTTAAAAAAAATTTAAAAAAAAAAAATAAAAAAAAAAATAAACACTAAAAACAAAAACAAAAACAAAACCCAAAGATTAAAACAACAACAACAACAAAGAGTGACTGAACAGACTGCTATACCCTGTCTACAAGGCACTCACTTTAGATAGAAGAACATATATAACCATAAACGAAGGGATGGAAAAACATATTCCATGCAAATAGTAACCAAAAAAGAACAGGAGTGACCATACCTAGATCAAAAGACATTACACAATGATAAATCAGACAGCTTACCAGAAAATTATGACAATTATGAATATATATTATATGCACCTAACAGGAGTGCACCAAAATTTGTGAAACAATGACAGAATTAAAGGGAGAAAAAATAAGACAATCAATAGGAGATTTCAATACCCGGCTTTATAATGGATAGATCAACCAGAATATCAGTAAGGAAAAAGAGGACTTGAACAACAGTAGAGAGCAAATAAACTAACATACATATCCAGAACACTCCACCCAACAACAGCAGAATACACATTTTTCTCAAACACACACACAGAACATTCTCCAGGACAGATCATGTGTTAGGCCACAAAACAACTTTCATAAAATTTAAGAAAAGATGAAATCATACCAAGTATCTTTTCCAACCACAATGGAATAAAACTAGAAATCAACAGCAAAAGGAAAACTGGAAAATGCACAAATATGTGGAAACTGAACACACTTCTGAGCAATCAGTGGATCAAAAAAGAAATCACAAGGGAATTCAGAAAATACTCAAGACATGAAAACACAACAAAACTTAAGTGATGCAGCAAAGGCAGTATTAAGAGGGAAGTTTATAGCAGTAAATTCCTACTTACATTAGAAAAGAAAGATCTCAAATCAACAACCTAACTCTACACCTCAAATAATTAGGAAAAAGAACAAAACCCGAAGTTTACAAAAGTAAGTAAATAGTACAGATTAGAGCAGAAAAAAGTAAAATAGAGAATAGAACAAAAAAATTTAATGAAACTAAAAACTGTTTGGAAAAAGCCAAAAAAATTGACAAAACTGTAGCTATGTGAACTAAGAAAAAGTCCCCCAAACCAGAAAAAGATGACATTAAATGAGAAAAAGAATTATAAGAGACTACTACAAATAATTATGCACCAACAAACAGGGCATCTAGAAAAAACAGACAAATTTCTAGAAACATATAGCCTACCAAGACTAAACCATAACAAATTAAAAAAATCTAAATAAACCTGTAATTAGGAAGGATATTAAGTCAATAATCAAAAACATCCCAAGGTATTTGAAAAGAAAAGCTCAACACAGATGGCTCCACTGGTGAATTCTGCCAACATTTAAAGAATCAATACCAATCCTTATCAAGCACTTGTCAAATAATTGAGGAGGAAAAACTTCCAAATTCATTTAACAAGGCTAGTATTACCCTCATACCAGAATCAGACAAGTACTACAAGGGGAGGTGGGAAAAATGAGTAAAGGTGGTCAAAAGGTACAAGCTCCCAATTATAATCTTAATAAATTCTGGGGATGTAATGTACAGCATAGTGACTATAGTTAAAAATACTGTATTCTCTCCTTGAAAGTTGCTAGGAAAGTAACTCTTAAAAGTTATTCAAAAATATTCATGGATTGTAATACTTAAAAAAAGAACTACCATAACATCCAGCAATCCCACTTACAGGTATATATTCAAAAGAACTGAAAACAGGATTTAGAAGAGATATTTACATATCCACATTCAGTGCAGTATTACACGCAACAGCCAGTGGTGGAAGAAACCCAAATATTTACTAACAGATGAATGGAAAAACAAAATGTGGTGTACACATATAACAGAACATTAGCTTTAAATGGAAGGAAATTCTGACAGATGCTATAACATGGATGAACCTTGAGGACATTATGCTAAGTGAAATAAGCCAGTCCTGGTCACAAAAAGGCAAATATTGCATGATTTCACTTAAGTGTGGTCTAAAGTAAATTCTTTTTTTTAAAGATTTTATTTTACTAAAAATTCTTTTTATGTTTATTTTTGGGAGAGAGAGAGACCAAGCACGCAAGTGGGAGGGGGGGGGAGGGAGGGAGGGAGGGAGGGAGGGAGAGAGAGAGAGAGAGAGAGAGAACGCAAGCGGGGGGGGGGGGGGGGGGAGAGAGAGAGAGAGAGAGAGAGAGAGAGAGAGAGAGAGAGAGAGAGACACGCAGAATCCAAAGCAGATTCCAGGCTCTGAGCTTTCAGTACAGAGCTCAACACAGGGCTTGAAATCATGAACTGTGAGATATGACTTGAGCTGAAGTTGGATGCTTAAATTCAGCTCCCCAGGCACCCCTAAAAAGACTCATTTTTAAAGTAATCTCTACACCTCTACACCTAACATGGGGCTCAAACTCACAACCCCAAGATCAAGACTTGGATGCTCTACTGACTGAGCCAGCCAGGTATCTCTAAAGTAGTCAAATTCTTAAAAATAGAAAGTAGAATGGTAGTCGCTAGGGACTGGAAGAAGAGGAAAAAATAAACTGTTGTTCAACGGGTACAGTTGCAGTTTTCCAAGAAGAAAAAGTGCTTGATACCTGTTGCATAACACTGTGCATAGTACTGTACACTTAAATATGGTTTAGATGGTAAACTTTAGGTTATGAGTTCTTCACCACAAAAAAAAAAAAAAAAAAAAAAAAAAGCTTATTAAGTACCTGGCAAAAGTAATCCAGAACAACCAATTCTGACATATATTTGAATAAAACTATTTCAAAACTAATGAAAAAATCCTCAAGGCCTCTAAATAAACAATAATAGTAACAATGATAGTACTTATTATAAATTAATGTTAGTACAGTAACTCAAATGGCAAAAAAATAAAATCAGACTAAAATCACACTTCAAAAAACAACATAATGCAAAGCATCAATGAAGCAACATTTTTAGAAAGCTCAATGAAAGATATGAACCAAGGATTTTATACCCACCTAAGTTGTCCTTCAAGTATCAAGGCAACAGAAGAAACTTAAGAATTCTATTGGGCACTTTTGACAAATCTACTAGAATATCACTGTTAAACAAAAATATAATGCAAGCCACACATGCGAGCCATATCCTTAAATTTTCTAATAGCCACACTTAAAAGAGCAAAAAACAGATGAAAGTAATTTTAATAATACATTTTATCTAAGCCAATTACACATCTGTAACATTATTGTCTCAACATGCCATCAAAGTTTTTTCTCCCATGCCAAAATTTAGTGTGTATTTTACACATATAGAACATTTAAATTCGAACTAGCCATATTTCAAGTGCTCAACAGCCACAAATGACTACTGGCTACATACTCCACAGTATAATACATCTTCATCTTGGCTTCATCCAACCAAGAGGCAACCAAGAGGCAACTCTAATAAAATTTAATAAAATTTTACTTACACACACACACACACACACACACACACACCTCTCATAGATGGTCAAAGGATGAAAGACTAATGTACAAACATCTGCACACTAAAGTGGAAATAATGCAACTAAAAACAGATGGACGGAGTGCCTGGGTGTCTCATCAGTTGAGTGTCCAACTTTGGTTCAGGTCATGGTCTCATGATTCATGAGTTCACACCCTACATCAGGCTCACTCCTGTCACACAGATCCACTTCAGATCCTTTGTCTCCCCCTCTCTCTGCCTCTGCCCCGCTTGCACACTTGTACTCTCTCTTTCAAAAATAAATATTTAAAAAAAAAAAGAAGGAAAAAAAGCCTTCTCAAATAGAAAGCATGCACTATAACACAATACAAAAAAACTGTTAAATATTATAGTAAGAGTTGGGACCAAAGGTATTCAGTCCTATCAATAAATATGAATGGACTTATCTATGAAAACAAAAAAATTTTCTACTTGTTTAATAAGACTCAACTATATGCTGTGTACAACATCCCCCCTCCCCAAAAAAGTGGTTGGGGAAAAAGCAAAATTAAAGGAATGAATGAAAGTTTATCAAGTAATGGAAAACAGTAAGAAAGACAAACAGATCCTCATTATTACATAAGTAGAGTTCAAGTCAAAGAGCATTAAGCATGACCCAAAACCCACAATTCACAATAAGGGTTTTTAATATCTACATATCATTCATGAATGTCTATATCTATACATTTTGGATATCCATACAGATTTAAGAATATCTATACATCAAATGACATGGCAACCATTTTATAAAGCAAAAGCTACAGGATATGTAAGGACCGATAAATAAAAACACAGTACTAATATTAACTAACTTTACCACACCACTCCCAGCATAAGGTAAGTCAAATGGACAAAGAATAAGCATGGACCTAAGCACTGACCTAACTTTAATAAGGCAGATCTTATAGCCATATATCAAACTTTACACCTAATGCTCCTCAAGTTCACAAGCAACTGATAAATGTAATCATTTATCAGTTAAGAATTACAAAGACTAGGGTATTATGAATGGAGTAAAAGGGATAAGGAAAGAGACAATTCTGAGTAAACCCCTTTGTATGGTTTTGAAGTTTTAAAACCTTATTAATGTTCAACATGCCCTAAAGATAATTAAAATCAACACGGATGTGGGGAGAAACCAAAATAGTACACAAGGAGAAACAACAAATAAACCTCCCTCAATAGAAATGATTATTCCATACATCCACAATGAAGAGAATGGGAAACAAAGGTATTTAGGTTCCTTTGGAAAATAATGATTTGAAATTCATCTTTAAAACTTTGACAACATGGGGCGCCTGGGTGGCGCAGTCGGTTAAGCGTCCGACTTCAGCCAGGTCACGATCTCGCGGTCCATGAGTTCGAGCCCCGCGTCAGGCTCTGGGCTGATGGCTCAGAGCCTGGAGCCTGTTTCCGATTCTGTGTCTCCCTCTCTCTCTGCCCCTCCCCCGTTCATGCTCTGTCTCTCTTTGTCCCAAAAATAAACATTGAAAAAAATAATAATAAAATAAAATAAATAAATAAAACTTTGACAACATATACTTCAAAGGACTGTTGTGATGGTTATGTAAGTTTAAAAGGTGTTCAGAAGAGTTCATGGCACATTCTAAGGGATAAAAGTTTCTTGTTGTTATTAAAACATATCAGAGAATACAATCCTCGAAACAGTGGCATTTTAAGAACAAGATAAAAAAAATTTAGAAATTTTGACAATTAAAACCCTTTTTTCAACACCCATTCATAACATAAAATTCCCTGAAAGAAGGAAATGTCCCGAACCTGATAAAAAGCAGGCACCCATGGAAAACCTATACTTAATAACCATACTTAATGGTCAAAGACTGAATGCTTTCCTCAAGTTCAAGTTCAAGCCAAGGAAGTCTGTTCTCACCACTTGTAGCCCACATTTCACCTAAGATTCTAGTCAGTACAATGAGAGAAGAAAAACAAACACAGACATGTAGACTGGGAAAGAAGTAAAATTATTTGTACATGATATGGTTCATGTAGGGAGACAATCCTGGGGTATCTCAAAGGCTCCTAGGGCTAAAAAATGAATTAACAAAGTTGCAAGTCAATATTAAACACTCAAGTAAATTTCCATATATCAGTAACTGAAAAATGTAAATAAAAAGCAATACCACTTACAACAGCATCAAAACTACTAAATGCTTAGAGACAGACTTAACAAATTATGTGTAAACTTACACAGCAACATAAATGTAAATATTACATGTTCCTGGATTGGAGGGTTCAATGTTGTTCCAAAAAAATTTTACGTGGGTAGATTTTCCCCTAAATTATTTAAATTTCTAATAAATCCCTATCAAAGCCCTACCATGTTTGTTCCTTTTTTTTTTTTTAACAGAAATGGACAAGTTGATTATAAAATTCATATAGAAAGGCAAAAGAAAAATAGCCAAAATAACTCTGAAAAAGAATAAATGTGAAAGACATACACAATCTGACTACTAAATCATAAGTTTTAAATTATAAAGCTAAATTAATCAACATCACTAGCATATGAGCACATAAAACAACAGAAAAGTCTAGAAATAGACCCACAAACACACAGATAATGAATTTGAGACAAAGGTGTCAATCAATGGGGGAATTAAATGAGGGTAAGGATAGTCTTTTCAACAAATGGTTTGAACATGAGTTTGGGGGAAAAATGAGCCGATACTCTTAACTCATACTTTACACAAAAATTAACTCAAAATAGATCACAGACTCTAAATATAAAGCCTAAACTTATATCTGTAAGAAAATATAGAAGAAAAATTTTAGCAACCCTGGTTTTGGCAAAGACTTCTTAGGACACAAAATGCATTGATTATAAATGAAAGAACTGACAAATTAGACTTCCTAAAAATTCAAAAATTATGCCATTTAAAATACAAGAAAATGAAAAGACATGCCAGACTGAGAAAAATATTCACAATACATATGTGAGCCCTTCTATGCAGAATATATAAAGAACTGTTATATCTCAATAATAAACCAACCCAATTTTTTTTAACAAAATGAGTCCATGATTTAAACAGAAACTTCACAAAGCACAGTAATAACCAACAAGCACTTGAAAAGATGAACATCTTTGTATCAAAAAAATGAAAAATAAACCCATAGAAAGTTTTGATTACACACTCACAAAATGACTAAAATTAAGAAACTGGCAACACCAACTGTTGGTGGCAATGTCAAATAATATCACCCCTAAGGAAAACTATTGGGTAGTTTCTTATACAGTATAAATATACCCTTATCACATGACCCAACCATCTTACTGCTAAGTACGTACCCAAGAAGTGAAACACATGTTCACAAACAACTTGCACATGGATGTTAACTGCTATTTTGCTCACAACAACCAAAAATTGGAAACAATACAAATGTATATCAACAGATACATAGACAAAATGAATACATTCATTCATTGGAATACTACTCAGTTAAAGGGAGGGGAGGGGTCAAACTAATCTCACACACACACACACACACACACACACACACACAGGCACAACAATGAATTATACCAAAAGTATGCTGAGAAATAACCAGACACAAACAGCCATATACTGTTATGGTTCCATGTATAAGATGTTTGTGGACAGAGTAAACTAACCTATAGTGATCAAAATCAGATCAGGAGCTGACTGAAATGGGGGTGGAGGACAGGACTACAAAAGGGCTCAAAGGGGACTTTTGTAGGGAATGAAAATGTTCTACTTATTTTTTGGAAGGGTGGTTACACAGATATATTTGTTTATTAAAACACAGAACCACACACAAAATAAATGCTTTATGCTGTATGTAAATCACTTCAATAAAGGTGATTTTTAAAAAGAAGAAGAGGGGCACTTGACTGGCTCAGTCAGTAGAGCATGCCAATCTTGATGTCAGGGTTGTGAGTTCAAGGCCCACATTGGGCTTTAAAAAGGGGGAGGGGTTTGCAGGAGGAGGAGGAGGAGGAATAATAATAACCTGTGATGAAACAAAAATTTAATGTAAACAAAACATGCTGGCAAGGCATTATTTACAAAGCTAGTGAATTGTAGTAAAACCGACACTTTCAAGAATGAGTACTAGTGAATGTGTTGAAGTGTAAATTGGTATGATCTGGAGTACAGTTTGGGAAGATGTTTCTAAGCTTTAAATACATCGTCCTATGAGTCTTCTTAAATAATGACATCTGAAAATATTTATGCATTAAGTAGAAAAAGCAGGAAACAAAACCACATACTGAAGATAATCTAAAATATAGTAAGGTAAACAGAATAAGATGACAGCATGAATAAATGTAGAATTTTTTCAAAAGCTAGTAAGGAATGTGCCAAAGTAAAAAAAAAAAAAAAAAAAAAAAAAAGATTCAAAAGTATTAAATAGTGAACTTATAAGTGATCTATTTTCTCCTTTACATTTTCTGAAGTTTACTCAAGTAATATGTATTACAAAAAGCAACCCGTGTCAATCTTTAAAACTACTCATTTGGTATCCTTGTCAGAGTCAAAGAGAGAAGAGACGGAGGAAGACAAAAGGAAAAAGACTCTAGATAAGTCCTTATCCTATTCTAATTAAACCTGATTCTCTTCTAGCACCTTCTAAATCTGATTCTCAGTCCTAGCAACATATTAAAGTCACCTGGAGAAACCATATATGGACTACATGGGAGATAAAATTGTTCAAAGGATTCAGTAGCTGCCTTTCATTTCAACAAATGTGAAATACATACAGTGGAATATTATTCAGCCAATAAAAAAAAAGTACTGACGTATGATACAACATGCATGGACCTTTAAAACACTATATAAGTGAAAATGATCAGATACAAAAGGCCACATATTGTATGATTCCATTTGCAGGAAATGTCCAGATATAGGTAAGTCCACAAAGAAAGTGTATTAGTGGTTGTCAGGGAGTGGTAAAGGTAGTAGGATGGAAAGTGACTATGGGTATGGGATTTCTTCTTAGGGTGATGGAAGTGTTCTGCAACAAGATAGTTATCATATTGTATAACACTGAATTTATGACACTGTATAGCACTGAATGTATTAAAAACCACTGAATGCACACTTTAATATGTGAATTATGTTAAATTGTATTATAATAAAAAAATTGCAAAGAAAAAAAGATCATGTGACAAGGAATGAATTCACGCTTCTACCCGAAGCGACAAAAAAATCTGATGAGAGTTGAAACAACGGTTTTCCAGACACTGGACATTAGGCAATGAAGGACAATGATACTTGAGAGAAGTAAAACAACAAGTGGGGTCCTACAATTGCCTCAGCTTACTATTTTGGAAAAGTTTCCATGCCATGGAACATGAAAGTGAACTACGACAGAGCCTAAAAGACTTCAGGAAATGCACAGACAGAAACAAGAGTCTGAGAAGATGAACCTAAGACTACAGTACCAAAAAGGAAAGAACTGCAGAGAGTGAACCTAGGAGATCTGCAGAATTCTCTGAAGTATTCCACATAGTCCTCATCAGCACAGGTGTGTGGACTACCTGACACTGGAGAAAGAGCTATCCCAAAGGATTAGAGGGAAAATTGTCTGTCACTCAGGGCCAAGAAGAGACCTGTTCCCATCAACTAGCCTGGAAAAAAGACATGCTACACACAGAAGAAAGAAGTAAGGATGACATTAAATTTCTCATCAGAAACAGTGCAAGTGAGAAGACTAGAGCACCATTTTTTAAATACTAGACGAAAAAAACTGTCAAGCTATAATTAAATATCCAGCAAAAATATTTTCAAAAACAAAGGTGACGTTAGACATCTGTTGTACAAAAATGCACATACAGTTAACAATATTGTAATTTATATTTATAAAAATGTTAAGGATAAATTTACTTGCTTTACCACATACAAAAATGGGAAAAAAACACTTTTAGACATGCAAAAGCTTAAGTATTCATCACCAGTAGACCTGCACTACAAGAAATGTTAACAGAAGTCCTTTTGGGAAGAAGGAAAATGATACCTAATGGAAGTCTAGATGAAAACCAAGAGTAATAATAACTACAAGGATAAATACATACATCTTTCTCTTATCATTTACAAGTATGTGAAAAATAATTGGCTGTTTAAATAAAAATAATAAGTATGTACCACAGGGTTTATTACAAGTGTGAAATGTATGAAAACGACAGCATAAGGTCTTAGCAGGGAGAAATGGAAATACACTATTTCAAGGTTCTTACACTATACATAAGTAGTATATCACACAAAGGTAGACTGTGATAAACTAAAGATATACAGATGGTCCTTGATTTTTATGATGGTTCAACTTGCCATTTTTCCACTTTACAATGATTTGAAAATGATATGCACTCAGTATAAACCATACTTCAAAATTTTACTCTTGATCTTTTCCTGGGCTAGCACTATGTGGTACAATACATTCCTGTGATGCTGAGCAGTAGCAGTGAGCTACAGCTCCCAGTCAACCACACAATCATGAGGGCAAACAATCCATACATTTATAACCATCCTGTACCCATAAATCCACTGTGTTGCTCACTTTCAGTATTCTATAAAGTACATCAAATATTCAAAACTTTATCATAAAAGACTATGTGCTAGATGATTTTGCCCAACTGTAGAGTAAGTGTCCTAAGTACTTTTTTTTTTAATTTTTAAAAATTTTTTTTTTCAACGTTTATTTATTTTTGGGACAGAGAGAGACAGAGCATGAACGGGGGAGGGGCAGAGAGAGAGGGAGACACAGAATCGGAAACAGGCTCCAGGCTCCGAGCCATCAGCCCAGAGCCTGAAGTGGGGCTCGAACTCCCGGACCGCGAGATCGTGACCTGGCTGAAGTCGGACGCTTAACCGACTGCGCCACCCAGGTGCCCCCTGAGTACTTTTAAAGTAGGTTAGGCTAAGCCATGAAGTGAAGGTTGGGTGCATTAAATACGTTTCAACTTACAATATTTTCAGCTTACAATGAGTTTACTGGGAAATTAACTCATTTTAGGTCAAGGAACATCTGTATATTATAAACCCTAAATCAGAATTTCTCAATCTTGGCACTAGCGACATTCTAGGCAAGGCAAGTCTGTGTTGTGGGAGGATGGCTTGTGCATTGGAGAATGTTTAACAGTATCCCTGACTTCTACCCATGAGATGTTGGGAACACAAATTGCAACCTCCCCACACTGTGAAAATCAAAAATATTCCTGGACATTACCCAATGTCCTCTGGGAAATAAGAGAGACCCATCTGACAACGATGTCTCTAAAGCAATCACTTAAAGTAAAACAAAAAACAAAAAAAAGTAATAGGAAATAAGCCAAAAGCAGAAACAAAATGCAATCAGAAAAAATAATCTAAAAGAAGGTAGAGTAAGAGAAAAAGAAAACAAGAGAAGAAACAGAAAACACTGTTTGCTTCCACAGCACAGACACTAAATTGGAACAACTGTGCAAGGATGAGATGCAAAATCACGAAGCATTCTATATTTTTTAGAGGCGCCTAGCTAGCTCATTTGGTAGAGCATGCGACTCTTGATCTAGGGCTTGTGAGTTCAAGCTCCACTTTGGGCACAGAACCTACCAAAAACAAAAAACACAGAAAAGAGTAAGATGACAGAGTGAAACCTAACCATATCAAAAATCATATTAAATGTCAGTGAACTAGGAATAGAGGGAACCTCCTCAACTCGACAAAGACTATTTACAAATTATCATCTAACATCATCATAGTTCATGGTGAGAAACTTGAAGCTGTCCCACTAAGATAACTTACATAGGAAAAATGTCCCCTCTCATCACTTTGCTTCAACACTGGAAGTTCTAGTTAGTGAAGTAAAACAAGAAAAGGAAGTAAAAGGTACACAGATTGAGAAAGAAGACACAAAACTGCTTTGTTTGCAAATGTTATGAACATCCATGTAGAAAATGAAGTATTTTGTCATTTCCTCAAACTAGTAAGTGATTATAAGCAAGGTTGCAGGATTCAAAGTTACTATACAAAAACTAAATCACTTTCCTATATACCAGCAATGAACAAGTAGAATTTGAAATTAAAAACACAGGATCATTTACTTTAGCATCTCCCAAAATGAAAGACTTAGATATAAATCTAACAATTATCTATGAGGGAAAAACTACAAAATTCTGAGGAACAAAATCAAAGAACTAAATAATTTATTCTAGATTCATGGAGAAGAAAGCTCAACTTAAGAAGTCTCCAGGGGCGCCTGGGTGGCTCATTTGATTGAGCGTCTGGCCGGCTCAGGTCATGATCTCACGGTTCATGGGTTCGAGCCCCACATCGGGCTCTGTGCTGAGGCTCAGAGCCTGGAGCCTGCTTTGGATTCTGTGTCTCCCTCTGTCTCTGCCCCTCCCTCACTCATGCTCTATTTCTGCCTCTCAAAAATGAATAAAAGTTTAAAAATTAAAAAAAAAAAGTCTTCAACAAATGGTGCTTTAAAAACTGGACATCCACATGCAAAATAATGAAACCAGATACAGATCTTACCTCTTTTACAAAATACAAAATGGATCACAGATCTAAATGTAAAATGGCAATCTCTAAAACTCCTATAAGGCAACACAAGAAAATCTAGATGACGCTGGGCATAGCAACGACTTTTTAGATACAACACTAAAGGCACCATCCATGAAACAAATTGATAGATTAGACCTCATCAAAATTAAAAACTTCTGTTCCATGGAAAAAAACTGTTCAATGTCAAAAAAAAAAAAAGAAAAAGAAAAAGAAAAAGAAAAAAAAAAAGAAAGAAAAGCCAAGCCACAGAGTGAGAAAAAAAATCTAATGAAGAGCTGTTATCCAAAATATGCAAAGAACGTTTAAAACTTAACAATAAGAAAACAAGCAAGCTTATTGAAAAATGGGCCATGGACCTTAACAGACACTTCACCAAAGAATATATACACATAGCAAATAAGCATATGAAAAGATGCTCCACACTGTATATCAGGGAAAACTGAATTAAAACATACCACTACACCACTATTGCAATGTCTTAAATCCAGAACAGTGGCAACATCAAAAGCTGGCAAGGATGTAGAGCAACAGGAACTCTCACACATTACTGGTGGTAATGCAAAAACATACAGTCACTTTGGAAGAGTTTGGCAGTTTCTCACCAAATTAAAATGCTCTTACCATAAAACACAGCTATTGTGCCCTTGATACTTAAACAAAACGAGCTGAAAACTAGTAACCACATAAAAACCTGCCCACGGATATTTACTCATAATTATCAAAACTTAAAGGACTCAAGATGCCCTTCAGTTGGTGAATGTATAACGTGGCACATCCAGACAACAGAATATATTAATCAATGCTAAAAAGAAATGACTTATCAAGCCATGAAAAGACATAGAGAAACCCTAAATGTATACTACTAAGTGAAAAAAGTCAAACTGAAAGGCTACCTACTATATGATTCCAACTAAATGCTATTCTGGAAATATAAAGCAATGTAAACAGTAAAAAGATCAGTGGGTGAGGAGGGTTGGGGGCAATGGCACTGAAAATACTCTGTGTATACCATTATGATAGACACATGTCATACATTTATTTGTTCAAACCCACAGAATGTTAATGTAAACTATGGACTTCAAGTGATTATGATTTGTCAATGTAGGTTCACTAACTGTAACAAGTTTATCACTCTGGTGGAGAATACTGATGATGGGGAAGGCTATGCATGTATGAGGGCAGGAGATATATAAGAAATCTCTGTACCTGCCCCACAATTTTGCTGTGAACCTTAAACTGTTCTTCTAAAGTATAAAATCCTGGGGCACCTGGGCAGCTCCAGTTGGTTAAGTATTGGACTCTTGATTTTGGCTCAGGTAATGATCTCATGGTCCAGGAGATAGAGTCACAGTGGGGCTCTGCACTGAGAGCTTGGAGCCTGCTTGGGATTCTCTCCTTCCCTCTCTGCCCCTCCCCTGCTCACACATGTGCACTCTCTCTCAAAATAAGTAAATTTAAGATGCATGCCTCTAGATATGGAACATTATTTTTAAAAAGTGTAAAATCTTTTTTTATGTTTATTTTTAGACAGAGAAAATGAGAGAGCATGCACGTGTTGGGGAGGGGCAGAGAATCCCAAGCAGGCTCCATGCTGCCAGTGTAGAGCCCTACTGTCAGCGTAGAGTTTGACACGAGGCTCAATCTCATGAACCATGAGATCATGACCTGAGCTGAAATCGAGAGTGGGAGGCTTAACCAACTGAGTCACCCAGGGGTCCCAACAATCTCTGTCTTAATAGTGGTATTAACATCATTTACATTTAACATGATTTTTTAATTAGGATTTTACACTTTTAGGGGCCCCGTGTGTGGTTCAGTCAGTTGAGTGACCGACTCTTGATTTCAGCTCAGGTCATGATCTCGTGGTTCTGAGATCAAGTCCCGAGTCAGGATGCTCCGCACTAGGCACACCGGGCATGGAGCCTGTTTGGGATTCTCTCTCTCCCTCTGCCCCTCCCCCACTCGTGCATGCACACATTCACTTTCTTAAAAAAAGAGACTGTCGGACTAGGTAAAAACAAGACCCTATTATAAGCTGCCTATAAAAAATGCACTTTGAATATAAAGATTTAAGTAAGTTAGAGGTAAAAAAAAAAAAAAAAAAACGAAAAAGATAAACCATGCTAACGCTTAGTCATAGAGATTTAATATGACCATATTAGCATCCAACAAAGATTTCAGAACAAACTACCAAGGATTAAGAGGTTTATTTCATTGGGGAACCTGGCTGGCTCAGTTAGAAGAGCATGCAGACATTGATCTCAGGGTTGTGAGTTTGAGTCCCACATTGGGTGCAGAAATTACAAAAAAAAAAAAAAAAACCTAAAAAAAAGGAAATTTATATTTTCAATATTTATTTTTATTTTTGAGAGAGTGCACACACAAGTAGAGGAGGGGCAGAGAGAGAAGGAGACACAGAATCCAAAGCAGGCTCCAGGCTCTGAACTGTCAGCACAGAGCCCAATGTGGGGCTAGAACTCACGAACTGTGAGATCAGGACCTGAACCAAAGTCAGACATTTAACCGACTGAGCCACCCAAGCACCTCAAGAAGTTTATTTCATTATGCTTAAAGAGATCCATCAGTCAAAAGGACATAACAACCCTACTCATTTGTGCACCTAATAACAAAGCTTCAAGATACATTAAACAAAAACAAGTATACATTCAAGGGTAAAAAGGCAAATTCACAATTACAGAGGTTTTAATACCATATTTTCAATAACACATAAAACAAGTAGAGAGAAAATCAGCAAAGATATAGTAGTAGACTTTAACACTACTAGCTAACTTGATCTAACTTAAAAAAAAATTTTTTTAATGTTTATTTTATTTTTGAAAGGGACAGAATGCGAGTAGGGGAGAGGCAAAGAGAGAGGGAGACACAGAATCCAAAGCAGGCTCCAGACTCTAAGCTGTAAGCACAGAGCCTGATGCGGGACTGAAACCCACAAACTGTGAGATCAAGACCTGAGCCAAAATCAGATGCTTAACTGACTGAGCCACCCAGGCACCCCTAACTCGATCTGACTTTTACACAATGCTCCATCCAAAGGCAGCATACACCTTCTTTTCATGTTCACAGGGACCATTTACCAAGACAGAACATACTCTGAAAAGCATATTACATATTTCAAAAAGTTTATAAGAATTCAAACCATATGTCCTCAGACCACCATGCAATCAAGTTAGAAATTCATAACAGAAAAATCTCTGTGAAACCATTAAATATTTGGAAACTAAATAACACATTTCTAAATAACCCCAGGGTCAGAGGTATCAAAAGGAAAATTACAAAGTATCTTAAGGTGAACGAAAATTTAAACAAAAAGTTGCAAAATATTGCTAAAATAGAAAATTTATTGCACTCAATACTTACATTAAAAAGGTCTTAAATCAATAACATTAGCTTCCACCCTAAGAAACTAGAAAAAGAGCATATTAGACCCGAGTAAGCAGAAGAAAGGAAATGATCAAGATTAAAGTGGAAATCAATAAAAGAAAACAAAATCAACAGAGAAAAACCAATGAACCCAAAAGCTGATTCTTTAACAAAATCAATAAAATTAATAAGCTTCTAGCCAAACTGATGAGGGGAAAAGTGGGAAGACACAAATTACCAATATCAGGAACATAAGAGGAAACATCACCCTAGAGTGTATTATGAACTTCATACCAGTAAACTTGTCAATAAGTGAAAAGGACAATTTCCTTAAAAGAAACAAACTTTTGCCAAAGTTCACTCAGGAAGAAACAGATAATTTGAATGACCCTCTATTACAGAAACTGAGCTATAGTTAAAAATCCTTCATACAAGAAAATTCCAGGGACAGATGGCTTCACTGACAAATTCTACAAAATATTTGAGGAAACAGCAACTCTACACAAATTTTTCCATCATACAGAAGTGGAAAGAATACTTATCAACTCATTCTATGAAGCCAGTATTACGATACCAAAACCAGAAAAAGACATTTCAGGAGAAGACAACTACAGATGAATATCCCTTCAGATACAATCATCCCAAACAAAAATTTAGCAAACAGAATCCAACATGTTAAAAGGAGAATACATGACCAAATACGGTTTATCCCAGGAATGCAACATTAATTTCAAAACCAGTGTAATTCACTATATTAATTTTTTTAAGCCATGATCATTTCTATACACAGAAAAAGCATTTACAAAATCCAACATCCTTTCTAAAAATTCACAGAAAACTAAAAATATATAAGAGAATTTCTTCAATCTGATAAAGGAGATCTACTAAAAACAAAACCCACAACATCGTACTTCAGTGAAATACTGAATGCTTCTCCCCTAAAATTAGGAAGACAGGATATCTACTCTCAATATGCTACCTATCCATTCCTCTAATATTCTAAATACTGCTTTTGTAAGTAAAGTTATATGTATTTCATTAATTTTGCCTCCCAAAGAAATGTATTAGCTTTAGCTAAAAAATCAATAAACAGTCACATTACTAAGGTTTCTGTTTTTTTCTATAAAAGTGGATTTAAAGACATTTATCAACTAAACAGGTAAGTGCCCATTTGCAATAAATTCTTTTTAGAATTTAATAACAGGGTAAAGATTTTTCTCTTCTGAAAAACAGCTGTGTTAAATTTTAAATGAATAAGAACTGAATCACCCTCAGTTTCTCTATCTTAACTGCCTGTGGGGATTTGAAGAAGAAAAGAAGGTAAGAGGACTTTAATGTCTGGAGTAACTGATACCTTAAGCAGAAATGTAAAAGTGAAAGTAATCTTATTGTATAGACATATTTTATCACACACGTTATAATTCTAGAACCTGACTTACAAATCCAGTTTTGGAAAACAAGTCAATCAGAAGTTATATAACAGCAACTAGTTCCACTTGATAAAGTAACTAATGATTAATCTTTGTTATCTAATTGTTGGGTTTTTGAAACCTTGTTTTAAATTGAGAATTTCCTGATGCTGATTAAGACCCTGACCTTCAACATCAACACTAATTTAGGAAGGTGATAATAACATCAATGGCTGGCTTGCTCTTAAATATCCACAAACAACAACAGAAATGAGCAGTAGTAGAGAAAATTCAAAACTAAGCAAAAATAAATCACTGACACAGGGTTTTAAAAAGCATTATTTGATACTGAGCAAATTCATCTATTGATTAACAAAGTTATTTCCGGTATAATTTTGCATTTCTTGAATACTAAGAGTAGAGAGACAGCTCTTACAGAAAATTTCAAGATACCTATATGTGAAAACAACCAAGAATTCGATCACTGGTTATGCAAAGGAAAAATAAGAACATTAAAAAAAAAAAAAAGCTAGCAAATTGGATTCATTCACCCTAGAAATTACACAGAAAGAAAATAAGTATCTCTCACCCACAAAAAAACTGTGCCAGACTATAGAGCTCTATACTTGGAAAAATGCTTGGAAAGCAATTCTTCCGGAAACCACCAAATCTGAAATGGGCAATAGACAAAAACACTCTACTGCCACTATGAAGGAAGCAATCACATAGGGGAGGTGGGGGAGGCAGAATACTCTGCATTCATCAATATTATGTTAGATTTTAAAAAACCATCCTCCATCTCCTGGACCCATTTGAGAATTTCACAGAAATGTATCAAAACCCTCAGATGTTACAGGAAAAAAAAAAAAAAAAAAAAAGGTTGAGCACTACTGCTCTAAACCCAAGCTTCTCAAATTCTAACGTGCATATGAACCACCTAGCGATCTTTTTAAAATGCACATTTTTGATTCAACAGGTGTAGAATGAGACTTCAAATTCAAGCAATTTTAACAAAACTCCCAAGTAATGCCATATCCACAGACCAAACTGAACAGCAAGGTTCTAAACTATGCATCTCACAAAAGGTATCTTTATGGTATAACCACTCTGGAAAACAGTTTAACAGCTTTTCAAAAAAATTAAACAGTTTTACTATACCCACTATATAATCAAGCCGTTTAATCTCCAGGTATTTACCCAAAACAAATGAAAACAGATGTACACAAATGTTCACAGCAGCTTTATTTGCTCAACTGGTGAGTGGATAAACTGTGGTATATCCATAAAAGAGACTACTCTCAGCAATAAAAAGGAATGAATTATTGATACATGGTATAATATGTATGAATCTCAAACAATCATGCTGAGTGAAAGAAACCAGACCAAGAAAGAATATATGCTTAATTACTCTATTTATATAAAAGTCTAGAAAATGCAAACCACTAATCCACAGTGACAGCAGATTAGTGTTTGCCTGAAAAAAGGAGAGAGGACTTATAAAGGAGCATGAGGAAACAACTTTTAGAGATGGTAAATATGTTCATTATCTTAACTGTGGTAATAACGGTTTTACAGGTGTATATAAATGTCAACAAGTTGTACATGTTAAGTATGTGCTGTTCATTCATCAATATACCTCAACAAATCTATTTTAGAAAGACATCTTTCAAATAGGAAATTTGCTATACATAAATAATTAAATTCTAACTTTTGAAAACCCATGTAATACTGTGATAACAAGAAATACACATTCGATGTGAGTCCCAATTCCTGGCACAGAACTCCTAAAACTCTTGGAATTTCCTAAGTGATAAGTGTGACTTGATATTCCTAACAAATCCCTTTCAAGCATATATAGTTTATGTTATGAGGTGACTTTTGGAAAGCATCTAAGCATGGTGGCTGGTTGTCAAGAGAACCAATCATGTGATTAGAGAATTGGAACTTTCAGTCCCAAACCTAATCTCTGGGGAGAGGAGATGGCCTACAGATTGTAGATCAATCACCAATAGTTAATTAATCAATTATGCCTATGTAATGAAGCCTCCATAAAAAACCCCAAAAGGACTAGGTTCAGAGAGTTCACAGGCTGATAGATACATGGAGGTGGCTGAAAGAGTGGCAAATTCCAAGAGGGTATGGACACCCCGTGCCCCTTTCCCCATATGTTGCCCTATAAATTGCCTTCTCCCTGACTGTTCCCGAGTTTTATCCTTTTATTAATAAACCAGTCATCTACCAAGTAAAACGTTTCTCTGAGTTCTGTGAACCACTTTAGCAAATTAATTGAACCTAAGGAGGGGGTGGTTGGATACACCGATCTAGAACCAGTCAGTCAGATGCACAGGCGACTACCTGAACTCGTGATTGGCATCTGAAAGTGGAGGAGGGGAACAGTCTTGTAGAACTGAGCCCTTAACCTTTAGGATCTAATGCTATCTCCAGTGTCAGAATTGAGTTGAATTGTAGGACACTCCGCTGATGTCAGAGAATTGCTTGGTGTGTGTGTGCGGGGGGGGGGGGGGATCCCCCACACTGGAATAGATGTCAGAACTGAATATATACACCTTTACACATATGCTAAGATTAAGAACTTTCCCCCTTGCAGTGGGGTAGGCAGTAGTGGTGAAAGGTGACTCAGAGGGACAGCCATTTAGGATCTTTCTTAACTCCAAGTAACCACTGAAAACATGTACTGTAGAGTAGATAAGAAAGCCAGTGGTGATCCAATAATAGACTACAATTTAAAAAAGAAATCTTAGTCTGTTTCAGTAAAACCTGGAATTTTGCTAACTATGTAACTATATAAACAGGGTTTTGCAAAATACAAAATTATAGTTAGACACCTTTTGAGAAGTCAGTCTCACTCCCACCAATGTCCACTCTCTCAACTACCATTGTCTCCCCAGGAGTGGGTTGCTATCCACCAAGGTAGCCAATCATCTCACCTTACCCCAAACACAGTCAACTGAATCAGGCTAGATACCTTACCTGAATTAGGTCAATCATATTATATCTCCTGGGAAGTTAGAAATGAGAGTGAATCACTACTCTCAGCCAGAGATTTCTGCTTAAATAGATATAAATTTAGAAGCTATCGAGTGGCCACCTTGGGCCAACAAGACGCAAAATCTCTGTAAATCCTGTTACAGAGAAGAATGTATTAAGACTAAAAATATTTTAAAAAGAATAATACCTCATCACCAAATGGTGTTCATTCCACAAATGCTGGGGATGGTTCAATATTATAATTCATCAATAATGAACAGATCTGAAGGGAAAATCTCCACAAGTTCCAAAAAGGCATTTGAAAATATTCAAGACTCATTTATGGTAGAAACATTGGAGGTTTTACATATTATTTTTATGAAATTACATACATATGTATAATATTCTACTGTAAGTACCTATATATTTTTTTAATGTTTATTTATGTTTGAGAGGCAGGGGGTGGGGGAGGACAGAGAGAGAGGGAGACACAGAATCTGAAGCAGGCTCCAGGCTCTGAGCTGTCAGCAAAGAGCCTGACGCGGGGCTTGAACTCACAAACTGTGAGAGCACGACCTGAGCCAAAATTCGACCTTTAACCAACTGAGCCACCCAGGTGCCCGAGTAAATACCTATTTTGTTTTCTACGTCTATAAATCAGTCTAGAATAATCTACATCTTATTTAATGGAGAAACACTACCAGCAGTCACACTGAAGTAAGAAACAAAGATGCCCATTATCCTTACTACTATTCAATATGGAATGGAAATAATTTTCCAACAGAAATTTTAAATAATGAAAGGTAATGAGAAGCACACTAGTTAGAAAAGCAGAAATAAACTATCTCTTTAAGTAAGTTACATGATATTTATAGCTCAATAACTCAAGAGAACCCATGCAAAAGTACAATCAGGTAACTTAAGTCACAAGATATAAAATTAATATATAAAAATCAAGTTTTTAAAAATACAAATAATAACAAGTTATAAAGTATAATAGAAAACAAGGTAACATTTACAATAGCAACCAAGTAAATAAAATTCCGAGAAATAAGTTTAACCAAAAACAAAGCAAACAGAAAAAGAATGCTCCTGAAAATAAATATAACTAGACTCTAACAAATGAAGAGACAAATCATGTTCTTGGATAAAAAGTCAACATCACAAAGATGTCAATTATCTATAAGCTAATTTACAAATGTATGGTAAGTGCCAGTAAAACACCAACATTTTCTTTCTGAAGTCAGACAAAATTATAAAGGTCATATGGAAAAATAAACGAGCAACAATAGTAAGGAAAACTCTGAAAAGGAAAGCAGTAAGAATGTTAGAACTAGCCTCACCATGTATTTTTTAAATGATAAAAATATAAAAATAAAACAATGAAATGATTGATATTACAACAGTATATCTTCAAAAAAACGTGTTTTAAAAAGTCTTCTGCCCAATGAAACAAAATAGAAAATTTAAAAATAAATCCAAATGGCTAAGAAATTTCAAAGATGATGAAAGTGGCATCTCAAACCAGGAAGAAAAGATTTTTTTTAAATGGTGTTTGGACAACTGGACATGCATTTAGATGGGAAAAAAAAAAACGGACCTACAGAGCCATGCGTACTAGAGCAAATCAGACAGGTTCTAGAAGAAATCTTGAGGTAAATTTTGAGAGAGGTGGCAAAACGACCTTAATTTTAATTAAAAAACCAGAAGCATTCTTTCATTAAGAAATGAAAATTTTGGCTACATAACAACCAATATCCATCAAGAGGACACTGATTAAATGTACAATGGAACACCACCTACTTATAGTATTTAACAAATCAGAATCAATGCCTATCCCACAGGAATTTTTTTTAACAACTGTATTTATGCCTTAATCCCTTGTTTTGGGGAATCCCTGTTCCTTCCTCCCCAAACTCCCTTTACACCAATGATCAAAATGCAAACTGACATTCTCTTATACCATCCACTTCTCAGGCTACAGTAACTAGGGTTAATCCAATAATTGACAAGATGACTCAGGCTGGGCCACAGATTTCTCAATCTGAAAGGAAGAGATTAAAAAGCAAATCTCTCTCTCTTAACACACACACACACACACACACACACACACACACACCCTATACTTATATACCTATAAATACATAAATACAGAGGGAAAAAAAGCAAGGAAGGAAGTACATCCACAAAGGTCAAAAACGTGGATATCTCAGAATGGTAGGATTGCAAGGGATCTGTACTTTCTTCTTTATACTTATGGGTATATTCTGAATGTTTTACATATAAGCATATATGTATGATGCTGCTACAAAGGAGAGGTGGGTATTTTCAAAAACAGATAAAACAAGCTGGATGTTTTGGGGGTTTGCTTTTCCAATTTACAGAGACATTAGCTACTTCAGACATGCTCAGGTGGCTGAGCACGTTTCCAGTGATCATGTGTACTGCATTACCACTCTATAGAATGAGTATCTTCCTGTGCTGTATCATGCCCTAAATACAAAACACATATTAGGCAAATTTTAATTACACCACTGTTTCTAAACACAAATTCACTACAATACAGGCAAACAATTATCTAAATTTTACTTTTTTTTTAATTTTTTTTAATGTTTATTTATTTTTGAGACAGAGAGAGACAGAGCATGAACGGGGGAGGAGCAGAGAGAGAGGGAGACACAGAATCGGAAACAGGCTCCAGGCTCTGAGCCATCAGCCCAGAGCCCGACGCAGGGCTCGAACTCACGGACCGTGAGAACGTGACCTGGGCTGAAGTCGGACACTTAACCGACTGAGCCACCCAGGCGCCCCATAAATTTTACTTTTGTAAAGTACGATTCAAAGAATCTTCTTTACATTCAGTACATTTACTTTCTTCAGTAACGTGCTTCCACGTAAAAATTCTGCATTTCATAACAACACAAACTCAGTCTAAAGCTTTTTTAAATTTTTTAATGTTTATTTTTGAGAGAGAGAGAGAGAAAGAGCAGGGGAGGGGCAGAGAGAGAGGGGGAGACACAGAAACCGAAGCAGGCTCCAGGCTCTGAGCTGTCAGCACAGAGCAGGAGAGATGTGGGGCTTGGACTCATGAACCATGAGATCATCACCTGAGCGGAAGTCAGCCGCTTAACTGAGCCACCCAGGTGCCCCAGTCTAAAGCTTTTTAAATACCTCCTTAGAATTCTCAGAAAATTTAGAACTTTGTGATTCATATACAATAAGGATTAACAATGAAAAGAGCAATCTGTACCATCTACTAAACTGTAATTCTTAACCTCCTCTAGGTCATTTTCTTCATTAATAACCTGATGATGAGAGGAGTAATCAGGAGACCTACATAAAACTGTGGTTAAAAAAAAAAAATCAGTGGGGCGCCTGGGTGGCGCAGTCGGTTAAGCGTCCGACTTCAGCCAGGTCACGATCTCACGGTCCGTGAGTTCCGAGCCCCGCGTCGGGCTCTGGGCTGATGGCTCGGAGCCTGGAGCCTGTTTCCGATTCTGTGTCTCCCTCTCTCTCTGCCCCTCCCCCGTTCATGCTCTGTCTCTCTCTGTCCCAAAAATAAATAAATGAAAAAAAAAAAAATCAGTAAGGGGTGCCTGGGTGGCTCAGTCAAACATCCGACTCTTGATTTCAGCTCAGGTCATGATCCTGGAGTCATGGGATTGAGCCCTGCATAGGAAGCCTGCTTGGGATTCTCACTCTCCCTCTCTGCCCCTCTCCCCCACTTTTGTTCTAAAATAAAATAATTTTTAAAAATCAGTAAGTTCACAGACCCCATTAAGTCTATCTAGGTACCAGAAATTTCAATTAAGAATCCCTGATATAAAATTAAGACTTAATTGAAATCCCTTAATCCACAAAGCATCCCAATTGTCTTTACTCTGTCACAAATCTGCTGAAAATACATAGCTAGAAATCACATTTCCAGTGCTTTGGCCTTATAACTTGCTTAGTCTCTGTTCTGCCACCTCTGCCACCACCACTATCACTGCTAGCCATGTGCTGCCCTCCACAACCCATCCATCAACAATGATCTTTTACAAATACAAACCTGATGATGCACCCTCCAAAACCACAGCTCCCCATTATCAAGATTAAACCTTATATACTCTAAATGAAGGAAACACACAAACACGCATATATATATATATATATATATATGTATATATATATGTGTATATATATATATATACATATATATATAGCTTAATATCACTTAACTACTTAACACTGCATAACTAGTAAGTTATATGTAACATGTGTTGCTGTATCAGAACAGTGTTTTTCAAACTATGGGTTGAATCTCTAGTCAATCATAAAATCAGTAACTAGCTCATTTAACAAAACAGAAATAGCTATTTCTATTGGCTATATGTATAGCCAATCCTCAATACTCACAAATTCTGTGTTTGCAAATTCACCTCACACAAATGTGTGATCCCCAAAATCAATAGGTGCAGTACTTTCACAGTCATTCAAAGAATGTGCAAAGCGGCTTTCAAGTCATCCCAATCTTATGTTCCCAGCTGAGGTCAAAGGAGGTGACACTCTTCTTTCAGCTCTTATACTATAAATAAGTGTATTTCTAACATTCTATTTAGTGCCACTTTTTTGCATTTTTATAGTTTTTTGATGAGTTCATTGTTTATGGACTCCCCAAATGCAGTAGTGAAGCGCTATAATGTTCTTAAGCACAAGACGGCTGTGATGTAACTTACAGAGAAACTGTGTTAGACAAGTTTCATTCAGGCATGACTTACAGTGCTGCTGGCTGTGAGTTCAATGCCAAGAATCAATAGTATATGTTAAATAAAGTATCTTCAAAACACAAACATGCATAAAACAAGAATTTGTATTGATTTGTTTGATGAAAATGTTGTGACCAGAGAGGTTCCTGTGAACCAGCCCTGTATTTCCTTTAGAAGCAATGGTTCAGTATTCATTAATCCATTGTTTGTGGCAACTTGACAGAACATAACTACTGCATAAACAAACAAACACCCAACAGTATATTTGTGTGTGTAGTGTGTGTGCATGTCAAGACACACTTTATTTCAGTTTTATTTCACCTACACACACACACACACACACACACACACACACACACACACACAGTGAGTCAATCAAAAGAGTTCAAAAGCCAATGAATAAGAGAAATACTCCTTACTGGAATGGTAAAATGGCAAGGCAGACATGCAGGGGACATGGGCATACATAACTAACCGTTTTTTCGACCTAGAATCAGAATCACCCATAAACTGTGATTTGGCTGGGAAGTCTAAGGTAAACACATGTACTTTACAAAAGCACCCCAGATTGTTCTGCTATGTGGTCAAGATGGAACTGCTATTCTTCCTCCTACAGTGGTAATTTTCAGAGTGGGGTCACTGGACAGGCAGCATCAGGAACCTGTTAAAAAATATGAATTCCTAGGTCCCATTCCAGATCCACTAAAAACTACAATGTCAGAATGAAGCTCAGCAATCAGTGTTTTAACAAGCCCTCCAAGTGATTCTGATGCATGACAAAGTTTGAGAATCACTGACCTAAACCTTCTGTATTTCTTTTGGAGGTATTTTGAAAGCCCTGATGAATGTAAGATGGCTGAGCTGGTATTTCAGATAAAGTTGAAGGGGAACTACTGCTGTCTGAAGCACCTATAATGTACAGAAAATCTTCTAAGTACTTTCTCCATGGAAAGTGTCCTCTGTGTTTTAAAACAAAATAAATAAAATCTCCACATTACTTGTACAATAAATAAGGCAGCACTAGTTCTTCAGATCATCCTTCATATCACAAAGTTTCTCTTCCCACAGCTCTTTACACAGGAACTGCTCTTAAAACCAAAACCAAAACAAAAACAACAGGAAATGCTCTTAACACAAGTTTGCCTATCCTAAAACGTGACTCTACACTAGACCACAAAAATTCTTTCAACCCTCTAACAACTCTCCAGGACATCACACACTTTCCAATATGAAAAGCAATGACATGTACCAGGAAAAAAAAACATAAACAAAAAACTCATGACATCGTGGCATACGAAATAACTTCAAATCTCATTTGTAAAAAATAATTCAGTAGTATTTTTTTAAAGTTTATTATTTGAGAGACAGAGAGAATCCCAGAGAGACAGCAGAGAATCTCTGCTGACAGTACAGAGCCCAGTGCAGGGCTCAACCCCACCAACAGTGAGATCATGACCTGAGCTGAAACCAAGAGTTGGATGTTTACCCGACTGAGCCACCCAGACACCCCAATTTGGTATCTTCTACTAGCTATTACATGAACTCAGACATACTCTTGTTCAAATCACGTCCTTGTGACACAAATTTCCACAATATAATTTTTACTTTTTACATAACACATTAAACCTTATATGCAGTCATCCATGTACAACTCTTTTCTTTGGGACTACAAACTGCTTGAAGACAGGTACCACCTCTATTCCTTTCTGTAACCTAAAGTACATAACAGGCGTTGCTCGCTCCATCAGCAACTATTTAGTAAGAAGCTACCATACATCATTCACTGCACCAGATGATGGATACAAAGGTAATACAGACACAGTCCATGCATTCATGGAGCTACTTAATGAATGAACACAAACAACTGCAATGAAAGTTTGAAAGAGTGCAGTCTGTGTGAAAGATCCAGCTTACCAATATGATAACCCGAAATAAGATGACTTTCTTCAAAAGGGGAGCCTATTATTGCTCTTCTGACCTAAACTGCTACTTAAGGCCATAAATAATTGGTAAAAAAAAAAAAAAAAAAAATTCACCGACAAGACATTTAATAGTTAATCGGACTTTAAAATATTTATTTTACATATAGAAAAATAAACAAAAGTCCTATGCACAATGCAAGGCTTACAGACAGCCAAACTGCAACATGGGAATAAAAGATTAAGGTTTTATATCTAAACTCCAAACAATCCAATTAGAAAGCTACAATTTGCCAATTCTCAATTCCTCAGAGATTTTTAAATTTAAAATCAAAATTACCTGACTTAATGAATGACTCTAGATTAAGAAACTAACTCTAAGGTCACATATTACTTACAAAACGAATACAAGAAATAAGCATTTGTTTAGCAGTTTTCTAGGATACACATGCATGATGCCAACAACAGTTGCCTCTGTAGAGTGTCTGGGATGTGGGGAGGAAGGACATTTACTTTTCATATATATCATTTTGTGGTATAAATTTTTATCTTTACATCACGTGGGTATATTATTTTCCAACTTAAAAAATGTAGAAAATATCTTAAACACAAAAATAACATATTCTGTTTACAGTAACATCTCCTTTATAGTAATAAGAAATAAAATCTTTAGCCTAACTATATATTTGGGACAAGGATGACATGGCAATAAGGTTGCCATTTGGGCCAAAGAAATTCTTCTGAGGGATTCTAAACCTCAGGTCAAAGACCTTCAAAACTTCCAAAGAAAGAATTGAGGGGCCATAAACTTGGGTGAGAAAACAATCATTTCTCTTATTCCACTAACTTCTATCAAATTTAACATTTCCTTCAATTACTAATGTAGGCAAAAGGCAAAATAACAGTACTAGTAATACTCAGGACTAGCAATACAACAGAAATCACAGATCGTTTGTCATATTACAGTGGTTGCACTTGTCCAAATATTGTTTATACTTATCACTACTTAAAAAGATAATTAGGGGTTGTTAATACTTATCACTACTTAAATACTGTTTCTACTTATCACTACTTAAAAAGATAATTAGGGGTGCCTGGGTGGCTCAGTCAGTTAAGCATCTGACTTCAGACCAGGTCAAGATCTCATGGTTCCGGGAGTTCGAGCCCCGCGTCCAGCTCTTTGCTGACAGCCTGGAGCCTGGAGCCTGCTTCGAATTCTGTGTCTCCCTCTCTCTCTCTGCCCCTCCCGCACTCGTGCTCAGTCGCTCAGTCTCTCTCTCTCTCTCTCTCTCTCCCTCTCTCAAACATTAAAACTAAGATAATTAGATTCAACTCTGAATCTTGTCATTAATGTATTACTAAAGCATGTAAATTACAAACTTATATTATTTTGATAACTTTCAATATAATTGGCTTATGTGATTCTATTTTATGCATTTAAAACCATACTGATTCAGGCTCTCTGCCCATTTTTTACTTGATTCTTTTTGGTATTGAGTTGTATACGCTCTTTATATATTTTGGGTACTAGCCTCTTATCAGATACATCATTTGCAAATACCTTCTCCCATTCAGTAGGTAGTCTTGTCATTTTGTTGATGGTCTCCTGAGCTATACAAAAGCTTTTTATTTTGGTGTAGTCCCAATAGTTTATTTTTGCTTTTGTTTCCCTTGCCTCAGGAGACCTATCTAGGAAAATGTTTCTATGGCCCATGTCAAAGAAATTACTGCCTATGTTTTCTTCTGGGAGTTACACGGTTTCAGGTCTCACGTGTAGGTCCTTAATCCACTCTTGAGTTTGTTTTTGTGTACAGCGTAAGAAAGTGTTCCAGTTTCATTCTTTGGCACGTAGCTATCCAGTTTTCCCACTGTATATTCTTGCTTCCTTTGTCATAGATTAATTGACCATATAAGCACAGGTTTATTTCTAGGGTCTCTATTCTATTCCATTGATCTCTGTGTGTATTTTTTTGAGCCAGTACAATACCATTTTGATTACTACAGCTTTCTAGTATATCTTGAAGCCTGGGATTGTGATGCCTCTACCCTTGTTCATCTTTCTCAAGACGGCTTTGGCTATTCAAGGTCTTTTGTGGTTCCATACAAATGTTCATATTATTTGTTCTATTTCTGTGAAAAATGCTATTGGTATTTTGATAGAGATTGCATTAAGTCTGTACATTGCTTTGTAGAACCAACAATATTGGTTCTCCCGATACATGAGCATGGAGTATCCGTCCATTTGTTTGTGTCCTCCTCAATTTCCTTCATCACTGTTTTATAGTTTCCAGAGTACAGGTCTTTCACCTACATGGTTAAATTTACTCCCAGGTATTATATTCTTTTTGCTGCAATAGACATTTTTCCAAAGAAGACCTACAAATGGCCAACCAACACATGAAAAGCTGCTCAACATCACTATTCATCAGGGAAATGCCAATCAAAACCACAATGAGACAAAATCAAAACAAATGAGATCACAATCAAAACCACCTTACACCTGTCAGAATGGCTAGGATCAAAAAAGACAAGGAAAAACAAATGCTGGAGAGAATGTGGGAGAAAAAAAGGAACGATATGCTCTGTTAGTGGGAATGCAAACTGGGGCAGCCACTGTTGGAAACGGTATGGAGATTCCTCAAAAAATTAAAAGTAGAATTACCATATGATTCAGTAATTCCCCTACTGGGACAAAGAACTGGAACAAAGAAAACAAAACCACTACTAAAAAGATACATGCACCTCTATGTTTACTATAGCATTATTTACAAGCCACAGTCAAGCTATAGAAGCAACCTGAGTGTCCATCAATAGATGAAAGAATAAAAAAAATGTGGGGTGTGTGTATATGTGTACACACACACACACATACATATATATATATATATATATATATATATATAATGGAATAATAGTTGGCCATAAAAAAGAATAAGATCTTGCCATTTTTGCAACACCATGGATAGATTTAGAGAGTAAAATGTTAAGTGAAGTAAGTCAGACAAAGACAAATACTATATGATTTCACTCATATGTGGAATTTAAGAAACAAAACAAATGAACAAAGAAAAAAAAAGAGACGAACCAAAAAAACAAACTCTTAAATACAGAGGACAAACTGGGGGTTGCAGCAGGGGATGGGAAAAGCAGGAATTTTATCAAGCTGTCAAAGTCCCAAGTCACAAAAGGTTAAGAAGCCTTGGACAATGGTTCTTAAATCAGATCCCACAGCCCTCATTTGGAAATCGAGAAAAAAACATTTCAGGGTTATCGCAATTAGCAGGCAGGATATCAATAAACTTCATGATATGCCTGTGACAGTCCCATACACCCAAAAAACTGAATGCCAAAACCATGCCAGTTGAGAAATATCTCAAGGATCAAATGGCAAGAATACCTCTTTGGTACCATGCTTTCCAAAGTTCCAAACTTAAGTGTTCATCCCAGAGTTCATTGGTATATTAGAATGTCTCTCGTCATTTGATTCTCTAATGTATACCACCCACTGAACAGATTTTCATTACTAAAATTTATTTTCCCCATGACCAACTAACAATCAAAAAAATAAAGAAGCGGGGGGTGCTGGGTGGCTTTGTTGGTTAAGTGTCCAGCTTTGGCTCAGGTCATGATCACAGTCCGGGAGTTGGAGCCCCACGTCAGGCTCTGTGCTGACAACTCAAAGTCTGGATGGAGCCTGCTTCAGATTCTATGTCTCCCTCTCTCTCTGACCCTTCCCGCCCCTTTCTCTCTCTCTTTCTCAAAAATGAATAAACATTTTTAAAAAATTTTAAAAAGGAAGAAGAAAAAGAAAGAAAAAAGGAAATCACTTTTAAAAACAAATACAGTATCAATTATTCAGGAGTCAAATATTACTCTGAGGATTAGCTGAAAATTTAGTTTCTTTGCTAATTTTTAAAGTCTTTAATTTTTTAAATCATTTTGATTGTTAAAATGCTCTGCCAGGAAGAGATGGAAGGAGGAAAAGATGCGTATCAATCTGCTGATGTTTGACAACTATAAAAATATATTTAATTGACTAGAGAAAAAAATGTGAAACAGAAATTATTCCACAGAATAATGTATGGAGATACTCTGTATATTTTACTCTTCCATATTCCTTCACATTTATTAGCCTATATAACTGAAGACTGTTATTAATAATAAAAAAAAAAAAGCAGTTGCCTGTATAAGGCACTGACTTAAGTCCACAAAAAGATAATCTTTAAGATTACCTTTCAAGATACTTCTCATTAAACAGATGAAGCAAAGTGGCTTAATGAGATGAAGTAATTTATCTTGCCTAAAGAGAAAGTGACAGGCCAGGCCTGGAACCTAAGGCACTATTCTGAAGTACCAATTTCATCAAATTAACAGTACAAATAAGGGCTGCTTGTCAACTCCCCAACCAACAACCTCCTATCCTTTGCCCACATTCCTCCCAAAAAAGGGAAGTGAGAAAGCTGGAAGTAAAGATATGAGTTAGAGAACTAGCAGAGAGGCTGACTCTTTCACTCTGCATTCTTCTGACTGCACGGTGATACTAGCTGGCAAGAAAAAAGAAACCTAAAAACAAATGTAAGGAAATGGTGCTGAGAAGAATCTGGAAGTGGCTGTCATCTTCCTCCACTACTGATCCCACAAAAAAACAGTGGTGGATGACAGACTAGGCAAACCCAAAGTTCTATTTCATGCAAGTGTAAACAAGTCAAAATATCAGCAAGGATCAGTTTTAAGATAAAATCAAATAATCATGATGGACCTACTGCTATCTACATTGGTCTCATTCATGGCTTATTCCTACCAGCTGTCACCTACACATCCATTACTGGTTTTTCTACCTCAACTGTACTTGAAATGAAGATGCAGAGCTGTACGTTTAATAATACAATCAAATCCAATCCCAGTGGCCAGTATTATGGTCAATGCCTGTATCACAAACTTTCTACCACGTAAGAACCTGCATAGGTAATCCAGCCTCTGCTGAGTAAAACAAAGACTTTATACCTTCCTTAAGGCATTTGGTCTAAATGGGAAAACAAGTATCTATCACTCTCTCATGCATATATCCATATCCATACATACACATACATCCCTCAAGTGAGAAGTGGGAGATACTAAAAAATTTATTTTAAAACTCAAATTGTCTGGGCTAAAAGTATACCAAAATTCAGGACATTTACAGTAAGAGACAGTAAAAGAAAATTCCATGAAAAGGGAACTGATCATATCCAAAACATACAGAGGGGACTTCTCTTTTGATCTCTAGGAAAAATCAGTATTAAATAGTGGATAAATATAACTGAACCTCACAAAAAAAGGACTCTAAACCAAATTAACAGGATTACAATAATTAACTCTTTAAATAAAGCTTAACTACTAGTATCTTCCTAATATTTAGTCTTTCGCTTGTTAGTTCTTTTCATCTAATTAACATTCTGAACAATATACCTAGTAGATAGATATGTGGATTCACAGAAGCAAGTAATTTTTAGCCCCAAAGGTACTTTAACGGTCACTCAATCCAATTCTACTTCACAAATGAGGAAACTAAGGGCCAGGAAAGTTAAATAACTTCTTAGAGGTCACACAAAATGCATCCCTTACTATTTGGAAAATTAGTATGAAGGGTATGCTTTCTTTAAAAAGATTCTGGAGACTTCTTCTATAATCCTTAATTTAAATTTCATTTTAAAAAGGCAATACACATCCTACCATTATATTGTGAAATACGTAAAATATCGTTATCCCATTAAAACACCTTACAAACTTAAGGTCTATAAAAATACCCTAAGTATCCAAATTCACCTTGGATCAAACTATGGATTAAAACAATTTAATTAACAATTTAACTTCATAACTTTTGGTCATAATGTTATATACATACCAGCAGTAAATGTCTAAAGGGCAGCTCCTGACTAAAGCCTCATTCTCAGGAAAGTAGCCCTTAACAGCACTTATGTACTAACCTCCCCTGTCAGACTGTCAGACTTATAGGTACACAGACACCTGATTCAAGCCAAACCAATAATGACCAGGATCTGCGATTCTGAAACAAAAGAAACATAACAATGATGATAACAGCTAATATTTATTGACTGCTTACTGAATGCCACAAACTGTCCCAAGCACACAATTCATGCTCTCAACAACCCATGAGATTTTATAGATGAACTCAAAACCATTCAGTCTGGCTCAAAGAAGAAGATATGCACTTCACCACAACACTATACTACTACCTCTCAAATGACTGGGAATTGTTAGAGTTTAGTGATATTAATGTCACTTGCTGCTAAAAAGCCCATAGCTGCCCTGGTTCCTGGCATTCTCAAGCCTTGACCGTTCAAGCCTTCTTTGGGGTCTTCAAGGCAACACCTAGGAATCTTAAAGAAACCAGATTTGGTTTCTGTTACTTGAAATCAACCTAATGATCCTACCTGTTAAACATTTTTAGGCCTCGTTTTTAGAGACCTGATACTGATGAAATCTAAACTTACCCCACAGATAAATCATTCCTTAAAAGTTCGTGTTAAAGAAATGTGTTTACCAAAAAAAAAATTAAATTAAAAAAAAAAAAAGAAAGAAAGAAATGTGTTTACAAAAGGCATTCACCTTAAAGCTTCTTTCATATCATTCCCCGAGGCAAAAATTTTTAATGACTCTTCCATGGTAGTATAGAACAATGAAAATGTAATAAACTTAGGTATCATCTAGTTCTCAACCCACTCATTTTACAGATGGAAGCAGTACAGTGGTAAAGGTCAGAGCTCTAGACTCAATCACTCACAGGATTTGAGTTCAAATACTGGCTTTACTATGTTCTAGTCCAAGTAGGAGTGAACTTCGGCAAGATACTTAATCTCCAAAGCCTGCTTCGTCTTCTAGAAAAGACATAACAGCACCTACTATACATCCTATCGTTATAATGAGTCGTAAACCACCTACTGAGTTTAACAAAGTGCCTGGCATGTACTCAACACACTCACTAACGCACAATAAATGGTAGCTGTGATGGTAGTGATGAATGACCTGAGACTCAGAGAAGGTAGGCAACTTTCCCAGATCATTTGGCCACTAAAGAACAGAAACAAAACTAGAAAGAGACTTCACACTTGCAAGTCAGTGCTCTTTTTTCTACACCATTCTACAAACCCCTGGGCTAACATTTGAAACTATCTGTCATCTGGTATAACTGTACCCCTTTTGCAGCCTTATCTCCACCTCAACTTCTATTCATTAATTCACCAAATATTTAGTAAGTGCCTTCTTTGTTACAAACAGTTTCTAGTGTTGAAGATATAGCACAGAACAAAGTAAGGAGAAGAAGTAAAAGCCATCTGTAAGTCCAAAAAAACCAAAGAGAAAGAGCTAAGAGAATGGCGTGCTCAGAAATGATGCAGTACTACCCTCCTGAAATCTCTATAAGCAGGGGATGATGGATTGAAAAGGGCAGATAAAATACATGCAAAATGGAAGAAACTTCCTTTACTCTACTTAACATCCACAGAAATTGCTGTAAACATTCCTGGATTCCGGGTGCCCGGGTGGCTCATTCGGTTAAGCGTCCAACTTCCACTCAAGTCATGAACTTGTGGTTCACGAGTTCAAGCCCACGTCAGGCTCCATGCTGACAGCTCGGAGCCTGAAGCCTGCTTCAGATTCTGTGTCTCCCTCCCTCTCTGCCCCTCCCCAGTTCGCACTCTGCTTCTCTCCCCCTCAAAAATAAATAAAAACATTTAAAAAAAATTTTTAATAAAAAAAAATAAACATTCCTGGATTCAAGTATTTGCTTCAACACACACCATACAATCAAACCTGAAAGCCCAACTTGTTAAATCTCTCTCCAATCCCTCTATACATTCTAGTAACAGTTTTCTCTAATTCTTAACTATACTACAATTTATTTCTTTTTTTTTATTTTTTTTAATTTTTTTTTTAACGTTTTATTTTTGAGACAGAGAGAGACAGAGCATGAACGGGGGAGGGGCAGAGAGAGGGGGAGACACAGAATGGAAGCAGGCTCCAGGCTCTGAGCCATCAGCCCAGAGTCCGACGCGGGGCTCGAACTCACGGACCGCGAGATCGTGACCTGAGCTGAAGTCGGACGCTCAACCGACTGAGCCACCCAGGCGCCCCCAATTTAACTATTTCTAATGCTCTTTGTCAGGTCAACTTAACCTGGTAGTTTCTGCTAACTTTCCAGATATGTTTTTGACCTCAATGACTCATTTACATTTCCCGAAGTCAAGTTCTATATCATATTCTTCTTTTAATTTTAATCCTAGCAACACTCCAGCACACAGCCTTACAAATACTCTTATCCATGGTTACCCCTTCAAAAGTTTCCTGATGTCATATTTAGGTAACACCGGGCACTCAGATGATAACTGGCTAGTATATGCTTTTGTTGAAAGAATAAATGCTCAGTGTTTTTACAATATCAATTTATGAAATTTTATTTTATACCCTCTCTAGAACTCCTCTATAATGAAACATGAAATGTATTAGTGACAAAAAAAACTCTGAAATGTAAGAAACACTGAATATATTCCTACTCTCACTGTTGCTTAAAATATTAAGAGGATATCAAAATTAGGCAACTAAAGCATAAAAGGAGAAATGGCAATTCAAATCAGTCATGATCTTTTTCTTTAAAAATAAGCAGAATTAGGGGCGCCTGGGTGGCTTGGTCGGTTAAGCGTCCGACTTCAGCTCAGGTCATGATCTCACAGTCTGTGAGTTCGAGCCCTGCGTCGGGCTCTGTGCTGGCAGCTCGGAGCCTGGAGCCTGTTTCGGATTCTGTGTCTCCCTCTCTCTCTGCCCCTCCCCTGTTCATGCTCTGTCTCTCTCTGTCTCAAAAATAAATAAACATTAAAAAAGAAATTAAAAAAAAATAAGCAGAATTGGACACCTGGGTGGTTCAGTCAGTTAAGCGTCTGACTTCAGCTCAGGTCATGATCTCGCAGTTCAAGAGTTCGAGCCCCGCGTCAGGCTCTGTGCTGACAGCTCAGAGCCTGGAGCTGTCTTCAGATTCTGTGTCTCCCTCTTTCTGTCCTTTCCCTGCTCATACTCGGTCTCTCTCTCAAAAATAAATAAAACATTTTTAAAAATTGAAAATAAGCAGAATCACATGCTTCATAGAAATTTTGGTTCACTCTGATACAAAAAGGTATCTTATACAAATCTACATACACCTATGAGAAGGGTAATTAACACAAAATAAAAATATTGCAGCCATACCTGTGTGTTCAAAATTGTGTATTTAAAGGGGCCTCTGACTCAAGAGGGAAAAAATATATGCATTTAGTATTTAGGTACATGTTGTATCAAAGTAAGAAACCAAAAAGAATTCCATGAATAATTTCCCAAAATCTGCTAATGAATTACACACACACGCATGCACGCACACACAGTGTTTCATAAAAACATAGATCTTAGTATAGAAAGAAAAAAAAAAGAGGCTCATTCAACACTTAACCAACATTTAGCAAACATATATTATGTTCCAGGCACAGTTTCAGATACTCAGAATACATTAATGAACAAAATATGCAAAGATCCTTGTCCTTACATAGATTATATTCTATTAAAATAAAATCTAAACAATAAAAAATAATAGTTTCCCACAAATTTCTTACATGCTTATGGTAACGTAAACATTCAGATAAACATAATGGTACCACTACAGAGAAGCAAATAAACTTCTAAGAAAAAAGGAAAAAGAAACAGAAAATCTGAAAAGCCAAAAGCAAAAATCATACACAATTAAGTGATGAAAAACTACAGTTAACAATTTACTTATTTGTTTTAATAATTTATTGTTTTTAATGTTTATTTACTTGAGACACACACACACACACCCCGGGGATGGGCAGAGAGAGACACGTACAGAATCTGAAGCAGGCTCCAGGCTCTGAGCTGTCAGCACAGAGCCCGATGCGGGGCTCAAACTCTTGAACTGCAAGATCATGACCTGAGCTGAAGTTGGACACTCAACCGACTGAGTCACCCAGGCGCCCCTAGTTAGTAATTTAATATTCCAATCAAATCAATGTCATCTTTCAAAGTTCCCCAATTACAAAAAGTAAAACAATGTTTACAAAACCTGTAATGAACTTAACAGTTCAGAAGCTAATTTGGGATTCTGTAAGAAGTCAACATGAATCACAGTGGTTATAAGAATGGGTTTTGTGATATTAAAACCAAGGGCATGAATTATAGCCCTGCCAGTTACTAACAGTGAGACCCACAGTTTTTTCATCCATAAAACAGAAACAATAATACTACATAGGCTGTTGTTACAAAGATTCAATGAAAACCAAAAACAGGAAGCAATTCAAATATCCAGATGGATGGATGAATATATTACAACAATTCACTAGAATACTATTCAGTAATAAAAAGGAATGGACTGATACATGTAACAAGGATGAATCGTTAATGCATCATGCTGAGCAAAAGAAGCCTGACACGAAAGAGTATGTGAAATCCATTTAAATGTAATTCTAGAGAAAACAATACTAAAATCTATAGGAAAAGAAAACAAATGAGTAATTGCTTAGAACTACTGGTGTAGATGGAATGACTTGCAAAGGAGCACAAGGGAATTTTTTGGGTGTTTGAAATGTTGCTTTATCTTGATTGTGGTGGCATTTCCTTGTGTGTACATGTTTGTCAAAACTCATAAACTCTATGCTTTAAATGAGCACATTTTATTGCATATAAATAACTCAAAAAAGTTAATTTTAAAAAGGATTAAATGAACTAATCGTATGTAAAGTTATTAACATAGTATCTGGGACACAAGTAGTAGTCGAAAAATGGTTAAGTACTGTATTATCAAAAAACATCAACTATCTCTATACAACACTCAAGGGGTGTTGTGATGATCACCTGATCATTCTAGTTTAGATTCTAAATAAACACAAGTTAACAGTATTTGACCTAAATCAAGTGTCATGTAGAGCACTATAGAGACCAAGTTTAGGAGGATGCCTACTGGCAGACCTTAGGCAAAAGACAAGGAAAATGAGGAAAGGGAACAAAAGAAGATGCCTACATGTCCAAAAGAAAAGAAAGAGCTAAGAGAATGATGAGAGTGCTACCAATGTCAAACAATGCCTAGATTATCTCATCTAAGTATTATCAAAATATAACTCAAAACTGAGTCAATGACTATATAAACAAAGTCTAATAATAATCCAATAGACACAGTTTTTAATTTTACCGGGGCGGGGTGGGGGCGGAGTGAGAATGGAGGTTAAGATTCATGAAGGTGGTTCAAGTGAAGTCAAAAGATTCTGTCAACCAAGCAGGAAAGGAGTCATATTGTGGATAGTTAGAAATGCAAAGCAACAATTATAAATCCACAAGCCAAGGTTGTTATTTTTTTTTTTACAAGTCTATATAATTTAAAAAATACTTACAAAAATAACTAGAACATGTTGGTAATGGAAGTTGAATTGAAATACAACTCAGGGGCACCTGGGTGGCTCAGTCGGTTAAAGGTCTGACTCCTGATTTCAGCTCAGGTCATGATCTCATGGTTGTGAGTATAAGCCTGCTTGAGATTCTGTCTCCCTCTCTCTGTGCCTCCCCTGCTTGCGTGAATGCCCTCTCTCTCTCTCAAAATAAACATACATTAAAAAAAAAAAAAGAAATACAACTCAAATGAAACACAAAACATTTATGAAATTTATATTTTACTGCTGCTTAGAACTGCTTTTCAAGGCAGAACAGTTTTTTAATTTTATTTCAAGAGGGAGTGCACATGAGCGAGAAAAGGGCAGAGAGAGAGGGAGAGAGAGAGGGAGACAGAGAAACTGTCAGAGCAGAGCCCAACTTAGGGCTTGATCCCACAAACCATGAGATCATGACCTGAGCTGAAATCAAGCGGAAGCTTAACTGACTGAGCCACCCAGGTGCTGAAGGCAGAACATTTTTTTATTTTTTTTATTTTTTTTTAATTTTTTTTAAATTTTTAACGTTTATTTATTTTTGAGACAGAGAGAGACAGAGCATGAACGGGGGAGGGGCAGAGAGAGAGGGAGACACAGAATCGGAAACAGGCTCCAGGCTCTGAGCCATCAGCCCAGAGCCCGACGCGGGGCTCGAACCCACGGACCGCGAGATCGTGACCTGGCTGAAGTCGGATGCTTAACCGACTGCGCCACCCAGGCGCCCCCAGAACATTTTTTTAAAATGAACAAATAATTCTGCTTAATAACAGAAGTCCTGTAAACAGGACCAGAAGAACTGAATCGACTGTCACTCATGTAAGCACAAGTCTTCTTACACGTTAATTTAAAAAAGAGGAAAGAAAAAACGAACACCCCAACTGTACATTCTGGGAAGCAAAAGATAGTTATAAATCTTAACTGTCAGGGTTTGTTCAGTTTTGTTTTGATTTTAAGTACCACCACTTGTAACATCAAAGAGGCAGAAAGGACCAAAGAGTCAGAAGTCCTGGGTTTCAACTCTAGTTCCATCATAAATTGGATTTCTTCTTCCCTGGAAGTGGGCAACTGAAGCAGGCTACTGAAAATAATCCAATATAATCTGATTTCCAATCTCCAGATTGAAAATCACAACTGTTACTGAAAAAGTTAACAGTGAAAGGGTTTAATTATTTGTTTTTAATACATCATTAAAAAAATAACTAAACTGCAAGTTTTCTTCCTAAATTCAGGTAAAATACCAAGACACATGTGGCAAACTAAGGACCAAAAGCTGTAAGTATATTGCTGCTCAGTTCACAAAAAGTAACTTATCTTTCGGGTTAATTGTTCATTCTAGAACAAGCTTCTTGATTTTAGTTCTTCTCAAACCCAAATAACTGGATCCAAGTAATTACATCACTAGTGATACTTGAAGATTCATAAGCTACTTCTCCTCTTGGGTCAAATCCCATACAATCATATTAACAAAAATTTAACTTTGTGGAATACAAAGTTGTGTTTTTTAAAGTCCAATTCAATTCTTGTACATACTATAACTTTATTTTAATTATCGTTCCCACGGAAAATTGAGCTGCTAGAAATAAACTTCATTTTTAAAACAAAAAGAATATTCTCATATGACTTAGATCTAAATCTACAGCAAATGTTGGGTTTTCATCTTATTTTTTGAAAAGCTGAATACTTAATGTTCATCCCGATACCGTTGCCATATTCATTTTCTCCTGAAAGTGTAAGACTTCCAAGTAATCAAAGACCAAAGAAAAATGTGATTAAATCACAGCAGAAAGTAGTAATAACAGGGTAATATAATGAGGTCAGAACTGGAGCAGCCAATCAAAGGCATAAAAGCATTTCCTGCAATATTAATAGTCAAAAGAGAAAACCAATCACAGAAACCTCGAGCCTTCTTCTGACAGTCACAGAAGCAAGAGAACCAATCCACGCACACCCAGGGTTGACAATAAGGCGGGACCACAGGTTCATTGAAGAAATCCTTGAGGGTGCAGTTACTATGAACTTCGCACGCAAGTTAACACCACTCCAGAGTCATAAACACAGTCAAGCCAGACAAAATTCAACAGTATGCCAAATTCCATCAGGGAGAAAAGCAGAATCTTTGCAGAAACCGCTGTGTTATAAAAAATGCAACCGTCAATTTGGATGCATTAAGTCCTCAACTTCCAAAAGACTACCCTCTATGATGACAATTCCCGGGTACGCGGCGCGGGGACAGGGCAGCGCCAGCGGCTCGTAGGTGAACATCCCTGTTTGCTTTCTAACGCTGTGTACCGAACCGGTGCCGTCCCGGCTAGGTGGGCAGCGCCGTCCCTCTCGCCGCCGCGGAGCCAGCCGGTCAACGGCTCTCTACCGCTACACCCCGCTGGGTAGTCGCGGCTCCCGCCCTCCCCCGCCGCAGTGCTGCACCGCCTCATCCCGCTGCACCACCGGCGGCCGGGGAGCCGGGATTACCTTGCTAGGAGGAAGGTGTTTGTTATGAACGCGCTTTACTTTCCACAAGTAATTTCAACGAGAACCCAATGCAAAACTAAACTTGAAAGTGGGAAGAGAAAACCCTTCCTAGCCAAAAGATCCCTCGCCCATTAATTAACCCCGTGCCGGAGGAAGGTTCGGAGTGGAAGGTAAACAGAGGCCGTACGCCAAGTGCGGCCAGAACATCCCCTGCGCCATTCCCGGCCGCCGCTTACGGCAAGGCCCCCTTACGGCAGCGTAAGCGGCGCTGCGAGCTAATCACAACACTGGGACGCAACAACATGGCGGCCGCGGGCGGGCGCTGCGCCGGCCGAGAGGGTTTACGCTACTCCGCCGGCGTAGAGTCCCATGCGTTGGAGCGGCAGCGGCGCCCTCCAGCGAGCGTAAAGCGCTCTGTGAATGGCGAGGCCCGACTGACAAAGGGGAGGGGGGAGGAGGGAAGGGGGGGTAATAAACACTCGAGTCCCTACCGATTCCTCCTCCTTCTCCATCCCGGTGGGCATCTGGGGCACGGCCCGGTTGATGGAGACGCAGTCGTTGAGATCAGGCATGTCCTTGCCGCGGTAGATAGGCAGCGGTTTGGCGGCGTCCAGCGCCCGCGCTCGGAAGGAGAGTTTACTCATTGTCTCCCCGCCTTACAGGAACAGCCCGGGCGGCGGCGGCGGGGCGGGCGGGGAGGGGGGGAGGACTCCCGCCGCCTCCTCCACCTCCTTCCTCAGTGCAGCGCGGCCGGCCCGCTCCTCCTCCTCCTCCTCACTGCCCCCGGCCACAGCATGGGCGCCCACCCCGCCCGAAAACAGACCCCCGCCGCCCGCGGCCGCTTCCACACACTAGATCCGCCGCTCGCCCGCCCGATCCGCTCCCTGCGCCATGGCCAACATGGCGGACATTACCACAGCGGCGGCGAGCGATCCCGGCAGCCCGCGCGAGAGCGCGCCCCCGCCGCGGGGACGCGCCTCGCCCTCTCCCTCCCTCCCTCCTTCCTCTCCCTTCCCCTCCCTCGCCTGCCCACCCACTCTCTCCGCGGCGCTGCCGGCCCGCGGGAGCGTGCTCAGCCTCGGGCCGCTCGGGGGAGAGGGGGCGGCGGTGGCCCTCGGCTCGTTGGTCCGCGTCTCGCCGTGTGGCAGGTGCCAGGTGCGCAAGTTAACCCGCGCCCCCGAGCGTGCACCTTTGCCTCCGCGGCCCCGACACCCCGCTCGCAGAGTGCCCCGAGGGAAAGCGCCGGGCAAAGCTCGGCCGCGCGGAGCAGCGCGTGTCTGCAGAAGTCCGTGAGCGGGAAAGGAAGATGTCAACCAGTGCACAACAGCCACCAGCGAGCCTGTACTTAGCGCTGTCTCCACCGCGCCCCGAACGCCAGCGAATTCGCACATCCCCGTGAGGTGCGAAAGGTCCCCTCCGTCTGCCCACTCAGAGCGGCGCAGATCTGCAGAGTCCCGCCCGCCCCAAAAACGGTCAAGCAGCCCCTCCACCCTGTATCCTCTATTCAGTACCTGCCCCAAAGAGCTCTCCGTGGTAATACATCCTCGCTCATCCTTCGCGGGGAGGATGCTAATGGCAGCAGTGAGGGTTAATGTTTGAGGCTGCCAAATGCAACAAGTGCCCTTGAACCTGTCACCCAAACTTATTAGAGTTATTTAGTGGATGGTAGATATTATTCTGATTTCAAAAACAGTGTTCTTAGGAGTTAAACTTATGAAAGTTAATCAAGGCAGCACACATTTCCGAAGTGGCAGATGTGTGTGAAATACTGGGTATTATGGAAGACGCAAAGAAGTTTGAAATAAAGTTCCAACCCTCAGAGATCTTTCACGTTAATGAGATGATAGGTTCGTTGGAAAGATGAGTAACAGTAAGAGATGTAAATAGTTGAAGAACTGGGCAAAAAGTAATATAAATGATGGGAAAAAATTAAAAGTGTAAATACTTTATACAGGAGATGACACAAGGCAGTAGGACATGATTAGTTGCCAAGTGAGTTGCACAGGCAACAATGGCTATAAGAGAGCAGAGAAAGGAGACATTACTTTAGCTTGAACTGAGTAGAGAATATTCTAAAGAGGAAGGGAAATGAAGTTGACACAAATTAAGTAAGTACCAAGACTATTGTTGACATCAATCTTGGTTAGCCAAGAGTTCCTTGGTTAGTCTTTTAAGCATTACAGCTTTCTTACAAAATCCCTAGGAAGACTAACACATTTTACTCTTTTCTAATAACTGATAAAAATTCTATTTAGCTCAGAGAAAAGTAGGTGGTTGGCTGAAGACTAGAAGTGAAAAAAAATGATTTCTACAGTCATTTCTATATGGCATCAAAATTCTTCCTCCATCATTTCCCCCTCATCTACTTGTTCCCCTCTTCCTTTTTCCTCTTCTTCCTCTTCTCATTTCTCACCATATTCCCCTTTGAGGCAAAATGGTAGATATGGACTTTGTGGCACAGTCTAACACATTTGACCCAGCAAAAACCTCAAGCAGTATTTAGCAAGGGTTAAGTGTTTTCCATCTACTTTGTTGTTGGAAACAATGGAGATGTTATGACTCACTTCTTGTAAGCAGTACTTTTCTCAAGCTTATGGGCATGTCCTGCTTGAGGTACTACCCTCTGGAGCAGTTCTAGTTCTCTGCAAAGAACATGATCTTATTGGTAGTGGTCAACACTGCAAGTGTAAAAGGGGGTAGAGGGAGCCATGGTTGAAGAAATGAGTCATCCAGGGTTTTTATCTGGGTGCCTAGCACTTCTCAGATTCAGAAAAGATAACTTTTCCCCCCTATATATTGTTATTCTCTTCCTCTTTTTTTAATGTTTATTTATTTTGAGAGACAAAAAGAGTGCGAGTAGGGAAGAGCCAACGTTTTTTGAGTTTCCTTTTTTACAAGTCTATATAATTTAAAAAATACTTAGAAAATAATTAGAACATGTTGTTTATAATGGAAGCTGAAATACAACTCAAATGAAACACAAAACATTCATGAAATTTATATTTTACTGCTGCTTAGAACTGTTTATCAAGGCAGAACATTTTTAAATTTTCTTTTAAGTTTATATTTATTTTGAGAGAGAACGTGCATGTGCAAGTGAGGGCAGAGAGAGGGAGAAAGAGAATCCCAAACAGGCTCTGTGCTGTCAGCGCCGAGTCTGACGCGGGGCTCCAACCCATGAACCCTGAGATCATGACCTGAGCCAAAATCAAGAGTCAGAGGCTTAACTGTCTGAGCCACCCAGATGCCCCGTTACTCTCTTTCAAGAAAGGAAACATTCAGTATCTATTATATACCAGGCACTACAGTAGTACTTTAAAAAGTACATTATCTCAATTAATTGAATTCCACTTTGTTCTCATTATAACCCTATGGAGAAATGTTATAATTTTACTAATAAGGAAACAGGCTCAGACAGATAATTTGCTGAGTTTCAACACTAATTATTCAAATAAGTGGTTTCAAATCCAGGTCTAGCCTGAGTCCAAAACTCTCGTTTTCTCATCAGTGCCACCCTGCTATCGAAGCTCTTCAGTTTACTGATCATTCAACATTCTAAAGTTGCTCTTCCAAAGTCCTGAGACCTCCCAACCAGTGTCTAATACAGTCATAACCCAAAGCCTAAAAGATGCAGTAGGCTTGAGGAGAGCAGGAACAACATCTGCCCCGTTAATCACTGTATCTCTAGTTCTGTGCCTCACATATAGCAGGACCCTAATATATACATGTAGACTGATATTCCCTGAAGAAATTTACTGATACTGACCCCAATCCATTCCAGCTTGGAGTTCACATACCCTATTGGCCTGTCATTTGACCTAGCCATTGCTGACAATATTTGCTCTTATTATGGCCTACCCTGAATTTTAGAACCAATTAAAGCAGTTCAAAGAAATTCTTTTGAAACCTGAAATTCTATTACAGTAACAGATTTTTGCTGTAGTTATTGTTTTATTCTTCTTTTTCATTGACCATGTAACAGATTTCTTCCCCAAATCTTCACTATCCTCTTGCCCTGTAGTCAATGACTATAGAGCTGGTAATAAAATAGTTTGAGGTTGAAAACACAATATTCTTTTCGAGTGAGACACAGCCTGTGTATTCTTGGCTTCCACTTCAGTGCCCAAATCAGAACGCCTCTGTTTCATATTTGGAAAGTAACTTTTATTTGAATACAAATATTATTTTTCATAAAGTTTGTTTCTTTTTAAAAGTGTTTTAATGTTTTATTTATTCTTGAGAGAGAGCATGAGCAAGGGAGAGGCAGAGCGAGAGAGGGGCACAGAATCTGAAGGAGGCTCCAGGCTCTGATCTGTCAGCACAGAGCCCAACACGGGGCTAGAACTCACAAGCCGTGAGATCATGACCTGAGCTGAAGTCAGACACGCAACCACCCAGGAGCCCCTCATAAAGTTTATTTCTAATCTCTTTGTTAAATGCCTATATACTTGTTAGAGCTAAAAACAGAAAATATCTTTCCAACTTTTGAGGTAGATCCTGTTATAAAATTTTTTGTCAAAACTTGTTTCAAATGATTGTGCTGCCTAATAGCCTATTTTAATTTCCACATACAATGCACTGAGTACAGTTATTCTCTAATCAGTCCACTTCAAATATGCTTTGGACCAATTCCAAATGGCATACATTTAGCCAAGCAAGTGTAATATATACACACCCAAGAATTAGAAATAGTTTTAAAACTACTGTCTAAATGTAGCCTAGATTAGCATAGAGGTTAAATAGCTGTTAAGTATTGGGATTATATTCCAATTTCCCTGTACTGCAATCAGGGCAGGCAGCTTCCAGATAATGAACAAATTACTTTTTGAAAGAAACCTTAAAACTAGTAAACACAGTTGCTATTCAACTATTTCAGAGTTTTGTAAATGTCACGTTCTTTCTAATTGGCTCCCTATTTCTGAAAACCCAATTGAGAGTTAATTGGGTTGGTATGTGAACTGCATCCCTCCCCTCCGCTTATGTTCCAGGAATGAGCCCAGTACCAATAAAGCTTCGTTGTTTTCCATATGTAATCTGAATGTGGGGTCTGCACTCATTACAATCAACTGAAATCAGTGCCTTTGACTGAATCTTTGAGACAACAGGGATGGAGACTGCACTCAGAGGTGACAGGCCAAATATCTACTTCCACCTTTATATTCGCCACAGTGGGAAAACAAGATGCTAAATAAAAATTTGTGCCTGTAGCTCACTCAGCGGCATTGCTCCTCTCAGACCTGGTTGGAATCACAGGGTGCCACCTTGTGTATAAGCTGATGATTTACTTCCCAGTTCCACAAAGGATCCAGATAGACTCAAAATAATCAGTGCAAAAGCTCTCTATTTTATTAGTCAAGGAAAAATGAAACAGGTGTAATTAGAGGAAACAGATTTGAAAACATTCAACTCCAGAGGGTCCATGACACTCCGTTTTGAATCACACAAACGGTCTATCCCATTTCTCGCCCCACCCTGACCAGAAAGCACACTCAATGCCGCACACAGGGAATAGATTGCTGCTCTCCACTGGAGCTCTTTGATGGGGATACCAGAAATTAGTAAAGTTCTTGTGACAAAGCTAATGAATCCACTAAGACAACTATTTGTGTTCGAACAGTAAGCAAGCTCCATGGATTTAATTTCAGGACTTTTGATTTCTGAGAGGAACTAGGTTCTATCGATGTGATGAATATGATCCTCCTTATTTTTTAAAAAGTGCTGAGTTTGAAACAGGGAAACACAATTGATGGAGCAAGGCCACGGGTGGTAAAATAGGATCCTTTCCAATTCAGCTACCTTGCCCTCGAGAAATTCCACACTTCGCTAAATTCAGCATAGCTGCCATTCAGCTGAAACCACCATTACATTTATGGGACTGGCTGGACCTTTCATATTATTTTCAGGAGGCAGTTGAAGAGCCTGGGGCTTTGGGGCTCCAGGTGCACATCTCCTGTCTGGTTAGGTCTCCTGTAACATCTATTCATCTCAGTTGCCTTCCCTGGCCCCTTGTATCAGCACATTTTTTTCTCCTCAAGCATCTCTGAAAGGTAACTTGGAAGGTGCTTGCTCTCTCCTTGTGAAGGCAGTTTAGTCTCGCTGGTGTGCTGGCACATCTCAGACAACTGAAGCAGACCTAGAGTGGCAAGCTAGCTGGGGTCCAAAGTGTTAGCTGAGAGAAGTTCCCTGTCAGGAACCTGTGTTACTCATGTAAATGTGGGTCCTCTCACCTATGTTTTTAATCTCTCCTGCCACCAAAGGACTAATGTTTATAAATACAGATTTGTGAATGAGGTATGCAGTTGGAGTCCTGAATTAAAGAAAATTAGTGAATTGATTTAGTCACAGCCACGCCTTATTGATCTTATCTTTGTTGTTCCCAAGAACGAAATGGCTTGTTTCCTAAGAAAAGGTTCTGGTATTAGCATACTGAGAGCCCCCTAAGCTCCAGAATGACTTGTTAGGAGCCAGAAGGGAAAGCAATTTTAAGTCTCCAAGTTAAAAAACAGGTCTGCTAGTCTTTCATCAGCTATTAAAGGTGATTTGGGCAGAGGAAGAAACCATTGAACTAAAATACACCAATTACGTAGATATTTACTGGTTCACCCACACCCTTCACCTTATTTTAGAAGTGATTTCAGGTGGCTTTTGAGAGTAGCTAAAATGTGTGAGGATAGCATTTGGGCTCTCAATTTCCTGGTAACACGAAATTTCCTAGTCATGTGAAAATAGGAAACCTTGTCAGCTTCACAGTTCACAATGTCCATTAGATAAAATGATTGCTCAGGAGCTTTATGCTTGTTCCTGGTCCTAACCAGAATACCCGAGAGTTCATAAATAGAGCAACTAGGTGGTATGACAGACACCTCAACACTATCCTTACGGAAGACACAAAAGAAGCATCCCAGGGCTGTTTCTTATAGTGATTCTCCATATCAGCTAATGGCATCATATGCAATCCAGCACAATTCTGCAGGTATTAGGATGTCTGATGCCATGAGCCCCACCCCATGCAGGTCTGGGAGTATGAATGGACTCTATGATCACCCATGCAGATCTGAGAGTGTAAATGAACTCCACGATCCTCCCTGAACAGTGTTTTTGTCTCCACTGCCTCCTGATAAACTGTGTGGCCGAGAGCTCAAAACTGTGCTCTATTACAATTGCCTAAAATGTGGCCCTTCTAAATGCCCAATTAAGGGTAGACCCCTATGCCTTAAATGACTGCATTGTGCAGTATAGCAGTTAACATTCTTTTAGAAAGAAAGAGGCTTACCAAGGACCAGTGCCTGAATAGAAAGCTGTCCCTCCTACTCTTGCAGTGAGCTAAGGGTGTATCCACTGGCAGGGCCAAGAGGTAATTTTGCCTTTGCATAAACAAGGTGTGCATTGCTGTCTCAGGTTAGATGGTATGGTTGGTGGGACGCAGAGAAAAGGTGTTCTTGCACTCTATGTCCACATGAAGGCTGTCCTCTAGTGGGTAGCAATAGCCAGCTTTGTTTTCTAGCTCTGACTGCTTCCAGTGCTTACATCGGTGTGCCTTTACTTACAGAGCAGCCCCATCTCTGCTACTCACCATAGGTGGCGTTTGTAGCCCAGCAGCTGTGCCAAGGCTAGTCTTGAAGGAAACTAAGCTTCAGAGTATCTTCTCTTAAATTTTTTTTTTCAACATTTATTTTTGGGACAGAGAGAGACAGACCATGAACGGGGGAGGGGCAGAGAGAGAGGGAAACAGGCTCCAGGCTCTGAGCCATCAGCCCCGAGCCTGACGCGGGGCTCGAACTCACGGACCAAAAGATCGTGACCTGGCTGAAGTCGGCCGCTTAACCGACTGCACCACCCAGGCGCCCCATGAGTATCTTCTCTTAAATGAAGACATCAGTTCCTCAACTCAATGCCATGCAGGGGATACTTTTGTACTAAGTCCCTCATCTTCCATGCTTACCCACTCCAGCAATCCTTCACAGGATCACTGGGCTTTCCCCTCACTAGTACAGGGACTCATGCCTACAGAATACCTAGACCTGCCATTTTAGGTTAGCTTAGTGGAAGTCCATGAACAAAGGGATTCCAGAAGTAGATGTTGGTTTGAAGGCCCCACACTGATGTCTTTCACTAAGCTTGGGGGCAACTCTACCTTGGTCCAGGGCTTGCTACTTCAAGGCCCTGCTGACTGTCTTGGTCCTTTCTTCTGCCTCTCTATTTCATTGGGATAAAATGGCCTAAATAGTATGTTTCAACCCATGTATGCAATAGCTCCAGCTATTTAAAATGTACCAGAGTGGTTACCCAAAGAAAACAACGTGTGAAACCTAGTTTAAGCATAGAAAAGAGTCTGGAATATTCCACCAAAATATTCCCTCTAGTGAGGGAAATGAGATTGCAGGAAAAGAGGTGGTAGTAAAGAGAAATCCTTAGTTCTTACTTCATAAAGCCCCTCTGTAGGGTTAAATGATTATAATTCCACATAGATAGTTTAAAAAATCATTTAAAGAATTAAAGTCAGATAGTGGAGCATACTTGGGCTTTGGAGAGAGACAAAGCTTGTTTCTAGTATTCTATGACCCTTACTATATTGTTTAACCTCTGTGACTTTATTTGCAAGCTGGATGTAATGTGCCTGTCTCATAGGCTCCTGATGAGAGATAAGTGAGATAACATGCTATAAATTGGCTAGTACGGTGCTTGACAAATTGATAGGCCTAATCAACATTAAAACTACTGTGTTTTTCTCCCTTCCCTCTGCCTTTAAAAAATTTTTTTTTTATGTTTATTTTTTATGTTTGAGAGAGAGAAAGAGAGACAGAGCATGAGCAGGGGAAGGGCAGACAGATGGAGACAGAATCTGAAGCAGCTCCAGGCTCCGAGCTGTTAGCACAGAGCCTGATGGGGGCTCAAACTCACAAGTAGTGAGATCATGACCCAAGCCAAAGTCAGACCCCTAACCAACTGAGCCACCCAGGCACCCAACTCTGCCTTTTTATTTGCATGGCTTGAGATGATTCAGATTAGAGCTGTGGCACATATAAGACAAAACCTTGAGTTTCTACTCTGGCTTATGGTTTACTTTGACCTTTTTAATTTAGAGCTAAACTAAACAGAGCATTTCCCCCAGCCCCACCCCCAATAACACCTCATTCCCTGTCACTATTTTGGTTTCACCCATGGAATGGAACTATTATTCAAATCATTACAGCCATAGGGCCCTGCCAAAGAGGTAACATTAGATTCTTAAAAAAGAGAAGATTTTTATTAAGGATAGACACACTTATATCTAAATACCTAATCTGACTCTCTGAAAAGCCCAATTTATTTTCCATTTTCCAAGAGTTCTGTTCAATAATTATGATAAGATGAATCACATGACCTTAAGACCCAGATTTGAGGGGAAGGATCTACTTTTTCTTCTAATTTCTGCCCACCTCTCATCCTCCCTCCTTCTGTCCCTTGCTTCCACCCTCTTCTTATTTTAGGACATTCTAAAGCTAATTTTTAGAAGTTAAAGTTTCCATCTGAACAGCAACATAGTTAGCTCCTGTTCAAAATCACAAACAAATGGGCTACTTACCTATGAAAAATCCCATCATAATCCATGAGCTAGCTTGTCTCTTAGTTTATGTTCATCTGTAAAATAATGCTACTGGGTTCACAAGTGAGATCATAAAGGATATTAGCAGGAGTCATAATATAACATAGTGGGAGGCCTTCCAAAAAATTTTACAAGTGATGTTTGAAGATAATGTTTGTATGATTGTTTCCAACAAATCTGTCAGAACTCATCCACCCAAATGTGTGCCCTTCAACACATCCACCTTAGCTTTATAAAAAGCTAGACGTCTCTTAAAGTCAAACCTGGTGACTAAAGTGAGCGAACCATTTGAGGGTTTTTTGTTTGGTTTGGTTTTGGGTTTTTTGGTCACAGAGGAAGAAGGTAGTGATCCCGGTGCACCTACAGGATTTGTAAACTATCTCTGTGGGCTTTTCCATAAGAAGAGTTCCACAAATACTGTAAACTTATCCAAGTCTCCACCTTGGAGGATCACATTGATCTGGATGTTTGTATGTTGGTGTGCATATTAAGTCAGGCCCGTTGCCTACTGACCTTCTCTCCTCTTTATTACCCATTGATACAATTTAATTTAAAGGAAAATATTAGAGCATGAGACTGGTAGCCTTGGTTTTACTAACCTTTCCCGATTCTTGAGATATGAGAAAAATTTCCAGTTAAGAGTTCAGCCAAAAAAGAGCAAACGTCCTTCTCAGTGCTATGTTGCCTGACAAGATATTTATTCTTTATTAATTTTACAACTTTACAAACAGCTCTGAAAGCATTCTATTTGAAAAAGATAAAGAGTATGCAAGCTTGATTTTATTTGTTAAATTTTATATAGCCTTAGTCTATACAAATTTCATCACTTTTAGAGATTCTTTGTCCTAATTGGAAATAATTTGAAATAATATGAAATAGTAAGAAAAGAGGGAATAGCCATAAGATACTTAGAATTGAGAATGTCAACTTCATTTCCATCTGCAAACTAAAGATTTGTTTCCCACCCTGAAAGTTGATGCTTGCTCTCAATAGTATAGCTAATAGCCCAAAGCAGGCACAATTATTGACTTCTGTGCCCTGTTGCCCGATCTATAGCAATAAATTCCCAGGGTGGCTGCGCAATTACACACAATGTGATCACTATCACAGCAGGCCCAGCTACATATGGATACACAACATGATCACTTACCCAGTAGGCACCGTTCAATATGGTTAGACAACATGATCACTACACAGCAGGACCTTTTCAATATGGATTCCTAACATGGCCATGACTGATACGCCAAGCCAATTTGCATGTATCCGAACTGCATCCACTATCCCTGAAGAAACAGTCTGATGGGGGTATGTCATATAATAGCTAACTGCAATATACACTCAAGAATAGACACCCTGCAAAGGTTGTTTAGCACAGCAGTTTCTGCTATATGGAGAGTTGACCACAGACCCAGTGGAAATAGATTTGGCCTTGCAGACAACATGTGAGAGGACTTTCCAATGGGACTGCTAAGATGGTGGGCAAGATTCTGACTTTAGCCAAGTGTTAATAAGCAAAAGCTTAATGATGAACCAAAGATCTGTAATTTAGAAAACATCATGACAAACGGGCCTGAGGGAAAAGGCAAGGAGCACACTGTCTTATGTGGAGTGTGGATTTTCCTGCACCCACACCACCAGTGCCTCCATCAGAAGAGGATGCCTTTGACATTATCCTGCTACTTTTGTTAGAGCACATCCTTTTGAAGGAAGGTGCTTGTGTCTCTGAGCTGCTTTGATATACGTGAAAATACACCAACTTCTTTGTGTAAAGTAATGTTATCAACAGTTGTGCAGAACAAAAAAAGAAAAGCTTTTTAGGCAAATAAATGGAATGCTTCTTTTTTGCAAGCTTTAAAGAAGTAAATGAATTTGCAGATTTGAAATCAAAATAACAAAATCTGAAATCAAATTAACAAAAAGAAGAGTAATTATTTTATCAAAAAGCTTTTTATTTGCTTTTAAATGACTCTACTCCCAAAGATTCCAATTTGACTGATCTGGAATGTGGCCCAGAAATGTACATTTAACAAATATGCCAGGTGATTCTGCATCAGAGTATTTTATATAGCTACATCCCATTGCTTCTCTTTCCTTCCTCATCTTTTCTCTAATTTTCATTTTCCTTTTGCTGTCCCTATGTCTCCTCCCCGTTTGCTTGTCTTTTCTTGACTTATCTCTATCCTCTTCCCTTAATTTTTTCTTTTTTTTTTTTTTTTTCTCTAGGTGTGGACAGGGTTGGAGAGGTTAGTTGGAGGGTCATGAGGAAAAGAGAAGAAAGAAAATACTGTCAATTTCATAAGCCTCAGGCCTGTTCCAAAATGATATAATGTCTCGCTGCTCTCCCCCGCACCCCTTTAATTGTAGAACAAAGATCACGGCCACCTACTTTTCTACAGTCATGCTTAATAGAGGGAGGTCACCAGGAGCCAGGAGAAGATAGGCAGAGATCTTGGACTGAGCCTGCGATTGCCCATATTTTCTTCTACCTACTAGAAGATGCTGCATTTAAAATACTTATAGCAAACCTGGGATTGGAGCAACTACTGTCTGAATTTCTCACCAGTGGTCTTTGTATATGAGGCTCCTGTATTTGTGGTCTTCCCTTTCCTCTGTCCTCCACCCCCATTCTCCACCTATTTACTGGTTGTCTGGTTTTGTTTATTTCTTCCGTGGACTTTTTATCGAACATGAGTGAAGCAATATCGTTTGAAAAGCCCCAATCCAGGACACAGGCAGCTGGTACCCACATCTGGCCCTGACACTAGCTAACCTGGGACCTTGGATAAGTCATGCGCCCTCTCCAGTCTCATCGTCCTTGCTGTAAAGTGAGGGTGCATCTGTAATGTTCATTTAGTTCTAAAACTATACAGGGATGCCTGGGGGGCGCAGTCGGTTAACCAGCTGGCTTCGGCTCAGATCATGATCTCATGGTTCGTGGGTTCCAGCCCCGCGTCGGGCTCTGTGCTGACAGCTCAGAGCCTGGAGCCTGCTTCGGATTCTGGTCTCCCTCTCTCTCTGCCCCTCCCCCCACTTGTGCACACACACACTCTCTCTCTCTCTCTCTCTCTCAAAAATAAGTAAAATGTAAAACTATACAGAATAAAAAGAAGTATGATTCCTCTTCTATGATGCTTCAAGATAAATGAGGCTAGGTGTAAATTATAGCAATGTTTTTAGCAATCAGAAGAAGTAATTATTTTGTCCTTAAAAAAAATTAAACTAGCAGTATCTTATCTAGAGTCAAACTTACATGGCTGACAAATTTCCTACTGTTTTTGTTAGAATAAAATCAAAGCTAGTCTGAGTGGTAAAATACAAACTTAAAAAGAGGTTAATGTTTTCAATTAAACTACTGGCTTCTTAAATTTCCTTATTATTAATGATATATTTTTATCATGGTTATCTTTTAAAGTAACTACTAGAAAGCTTTTTTAAAATTAAACAATTTGAATGGATTCAAAGAGTGGGTTTATTATTACCACAACTCATATTTAGAGTACTTTTAATTTTTTCTCAATACTTATAAAAGAGATAAGAATATAATACAGAATTAACTCATATGAGTTCTTAGGATACAAAATCTTTCCTCTCGGACACAAAGTATCAGCCTTTATGGTAATATTCCCCAGAAGAAGAGATGGGGAGCAGCAGGGAGGGAGGAGGGAGAGGGAGGACTAACACTTATGGAACAATATCATTTACCAGGTACTATACTAGACACTTTTAGTTTGTTTCATACATAACTATTGAATCCCCTCTATACCTAACCTAGGAGCTGAGCATGGAATGGTGAGCAAGAAAGACATAGCCATTGCCCCCCATTTAATTCCATAACAATCTTTAAAAGTCCATATTATTGGGGTACTGGCTGGATCAGTCAGTTAAGCATCCAACTCGATATCGGCTCAGGTCATGACCTCACGGTTCATGAGATCCAACACAGAGCCTGCTTGGGATTTTCTCTCTCCCTCTCTTTTTGCCTCTCCCCCACCTCTCTCTCTCTCTCTCAAAATACATAAACTTCTTTTTAAAAAGCCCATATTAAATACATTTTTTTAAAAAAGTCTGCATTAAATAAAAGTCCATATTATTGACCCATGTTCTTTGCACCACTCACTTTGCATTTTATTCTAAGTCACAAAGCTTAAAATGTTTCCTCCCATCCCTCACAGGACATAAATACACCTTTCCTCTTCTATCCTGTACCTAGTGTTGGTGATAAATTAAGTGCTATTGAGTAGAGAGCTATTCAGCATCTGTAAGGCACATATTACCTCCTTTTACTCAATTAACCACATTAATAAGAACATTAGTATCCAACTTTTACCATCTATCCAGACAGAGAAGTCAATTAAAAAATTAACAACAGCCTGAAATTTCCTTGGATTTCATAGAGTTCTATATTTTTTTTGTTTCAATTTTTCATTTTTAATTGTGGTTTTTTAATTTAAAATTTATCATCTTAACCATTTTTAATTGTTTGGTACAATCACATTGCTGTGCAACTGGTCTTCAGAACTTTTCATCTTATAAAACTGGTTTTCCATATATCTTGACCCAAGTTGAATGCTCTATGCCTGGCTGACTTTGTGTAAGTAATTGGGTGACCCCCCCCACCCATAAAAATTAAACGGAAGGTACACTGACCAGGGATCTTTGAACTTTTCTAGAGTATGTTTCTGTTCTCAGCTCTGGAATAAAGAGGGGATTTGGGGGAGGGAAGGAAGTACTAGAAAACAATTTCTTTTCCAAAGATCATACTTTGGGACTTTTACTTTTTTCACTTCATTGATTCATTCAAATATTCAGTAATGCAAACTCTGCTGTCTACTTTTTTTTTTTAATTTTTTTAATGTTTATTTATTTTTGAGAGAGACAGAGACAGAGCATGAGCAGGGGAGGGGCAGAGAGGGAGACACAGAATCCGAAGCAGGCTCCAGGCTCTGAGTTGTCAGCACAGAGCCCGACGTGGGGCTCGAACTCACAGACCACGAGATTATGACCTGAGCCAAAGGTGGACGCTCAACCGACTGAGCCACCCAGGCACCTCTCTACTTTCTTACTAAGTAAGGCTTTCTACTAAGTGGAAAGGCTGTGATGATTCAAAGATGAGACAGTATCTGCCCCAGGTGCCTACTGCTTGGTAGAGCAAAGTCTGTACACAGTTAACTATGGTGAAACACAAGAAGTGCTAGGTATCTTACAGAAACCCCACAAAAAAGTCTATGGGAAGAGCAACCATGGAGAAATTACTTCTGGCTGATTGGCTGGGCATTATGACAGAGGAAGTTTAAGGGGGAAATATTATCAGAGCTTTGAAAAATATGTGAACACGTGGAAAAGGGGCAAGAAGTACGTTCCTGGCAGAAAGAAATGTGTGGCAAAGACATGAAGGAGAAAAGGATAGGATGCATTCCAGGATCAGGCACCTGAAGAATGAAACATGGTGAGTGAAAAGGTCTAGGAAACATCAGCAAAGCTTTCAATCTTGGTCCTGCCTATTAATGGCTATTTGGTCAATGTACTCAGTTTCTCTCAACCTCAGTTTTTGTTGTTGCAGATGGCAAAATATCTACAAGGTTATTGTAGATATAAAATATAGCAAAATGTGTGAAAATGATATATAAACCACAAAAATCTATACAAATGTAAGCAGTTTTTACTGGTAGGTTGGGGCCCAATGAGGGAGGGCTTAGGGGTTTGCACGAGCCACACCCAGAGGTTCTCTACCGCGAGCTCCCCTTGTTTCCCAGGGAAAGTCTAGTTATCTCTTTTACACAGTGGAATATAATCTGGCACAGCAGCTCTATGTACACATTTGATAACTGGTGTAGGTTTCACACCTGTAACTCTTGTGATTAAATCAATTTGCTACAGGATCAAAGTTTTAAGTACAGCCTTCCCGATTTCCCTGTTTTCCTCTTCAATAGGCTGACAGGCTTGTCTTTTTGCCTGGAGGTTGGGGTCTCCATTTTGGATTTCCTGTTCTCAAAACCACACCCCCTCAGGCATCCACTAGGTCATTCCTCCCAACTCCATGGATTCCTGGAGAATAGGATTCAATCCTGGTCTAAGGCGCAGAGTCCACTACTTACCTTACACTGAAAGGAATTCCTACCTCACACAGCAGAAAACAATCTAAGTTAATTAAGGGTGAAGATATTTGTATGCCACAAAATTTCAAAGGATCTGCAGTAGAAGTTTAATTGTCATTGACTCTAAATTTCAGTTGGTTTTATTTTATGTTTAACTTTTAGGTTGTCATTAACAATGGATTATTTGCAAAATTAAAGCCATTCAAAGTAAAGATAAATTGAATTCCTTGTACGTGCAGTGGCCTCTTCATTCCCGTGGCACACTCATGGGATGTTCTCAGTTGTGGCACCATTTCTCCATGACCAGATGCTTTTTCCTGGACTCTTACTGGTCTCCTAATTCCAGTGGTCTCCTAACTAGACACTCTTGCTCAGCCTTGCCTTCTTCCCATCCAGTCTCCACAGTGTTTCCAGAATGGTCATTCTGAACATGCAAATGCATTTGTGCATTTCCTTTGCTTCCTTAGCATGGCACAGAGCCCTCCATGACCTCACCCTCTGTCACCCCTCCCCATCCCTCACTCCCCCAATGTGCACATCTTTTCTGTCATACCACACATCTGCTGTACCTCAAGCCAGCCATGCTCTTTTAGAATTTGCTTGTTTACATTCTATTCCCTGGAGTTTCTGCTTGGTATTCTCATATTCTATCCTCAAGGTTCGTATCTATCAATCCCTTCTCTGTGAAGACACCCTGATGGGGGGAGTCCTCCTATCCTCTCCTGACCTCCAGCATCATTGATTCAGGCCTTCTCTCAGTACTTCATGCAAAATTAAGTCTATTGGAACATTATCACTGTTTCACTGTTTGCTCATCTGTCACCTTAATTTTATTTTTTTCAAGCCCAGATATCTGGGGCAGTTGAGCCCAATAAATAGTTGCTAAATGAATGAATAATGTACCCACGGGCCTGGACTTTAGAAAGTACTCTACAAATCTTAGATACCTTTCACTCTTTTTCCTAACTCCCATTTCATTTAGTTCCTAAAAATCACAATTTCCATTTCAGCCCAACCCAGGTCATCCTATGGAGATTCCAACGACAAATGTCCACTTTTAGGAAGTCATATTACCAGTCATGATGAAGAGGCCATTTTCTATTTTCAAGCAGTTTTGAGTAAAAAAAATTTTTCAAATCCATTGACTATATTTCACTCTCTTGCCTGAATCAAGTTTTCAGTTACACATACACTCTGGAGACAAATGGTTTTGTCATATTCATTTCTAGCCCTGCTTTATAAAACAGAATTTTAACCAACAGAAGTATAGACAAAAGATAAAAATAGAGGTGATATCCCAGACAATTTAAACTGGAAGTTCACTTCAATATTGGATGACTTCTCTGCACCAAGCTAGGTATGAGATAGGTCTTTGAATATATTTTTCTCTCTGGCTTACATTTACCTAGTTCATGCTTCTCTACATCGCTACAATTGGCAGTTTGGACCAGATAAGCTTTTGTTTTGAGAGTTTTCCAGTGCATCTTTGGATATTTAGCAGCATCTCTTGCCTCTACCCACTAGATGCCAGCAGTACCCCTACCCCAATTGTGACAACCAAAAATGTCTCCAGATATTGCCAGATGTCCCCTAGGGGGCAAAATGAGTCCTACTTGAGACTCACTGACATAACTGATTCCTGCTTATCCTTCATATTTTAGCTAATGTGTCTCCACCTCTAGGATGCCTTCCTTGGACCCTCCAAGTGGCTTAAATGACCCATTACATATTAAAACATTTTACACCATTCCTTCATAGTACACATCAAGATTTCCAATTAAGCATTTATTAGTAGGCTTTCTTATTATTTTCGTGTTGAGCTATAAGATCCATGAAAATGGAAACTGGGTCTGTTTTGCTCACTATTGTACAGTATCTGGTTCATACTAGGCACTCCATAAACAAATGGCTTGTAAAAAAGAGAATGGGGCTGCAGAGATGGAAGATGTAATCTCTGCCCTCAACAACAAAATTCAAAAAAGTTCAGAGGAAATATAGGTGGACTAGAAGTATCTAAGAATTAATGCAATTCGAGTGTATGAAAGCTTTTAAATAATATTCTTCCTGTATAACTCAAAGACAGTGGAGAGCAGCTATGAAATTATGTGGCAGGAAAGTCTCAGATGAGACACTAGGGGGGATTGAAGGGATGGGCACAGAGAGGCCCGGGGTCGTCTGCAAGTATTGTGCCATGGGGTTAACGCCCAGAAGGGGCCGAAGCTCATGTAATGGACTACAGGAAGGACTTTACAGTCGCATGTTCAGATAGCAGGCCTCCACCTGCATGAAAGCAACAGGCAGCAGCCATAGCCCTTAAGGGAACCCAGGGCAGGGAGAAGCTTGGGGAACATGTGTACCATCATCACATCCAGCTTCTGATACGTTCTGTATCCATGGCTAAATCAAAAGCAAAGTAAATATTTTTTTTCTTTCCTTTCATGTATGAATAAGACCATTTCCTTCATGAAGATGTAAGCAAAATAAGTACTAAACTATATCTTCTCTCTTTTTTAAACATAACATCTTCAGTGCTCTTACAATGACAGTTTAAAAAAAATTTTTTTAATGTTCATTTATTTTTGAAGCAGAGAGACACAACATGAGCAGGGGGTGGCAGAGAGAGAGAGGGGACACAGAATCTGAAGCAGGCTGCAGGCTCTGAGCTGTCAGCACAGAGCCCGACGCATGCCTTGAACCCACAAACCATGAGATCATGACCTGAGCCAAAGTCAGACGCTTAACTGACTGAGCCACCCAGGTGCCCCTAAACTATATCCTCTTATCTGCTGTCAGCACCTTTTCCAAATAAGGGGTCTTAAACTGTTCTCATCTTTTTATTGCACTAAACTTTTTCCTTTGATTTGTTTGTTGTCTGTTTATTAGAGTGGTGTTAGAGGCAGGGTCTTGACAGGAAGAAAATGGATTGATAAAGGAATTGTTTACAGGATGTATTAGGAAATCAAAGGCTAGTGCCTTGTCTGGGTCTAACAGTGAGGCACTCTTGTCACCTTTAGGCCTGAAGGAATATAGGAGGGGAGAGTGGTTACAGGAAGAGAGAGGAAGACAGAGAGAGCTATAGAAAGAGACATCTGCAATGAGCTGTGGCCACAGAAGAGGACGCAGCCAGCTTGCAGGGATCAGGCAGGGAGGGAGCACAAAAAAGAATCACTTCCTAACCTTGATCTTTTTTTTCCTTTCTCTCTCTCTCTGTCACTTTTTCTCCCCCTCAACTGCTGTTGTTACTTATTGGTGGCAATCAAGTAGGCAAGGGTTACCTACCAACTCAGTCCACAAAGGTGAACCTCCTTGGGTCCAGGACAGGGGGGAGAAGGGTGAGGACATGGAGGGGCAGGCGAAACTATTCTGCACAGGGTGTCATTACACACCATTTCCAATGGGTAGACGATCACATTATTTTGGACTTAATACCAATGATTTGTAAAATAGCTTTGATTTTTGTGACCTAGTTTTTTACTGGGAGATGGAATATATACACACTTGAAAGTAATAAAGAGTAACACAGAGAAATCCTACACGACTATCTCAGAGACCTAATAATTTTCGTAGTCAATGTAGTGGCTCAGATTAAAAACTATGTTGACACCAGCTTCCAAACCCCATTATATTCTTGAACACAGCTGTGTGAAAGACTGGATAAAACCTAATCTACCTCTGCCTCTCTCCTGGAGGAGTGTAATGGGACCATACAGTAGAGACTTCTTGCCTTTCCCTATGAGGGGAGTAGAAGTGGCTGAAGTGAGGAGAGCCATCATAGCACTTTGAGGAAGTCTGGGAGGTGGGGAGAGAAGCAGCTGTTGGGAGGGGAAGGACCTTAGGGCAATAGGTGGATGAAAAGGAATGCTAGGATGTTTGCTGGTGTGTCGAGCAACATTAGATCTCTCCCCTTGGAATTTTCTGAGAGACCTAAGATTAAATTGCTTCCTAATTTTTTATTTGAATAGGAAGCTGTTCAGATAAAGACCCCAAAGCATCCCAGCCTTCTGTAGGCTGCAGAAGCAAAGAACAGATGGCCATCTGGACAGGGGCCCTAGAGCCAGAAGGAAAATACAAAGAGCATGGGAACTCAGAGTTGCCAACCTCAACATGATGCCTAGGTGAACTCTCCTCTACCCTCACTCACATTTTCCAGGAGGAGAGAGCATTTTCATCAAGGGCAATCTGAAAAGTTCATGGATGAAGTAAGTGGAGCCTAGCTCAGCATACTGATAGGCACCAATGTTTAATAACTGTGATCTTATTAGATCCCCTTTCAGGGTAATGAAGCCTACTAGGGATGATTCTAGTTACCGTCTGAGACCATGCCTTGGCTTATGCCTGCCCCATCTCTTGAGTCCTGATCTGGGCTTGTCGCCCATGCTCCCATCTGTCCTGCTCACTGCTTGGCACTCTCTCCTGTTCATAACCCCAGCCTCCACCTGTCTGTGCCTTTGATGAGCCCATTCGGTAAGCTCTAGCCCTAAGCATGCATGTGAATTAGTAGTTTTGATAACTGCTTCGCTCACCAACATATTTCTTCCAATCGTCTTTGGGATTCTTGACACTGGCTTGCCTCGAGATACATATATTCTATATAATAACAAGGATTCATTGGGGTCTGATGCTAAACCAAGTCCATGGCACTGCCCTTAGGATACTTCAGCCTGGCCAGGGCCAACTACCTCAGTTCCTGCAAACCAATATTACATCACTACTATCGATTGATTTTTCCCCCCATGAGCCTACCACTTTGCATGAATTATCTCATGAAATCCACAGGACATACCAATCTGCAAGAGCATACTACCTTTCCTATTTTATAGATGAAAATACCAAAACACAGAAAGGCTGCATGTCAATTATACTCCAGTAAAACATCTTCCCCTTGCCCACACAGAAAGACTGAGTAAATTCTCTGTCAGAGAGCCAGCCAGTAGTAGAGCTGGGATTGAAACCCAAACAATCAGACTTCTGATCCTATGCTCTCAGCTGCTGTGATACATGTGCCCAGAATTTTCCCAACCCTCCAGAAAGTAGATGATCCAATACTTTCACAGATCTGTGCCATCCAGTCTGGAACAGCCTCCCTCATCCTGCACGCGATGAGCTCTTTCTCACCCTTCAGGTCCATGTTTCCTCCTCAGAGAGGCTTCCCTTCTCACCAGTCTAGAGATGGTCTCCCCTGCTTGTAGTCTCCTGTGCTTTCTGTCTCTTTTCTCCTATGTTGCATTTATCCCAATAGATAGTCCTTTGCATGTCTACTTGTCTAATGTGCCACCTTACTCTGCATGAGCTAGGATTGGGTCTGTGGGCTCAGCACCATATCCCCAGCACTCTGCCCAGCAACTGACCCAGAGCGGTCAATATCTTTCGAATAAGGGAATAAATGACTAGACTTCCTTCTGGCACTCTTTTCATCCTGGAACCTTCCAAAATTCCATCTATTACCTAAATTGTTGAGACTGTGACAAATGCTTTTTACTGTTTGTTTGCTGCTGAGACAGCAAACATCCGGCCTTTGAAGGTCGATTTTATTTTCAGAGATATATATAAGTCTTTTGAGGTCAAATTTGCAATGAACAAGTTTGTCACAATTAGGTAGCCTGATTTTGATTCAAAATGCCTTGTGATTATAATGTAGTAGGACTGGGTCACCTGGGTGGCTCAGTTGGTTAAACGTCCAACTCCTGATCTCAGCTCAGGTCTTGATCTCAGGGTTGTGAGTTAAAGCCCCACTTGGGCTCCATGCTAGGCATGAAGCTTACTTTAAAAATTGGAAAATAAATAAATAAATAAATAAAGTAGTAGGAGTGTGTGTGCATGTCCTATAGAAGCTGCAGAAGGGGCTTCTAATGGTTACCCAATGATGGTGGTCCCAACCCACCTGCAATCTACAGGCAACCACTCAATTGGTTGCATAAACTCTAACACATCTGTTCAAGATTACCTTTATTGCTTTCTAATTAGATTCCAACATGCCTCGTTTAGTCCAAGTGTTCTCAAACTTTTTGGACCTAAGACCTTTCATATTTTTTAAAAGTACTGAGGATCTCTAAAGTGCTTTTGTAACGAGGGTTATAAATCTATCAGTATTTACCATACTGAAAATTTAAACTGAGACATTTTAAAGACATAATTTATGACATCACTTAAAAATAATATTTCTTTGTTAGGTTGTTTTGGTTGAAGTATATGAGAAAAAAATCCAGCATCACCCAGATATGTGGTTGGAAAAGGAAGAAGTATTATATTAGCCTTTTCAGATAACCATGGATATTCTTTGATACTATTCCAAAACTCAACAATTGGTAGTTTCTAAAAGATGAATTCAATGTGAAACATGAAATGTTTGTTATATTCCCTTATCTTGAACTTTGGATCCATGCATGATTTTATAATATCACATTGTTTGGTCTCTTAAAAAGTCGTGGCTCACTGAGTTATACGTATCTTCCAAATGTTCATGCATTTTATTATGCAATATCAAAAAAAATCCATTAATATCACTACTGCTATTGTCAGAAAATTCTTTAAGTATTGGGATGTTGTCAAGTTCACAGTGGCAGACACAATTTTTCCAAAATTAGTTATTTTGGTAATTTTTGTTCGAGGGCTTGAAGTTTATTATTGGCAATAATATTGTCAGTTATTTTCCTTTATAATGTCAGGCCCACTTTGTTAATTTTCAAGAAAAGTTCTCCAAAATAACCATGTAAAAGTAGTAGTTCAGCTTGCAATTCAAATAATCACACAATTGCTTTTTTTGAGCTACGTTGTACTTCAGCATAAGACAGTGCTTTATGCATGCTTCCCATTGTATTAGAATATTAAAGAGACATGAACTCAAGAATCAATATTAAGTGAAATTGATAATTTTTATGATCCCCACCAAGGAAATCCTTAACTTACCTTTTCTTTTTTCTTTTCTTTCTTTTTTTTTTTTTTTTTTTTTTTGTGAATCCATTTTTTCTTTTCTTTTCTATTGTGTTTTCTTCTTTTCTGCCCCAGGGCTACTTACTATCTTGATTTGTGCAAAGGTACCAGCTAGTTTGACTGCCACTCATCATCAGCGCAGATGTTAACAGAGCAGCAAAGCCAAATAACATCTTTATTTATTTATTTATTAAAAAAAATTTTTTTTTTAAACGTTTATTTACTTTTGAGACAGAGAGAGACAGAGCATGAATGGGGGAGGGTCAGAGAGAGAGACGGAGACACAGAATCTGAAACAGGCTCTGGGCTCTGAGCAGTCAGCACAGAGCCTGACACGGGGCTCGAACTCACGAACTGTGAGATCATGACCTGAGCCGAAGTCGGCTGCTTAACCGACTGAGCCACCCAGGCGCCCCCCAAATAACATCTTAGTATTATAATGAAAATAGTTTTGACCTTTCTAATCCCCCCAAAAGGGGCTTGTGCACTCCCAGGAGTCTACAGAGCACTCTTTGAGAGTGGCTGTATCAGTTTATCTGCTGTAAAATTTTCCGAAAGACTTCTACAAAGTTGTGGCATTATCTTCCAGTATGATGTGACCAGACAGCACACCTGTAAAACAGTGTAGGCCAGAAACTGGAAAATGGCTCTAAAACCATGAAAGGAAAAATAAGTGGGAGAGTGCAGACTCATTTATAGAAACATTTTTGTTAACAATGCGTTTGGATGCAAACGCATTATGATGGCGCTCATTCTAAAACCTGCTTTGCTTTGCATACAACGTGCGTAAGAACGATCTCAAAGGTCACTGTGTCTTGCCGGCTTCTTCTAATTCCCAATTCTTAGAGCACACCAAGATACGAGTTTGCTTCTGAGGGAAAAGGCAACAGGAATTCAGAGAGATGTCTTATTTTGTAACCAGAATTTGCCTTTAGCACAATTTCGGTCGCTTCCTACCAGTCTGATTTGAGTTCTCACCTGTGCCCAATCTCACTGCATCTTCTCTGTCTCCAGGGTATTTAGTGGCTAATTAATAAATGCCTATAACATCCAGGAGAGGACAACTTTGAGAGTAATACAATTGTTTGCGGGAGTAGGCTTTATTTTTTTAAATGAAGAGCTTAATTGTTCCCGTACAGAATGTTGCAGCTGTAGAGTTGTTCTGAGGGGAGCAAATGGGTTGTGTTCACAATCAAGGATAGAGAACAGGGGAGCCCATCGCTTAAGACCCTTTGTGTAATGTTGAACAACGTGGGATCCTGTGTTGGCATGGCTGGCCACAGGGGAAGGGATCTTGGAGAGGGTAATACATAGAATCTGGGTGAAGTGGGAGAGAGAGGCAGAGAAAATCACGCAGTTTGTTGTCAAGGAAAACAAAGCTCTCTGTCCTTTTGGCATCTTTCTGGCTCTGAATGGTGCAGGCAGAGTTCTCCTGGGCAGAATTCACACCATCCCTGGACATTAGGCTTGCAACAAAACCTCACACCAGCACCAGGCCAGTGAGCCAGAAACACTGGAAGAGGTTACTGACCAGCTGGCCTTACCTTAAGACTGTGGAGGTAGAGCACTGGGATGGACATGGCAGTGAAATCCCAGAAATGTGACAGCAGCTGCTTCCTGTCCCTGCCTCCATAGTGGATGACTTGGACCCTGCTGGGAACCCTGACTGATGAATTGGAATCAAGAGAATTTTCCAACCTTCCACGTCAACAGGCAGAAGGGAAAAGAATATGAAATAAGAATCATCCAGGAGAGGGGCACCTGGGTGGCGCAGTCGGTTAAGCGTCCGACTTCGGCCAGGTCACGATCTCATGGTCCGTGAGTTCGAGCCCCGCATCAGGCTCTGGGCTGATGGCTCAGAGCCTGGAGCCTGTTTCCAATTCTGTGTCTCCCTCTCTCTCTGCCCCTCCCCCGTTCATGCTCTGTCTCTCTCTGTCCCAAAAATAAATAAACGTTGAAAGAATCATCCAGGAGAAGGGGAAAGGGAGTCAGAATATTTCTCTTCTTGTGAGGGAAGGCTCATTGACTGGAGAAATCTCAACCCGAGCCAAGGTTTTTGTTGAAACAAAAACAATGGTGCCTTACATTTTTTTCAAAAGCAATTTACTGTTATGGAGTATTTTCACATTTCACACTACCACAGTTGCACCTCACTACAACCAAATGAGGTAGGCAAAGGGAAAAGTGAGTAGCTTTTCGTAGCTCACAGAAAGGCTGGGGAATTTTTCTATTATAAGGAAATACACAAGTTCTGAGAGCTGCCCATGCATTTGAGCCACAAGGCTGTTCCTCGGTACAAAGCTAAAAGTAGAAACGAATGCCAATGTGAGCTCTTTTAGAAAATTTCTTTTTGATGTCATAAAAAACAAGAAGGACCTAACCTTTCTCTCAAATGTAGAACATTCGCAATGAGAACAGAAGGTATTCTGTTTTGGATGTTTCTGATGAGATCGTTACATTTTTCTTTTCTTTTTTTCAAAACAAGAATAAAGGCTTCCAGTGACTTTCAGTTCACTTGTAGTCCTTACTACTCCAAGGGCATTAAGAGTCGGCAGTGCACACAATTCTAGTAATAAGTATTTATTTGGGTAAAATTGCCAGCATCTGGAGCTTTCTCAACCTTAAGCTCCCATGGGTCTCCTGTTGGTACCTATAGTCAGAAGAATTGGGAAAAGATTCAACTTCTTTGATGCCAAGCTTCCCATCTGTGAAATGTGATGATAATATCTACCTCACAAGGTGTAAGTAGTAGATTACAGGTGATATCAAACAGATAAGAGTATACAGCACAATTGCTTGGCACATTAGTATAGAGTAGATTCATTTGGTGATGTGCTGAACTTGATTTATACAAGTTCACAAGAGCTCATTATTATATTTTGGGGAAATGTGCTGGCCAGTTGCTAAACCATTGGTACCTTGAAACCAACCATGGTGAGAGTATTCATACCCTGGAAATCAGCAAACTATAAATCAGCAGCATTCCTCATCAGCCAGGGGCTAAAGATTTATAGGCACACCACTACTGCTCATATGTGTTTCTTGTAGTTTTCAATTTTCTATTTAATATCATTCTAAAAAAATAGGATGAACTAAATTCGTATTGTGTTATACATGTCTTGAAAATGTAACACGTTTTCTTTCACTGGTATACAGTCTCTGTTAGGTTAAAGCACCAATGAAAAATAATCGGATCCCAGCCATGAACAGATTTAATGGTTATGGTAGACACTGCTGGCTACCATCCCAACAATCGCTTTCCTTGCTCTTGCCTCTCTTCCCTCCTCATAGAACTAGATTCTTTGATCTCAGGCAGGGTGGACCCCAGTGCTAATTTATAGCTCCAGAGATGGATCACCATTGCTCTAGTCAGTCATGGTAATGTGATTCTCCTTCAATAATGATTGGTTTACCAGAGGGCATATAACTGAATTCCGACTTCTCAGGTTTTATTTTATTTTATTTTTAAAAAGTTTTTTAATGTTTTTTTTTTTTAATTTTTATTTTGAGAGAGAGACAGAGTGTGAGCAGGGGAGGGGCAGAGAGATAGAGACACACACAGAATCCAAAGCAGGCTCCAGGCTCCGAACTGGCAGCACAGAACCCAACACAGAGCTCAAACTCACAGACTGTGAGATCATGACCTGAGCTGAAGCTGGACGCCCAACCGACTGAGCCACCCAGGTGCCTCTGGACTTCTCAGGTTTTAAAAAACAGACCCTGATTAGAAGAAAGCTCTTGATTCCTTTATCCAGTCACTTTAGTATGGGGATATGATGCCATGTGACTATAAGGCAACAGGCAAGCAGGCAGGAAAGTCAACTCCCGGAAGATGTCTGAGGGGAAGAGTGGAGAATGTCTATTTCTGTGTTAGCATCATTGAGCCACTGATGGAACCATGGACCTGTCTCTTACAAATAAAATGGTGTCAACCACAATTGCATTTTTTCCATTACTTTGTGGCCAAAAGCATTCCAATCTAATATGGAGAGAGTAATATATTATAAGAACAGCTGTCTTTTCAAACTTCCCCAAATTACATTGTGTAGTTGATATCTACTTATAAAGCCCATCCTGGCTCTAATCTCAACGAGCACAGGGCTCAGAGTGAGAGGGGATCCTAGAAGGCAGGTATGGAATTGAAAGGTCTGGAACTTCCCCTTGGACCTGTGTGGATTTGTTCAGGAATCAAGCAGAGACGAATATCACTTTGAAGTCCTTAAAGGGACTTGTGCCTCTTGAGATCTTGCTCATAGGGTATTCCTCTAGGCACAATATCATTAGGATCTTTTGAGGATTATTCTATCCTGAGTTATTTTAAATGCTTACCAGAATGGAATTCTGGGAAATTCATTCACAGCTGGCAAATAAATGAAAGGGAGTGTTAGAGATGGGGGTGGAGCTAAAAACTACACCTATTACCCTGTCAAACAAGACTTGAAAAGAACACATCATCATGCATATGAGAAAAGAAGAACCTGAAGAGGATGAGGATTTTCTAGAGAGGAAATAGTGAACCAGCACATTGTATACTCTCCAGGTGTCAGAATCTGCTTATGACCCTCCTCCCCACTGAAGACTAGGGATTCTTGCTGCCAAGTCAGTGGAATGCCAGCAGCAATGGAGCAGGGAGGAGGACATTTCAAAGAAGTAGGTGATAGAGGTCTTGCTCCTGGAAGCAGCCTGGATGTAGAGTTAGAGAAATCTCTGCCTGTCCGGATGGTTTCCCTGCGTGCCCCCACAGCAGGGTTTTTTCCAGACTCGCTGTAGGAGCACTGGGCACGGGAGACAGGAAGTGTGATTCAGGACGGTATGAAAATAGCCCTATGTGCTTCTTCTCCCCAGTGCCACAGTTCCGGCTCATCTCTTTTTCCACACGGTCTGTGACCGTGTCTGATGGCAACGTCTTCCCATACCCCAAAGGCTATAAGCTTTGGGGAGCTCAGCTGCCAGGCTAGTACCCAAGAGGGACAATGGCGATAGTGAGAAGCCACACTCAGGGCCTTCAACACTGGGAAATAGCAGAGAATGCTAGGAAGTCTATGAATGGCCTCCCAGGCTGCTTCAGGCTTATAAAGTCCTCCTTTCTCCTTTTGCTGAAAACTCCCATGGAAGTGAAAGGAACCTCTGTCTGGTTTATTTCAAAGGGGGGTTTGTAGAAAAAAAAATATTCAACATTATCCAAGTGGCTCCTTACTGGCTAATTTTCAGAGAGCTAAATATCTCAGCTGCTCCAAAACATTTCTTTTTCATATTAGTCAAAGGGACTGGTGATGGGCTCTGACATCAGATGCATTTTCCATTTATACATTCTGGTTCTCTCTCTTTAGGGAGATAGCCAATACTTAAGCCTTCTCAAAAATGATTTTTATGGAACAACTTCTCACTGATAAGAGTTCATCAGAATAAAATCAACTTCAGGAAGCCGGGTAGTAACTGCTAAATGTTCTTGTTATTTGGGGTCAATGAACTTCAAATCTCTCAAAGCTGTCACAGACCTGTGAAAGAAGCCTGTCCCTCTGTAGAAAAGCAAGCGAGAGCGTGCCAGGGCACTTGAGAGTCATGGCCTTTCTTTGGAGGGTATGAGTGGTATTCCTGAAGCGATGTCTGAGCGAGTGAGAATACAGACACCTCCCTTCCCTCACATCCAGGAAGTTGTGCGTGTGTGTGCCCGCGTTTAAGCTACCATCATGCTACAATTACATCATTCAAAATAAGACTATAAATAGTTTTAGTGACAGAGACACACTCAAATTACCTCAAAATATGTGTGTGGGGAGCAGTACTTCTGCTGTTGCTCTTGGGAACCCAGGAAAAGCCAACCCCCCTCGTGGGAGGAAGAGCAGGAGTTGGAACAGTGAGATGGAGAGGAGGAAATTCTCCCACTGCACACAGGTGACCTGCTGTTCGTGCGCCATTCAGCCACTCTCTCTAGGGCTGAGCCACCATCTTATTTTTGCTTTCTCAGAGTTTTTGCTTCCTCATCTTGCTCACAGTTTGTTTCCCTTTAACATCTCTGCTTGTGTATGGATCCAGCCCTACATCCCCATTTCTCTCAAAGCACCATTTCAGCTCCCTGCCTCGGTCACCAAGTGTTTCCTCGTTCCAGGTTCTGGGAGAGAAGTTGATGGCCCTGTTCATCTTCTCCTATGTTTCTGGATATCCTAAGGATTGTTAGCCCTTGGGCACAGCCAGTTGTAACCTAGGAATAGGATCATGTGGTTCAAAATAGCAATCTTGGGGCACCTGGGTGGCTCAGTTGGTTAAGTGTCCAACTTCAGCTCGGGTCATGATCTCATGGTTCATAAGTTCGAGCCCCACATAGGGCTCTGTGCTGCCAGTGCAGATCCTCTGTCCCCCTCTCTTTCTGCCCCTCCCCCATTGGTCCTCTCTCCCCCTCTCACTTTCTCTCTCTCTCTCTCTCTTAGAATAAATAAATAAACTTGAAAAAAAACAGCAGTCTTGGCATTCTCTTGCTTGGGGGTGTAGATGAGGCAGCTAATAGGAAGTTGTTAGGGGATTGCTAATAGTCTTATTAATAATGGTGGGTACCATGACTGACGTGTCTAATACAAACATGTGACTGTGCAGTTGAAGTATCTTCTTAATTAAAACTTACATTAAGGAATTTTTCATTTGATTTGTCTGACTGAACTAAAGTTCGTGTGTGTGTGTGTGTGTGTGTGTGTGTGTGCTTTATCCTGAATAACAATTCAGAGGGAAAAATACCACAGATTGTGCATCTCAGTTGAACTGTTGCCTCCTCATGGAGCCTTCCTTGACCACCCAATCTAAAGGAACCAATAAGCCACTTACACTCCAAAGTCCTGTCACTTTATTTCCTCCTTAGTTCTTATTATCTGAATTTACATTGTTTTTAAAGTTTTTAAAAATATTTATTTATTTTTGAGAGAGAGACAGTGCAAGCAGAGGAGGGGCAGAGAGAGAGAGGGAGACACAGAATCCAAAGCAGACTCCAGGCTCTGAGCTGTCAACACAGAGCCTGACACGGGGTTTGAACTCATGAACTGTGAGATCATGACCTGAGCCAAAGTCGGACGCTCAACCGACTGAGCCACCCAGGCACCACCAAATTACATTACTTTTTAAAAAAGAATTCATTGCCTCTCTCGCCCCTTCCCCCAGGCTATATATAAGCTCCTTGAGGCAAGCACTTGCCTGATCTTATTCACTACTTTACTCCCAGCACCTAGAATAGCGACTGACACAAATAAATATTTGTTAAATAAATGAATAAATAAATGGAGTGTGTAAAAGAAAAAAAATCCTCTGTAGACTTTAGATCTCCAGCTTTAGTGTGCACAAGAATCATTTGTTTCTTGTTGAAAATGCAGATTCTTTGCAGATATGCTGACTATTTCTGGGGTCGAGCCCAGGGTTCATCAGTGTCCACAACCACTCTGAGCGATTCTGATATGACTGGTGCAAGGACCACATTTTGATTATCGCTGCTGTGGTTGAACTTGCAAGACCTTCGACTTGAAATTTCCCACCCAATAAATACAAGGACAGACATGAGGTTACAGGGGGCCAGCATTTGGAAGATCAGAGCTCACTCCTTTGTTCTCAAGGGCCATCACGCCCTATGCGCTATCAACTAGCCTGTTGCCCCCAATTAGATCATGGGCTGCTTTTACCAAAAGAAAGAGAAATAGATGCTCAGCAAGTATAAATAGTAGATGTCTACCCAAATATCTTGGCAGGACTGCATCACTCTCAAACTCTTTTGTGTGATGTTGAGGCATTTCATGACCTAATTCCTGATGACCCGCTCAGCCACACCTGTCAAAACTAACCAATCTCATTAGTAAGGCAGACATACTGACCCTCAGGCGGTTTCCCCTAGATTACCATGCTCTTCATCACCTCTGGCAAGTATTTAGGATCATGGGCCCTTAGTGTTGGCAAGTATTTGTCAGCTGGCTCTTTAAGGGCAAGAAGTCCTGGTCAGTAGTGTTTGCCACTTTCTGTGATGTGGATACTCCCACCTCGACTCATTTCAGGTTATCAATGCCATGTCACTGAATGTGGAATTGGGAAAAGAGGCACAGAGTTCCCTCTTCCAATAGGTATAAGCAGGCTCCAGCACACCACTTCCTCTGGATCTTCACACATTCTGCCCTTTTGCAGGTCCTCCTGTATAAGGGTCCTTCACACCACCCCTCTGTGATGCGTTCAGCCTAATTCCTGTAGAGCTTCAACCTGTGGCCCAGCCACAGTCGCCTTGCCTGCGAGCCATGCTCCTCCTTCCTGCTTCCAAGCCCCTGGATTCCCCTCCAGTACAGACGCTCACATGCGTCTCCATGAGACCACAAGCTCACGGCATCCACACACTTTGCTCAATATCTAGTCCATAGTAAGTACTTCAAAATGTTTATTGCATGAATGAATGAATGCATTCCTTGTGTCTCACGAAATCTCCTCCCATGGGCAGCTGTCAACTTGATCTGGTACAAGACCACACAGAATATTTTTATTAAAGATGTAAACAATGCAGCTTGGATATAACTTTCCAAGGATTGGGCTGGTTGCCGGCTCATTCTCACTTCATTAAGATACGTGTGCCCAAAGGATCGGTAATTCTCTTCTCGGTCCCCAATCCTGCGTTTACCTTCATTATCCGTGAAGCCTGAGGGAGGCATTCATTAGTGAATTGGCTCTTCATGCAAAGATGGAAGGTGTCTGTGTGAGCTGAGTGCCTCTCTTGTTTTTGTTTGAGAGAAATGCTCACCAGAGGGACAATAAAGCCATCAGGATGGGGTGTGTACAGCATGGCAGGGGTGCTGGGGCGATAGCAGGAGGGAGATGGGGACAAGAGGCACTCAGAAGGGAAATCTGAGAGATATGGGTTCATTCTCAACATATTTTCTGAGTTTAGGGGGAGTGAAACATTCTATATCCAATGAGATTTGAAGGTTGGTTTAATATTATACATTTTTTTCTGGCAAATTAAAGACCAGAGCTTTCTGTGGGCTTTCTGACTCTCAGCAATAAATAAAAATTAGAGTAGCATTTCAAAGAGGGTTGGTGTCTCCTTGCACAGCAGGTGGGAAATAAAGCTTTTCAGCCTTCTGGGTAGCCGGTGGGAGAGACGTATATGCTCATGTCGCTGATCTCCGGTATGCCTCCCCAAGGGACAGTAACAATTACAGCGCCTGCATGGGCACACATTTGGGGGCACACTGGCTGTGGCAGCAATGCAGATGGGAAGTGGATGACCAACAGCTACAGCCTTGTGGCTGTGCCTTATAATTATGTAGACTCTGTTGAAGGGAAGGGAATCATTTCTTGAAACTTTACGCCATAACATGATTGTTACTGGAAAAGGTTTTCTCCTCTTCTGCTTCACGGACTCCTTACACACCCTCCGACAGTTTCTACTGCACTTGCACGTAAGAGCAAACATTTCCATGGCTCTACGGCATACCCACCCTGTAGTTAGACGGAAGTAGGAAAACAGAGACCTCTATCTTTGTCTTTAAGAGATTTTCTGACAAAAGGAGTGGTTCTTTACCTGGGCCCATGATCCTCAAAGGAGTCCATGGATGACCCTCAGAGGTTTTGCATGTGCCTTGACATTGAATGCAAATTCCAGTTGTCTGGTGGGAGGATCCATAGCATTCACTGTGTCTCAGAAAGGTTCCTGAAGCCCACACTGTTAAGAGATGGACCTTAATAGATGTGACTTAATAGAGCAAAGCTGCAAGGTGTCAGGAAAGTGCTGGGCTCTCTCAACAACCCCATGTGGGGGGTCAGAGCTCCAGGGTGATGCCCTGAAGGAGAAAGCTCTGGAGCTTGTGCCTCAGCTAGGTGAGCTTTAACTACTGGCTCTGCCACTGAGCCACAGGGAGAGGTTGGGCAAGCCACAGGGAGAGGTTGGGCTAACCTCTGACCTCAGGTCCTCACTCGTTTTGAGAATTCCATGCAGCAATGTACAAGGTGTTTGAAATGTTGGGCAACACAGCACAGATTACTTTTAAACAGCGTATCAGTTATATTTTTCAAAATGTGTTCAATCTGTTCTTTTTTTGTTTGTTTTTTTTTTTTAATCTCCAGATACCTTTTCAGATAAAGAACCTCCAAAGGTAAAGAATGAGGCCAATTCCTCACCTGGAAAAGTACAGTAAGTACTTATTTTCCCTGTTTCCAGACTTTTTCGAACGCTCTGTAGTGCACTGAAATCTAGAAGAATTTTACCTGAGAAGGTATCTGGAGGTTGAAGAAAAAAAGATATTAAGCACCTCATTTAGAAATGCAGTAGCATACTATTTTAAAATTGGTTTATCCTATATATCTGGACTTTTCAGACACCTTCTATATACAGGTTGTTGAGACACCATTTAATTATATATATTTTTTTTCTGTGGAAGAAGCAGAGGTATGTGAATCTCAAAGACACCAGTTGGCAGCATAGATAGGGGTCTCCTAAATCCTGGTCTACGTTTTGTCAGCTGTTCACTACCAGCATTCGAGTGAGCATCTGGCCACACGCCCCTGTCTCTCTCTACTCTAGTGGCTTGCAGATGTCTAGCAGTCCTGCCTCGTAGATGACTACCTAGGTCTGGCCTGAGGGGGAAGACTGCTGGTCAGAGAGGAGCTCAGTTGCATTTATTCATATGAACACAGTTTTTTAAAAACGATGGTTTGAGAATAAGAAGCCTGGAGGACTCTTTTTGACCCCTTGCTCAGACTGGGTGCCTCTGCTGTGTGCTCGCAGAGAGCCCTGTACTTTGCCTCTGAGCATTTAGCACTGGGATTGCAATCGCTCCTCTGGTGTCTGTCTCCTCTCTGGCTCACATCCAGTACTCACCAGCCCTGGGCGGTGCTTGCTACATAGCACCAGCTCGGCAGGTATGTTTTTAAACAGTTACTTAAAGAAACTTCATGTCCTCCTAAAAATGGAAAGGGATTGTTACTTGAGATTATAGAGTTGTACCTGGAGTTAAATTTTTCTCAACTAAGAAATAAGTCTTGGGGCGCCTGGGTGTCTCAGTCGGTTGAGCATCCAAATTCAGCTCAGGTCATGATCTCATAGTCTGTGAGTTCAAGCCCCGAGTCGGGCTCTGTGCTGACAGCTCAGAGCCTGAAGCCTGCTTCGGATTCTGTGTCTCTCTCTCTCTGACCCTCCCCCATTCATGCTCTGTCTTTCTCCGTCTCAAAAATAAATAAACGTTTAAAAAAATTAAAGAAATAAAGAAGTAAGTCTTGCTAGTAAAGCCAAACATCTGCACTGCAATTCCCCACCTCCTTTTCTCCCATGAAGTTGTGTCATTAACATAGGAAGACACATGGGAAACAAACAAACGCATCAATGTGCTAGCAGATTTTATTCATGAAGCAGAGTGCTACGGCACCAGCTCAGAGTCCTAGATCTGCTTCATAGAAGTTTTCTCTGTGTGAGTAGCACACCAAAGGCACTTTGAGGCCTGCAAGCAGTGAAGGAAGTGGTTTCTAGCCCCAGCATGTCAAAGCATCACCTAGAAGTTTTGGTGATAATACAGATTCCTGAAATATACTCCTGGAGATGCTGATTCAGGAGGTCTGGAGCAGGGCCCAGAATCTGTTTTTAACAAATGCTCTCTGTGATTCAGTTGATCAGCCAAGGTCTGAGGACTGACTTCTGAGGAACCTGTACTGAGTAGTTCTGGACATGTGCTCTATGACTCACATCGAGAGCAGTGGTTGAATACGTGTTAAGAATCACCCACAGAGCTCATTAAAAATGTAGATTAAAAACTTTTTTTTAATGTTTATTTATTTTTGAGACAGAGAGAGACACAGAGCATGAGCGGGAAAGGAGCAGAGAGAGGGGGAGACACAGAATCCAAAGCAGGCTCCAGGCTCTGAGCTGTCAGCACAGAGCCCGACATGGGGCTCGAACTGATCAACCACGAGATCATGACCTGAGCCGAAGTCGGACGCTCAACCGACTGAGCCACCCAGGCGCCCCTAAAAATGTAGATTTAAGGGATGCCTGAGTGGCTCAGTCAGTTGAGTGTCTGACTCTTGATTTTGGCTCACGTCATGAGCCTATGAACATGAGATCTACACCATGTTCTGCGCTGACAGCATGGAGTCTGCTTTGGATTCTCTCTCTCCCTTTCTCTGACCCTCTCCCGCTTTGCCTCTCTCTGTCTCTCTCAAAATAAAGAAACATTTTTTTTCAAATGCAAATTTGATAGCCAATAGAAAGTGGCTCAAATGACACAGACAGCAGCAAATATCAGTAAAAGGAAAGGGGGAGCAGCTGAAACTCTCATTACATTGCTGATGGGGGTGCAAAGTACAACCATTTTGAAAAGCTGCTAGGCATTTTCTTATAAGGTTAAATATATATGCCTACACTATGATCCAGCAACTTCCCTTCTAGATATTTGCCTAAGACAAGTAAAAGCATATATTCAGTTGTGCACTAATATTCATAATAGCTAAAAACTAGAAACAACCTTAGTGGATACACTCTAAGTAACCTCGATTATCCACACAGCCTTGTGTAAATCTCCTCTCTTTGAGACTGGGTGAAATTTGTGCTTCTAATATGGCAAAGATGACAAGATGTCACTCCCGTGGCTTATATCTTATTATTTATTTTTCCTTATATTTTATAGGATTCTGTGTTAGCAGATGGAAGAGTAAGGCTCTCCTGCTGGCTTTGAAGAAGCAGACAGCCTTGTTGTAAACTGCCCCTCGAGAGGACCACGTGGCCGGGAACTGCAGCAGGCAGCCAGTCTCCAGCTGACAGCCAGTAAGACGCCAATGTCCTCAGTCCTACAGCTGCAAGGATCTGAATTCTGCCAACAACATGTGAGTTTGGAAGAGGACCCCCAAGCTCCAGACAGTAATGTAGTTTGGATGATACCATAGTTGCTGTTTTGTGAGACTCTGAGCACAGAACCCAACCAAGTAAGTCATGATAGGACTCCTGAACCACGGGATTATGAGATAATAAGCGTGTGTTGTTTTTAACTGCTACATGTGTAGTAACTTGTTACACAGTATAGGAAATACACAACTGAGATATCCAGGTGAATGTATTAACAAATTATAACACATGTCTACAATGGAATAATACTTAGCAATGAAAAGAAACTAACTACTGATACATGTAACAATGTGGATGAGTGAAACATGGAGTGAAGAAGAGAGAGTATATGTGGTGTGATTGAAATGAGAATAGTGATTGCTTCTGGCAGAGGGGGAGTAACTGGAAAGGGGCCTAAGGAAACTTTCTGGAGGGTGACAGAAGTCTTGAGTGGGGTGGTGTTTACGTGGGGTGTATACATTTATCAGATCCCATTGAACAGTGTGCTTAAAAGATATGCATTTAATTGTATATCAATTATACCTCAATTTTAGAAAATCATAAGTAACTCTACTTCTCAGATTCTGGCTCAGTAGGTCTTGGACAGTACAATGTAGAATTCTTCACTTCTAATAAGCATCCCCAGACAATCCTAACACATCAGTCCTTGGACCACACTTGGGAAAACATCCCAGAGCAATGGGTCATTTAAGAAGGAAGATGGAAGAATAAGAAACACATGGTTTCTTCTGAGTCAATCTAGCTTTCTCCCCAAATCCTGTATTCTAGTTAGAACAATGTCTTCATTTGTTACTCAGCCAGTCAACAGGCAATTTCATTCAGTTCAATTAACTATTTTCTAAGTACTTGCTATTTCTCTTACCCAAAGAAATAATAAGATATAGCCATTCTTCCAAAAGAGGTAAACATTTAATTGAAGAAAAATGCTCATATATGCACGAAACTGGAAACTGTTCAATTGCAATAGAAAGCAAAGAGGACAATCACCCAGTCTTTCTACGTATCGAGTCTAGTTTTTCTTGGTCACTTTCAAAGTATTCCTTCACGCCAGTGTGTCTTCAAAGTGACCTTTTAATGCAATAGTTAATCATTCAGATGTTGTTCCCCTTACTAGGTTACCTCTGTTTTTCAACTCTTGAGAACCAAGGAAGGAAACTTCTTTCCTTCAGAGGCCCAGATGGACAGATGAAATTCAACATTTTCATTCCCAGATGCTGCTGATTTTTACTGAGCTTACCTCACTTGGGGAAATCTCTGTTAACTACCTAAGTATCGAACTTTAATCCTAATGAAGTATCACAGTCTATAATGTTCATGCAGATTCCTACTTCTAAAATCTTCCCGACAATTTTCTACTTCATTTTCCTCAATTCCAGGTCATTCTAAATGATGCTCTCCTACTATGGACAATAGGATGGTCAATAATCCATAAAATAATGTTTATCTTTGGTGATAAAGACGGAAAATTTCTCCTTTATAATGGAAGAATAAGATACTCTGAATTTACAAAGGCCTTTCAAACATATTGTTGTTACAGTAAATTCCCATGTCTCTAGAGTACAAATCCAGGGGCCTAAATAAAACACAATTGAGAAAAGTAACCAGAGAGGAGAATACACAGGGAATCTTTGGTTCAAAGAAGGGGAGGCTCAGAAGGGCTGTCTTCAAATAGAGGATGGGCTGTCTACATGGCTCCAAGAAGTAAAATTAGATGTAATGGCGGAAGAAACACAGTGACGGATCTTATTGCAACAAATAAGGAAATATTTCCTTACGATGGGTGCCATTCAAAGATAGAGCAAGCTTCTCGCGAAGGTTTATTCATTTTCTGTGGCTGCCATAAGAAATCACCACAAATTTAACAGCTTGAAACAACACCCATCTATTATCTCACGGGTCTATAAGTTTTGGAGTAATTCGTTACAGAGTAATAGAGAACTATTACACAGAGCTTTATCCTTGATGCTTTTTTATTCTTACCTTCCACATCTAATTCATCATAAAATCTTTTTGGCTCCACTTAGGATACATCAAGAATCTGACCATTTCTCACCATCTCCACTGCCACCTCCCTGGATCATCATCTTTCTGCTTCCATGCCTGCACTACCTCAGTCTCCTCCTTCTCCTCCTCCTCCTCCCCCTCCTCCTCCTCCTCCCCCTCCTCCTCCTCCTCCCTCCTCCTCCTCTTCCTCCTCCTCCTCCTCTTTTGTTTATTTACTTATTTGAGGGCTGGCAGAGAGACAGGGAAAGAGAGAATCCCAAGCAAGCTCCACTGTCAGCACAGAGCCCAATACAGATCTCACAGAACCATGAGATCATGACCTGAGCCGAAATCAAGAGTCAGACGCTTAACTGACTGAGCCACCCAGGTGCCCCTCAGTCTCTTCTTAATGGCACATCCATGATCCTTATAAGACATTAATCAGATAATATCACTCCTCTGCTCAAAGCCCTGCATTTTTTTTCTCATTTTACTCATATAAAAGCCAAATTCTTACAGTGACTCTATATGGTGTTTCCTCCCCACCCCAGTCCTGTTGGATGTCATCAACTACGACTATTCTACAACCTTCCCATCCCTTCCTCCCAGTCCTGCCCAAAGCTCCACACTCACCTCTTTGCCTCTATCTAAATGTGTAACCCCGTGTATCCTTTACCCATCCCCATATCCTTCGCACTCATGACTATCTGACATACTGTTTAGGGCCCCGCCATTTCTGCTTAGCTCAGGACTCTTCTGATGGGCAGTCTGGCCCCAGAGTTCCCCACTGTGTTGGCAGAGGTGCTGTCAGATCTGCATCATAGTCTGAAGGCTTTGCCTACCCAATCTTTCCTCCTCTTCCTTTCTATCTTTTATGGGCATTACACCCGATAATCTTTTGCACTCCTAATTTCATCTCAGTGTCTGCTTCCCAGAGACCAAAATGAATGCAAGCACTGCCCCTATGTTAACTCACTTAAATGCTTGGCTTTCCTCCCTTCTAGCTTCTACTCATAGAACTTTTAAAATTTCTTAGGATATAAAATGGCAGCAGCATGGGAATTAACTAAGCCTCCTAAATCCTTACCCTTATCAGCCAAAGTCTCCTGGTTCTTAATGTTAAATCATGGCAAGATTTCCCTAATTTTCTGCTTTTACAAAGAAAATAAACCTTTGTTGGAACCCTTGGTCCCCCTCTAATTTTCTTTCTTTCCACTGCCATACTTGCTAAACGAGCGGTCTCCTCCTTCTCCCCGCACACCTGTGCTGTGTACCTGGCAGTCTGATGTCCCACAGCCCAGGAAGCTGCACTTCCAGAACTCCTGCTGTAGTTGGCACTCTCCATAACTCCCTGCTTGCGACTCTTGCCTCTGTTTGTTAGTGACCCACATCGCCTCTTTTCCCCTCCTCCACACTCATCTATTTCTTCTGGATTTTCTTTGCTTTCTCATCTTCTCCTTCAATCTCTCTTTGGATGTTCCCAAAAGCACAGTACTTGGGCCTCCTTCTGTCTATTTCTGCATACCCTCTTCCAGACAACTCATTTATGCACCTGGTTTCAGTTACCACAGACATTTCCTGATGTTGATTTCTATCCCTTCAATGCTTTGCTACCACTTCAGAAGAGATGCCATAACAGAAAGCTTGACATGGGAACCAGAAGCCATAGGGCAGACACTAATAAATTTGATGACCAAAAATTTAAAATACCTACATGGCTAAAAAGCTCAGAAATGTGAAAAGAGAACAACCAACCAACATACCTACCATAAGTAAATTTAACAGATAATCATAAATTGAGAAAGAATACTTATAATTCATATGGCAAGGGACTAATTTTCTTACTATATAGAAGTCCCTTGAAAATCTGCTAAAAAAAATAAGAACAATACAATAAAAATAATAATAAAAATAATTGGGAAATATATGAATAGAAAATTTGTAGGGTTAAAAAAGGGAAAGTTGATGCTGGGAAAAATGGATATTGACATATGGAAAAATGAATTTGGATCCATACCTCATAACATATTTAAATGTTAACTCCAAGTGGATCAAAGTTCTCAAAGTGTAAGAGCTAAAACTGTAAAACTCTTAGGAGAAAACATAAGTATAAATCATTGTGAACTTGGACTGGGCAAAGCTGGGTTTCTTTGATATAATGCCCAAAGCACCACAACCAAAGAAAAAATAAATAGGGCTTTCAAAATTAAAAACCTCTGTGCATCCAAAAGACACTATCAAGAAAATGAAGAGAAAAGTCACAGATGAGAAGAAAATATTTGTAAATCATATTTCTGGTAAGGGACTATTATTCAGAATATATGAAGAACACTTACAACCCACTAATTAAAAGTTAAACACTTTTTATTACTAACTTTTTTTAAAGTTTATTTATTTTTGAGAGAGAGTGCACATGCCCATGAGCTGGGGAGGGGCAGAGAGAGAGGGAGAGAGAGAATCCCAAGCAGGCTCCAAGCTGTCAGCACAGAGCCTGATATGGGGTTCAATCCCAAGAAGGATGAGATCATGACTTAAGCCAAAATCAAGAGTCAGACACTTAACTGATTGAGCCACCCCAGGCCCCAAAATTTAAACACTTTTTTAATGGGCAAATAAATAAATTTAAAAATGGGCAAAGGATTTGAATCAGTATTTCTTCAAAGAAGGTATGCAAATGGTCAATAACCACATGAAAATCTATTCAACCTCAGTAGTCATTAGGGATATGCAAATCAAAACCATGATGAGGTATGACTTCATATGCCCTACAATAGTTTTCATTGATTTTAGAAAGGAAAATAAATACTGGTAAAGATATATAGAACTGGAACTCTCATATATTGCTGATGGAAATGCAAATGGTACAACAATCATGAGACATAGTTTGGCAGTTTCTAAAATAGTTAAAACATTACGTTCCCATGTAACACAGCAATTCTTTTTCTAGGCATATACTTAAGAGAATTGGAAATACACATCATACAAAAACTTGTGCAGGAATGTTTATAACAATGATATTCACTGGGTACCTGGGTGGCTCAGTCGGTTGAGCATGACTCTTGATTTCAGCTCAGGTCATGATCCCAGGGTTATGGGATTGAATCCCGCATCAGGCTCCACTCTGAGCATGGATCCTGTTTGAGATTCTCTCTCTCTCCCTTTGCCTCTTTCCCCCATTTGCATGCTCTCTCTATAAAATAAAAAAAAATAATATTTACAATATGCAAAAAATGGAAACAACCCAAATGTCCATCAATTGGTGAATGGATAAACAAAATGTGGTCTCTCCACATAGTGGAGTATTATTCAGCCATAAAATGAAGTAGTGACCCATGCTACAACATGGATGGATCTTGAAAACATTATTATAAGTGAAAGAATTCAGTCACAAAAAGTCACATATTACTTGATTCCATTTATAGGAAATGTCCAGAGACAGGAAGTAAATTGGTGACTATTGGGCTGGGACTTAGGAAGTAAGAGGCTTCTGCTGGGACTGGGGCAAGGGAAATGGGCATGACTGCTAATGGGTATGGGGCTTTTTTGGGGGGTGATAAAAATGTCTTGGAACTAGGTAGAAGTGGTGGTTGTACAAACTTGTGAATGTACTAAAAACCACTCAATTGTATACTTTAAAATGCTGAATTGTACGGTATGTGAATTATATCTCAAAAAAAAAATGAAACAAACCAAGTGGCTAATAAACTTGGGAATAGATGATCAAACTCACAACAATGTTGAATATGTGAATTAAAATAACAGTCAGGATTCATTTTCCCATCATTGGATTGGCAAAGACTTAAAAATCTATACCATACACAGTGTTTCACGCTTGTAGAGAAACTATTATATCCTTTTGAAGGAAGTGTAATTGGCATATTGTGTTCATACTCTGAATAAATAACTTCACTTCCAAGAATTTATCCTATGCTTATATTTGCATATATATATATATATATATATACACACACACACACACATAGATACATATATGAACAAATGCTTAAAGATGATAGCTGTAGCCTTGTTAAGAGCAAAAAAACCATTTAATTGTATAGCCATACAATAAAATATTATGCTATTGCTAGAACAATAAGGTAGGTTTATCAACAGTCCAACACTTAACCAACTGAGCCACCCAGGAGCACCTAAGGTATTTTAAAGACATCATTTTAGAGGAGAAAATAAAATTTTTTAGAATCTGCCATCTAGGATATCCTAAAGTGCTTTTTTCTTTTTTTTGAGTGTTGCTTTCTATGTCCTTATCATCAGTTCATGTTTTTTTTTTCCCCCTCCCATACATTTACAGTTCTTTTTATCTTTTTCTACCTAAAGAGAAAAGAGATGGAGCTTTGGAAATAAGGGGCTCCTGCTGGGGGATCATAATCCTGCTATACAGAGAATAGCTATGCCCTTGGGGAATGATTAATTGCTAACATTACCATGATTATCAATAACTTCATGGCTAACAAAGAACTTCTGCGCATCTCACCTCATTGAACTGGGGGCCTACAGCGATTCTGTGTACCTTAAGAGCAGGTTCCTATTTCATTAACTGCTGTCCCCAGGTTCCAGCTTAGGCAAAGTGCACAATAGGTGTTTTCTAAACTGAACTGAACTGGAGCTGGAGAGTGAAACAGTTGCAAGGATCCCAATTATCCACTTGCATTAGAGGAAATAGGAAGTGAGGAGGAGACTGTTGAAAATAGGAATAGGAATAACCTTTTTTTTTTTTTGAGAGAGAGCGAGCGAGCGAGAGAGCGAGCGTGAGCATGGGAGGGGCAAAGAGAGAGGGAGAGAGAGAATCCCAAGCAGGTTCCATGTGTGGAGCCTGACATGGGGATCGACCTCATGACCCTGGGATCATGACCTGAGCCAAAATCAGTTGGATCCAAAATGAGTTGGATGCTCGATCGACTGAGCCACCCAGGTGCTCCAGGAATAACCCTTTTAATAGGATATCAAGTTTCTGCCTCCCACCTCTCTCATCCCACCTTTGAAGAAATCTAGATAGGAAGGCAAGACAGGAAGGCCAGAGGAGAGTGATAAGAGACAAATGGACAATGGGAAATGACAAAGTCGAGTTTCACCTAGTCCTTGTTTTCCGGACCCAGCCCTCCAAGCACAGTGAACCGTTTTGTGTTTTTGTGTTGTTGTTGTTGTTTTGTTCTTGTATTTGGAAGCCAAGGTGTGATCTATCTTCAATATGTGGCTGAGTTACACTAGGTCGCTATTTGACATTGTCACAGTCCTCATACCTCTCCATGTGTGACAAGCATAGCTCTAAATGCAGGTGGTCCAGAGTCTCCTTCGAACCTGACAAGTTGAGGTTTCGAGCTGTGGCTTGCAGTAGCTTTAAATTTTCTCTTTGCTCTGAATTCTGCTCAGTTCAAATGAAATTCATGCTTCCTACATCAAGAAAGACAGGAACCACGTGAAATTCCCTGAAACACCTGGTGCCAGGCAGGTTGAGGCAGGTGATCCTGTCCTGCTGCCCTTGACAGGTTTGTGATAGCATCTCTTTTTGGTCTTTATGTTATTTACTGGCAGATTCCAGGTAATGTCAGTGCTGATGAATGCAAAACAGCCACTGTGACTGTGCTATCAGTACCCCCTAGAGCACAGGCTTTGATTGATCTAGAGCAGAGTTTTTCAGACTGGAGGTGGTGTGACCCATTGGTAAATTGAAGAAACAATTCAGTTGGACACTTACGTAACACTGTGTTACACTGTGTTTGTGTGTGAGCACCTATAGATGTATCTATAAATGTGTGTGTGTGTGTGTGTGTGTGTGTATAACAGTTCAGTGGATTGTGGCAGCATTTAAAAATAAAACCAAGTAGGATAAAATCAGTTTATTATTCACAGAAAACCCAAGAAACTGAAACTTAAGTTCCTGTGTTTGTAGATTATAATATAATATTAAATACCTTTCTTACAGTCATGGTCAAAAGAGGTTGAAAGCCATTGATCTAGAGTAGAAGTTGGCAACATCCAACTTACTGCCTATTGTTTGTACGAACGGCTAGCTCAGTATGACTTTTGCATTTTTAAACGTTTGGGAAAGAAATCAGAAGAATATTTCATGACATGTGACAGTTGAATTTCAGTGTCTATCAAGTATTATTGGCACGAAACCAAACCTGTTTATGTATCATCTGCGGCTGCTTTTGCCCAGAGTTGAGCAGACTTTATGGCCCATAAAGCCTAAAATATTTACTATCTTTATGGAAAAAGGTTACTGACCCTGATCTAGAGGAGCCATTTTTATGATCTTTTTTTTTTTTTTGGTCTGTTCATCTGTTTAATTTGTAGAAGAAATAGGGAAACTATGGTAATTTAGGGGTTGTGGTGGACACCGCTTCTTCTCCCCATATCTCCTGGGATCCCCTGTCCCGTTTTCTGTGGCCCTCCTCTGGAATCTGTGGGTTCTGGTGGCCTGCTCCTGCAGACTTCTGCAGACACTTGCCCTTGTGCTTCTGGAGAGCAGGTTTGCCTACCTGTGCAGGAGCTGGAGGTACCCAGGTGCTTCAGCTCTTGCAAGCAGGCCCTTGGCCAAAATGCAAGGGCATGGAATGCTAATTATCTCGCCTCAAATCATGAGGACAAAACTGTGAAGGGTCACTGTCATTCCAGGGTGTCCTGTGGGATCAGGCAGAAGTTCTCCCCCTTCAGATTTAGCCAGAATCACTCTCTCTCATGTGGTTTCTCTCCCTTCTCTGTCCTGGAGTACTTTTTAACAGTTGGGGTCATATGAACCCCAGTCACAGAGTCATCTTCTGGCGATCCCAGCCTCAGAGAGAGGGAGTTGGGGGAGAAGTTTATAAAAGGCAACTATTTGACAAAATTCTGGTTCAGTCCCCAGCCTCTCTTGCTCACTGTTGACTCTGCATGCTGTTGGTGCTTTTCAGGAAGGTGAAAGGTGGTTTTCTCATTAAAGATAAATTTGTGATGTGCTGTAATTGCAAAGAGCTCTGGGATAAGTCAAGAGAATTGGATTCTAATTCCAACTGATCCACTGGGCAAACACTAATCTCTGTAAGACTCATTCTGCCCCACTTGAAAAATAGTTAGATTCGCTGATTTTTTAAGGTTTCCTCAAACTTTGAGTCTCCTTGTGAAGTGGGTGGTTAAAACCATCATCTTGAAGCTGAGTAATACTGATAGAGCCATCTAGCCCACAAACTAGGTTGGGCTCCGGAATTTCAGGCTGAAGTCTGCATATTACCCATGCAGTGGAGGTGCTTGCCCTGTGAGCACCCATAGTGAAGGGGAGCACCCTGGGGGTCCAGTGCTCTCCCCATCACAACCTAGACTTTGATGGCCAGTTAGCAGCACTCAAGACTTGGCTTTCATAACATGCAACCACTGCACTAGGCTTTAGGCTTTAAAACTATCAACTCTCTCCTACCCCCCACCCCCCAGTTTCAGCCTGGACTCTGCTGGACTGGGCTTCCTACTTGGCACCAAATCTTTGGTCTGTCATTCTTTTCTGCCATGGTTATGCTCCATAGCTGACCATTTTTGCATCAGTTCTCTCAGGGTACCAAAGCTCCCAACTGTGAGACAAGAGCAGCTCTCACAGGTAAACCCTGAAAAGGAAAACCTTGAAAAGGGAACAGCATAGGGTGAGGTGGAAAGAAGGTATACAAGAAGGGGAAGAGGGGCAGAGAGAGAGGAGAGAGAATCCCAGTCTCTGCACTGATGAAGGGCTCGAACTCATGAACTGTGAGATTATGACATGAGCCAAAACCAAGGTTGGTTGGAAGCTTAACCACCTGAGCCACCCAGGTACCCTGTAATACTTTTAAAATTCTCAATTTTTTCTAATGTTTCATTTATTTTTGAGAGAGCGAGAGAGAGAGAGAGAACGTGAGCAGGGGAGGGGTAGAGAGAGAGGGGGACAGAGGATCCAAAGTGGGCTCTGTGCTGAGGGGAGACAGCCCAACATGGGGCTTGAACTCATGAACCATGAGATCGTGACCTGAGCTGAAGTCAGATGCTTAACCAACTGAGCCACCCAGGCTCCCCTATCATTTCTACTCTTAATTGGGTTTTAGCTTTTAGAGAAATCCTCTTAAAAACTACTGGTATAAGTGCTTCTGATTTAGGCTTTTGTTGGAATTGGTGACAAAATATTTAAAAAGACAACTATAAATTCTCTCTGAAAACACAATTGGCTTCTCAAAAATGAAGCTTCCTGTTGCAAGTGCAGAATATTCCCACCTACCCTGGGTCAGCTGAAACTATTCCAAAGAGAAAGTTTACATTTCTATAGTGTTGTGGGGACTGGGTTAACCACCGTTACCAACTCACCTAGCTACCTTCATTTAGAAACGAAAGTTATGACTACTAATAGCAACTCTGTTACTGAGTGACCTGATCATATCAAACATCAGATTTCTGACCATCTTGAAAGCTCCACAGTTTAGGGGACAAAAAATACAAAGCAAATCTAACAATGGTCAATAAGAGAAGTCTCTCTGAAGTAGTATCTGACCGCTCTTCTCACTTCCTTTAGCTTTTTTTTTTAATTGAAATATAATTCACATACCATAAAGTTCACCCTTTAAAGTGTACTATTCAGTAGTTTTCAGTGTTTTTACCCATCACCACAACCAAATTCCAGAATATTTTCATCACCCCAAAACAAATCCTCATCCTTCAGCCCCTGGCAACCACGAATCTACCTTGATCTTCTTTTACTTACCCCTACTTGATAGTGACTGTAGCCTTGGGGAGGCAGTGGCCATTAGTATCACAGGCCGTGGGAAAGTTCTGTTTCCCAAGATGCTTTTCTCTTTCTGCCACCATCAGTAAATGCTATTGACCAAGCACAGACCACAGACATCCCAAGGAATTCTCCACATGGCAATTATTCTTTGTCATTTATATATATATATATATATATATATATATATATATATATATATGTGTGTGTGTGTGTGTGTGTGTGTGTGTGATGACTAGAGAAGGATTAACTGAGGAAGGAGCACATGCACTACTACCTTGGCTGAAGTGGAGTATTGATTGTCATGGACGGCTGAAGATGACATTCTCCCAAAGACATAAAATAGCAGGACAATTTCTTTTAGAGTTAAACAAAGACATGTGCCATCACAGAGTCCAAGATTGGACCTTAAGTTTGTTAACATAACACAAAACTCTTAACTTGCTGACAATTTGTATCTGGCATTTTGTCCGGAAAGGGAGAAAGGTGGCTCAGGAAAGAGCTACACAGGAAGATGTGAGAAGAAAAGCAGCCTCGAAATCCAGGATTTGATGTGGCACTGACAGCTAGGTCTTGTTCTTTTGTTGAACATAAACAATTTCACAGAACCCTAAAAGCAGACAAGGCCATTCTCTGACCATGAAGGATGAAGAGAAGGCAGAACACTGTGTGATTATGTCTGAACGTGGCCTAAACATGAATGTTGCCTAGACCGTAAAGACGGCCCAACATCCTCCTTCCCTGGCTGTGAGGAATGAGTGCCACTTCCTTACCAACCCCAGTTTTAGCTTATGCCCATTTCTCTCACCTTTTAGATAAGACTTATTAAAATGTCAAGTCACAGAATTACCTTTGCTTTCACACAGCATCCAATCCAGAGCAAGGCTCCACTTCCTTGACCCTCCTCAAAATCAAATAATGCAAGCCAAATCTTATTCATAAGTCCTTTCTAATATCTCTTGCTGAGATATCCCCACAGTTCTCCTTCACTGAAACAAGTAACAGACCCAACTTATTCATCTACAGATGTGTTCCTCTTGGTCTCTGGCTGAAGGACATTGACGGAGAATAGATCATCTTCTACAAGGATGGTTTCAGGGCACCATACCAGGGCTCCTACCTGAAACTATTTCACCTACTTACCTGCCACAGGGAATACCTGAAATTCCACCATGAGAATGTTATTCCTTTAGGTCAAAACTTTAATGGCTATTAAATCTGAAATGCTCTTAGAAGAGAGTATAACCTGTGAAACACTCAGTGATAGATGTTTGACTTTGAGCAAGACCTTCTATATTTCAGTTATTCTTTAAATTTCCCCACATTTTAGGCCTTTGAAATTAGGGCATATCCTATGATTCCTGATGTATTAAATTCTCTGAGACATAGCGATACTATCTGATCTTCAGTTTCCTCAGTTATGAGTTCTAGTGGTAGGTTAAACACTGTTCCCCAAACCTCAGTTATCTGCGTAAAACTCTCACAATTTTTGCTATATACGTGTGCTACAGTAATGATGTTCATATAATATTTGTCTTTACAGCAATTCACTTTGAAAATTTAAGCAAATGTATCTTTCTCCTCACAATAATATCTATGAAATCCTGGGCAAGATATGCTAGTTATAGCTTTCTCTAAAACATAGTAAGAAATATATACAACTATAACAAAATTATAAAATGGCTGTTCCTGTTCCATCTAAACTCATCTCACTTATCCTGCAGTGGTAGCTGTACCATGGCTGGACAAGCCTGAACTAGCTGATTCCTAGGTGTCTTCCTGTTCCTGTGTTTGGTAGTTTCTATGGTTCTAAGAGGGACACAGTCTATCCCCCAAGGTTTATAATCTAAGGGTCAAGACTGACATGAACAAAAAGAAGAAGAGATACAATCATATACATTTTCAACACAAAAATAGGCCCTATTCACTATTTATATGGCTTTTAAGTAAGGAGAGTTGTGTTGGAGTCCCCGAAGCTTTATATTGGCAAAAACATCAGATCTCTTGATACCCAGAAACACACATGAAGGATTTCAGATGTGACCTTTGTTTCAAGTAATCTGAGGGAGGGTTTTGTCCAGAAGATAAAATAGTTTTGTTTTGAATAGTCTGGGAAAGCCTCTTGGAAGGGAAAAGATTTTAGTAATTAAACAAACTCTTTCTTTTATTGCCAGAGGTCCTCTAAGCCCTTCCTGCTCACGGTATGTTTGGTGGACATTGGCATGGCCAGGGACTTGTTAGAAATACAGGTTCTCAGGTCATAACTGCAGTCCTGCTGAACTGGAATCTGCATTCTTCCTGATCCAGGATGATTCGCATGCATAGTAAGTTGGAGAAGGGCTGCTCTAAAGCCACTCAAGCCCACCTTAGCCACTGCTTATCTGAAAATGGTCCTTCAATGACCTATCCCAAGCCAGGTAGCAAGGAAAAGCCTGAGGTCCCTGACAGCTGAAATATATCATATTCATGTGTTTCCCCTCTACCGTCTTTGAGGGACACCACATTACACAGTAGACTTAGGAAGCAAACATTTATTTTATTAAGGGGGAAATAAACATCAGTTAAACTAAAATCAAAACCCCAAGCCATAACTTGTGGTCTTTCAGCTGACTGAGGCTAAGAATAAGATTCAAATAGCCCTTATTTTCTTCCTTCTTCTGACCACCCTGCCATCTCACTCCCCTGCACTTACTGGTCCAGAACCCATCCATCCTCCACTGCTTGCAAGCCTCAGTGAGAACACCTAAAGTGATAAAGATCCATATAAAGGAAATCTATTCACATGAAAAAGAAAATGTTATTTTTCACTTGGGAAAGGCACAGGCATTTCTACGAGAAAACATTTTCTCTGGAAAGCTTTACCCCAGAGGACTCCTTCATTGATCATAGGATCCCTAATTCCTTCCTTCATTCCTTTAGACAAATACTCAATAAGTGTTTGTTGAGTGAATGAATGAAAATAATTTCCCCTCATGGGTAATGGCTTAGAAGGCCTCCTTCCCCTCTCAGCCTCTTTGGAAACTGGATTTTTGCCAAAGGCCATTTGATAGCACGTTTTCTGCCATCCCATCAACAGAATTAAATCAAAAGCATTTAAAACATTTTTAGTGACTAAGCAGAAATTGTTTATTAAGAAGGCCAAATGAAATGAGCCAATCAGAAAACAAATAGCCAGAGGCTACACTGATTCTTTTTAAGTGAGCTATACTCTAATATTTGGAAATAAATGAAAATTGTTTAGTTTTTAGTATATTCAAATTCTTTATTCCTAGGTTTCCATTCTGAACCTAAAATATACCAGGTTCTAATACTGTCAATGTTATATTTCTGTGCCATATTTCATCAACATATTCAAAAGTTTTCCCAATGAGCCTCTCAGCAGTGATAAAATATTATTGTTTGAATATTATCTCATGTAATTACATATGATAATGAAAACTGATATATTCATATGAATAAGAGTACAATCATTTATTTGAGCTTATATTTCCCTCAGTATGGACATTTTGGCAAGCACATTTCAAACCCTAAATACTACTGTGCTTTACTTTTCTCCAGGAACTTTCTAGCAAGAAGGAAGAGTGAAAAGGAATAGCCAATTATTGTGTCCCTATTCTGTGCCAGTTAGTCTGCTGGGAGCCTGGTAAGAAAAAAAGGTGAACAAAATATTAGAATAAGAGATATTATGGGTGGTCTAGTATGTGCCAGGTATTGTTCAGACTCGAAGTGCCTGAGGCAGAAATTCTTTTTTTTTTTTTCCAACGTTTATTTATTTTGGGGACAGAGAGAGACAGAGCATGAACGGGGGAGGGGCAGAGAGAGAGGGAGACACAGAATCGGAAACAGGCTCCAGGCTCCGAGCCATCAGCCCAGAGCCTGACGCGGGGCTCGAACTCACGGACCGCGAGATCGTGACCTGGCTGAAGTCGGACGCCTGAGGCAGAAATTCTAATGTAATGGTTCTCAGTGCTGGTTGTAGAGTAGAATCAGCTGGAGTCTTTAAAAGTATACAATATAAAAGAATGATATGGACCCCATTCCCAGACATTCTGATACAATTCGTTGAAGTGGGGCTGAGTACTCCAGCATTTTTTTTTAAACTCTCTAGAGGATCTGCCTGTGGGCCGAGGTCAAGAACCACTGCTTTGAAACGTGTATTACAATATTGTAATATCATCCATATGTAAATCAGAGTGGTAAATTTATTGAGATTTCAGTGTAAATAATAGATACAACTTTTCTTTTTTAAAGCCTCTTGGGAAAATGGGCCAAGTCTTTTATCTCCAGTACCTATCACAGTGTACGAAAAGTAAATGTGTGTTAAAGATCTCAACATTGATGATTGGAAAGCTTCTTGAAGCCATACTCAAGCACTTAACATATGTCTTTTAATTTGATTTTTATTTTTACTTATTTTTAATATTTATTTTTGAGGGGAGGGCAGGGGAAGAGAGAGAAGGAGACAGAGGACCAAAGCAGACTCTTTGTTGACAGCAGAGAGCCTGAGACGGGCTCAAACTCATGAACGGCATGATCATGACCTGAGCTGAAGTCAGTTGCTTAACTGACTGAGCCACCCAGGAACCCCTTAACACATGTTTATTAAATGGAAAAAAAAAAGCTTCAGTTAATGAAGAAATGATGATGAGGGGACATGGTACCACATTACTTCCTTGAAACAAGGAAGACAGAAACTGCTGGCTCCACTGTTTCCAGCTCTATGGAACTTCTACTGCCTATGTCCTCAGCAGCAAATGAATAGCATGAGTTCTTTGCCACAGATGGACTCGAGAGCCCTCGTCCTTCTCTTGGACCCTCCCCTGCTTCATCTGAGGCTCCTCACTGCCAGACTCAAGTTGTGATCAGGCAGGGAGATCAAGTAGGGAGTGCTTCAGTGCGGGGATTAGATGGGACATTAGCACCACCGGTGAAGAAAGAGTTCCATTGATTCTGGTGGCTAGTAAATGAATTCTGCTGTGGGAGTATCTCTTTTCCTTTCTTACTTGGAGTCAAACATTTGTCCTTTTACAAATTCTTCCCTCTTTGATATGACTAACTACAGTGGGACTGAGCTCTCAAGCATTGAATGAGATTCATAAGATCAAGGGATATTATGCATGTACATGGTCTGTAAGATATGTTTAAATGTCACCTTCTTTGAAAGAGTCCTTTGAACCATTTGTGATGCCAGAATCTATGTAATATATCTTGCTGTCTTAGTACATACTAGGTAAGATGTATCACGTTGTGTTGTTCCCATAGGAGCATCCCACTACATTATAACATTTTATTGCAGAGATTTGGATACATTGAGAATTGAATTGTTTCATGAAACTCATAATGCTATAAAGGACATGTTCGAACATTGTCAGCTCCTTTGGTGGATATTAGTCTCTCCCCCAAATACCAGTATGATAAACAACTATCCACTATTTGACACTAATCTACGTATCTGCTGCTGTGTGAGGCTCTATGTAGGATATTCTAGGAGGAGGTCACATGCTGCAGCATTAGTCATTGCAAATATAATTAGAGTTTCCAAGTGTCTCACCTGGGAAGATACTATCTCAAATGGAAGAATACACTGTTTCTTGGACTGCAAAGAGCAACCACGGGGGATACGCACAAGGACAGAAGGAATTTGTCAGAACTCTGGGAGCCCTGACTATACACATATCTGTTCCATGATACCATCTGGAAAGGAAATGAGGACATTGGCACAAAGAGGGTTCACTTCTGTATGGTACAATCGTAGGAAGATTCTATGAACAAATTAAACAACCTCTTTGTAGCTCTTGCCTCCTTGCTTAGTCCATCTCCCACAAATACTCTTACCCAAAACTTCACCCTGTGTTCTTGATGCATTTAAAAATACGGGGTGCCTGGGTGGCTCAGTCACTTAAGCATCTGACTCTTGATTTCGGCTCAGGTCATGATCTCTAAGCTTGTGAGTTCCAGCCCCACGTAAGGCTCTGCACTGGAGCCTGCTTGGGATCCTCTTTCTTCCTCTCTCTCTTCCCCTCCCCTGCTCACATTCTCTCTCTCTCTCTCTCTCAAAATAAATAAATAAACTTAAAAAATACACCTGATTTCTAGAATGAGGTAGAAAATAAATATGTATCTATATTGAATACCATATAAAAATATGTAGATCCAAAGATCTCTTTCCTTGAAGATTGTTATTACAGTTCATCCCATTTCACCTGCAGATTTATCACCTGACTCTTTATGAACTTATATTCTGCCACATTTATTTACTTCTTCCTCTTGTCACTTACTCTTACTGTTCCAGCATCTCCCAAACTTTCAACTGTTTACCGAACCAACTTTCCCCTTTTCCCCCTACTAATTTTTAACACTAGGGAATAGTTACGATGAAGAAAATTACATAAGGTGCCAGTCATACTGTCTCCATTTTCTTAGCAAATCTTTCCTGGGATTTTGTTTATAAAATACTAACCACATTGTCTATAGTTTGATCTTTTTTTTTTTTCATTTCACTTTCCTTCAATTTCTCTGTCTCTGTACTAAAAGGAGACGATTGCAATCACCAAGGGAAATATGCCTGACAATTCAAGTTGGACACCAGAGTGGATATAATAGTTTGCTAGACCTATTGTAACAAAGTATGAGGTAGAATATAAATATGTATCTATATTGAATACCATATAAAAATACATAGATCCAAAGATCTCTTTCCTTGAAGATTACTTGTTATTACAGTTCATCCCATTTCACCTATGGATTTATTCACCTGCCTCTTTATCAACTTATCTTCTGCCACATTTCTTTACTCCTTCCTCTTGTCACTTACTCTTACTGTTCCAGCATCTCCAAAACTTTCAACTGTTTACCAAACCAACTTTCCCCTTTTCCTCCTACTAATATTTAACACTAGGGAATAGTTACGATGAAGAAAATTACATAAGGTGCCAGTCATACTGTCTCCATTTTCTTAGCAAATCCTTCCTGGGATTTTGTTTATAAAATACTAACCACATTGTCTATAGTTTGATCTTTTTTTTTTTTTCATTTCACTTTCCTTCAATTTCTCTGTCTCTGTACTAAAAGGAGATGATTGCAATCACCAAGGGAAATATGCCTGACAATTTGAGTTGGACACCAGAGCAGATATAACAGTTTGCCAGACCTACTGTAACAAAGTACCACGAACCGGGTAGCTTAAACAACTGAACGTTATTGTGTCATAGTTCTGGGGGCTAGAGATTCTAGATCAAGATGCTGGCAGAACTGGTTGCTTCTAAGGGCTGTGTCAAATCTGTTTCATGTCTCTCTTCTAGTTTCTGGTGTTTTGCTGGCAATTTTTGGTGTTCCTTTGGCTCATAGAAACATCACCCCAATCTCTGGCATCTTGTATGTGTGTCTATTTCCAAATTTCCTCTTTTTATAAGGACACAATCATATAGAGCCCATCCTAATGGCCTCATTTTAACTTGATTACCTCTATAAAAATCCTATTACCAAATAAGGTTACATTCCGAGGGACTGGAGATTAGGACTTCACATTTGGGGGAGACCGCAATTGAACCCTTAATAGGGGGTTACTTTTCTGTATTGTGTATGGCTGGACTGGGCTATGCCTTGCTTCCTCAACAGCAGACTTGACTAGACAATGGACAGTTATTCCCACCTTAATTCTACCTTTTGACCGCATGACATTGGTCTCACTTGGTATCATCCTTCAAAGGAAATAGTCATTACTGGAGAGTGTGAAAATAGTGACTTGATTTTAAATAACCTGCCCATCTTCCCTATAGGAGAACAAAACCTCATTCATACTCTGTACTTCCTTGTTCCTGTCCCTCCTCATCCCTCCCCACTGCCCACTCCTTCTTCCAAGCTGAAACGCATCTGACCCTCCTCAGAAGTCTCTCTGGCTTAAGCTACTACCTGCTGCTGTGCAGAAAGCCAAAGAAGCAGCTTAGCTGGCTCTCCTTCTCAAATAGCAGAACTTCTGAGCCTTCCTGCTGTGAACCTTTGTCCCTCTCAGCCATTACCACAGGGAAAGACCTTCACTGAACCAGAGATCAGCAACAGGCTTATCAGTGAGTAAAGAGGTCAGTGGGATGAGCTGAAAATGCCACACCTGGGGAGCAGGGGGTGGATGTGTTTAAATGAAAATAAATAGGAGAATCCACGTGGCCATCCAGAAAATTCTGCAGGGTTTTGTTTGTTTTCCCAGCGCCCATGATGTTTCCTGTAGACCTCTTCCTTCTGGAGAGAGCGTACCCCTTGGTCATCTCTCAGGCCTAGGAGAACAAAGCTGCAAAGCCAAGTGGTGGTCCAGATAGTTCTGTTTCGGTTTTTCTAACAGAAAAGCTAGCACTTTGCTCACAACTAAACCATTTGCAATCTTTGCGTTCTTCTGATGCTTTGACATCAACAAAAATAAGAGGTACTTTTGCCTCAGGGAAACTTGTAAGCTAACTGAGTCACAGAGACTAGGAAAACTTATTGAAAATCATCTCCCAGTACATATGGGTATTAGACTTTCCAGAAAGGTGATTGGTTACGAGGGGAATCAGAAAGACTAAGAAGAAATGAAAGAGGGAAAGTACCTTTTGACTGAGAAATTTGGGCAAAGGGCTTAATCTGGGTATGGAGGAAAGGGTGATCATTTTGAAGTAAATGCCTCTTAATACCTCTGTGACTTAACCTTTCTGTTTACTTTTAAACTTGCTAAGTCAGGAAAATAGTCTGCCTCATGGATGACTATTGCGTTGAGATGACACAGAATTACAATGGTTTTGCCTGGGCGGGTCACTTGGAAGCAAATTCTCCCGCCTATTTCAACGGAAAGATTTCATTATGGTTTTGATTCAAAGGCAGGAAAGGAATGGACAAGAAAGTGAGAGACAATAGCAAGAAAAGTAAAGTAGCTCCTTAGAGCCCAAGCAGGCCTCTGTGCAGACCTTGTCTGAGGAGCTCCTCTCATTCTGAGGTGCCAGGCTGGCCAGAACAGGGCTGAGACAACATTCCTGGTCTCACACTCCCGATCCAGACTCAGTCCCTCCTAAAATTGCACAGAAACACATCCACCTGCACATGCATGTTCACAGATTGACAGGGAAACTTTATGATTGTTCTGGTGTGGGAGTTGAGGAACAAAAAAGACTTTCTCTGATGACTACAGCTCAACTCAAGCATCTCCTCCTCTCCTAATGGTGTTCTCATTCTGTAGAGTGCTGTAACTGTTCCATATACTGTCCTTTCTCCCCGCATGAAGGAGAGATGGGGAATAAGTCTTTTATTCCTCTTTTATGGACTGAAGCTCCACTGAGTAGATAGTAGATAATTAAATGTCTTATTAACTGGATTTCCACTCTGGCTAAACAGTCAACTTGTATGAGACCAACTCCACTAAACACAACTAGAATAGCTGGGTTTTTGTTCTGAGGTTTGTTTATTTATTTTGAGGGGGAACAGAGAGAGAGGGAAGGAGAGAGAATCCCAAGCAGGCTCTGCACTGCCAGGAAGGACCTGATGCAGGGCTTGAACTTAGGAACTGTGAGATCATGACATGAGCCGAAACCAAGAGGGGCTCGAACTCATGAACCATGAGATGATGACCTGAGCTGAAACCAAGAGTCAAGTGTTTCACTGACTAAGCCACCCAGATGCGTCTAGAACAGCTGGATTTTTAAAAAGATCCATCTGTTTGAAGTCACAGAGTTACCACAGCAGGCAGAAATTAGAGGCACAGTCCTGGAGAGAAAGGAAGTACACTGAGAGGAGAGCCAGCATGGGGCTCCTTCTCTGCTTCAGGTACTTGCTGACTCATAGGAGGGATGGGGCTGAGAGCTGAGGATACAGTCGATCGATCGGAGAGGGATAGCTAATCAATTCGATATCAGTATAGCTGGGGAAAACCCCTCCCCCTCAAAACAAACGTTCTTAGAACTCTAAGAAGAATTTTTTAAAAAAGGGTTGGCTAAGAAACAGAAGCTGAGCAGTCTCATAAGGTTGAGGAAATAAAAACTGGGGCTGTGGGCTCATCAAAGAGAAGGGGCCTAGGTTAATGCTTCAGGCTCTCAGTTGTGATCCCTGAAGGGCTGCCCCAGGGAGTAAGGGGGAATGGGAAATAGTGCTGTTGTCAGCAACACTGCAGCCCAATTCAGTTCAGATCAGTCCAGTCCAAGTCTAGATTCAGGTGAATGGCCCTATCTGTTGTAACTGCCTTCCAGAAGCAAAAGTAGATCCACTCTGGAGGAAGATAACATCATTTGAAACTGCTATACTTTCTCATATAGTTGTTTAATGATATATATCTTTATGTATCTCCGCTATACTCACCTTTCAAATTCTCTTGGGAAGGTATGGAAAAGGTATGGAGAGGCAGAAACCTTGGCCACTAGATCTGTTTCCTTATTTACAGGGTGAGACAGGTTTATGCAGCTTTGAAATTCTCCGTGTCTATGTGTGGAACTGGACTCTCCCTCACCCTGCTTGTATTGCCTCCTATTTTTTTTTAAGGTTTATTCA